>NC_136059.1:1942858485-1944120702 GCF_964261635.1 Lissotriton helveticus
TTGTATGTTGAACCAGGGTGTGTTTTCGTATCTCTGTCATTAATATTATGTGCATATTTGCACGATTAGTGCCTTTTTTATTGGTGATCATTTACATTGCTCTGTTTGTGCAGAGTTATCATGAATCAATAGCACCTGCGTCTTTATATAATTTTAATAAGGCGTTTGGGCCTCTTTGGGTGGTCTCTCCCATTGAGTTTGATATATGTAGACTTCACCTGATAGATCTATGTGCGTTTATGTATGTCCAACTAGAAATTATTTTGAGCGTCATAAAAAAAAACTGGTATTGGGTATTTGCATATTTAATATGTTTACATCCTGTGTTTACTTAATCGTGCATTTTTATGGATGGACTTTGGATTGTCCTCTCCCCGAGGGAGATGAAGGGCAGCCCATACAAGGTATGATTGTTGGGGGGACGAAGCATTACAACCAGGTGTGTGTTATGCTGTACTCAGACATTTACGTAATATGCCTATGTAAGGCTGAACTGTAATTAGTAAATACCGGTACTACTATTTGAAATATATGGTGAAGTCATATGCGCCTGGCAGCCAAGGAATTTTGTATTTGGTACTAGGATGGAATAGTCCCCTCTTTATGCTTACACATAACCCTCCAATGGGAGTGTGTTTTAGGATATTTAAAAGCTCACCTGACTTTGTCTGTTTCACCTAACGAGCATGGCTAAAGGCTTGTTTGATGAAACACTCTACTGCCCAATAACTTTTTTAGGTCGTGAATAGAGCAGCGTAGATGACCTTTTGGAATCAGTCTGCACTTTTATTACACTTGTGCGTGTGAAGGCATCGACCTTGCGGGAGCGAGCAGCGGAGCGCTGGGGCCATCTGGTTCTGGTTAGCGTGGCTGCGAGCGCTTGTTTACATTTGTCTGTCTCGGGGTCGCTTTCACTTTCTTGCCTGTCTTGCGGTCGCTTTCACTTTCCTGTTCCCTCTAGTCACTTTCACTTTCTTGCTGGTCTTGCGGTGACTTTCACTTTCCTGTTCCCTCCAGTCGCTTTTACTTTCTTGCCTGTCTCGCCGTCGCTTTCACTTTCCTGTTCCTTCCACCCTTTTTTTATGCACGCAACACTTCAAACAAACAAAACAACATATGCAAGTTAAGAGTGCTTTAAATGGGCCGGTACCGGCATTTTTTTTTATTTTGCAAGGGAGAGTACCTGCATTTCTCAAGAACAACGTAATAGTTTTAATTGGAGAGTACCAGCACTTCTCAAAACAAGCAGGTACTTTGGTACAGCAGATCAAATTTTTCATTTCAAGCATTGCCCGTGGGCATGCACACCAATGTCTACTCGTGCATGCCCTTTCTTAAACACTCACACTTTTCCTCGAGCTGGCTGTTCTTGATACTGTAAACCGCTGCAACGCGCGCACAGTACACTGGTGTGTACTTCTACAATCATTTGTGCAGGCAACAAATGCAAATCCAAGTGCATTTCAAGTTGTGTGTTTCAAGGATATTTTGATTGTAGCTTTACTTACATTTATTCCAGCGGAAAGAACACGAAAGCACTGATTCGACAACAGTGTAACAGTTTCATATAGGATAAGGAGTCTGTTTGTGCCAAAGCAAACGTGTGAGTTGGGAGTCCGTACCCCTTTCTTAATTAAATCTCCCTAATCCTTATGTAAACTAAACACAAGACAGGGTTTTTTACGTTTCTAGTGCTACATCTACCTTTAACACCAACCCAGTTTCCTTGCATGGAACCCACGCTATACAAACACAACACGGGCACTCCATCTCGGATAACTTACAAATCCATTTGAAACCAGTTTGAGCTGGTATCTGGCCTAGTTCCGGGAACCGGTGTGCTGGAACCGGGAGGAGGACGGGGAGGAAGGGTTGCGCTCAGCCCGGGGCTGCCCAGCACAAAAGGGGACACGCATACCTGCCCTTGCTCCTATCGTCCCACAGACAGGGTTGGTGTATACTCGGAGGTTGTGTAGTTTATTGGCCAACCTGAGCTGTCTAAACCAAGGGGCCTCTGTTTTCATATTCCCGGCTTTCATACTCAGCAGTGTGATCATGGGCGGATAGTTCTATCTACTGCGGCATTTGTTTCCTTTTAGCAGAAAATGGGGACCACTTTCAGATTGGGGATCTATGCTATCCCTGGACGTTTCCTTTGTCCTCCCTGATCTTACAGTATTGGAGTTTTCTGAAGTGGCAGGACTATGCGTTTAGTTTTAAGTTGATACATGGCCAGTCTGTGTTTGTAAATAAACTGACGGACTTTAAGTGGGATGAAAAAACTGGAGCGTCTAGAGTCAGATAGCATGCTCTGAGAGGCATGCTATATTCTGTGAGGTTTGAACATGCCAACTTAGCTAACACACATTGGCAAAACCAATAGCTCTAGCTAAACACTTATAAAGCCCCAAAGGCAAGACCTATTGGCTATGCCAATGCTTGTTTTACAATAACAAAGGAGGAAGGGTTTAGGTCCTCCATCTCTTTTGCAAATGGGTTACTCCTTCAATGCAAGAGTCAATACCTTTTTGGTGTTTTGGATCTGGATTACAGCCACTAAAGATTGATACATTCCATAGCAAACAGCAATTTGGAAAGGACACCCTAAGCACGCCTCTTTCAAATATAGATTTGTTATGCATTTCTAAACCAATGTTGATTTGTCAACCCATAACCGAATGGCAGCTTGGAGTTTGCACATAACAAAAAGCAATTTTTCAGTTGCAAATCGGGTGATTTTGTGAATCATAGGCTTTTTGACCACACAATGGCTTTGTACATATGGACAGAGACCATTTTGGGAAGGGAATCAGTTTTACTCTCTATATGTTTTGGAAGCATGAATCTCTTGTGAATCCAGTCAGTAATTTGTGCAGAATTTTACTTGCAATTTAGCTCGTAATACGAGCCCCTTATGAAATCTGCCTTTTTTAGATACTTAACTTACAACGGCAGCCCGCATGTAACACTTTTCTAATTGAAGTGTTTTCTCTTGTGTCTGCAATTCCCCAAAACGAAGGCATGTAAATATACAGATAGCGAGTTTACTGCATAACATCTACCTCAAGAATTTCCTATTGCACTGGTTTTGTACAAATAGTCTAACGCAAAGAATATCCCAAATTGGCACCACATTGTGAATAGGCTTTCTGAGTGTCATTTGCATAAAATTAGCTTTATCTATAAGAGACATGGTGGCTTCAGCCTCGGTGTGCTTTCTGCTGACTTTGTTTGCAAACTTTGGCATCTTTTAAGTGCTTCAATATATTCTGCTGATATATAATGCTGAAAATATAGCCCATATAACGGGCTTGATATTTCAAGTATAGAAATCAAGGCCCACGGACCACCATTATAGCCTTAGAGCCCAAGGTAGCGGACTCTACTGGCCATTAAAAGCCTGCTCCAGCATTCAGCGAGGGCCTTTAACAAGGGAGCGGGTCTTTAGTGGCAGGTAGAGCCCGCTACGGAGTGCTCCAGGGATATTGGAACATTCTGCCCCGACAGGGCAAATGTTCTAATTTGTAAAAACAAAGGCCTCTCGTAGCCAAAGTGGATTTCAATCCCCTTGGGCTCGAGAAGCCTTTATTCACAGAGGCAACCGTGAAATGAAAAAAGCAGTGGAATGTTGGTGCTCCGGGCTTCTAGCAGCCATTAGAAGCCAGGAGCACTACATTGTTTTAATGGAGAGCTCAACATTCCATTGTTCTAATACACATTAAAAGTCTGGGGGGCATCTTAGATGAAGTGATCAGCTAGACCAAGAAAATAGCAGGTACCTGCTTTGGCTTACTCCGGGGATTAAGGCCCTTGTTGGGGTTCTTTGATCCATCTACCCATCAGATGATAGTACAGGCAGCCATTCTGTCCAGATTGGACTATGCCAATTCGCTCCTGCTAGGGGCAAATAAGGCAGAAATGACTCGTCTGCAGCGTGTTCAGAACGCAGCAGCTCGAGTCTTGTTGAGGCTTCCCAGAACCTGCTCTGCTATTGGTCGTCTACATTGGCTGCCTATGACCAAAAGGATCAAATTTAAGACTCTGTGCCTGCCTTTTAAATTTCTAAAATGTTCTTCCCCTGAGATCCTGTCCTATTTGCTGGTACCCTACGTACCCACGTGCCAGCTACGTTCAGCTGGGCAATATCTGGCTACGGTCCCTCGAGTGAAGCGTCTCCGAGCTGGAGGACGTTCCTTTCGCTGTTTAGCGGCTAAACTGTGGAACTCGTTGCCCACGTAGATTCGTTGTCTGGATGGCCTGTTGTCCTTTCGTAAGGCTGCCAAAACCTTTCTCCTCCCTGTGGCTTAGTCCTGTGCTTCCTCATTGACACTGCTACTAGCACCGGGACGCCTCTTCGTTAAGGCAGCTGTGCGCTATATAAAAAGACTTAACATAACATAACCTTTTGATTCCACTCTGACTACTCTCAGCAGATCAGAAAAATAGAGAACATCTCACCCAGCCAATGAACACCCTGTGAGGCATGCCAGGATACCTCATGCCAATTTATCAATATGTACATGCAACCTTTAGAACCAGCAGACATCATTCAACACCAGGATCATCCATACCAACTGTACAGTAATGATAATGAAAAGAATGCATATTAACAATCTGCCATCCACGACAGTGGTACTCAGACATTGGAAGCATTGAAATCAAACTGGATATGTCATTTGCTCAACATTATTTGGTCTTATTTGTCGTACAAACAAGCTATTGAATTTCCTTATAAGGCTCCATTTTATAAAAACTGAGGATGGACCAGATCAAGTCAACTGCGCCAGTGCTGGCTGACACCACAACAGGTTGATACTGACTGTGAAAGAGGGTGTATTTGACAGGGAGACACAAATACTCGGCCAGAGGACACAAACAGGGACACCAGAGTAGGAAGACGCTAACATTAAGGGAGATTCTGACATGGAAGAGGGAGAACCAATCACTGGCGCTGTAAACACAGTCTCTCAGAGTGGGGTGGCAGCATTGACATAGACACTGCAACAGGGACACACACACATTATTAATGGCACCGAGGCCCACAAACTCAGACATTTGACTGGGAGACACATTCACTCACACTGGGAGCTTCAGACACAAATATTGACAAAGTCTAAACGTGGCTGACATCGGCCTCAAAACCACACTTTAAGGAGACAAAACACTAACAATGGGACAGGCATAAACAAACACTAAAAATCCAGCGGGAAGGCACAAGCAATGGCACTGAGACAGGGAGGCACACAGACTGGCATTGGTCACGTGAGACAGACTCCAGTGTCAAAATTTCATGCAAATGGCTGACATTGCACTACACAAAATAACGTTAGATAGCAAACCACGCATACACACTACATATTCATCTCAGTGCACCTGGCCAACATTTTACATTGATCCAGGTGTTAAGATATGGTGCAAACGCAAACCTTTTGCAGGACTCCACTGTGAGGAAACCTATACTTGCATACACTTAACTCACTGGCAATGCATATCATGTGGACGGGGAGGGTCACAAGTCACACGACAATCATGGGCTACATACACCATAGGGAACTCCAGAACAACTAATGATTGTCATCCCTGACCAGCAACGCATGGGCATTGAAGGATGTTGCGCAAATCTACCACTGACTCCTCCCCTTTACCTGGCACTTTAAACTACGAACAAAAACTCTGCTGACTGAGACAGCCGCAAGCGGAACAAGGTTGAATCACTTCAGACACATCCCCCGAATTTTCTTTAAGCCAATGAATGCTGTTGCTAGCCTAATCCAGGTGCTGAGTGTTGCAGTGGGTGGATGCAAATCTTGGCCAGAATAACCAAAAGTGACAAATACGTTATCGAGTTTTCGAAAAGAAGCTGACGGGCCTTGTGGATGGAAAAATAATTCAGAAGAGATTCTTTATGCGAAGAAGTAGAGGAAAAATCCAATGTTAATATTAAATCATCATGAGTGCAATGAAAAGGCGTTGGCACCTCTTTTACAAAATGATATAAGGGCATCAGTGTGCCGTGCCCCACCACGGTCTGTATTGGTGGCAGGCCGTGCTACATAAAAACTAAATATGAACACACTGCAGCATGCTGACAAAAGAAGAGCTTCTAAACAAACTCATCGACCCACCACCTTGAGCAATTTCCTGCCTTGGGCGTTTTGAAATTGTATGTGAATGCAGCACAAAGCAGCAGCGTTTTCTGGTTCTCTGCTGTATAAATACGATTTTCTTGTACTGTTTATTGCAAGAGCCCATTTTCATCCTTGACGAGTGTGTTTATTCAGCATGAAAGACATGGAATTTGTGCTATGCTTATTACATTTGAATAGAGTTGATTAGCACGATATAACAAAAGATTTGAGTTTCTGCTCCAAGTTGGAGATCTTACATCACTGTGGTGGTTTCCTAGTACTGGCAGGTTGTAATTGAGCTCTGACAGATCACATTTTGTTTACCTAGAAACAAAACCTACGGTCATCTGCAGATCTACCCATACCAGGCCAGCACTCTCTGCCACCTTGTGCCCCCACACCTTTGATTTAATCGGCTATAATACGCTCCTATATATATATATATATATATATATATATATATATATATATATATATTGACTTCCAAAATGGAAATTAATGGGCTGACACCAGCCTGGTTAGCCATCATCTTTTCCAGTAGGGTCAGCCAGTGGCGGCCGGCTCAGGTAAGCGCGGTGAGGCTGGGCAGGGAGCAGCAGTGGGGGAGCTGAAGGACAATGGAATAGGTATTATTTATTTATTTAATTATACCTATTCGATCGTATGTTGACTTATCCTCTCGCACAGCCCCCCGCCTCGCCTCACCGTGTTTAGCTGTGCCGGCTGCTGCTCGGGACAGCACATAGGAATCGTAGTTTTCATCACTTTAGTTGTCCCTTACAGTGCGTAGATTTCTTCACACTCTTCTGACAGTGCAGTCCATCTGTGTTTTCCTTTAAGTAACACTGCTAGACAAGAAGACTTAGGGTCTGATTACGACTTTGGCAGTCCAACAGTGGACAGTGCAACACTACGTCCGCTGTAGGACTGCCAAGGCTGTGGTGTGACCGCCGCCAGAATAGAAGTTAAATCTCAGTCTGGCGAGCGGTCCTCCGATGGTCTGAATTCAACGGTCTGCTAAGTTCATAGAAGACCCTATCATGCAGACTGCGGCTGTCAGAGCGCCGACTGCCTACATGCCACACCGTGCAAGAAGGGGGGGGGTGCAAATCCAGGAGGGAACTACATGTACCCCCCCCATAAACCCCCAGGACCAAATCCAGCAGGGGGCATGTTGCCTTTCTGCCACCCTTTTCATGGCAGGTTCACTGCCATGAAAAGGGTGGTGAAATGACAACTTGGAATCTGCTAGGCGCCACCCACTGCGGCACCGCCTTCATATTCCTGCCAATAAAAGGCCACTGGCCCAGCGGGATCCTTGATCCCGGCGGTGCCGCCAGTCTCATGGTGGTCTGACCGCCGCAGTCATAATACAGCGGGCAGTCTCACAGTGTGGCGGTTGTCGGACCACAAATTGGTGGTCCTAAGTGCCGCCTAACTCGTTATTGTTTCCTTAGCTTTCAGTAATCTCAGGACCCTTTCTCAAAAACTCAATGCATTTTTACAGACATCCAAGCTGACCGCATAACCTCTGTTCAGACATTTCCATCTGTGAAATTAACTGCAAGGATCTGGAGAACAATCGATGGTGCATATTTAATTTGAGCTACAGTTCGAGGATTCATCTCACGCAACTTACCCTGTTTGTCGTCTCAAGTTGTGAAAGCAGCAAATGATCAACTCTGCCGGCTTCCCAATGTCAACCAAACACCCCGCCTCCAAATTATGATTCTGTTATCCTAATCCTAGCCCTGCTAACTGAATCCATAACTATAATCTATTCTTTACACAAGATCATTGAAACAAAAATGAGTTCCCTTAAAGAGCATCCTCCAAACAACATTTATATTAGCCATCAAGAATCACAAACCCCAATGCATAACTCCACCCGTAACTACCTAGAGAGGCTCCATAGACATGAATAGTTTTCCCTCATCACCCAAAAATCCTTTAGCCAAAGCCGTTCACCCGACCCTGGCACGAAACTGATGGGAAGGGCATAGAGCTTGGATCTACAACACCATAGTACTGCATACCTCATTCCTCATACAGAGTAGAAATAAGTGCCAACCATTCCACTGTCAAAAGCACAGGAATTTGAACAGCCTATCTGTGAAAACCCACCTAGAAAAAGTACTGTTCGTCTGTAGGACATGGTTGAAACTGATTATTCATTGGTTATTTGCAGCAAACAGACCCTCAACAGGAATGCATCACATTGGGTATAAAATAAGAGATATAACTCTGGAAGGGCCAGTTCTAGGGCGGTGCGACCGGTGCCTCCGCACCCGTGCACTGGGTGCTAACTTCACTTGGAGACACCGTGTTTGTAAGCATATTATTGCTTCAAAAGCGCCGGCTGCGTTCCTTGCCGCCAGCAATTTTTAGGCATCAATAAAAATGTCAAGATAACTCTGGTGATTAATGTTCTTCCTGGAGAGAGACCAGAGTTGTGTCTAGTGGAAGTTTTAACTCATGGTAAGGTAGTGCAGTGGGTTAATATGCCTGCTGCAAAGGAGGTGTTCCATGCAGATCACAAAGTGCATATAATGCAAATAGATGAGTTACTGCTTTTGTCATAGAGATCCTTTTGTTATTTTCAGTTCACAAGCTAAAATCTTAATATAGAACAGTGAGCTATTAACTGCCATCAAAGAGCTGCATGCAAACTGCAAGGTATATATTAGAGCTATCTGTTTTTTGCCCCATCTTTCATTATCCCATTCTTGTAAAAAAGGGTTCATTTTGGTGGAAAGCAATGGTTATTCTTAAACGGAACCCCTAACAATGGTGTTACATTTTAAATTCTGAATTTCTGCTTTTCCAGACCAAGGGCTCTTAATCTATATTGCCTACCACAGTATGGATGACGTGTGATTCCAACACTTTGTAGTCCTCTGTCTTATGTAACCTTTCCTATATACACATGATTTGCATACTATGACTGTCTCTGTGCAGTGTGTGTGTGATGTAAAGCGCTCTGACACCTTACACTGGTATGAGTGGCGCTATAAAACGGCATGAATTTGAGAGAGAGGTTATGGAGACTTGAGGGGCACTGTTAAATAGTGGTAGTGAGGGAATCCTCGGCAGAGGTAGTCATTGGGGGGGGGGGGGTGCCAACAAACATTGTGGCACAGGGCGTCACCAGTGCTAAAGCCGGCCCTGACTAAGGGCTTATTGAGTGCCCTAAAGGCGTTAAATGTGCATAAGCTACATAACCTCACGTTGAACGTGTTACGTATTTTCCCCTCTGCATTATGGCCCCTGATTTTGCACTTCAGTCTAAATGAGGTTCCTAGCTTGCTGATTCCCATGGCATTATTAGTAGCTGCAGCTCTCTGCGTGGGGGAGAGGTCACATTTCACACGTGACTCGCGCTACAGTTTTCACCACGAGGTAGACTCCCTTCAGTAAAGTAAGCGCTATTTGCGTGACACCAGCACTGGGCAGCGCATGTGGACTGATCGTTAGCCACCGTAGCAGAGGAGACTCCCCCTCGAGGCCCGCTTCCCGAGAGAGCTCGCGACAAACGAGGGAAAGACAGTTGTCATTTGTTAGGACAGGTGTTTTCCTAAAAAGAGTTTATTTGAAGACCAACAGCAAAGGTGCCCTGTTTACACAGAAGTCTTCTGCTTGGAGCAACCCGATCTACGCGTTGGCAGGTTACACGATGTCATCAGAGGCGAAATGTGTGTCCGACATCTTGAGTGTCCCTGCTTACGCAAATCTAGGCGGCTAAATCGAGAGGAAGTTATTCATGTAGTTTGCTTGTATTTATATCAGTGCAGCTCACGTTACTGCACTAGGTTTTGACTGCACTTTCTCGGTTTGTGTTTGACGCCTTTAAGTGAGGGCATTTTCCAGCCATGAATGACTGAATTCTCAAACACGTGTCAGTTAAACTTACCTATGCAAATGGCCTAATTTACGAGTGCAAGGTAGTCACAAACGCTGACCTTACGATCCTAAATCTATTTAATCATAGTCATTTTATCCCAGGAAGGTGTTCTGTCTCAGGGTCTGAAAAAGAGTGTTCAGGGAGGTCTTGGAAAGTATGGGTACACCGGCAAACTTGAAAGTTTTTTAGTGTCACAAATGTTAATTGGGAGGAGGAAACGTCTACCCAGGGTGGGAATGGGCTTGAAACATACCAACATTTAGAGAGGAGGGGTGTTCTTCAAGAAGAAACAAGCACTGGCAAAGCCAATAGGTCTGAAGTTGGCCGCAAGCCTTTTGGCAATGCCTGTTTTGATTTGCCATATTTTTGCAAAACTTTATTGTTCAGTAAGTTGCTGGGCCCGTATCAAATCTAGAAGACAAAAAGCTCCTGACCAACGCCTACAAAGCCTTCCACGATCAAGGACCAGCCTACATGAACCACAACCAGAATCTCCACCTAACTCCCAGGAACACCAGCTCCTCTCACCTTGTCCTTGCCCGGATACCACAAATCCACTGCGGCCGCACCAGAGGACGCTACTTCGCCCACCTCACCGCCAAGTCCTGGAACACGCTTTCCATCTACCTCTGTACGGCACCCCTTTTGACTCACTTCAGGAAGGGACTCAAGACCTGGCTCTTCAACAGATACCAGCAGCACTGCAGCTAAATACCCTCGCGGATGATAAGCCACAATATATAAGTACTGCCTAATGGATCGATTGAAAAAAAGAATGTGGGTCTACAAAAACAGTATGCATTACCGTAGTATTCCCTAGCACTAAAGGAAACTATTTTGTGTGCGGATGTGCTCCATGTGAAAGGACTGTATGCCTTAATTCATTGTAGAATCAGACAATTGCTGTAGTGGGTTACACATTGCCCCTTGTTGCATGCTGGAGTGGGTGGAGAAAAAGTGAATGGCACAATCAAGGAGTAATGTATGAAGTCTGGTTGAAAACCCCTATAAGTAACTATGCTCTACACTTTTAGGAACATCAAAAGGTCTTAAAAGAGGAATTGGCCTGGTATTGGCTGCTAGCCTATTGCTTTTGAGAAATAAGGCAAAAAAGAAAAAAAATGTCAAGAAAGAAAGAAAGGAATAATGAAGGGCACAAAGGGAAGCTAGAAAGTCAGGCAAAAAGGAATGAGAAAAGAAAGAAAAAAGAAAGATCAGAGGAAAGATAAAAAGAACGAAAGAAGGAAGGAAAGAAAAAAGAAAGAAGGCAAACAAAGAAGGAAGGAAAGAAGGCAAAAATAATAAAGGAAAGGAGGAAAGAACAAAAGAAGGCAAAGAAGAAAAAAATGAAGGAAAGATGCACAAAAGAAGGCAAAAACAAAATAAAGAATGAAAGCAAAATAAGAAAGAAAGAAGATGAAAGAAAGAAAGAAAGCAAAAAAGAAAGACAGAAAGACCGAAAGAAAGAAGGTATAAAAGAAGGAGCAGAAGCAAAAAAGAAAGGAAAGAATGCAAAAAAGAAGGAAAGGAAGAAAATGAGAGGAATGAAAAGAGAAGGAGGGAAGATTAGGGAAAGAAGGCAAAAAAGAAAGAAAGACAGGAATAAGGAATAAAGGTAAGAAAAAGGAAAGAAGACAAAAAAGAAAGACTGTAAGAAAGTAAAAAAGAAGCAAAGGCCAAAAGAAGACAAAAAGAAGAAAAAGAGGAAATAAGGCAAAAAAAAGGATCAAGGAATGAAATAAAATAAAGCAAAAAGGAAAAAAGAAAAAAAAGGAAGGATCTAAAGAAACAAATGAAGGGAAAAAGAAAGAAGAAAAGAAGGGAAAAATGAAAGAAAGAAAAAATGAAAGAAGGCAAAAAAGAAATAAAGAAGGACAGAAAGAAAGAAAAACAAAAGAGAGAGAAAGAAAGAGCGCAAGAAAGAAAGAAGGAAAAAGAAGGGGAAAATGGCTAAAAAAGAAGGAATAATAGAAGGGAAAGAAACAAAAGGCAAAAGCAAAGAAGTATGTAAAAAGCTAAAAAGAAGGAAACAAGGAAAGAAAAAAGGAAAGAAAGAAAAAGAAGGAAACAATATGAAAAGGAGAACAAAGGGTTTCACAGTTAAAGTATTGGATACGAAATCCCAAATTACACCCCACCTATGTTGAAATAAAAGTGTTACAAGTGTGCTGCAAATTAAATGCGATAAAGTTTGATGTCTTCTTGGGCCAAGTGTATAAAACACATTGTGATAGGCTGTGAAAATAGCAGCAGTCAGATAAAAAAGGTCACTACAAAAGTAATTTACAACAACATTGGAGGGAGACAGGAACTGATAACGCTGGAATGTTCCCGGTGCTAATTTCAAAAGTGTCCTGTTATGTTATCACATCAGACAGCACTTGGGAAAACAAGCATTGACAAAGCCAATAGGTCTTGCCTATACAAGAGCTATAAGCTTTGGCAATGTGGTTTTGCCATGTTATATATCAGTGTGGCTGCTGTTCAGCATGACGTAAAGTTAATTGCATGGAGTGTCCTAGAGCGCAGTGGGGGGAGTAAAGTGTGATAGACTGGATTTGTTGGAGTAGTGTGTTGTAGAGTGGAGTAGGGGGAGTAGAGTGTTGCAGAGTTGAGTAGAGTTCAGTGGTTTAGTAGCAGAGAGTATCATAGAGTGCAGTGTTATAGAGTGCAGCATCATAGAGTGGAGTGGCGTACAGTGTAGTGGCATACAGTGGAATGGCATAGAGTGGAGTGGAGTGGGATGGAGTGGGTGGACTGGATGGGGGGATTGGATTAGAGTGGGTGGATTGAAATAGGGTTATGTTGATTGGAGGGGTGGATTAGATTGGTTTGAGTGTGTGGATTGGAATGGGGTGGGGTGGGGTGGATTGGAATGGAATGTGGTGGGTTGGATGGATTGGATTGAGTGGGGTAGACTTAACTGGGATGGGTGGATTGCATTGGGGTAGAGTAGGGTGTTTTGGAATAGAATTGGGTGGATTCAACTGCATTGGTGTGTGGTGGGTTGTAGTGGGGTGGACTAGATGGGTGGATTAGATTGGAGTGGGGTGGATTGAAATAAGGTGGGGTGGATTGGAGTAAGGTGGGGTGGACTGAAGTGGAGTGGAATTGGGTGGAGTAGAGTCGGGTGGGTTGGAGTGGGTTGGAATGGAGTGGGATGGATTGGAGTGGGGCGGATTGGATTGGCATGGGGTGGGATGGGTTGGAGAGGAGAGGAGTAGACTGGGTTGCAGCGTGTTCGATTGGATTGGATAGAGGTGGATTTGAGTGAGGTGAACTGAACTAGGGTGGGGTGGAATGGAAGCAGGTGGATTCAATTCGAGTGGGTGGATTGGAGTGTGGTAGAGTGGATTTGGCTGGATTGGGGTGGATTTCATTGTGTGGGGTGGATTGGATCGGAGTTGGGTAGATAGGATTGGATTGGGGTGAGGTGGATTTGAAAGGGGCGGATTGTTTTGCATTGGAGTGGGGCAGATTGTTTTGAATTAGTTTGGGGAAGATTGTTTTGGATAGTAGTGGGGCAGATTAGAGTGGGGCAGATTGCTTTGGATTGGAATAGGCCAGATTGTTTTGGATTGGAGAGGGGCAGATTGGAGTGGGCGGGTTGTTTTAGATTGGAGTGTGGCAGATTGTTTTGGATTGGAGTGGGTCAGATTGTTTTGGATTAGTGTGGGGCAGATTGTTTTGGATTGGAGTGGGATGGATTGTGGTGCATAGGATTGTAGTGAGGTGGATTGGGAAGGGAGTGGGTTGGATTGGATTAGGGCGAGGTGGATAGGATTGGAGCGAGGGTGGATTGGAGTGTGTTGGATTGTGGTGGATGGAAGTGGGGTGCGGTGGGATGGGGTGGGTTGATTCTGGTGAGTTGGACTGGATTGGAGTGAGATGAAATGGAGTGAGGCAGATTGGAGTAGTGCAGAATGTTTTGGATTGGAGTGGGGCAGACTGGGGTGGTGCAGCTTGTTTTGGATTGGAATGGGCAGATTGGAGTGGGGCAGAATATTTTGCATTGGATTGGTGCACATTAGACTAGGGCAGTTTGGAGTGGGGCAGATTGATCTGGATTGGAGTAGGGCAGACTGGAATGGGCAGATTGTTTTAGATTGGAGTGGGGTAGATTATTTTGGATAGGAGTGTGGCAGATTGTTTTGGATTGGATTGGACAGATAGTTTTGGATTGGGGTGGGGCAGATTGGAGTGGGGCAGATTGGAGCGGGTCAGACTGGAGTGGGGCAGATATTTTTAGATTGGAGTGGGGTAGGTTATTTTGGATAGGAGAGTGGCAGATTGTTTGGATTGGATTGGGCAGATCGTTTTTGATTGGGGTGTGGAAGATTGGAGTGGGGCGGATTGGAGTGGGGTGGATGGTTTGGATTAGATTGTGTTGGATTGGAGTGGGCAGATTGTTTTGGATTGAAGTGGGGCAGATTGGAGTGGGGCAGTCTGTTTTGGATTGGAGTGGGGCAGATTGGATGTGGGAGCATTGGATTGGGGCAGATTGTTTTGGATTGGAGTGGGGTGGATTGGAGTGGGGCAGATTGGAGTGGGGCAGTCTGTTTTGGATTGGAGTGGGGCAGATTGGAGCAGGATGGATTAGAGTGGGGCAGATTGTTCTGGATTGCAGTGGGGTAGATTGGGGAGGCCAGATTGTTTTGGATTGGAGTGGGGCAGATTGGAGTGAATTGGATTTGGGCAGATTGTTGTGGATTGGAGTGGTGTAGAATTTTTTGGATTGGAGTGATGTAGATTGGAGTGGGGCAGGCTCAAGTGAGACAGATTGTTTTGGACTGGAGTGGGGCAGATTGTTTTAGATTTGAGTGGGGTAGATTGTTTTATATTGGAGTGGGTCAGATAGGTAGATTGTTTTCTTTTGGAGTGGGGAATGTAGCAGTTGTCTGGTTGTTTTGGATTGGAGTAGGGCAGATTATTTTGGATTGGGGTAGGTCAAATTGGTGTGGTTGTTGTGAGGCAGATTAGAGTAGGGCAGATTGTTTTGGGTTGGAGTGGGGTGGATGGATGTGGATTGGATTGGAGTGAGGTTGATTGGGGAGAGAGTGGGGTAGATTGGATTAGAGTGGGTTAAATTGGTTTGGGCTGAATTGGGGTGGAATGGATTGGTGTGGGGTAAATTGGATTGGAGTGGATGGGAAAGGGAGAATTGGGATGTAGTGGGTGGATTGGGGTGAGTGAGCCGGGTTGGAGAGGGGTGAAATGGAGAGAGGTGAAATGGAGTCGGGCAGACTGGAATGGGGTGGATTGGAGTTAGGCAGATTGGGGTGGAGCAGATTGGATTGGAGCAGATTGTTTTGGATTGGAGTAGGGCTGATTGAAGTAGGCAGATTGTTTTGGATTGGAGTGGGGCAGATTGGATGTGGGGCAGATTAAAGTGGATCAGACTGTTTGGATTGGAGCGGGGCAGACTGTTTTGGATTGGAGGGGGATGGATTGGAATGTGGCAGATTGTTTTGGATTGGAGTGGGTTGGATTGAAGTGGGCAGATTGTTTAGGATTGGAGTATGTCAAATTGCTGTGGATTGGTGTGGGGCAGATTTTAATAGGGCAGATTGTTTTGGGTTGGAGTGGGTTGGATTGATGTGGATTGGACTGGAGTGAGGTTGATTGGGGAATAGTGGGCTGGATTGGATTAGAGTGGGTTAAATTGGATTGGGCTCGATTGGGGTGGATTGGATTGGATTGGGGTGGGGTGGATTGGATTGGAGTGAATGGGAAAGGGAGAATTTGGATTTAGTGGGTGGATTGGGGTGAGTGAGCTGGATTGGAGAGGGGTGAATGGAGAGGGGTAAAATGGAGTGGGGCAGACTGGAATGGGGCAAATTGGAGTGGGGCAGATTGGAGCGGAGCAGATTGGATTGAAGCAGATTGTTTTGGATTGGAGTGGGCAGATTGTTTTGGATTGGAGTGGGGCAGATTGGATGTTGGGCAGACTCGAGTGGGTCAGACTGTTTTGGATTGGAGTGGGATGGATTGGAGTGTGGCAGATTGTTTTGGATTGGAGTGGGGAAGATTGGAGTGGGTTTGATTGAAGTGGGCAGATTGTTTTGGATTGCAATGGGGCAGATTGGAGTGGTGCAGATTGGAATAGGGCAGATTGGAGTGGGGCACATTGGAGTGGCGCAAATTGTTTTGGATTGGAGTGGGGCAGACTGGAGTGGGGCAGATTGTTCTGAATTGGAGTGAGTCAGATTGGAGTGGGGTACATTCTTTTGTATTGGAGTGGTGTAGATTAGAGCAGGGCAGTTTGTAGTGGGGCAGGTTGTTTTGGATTGGAATAGGGCAGTCTGGAATGGGGCAGATTGTTTTAGATTTGAGAGGGGCAGATTGGAGTGGGGTAGATTATTTTGGATAGGAGTGGGGCAAATTGTTTTGGATTGGACAGATTATTTTGCATTGGGGTGGGGCAGATTGTTTTGGGGTGGGGTAGATTGTTTTGAAATGGAGTGGGACAGATTGTTTTGGAATGGGGAACAGCAGATTGGCATGTGGAGGATTGGAGTGAGGCTGAATCTTTTGGAATGAAGGGGGCAGATTGTTTTTGGATTGGATTGAGGTGAATTGGAGTGGTGTGAGTTGAAAGGATTGGAGTGGATTTGATTGGGGTGAGGCGGTTTGGAGTGGGGTGGGGTGGATTAGATTGCTCTAGGGTAGATTGAATTGGATTGAGTGGGGCATATTGCTGTGGCCTGCGGTGGGTTGAATTGGCGTGGATTGGAGAGTGGTGAATTGGGTGGACAGCACGATTATGTGCTAGAGTATCATTTCAGAGCATGCATTAACATAATCCTCATCTTTTGAGAACAGCACCCATAATCAAAAACAAAAACAAACATGAGTGCAAAGTGAGAAAAGAAGACTTGTCAAATAAAATAAAGTTAACTATAGTAAATAAATCTTTGCAATTTTCTTTGTCCTGCTGGGCATGTTTTGCCAGTCACATGCCTCCTGTTTGCAAGGCACTAAAAGTTAAAAAGAACAAAATAGTACCTCAATCATGTTGGGAGCAGAGGACGGGCACCGATTAAGTTGAATCAATCAGTGCTTGGTCCCTGCTTCACAGAGACTAATAGAAATTATGTTAGGCCTGCCTTGATGAATTACGAAGCTGTACAAAAGGGGGTGGTGATGGACCCCACCCCCTTTTGTACCGCCTTGATGAATTATGAGGCTGTAAAGAAGAATGCCACGCAAGCCAACAAACGGTAAGCAACAGGTGGGCCCAAGCTCTTTTCTGTATACAACAGTGTTTCTCACCCTAAAAATGGTAAAATGAAAACACTGACACTAAAGTGCACTATCTTGTGTGCAGATATCCAGTCTGTGAAAGAGCAAAATGCAGCCGCTCAAAGTGAAGTTAACCAGTGACTGATGTAGGCTGACCCATTGCCCCATGCTGTGTGCGGAAACAAAATGAGAATGATAGAACAACAGACCAATGGATAAAGAGAGATGGCTTTAAGTAAGTATATTATATATATTGTTTTGGTAAAAATCCAAAAGTCTCAGTTACTGTCAGACCTAAAACGTTTAACCCTGAACAGATAAAAAGACCAAATAAATACGTAAATATGCCACTGCACAAATGTAATGGCAGGTTGACCTTGCACAATTTTACATTATGCACACTAGTACTTGCAGATGCTTCTGCATAGTCGCAAGTATAATTTTTTTTAAACGTTTTCCGGGAGTATGCCAGCAAACCGAACCCTGTCACAGAGTTCCAGGCCAAACCAGGAACACTTTTGGGAATTCCAAGTATTTGGAAATCTACGTGAATATGAAATCATGAGCCTGCAGATGTGCATTTTCAATGTCGTTGTGATTGGGGCTGAAAACGTGTACCTTTCTCAACGCCATTAGAATAATATATTTTGTCAAAGTGCTCTAGGGCTAGGCGTAATGTAAACACGATGGGAGTTTGAGGGCATCTGCATGTGTTTAAGGTTACATGCATCATTTCGGCATGGAACTAAGAAAATCATGCAATGAGCACATTTTTTTATCCTTCACTATTGTTTTCCTTGAAATTTCACGTCTTTCACTCATTGCCAAACACATATATTAATTGCTCGGTTGACTTGCTGTCATTTTTCACACATTCTACAAGCTTACATCGAAACCTCGGAGACTGAGAGTAAGTCAGGCGCTCACTCCTACATAAAGTACGTGCTTTTCTGCTTGCTTTATGAATGGCCCTTGAAGTTAGCACTTTCTGGGCTTTAATAGATTGTGATTTCCAATGCCTTTGCCAGTCTGTTAGCAGTACTACTCTCGGCAGAGCAGTTTTCCAATCCCTGTCTGAATGTAAACATGGATAATGCAGGAACATTCTGTCCAGTAAAAGCCACTAGTCTATTTAATCATGCACATTTTACGCAAGCGTATAATCTAATGTATTTCTTGTGCCACCAAAACGCACTGACAAACAACACCCTAATGTAGGCTCCAGCTTTCTAGATACAGGCACGAGCTTTATGAAAAACAAGACATCAAAAACGTCTGGAAATAATTGAGAAGTGAGGATCACCCATAAAAATGCTACAGGAAAAAGTTATACGAACACGTTTGCAAAGTAACACATAATATAGCAGGAAGTAGCATTTCAAAACGTTTCATTAGCAGCCAAAGAAGCACAAAGCGACGGCAGTGCCGGTCATTCATCCATCCATCCACCCACCCACTCACTCACCCATCCATCCATCCATCCATCCATCCATCCATCCATCCATCAATCTATGCATCCATCCTCAAGAAGTCCAACTGGTCCAGCACTTCTACTCGGTGAACGAGCACTAGTTACAAATTAATTGAGCTCACGAAAAATAAAATGGTATAGAAATCAAAGCAAAAATCGTGTTTGTACCGCCGAGGAGTTTATCATGTATATTTTGGAAAAAACAATCACTTTAAAAATACAAGGAAGAGATTTCTCATTTCCAAAGATGCAAAGGAAGTGTCTTTGAACTGCCTCTGCAACATGGGATTGGATGGATGTCTGCTGGGACCAGAAAGAGGCCAGCTGGAGCGATGAGACGCGGGAGGTCGCCTGCAGCTTCAGATACGTTTTTTAAATTATTAATACCCGCTCCCCCAGCCCCGTCTGTGCTCCCCCCACGCCTCCCCACAAAGGCCCCACCACCCTTTTGTAGTGGCGGCCGGCACTGTGGATGAGTAAGTCATCTCAGTCAGCAGCATGGCATCAAGAGAAGAGTAAGTCATCTCAATCAGCTGCATTGTGTCTAGCAATGAGTACGTCATCACAATCAGCTGCATTGTGTCTAAGGACTGGTATGTCATCTCAATTAGCTGCATTGTGTCTAGGGATGAGTACGTCATCTCAATCAGCTGCATTGTGGCCAGGGGCGAGTAAGTCCTCTTAATCAGCTGCATTGTGTCTAAGGACTAGCATGTCATTTCAATCAGCTGAATTGTGTTCAGGGACGAGTAAATCATCTAAATCAGCTGCATTGTGTCTAGGAAAGAGTAAGTCATCTCAGCCAGTTGCATTGTGTCTAAGACGAGTAAGTCATCTCAATCAGATGCATTGTGTCTAGGGACAAAAACGTCACCTCAATCAGCTGCATTGTGTCTAGGGACGAATATGTCATTTCAATCAGCTGCATTGTGTCTAAGGACTAGCATGTCATTTCAATCAGCTGAATTGTATCAAGGAACAAGTAAGTTATCTCAATCAGCTGCATTGTGTCTACGAACAAGTAAGTCATCTCAATCAGCTGTATTGTGTCTAGGGACGAGTATGTCATCTCAATCAGCTGCATTGTGTCGAAGGACTAGCATGTCATTTCAATCAGCTGAATTGTGTCCAGGGACGAGTAAGTCATCTCAATCAGCTGCAATGTGTCCAGGGACAAGTAAGTCACCTCAATCAGCTGCATTGTGTCTACGGACAAGTAAGTCATCTCAATCAGCTGCATTGTGTCGAAGGACTAGCATGTCATTTCAATCAGCTGAATTGTGTCCAGGGACGAGTAAGTCATCTCAATCAGCTGCAATGTGTCCAGGGACAAGTAAGTCACCTCAATCAGCTGCATTGTGTCTAAGGACAAGTAAGTCATCTCAATCAGCTCCATTGTGTCTAGGGGCGAGTAAGTCATCCCAGTCAGCTGCATTTGGAATAGGGAAGAGTAAGCCATCTCAATCAGCTGCATTGTGTCTAGGGACGAGTAAGCCGTCTCAATCAGCTGAATTGTGTCAAGGTACGAGTACATCATCTCAATCAGCTGCATTGTGTTTAGGGACAAGTAAGTCATCTCAATCAGCTGCATTATGTCTAAGGACTAGTATGTCATCTTAGTCAACTGCATTGTGTCCAGGAACGAGTAAGTCATCTAAATCAGCTGCATTGTGTCTAGCGAAGAGTAAGTAATCTCAATCAGCTGCATTGTGTCTAGGGATGAGTACGTCTTCTCAATTAGCTACATTGTGTCTAAGGACTAGGATGTCATTTCAATCAGCTGAATTGTGTCCAGGGACGAGTAAGTCATCTCAATCAGCTGCATTGTGACTAGGGACGAGTAAGTCATCTCAATCAGCTGCATTTTGTCTAAGGACAAGTATGTCATCTCAATCAGCTGCATTGTGTCTAAGGACAAGTATGTCATCTAAATCAGCTGCATTGTGTCTAGGGACGAGTAAGTCATCTCAATCAGCTGCATTGTGTCTAGAGACTAGTAAGTCATCTCAATCAGCTGCATTGTGTTTAGCGATGAGTAAGTCATCTCAATCAGCTGCATTATGTCTAAGGACTAGTATGGTATCTCAATCAGCTGCATTGTGTCCAGGGACGAGTAAGTCATCTCAATCAGCTGCATTGTGTCTAGGGATGAGTAAGTCATCTCAATCGGATGCATTGTGTCTAGGGACGAGTACTCATCTAAATCAGCTGCATTGTGTCTAGCGGGTGAGTACGTCATCTCAATCAGCTACATTGTGTCTAAGAACTAGCATGTCATTTCAATCAGCTGAATTGTGTCCAGGGACGAGTAAGTCATCTCAATCAGCTGCATTGTGACTAGGGACGAGTAAGTCATCTCAATCAGCTGCATCGTGTCTAAGGACAAGTATGTCATCTCAATCAGCTGCATTGTGTCTAGGGACGAGTAAGTCATCTCAATCAGAAGCATTGTGACTAGGGACGAGTAAGTCATGTCAATCAGCTGAATTGTGTCCAGGGACGAGTAAGTCATCTCAATCAGCTGCATTGTGACTAGGGACGAGTAAGTCATCTCAATCAGCTGCATTGTTTCTAGGAAAGAGTAAGTCATCTCAGCCAGCTGCATTGTGTCTAAGACGAGTAAGTCATCTCAATCAGCTGCATTGTGTCTAGGGACGAGTAAGTCATCTTAATTAGCTGCATTGTGTCTAGGGACGAGTACGTCATCTTAATTAGCTGCATTGTGTCCAGGGATGAGTACGTCATCTTAATCAGCTGCATTGTGTCTAGGAATGAGTAAGCCATCTCAGTCAATTGCATTGTCTCCAAGGACATGTAAGTCATCTCAATCAGCTGCCTTGTCTCCAGGGACGAGTAGGTCATCTCAATCCGCTGCATTGTGTCTAGAGACGTGTAGGTCATCTCAATCAGCTGCCTGGCATCTAGGGATGATTAAGTCTTTTCCAGGTCTGGTGCGGGCCTTGCTTCTGGTGCCAAGGCTCTGTTGAGGGCTGAAGCAGTAGCTCGATGGAATTCTCAAGCATCTTCTGAACTCCAGCATGTTCTTGACTGTCTGCTCCAAGGGTTAGCGGTGGCAACTGCAGATGAGAGGGTGCACTTACAGAGAAATGTTTCGTTTGCCTTGTACACAAGGGCGGGCAAAGCTTTTTTTATCCAGCTCCTGGCTCCCAGAACCTCTGGCGACTCCTGCCTATCTTTGACCTCTGTTGGATGAACAGATATTCCGTTCTCGCCCTTCAGTGTAGATACATTACAAGGGATCCTTTTTATGGGGGGGGGGGGGTATCAAGTGACTACATGTTTCTGTGCCCCGATCATCCTGGACAAGCTTACATTGCCCAGTAACATAGCTGGAAAATGGATAAGTTAAGATATAAATTAGATAGAATAAAACGTATAAATGTTTTCTATACATATTATGCTGCAATGTAGTTCTCTTTAAGACCCGCGGGTATGCACAAGCTTTGTTTCCGAGCCTTTAACTAGTCCGAGAGGCTTCGGGGATAGCCTCTGTTCTGGTTAAGAGGGCGTCGCCTGGAGTGGATGTGTCTTTTTAAATAGGGCCAGGATTGAGATGCATAATGTTAGTGCCTCTTTGTAAAGGCACGGGAGTATTACAATTGTGGAATGTAATGCAGGTGGAACAATATTTTTTTTAATCCATGTCGCCCTATTAAACTTGTAGTGAGTCCACATTACAGCCTCCTCCTCTCTCTCTCTGATACACCTCCATTTACACATTCGGAGTGTCCTTGTCATTCTCCTAGACCTGCTCTTAAAAGTCTGACCCATTTACTCATTTTTTTTCGAAATCCTAATCTGGGGTTTATGCAAAACGAGTAAACACAAAAAACGGATATTAAAATTGGAAGAACCATACAATACAATTGTACTTGAAAGGGAAAATACATTTAAAAGACACTGTGCCGATTGATCTTTTCTAGAAAATTTTAAGTATGTGCTTACGCAAATAATTACATTTACTTTAAAAGTGAATTCACGGAATTCTTTGCAAAACGCAGTTCATCATGTATTGTAAAACTTCGTCTCTTTTTGAGCGTATATGTACTCTAGGCAGTAACTGAGTGCACATCGCCCTCTTGTGGATTATGTGCGAGGTTCAGTTTAGTTCGCAACGTGCAAATCCAACCATCAATCTATCAAATAACTGGGCAAAAATAATGCAGACACACTGAGCAAGAGATCAGATCTACGCCCGTGGGGCAGATTTACAAGCCCCTTGCGTCATGTTTACGCCGCCTTGCGTCACGCAACAGCGGCGTAAACGTGGCGCATCCCTGCGAGGCATTTACAACGTGACGCATCTAGGGAGATGCGTCGCGTTATAAAGCCCAGCGCCACAATGGGGGCGTTCCCACGCAGGGTTGGCGTTCCGGCGCCAGTGTGCCTCGCAAAAGTGCCTGCCATGTCGACCAGATTTCACGCAGGCACTTCTGCGACGTTGCTACGTCAATTCCTTACGCCTGCTTGAAGCAGGCGTAAGAACTGACGCAGAATGTTAAGTATTGGGCGGCCCTGAGCATTGCTGGAGTTGTGTCGTGCTTGCGACTCGACTCCAGCAATGCGCCGCCCGTACACCACATGATGCGTCACGCATCTGCCCTTCCTTGCACCATGGTGCGCCGCATTGTAAATGCGGTGCATCTGTGGTGGCGCAAGGAGGGAATTGCATGACACATCGGTTCTGGCGCATCCCTGCTGATTTGCAGAGATGCGCCAGAAGACGTAAATATGCCCCAACGTATCTTTTTGCTGTCGTATTTTAAAAAAACAATTCGTATGGCAATGTAGTTTTGATTTTGAAACTATTTTAAAACTCATTCTTTCCAAAGCGATTTACGTCTGAGGAATGCACTCCTGCACTTACTCTAAGTAAGCATTCCGAATGGTGCAGAACCACAATAAACAAAATGTAAACACCATAAACACGAATACTGAACACGTAAGGTTGAGGTATTTTAATATTGAAACATTTTGTTCAAAACACAAGGGCCTGGTATATATTCTGAATGGCGGATTTATTTTCTCCCTGCCTTGGCGAAAGAGGAAAATATACTACAAGGGCAGAAAGAAAATTCAACATTTAAACTACACGTCATGTACATTTTATGTATATTTAAAGATCAGATCAGAGATATGTTACTGGTATATTTAAAGTTTATAGTTATCCTGTCCGATAGCAGAGTGTCTAATGGCTGTACAAAGTAGTGGGGGAACCCTCCGACTGATCCTGCGGCGCCGGTGTTGGGTGGTGTGATTGGGGTCCCTGGTAATACACCCTCAAAGTGGAACCCTACAATTCATACCCTTATATCTAGTGCTGTCTATGCAGGTGGTTCTCAGCAGGCGAGAGAGGTGCATTCTGATCTTTATGGTAAAGTCCTCCCCCCTCCACACTAGTGCGAACAATGGTAAAACCTTAACATACATAAGAACCCGGCTGTGGCGGTAGTCCATCGTCAATGTTGTTGATCCCAAAAACAGAATCCAAAAGGAAAGTCAAACACACAGTAGCCTCAGAGATAGAAAATGTGCACTGGACATGGAGAGGTTAAAGGGGCTAAATGTCTAGGAGTGAAGAACATCACCCAGGCGTGCTTCGGCTCAAGAGTGAGTTTCATTCCTGTCATTGCACTGATGCTGAAACAAACCTAGCTGGAGGCACTCACCCCAGGACAAGCTTGTTGGAAAGTGTCAGGGCCTTTCATTCAGTCTTGGCCCTCTGCTTGCTTGTAAAACTCCTCACCTTACATGCTATGGATATAAATGGGTCCAGTTTTACAAGTACGTGTAACAGGATGTAATAAAAGCATCATGTTTCTTGTTGGCGGTATGTAACCACCTGTCAGAAACCTTATCCTGTGTATGACTTCCATCCTGTTCCTTCCTTCAACGTTTGGTCGTTTCCTCCAAGGACGAACCTTCCGATACTGGTGTTTTTTAGAAGTTTTTGGTTTGTGATAATTACCAGCCACCTTGGCAAGCACAAAGATTTGATCAAGTCGTTGCCTGTCTATAAACACTAAGGGACATATTTATGAGAACCTTGCGTCATGTTTGCTCCATGTAAAGGACAAGGCTCTGAGTCAGATTTATGAAGCCACGTAAAGACACCTTGTATGGCTGTGAGTGACCTCATAAATCTTGAGTAAGGTAACGCAGCGCAAATCGCTGGCCCCCACCATACTCTTTGCAAGGAAAACGTTCCAAGGGCGTTGCGGTGAGTGTTCCCACGTAACTGCTTCGGTTTTTTATGCTTTCCCAAATTTACAAGGACTTGTAACCCTAGGAATACATCAAAATCTTATACCCCCTGAGGTGAAGCATAACAAGGAGAAATATCTCTATTTCTCCCTGTTGTTTCTTCTTTCTATGGGTGCTGCATTCTGCACCATGGTGCAAGCATGGTGCAAGGGTGCCTGAGTTTGCACTAGGGTGCAGAAACCAGCACCAGCTAAGGGAGAAAGGACAGGAATGCATCATACTGGATAAATACAGTGCCTATCTGCCCTTTTACTTGCCTAAGACCCTAATTTATGGGAATTTGGCATAGGGTAGCACAGAAAGTCACCTTGCTGCGTTGCCCTATGCAAAAGTGAAAGGGAAGGAATACACTTTATTTATCCAATACAGTGCATTTGTTTCCTTTCCCCTTGCGCTGGTGCAATTTCGTCAGCCTAGCGCCAACGGTGTGTTGTCAGCAGGCTTGATTTTGTGCAAGAAGGGGGACCTTCCTGCACAAAAACAATCCAGAGAGGTGTTTTCCTCTTTCTATGTGTGTATCACCCATACAAAGAAGAAAAATCAAGGAAAAATAAGGATATTTCTCCTCGTTACGCCTCACTTTGGGAGGCGTAAGATTTCGATACATTCCCAGGGTTACAAGTCCTTGTAAATTTGGGAATGTATCAAAAACCCTGGGAATTGCATGACAACACCCACCGCAACACCCATGGTATGTCTCCCTTTGTTTAGAGTAAGTCAATGTTGCGATTTGCGTTGTGATGCATTACTCTATATTTGTGAAGCCAGCGAAGCCATGCAAGGTGGCTTTGCGTGGCTTCATAAATCTGACTCAGAGTTTTACGGCACACAAGTACCTCTTTACGTGGTGCAAATGTAACATAATGCTCATTGTCTCAAACACTACACCACAGCAATCCACCTTGCTGCGTTAACGCAACACATGGGGCTGTTTGTGATTATTTTCAGCGCTGCTCACGCTACCTACACAAAATTGCAGCGCAAGGTGCATATTTTCCACACGTTGGCGGAATTAAGGGGAGTCCCATGGAGTTCCGCCCATCCCGACACAAGCATTTTTCTTGCTAATTTCAAGCAGAAGCTTGTGAAGGTAAGCAATTAATTCCTATCAGCGAAAATAATCAGTGAAAGGAGCTTTTATGGTGAAAAACAGTAATAGACAGCATTCCTGCCCTTGAAAAGGTGCATGGCTATTGATAATGTCACCAACTTCCTTTCCTGCCCATTTGGCCTCATTTTACTCATTTGAATCTCTGTCTTGTACTTGTTGTTGTATGGATTACTGGACCTTCACTGATTACCCCCCTTTTCTGTGCACACATTCACATTAGTCCACACCTCTTGCCCCTCTGCTTAGGCTGCTGCTGTGGAGCTGCCACATCTTTTAGTCCGAATATCCGATTGCACACCTATCTCTCACACCTGGTCCATCACAATGTCAAGTAAATATAATTACAAACACCAACCTAATAAGCTCACAGGGACCTGGATATACTTACAATAATAATAATCACAATGCTCATGCAGGACTCTTCGGATATGTGTACCTGCACAAACTCAATTCGAGGTGCCCTGATTGAAGCAAACCATTCAATGTTTTAAAATAATATACAACATGCAGGACTTCCTAAGGACTTCCTAATCCAGTTTGCAGTCTTTATGTATATTTCAAACATCATATAGGTGAAGTACATACATTTATCATAAAAAGTCTCAAAGTGCAGATGATGCACTGGAAGTGAAATGCGCACGTGATTATGTACAATTAAAACCAGAAAGCAACATTAGAAAACGGTCCTGGTTGCTTCTACATAGACTGATGGAATCCTATTTTAAACCACAGTCCTATTAAACATCAGTTCAAACAATCAATGACCAGGGGATCTAATTTCGATGTTTCGACCCTTCAGTCATTAGCAGGATCTCATCAGGACTAGTCTTCTGAAGAACGAGTCACCATAAATCATGCATTTTAGTGGGATCATGGAAAATTGATTCAGTATCCAACCATATGGCAATCCACAGGGTCGCGTCTAGTACTAAGTTCATCTGTACCAAGGCTCACGGTGCCGGATCTCGCCTCGAATCCCCACTGCATGTTCTAGTGAGTTACAATACAAGCTCGAATCCCAAAATGGGTCTTATCCCATGACCTATGCAGTTAGTTCAGCAGTGCCAAGAAAAAAATCTGTTTCATATACTTGAGTAATCTGTATGTACCTATGTATACTTAGCTTTACAATATTTTGGTAGCGATATACTGAGTATGATATTAATTTTGCACAACATTTTCGTGTTCAATGTTCTGACAAACAACCACCAACACGGTGGTTTATGTTGCTTTATTGTTGACAAAAGCATTTTTTGGACAAATTATATATCCTCGTTTACTCTTGTTCTTGGTGTTCTCTCAGATTATTTTAGTTTTGCTGAGTCCCATTTAAAAAAAATATTGTACTCAACTTGCATTTTCTATGACAATATATATATATGGATACGTTGGCTCAAAACCTACATACCACTATATATTGATTGAGGTGCAGTCTCTTTTTTAGCCCCACTTTCGAAGTTTAATCCCTGGGACTGGTAGTTTGCCTATGTCAATTGCTAGTAAATTAATCTTATTTTAGGAGCGCATCAAGAAACTACAGTTTTAGTTTGTTGCTTTTAGAAGTTGACGTTTTAAGTCAAAAGAGTAGGTGAAGTCCGTGCTTCGGTCTTTTGTTTGGTTTTGCTTGGGCTACCCGAACGTGTCTTCAGGTGTTACCAATGGCGCCATGTTCCTGTCTGTCAACTACAGAACACTTGCATAACATTTTACATTAAAAGCAATGCAAGACTTGGTGAAGACTTCTCAGAAATGTGCTTTATAGCACATCGCTCAATCTATATTTGCCACGATGACCACAGTTGCACATAAACATTCTCACAAGACTCTAATAAATGTTCTTCTCAAGTTGTAGGCACCTCGCACCACTGGGCCTCATGAGTGGTTGCAGTGTTTCAGTAGGCTTGATGTGAAAAATATGGGGGCATATTACCTAGAGCGGAAAAAAAATATCGCCGAGGATTTTTACCGCTGAGATACCTTGATATTATCAAGGTTTATCTCAAAAGCGGTAAAAATCCTGCGAAATGCATGAATATCGCTGAAAAATCAGCGATATTCATGCATTATCGTGACAATGCTCTTAGCCTTGTTATCCACCTTCCATTGGATAACATGGCTAAGAACTGCTTTTAGCAGGCGTTAGCTTTTGGAGATATTCACGCTTAGTGCAAATATTTCCAAAAGTTGTTAATAGGAGTTAGAGATGTTAGCGACTGTTTTCAGTCGCTAACATCTTGGCACGCCCACTTTGCATGTCATTAGCGATAATTATCGCTGACATGCAAAGTGGGCCCCTAAATGCCCGCTATCGCCTACAAGCTGTCGCTAACTGGTGTTAGCGACAGCTTGGTAATAGGGCGATAAAATTATCGCCGCATTAGCGGGAAAAAGTCCCGCTAATGCGGCGATAAGGCCATTGGTAATATGCCCCATGGTTTTCAGATTGTGCTCTGATACCTTCCCTTGTGACTATAACAGAACTCCTAGTCGGAGCCTTAGAGCAGAGACACAGGTGGTGTAGAAATATGGGCCACCAGATCTATAAATATAAAACTTTACATATTGGCAAGTGGGAACTTTCCGACATTGTGCATCAGACCACAATTCACCACTTCCTTCAAATGAGGAGATTCGATTTTTCGTTTTATGAACAAACAGTGCACGAAAAGCAATTTAGAGAATATTTACATATTGTGGTCTGCTTTTCACAGAGCAGGATGTTTAGCTGTCAGGATATGTGTGCTAAAGATAATCCCTTACTAATTCAAAGCGAAGGCCACAGCTGCTGATTTGATCACAAGTGTGAACGGCTACATTCTAAGGGAATTCCCACACTTTGCAGATGAGGTTTGATAAACTGTGGATCCCTAAAGGTTTCAGCAGACATTTAACAACGATGGCTTAAAGGTATTCTTCTTTCACATAGATATTTACAAAGTTTAAACATTTAAATAGTTGATTCAATACATGGAATCGGATATTTGATGCCTAATGTTTCCATATCCGTACACACTGAGCATTTTGAGTGAGTGGTGCTCTTCCATCCCCCCTTGCTGACCATCTGATTGACTGAACCACTATGCATTCACCTTTTGAGTGAATGGTACCTTCCCTCCCTCATGAACAGGCTATTTCGAGCAGGATGTGTCACACTCAAGTACTGAGTACGGCCATTTTGAGTGTCATGTACATGTGAATTATTAGCACCCGCTTCACCTTTACGTGGCAGCTTAGTAGGTTTGCCTCTCTCCCCAAAAACTGAATCATTTGTACCCTTTAGCAGTCACCAGAATGACTGTGCTAGATTTATTTACCCCTTCTCTGTGCAATTGTAAATTGGAGCCCCTTTAGATGTAAAGCCCACCTTTGTTGGATTGTTAACAATATATTCTCATCTGTCCTCCGTCAACCTAAAACGCACCTCCTACCAAGAAAACCGGTGCTCAGACCTCACTCTCTGAGCCATATCACTCCTTTTCATTCTTGTCTTTCTCTTTTCCAGAACCACTGGCCTCCGTGCCCATACTACAAACCCCACATCTCAGTTTGCCACACATTTACCTGCTCGACTGACCACCAGTCCAAAGGGCAAATACGTCCCTCCCATATACGTTAATCTCTCCACATATCTGAATAGTCATCATGCACTTTGCTGCATAACCCCTCAAATTAAGTCCCCTGTTTCTTTTTATCTTTGAGATGCCCGAACAATAAGCAGAAAAATATCCTTTTTCGCCGACCACCTTGACATTTGTTATCATCCTCTCCATTTCGCAGCCATCACTCATGCTGCCCTATAAAACAGACATTGCACAGTCATCCACCCTCAATGTGAAGCCAGCAACCTCCTGATCACTCCAAGCTCTCATCCACCACTTGAATCTTGTCCAACTTTTAGCATAGCTCCCTCAAAATTCCTACACTTTGCAAAGTGCATATTGTTTTAAGATAATATTCTCCTGGAAAGATTCAATACGTTTTTTAATAATTTCAACACTATCTTCGACTGTCTCTCCCAAACATTCCCTCTCTTCTTACACAGAGTTCTCAATCTCTACCTGATAAAGAGCCAAATATGTGCCCTCTTTATATAACTCTTTTCTTACCACTCCTCATAAGCAGCTGCTCACCTCCATACACAATAAACCACTCAAACTTATCGCCATCTTTGACATATTAACGTTGTCACTATAACCCCACAACAGCCCACCACCCGCCATAACCACCAATCACCTACTAGACTTCTCTGTCATCTTTTGGCACCATAACCATCCCATTCTGCAGGCACCATGGGTCACAATGGGCGCCTCTAGCATATTCATTAAACCGACTGCTCGCAATACGTTGTAGTTCGCAATGCTCTCCCCACAGGTCCTTCTACATCACCATGATTCAAGGGTCCACTCTGGGTGCGCTTCCCTTCTTACGATACACTATTGTCCTGGGCAACATCATTTTGTCTTTAGTTTCTCCTACACAAATCTTCTCTTTCCCGTTCTTCTCTCCCCAGTCTTGGATTTCCGATAGCCAAACTGTAGTCGATCAGTGGTGGTTCTTATCTCCCACAGTTTGAACTCCTCAAAAATGAGAATTCTTCACTTTCCACTATCGACTCCTCCACCCACACTGTTCAACCTGCCAGAAACTTTGACATAAATTTAATTTCCAAAAAGTATGTTGAAGTAATAATTTCCTTCACTACTTTCATCTTCGAAGGGCTATAGGTCTAGATCTGCCTACTCCTCCAGTTCTAGGTACCTGTTCACTCTCTTGACAAGGCATGGACCGTTAGCACCTAAACTTCTGATTCAACTGCTCCACTCCAACCTTCAGCTATCAGAAGCAGGACTAACTCTCCTAAATAAGGCTTCTTCCCGCATGTATCTACCTTAGACCATATTTCACTACACCTCAGAGAGTACCCTAATATCTGCTAACACAAATCGCCCCACTAGTTACAGGGCATTGTGAGAGCCATCACCTCCATTTCAAAGTTCACGATGGCTTTAAGCGCTTCAAAGTGACGTCTCTAAGAAGTAATCACTGTACCCAACTTGCCTCACATGACAGTGTGTTATTGATCAGGACCTCTGACCTCTCACCATTTCGATTTATGCACCTTGGAAAGAGGGATCACGACGTAAAGCAGGGTGTTTGCCGGTACTCATTCCACCAGGTTTTTTTGTTGCAAAAAAACAAATAGACAAACACCCATGGGATGCGGAATTCATGCATCAGCTGAGGGGGGGATGGAATTTGCGTAATTGCGTTACGCAAATCTCTGCAAAACGGTAAAAAATCTTCACGAACACGCAGAAATTCCGTGAACACGCGAAATTGCTTGTTCGCGATGTATTTTTCCTGTTCGCGATCGCGGTTTGCGTGCTCGGGGGAAAATATCTCGCGAACACGCATTTTGAGAACGCGAACAAGCCAAGAAGTTACGGAACGCAGAATTTTGGACAATTGCGCGTTCTCCGCGGAACGCAAAAATTACCCAAATTCCGCAAATTTCGCGAACGGAACAAAATTTACCACCCAGGCCTAGTCAGTATCCAAGCGGAACCTTCTGTTTGCACCCGAATCAGGATTTGCAGGGCAACTCTAAAGATGCTTCCTTTAACAAATACCAGCCCTAACAATATATTTTCTATGCAGTCACCCAATCTGGTAATTGTATTATTTATCAAGTTTGCGGCATTTATCTTACAGATGCTAATTAAGAACCAATAAACCGAGCTACAGAAACCAATATGCATCCTTATTTTGCGTGTCTACCAGACGTGGCTTGATAAACAGGATTCTTTAGCCTTGATATGTGTATTCAGTGTTACACAAGCACACAGCAAGCCCGTTTCAAAACAATGTGTTTCCTACCAATAGTTACTGCAATGAGCTGTGAAGGTTACACAAGGGCTTTCTCGGAGACAACGAGGAAGTCATTGCAAACAGGATGTTGACTTGTGTTAGTTCTTTTGTGTTTTTTTTTATATTTTAAAGGTCGAAGAGAAGGTAATGCCCAAGGTGAGTCGCTCGTTCCGGCTCGCCCCTAACACACGTCGGTGCACATAGACATGCAGATGCACAGACAGACACACAGACATGCGCACGTGTACCTTTTATGGCACAGGTTGTCTACTTTATTTGAAAAGCAGTACAACAAAACTGGAGACGGGGAGATGTGGCATGCTTAACGTTGGGCAGTGATGGTGGAATATCAGCGGGGATTCATTCTTATTTGGAAAGCCCTGCTCTCGGTTGTGAAATGCCTGCCACTGTGTTCAAACATTTACCTGCATATTTTAGACCACAATTAGGAATTTATAGGGCAAAGTCAGACAGTCACATACTTTAGGGGCCATTCACAGGGGCGTGCAAGAGCCCCACGCAAATATTATTTATTCTTGGCTACCAATGATATTTTCACTCTCTGGCGCCTATTCACAAACTGCATTTTATAGGACATGGAGTAATACTACAACAGTGCTGCTTCGGCACTGCAAAATACCATTAAGAAACCTACAGGGGCAGAAGGCCATCTCTCCTATCTATTCTGTGCGAAGATCTCCGCCAAGATGGCAGAGGTCTTCATGTATGTAAGTATTTTGTAGTAAATGTGGGAGGGACCAGGGAAGGTGGCCAGAAAATGGAAATACTTACTAATAAATGGGAGAGGTTGAGGTAAACTTATAGAAAGATGAGGGAGTTGAAGCAGGGACATACTAATAAAAATAGCCACCTGCAAAATAGCAATACCGTTGCTAATCACAAAGTACACTATAGCCCAAAAGATCACAAAATAGTAGTAAATATACTCCAGCCGAGCCTTTGAGTAAGTTAAACATTGGATATAGCTAATCACAGGTACTAGAACGCACTTCCATTGAAAATAATAGAGGTAGGGGCTTAATATAAGAAACCCACGGGAAATGTCAGAATAATTAGATTATTTTGACTTTTAAAAGATATATATGTCATGAGTGATGTAATATATGAGGTCATAAGCAGTGCATTACACGGGCTTTGCTAACTATAACTGCTGAGTTTCTCTTGTTTTGTAAGAGTGAAACCTGAGCCTAACTATAACGTCTCTGTAATCTCAAAAGGCGTAGCAGCGGACACTATGATGCCGCACCTAACATTCAGTTCCAAAGTAAGTCCTTAAGGTTTTGTGCTGCCAACCCCAACGCCAGCTGCTTTTTGGCGTTGCTGTGTTTTCCAGATCATAAAGAATCGTTAGTTCAGTTTTATGGGGGCGCACCAAGAAAAAGTCCAAATAAAAAATATATCGCTTATGTACGTAGAAAATGTTCTTTATTTTTAACTCTTTCTCTTAAAATACAGATCACCAGACAGTTTTATAAAACGAATCAGCCAACGCGTTTCACTCCTTTTCCTGGAGTTTCATCAGGGCAGTTATATATAGTCTTTTTTTCTTTCTTTCTTCTTTTTCCTCTTTATACGGAAATATTTGGAACAGTCTGATTAATATTCTCGTTTGATGTCCCTTTTGTCCTCTTGTCCGTTTTAGCAGTTCTCAGGTTGATCTGTCATGCGGGGCAATATCAGCTTTCCCACAAGTGTTTCACATTTCCACTTTCTAGCATGTGTTGAAGTAACTTCCTCGTCTTTATATGATGAGTTTAGTCGTGATAAACCTATATCGGACAGACGTTTTCTTATCAAAGTGTCGGCATGGATGGTCCCAGTCTGGGACCATCCATGCCGACACTTTGATAAGAAAACGTCTGTCCGATATAGGTTTATCACGACTAAACTCATCATATAAAGACGAGGAAGTTACTTCAACAACTGCTAGAAAGTTGTTGAAGCTGATATTGCCCCGCATGACAGATCAACCTGAGAACTGCTAAAACGGACAAGAGGACAAAAGGGACATCAAACGAGAATATTAATCAGACTGTTCCAAATATTTCCGTATAAAGAGGAAAAAGAAGAAAGAAAGAAAAAAAGACTATATATAACTGCCCTGATGAAACTCCAGGAAAAGGAGTGAGACGCGTTGGCTGATTCGTTTTATAAAACTGTCTGGTGATCTGTATTTTAAGAGAAAGAGTTAAAAATAAAGAACATTTTCTACGTACATAAGCGATATATTTTTTATTTGGACTTTTTCTTGGTGCGCCCCCATAAAACTGAACTAACGATAACGTCTCTGTAACCTTTGCTTTTTTCAGTGAATTTCTAAGTTTTTTTTTCAATTCAGTTTCCTAACTATCATATCCCTATAACCTTTGTTTTTTTACATGAATTTCTAATGTTTTTTTAATGCTAATTCATAACTATAACATTCCTATAACCTTTGAAATGCAGCAGTTAGAGTTACCTGAGCTAACTATAACTTACACCCCAGCAACGCATTGCTTATGACCTCACATAATACATCACTTATGACATGGTCAGTGACATCACTGATGACATCTTAAATGACATCACGGATGACATTATCCACAGAACTACTCACACACCCACTCATACACCATACAACCTCATATGCCGCTTACCCACACAACCACACACACATCAGCCCACACCTGCGAAGGCTCCACTGGCTCCCTGATGAGAAGAGTCACCTTCAAAATCCTCACCCACGCCTACAAATGCCTAAATAACACCAGACCCAAATACCTCAATGACAGATACAACTTCCACTTACCCAAAAGAAACCTCTGATCTTCCAACCTCGCAGTGACCGATACCCCAGGCATCCACAGAGCCAGAACTGGCAGAAGATCCTTCTCTCACATTGTGGCCAAGACCTGGAAAAAGCTCCCGGCAGATGTCAAACGTGCCCCCTCCATGAACACCTTCAGGAAGACTCTCAAGACCTGGCTCTTCGGTTAAGCAGATCTGATGACCCCCTTCAGCGCCTTGAGACCCACAGGGGTGAGTAGTGTGCTTACAATTCCCTAATTGATTGATTGATATGTCACCAGTCTTGCATCATATATATAGGACAGAATTTATTTTAATGCAAATTTAATAATATCCCTTGGTGCAGTGGTTACATAATGGTAACAATGGATGTTTGTTCTCTCTATATATCTTTCCCCCATGACTGTGGTATAGAGGCTTGCTGCTGATTTTTAAGATCCAGTTCCCTGGCACTTGTGCAACACACTATGATGCTCCTCACGATGCTCTCTTTTTGCCTAACGCACAAAATCTTTCTCTTTTCGAAAAAAACATTTATCTCCAGAAGCAAGGCATGGCGATGGGGGCAGCATTTACCCCCATGTATGCTAAAATCTACATGGGCTTGTGGGAGAAAGAAGTTGCAAGGGCAAAGTGTAATGCACACTACATTAGTAAGATCGCAATGTGGGTGCGCTTCATTGACGATCTGTTTATCCTGTGGGAGATGAGGCATATACAATTGACTGTAAAATGGAGCACGTGTGAAATTGACTTTCTGGATGTAAAATTATAATTGGTAGGGGACTCCATCTAGACCAACCTTTTTTGGAAAAAGACTGCCTGCAATTCTATTCTGCATGGCAATAGTGGTCATCTGCACTCTTTTAAATGGAGTATTCCTTATAGTCAACTGTTAAGGGCGCGGGTTGATGATTGCACAGTTCTCTGAGAGGGTATATCCAACACAAGTTCTCAGAGAAGCCAAACAGAGGGTTCTGATGAAAAATAGGGAGCAATTGTTGTTCATGAACACACACGCTAAATCCACAACCGCATCAGGGGTCATGAGTGACCAGGATGAGGAGATATGTTTCTTTATGGGCTACAACATGGAATATGGGTCCAGTAGTTCCCTGATCAAGCGTAATTGAGACATTTTAAAACATGATGAACATTTGAAAGATGTTATAGGCCAGTTTCCCAAGATTACATATAGTAAGACACCATCTTTGGATGATATATTGATAAGATCTATGTTCTATCAAGAGCCAGATTGGCTGACCAGTAGGAATTATGGATTTGAAAGATGTGCCACCTGCAAGGCTTGCAAATTCGGAACTAACTGCACAGATTATGAGACATTTGAAGGCAGGTTATGCAAGATCAGAGAAAAGGTCGCATGTGAGGCGAAGTTTGAGGTTTAAGCATTGGAATGTGGTTGTGGAGTGCGTTATGTTGGCAGCACCATTATTTGGCTGAGACTAAGCATGTTGCAGGATATCAGGACTCTAAAGCATCAAGACCAAGCGTTCCCCGTGGCTAAGCATTTTTGGGAATTGCACCAAGGCAATTTAACATCTTTGCAATATTATGGCATAAAACATATTAAGGCCCAACCACGCAGCGGCAACAGGGATTTGTAACTATGTCAATGCGAATCAAGGATGTTTATTCTCCTGGGCACTGTGAAACCGCGGGGACACAACCTTGATGCTGAGCTGCATGTCCATTTATGAACAGTTTTTTATTTTCAAGCCTGAGTTTTATTGAGATTATATTGTCGGATCTTCTTTAATCTGAGAACTGTGAGATATATGCTAAATAGGAATTGGTTTTTATTTGTATATTTTGATGTGTAGTACTACACAGCACTTGCACCTTAGATCATGTTGAAAGGGACATGTAGTAGCCTGTGTCACAGCACCCTGTAACATTACTTTAGACACAAGTGGTTCAGCCACAATGTTAGGCAGCATGCAGAGGCATAAAGGAGGAGTATTTCATCCTCATATGTCCACCAAAGAGGGTTGGGTTCTTATGCATTTGCAGTTTATACAAATGTGCAGCGAGTGGGAAGTTCATATCTGCAAACCTCTAAAATATTTACATTTGAGGATTTGGGAAGAATGTTCATCAATATGCATTTGCACTTTAGTGGAACTTTAATGGAATGGATAGAGTGACTTGTTTATAAACAGCATTTTTACTTTATATTGGGTACATTTGATGCTTTTTAGTCGGTGCCTTTGGTAGGACAGCTATAGTGTCCTGTTTACAAACGATACTGGCACTTTATACTGGGCATAAATGATGTCACTGAGTTGGTGCTTATGATCATGCACTTGCACTTTATCTGACAGGAATGAGAGCACAAGAAAAGCCTTGGATAAGCACTTGCACTTTAGTTGGAGGGCTAACGGTCCCAGTGGGCAACTGACTAGAAATATGCATTTGCACCTTATGAGGTTTGTGCAATAATATTGGGATGCAGCTATATTGGTAGGTGATCCCAAGTAGAAATGCAATATATTGGCTGCACTTACACTTTATGTTGGAGGGCTAACGGTCCAAGTGGGAAACTGACTAGAAATATGTATTTGCACCTTATGAGGTCTGTGCAATAATATTGGGATGCGGTTATATTGGTAGGTGATCCCAAGTAGAAATGCAATATATTGGCTGCACTTGCACTTTATGTGCATGCATTGGACGTCCACATCAAAAACGTACAATATTAAAATGTAAGGAATAAAAATATAAAAAATGATATACAGGCATGTGCAATTCAACAAATTTATTTGTATAACAATATATGTGCTTTAGTGATGTATGGAGAAACATGATGCTATCAAAAATGTGCTATGCATAAACAGTTGATATTCGATGTATATATGGCAGGTGTTTAATTGGATGTGCATTATTAACAAATAATGAATCCCCAGATGAAACATTTCAAATCTGGCAAGGGTGCTTGTAAAACTCTATTTCAATAAGGATTTAAAAAAATATATTTGAAAATGTGTTCTGATTAAGGGGATCATGTCCCTACATGCAATCAAAAGCAATCCATCTGTAGCTGAAACTGTGAGACATGATGAGGAAGTAGGTGGTCTAGATGCTGCTGACAAGAAGTGAGCAAAGAGGATGTGACAGTCTTTCTCTCTTTTTTAAACACAGTGGTTGTTGGTCAAGGGGTTGACCGGTTCAAGGAGTAAGCTGAAATGTGTTGCCTTTCAATGTTGGGTGTTGCTGTTTAATGAAATATAAGAAATAAACATCCAATGAGCATTCGAATACCATGTAGCGCCCTTGTTGGAGTTACGGGAAAAGTCCAGCTGGATCATCAGAGAGCTATGGTTGTTATGAAGTCATATATATATATCCTAATGAAGAATCCCCACTGCATCACAGGAAGCGTGCTTGAGTAGTTCTTCACAGCCATTACATCTGTGATCTAGAAAAGAAAAAAGTAGGGACACACAGCAGTACCTAATATGGCTACAGCTGCAAGTAAAATCAAAGAGAGCTATCTGGTCAGTGCAGTTAATGAATGATTAGTATCTTTCGGCGGCACCACTTTCTGGGTCTATCGCTTCGGTGAACCCCAGTGCTGAAATGTACCTGCAATGTATGAGCGGAGAGTGTGGACGAGAGTGTGGCGTAGCGGCTGGGATGGAGCACAGACCAGTCCGACCCTGATTTACAGGCTGCACATGTGCTTTAACCACAAAGCCTCGGGCACTCATGGGCCCATTCCAGGGTGACCAACTGGCATGGGTGCAAATACAGGATGGTAAGGGTACAAATTCAGGAAAGAGGGTCTAAATTCAGGACAAAAATTCAGGACAGAAGGGAAGTTTTACCGACACATCAGAGGAAGTTGCGCCATAGTATAAAAGTACGTAAACAGACAACCAATTAAGTGCAAGCCAAAATAAGTTTTATATTAAGTTGAGACAATCGTGCACTTCACATTTTTTTGGTATGGTGCAGCTTTGAGCAACTATGCAGGTCTTTTTGTGGTATTTCGTATGATAAAAATCTATTTATATGGTTACTGCACTGGGTTGTCCAGTCTGAAATTTTGGGTACAACTCATGGTGCTGAGCAGGCATGTTTGGTGAGAGAAGTGGTCAGGAAGATCTGCTCAGATAGACTTTGTTGCTAGCATCTCATATCTGAGTGCCATTGTGAGATGTAAAGCGGCACGCATAGGTAAACTAAAGGTAGGATTGCTGTGATGAACCCACTATAGAGAACGCATTATGGGTATTTAAGCAAGTGGAACTTAAAATATGGAATCTGACTTTGCTTATGGGGCTTCGCAGAGAGTTGCACTAGCTGATGGAAGTCACAAAGGTGCTTTTCCCTGTAGCTCTCTTAAAGAATGCACTGTCAATACACTATTACATAGTTTATTTTTTACGTCTTGCCTACTGCTACCAACACAATATACATCTCAAGCACAGCTCATTGCACTATGAGACTCTCCGTAAAATCTAACACCTAAAACACGACATGCAAACATTTACAATTACTAGCGTAACATTCAAGTAGCTGTTGGGTGTCACTCAAAATGTCATCTATTAATTCTTTCATCCATCATTCAGTCTTTCACAATTCATTCTGTCCTTCCATCTGTGTGCCTATCCGTATCCAAAGCTTTTCAACCATTTGCACAGCTATCCATCATCTATCCTTCCAGCCATCATTTCACTCATCCATCCATCCATCCATCCACCCCTTCACCCAATCTATCCTTTCACTCATCCATCCACTCTTCCACCCATCCATTCATTCACTCAGCCATCTAACCATTTACCCTTTCACCTAAGCCATCCTTTCACTTATCCATCCACTCTTCCACTCATCCATCCACTCATCCATCCAATCATTTACCCTTTCATCCATCCAGCCATCCTTTTACTTACTCATCCATGCACCCAGTCACTCACCCGTCCACCCATTCACCCTTTCACTCATCCATCCATCCATCCTTTCTTCCAGCTCTCCACCCTCCTGTTCACTCATGTATGCATTTTTTCACTCATGCATCTTTCCATTCTTCTTTTCACTCATCCATGTAACCATTCGCCCATCCATTCTGTCAATCATTCATCCATGCTATCATTCACCCATCCATCTTCCCTTTCTCTCTCCATTCCCCTTTCACTTAGCCACCCATTCTTCACCCATCCAATTGCAGACAGAAGAGGCCCATCTATAACTTCACCCATGCTGTAGTTCCTAAAGCAAAGGGTGGGGGAGGGTTCACTATGCCACTGCACATAGGCAATTTGTAAACTTGGAAGTCACAAGTCATGCATGATGCACCGTGCCAGTACACGAGGGGACTGGGGCAAGGTGTTGTTTCCATGGCTTTACGTGGGATGAAAAATCTGGGGGTCTCTCCAAGGGGCGTGTCTCATGTAATTAAGGGCATGGCTTAAATCACCCCACAGCAAAATGTATGATGAGCATGTTGTGCCGCCTGACTGGTATTTAGCTTTTTCTATCATTGCCTCCAGTAACATTAGACCTACAACAAGCAAGAACTATTGGCTTTGTCAGTGGATGTTAGTTGCATAAAATAAATCAAAAAGCAGCAACTATGTCTTCGTTTTATATAATAATAAAAATGCTTCAGCTCTGAAATGACGAGTGTGTAAGAACTATAACCTCTTTGTTTTAACTTTGTATGTTTGTTTTGTAAATTTCTTCCATCTAACCCTAACAGAATGCCCTGCCCTAGACCACAGCAGGAGGAGTCCACCACATGCTGTAAGAGCCTAAACTGGCCCATTGCCATTCTGTATGTGCAATCAGCATCAGACAGAATGACAATGGGCGGGGTGGGGCTGCTCTTATGCTTCCATCATGAGTGTGAGGAGACTCCCTCAGGGAGCTGAGGCCACTCGCAGTGGAACAGCTCTGTTCCCCTGCAAGGCCCAAAATTACGGACAGAAGGTGTTCGTAAAAAGGATCCTCACAGACAATGGACGTGAGGTCAAATTCCAGACTGTCTGTGAAATTTACGGACGGTTGGTCACCCTAGCCCATTCAGACTCTAGAGTTAAGTCTAAAACGGGGTCAAGCTGAAGTTGACCCACTTCCAGCAAAACTGCTATCAGGAGTTGAGCACAAATTACATCCTTCAAGCTAAAGAGTGTGCAAACGGTAACACTACATACAAAACATGTGCAATTAGTCTTTGGACGTGTTATTCCACATTTCACATTTACTTGTAAAAGGGGGCTAAAAACACACACTAGACAGGCACAAACGTTATCTTCCCCGTAGTAATTAGCATATCTTAATTGCACAAATTTTTAGGTGACCAGGTATGTCACACCCCTCTACACTAATAACAACAAAAATACTGGCCATGTAGCAAACCAAAACCAAGATATACAAGTGACGTGAAACAACAGCAAACAACAATATAGGGTGTGAGCGCAATCTGTAGCTAAGGCCATTTCAACAGAACCATATGTGAAGGTGTATCTATAGCACTCTCATAATGCAAACCCCCCACACATTAAAAGTGAAGGGGTGTCATATGGAGAGAATTGCAACACGACCATAGTTTGCCAAACTGCAATAATGGGATAGTGCCTGCGCAAATGCATGTTGCAGCCATGAGGTGGGAAATCTCAACCAAAGATTATTATTTTTTTTAACAGAGTTTTATATAGCGCGTACTTAACCCAGTATCGGGTATCAGAGCACTCTACATAGTACCAGTTGTGTTAAATGAGGACACATTCATTGTTTTACATAGGCACGCAGAGATTAAGTGATTTGCCCAGGATCACAGGATGTTCAGCGTCATTGCCGAGACTCAAACCCGGTTCCCCCGATTCAAGGTCGACTGCCCTAGCCGTTAGGCCAACTCATAAACTCACAGATACATTGCATCACAAGATGGGGACAAGATGTGATGACAATACACTGCAGCTGACAGTGCTAAGTATCCCAAAATATTAGTTTGTGTTGCTCTTTAGGAGAACATGCTGATTATGGTAACACCTCTTGGGTTAGGGTAGGTAGTTTTGCAGTCTGCCTTACGTCCCCATATAGGACTTCATTAGATGCAAGAGGGTACAATTAATTCCTACACCTCCTGGGGCTGAGGCATTATGCTTGAATTGTGTCTCTTTCCATCTAGATTATCACAAACCGACTGATACTACTGTTGGACATTCATGAGGGATGGAGTGTTGATAACTGCCCATCCTCCCCAGTACATAGAGCTAGAGCAGATGTAGTGAGTAAACTTTCTGGGGAGGTGATGCTATTCTCATCGATGTCTCTTACTAGGCTTGGTGGGTTCTGGCCCCTTTTTCTTGTCAGCGCGCATCTGGCCACAGACAGATGAATTAGGTCTGGCTGATCTCCAAAATGTGGATTTTCAAAAATGGCGACTTGATGTAAATATTTTCCCCAAAAATGTACATGCGCATTTAATTATTGAACCCAGCCAGAAGTGCAAGTCAACAATTGTCTACGGAGAAATTAATGTAAGGTGGAGGTATTGGTAGTCTATGTTTTGGAGTCTGTGGTTTTGCAAATATGTTGTTTTGCAGTCTGTATTCTCCAGGGCTGTGCAAAATTTGAATGAGAAGTGTGTCAAATTACGCCGGAGACATTTACCATACCTACAAGGGATGTTGCAAAATGTGCCATTTCAATGTCACTTGTGGCATTTTTTACTTAAAATAAATAAACAAAACTCTTAATTTCCTTCATGTGGCTCAGTGTTTAGAATCCCAGCTGCCCTGGAAGTCCCAGTGAGTACCAGTCAGGACTCATTTGACGCTTTAAGGCCAGTGAGGGCATCAGGAAGCCAGATACATTGTTTAAAAGCCTTCTGTATGCCCCCCTCAGTCAATCAGTGTTCATGGATTTTCAAGGATGGGGAGTGCTCCAGCGGGCCTCAGCTGATGGTGTCAGGACGTGGGGTCCGTGCACAATCCTGCCATTTCACAAAGAGCCCAGTACAGGGTTGCTAACGCGGGATTACTGGTTACTAATTATCTTACCAAATCCCATTTCCTGTCGACTGAATCGTTGGTACCTGTCTTGAGTAAAAGGTAATCTCACAATAAAAATCAATTTAAGAACTTACACCACTCTAAATGACCACTGACCAAAATTAAGTTTTAAAGATTTAATATAAAGTCAAAGATAACTGAAGATACAAACTTCTCAAAATGAGATTCAAAAGGTATATCGGTATCACTATGAACATGAACTTCTTGAATAGTCTGAGTCTGAAGAACAAAATAATAAGTACAAGCTCTAATAACATGAGCGTTGCCAAAATGAATACAAGTTGCAACCTCAAAGTCATTACAGAAAAGAAAATTAAGGTTAGTCTGTCCCTACACTACACTAAATGACATCCCTACTTAGTAAGATCTTAACCCTCTAGGTGTCAGCCGTGGTGATTTCCTAAGAAGATCACGCACTTCTCTTTGTCTCTTCTCTGATAATGGGTCTCTCCTGATCAGCCTATCTGCCTACCCATCCGCTTCCTTAGGCTCCCAAAATCATCTGCTCTGCTCTCCTCCCGGGTCACTTTCCCTAATACCAAATCACATTTCCAATAGAAACGCCCCTTGGGACGCCCCTCACGTGGTACATCTTTGCGCGGCAAACTCCATGATGGTACTCTTGAAGACCCTCGTTATAGTTGACCTTGGTTCCCAGGCTTCTTCTTCCGTGCGCTGATACCCCCTGAAATTCCTGGAAACTCCTACAGGCCTGCGCAAGGCGCCACTGAACAAAGTCCCTTTCATTCGAGCTGATTAGGACCCTCGCACCTGCATACAGCTCGTCCTGCAGTGGGCCTCAAATTCCAGACTTCACCATATCTTAGGCCATAAAACACTCTCAGAGCTCCATACTGGACACCTCACGACCTCTCCTCTAACGAGCACATGACGATTTAAACTACATGACATTATCTGCTCTGGCCTACTTGATTTACATGCAGCAGGTTCCTGCACTCTTAAAACGTTAACTTGATTTAAACAGCAAACATTCTTAACTAGCATACGTTTCTAAAATAACACATCTATAAAGCATATACTTTTAACCCTAAGTTCAATAGTACATTTTGAAAGAACCATGTCAACCTTGTCCCACATTATTTTAGCAGCACGTTTAGATTTGCTTGTGAATTGCCATGAGGCCTACACAAAATACTGGGTTTTAGAGTTACATTCAACTCTTACATTATTCCTTTAACATGAGAACGTGAGGTTTTCATATTCATCCCAAACATTTCTACATTAGTCTCACACAGTTATGATTATTGTTACTCTACTTAAACATTCTATGCATTTCACCACTGAATATAAGACACTCGGTGTATTTCACTTCTAAATATAAACACTCTGGTGCAAAGTACATGTTAACTAACTACGTGCTTGTAAATATGGCGTACTTATACATTTTTTCCAAACTTGTGCTCTCTCAGTCCCCCCTTTGATGACCTTTAGGGGTCATCATTACCATGACACTAAAATGTAGAACCCTTTAAAGTGAAGTCAGGACAGTACCACTTCTTTTCATACTCTCTAATGCTTTCAGACTTTTGTATTGGGTGTCCTGCATCGCTGTCAACTCTTCTTCCTGTTTCTTCATAGCTCTCTGTAACCTATTTGCTCTATACCATTGATACAAACGCACCAATCCCCACAAAGTGATTACACAAATCACTACTATGATGATGGGTTTCAATATGTACCAAACGATACCCTTTCCTAAGTTGGCAAACCAACTTCCAACTTTACCCATTCCATGGCCTACTTTTTCCCACACATTTACCTTTGCCAGGTCCTCAATTTCGTAGTGTATGGCAGTGATGTTTTGTATATACTTCTCTAGAGGCTTTGAATTGTCTGGAATGTAAGTACAACATTCCTGAACCTTCAAGGCCCTACAGACTCCTCCCTCTTTTGCTAACAGAACATCTAAAGCAAGTCGGTTCTGAAGAACCATTGCCCTAATCGATTGCATCTCCCCCTCTATCAGCATCAAGGATCTTGCAGTACTGGCAGACAGTCTATCTACGACTGTAGCTAACCTCCTGATCTTAATGTCATTCATTATCAATCCTAAGAAAGGGAATGCAGCACCTATTACATCTCCAACTACTTCTGCTGCACCCAACCCTCGCTTCCATCTAGTTGATATTTCTTTCTTAGGCGTGTCTAAATTCTCAACATGATATATTTTAGGGAAGACAACAGCCAGATAGCATGATCCGTACCAATTATCTGGTAACTTCACATAGGCATATCTTCCACATACAAAATATACATTTGGTATTGCTTGCATCCCTTTCATGAAGTTCTTAGAGTAGTACTCCAATTGAAAAGCATGTTCGCAATTGACTTGTCCTACATAAACGTTTTCATAGTAGGAGTAACTCCGGTGAATGCACAGTTTCCCCCGTTTCTCCTTATCCAAAGCAATTGGACCAATACTTCCTTTTCGTTGTTGTGCCCTTTCTTCCTTGGTCCAATCTGTTTCTCCTTGTCCTGATGCCTTCAATACCTTCTGCTTCCTGTATCTAGTATCTACCTGTGCTATAAACTTTTTCTCAACTTCTGATATTTGACAAGTCAGATTGTTTATTCGAGCATGTGAAGTATCTAACGTTCTCCATGGAATAAACCATTTGTGTAACCTGTCTTCGCTTTTGTAGTAGTCCCATTTGTTCAAATGCTTGAAATTCGGAACCTCTGGCAATGTCGAGTCGAAATTCGAGAAGTAATACTCAAATCCGTCTCGTCCATAAAACATACTTAACAATAAACTGCACGTTATTCCATATGTCAACGGGAGATGATGGTATTTGATACCCTCCTCCACCGAAATTGGTAATTGCATACATACATAGCAGTCCTTTACCTCCATGGCATCAACATATTCATAAAGCAATTTAGCATAAGCATTTGACTTGTAATTCCCCTGTGACTCATCCATGTGTAACCTTTTTACTTCTGCATCTAACAACGCTTTGTCTTTCTCATTGATGTTTCCCTTTTCCTTAACTGTGGTAGTTCTCGGTGTTGACACTCCCTTATCCTCCTTAACTGTGGTTCCATCCCCTTCGTGTCCCGCTAGGAATGAAACAGTTACCACTAGAATTATAAGAGAAACCACTACTCCTAAAAATGTAACAGCTATACATTTTGCCCTGCGGTTCGGGTTGCCAGCCTCCATGTTCTCAAACAGTGTAGTTTTCGACTTTCTTCCAGCATTCACTTCCTCTTCTTTTCAAACAAAGTCTTTCTCTCTTGCAATGTCTTTCTTGAAACACTTGGAAGCTTGACAATTTGTTTCCGCAAAACAGTTCAAAGTCCAGTAGAAAATAGACAACCCTAGCCCTTCTCCATCCACTAAAATGAAACCCCTATCACTTTTCTTCTTCCACTCGGCGCTAGGTTATCCTGCAACAAGTTTACAATTTCTTTTCAAAAGTCTTATTTTCGTCTGAAGTTATGTATGACTCAAGGAGTGACACTACTTCTTCATAAACGTCCATCCGAAGTATCATTCCCTCAGGTTCTGGACAGTTCGTACCACACCATGGAAAGTCAACCTTTTCTAGGATTATTCTCCTTATTTCGCTCAAGACAAGTGGACGGACGAAATTGAGAGTTAGCGTTTTTTCAATTTCTAATCCTGGTACTATCAGTTCTATATCCACAATTACAAAGGGGTCCGTTCTAATCAAGATCACTTTCTTCACTTTTCCAGATCTGCACCCCTTTGAAGACATTCGTAGTATGGTTTTAGTCCACAACAATAAGCACTCCTAGCAATTCTACTACTCGTTCAAGCATTTCCAAACGAAGAAGAGTTCCCTCCAATATTGGATATCGTGAACAGCAAACTGGAAACTCAACTGTCTCTAAAAGCAATTTTCTTATTCCACTCAGGAGAGCAGGATGAACGATGTTGAGTGTCAGCAACCTTTCGGTCTCCGCTCCTGGCAGTAGAAACTTTATTTGCACTGTGATGATCGGGTCAGTTCTGATCAGTTCCACTTCCCTGATCCTCCCTGTTCTGTGTCTCCCAGACATCTGCAACGAGGTAGGTCCAATCGGGAGTAGAGTATCTTCTGCTAGGCACTCGCACCCTACTTGATCTTCTAAGACCCTCCTCGGCTTGATCCTGGATATCTTCTTCCGGATCTGAGTCTTCGGATATAGGAGTAAGCGTTTCTTCTTGGGCCGACCTCAAACTTAGCCTTCTTCTTCTTGTTGGCCAAGTGGCAGCTCCAAGCCTTATTCTCCTATTCCTTGTCCTCCCATTTGGTTCTTGGTCGCTCCGATACGGATCTGAGTCTGAGTCGTATTCACTTCTGCTCTCTCCTTCAGTTGCGTCTTCTGTCTCACTGCCGTCCTGCCTTCGCTCTTCTTCTGAATCCGATGCGTTCCCAACTTCTTCCGACACCTCCTCAGCTGCCTCAATCCCTTCTTGCGACTCTTCTTCCACTTCCGGGCTTTCGTCTGGGATGGGAGCTGTTCCTTCTAGAGGTGCTGGAACTCTTCTAGTATGGGATGCATGGATCCAATTTGGCAGCCCCCCGCACTTCACCGCGGTGTTCGTTATCAGGATTACCTGAAAGGGCCCACGCCAGCGAACATCTAGGCAGTTCTTCCGGACGTGTTTTTTAACCAGGACCCAGTCCCCTGGGTTCAGGTCATGACACAGGTTCCTCGCTGCTGGAACTTCAGCCGCATGCACCTGAAGGGACACAGAATGGATGGCGTCAGACAGTCCTTTACAATAATCCAAGATCAGATCATCTGTAATATTCAATAGAGCAGTAGTTGGAACTGTAGGAAGTCTCATGGCCCTCCCCATCAGGATCTCGTGAGGAGAGAGACCTGTCCTCCTATCAGGTGTGCTGCGCATGCTCATGAGCACCAATGGAAGAGCATCTGGCCAACTCAAAGATGTGGATGCCACTACTTTAGCCAATCTATTCTTCAAAGTGCCATTCACTTGTTCCACAATTCCTGAAGCTTCTGGTCGATAACTACAATGCAGCTTTTGATCGATATTCAGTGTGGAGCACAACATCTTCACTATTTCGCTGTTAAAATGTTTTCCTCTGTCCGATTCCAAAGAGGCAGGCACCCCGAAGCGCGGTATCAACTCCCTGAGCAACAATTTAGCCACTGTGAGAGTATCGCACCTACGTGTAGGGTACGCTTCAACCCATCTGGAAAATACGCATACAATCACCAACACATACCGAAGGCGATTGACTCTTGGCATTTCGATGAAGTCTAGTTGCATTCTATTGAAAGGCCCCCCCGACCTCCCAATGTGACTCAGTGTGACTGGTGTTCGTTTGCCTACGTTCAGTTGTTGGCAGGTAACACATCGCTTACATACTGATTCTGCTGCTATTCTGAATTTCGGGCAATACCAAGTCTGCCTAAAAACTCTCATCATAGCATCCCTTCCTAGATGTACTGGACCATGTATTTCTCTCGCCATGGGATTAGCTAATTCTTCAGGTAACACAGCTCTCCCATCTGCTGAAACCCAAAAATCCATTTCACTTCGCACACAGCCTGCTATTTCCCATGCCTTTTTCTCTGTTTCAGGTGCGTTCTCCTGCATTATCCTTAAATCCTCCCAAGTGTCTACAGTTTCTAACATCATACTTAATTCAGTCTTTTCTTCTGCACCTTCTATTTCCACCTTTGAGAAAGAATAACTTTGTTCCGCACAATAGCGTGCGACTTCATCAGCATATCTATTACCTTGTGACACAAAATCTGTATTCTTAGTATGAGCTACACACTTCACCACTGCAATATCAACAGGACCTTGTAATGCTTCTATCAGCAATCGCACAAATTCTCCATTTCGAATGGGCGAACCAGAGGAGGTCATGTAACCCCTCTGAGACCACAACTGCCCGAAATCATGAACCACACCGAAACCATATTGGCTGTCCGTGTAGTTGGTGACTCTCTTTCCATTTCCTGCTATGCAGGCACGAGTTAGGGCAATAATCTCTGCTACCTGTGCGGAATGTACTCCTTCCAGGCAAGCGGCTTCCACAACTCCAGTAATGGTACAAACAGCATAAGCTGCTCTTAACCGACCAGTATCGTCTCTTAAACATGAGCCATCAACAAAGTAAATTTCATCGGGGTCAGACAATGGCTCATCCACTATATCTGGTCTGGGTTTCGTGCATAGTTCAGTCACATCAAGGCAATCGTGGTCTTCACATCCTTCGCCTTCTATTACAGTAGGTAATGGCATCAAAGTAGCAGGATTCAAGACAGAGCATCTCCTGAGAGTCACGTTTTCTGCGGCAAGTATAACTTGCTCATAACGCGTGAGCCTACTATTGGTCAGATGCTGCGTCTTCGTCCTGGTCATTAACAATTCAACTGAATGCGGTACATACACCACTACTGGATGTCCCATCACAATACTCTCGCTCCTTTCAATGCTGACACCCGTTGCAGCAACGGATTTGAGACATCCGGGCAACGCTGCGGCTACTGGATCTAATGTAGCCGAAAAATATGCAACTGGTCTACGGGCATTACCGTGGGTCTGTGCCAAGACTGACAAAGCACATCCCTCTCTCTCACAGCAATAGAGTGAAAACGACTTTTCATAATCTGGCATTCCCAGAGCCGGAGCACGACATAAATCGTCTCTCAGCTGTAAAAACGCCACCAGACATTCTTCATCCCATGGTACCGGATCACTCACCTCCTTGTGCGTCAGTTTCTGTAAGGGCTTTGCTTTCAGTGAAAAGTTAACTATCCACTGTCGGCAGTAACCCACCATTCCTAGGAACATTCTAACCTCTCTCTGAGTTGTAGGCGCATTCATTTTCATTATCGCCTCAATCCTCTCTGGGGACACCTTACGTTTCCCTTTTTCTAACCTGTGCCCTAGATACTGTACTTCTGTCAGACAATACTGTAACTTGCTCGGAGATACCTTATGTCCATTTTCAGCTAAATGATTCAGTAAGGCAATTGAATCTACTTTACAAGCTTCCTCTGTCTCTGACGCAACAAGTAGGTCATCTATGTACTGTACCAGAACCGAGTTCTGTGGCAGTACTAGATTCTCAAGATTCTTCTTCAACAACTGATTAAAGATGGATGGACTGTCTGTGAATCCTTGTGGAATTCGACACCATGTTAAAACGCGATCTTCCATTTTAAACGCAAAAAGGTACCTGCTCTCTTCATCCAATGGGATTGAAAAGAAAGCCTGACAAAGATCTATCACTGTGAACCATTCTGCTTGACATGGTATTTGAAACAATATTACTGATGGATTCGGTACCACGGGACAACATGAAACGACTATGTTGTTAATCTTTCGTAAATCCTGAACTATCCTAAACTTCCCACTAGGTTTCTGCAAACCCATAATCGGGGAGTTACAAGGACTGCCCACGATTTCCTTCAGTATTCCCTGCTGTATCATTGACTCGATCACAGGCTTTATTCCCGCAATCGTTTCCTGGGACAATTTGTATTGAGGCGTTCTTGGAAACTCAACATTTGGTTTTACCAGAATTTTTACCGGTTCTACCCCTTTAATCAATCCTATATCTTCTCCTGTGAAATCCCACACCTCTGACGCCACTGCATCTCTTAAGTCTTGTGGAAGATCTTCTACAGTCAGAGTAGGATATAGTTCTACACAGAATTTTGAATTGGCCACCTTAAAGGTAGCATCATCGTCGGTAGTCTGTACCTCCACTCCTTGTGGGGTGCAGTATATGGTGCAATTCAATTTGCATAACAAATCCCTACCTAACAGACATACCGGACTCGAGTCACAAACCACAAACTGATGTTCGTTCATGTGGTTTCCAATTTTCACAGACACTGGTTCTGTCAAGGGACTAGTCATTCTTTTATTTGCGACTCCTACCACTTGAATTGTTTCCCCTGACATTGGCAAGTCTGGAACTACCGCTGATCTCAGAGTCGAACGAGTAGCTCCAGTGTCCACTAAGAACGTAGTGGGACACCCTGCCACTTCTGCCTCAACAAATGGCCCTCTCTGATCCACTTCTAGAACTGCCCCGAGGGTACAGTCTTCTTCACTGCTCACCCGTTGTCCTGTCAATGGATCAATGTAATAACATTTTTCTTCCTCGATAAACAGAGGCATTTGTTTAAAGACCTTTCCTCCAGCTGTTATCTTCGGTGGCTGTGGGAATTGGGCCCGTGGAGCCGAAGTCCCCCCTTTGGCCACCTTACTGCTTGGGACTGTCACTTTTTGCACTGGGTCTTCTTGGACCTGCTCTTCTACTTCTTGCTCTCCGTTTTCAGGGTTAAAGGGACACTCGCGTCGCCAATGCCCCACCTGGTGACACAGATGACACTTTGTCGTTTTCTTTAAAGTGGCAAAGTCTATCCTAGGTCTCTGCCCTTCTTCATTATCCTTGTTCTGACCATTTGGTTTTCGTCCCATCCCCTGCTTCTGCTGACCACCCTTCCCAGCGGACTGCATTTGCACCACCATCAATTTCTCCTTTAGATTCTTGGCTTTAGAATCTATCTCGTCACTGCAGTACCTCGCATATCGTAAAATCTCATCTAGTGGTTTGTTCTGCCAACAGATTAAATGTTGCTGTATCATCAAACAAATATCAGGCCTCAATCCCAAGACAAACTTTGACACGAACTGCCCTATGTCTTTGGGATCCATTACATCTAGTCCACTGTATTGCTTGAATGTTTTCAACAATCTTTCATAAAACTCGTGAACTGTCTCCTTGGGTTCCTGCCTTGTTCGGTCTATTTTTACCCAATCTATATCCTGTGGTGGTACCTTATCTTTCAGCCATGCTATTACCCTTTCATACTTTCGCATGACAATCTCAGATGGTCCATTTGTTCGAACATCCCTCAATGGTTCAGCATTTGGCCATTCGACACTAGTCTTACAAGGGGTCCACAGATCAGATGGGACCACGATGTCAAACAACGTGTTCAAATCTATCCACAGTACTTTCGAAATTTTAACAAACCTCTCTACCTGCTTATACCACTCGACTGGGTTGTCCCGCAACTTCGGAAATGAGTTGGTAAATGCGGCTAAGTCTCCTCTACTCCAGGGCACATGTACATAATTTCCATTTGATATTTCTCGCAAAGGGAATGCCTCCATCTGCATTACCCTTCCCTCAGGGGTCATCACATTCGTACTTCGCCTAACTGTGCCCTTTTTCGACCACCTTTCTTCCCATTTATCCAGTTCTCTCCACACTCTTATCCCTGTTACCAACTCTCTTATGTGTGTTTTTAATCCAGCAGTTCTCTTCTCATCTAGATCTTGGTCTGCGTACTGTAATCTGTGGTTGCTCTGCAATGCCCTTGTCCTAGACAAATCCACGGCATACTTGTCTGCCAAATCGGTCAGTTTTTCATGAACCGTTCTAGCTTTCCTAGTAATATCCTTTGCCATGAACAATAACTCATCCTGTTCATACAATTCTATCCTCTCCAAAGGCAATGTTCCATCTATTATCTCATCAACATCTGATTTTAAACTGGTAACATCAAGCCTTTTTGCCTTTATTTCAGCTTTCAAGACACTCAATTTAGCTCCTCCATCTGCATCTCTCCCATCCCAGCTCCGAGATCTACGTTTAGGTATTGGTGAATTATAGGGAGTCCTCCCCTGTTCCCATCTCTCTAAGTCCCATGCCTTTCCGTCTTCTCGGGGTGGGTGGTGAAACACTCCTTCATGCCTCCCAGCCTCTCTCTCTCCATCCTGGCTAGTTTCACGGGATTGAGGATAAGAGGTTCTATTACTCCCTCTTTCTTCCCTACTTCCCTGTGCTTCCTGAGTATTCGAGGCGTGGCGGGACCTATCGCTGTTCTCCTTTCTCCAATGTTGAACGTCTTCCCCAAGGGTATGATGAAGGCACCTAAACCTATTCTGGAAAGCCCGTACCGCCTCATCTCCTCCGTTCCCCCAGAGACGGGACATTTCCTCACATTCTACAATCCTAGTATTTTGTTCCGGCTGTTCTCTCTGATTTGTAGGACATGCATCCCCTCTATTCTCTTGACTTTGGCCTTCCCGGCTCTGACTACTCTCGCTGGCCCCACAATGAGATACTGTCCCGTTACCCCTGCTTTCCCACTCTGGTTCCGTTCTTGTCCTGTTACTCGGAGATACTATGGACCCGTCCCATTCCCTCAAATCAGCTCTTAACTCTGAAAAAGATCTTGGCCGCGGTCCCCTTAGATCCATTGGTCCTCTCGGACCTCCCTGTTCTGAATTGGGACCGACAGTTGTGTCTAATGGGGTGTTCCACGTTACCGAACCTGGTAATTGTTTCCATGCATTCGTCACATTATTCCTCCTTTCCATCTCAATCCTTTCCCTATCCAATTGCCTTTGTTGTTCCCCTCTATCTCTCTCAGAATTATAGATCGAAACTATGGGTCCTATGGTAACAGGCACTTGAAGAGCGTCTGGCAATCCCACAGACTCAACCCTTTCTGTGGTTGGCGTTTTCTGCACCACAAACCTTCCCACTACACTCTGTACAGTGTTGTTTGGAGGTGTTTCTCCGCCTTTGCTAGGTGTCCATTCCGATATAGGGAGTGGTGTATACCCCTCTATCTCATTCCCATCTTCCCTTGCGAGCCCTCTATCTTCTATCAATCCCACTCTCGGAGGTGGTCTATCCATTAACAATCTGTTTATCAGATTGTCCTCCGACTCGCTTTCCTCGTCTTCTTCCATGAGGTTTCCTCCTCCTGACACCTCCCTCATCGGATACATTTTCTCCACCTCAATAGTCTGTACCCTCCAACGCTTTTCCTCCTCATCCCATTTGGAATCTCGCACTGCCCTTACCGATCGCGTCAGCCTTTGTTGACGCCTGTTCAAATTTCGGTCGTGTGCAGCCTTAATCCATGCATTAAGAGCCTCAAACTGTGTTGGTCTAGGTGAAGGTTTCAATGAGGACATGGTTGCTTTTAGCCGATGTAACACCTCTAACTTAAACGTTCCATACTTCGGGAACGGCATTTCCTCATTTCCTTCCGTAAGCTTATTCCAAGCCCCAATCCACAATATCGTATGCAGCCCCACATTCGTTGCCATATAATGAGCTGGCGTACCCTCTGGGGGAGCCTCTTCCCCGTAATAATGTTCACTTCGTTTACGTTTAAAAATCCCTTTCAAACACTTAAAACACTTCATGATTTCTCTTTTCTCCGCGTTTGTTTACTTCCTGATAATATTCCACCAATCTCAGCGCCGTTCTCACTAACTGGCCTATCCGTACGCGGCTTTCCTCCGACGTCACTCTAGCCGCCCAACCAGAGCGCGGCTCTAGCTAACGTCACACCAACCGCTCAATCACAGCGCGGCTCTAGTCGACGTCACCCGTCCCCCTTCGCAGCAGTTCCCCTCCTTTCTCAGCTCGTCTCCTCGGTCATGCACGCATCCCATTCATACTCTGAAAAATGATTACTTCCGTCCAAGCGATCACCTTTCTTTGACTGTACGCCCACAGTCTTTCTGTAGTTGTCACCCTAACTCGGCGAAATGTCTTTCCGTTTACTTCCAGACAATCGCCTTCTCCGATAGGTTACTCACACGCAGTAACTTTCGACCAGCGTCCGTTACTCATACACTCACTCTTACACTCCCCCTATCTTGGATCCACGGCGGTCAATGGTACCTCGTGACCTCCGTACTATGGTCGACAACTACCCTGGATGTTCGATACACCCAAAACCACTTAAGCTCTGGCCTGAACTTAAGATTTCACCAGTTCACCCGTTTACCAGGTTACCAGTTTACCAGGTTGCGCGCGCTCACAACCTTCTCTCTTTCACACTACAGGCATTCAACTCCGCAAGACATTACAATACAAATACAACACAAAACACCGCAATCTGTTCACGCATGACCCTTTTTATACTCACTCTCCGATACTGCTGCTTTTCTCGCACCGTCTGCACCTTTCGGCACACGATTCTTCCGCTGCTCGTCTCTCGACGTCTCGGGCCTTGGGGTAAACTAACCTCTCTAGATTACCTTCCTCAAGAAGATAACCATCCTCACTCTGCTACCAACTGCTAACGCGGGATTACTGGTTACTAATTATCTTACCAAATCCCATTTCCTGTCGACTGAATCGTTGGTACCTGTCTTGAGTAAAAGGTAATCTCACAATAAAAATCAATTTAAGAACTTACACCACTCTAAATGACCACTGACCAAAATTAAGTTTTAAAGATTTAATATAAAGTCAAAGATAACTGAAGATACAAACTTCTCAAAATGAGATTCAAAAGGTATATCGGTATCACTATGAACATGAACTTCTTGAATAGTCTGAGTCTGAAGAACAAAATAATAAGTACAAGCTCTAATAACATGAGCGTTGCCAAAATGAATACAAGTTGCAACCTCAAAGTCATTACAGAAAAGAAAATTAAGGTTAGTCTGTCCCTACACTACACTAAATGACATCCCTACTTAGTAAGATCTTAACCCTCTAGGTGTCAGCCGTGGTGATTTCCTAAGAAGATCACGCACTTCTCTTTGTCTCTTCTCTGATAATGGGTCTCTCCTGATCAGCCTATCTGCCTACCCATCCGCTTCCTTAGGCTCCCAAAATCATCTGCTCTGCTCTCCTCCCGGGTCACTTTCCCTAATACCAAATCACATTTCCAATAGAAACGCCCCTTGGGACGCCCCTCACGTGGTACATCTTTGCGCGGCAAACTCCATGATGGTACTCTTGAAGACCCTCGTTATAGTTGACCTTGGTTCCCAGGCTTCTTCTTCCGTGCGCTGATACCCCCTGAAATTCCTGGAAACTCCTACAGGCCTGCGCAAGGCACCACTGAACAAAGTCCCTTTCATTCGAGCTGATTAGGACCCTCGCACCTGCATACAGCTCGTCCTGCAGTGGGCCTCAAATTCCAGACTTCACCATATCTTAGGCCATAAAACACTCTCAGAGCTCCATACTGGACACCTCACGACCTCTCCTCTAACGAGCACATGACGATTTAAACTACATGACATTATCTGCTCTGGCCTACTTGATTTACATGCAGCAGGTTCCTGCACTCTTAAAACGTTAACTTGATTTAAACAGCAAACATTCTTAACTAGCATACGTTTCTAAAATAACACATCTATAAAGCATATACTTTTAACCCTAAGTTCAATAGTACATTTTGAAAGAACCATGTCAACCTTGTCCCACATTATTTTAGCAGCACGTTTAGATTTGCTTGTGAATTGCCATGAGGCCTACACAAAATACTGGGTTTTAGAGTTACATTCAACTCTTACATTATTCCTTTAACATGAGAACGTGAGGTTTTCATATTCATCCCAAACATTTCTACATTAGTCTCACACAGTTATGATTATTGTTACTCTACTTAAACATTCTATGCATTTCACCACTGAATATAAGACACTCGGTGTATTTCACTTCTAAATATAAACACTCTGGTGCAAAGTACATGTTAACTAACTACGTGCTTGTAAATATGGCGTACTTATACATTTTTTCCAAACTTGTGCTCTCTCAGGGTCCCGCAAGCACTGGGAGCATTCCCCTTGTTGGCAGAGTGAAAAAGCTGCGCCCAGGCCCTGGGTCACCGGTCTGGCTGGCCCTAGAGTGCAAGTCCCTGGGCTCCCCTGCTTGACTTGGTTAAGAAGCTCTGACCAGGTCCCAGGTTAGAGATGCAGCTGGCCTGGGGGTAAAAGGCTCTGTCGTTGGGCTCCATTTTATGACCCATTGTGCATAGATGCCTATTCATTAAAATACCATGGGTAGTGAAAGTGACATCATACACTCTTTGACCGTCACTTTCACTCACAGACACACATGTTTACACATAAACACACATTCACACACTCTCAGAAAAAGATGGCAGTGTATCAATAAATAGCCATCGAAACGCGCCGACGCAGCAAACACACAATCAAGAGAACCGATCTAACCTGGAAGTCCAGAAGATATTGGGCCTAGGTGTAGAGTTTGAGAATATTAGGTCCTCAGATGTGTAACGTTTATGACCAAAATTGATGTCTTCTTTTGTCTCTCCCTCAATGTGATTCTATTTCTCTGTTTACATTTCGGTGCAAAATTGCTTATTATTGCTCTTTTTAATTATTTGAATGTATAAAATTATGTTAATGAATTTTTTTTAACGTTGTATTGTAATAAGGATATTTTGTTGATGTGTTCTGTGACTATGATAAATTGTTTTTATATGGCTCGACAATCATGTATCTAAGTAATCAACAACTTTTTAAAAAAAAATAAAAACCGATTTCTTTTTTAACAATTATGTGTGGATAGATTGCAACGCATATAGTTCTCTACTCATATAAAAACACATGTGCATGTTTATGAGATTATTAATGTATTGGCCAAGGGAAGTTCTCCTTTTTACTCCAGGAGTTCAGGTACATGAGCTTGAATGTCCCACTCTCTGTCACTCGATGGACTGACACCACAGCTGGAGACTGTGGAAGCACTGGGGTCAAGCTCTGGCTCACACTGGGTGGTGGAGGGTCAATGGGCATTGAGCAACTCTCCCGCATTACCAGGCAGCTAGTTTCCTGCTCCAGTGTGGGCAGGCTGGAGTTTAAAGACTTGTGCAGCCCTGCTCAGGAGTCCAGGAGGGCTGCTGCAGAGCTGCCTGCCTTTGGTGCTGTGAGAGCTTCTTGCTCACCCATCTGCTGTCGTAGCGGGGTGAGACTCCTTGGCTGAATGGCTGGAAACACTCTTTGATTCATGGATCATGGCAGGGTATGCTCAGACGTGAATCCCTTACTCACTTTGCCACTGGAGTCAAGCAAGCCCGGCTGAAGACGGCTCTAATGCCAGAAACCGGTCCTGGGAAGCTTGATTCCGGTCCAGGGAAGAAATGGCTTGGCAGTTCGGGCTGGACTGTTCCCATGAGGCACAGGGTCAGACTGATTTGCATATGGCCATGTCTGAACTGGGGTGGCGGAGTGAGCTAAAGAACGGTGATGGATTAAACCCAGATCAGTTGACTGGGGCTGAGTGTTTGTATTGTCAATGCTCCGTCTATCACCACCTTTGTTTTTTCTTTGTTCGCCCTTAGTTGGCAGGGTATGCTCAGATGTGAGTCCCTTGCTTACTTTGCCACTGGAGTCAAGCAAGCCCGGCTGAAGACGGCTGTAATGCCAGAAACCGGTCCTGGGAAGCTTGATTCCGGTCCAGGGAAGACATGGCTTGGCAGTTCGGGCTGGACTGTTCCCATGAGGCACAGGGTCAGACTGATTTGCATATGGCCATGTCTGAACTGGGGTGGCGGAGTGAGCTAAAGAACGGTGATGGATTAAACCCAGATCAGTTGACTGGGGGTGAGTGTTTGTATTGTCAATGCTCCGTCCATCACCACCTTTGGTTTTTCTTTGTTCGCCCTAAGTTGGCAGGGTATGCTCAGACGTGAGTCCCTTGCTCACTTTGCCACTGGAGTCAAGCAAGCCCGGCTGAAGACAGCTGTAATGTCAGAAACCGGTCCTGGGAAGCTTGATTCCGGTCCAGGGAAGACATGGCTTGGCAGTTCGGGCTGGACTGTTCCCATGAGGCACAGGGTCAGACTGATTTGCATATGGCCATGTCTGAACTGGGGTGGCGGAGTGAGCTAAAGAACGGTGATGGATTAAACCCAGATCAGTTGACTGGGGGTGAGTGTTTGTATTGTCAATGCTCCGTCCATCACCACCTTTGGTTTTTCTTTGTTCGACCTAAGTTGGCAGGGTATGCTCAGACGTGAGTCCCTTGCTCACTTTGCCACTGGAGTCAAGCAAGCCCGGCTGAAGACGGCTCTAATGCCAGAAACCGGTTCTGGGAAGCTTGATTCCGGTCCAGGGAAGACATTGCTTGGCAGTTAGGGCTGGACTGTTCCCATGAGGCACAGGGTCAGACTGATTTGCATATGGCCATGTCTGAACTGGGGTGGCGGAGTGAGCTAAAGAACGGTGATGGATTAAACCCAGATCAGTTGACTGGGGGTGAGTGTTTGTATTGTCAATGCTCCGTCCATCACCACCTTTGGTTTTTCTTTGTTCGCCCTAAGTTGGCAGGGTATGCTCAGACGTGAGTCCCTTGCTCACTTTGCCACTGGAGTCAAACAAGCCTGGCTGAAGACGGCTGTAATGCCAGAAACCGGTCCTGGGAAGCTTGATTCCGGTCCAGGGAAGACATGGCTTGGCAGTTCGGGCTGGACTGTTCCCATGAGGCACAGGGTCAGACTGATTTGCATATGGCCATGTCTGAACTGGGGTGGCGGAGTGAGCTAAAGAACGGTGATGGATTAAACCCAGATCAGTTGACTGGGGGTGAGTGTTTGTATTGTCAATGCTCCGTCCATCACCACCTTTGGTTTTTCTTTGTTCGCCCTAAGTTGGCAGGGTATGCTCAGACGTGAGTCCCTTGCTTACTTTGCCACTGGAGTCAAGCAAGCCCGGCTGAAGACGGCTGTAATGCCAGAAGCCGGTCCTGGGAAGCTTTATTCCGGTCCAGGGAAGACATGGCTTGGCAGTTCGGGCTGGACTGTTCCCATGAGGCACAGGGTCAGACCGATTTGCATATGGCCATGTCTGAACTGGGGTGGCGGAGTGAGCTAAAGAACGGTGATGGATTAAACCCAGATCAGTTGACTGGGGGTGAGTGTTTGTATTGTCAATGCTCCGTCCATCACCTCCTTTGGTTTTTCTTTGTTCGCCCTAAGTTGGCAGGGTATGCTCAGACGTGAGTCCCTTGCTCACTTTGCCACTGGAGTCAAGCAAGTCCGGCTGAAGACGGCTGTAATGCCAGAAACCGGTCCTGGGAAGCTTGATTCCGGTCCAGGGAAGACATGGCTTGGCAGTTCGGGCTGGGCTGTTCACATGAGGCACAGGGTCAGACTGATTTGCATATGGCCATGTCTGAACTGGGGTGGCGGAGTGAGCTAAAGAACGGTGATGGATTAAACCCAGATCAGTTGACTGGGGGTGAGTGTTTGTATTGTCAATGCTCCGTCCATCACCACCTTTGGTTTTTCTTTGTTCGCCCTAAGTTGGCAGGGTATGCTCAGAGGTGAGTCCCTCGCTCACTTTGCCACTGGAGTCAAGCAAGCCCGGCTGAAGACGGCTGTAATGCCGGAAACCGGTCCTGGGAAGCTTGATTCCGGTCCAGGGAAGACATGGCTTGGCAGTTCGGGCTGGACTGTTCCCATGAGGCACAGGGTCAGACTGATTTGCATATGGCCATGTCTGAACTGGGGTGGCAGAGTGAGTTTAAGAACGGTGATGGATTAAACCCAGATCAGTTGACTGGGGGTGAGTGTTTGTATTGTCAATGCTCCGTCCATCACCACCTTTGGTTTTTCATGGGTGCTGACTCCCAGAAGGGAACCTGATGGGGTGCTGGTCCATCTTGCCAATCAGGCGGTGGACGGGCAGCACTGCCTTTCTCCCACAACCCCTGCACCCACAGGTGGGCGAACATTTCGAAAGATACCTGTAACTCTTGGCGGTGGAGAAAAGGGGGTGGTGATGAACAGAGTGTCTGAATTAAGCAGACCACTCTTACCCAGTCCAAAGATCAGGGCTTGATCCATCACCGTTATTTAGCTCACTGCCCCATCCCAGCTCAGAACCTGGCTATATGCAAATTAGTCTGTCCCTGGCCCAGTGCATCATGGGAACAGGGCAGACCAAACTACCAAGCCAATTCTTCACCAGAAAGGATACAAGCTACCGGGGACCGGTTTCTGGCATTTCAGCCTCGTCGGCCCGGCTTGCTTGAATCCTGATGGAGCAGTGAGCAAGGGACTCATGTCTGAGTATACCCTGCCACACCTATAGTGGCCAAAAACGATTCAGAAAAGGGGGTGGTGATGAACAGAGTGTCTGAATTAAGCAGACCACTCTTACCCAGTCCAAAGATCAGGGCTTGATCCATCACCGTTATTTAGCTCACTGCCCCATCCCAGCTCAGAACCTGGCTATATGCAAATTAGTCTGTCCCTGGCCCAGTGCATCATGGGAACAGGGCAGACCAAACTACCAAGCCAATTCTTCACCAGAAAGGATACAAGCTACCGGGGACCGGTTTCTGGCATTTCAGCCTCGTCGGCCCGGCTTGCTTGAATCCTGATGGAGCAGTGAGCAAGGGACTCATGTCTGAGTATACCCTGCCACACCTATAGTGGCCAAAAACGATTCAGAAAAGGGGGTGGTAATGAACAGAGTGTCTGAATTAAGCAGACCACTCTTACCCAGTCCAAAGATCAGGGCTTGATCCATCACCGTTATTTAGCTCACTGCCCCATCCCAGCTCAGAACCTGGCTATATGCAAATTAGTCTGTCCCTGGCCCAGTGCATCATGGGAACAGGGCAGACCAAACTACCAAGCCAATTCTTCACCAGAAAGGATACAAGCTACCGGGGACCGGTTTCTGGCATTTCAGCCTCGTCGGCCCGGCTTGCTTGAATCCTGATGGAGCAGTGAGCAAGGGACTCATGTCTGAGTATACCCTGCCACACCTATAGTGGCCAAAAACGATTCAGAAAAGGGGGTGGTGATGAACAGAGTGTCTGAATTAAACAGACCACTCTTACCCAGTCCAAAGATCAGGGCTTGATCCATCACCGTTATTTAGCTCACTGCCCCATCCCAGCTCAGAACCTGGCTATATGCAAATTAGTCTGTCCCTGGCCTAGTGCATCATGGGAACAGGGCAGACCAAACTACCAAGCCAATTCTTCACCAGAAAGGATACAAGCTACCGGGGACCGGTTTCTGGCATTTCAGCCTCGTCGGCCCGGCTTGCTTGAATCCTGATGGAGCAGTGAGCAAGGGACTCATGTCTGAGTATACCCTGCCACACCTATAGTGGCCAAAAACGATTCAGAAAAGGGGGTGGTGATGAACAGAGTGTCTGAATTAAGCAGACCACTCTTACCCAGTCCAAAGATCAGGGCTTGATCCATCACCGTTATTTAGCTCACTGCCCCATCCCAGATCAGAACCTGGCTATATGCAAATTAGTCTGTCCCTGGCCCAGTGCATCATGGGAACAGGGCAGACCAAACTACCAAGCCAATTCTTCACCAGAAAGGATACAAGTTACCGGGGACCGGTTTCTGGCATTTCAGCCTCGTCGGCCCGGCTTGCTTGAATCCTGATGGAGCAGTGAGCAAGGGACTCATGTCTGAGTATACCCTGCCACACCTATAGTGGCCAAAAACGATTCAGAAAAGGGGGTGGTGATGAACAGAGTGTCTGAATTAAGCAGACCACTCTTACCCAGTCCAAAGATCAGGACTTGATCCATCACCGTTATTTAGCTCACTGCCCCATCCCAGCTCAGAACCTGGCTATATGCAAATTAGTCTGTCCCTGGCCCAGTGCATCATGGGAACAGGGCAGACCAAACTACCAAGCCAATTCTTCACCAGAAAGGATACAAGCTACCGGGGACCGGTTTCTGGCATTTCAGCCTCGTCGGCCCGGCTTGCTTGAATCCTGATGGAGCAGTGAGCAAGGGACTCATGTCTGAGTATACCCTGCCACACCTATAGTGGCCAAAAACGATTCAGAAAAGGGGGTGGTGATGAACAGAGTGTCTGAATTAAGCAGACCACTCTTACCCAGTCCAAAGATCAGGGCTTGATCCATCACCGTTATTTAGCTCACTGCCCCATCCCAGCTCAGAACCTGGCTATATGCAAATTAGTCTGTCCCTGGCCCAGTGCATCATGGGAACAGGGCAGACCAAACTACCAAGCCAATTCTTCACCAGAAAGGATACAAGCTACCGGGGACCGGTTTCTGGCATTTCAGCCTCGTCGGCCCGGCTTGCTTGAATCCTGATGGAGCAGTGAGCAAGGGACTCATGTCTGAGTATACCCTGCCACACCTATAGTGGCCAAAAACGATTCAGAAAAGGGGGTGGTGATGAACAGAGTGCCTGAATTAAGCAGACCACTCTTACCCAGTCCAAAGATCAGGGCTTGATCCATCACCGTTATTTAGCTCACTGCCCCATCCCAGCTCAGAACCTGGCTATATGCAAATTAGTCTGTCCCTGGCCCAGTGCATCATGGGAACAGGGCAGACCAAACTACCAAGCCAATTCTTCACCAGAAAGGATACAAGCTACCGGGGACCGGTTTCTGGCATTTCAGCCTCGTCGGCCCGGCTTGCTTGAATCCTGATGGAGCAGTGAGCAAGGGACTCATGTCTGAGTATACCCTGCCACACCTATAGTGGCCAAAAACGATTCAGAAAAGGGGGTGGTGATGAACAGAGTGTCTGAATTAAGCAGACCACTCTTACCCAGTCCAAATATCAGGGCTTGATCCATCACCGTTATTTAGCTCACTGCCCCATCCCAGCTCAGAACCTGGCTATATGCAAATTAGTCTGTCCCTGGCCCAGTGCATCATGGGAACAGGGCAGACCAAACTACCAAGCCAATTCTTCACCAGAAAGGATACAAGCTACCGGGGACCGGTTTCTGGCATTTCAGCCTCGTCGGCCCGGCTTGCTTGAATCCTGATGGAGCAGTGAGCAAGGGACTCATGTCTGAGTATACCCTGCCACACCTTTAGTGGCCAAAAACGATTCAGAAAAGGGGGTGGTGATGAACAGAGTGTCTGAATTAAGCAGACCACTCTGCCCCAGTCCAAAGATCAGGGCTTGATCTATCACCGTTATTTAGCTCACTGCCCCATCCCAGCTCAGAACCTGGCTATATGCAAATTAGTCTGTCCCTGGCCGAGTGCATCATGGGAACAGGGCAGACCAAACTACCAAGCCAATTCTTCACCAGAAAGGATACAAGCTACCGGGGACCGGTTTCTGGCATTTCAGCCTCGTCGGCCCGGCTTGCTTGAATTCTGATGGAGCAGTGAGCAAGAGACTCATGTCTGAGTATACCCTGCCACACCTATAGTGGCCAAAAACGATTCAGAAAAGGGGGTGGTGATGAACAGAGTGTCTGAATTAAGCAGACCACTCTTACCCAGTCCAAAGATCAGGGCTTGATCCATCACCGTTATTTAGCTCACTGCCCCATCCCAGCTCAGAACCTGGCTATATGCAAATTAGTCTGTCCCTGGCCCAGTGCATCATGGGAACAGGGCAGACCAAACTACCAAGCCAATTCTTCACCAGAAAGGATACAAGCTACCGGGGACCGGTTTCTGGCATTTCAGCCTCGTCGGCCCGGCTTGCTTGAATCCTGATGGAGCAGTGAGCAAGGGACTCATGTCTGAGTATACCCTGCCACACCTATAGTGGCCAAAAACGATTCAGAAAAGGGGGTGGTGATGAACAGAGTGTCTGAATTAAGCAGACCACTCTTACCCAGTCCAAAGATCAGGGCTTGATCCATCACCGTTATTTAGCTCACTGCCCCATCACAGCTCAGAACCTGGCTATATGCAAATTAGTCTGTCCCTGGCCCAGTGCATCATGGGAACAGGGCAGACCAAACTACCAAGCCAATTCTTCACCAGAAAGGATACAAGCTACCGGGGACCGGTTTCTGGCATTTCAGCCTCGTCGGTCCGGCTTGCTTGAATCCTGATGGAGCAGTGAGCAAGGGACTCATGTCTGAGTATAGTGGCCAAAAACGATTCAGAAAAGGGGGTGGTGATGAACAGAGTGTATGAATTAAGCAGCCCACTCTTACTCAGTCCAAAGATCAGGGCTTGATCCATCACCGTTATTTAGCTCACTGCCCCATCCCAGCTCAGAACCTGGCTATATGCAAACTAGTCTGTCCCTGGCCCAGTGCATCATGGGAACAGGGCAGACCAAACTACCAAGCCAATTCTTCACCAGAAAGGATACAAGCTACCGGGGACCGGTTTCTGGCATTTCAGCCTCGTCGGCCCGGCTTGCTTGAATCCTGATGGAGCAGTGAGCAAGGGACTCATGTCTGAGTATACCCTGCCACACCTATAGTGGCCAAAAACGATTCAGAAAAGGGGGTGGTGATGATCAGAGTGTCTGAATTAAGCAGACCACTCTTACCCAGTCCAAAGATCAGGGCTTGATCCATCACCGTTATTTAGCTCACTGCCCATCCCAGCTCAGAACCTGGCTATATGCAAATTAGTCTGTCCCTGGCCCAGTGCATCATGGGAACAGGGCAGACCAAACTACCAAGCCAATTCTTCACCAGAAAGGATCAATGTTCCCTCTAATTTTTTTCCTCTATGTGCGGCAGTGGAGGGTCTCTGTGCGCTGCAACCATGGCATGTGCGCCAGGAACCGAACCTCGCGTGTCTGCGGTGCCAAATGCCACTCGTTTTTGGTGCCCTCCTGCCCTCTGCCCCACTCGCTTTTGGTGCCCTTCTGCCCTCTGCCCCACTCGTTTTTGGTGCCCTTCTGCCCCCTGCCCCACTCGTTTTTAGTGCCCTTCTGCCCTCTGCCCCACTTACTTTTGGTGCCCTTCTGCCCTCTGCCCCACTCGCTTTTGGTGCCCTTCTGCCCTCTGCCCCACTCGTTTTTGGTGCTCTCCTGCCCTCTGCCCCACTTGTTTTTGGTGCCCTCATGCCCTCTGCCCCACTGGTTTTTGGTGCCCCCCTGCCCTCTGCCCCACTCGCTTTTGGTGCCCTCCTGCCCTCTGTCCCACTCACTTTTGGTGCCCTCCTGCCCTCTGCCCCACTTGTTTTTGGTGCCCTCATGCCCTCTGCCCCACTCGCTTTTGGTGCCCCCCTGCCCTCTGCCCCACTCGTTTTTGGTTCCCTCCTGCCCTCTGTCCCACTCGCTTTTGGTGCCCTTCTGCCCTCTGCCCCACTCGCTTTTGGTGCCCTTTTGCCCCACTCATTTTTGGTGCCCTCCTGCCCTCTGTCCCACTTGCTTTTGGTGCCCTTCTGCCCCACTCATTTTTGGTGCCCTCCTGCCCTCTGTCCCACTCGCTTTTGGTGCCCTCCTGCCCTCTGCCCCACTCTCGCTTTTGGTACCCTTCTGCCCTCTGCCCCACTCGTTTTTGGTGCCCTCCTGCCCTCTGCCCCACTCGCTTTTGGTGCCCTCCTGCCCTCTGCCCCACTCTCGCTTTTGGTGCCCTTCTGCCCTCTGCCCCACTCGCTTTTGGTGCCCTTCTGCCCTCTGCCCCACTCGTTTTGGTGCCCTCCTGCCCTGTCCTACTCGCTTTTGGTGCCCTCCTGCCCTCTGCCCCACTCGTTTTTGGATGTTGCAGTTAGAAAACCTGTGATTCACAAAATCTCAGACATGGAGACATCAGAATACCCTTTTGCTTTAACAATGCTCTCTTTGAGTTAGAAAAGTCTATTCGACTTTTAAGAGGTGTTTTGAGAACCACTATGAATCACAAATATGTGTCATGAAAGCAGCCTCGAGGTTAACGGCACCATGCGGCACACCAGGGAGCTCTGCTTCTCAAGTCGATTTTTCAACTTGAGCTTTCTGATCGCGAATGGTCACGACCACCCACATTGGGGAAATCTGGCCAGAAGTATGTTTCAAGTGTTTTTTGTTTATTCATGTACTGGCAAATTTACGGTTTTTTAATTACCTCATATTGCTGAGAACTTCAATATTTCTTGAAAGTCATCCATTTAATTTTTTGTCAACTCTGATACATCTTTACTGGATTGCTTTTTAATTGGATTTCTTTATTCGTTTTCCTGAAAGGGGCAACAATGGCTTCCTTTATTTTCTTTTACTGATGGTTTTACCTTCAGCCAAAGTGCCCCCTCATATTTCCTTTTCATTTATTCTACAATGTTTGCAAATTTTTTCTTTTGATCAAACTGTAAATCAGGACGGTAGTCCCCGGATTTACCTTTGCTTTTACAAAACGAGTTTTTAATGAGCTGACAAACTATGTGATGTCAGGGCTAATGTCAAATAAAAGCCATATTTTTTCGGGATGAGGGCCAGGTGGAGGGACTTTAAACCAAGACAAGGGCAGTCTAACTTTTCAATTGATTCACCTTAGTTCCTCCCACTTAGGTTTATTGATCTGTGTCCCTTCGTTTGGTTTAATGTATTAGCAATAAAAAAAAACGTTGTTCAATTTTGCCGACTCAGGGTGCATCGGTACTTATTTAAATTAGCACAGAGCATAAAATGGCAGCTCCAAGGATTTGTTTTCGGAGGCTGCACTGTATATCGGTTGGAGCATTTTCAATAATTAATAGATGCATAATTTGCAAAGAACTCTGGCCTTGCAGTAGAACAAGGCGAGGAGAGAACTCCCGTTCTAAGTTAAGCCGCCAAAACAAATAAATGCAAGATACATCATATATCTGAATTCTTGCAATGCTGCCACAAAGCGTGTAGGTTTGAGCTGTAGGAAATACTGTCGTCAGAACAATTTGCATTTGGGAATGTATTTCATAAAACCCAGAACCATAATTCCTTTTCATAGGTCTGGCATTTCACAATTGACAGAGAATAAGCAATAATCGGTCCGAGAAGGTACTTCAGACAAGAACATTTGAATTCTCCCGAGGGTGCTTTCAGAACGGAATTGCACGTGTTGTCGTGCTTTTGGACTTGCTAAATGTCTTCTCTAAGGGAGCGCGGTGGGGGCTGATTGTGAGCCATTGTGAAAATGTTTGTTAATTGCAGCGCATGATGGTGCTGCAATTAACAAATGTTTACACAAAGCGCCACAAACAGCCGGCAGCCACAGCCGGAATTACCATTTTCGCGCCGCTCGCATTTTAAAAGCGGCGGCGCGAAAGCATTCACAGGATATGTGCGCGCTTCCCTCATGACTCTGTGCGCTCGGGGGAAGCAAGGTGCGCCCGCGCACGCGCGTTACAGGGAACAGTGGAAAGGATACAAGCTAACGGGGACCGGTTTCTGGCATTTTAGCCTCGTCGGCCCGGCTTGCTTGAATCCTGATGGAGCAGTGAGCAAGGGACTCATGTCTGAGTATACCCTGCCACACCTATAGTGGCCAAAAACGATTCAGAAAAGGGGGTGGTGATGAACAGAGTGTCTGAATTAAGCAGACCACTCTTACCCAGTCCAAAGATCAGGGCTTGATCCATCACCGTTATTTAGCTCACTGCCCCATCCCAGCTCAGAACCTGGCTATATGCAAATTAGTCTGTCCCTGGCCCAGTGCATCATGGGAACAGGGCAGACCAAACTACCAAGCCAATTCTTCACCAGAAAGGATACAACGCCTGAAATGGCAGAAACCGGTCCCCGGAAGCTTGTTTCCTTCCTAGTATAAGAATTGGCTTGGTAGTTTGGTTTGCCCTGTTCCCATCATGCAGTGGGACAGGAACAGACTAATTTGCATATAGCCAAGTTCTGAGCTGGGATGGTGCAGTGAGCTAAAAAACGGTGATGGATCAAGCCCTGATCTTTGGACTGGGTAAGAGTGGTCTGCTTAATTCAGGCACTCTGTTCATCACCATCCCCTTTTCTGAATCATTTTGTCCACCATAAGCGTGGAAGGGTATACTCAGATGTGAGTCCCTTGCTCATTGCACCATCAGGATTCAAGCAAGCCGGGCCGACGACGCCTGAAATGGCAGAAACCGGTCCCCGGAAGCTTGTTTCCTTCCCAGTATAAGAATTGGCTTGGTAGTTTGGTTTGCCCTGTTCCCATCATGCTCTGGGACTGGAACAGACTAATTTGCATATAGCCAAGTTCTGAGCTGGGATGGTGCAGTGAGCTAAAAAACGGTGATGGATCAAGCCCTGATCTTTGGACTGGGTAAGAGTGGTCTGCTTAATTCAGGCACTCTGTTCATCACCACCCCCTTTTCTGAATCAACTCTTGGCGGTGGATCACTTGGCTCGTACATCAGCTAAGAACGAAGCTCACTGTGAGCATTAGTGAAAATTGCAGAACACATTGATCTTCAACACTTCCAATGCACCTTGTGATCCCAGATTCCTCCATAGGCTACGCCTACATGTGGGTTGCTTGAATGCCATTCACCCTGTGGCTTTACTAGGGAATGGTTGGGAAGTCACAGGGGGCTCTGCTCCCTACGTCCCCCCAATGTCGGGCCTCTAACGCCTATCGGAGGTAGATCTGGTCATGGCTCGGATGTAAGCTGCTGGTATGCCCTGCCTTCCCCAATTTTGGTGGGGCAGGCAAGTGACAGGCATGGAAAACACCAAGGGTCCCTGGCCACGTGCCTAGCATGGCTGTGTGTGGTATCTCACACCTGTCTATGGCATCAACTCAGATGCCTATTTCTGAGGCCGGGCTGGGAAGGCCCTCTGCATCCCTGCAGCTGCTTTTTTTGATGGTGGCCCTCATGGGCTTCATTCTCCAATCCAGGAAAGGGTGTGCTGCTGTGAACCCCCATCTCCCTCTGCAACCCAGTGAATGGTCTGACTCCCCCATACTTCAGCATCCAACTACGACCTCAGATCAGAAGCAATAGCCAGCTGAGTTTAAGCATATCATCAAGTAGAGGGGAAAAACATTCAGGATTCCCTCAGTAATGATGAGGGAAGAAGAAAGAGCCCAGTGCCACACCCCCACCTGGCCACGGAATGTGGTGTTCAGAAAATTAACTCTGCAGTGTCACTCATGGGCTGAAATTCACTTCACTGTCAGACACCAGAGTCATGCGGCAATGTCAGTTATCCACTTCACCCATCTTAAAACATGGGGCAAGGAGTGCCAATCAAATCCCTGTGGCTCAAAGTACATGAGCGCTGCCATGCACCAACTGAGAATGGATCCTACCCTGATCTCACAGCAGGCACACCTGGGCACATCTTGCCCAATCTGTCAGTCAAGTGGAGCATGAGCATGGACAATAGAACCCTAAGATGGTTAGGTATGCCTGCGCATGGTGTAGCCAAAGAAAACTCTGGTGGAGGTCTGTAGGGGTGCTTATTTGCAAATCGGTCCTCTGACCTGGGTATGGGGCAAAATGCTAATTTGTAATTTGTAAGGGCTCCCATGTCATGGCGTGTTATTATACAGTGCTATATAAAACATTTAAAATTGACAATACAAGTGTAAGGGAATAAGGGAATACAACCAGATGTAGCCAAGTGACCCACCATGCATAAAATCCTATATCCCCGGCAGACTCAGTCAATTGATCTTACTGTGACAGGCAATAACCCTTAACTTGCTTTCTCTTTTCCTCACACAATGCTTCCACTGACTCTGCTTTCACACTGGAGAGAGTGAAAAGTTTGCAAAGATGGTATGCAATCAAGCAATAGTAGCAGCTGCAGGTTAGGGCACTCATACTTATCCCGTATATCTTGAATGCTTTCCTGCTTTCTCCCTTGACCCCCCCACCCAATTTACTAACGTTAACAAATATTTAAGCCTTTGAAAAAAAAGTGTTTCACAGCAGAACTGGGCAAAAAAAAGATAAACATGCTTTAGCCATTGTAAAACGAAACTCTTTGAGAACCCCCTATCAATGCAACCTGCATATGGAATGCTCTTTCGATAGTTAAAGAGAACTTTTTCTGAGCATCTGTTGGTGGGCCATTGTGTATTTTAACCTACTTTTTGCTCATACTTCCTTCAGTCAGAGCTCTTCTAAATTCAGCAGTTTGAAGTTCAGTTAGTGGTTTGTTCTCCTTGGTGGTTAGCTGCTTTCCTGTAAAGAGTCTGGTGCTGTTTTTGAGCCTTTCACGATCCTGCTGTATGCAACATTCTTGTATTCTTGTAAATACCATGTTTTAAATTCATTTTGTGCAGCGCTTCTGGGCTGTAACAAAAAACTGGGGGGCATATTTACAATTCTCTATCGCCACAGGAAATTCACTTTTAAAGATGTTCCTAAGGCAATATGGGCTAAGCCTTATTTACAAGGCGGCTTTATGATACTTACGTGGCTTAACACCGCCTTGTAAATAAGGTCCCCTTTCACGCTAGACTTAGCGTGAAAGGGGTGGGCAATAGATGTTGTGATCGGCCTTCCGCTGCAACACCTATTGATTTTGACACTGCCCCCTATTTATAAGGGCAGCGTAAATAGGAGGCAGCGCCCAAATTAAGACCAGGAAATAGCTGGTCTTATCATGGCGAAATGAGGAGAAATGCTTTATTTCTCCTCGTTTCTATGTGTGCTGCATTGTGCAGCACACATAGAAACAGCAAATTGCAATGGATTATTGTTTATGTGCCAGAAGGTGTCCCTTCCTGCAAATAAACAATAATAAAAAAAATACGATTTGCCACTTCTATGTGTCCTGCACACTGCAGCACACATAGGAGTTGCAAATCACCATTCTGGATGGGTTATACGCAGGAAGGGACACCTTCTTGCACATACACAATCATTCCCTCAATGCAGGCACCCTTGAACTATGGTGCAAGGGTGCCTGAATTGGCACTAGGCAGCTGAATTTAGCACCAGCGCAGGGAGAAATGCAGGGAAGTGGTGTATTAAGTGATGGAGCACTGCGATAGCAATTTTGGAGCTCCGCCACTTTCTTGTAAATATGACTCTAAATTTTCATCATATATTACAACCTCTAAATTCTTTTTTTCAGCTCATCATCATGTTCTTCATACAAGTGTGTCATTTTCTTTTAAAATTTGAATGACTCATTGCTGTTTAATATAAAACACATTTTGGGTGCATGGCTACATTGTTTAGCTTCTCCAAAGTGCACTCAAATAAAGATTTTCATACTTGTTGGTTTTTGTCATGCGTCCGTTTTCTGTTTCTCCACATATATTTACCGCCACGTACACCACCATCTGGGACTGGTGTTACACACAGAACTTATCATCTTTTTTAAGTACTTTCTAATTGATGATGCACTTGATATCCCCACCATATTAAATGCATCTGCTGCTATTTTCCTAATCAGACTTAGTTCTCTCAGTTTTCTGTCCCTCCACTAATGTCTACTACCACATATGTCACCATCTGGCGCAGTCCTACCATGACTTACGAATGATGATGGGGTTTCCTTTCAAAACAAGGCGAGGAGGAAAAGGGCAGCCCAGAGACGCATCGTATAAGGTAAGTGTATTTATTTATAGTAAAAAAAAAGATATGTTTAATTAGGCGGGGTGGAGGCGAGTAGCGGAGTTCCGCGGAGTTTTTGCCCAACTCCGTGGAACTCCACGTAGAGCAACTCCACCAGCTCCGCCCAGGGTTAGTGGCGATGTGGTCAGTCAGACCTGTGGTAAAGCCAGCGCTCATGTTTATGATCATTGAAGTGGTCATGCAAAGGACATGCTTGTATAGACGTACCCTTCTGTAAACATATGCACATATGTGCCCAATTAAAAGACCATCTATCAGGTTCCTACAGATCTTGGCTGCAGGCTCCCTTCAGTATTACAGTTAATCATATAAGAGCACACATATGTAAAGATCATGCATCATTGTTTTTGGATATACAGCTGCAAATAACTAGTGAACACTGATGAAGAAATAAATGAAATGCAACACCAGTGAGGAAGCTGATTTTTATTTATTAAAATGTGTTTGCTTAATGTTATGACCATTTTTGCACTAAAATGAAAACACTGCACCTTGCAAAACTGTATTTTGCTGTGCTTGACTAAACTAGGCCTAAACACCATCTTGAATCCTAATTCAGCCATGAGGTGTGTTTTCAATTTTCCTCTCATTGCACGAAACGAAATGTGCACCACTGTAATGCTCTGTGTTAACATACTCTTGTCGAAGAACTCGGGGGGAAGCCTTTTGCTACATCCAAGGCTCTTCCTGCCTGTCGTACTGTAAGCCTAATTCTTTATGAGACTGTAATAGTTTTGAGAGTAACTAGATTTGTTTTGACACATCTGATTAAATTAGTCCAAATGAGTGGTTTTAATATTCACATTAGGGGATTGACTTGGTTTAATGCTAGGTGAGCTGTGCTTCATTTTGTGTTTATATTTGGAAATGTGTGTAATGATGGATGATCACCACATTCTGACAATGCGATTTTCACTGTATTTGTTTCTATAATAAAGGCTCCTTTTGGGGGGTGAGACAGTCTGGTTTGCCCCAGTTCTTTGACAGCAGAACTATGTTAGTCTGTCTTTTGACTTTGAATATTTTGCTCTGAGGCTTGACCTTATGTCAGACTTTTTGCTGCATCCCATTGAGCCTTATGTTCATTTCCTATAAGGATTCATTATACATTTTGACAAGTACCTTTTTGCGTTCTGTACTGCACTTTAATTATTTAATAAACTTTCATGGTATGAACTTTTACCAGGTTCATGTACCTTCTTGATTAGAAGCTTATTTATTTGTCTATGCTGTTTTGTTTGCTGTTAAGCTATTATCTTTTGAGACACATTGCATCATATGTTTTGAGGTTAACAATGTCTCTGATCCTACGAAGGCGCTTTATCTTAGATCATCTGATAAGACAGCAGCAACACTAGCAAACACATAGTGTTAAAGTTCCATATGTGTCTGCTGACCGGTTAGATGTTGGTGTCTTACCCATTGTAGGACATTGTAATATACTATTCAGCTGTTTTGAAAACATTTAATTATATATTAAAGGGCAGGTGCACAAGATAATCCGAAAATACCACAAGGCGTCTCAGAAGAGGATCTTTGGGGTCCTTCCCAAAGCAGTGAAAGCGTAAAGTAAAAAATCCATAACACCGACAAGACACCTCTATAGAGTGTCTGTAGGGTCCATCATGAAGCAGCGAACATGCCGGCGACGGAAATATGGGGTTCATCATGAAGCTGTTAAAGTAGCACCAAAGGATATCCACAGACATCTCAGTAGACGCGTGTGGGGTCACACTGATGTCATGAAAGAGCCACCTAAGGTAGTCCACAGCCAGCTGAAGTGACCTCAGTAGAAGGTGAGTTAGGGCTGCCCAAAGCAGAGAAAATGCCATCCAAGGAAATCCAGTTTCCACAACACAATTTCTAAACTGAGGAGAACGATCTGTGTTGACCAAATGAATAAAGTTCATGTGCCGTGTCACTACTACATCTCTGTTGACTTGAGTGCACAAATAAAATCTATATATATTTGGGAGCGACAGAATTTATATAGCTCCTATCGCCCCACTGGGATCCCTTACCGTAGTAGCCACTTCCCCTTTAGAGAAACACACACTACATAATTATTGAGAGAGAATGCCAAAAATATACCTACCAAAGAACAAAGCTAAGAAAAGTACAGGGGGAATTCTGCAAGTCTCTCACAGAGAGCATCTCATATGAAATACCTAGATCCACCAGTCACACATGTTTAACGGCTTTATCTTTGTACACTGAATTAATTTACATCAAGTAACACTAAGTAACATCAAAAGTTATATTAAGTAACATCATTTCTGAAATTGAACATGGGGCATATTCATAGACTATTCTCACATAGTTTTTGCATTTTCAGCACATTTTATAAAGCTGCTCCCAACTGAGAACGCTAATTTAAAGCAGTACTTTTCATTCAGAAAAACGCATCAATGTTAAAATGCCCAGGAGCATTTATACAGTCTAGTAGCATAACAAATATTTATTTTGCTCATTAAAAATCATCCTGAATGAAAACATTTTAAATTTTATCTAATTCAAAATCACTACTTTATATGACTTTAAAACGTTGTTTATCATAGCCTCAGTTAGGAACAACATTGTACAATGATCTCCAGCTGATGAGATATATATATGCAGTGTTGAGAAAAGAGGGCAAACCGATGATTTGGCACATGTATCATAGAAAAGGTAGCAGCAAACATGTGCAAACAGAGATGCAAACACGTGCACAAATCATTTTTTTGCACAGACACACATTGTTCGTGGTACAGCCCTTGGTAATCCCTAGAGACACATGTTAGCATAAGATTTTAACAGCCACAGCATAATTATGGTATTTATCCAAGATAACTGAACTCCCTTTCTTTTCCATAAGCAATCTTCAAAGGTAAATAAAGTGTTACATCTGTGTTAGGTGGACATGGAGAGATGCTACACAAGATTGGCTGTGGTCAGTGAAGGCTCAGTTGAGGCAAACTTGATGCCACAATGGCGCCGCCAAATTTGTCTCGTATCAGGTGTCTGTGATCTGCAGGAATTCTCTCTTTTCATTTCAAAGATCAAAGGATTATGTGGAGATAAAATCTGACATCTCATCAAGGTGTGTCTCTGTCTTCCTTGTCTTCACCAGGCTCACACAGGGGTACTCAACATACCCGTGCTATGCTTTACCTGACCAATCAGGTGGCCTGAGTCCATTGACAGAGTTTACCTAAGAAAAAGCATAGGTTTGTGCCTGGGAAACTTTATAAAATAGTACCTTCTAATTTCTCATTTCACTTCTTTGCATCCGTCTAATTGTCTGATATGTTATGTCACATTATGTAACCTTATATTAGGTTATGTTGTAGAGATTTCATACAGCAACCATCGTGTCTGTAGAAATTGATCATAGGTGTAGTATTAGGCTCTGGTATGTCCATTCAGGTAGAATGTAAATGATTCAGATATGTAAAGTATTGAATATATTAATGAACCAATATGCCAATTGGCTGGTGGTTCCTACTGGTGGCTTTTTGTGTTCCACTACAAACTGCAGTATTCTGGATGACCTGGAAATCAGGGGAAGCTTGTTCCATGAGTCCAGCGTCATAGACATTCCTGATATCTATTTAACAGAGGCTAAGTTCAGTATTATTAGAGTGTCTCTTTCTTCCACTGGAATTGGATATTCACAAATGGCCCGAATAACCATAGGAAATAAGGGCTTCTAGACGCTAGGAGTCTCGGGATGTGTTACCATATGATGAAGGGGTTAAAAGCTCGACAGAACTCCAGAAGTCACACCTATTGATCACAATTTTGAGAAGTCAGAAAGAGCAAACACACCCTACTTTTAACTAGGTCATAATATTAAAACATCAAATTGTCTTTCAACTATATATAATAAATGGAGTATCCCTCATTATCTTTTGTATATCATAGGCATGTGGATAACCTTTAGGAAAGAATGCAGTACTCCACAATAATAATTTACTATTATGCACAATATATACCCCTTCCAAGATGGGTGTTTAACAAGGGTAGGGCCTAATGTAAGCTTTGCAACCATACGATGATCTCCAGATTAGAAGTTTTCTGGCTACCTCCTCATACCCCTCCCCTCAACTCTCAAGATGTCACCCTGAGAGCTTCTGGTATATTTGACCTGCTGACCTAGACGCAAAAGATAGCCAAGTTAAGCACTGGCCTCTAATCTGTGAGACTCAGTTTTAGAAACATAATAAAAACTAGTGCGCATGTTCCACTCATATACAAAGGGAGGTAACAAAAGTTGAAGAAGAAAAAGAACCTCAGCACCATGAACACTCACAATACAATATTAGAAGTGAACCCACCACCATATTCCAGTGAGGTAACAAAATACGTTAAGTAAATTGTGATGATATATTCGTAAAGTTCCTTAGCTGAATTGGATAAATATTCATTTTGTTTGCTTTGGGGAGGGATGCTCCTCTCATGCTTTCAGGTACTTAAGTGCAGCCTTTTTAAGAAACGCTGTTGCTCATAGAAGGGGACGCCTGCAACACTGTATTATATTGATGAGCTTATAAAAGGAGGATCCCAGGCTCGTACAGGTTCGCCAACTAAATGTTTTTCGTGTCACTTGTTGCCCTGATCCACCGTACAATAACTGTTGTCTTTTGCTGCAAGAAGTTGCTTCATAGAGAAAGGATGCTCTCTTTTGGGTCAACGCAAATAATGACCTGCATCACAACAATACCAAGCCCTGGGAAACAAGTCGCTCCAAAGGGGATCAGGAGTTTCTGCAGACCCAATCACCAGCTGTTATGAGCAGTCTGAGAAATTTGTACTGAATTAATATGCCACTCCTGGTATCCAGGGATAAGCACTTTATGTAATGCACAGATTTATCTCCTAGCTTTGATCTTCCTGAGACTATCTGTCCAACCGAGGTGTCTGCCAATCCATCAGTAAAGGAAGGATGTATGAAAATATATTTTTTCTGAATCAATAATTTGGGATGTATGACGGTACAACGCGTACCGTCACAACGCGTGCTGTTACAAAGCATCCATTACAACGCAAGTCGTTACCACGACGCGTTGGGGGCGCGGATGTCGAATAGTATAATTTACTATTCTAACACCAGTCCCCGTGGACACTAGGGAAGGTGTTGGAATAGTAAATTTACTATTTTTAATCTTCTAGCGCCCTCCAGCGCAAGTCGTGGTAACGACTTGCGTTGTTACGGACGCGTCGTAACAGCACCGCGGGGAAACATCCGCGTTGTAACGGATGTCTCCCATAATTTGGCACTCCATTAATTGGCAAATCATCATTTTTGATTTGTCCATTAACTCCCGTTCAGAGATTCTCCAATTTATGAAGCAAAAAGAAAACTTGGTTAAGATAGTTTTTTAAATAAAATAACTTAAAAAACACTACTGGTATCTCACTAACTTTGATGGCTAAAAAGTAAGCAGAAATTAAACTGGCTTGTTTTTTTTCCCCCTTAAGTACTTCTATTGCTGTATCTGTTTTTTAGTATCGTTACAGAAATTTGTAACGCCATTTTCACAGAATTTCAAAAAATGTTAATCTCGCAGTGCCACTGCACTTTCAGAAACATAAGGTGACACACTGCCTATGCGCTGTCCATGGCTGCTTCCTGCTCCCGTTGCTTTTAAAGATATTCCCTCCCAGGAGATCCTGCAGGCCACAGACACATTCATCTTCATAGTGGAACCTTTCTTCTTCAAATGAAACATGACAAAATGCTTAATGCTTGGAGGGCATTCGGCGAAAGGCAAACATGTGTACATCTCTGCAGCTCTGTAAATGAAGGCATTGTTAAAACATAACATCCGCACTGTCTAAACATCTCCCCGATGGGCCATCGATGCGTCTGTCAGCAGAGAGAGCTGGCGGTGATGACACTCGATAGCCGAGCACCACTGTAGGAAAGGCAACTCTGATGTCCTTGCTATCAACACATCTCAAAACATCTGATTAAAAATGTATCCAGCTTGGCTAGCTGAATGACTCCCTTTTATCACCCATGACATAATTTCATTTTAATACACGAATGTATTTTTAGGATTATATGTTTCCCTCTGTGTGCATGACCAGACTTCAAACAAATGATTTACAACGGGGCTGACAAGGCGGGTGGAGCAAATAAATACATGGATTACAATAGCTTTATTCACCGTTTAACCACATACCTTTCAAATAAGGGAGTCCGCACCACTGTAAGAAGCTTTATACATATTTAAAAATATAATTCACTTCAGAAGTCTGCTAAAAATGTACAATCATTTTGGAATCAGAATACAGTTTATATTTCCACGCCTACTTTTACCAAATATTTTTCAGGGTAAAATGCGCCAAACACGAAGACATATTAGCATGATTGGTGGAAAGAACATGTGAGGCTAGTTCACAAATATTTACAAATGTGTGAAGGGTGTTGTCACCTGGGCGTGAATGCAATTCATAGAAAATGCATATTTTTCCTACACGCACATTAGTAGGGAACTTAGGGGCATATGTATGTAACTTACATTTTACATTTTGCGAATCGCAAACGGCTTCCTACATATGCCCCTTACTCATTACCAGCTGCCTTGAGATAAGAATTGAATTTATGCCTGCATTTAAAAAACGAACAACAGAAGTATAGGAAATATTCTTCTATTACGAGATATTTGCAAGAAGAAAAAAAACGAGCTACTTTCTATTTGCCTCAATAGGTTCGTGGAACAGGGCCAGTTTCAAGCAGAGTAAAAGGAAATATAACAATCGCCCAGTCACAAATAAAAAAAGGTTTGTAGTGTTTGCTTGTTTGTAGTTGTAAACCTCATTTACATTTGCTTGTTATTGAATCTTGCATTTAAACATATGGGGTTTTTCAATCCTAACACCTTCTCTGTCTTCTCTTTTCACCCAAGAGCAATTTGAGAATGCATAAACTACCTACATGAAGCACAATTTGTTTCCACACATTGGTGGGATAAATATTTACAGGCATAAATCCCAAAAAGGTTTTACCCTTGAGAATAACCCGTATGTTTATATGTGTGCCATTTCGGTGTTTTAGATTATTTGCTGTTAGGCACTGTGTGTTATGAAGTGACATCTTTGGGATGTAAATGTAAAATGTAAAATGAACTACTCTACAATGAAATACTTGCTGTCAGCTTATCTAACACCAAGTATCTATTTCAAAACGCTGATTTTCACAAAAAAGAGATATATTCCAAATACACATTACTGCAGGGTGCCCTGTAACTCTTTCTAAACTATTCTGACAGCAATAACTGTGCCAGAGGCAAAGTTGAGGCAAGGAATGACGAAAAAGGTAAAAACTATGATACAACTACTACATTTTACAGCCTTGCCCTAAAGTTAGGATGCAGGTTTTCTCCTTCATTTAGATAGGCCATGAGCTCCATTTTTTTGGGCCACTGATTGGGAACAATTCTCTATACGCAAGTAGTGTATTAAAGTGTAGGGTTGTCTAAATGTTCAGTTTCTAAACATGAAAAAAATCGATTGTTCGGTCTGTATTTTTTGGTCAGGACATCTGGTATTTTGACAACTTCTGTGGCAGCAGTCTATTGGTTATATCCAGGCACAAGCTTATGTTTCAAAATGGACACTATTCATTCTGTAATTACCATAACTGCCACTCAATTGTGTATGAAAACGTTTTAAACCAAATGGCAGTGCACAAAAAAGCAGATTAAAACACATGAGGCTAAATAATTGTCTGTTTCATTGTTCTTCATAGCACGGCATAGTGAACAATATTTTTTTTTTTCATTTGTAGTTTGCTTCGATGGCAGCTCATCAATATGGGTGCTGGGGCTCCGCCCCCTTTTCCTGAAGAATGAGTGTCTATCAGGCTGAGCAAATGTCATCCTGGTGGACACTAGTCAGGCAGATAGCCACTTTAGATGTACTAATGTGCAAGCACCTGGCAGCCTAAGCCAAGGTTTGCAGGGCCGGTGATCTGAGGCTGAGGGCAGCCTGAGGGCAGTGACATCATCAGCTGGGCAAAGCCTTGTGAGGATCATTCCCCTGATACCATGTGGAATCTGTTATTCTTTCCATCCAGGATGCCTCAAGCTACTTCCTGGGCCACGTGCTTCCCCTTCCTGCCACCTTCTAGCCTTGCCTTCTCCACCTTGACCTGGTAAGTGTTTTTTTTAATGGGTGTGCATGTGTGATGTGTGAAGCGCTCTGACACCTCCGGGTAAAGTCCGCGCTATATAAAAACGCATAAATAAAATAAATAAATAAAAATTGTATTTCAATGGGTGTGAGGATGGGCGTCCATATGTGGTTGAGTGTGAGTGCATGTGCTTTGACGGGTGGTAGTGAGTGTGCATGCCTGCTCCACTAGTCCTCTAATTAACCAGCCGCTGCACTGGTCTGGATTCAAGGGAAAATATATTTGTGAGGGAGTTACCTGCTTCACCACTATTTCCTTCCCCTTCTGTGGTCCCCGCCTCTGTTGTGCACCTCATTGTTTCCCTCTATACCCCTTTCTGCTCTGCAACCTACATCTGGTTGTCCGTAGGTCTGGGGTTTGCCTCCACAGCAGTCAAACATACCTGTTGTTTCCACTACATTGAGAATGGGGTTCGGCTCTGTTACTTTTAATCGGTGTTTTTTGTGGCTAGCCTCTTTTAGCCCTTAGTTCAGACTTTGTTAATCACATCTTATCTCAGCCCAGAGAAGTATTTCTCTTCCAACTCATACTAATAGTAGCTGTTGGGTGTATAGACATAATGGTTAAGAGTCTCTATAAAGATCTGATATGAAAGAGATCCCTGTGCTAGCCCATTTCGGCTTGATGATGGGGGAAATCTGCATGAGTGCATGAGTTGGCGAGCACAAGGGACTATTTTCAGTGCATCGATCCTCATTTCTTCTGCCCCCATTCCCTTCCATTCATGCACAGATTTTGATAGAAAAGAAAGCTTTCTTTACTGAAGGCTCCCTTGACTTCATTACAAACCTTTTTTGTTTAAAGTTGAAATGCAGGTAGGAAGGCAATGGACGCTCCACTACAGTTTTTTATTTCTTTCAGTCATTGAAGTGAAAGGACTATAATAAAAACCTCTTTATTATCCAACATCCATTTCACAATGGAGCTAAAAAAGGACTATATTGAAGACAAGGGTGCTTTCAATATATCCCAGCTTTTCTAACATTTGACTGGCATTACTGTGCTGACATGGGCTTCCATGCATTAAGACATTAAACTCACACCTAGAGCTTTGCCAGTGCTTCTCTTATTCGCAGGGTGATCCCATGTACACTGTATTTGTTCCATCCTTACAACCTCAATCCTCGCTCGTCACCTTCTTTGTAACTCTATTCTGTGTTCCCACAACAGTCATGTCCTTTTCCTGACCCTCCTTGTATTGCACTTTTTCTGGACCATCTATCACTTTTCTGTTAACAGGCTGCCACACACCTCTAAAAATGCCCCTCACCTAGTCAGCAGGAGCCATTTCGGAATATACATTGGCTTTTTATCTACTTTATCCTTTTCCTTTAATTTTTTTAAATGCTCCATTTTTATAACATTAGCTATATTTTCGGCTTTTTTTCTGACATGTAACATTATTTGTATTGATAAGTTTTGCGTGTTTTTTGGGGTGATTTTATTATTATGAATTTATTAACTCGACGTTTTTTATTGCATCCATGCCACTCAAGGAAGTCCTTTTCTTGTACACCTGCCAAGTGTACAGTTAAGGGAAGTGATTGGGAAGGACACATTAACTAAAATAAGGTTGCTGTCTGGTTTAGACTGCATATTTTACCGGAAGCCTATATTTCAATAACATATCTTTTACTCTATAAAATTTAATGTGCCGTTTTTTCTATTCTTAATTTTTTTTGACGTTTTAGGAAAATGAAGAGAAACATAACAACACAAAATTTCAATACATGGAATTGTGAAGAGCTTAAGGATCAACCTTATCGAGAGAGGTGATATCAAAGTACATCTCCTCCGGGCATCGTTAATCTAGGGAGCTGAGATAAAATCTTTTGGTGCAAGATTGGTTACTGTGAATGAAGTCTGAGATTAACATCATTCAGAGAAAAACAACATTTGATGTACTCTCTATGACATGATCAACACAGAAAATAGAGATAGAGATGGAGGCCCCTATCATGTGATTGGGTTATATGTGTGCTACTAAAGTAAGTTATTATGACCAGAAAGGTATGAAGTTCCTAGTGAACACTGTAGGTCGACGTGCAGTGGGTGTGTGGTGGGTCAAACACTTGAAGGCAGGAGAAACTGCATACCTTTCTGCTTATAATTACTCCTGGGCATGCATGCTGGGCCTGGATAAATATTGCCCATAGTCCTCCTTTTTGTTCAATACTAAAGTAAGTTACCCACACCCACCATGTATGGTAAGAGACATTGTTAAAGAATGTCCAGTTTATCAGTATAATCTTAAGAGGAATAGTGAGCAGCAAATCAAGTGAAGCGAGGTGTGAGTCTGGAAGCTCGATAGGTAGCACAGCTGGGTGCTTGCCATTACCATTGGGAAATTCAATCAGATGGGTGTTTTGAAAATGTTATCCAATTGAGAAGTGAAATCCACCCAAAAGGATGATAGGCAGGGTCATGAGAAGAACAAATGTTCAATATCTCCAGGTGATGATTTACAGGACCAACAAGTGTCCGATATAGGTTAAAGAGTTTAGTAGGGTCCAACTGGGGGAGTGAGATGCAAAGAGCTTTGTTTGTATCGGTGAAGGGATAAGTTTGTCTCGAAGCAGCCGACAAATTTTCGACCAGGTTTCTGCAGCAAGGGGAGGTGAACCTTTAAAGGAGCTGTATGAAGACAATTTGGTTTGTACGCCGGGGCTTAGTTGGCGGGTGGCTTTATTAAGTAATTTGTAAAACTTGGATGCAACATGACTCCCTGCTTGGAGTTGAATAGTGGGGAGAAGAGTTGATTATCGAAGTAGATCTAACTTGAAGACTTTTGTTTTGAGTTGAGACATCGGAGAAATCCAAGTTAGAGAGTCCATGTTTTGTTTCGAGAGCCGCAAGACATAATAGTTTGGAGTCTATATATAGATCTGCTATGAAAGAAATCCCCTTGCTCGCCCATTTCGGCTTGATGATTGGGGAAATCTGCAGTCTACTATTGTTTGATAGGGATGTGGAGTAGAATTTGTGTATATTGGACGAAAGGGCTTTATCTACTGATAATAAAGCTGAGATTGAGTCTCTAAGACATCTTGTTAGAGTGTGGATAAGAGTGGGGGGACATAGTCAAGTTTGCTTCTAATGGGGAGGGGTGGCTGATGGTTTGTTCAATATTAAGCCACACAGGTTTCTTTTCATGGTCTCAACTTCAAACCACAGCACCCCTTGTGCTGCCAGGAATGCTGCTTGGTAATTGACCCAGTTTGGGAAATTGCATCCACCATTCTTGGAGCTAACTCTTAGGGGCATATTTACAAGCCCCTTGCGCAGCTGGAACGCCACTTTTTCCCAAGTTAAAAGTGACACACTGGCGGTGCTTATTAATAAGCCCCTTAGTTTTGCTCACAAGAAATTCAGAGAAAATGTTATCAATATTTGAGAAAAAAATCCTGGGCCAGCCAAAGTGGGAGCGTGCTATCCAAGAAGTTGATTAGTGGGGACACCATAATTTTGGTAGTTTCTAGCCTGCCCCACCAAGAGATATGGTTAGGGGTCCAAGCGGCCAGAAAGTCTCTACATTTTTACGATTGTTTTTTATTCATTCTGAGCTACTGATTCCAAGAAGTCAGTGCAAAACCAGATGCCTAGATATTAGATGAATTACGACTTCCATTGTAAGTTGGAATTGCAGACACAGGAAGTGTGACGTTTTAGGGTAGGACTTCCATTTTATCTTTTCTCTAAGAGTATCCAGAGAAACAGGAGAACAGGCTGCTTACATTCAGGATTGCTATATCCAAGAATTCCGCAAATATTAATATGTTGTCTGAATGCACATGGTTTTGTAGATCACATCACCAAACTGTATGCCTTCAATTACTGTGGATTCATTTAACAATAACAGGAGGGTCGATGATGAGAAGAAATAGTAAGGGGGATAGTGGGTAGCCTTGGTAAGTACCCTGGTGTAAGGCAAGGGGGTGTGGCAGGGCACTGTTGATTTTAATTACCAGCTGAGGGATTAGACTACAAAGCCATGGTCATTCTGATGTAGGAGTCACCTACGTTATATCTGGATAAGGCTGCTTCTAGAAACAGCCAGGAAACCTTATTGAAGGCTTTCTCCACATCTAGGGCCACAGCTACTGCTGATGGGGAGAGCGAGTTAGAGGATGTCACAATTACATGACAAAATAATCAACCTTGTCACAGGCTAATCGGCCTTTAATAATGCCCATCTGAGTGACATGGACCAGTTAAGTGATTAGAGGTGCAAGCGGCTTGGCCAGAATTTTACCGTAATTGTTTGTCTCTATATTTATTAACGAAATGGTTCTGAAATTCATAGGGTCAGAATGATCTTTCCCTTTATTGGGAAGGACCACAATATTGGCCTCGGAAGCAGTTTCAGACACTTTACCCGAGATGGCAAAATTATTTAGGACAGACTCTAAGAAGTCCAAAATCATGGGAGCAAAGGTATTGTAGAAGTTAATGGGGAGACCATCCGGGCCTGGGGCTTTACTATTTTGGATAGACTTTACTGTTAACATGATCTCTTCCCTATCGATCGGTCTGTTTGAAGGAAGTTGATTGGCGGTAGAGATCAATTTTATTAGGAGACTTTGAAGGAATTTTAAGCATGCCTCTTTAGGAGTGTTTAAAGCAGGAGTGTAAAGCTTAGTGTAGAATCTCTGGAAGGCCTTAAGAATGTCCTAGGTTGTTGGCTGCAATCTACCTCAGTGGTCTTTACTAGACTGAATTTAATGCACAGTTACTTTTGAATTTCAGGTACACTGTTCGGGACCTACATGCCGTATTTAAGTAGAACAGTTTCTTGACTTTTTGGGCACCCAGAGTCGAGTATGTTTACTGAGTTTGAGTGCAGCCATGTCTAAAGGGTCATGTGAATGCCTATAGAGCAATTCTGTAGCTTTAATCTCAGCAGTTAGTTTATCCAGGGAGCATTTCATTGTTTTTTCCTAGACATGCGGCTTATCACCTGGCCACTGACGAAACACTTCAGTGTGTCTCAGAGTATAAAGGGGAGGAGGCAGAAGCTCTGTTCTCCTATATAAACCAGGCTAGCTCCTTATGGAGTTCAAGCATGACTCCTTCATCATCCAGAACTTCAGTGTTGATACGCAATGTGCGACCTTTAGTTTGGATGGGTAGTATCTGTAAGGAGATCGAAATGGCGGCATGGTCCAAAATCATGATAGGCTCAGAGGACAATTGTATTGTGGAGGAGGGAGGAGTAAACCAGAATATAGTTGATTATCGAAAAGCTATTGTGTGGTGGAGAAAAGAAGGTGAAGTCATTACCTCTGGGATTATGCAGTCTCCAAACATCGACCAGTCCATGTGTTGCACAAAGAGAGTGCATTGCTTTATGAGCCTTAGGTACTCGGTATCTGAAGGCAGGGTTCCTATCTAAGGTGATATCCATTGGAAGATTGAACTCATCACCTAGAACAATCCAGGCTTTAGGGGGCAGAAATGTGAGTTTCACAGATAATTTATCCTAGACTTGTGGGTCATCTATTTTGGGGGCATGTATGCTTACTGTGTATATTTCTGTTGCACCGCTCTGAAGTCCCATGATTATTCATCAACCATTATCGCCTTGTTCAGAAGTAATAATTGAGAGTATCAAATTTTTACAAATCTAGGTGCTCACACCATTCTTCTTAGAGGCAGCTGCAGAACTGGCAGGGTTGGACACCCAGCCTGTACGCATGGAGAGCACTTCTTTGTAGCCAATCTTGGTTTCCTGGATGAAGACCAGGGGCCCGATTCACAGAACTAACTTAAGACGAAATCCTAAACTTACTACCATTTTGGTATTCACAGAAGGCACTTACTCATTTTGGTATTCACAGAATGCACTTACTCATTTCGGTATTCACAGAAGTTAGGAGTCCTAACTTTAGGACTCTTAAATGCCTTCTGTGAATACCGAAAGTTTTAAAGTTAGGATTTTTCTCAATTTAGTAGTAGTAAAGTTAAGACTCCTAACTTTAGGACTCCTAAATGCCTTCTGTGAATGCCGAAAGTCTTAAAATTAGGATTTTTCTCAATTTAGTAGTAGTAAAGTTAGGACTCCTAAGTTTTGGACTCCTAAATGCCTTCTGTGAATACCGAAAGTCTTAAAATGTTTTTTTTTCTCAGTTTAGTAGTAGTAAAGTTAGGACTCCTTACTTTAGAACTCCTAAATGCCTGCTCTGAATAATGAAAGTCTTAAAATTAGGATTTTTCTCAATTTAGTAGTAGTAAAGTTAGGACTCCTAACTTTTGGACCCCTAAATGCCTTCTGTGAATACAGAAAGTCTTAAAATTGGGTTTTTTCTCAGTTTAGTAGTAGTAAAGTTAGGACTCCTTACTTTAGAACTCCTAAATGCCTGCTGTGAATACCGAAAGTCTTAAAATTAGGATTTTTCTCAATTTAGTAGTAGTAAAGTTAGGACTCCTAACTTTCGGACTCCTAAATGCCTTCTGTGAATACCAAAAGTCTTAAAATTTGGATTTTTCTCAACTTTACTACTACTAAACTAAGAAAAATCCTAATTTAAATACTTTCGGTATTCACAGAAGGCATTTAGGAGTCCGAAACTTAGGAGTCCTAACTTTACTAATACTAAATTGAGAAAAATCCTAATTTTAAGACTTTCGGTATTCACAGCAGGCATTTAGGAGTTCTAAAGTAAGGAGTCCTAACTTTACTACCACTAAACTGAGAAAAAAAAACATTTTAAGACTTAAAGTATTCACAGAAGGCATTTAGGAGGCCAAAATTTAGGAGTCCTAACTTTACTACTACTAAATTGAGAAAAATCCTAATTTTAAGACTTTCGGTATTCACAGAAGGCATTTAGGAGTCCTAAAGTTAGGAGTCTTAACTTTACTACTACTAAATTGAGAAAAATCCTAACTTTAAGACTTTCGGTATTCACAGAAGGCATTTAAGAGTCCTAAAGTTAGGAGTCTTAACTTTACTACTACTAAATTGAGAAAAATCCTGACTTTAAGACTTTCGGTATTCACAGAAGGCATTTAAGAGTCCTAAAGTTAGGACTCCTAACTTCTGTGAATACCGAAATGAGTAAGTGCATTCTGTGAATACCAAAATGAGTAAGTGCCTTCTGTGAATACCAAAATGGTAGTAAGTTTAGGATTTTGTCTTAAGTTAGTTCTGTGAATCGGGCCCCAGGTCTCCCCTAAGTGAGTGGCAGTAATCAGTGAACTTCCTAGGTTTCACTGGATGGTTAAGGCCTTTAGTTTTGAGGGAAACACCTTCGAGCAAAAGGCATGTGTTGATCAGTCATCGGGCGGAGGGTGACTATTGTATGTGTTATGTGAGGTGGAGACACAGTGGGTGGCGAGTCAAGGTGTATGTTGCCAGATTCACATGGCTCAGAGGAAAGGTGAGAAACAGAGGAGAGGGGAAGGAATAAGGATAAAAAAAAGTCATAACATATTGAAACTCAAGGGCAACCCCAGGGCAAGGGGAAAGCCTGTAAGAGACAAAGTATGGAAAACAGGGGGATTGGTATCACACACAAGAAGGAGGAGAGCAAGGGCACTGCACATCGAACATTATAAGGGATGTGTAAAAACACAACTAGAGTATATGTTATAAATGAAAATCATAACAGATGGAGTCCAAACGCCATACATAATCACAAAATATCAAGAATATGATGGACCGATAAGTTTGTTTATAGTGAGCAAACCAAACTTACATTTGTACAAGGGTCAGAGATCAAATGGTTTAACTGAAGCATTATTAACTAAGTCGAGAGAATTGGATAACATATGTTGCCGCTAGAACTGTTTGCTGAGGCAGTAAGTATATAATCCCACAGAGAAAGGAGCTGTGAGGCCATGTCACAATAAAGGCTAACAGTAAAAAGCAGACAAATCGCTAATGGAGATCCATGGAGAAATCCATAAAGAAAAAAAATAGGTGTTGACAACAACACACAAACATAACAGTTCTGAGTCGGTACTCCATCTACTGCATATAATACCTGCAGATAAAACGGAGCAAGGCTAACAACATGAACATCTAACCCACAGAAGTAACATACTCCGATATATGGGAGCTGCAAAGCAACAAGACATTGAATAAGCAGCCGTAATGCATGCAGCCTCTGTATCCACTGCATAAGAAACTGCTCAAACCAATCAATCCCCACAAATCCACAAGGGAGACAAATCCACAAGGGACAACCAACCACGCTGACAATAGTAATACAGTTGAAACAGGAGATGCACAGGTTTCATCACCTGTAGTTAGCATTGGTTGCAATTTAGAACAGCGGGCCAATAGGAAGAAACAGGACCAGTTGCGGGTACAAACCCAGTAGCTAAGCACTTCCTCAAAGTGTAACCAGAAATTTCTAAGTAGGCTAGAAGCCCTGCAGAGGGTTAGCAAGGATTACTGTGTAAGTCATTAAAGCGTGATTCAAAGGTGTTGTCCAAGAAAGGCACCAGATCCGGGGACTCCAAGAAAACATGGGTTTGATCTTTGCAAACAATTTTAAATTTAGATGGGTCAGCAAAGGAGTGCTGGATTGCACTCCTGTAATACAAAAAACAATGGTCCTAGAACCTTATTCACAAAGGCAATTCAGTCAAATAACATAGTTGAATACATTCATTAGTTTAGAGTGGCGTTTGGAGCAGAGTTATTGTGCAAACTCCTTAAACCTGAGTCAATTATTTAACCATCATATAAACATTAGGATAAACAGACAACAGACCAAAATTATATTCTCCTGGATATTTAATATGCTTATTTATAGGGTGTAGATTCATGTAATATTTACGAAGTCTAGATGAATAGAGGTTGCTCCAAGGGGGGAACGTGCTAATAGGAAAGGAGTGCTCAGTGTTATCAGTGAAAAAGAAAAGAATTTTCAGTGGCATAGGACGAAGAAGAAACTACATGTGCTTTCCAAAACACCATGTGAACGGTTATCATTCACCGTCATATGTAGCCTAGCTATACATATATTTACAGACTATTTGAGTTATATGCATAAATACAGAAATGAATTCCAATTTCGCACGACAAGGAACACATAAAGGTAAGTCTAGGCCTATCCAAGGGCGTCGACGTTTCGATCCGACTTAGGGCACAAGGGAAGTTCGCAGCCTCGGCCGTGCGGATATTCTTCAGGACTGGGGTGGTGAGGGGCAACCAAGAGGGGGTGGCTAAGTCACCCTCCGTGTGTGGCAAGGAGCCGGGGTTATATACGTCATGCCATGGCATATTCAGTCGTATATTTCATTACATGGATCGTTCGTCATAAGGATAGTGTTTCACTCAGTAATGTTCTGATATGTAGCGCGGGTGAAGATAAGAAAGCGCAGTCGGATTCCGTGTATAAATCATGGTGAGGGATCGGCGATCTGGAGAAGGCAAGGTACGCATCTGTTCAATCTCCCAGTAGGCCTCAATGGTGTGGGAGAAAGAGCTTAAGAATGCATTCAGTCTGGCCCAGAGATTGAAGTGTAGGCAAGGTACCTGGAAGTGGTGAGCGGCACAGATTACAGCAATATAACAGTGTGTCAACAGGGATAACAGCAGGTCGTCAGCTCACTCGACTCACAGAGCGCTGCCATCTTGTTCCCCATGTGGCGCCTCTCACGATGCAACAGGGGCACTCCCAGGACTTACCGGGTGCATGCACTTGTTTGTCTCTGAGTTTTGGGCACCGCGGGGAGTCGTTGTTTTAGTCAACTCCCATCACTTGAATGCTCGATGATGGCTGTGTTGGAAGCCGAGTGGCATGGCAGGCCCTCCGGAGCTCAGGAAGGTGCTGCCATCTTGCACGGATGCAGGCCACGCTCCCAATTAATGTTCGAATTTTAATTCTAAAATGTAGAGAGTATCAAGTTTACAGATGGCCTAGTCTGAAAAGGCCACAAATTAAGTTAAATGGCTGTTACTCTGTACTCCGAGAGAAGCTATGAGATATATATTTCGCTTGTACTGAGCTGTAATGCATTCCAATGACAAAAGCATTTATGTCTAGAATGGATATATGATGATACAACGAATTCCGTTGCAACGCATGCCTTTACCACGCATGCGTTACAACGGAATTCGTTTACCACGGATAAACTTTTCCTCGAATAATTGCGTGGTGACATCATACGTCGTTAAGAGAAAACGGCATTTTTTTCCGATTTCTCTTTAACGACGCTGACGCCGACGTGACTTATGGTGAGTTGTTTTATTTGGGGGGGAGACCCCCCCCAAGCCCCCCTTTTTTTCTTTTTACCTTTACCACATATGCCTTTACTACAAACATCGTAGTAAAGGTATGCGTGGTAAAGGCATTAGTGGTAACCACGCATGCGTTGTACTGCATGCGTGGAGATTTCGGGGAAACGGCTTCGTTGTAAAGGCCGTTTCCCGTCTAGAATCATCCTCACTTGACACTTGATAACTACTTTCCTCTCCATTAGCCCCTTTAAAAGGATCTTAGACAAAACGCAGGAAGGGAGCGAGTAGTTGGAAGTGGGCCTGACAGAGACATAGTTGTTTCTGAACAGAGTCTGTGAACATACCTCTCCTGTCAGAATGCAGGGCATGAGTGTTTACAATTGCTCTTTTCCTAGGCAGGCTTATGCCAAATGTTGTCTAGAGGAATGGGGTACATTTGGTAGTTAAATTGATTAACTGACAAGTACATGGAAGGTGTTCAGAGGCAGATGATATCTATACAAAGCTGAGAATAGATTTCACCATCATGAATGTTAGATGTATGGAACTCTGGGAGGAGGTGGTGCCACAAGGCATATTCCTAGAACAGAACGTGACTTGTGTGTGTTAAGGGGTGAGAGCTGAAACAGGTGCCTGTTAGAAAAGTAATTTATGGGGAGGATTGGAGAGAAGAAAATAAAGAATTTTAGGGCCTAATCTCCGTGGTAGTAACACAGCAGGTGTCAAACCCAGCACTCCCTCTACAGCACTCCCTCCACAAGTATAAAAGAGAGTGTTAGACATTAATATATGAAAAATGTATAAATTACACCACCAAATGAGAGTGAATTTCCAAAATGCAAACACGGGGACTATGTACTTAGAATACTTGCAATCTAAATTTGTGAGCATTACTAGATGTTATCTGTAAGTATGCAGGGTATTTAAAAGCAGTGCTATGTCGCAATACCTAAAAGTGAAAGTACTGCAACATTCTTGGGCGATACAAAGGAGCAGTAAGGCAACACGGTAGAAAAAGTCTAAGATTTAGATAAACAAAGCAGTGATTATTGGTCAATCGCTGCTACAGCACAGATCCATCTCAAGCTAACCGCTGTTTTATTTAGTAGCATTTTTACCTATGTGATACTTAATTCTTAATTTACCCAATTCGTTCCAAATTTGTAACAAATGTCAGAATTAGCTTGAACCGCATTAGTCACACATTTATTTTTCATGTTTTTATCTTCTAAATTGATAAATGAATAAACAGAGCACTTGACGTTTCCTCTAGCATTGCATTTCAACATAACTTTTAGGAATGCTGACCAGACAGATGCATGGAATAAATAGTTCTTCAAATTGTTTCAATTTGTCCTCAGACCCGATTACTAAAGATTTTTTTCTAGACTTAAAACAGTGTTAAATCTGCTTTAGGAAAAGGTAAGTTTGATTTCAAAAGGGTTGAACTGGCTTTTCTTTTTATAGAGTTTCATAAAGCGCGAACTAGACCCGAGACATCGGGTATCAGATCGCTTTACATGAGAACCAGTTTCGTTACAGTTGGACACATTCATTTTTTGTTAAGCACAGGGAGATTAAGTGATTTGCCCAGTATCGCAGGATGTTGAGCGTGGTTGCCGAGACTAGGTCGACCGCTCTAGCTGTAAGGCTACATCCTCTCCCCTTTGGCTTAAAACATGATTTATAAAAGAATGTCTTTGCTGCAGACCACCCTAAAACTGTCTGTCGAGGCTTGACAACCTTATGTCAAAGAAAAAACCTTGGTAAACTAGGCCCATCTTTCCATTTTAGGCACACGGATAAAAGAGTGATAAAACATGAAAACATACATATTTTAAAACTACTGAATCGCCACTCTGGTCATGCATTTGGTTAAGACGACTTTATATAGGTAACACATTACTCTGCATTACAGAAGCTGAAAGGAGGACACTCATTTAGAACTTCAGCCAAGTGATTTACGTTTTGCAATACACCTGGCTACCACTTTGCAGGCTAAAAGAAGTTTTAAGGTAGAGTCTTCCTATGAAACGCATCCCAAAAGTCCAGACATTATATTCAGCCAAGGGAAGCTGTGACTATCGTGAATATTGGTGAATTATTCGTGCAAATAAAATTTCCCAGCCTGAACACCCATACAGTGATTTCTCGCAAGATGATTAAGAGCTTGACTCATATTCAATGGTGCACTTGTGAGCAGTGTTTCACCAGTTGCAAGGTTCAAATCTTTTCACTTGCCTGCGGCGTGGCTGGATTGCTCTTGTTTTGGAGAACCTCCTGCGGCAGATGCATCTGACGGTGGCTCAATGTGATGGATGTCGACCTTATCTTCCCCTGATGGATAAAGAACATGCACAGTTCATCAACCCCTAAAAGAGAGATGTTTCTCAAATGTTGTGGCACGAACAGTAAGTGGGCAACATAAATGCACAGAGACAAACGAGGAAGAATATACCCACCATGTCGGTGGGTGAAACTGCCCAAATTATATAAAACTATCATTCATGCTTGGCATTGCCCCCATTGTAGGACATTTAAAATATCAAGACTGCATGTCTTGCAATTTTATCACTTTAAGTAAAGATTTATTCATGATTCCCTCAAACTCTTGACGTCAATTAGATGTAGGTGCCATCACTGACTTGCCCTTTGTTTAGGGTGAAGAGATTTTAAGTACCAGGATCCACCAACATCATTATAAGACTATATGTTTGCACTGACCATTGTCGGTGCTGAGGAACTTCAATACAGAAACCACAATGCAGAAGAACTACACTGGCCCATCCCACAAACATAAAAAAGACTGCCCATCAGAAAGACAAAAGCACCAGGATTTCAGAAGCTGTGCCATGTGTTTCAATTCTGAAATTTTGACTAGCAAAGGAAAGAGGATAGAGATTGTTGTCTCACATCACACATGGCCAGTCAGTCAGTACAGTATTCTTGCTTGAACAAAGAGTTCTGTATTCATAATGCTAAAACAGGACTACAAATTCCTGGAAGCTAATGAAAAACAGAGGACAGGTTAAGTTAACTCATTGCCTGCATCCACCGCTCCAACCTCCACGTTACCTAACTGCTGGCAGATCCCACAGACTCGTGCGAATGGCTGGTTCTGTCTGTATGCAGCAACACCACTCTATTGTGCAGACTGCACATCTTTTACCACCCCCCAGGCAGGAACGACACCTTCTCTGACCACCTCTTGGAAGTCATCACAGCCATGGTTTCCCCCAACACTAAAGACATTTTTCTTGGCGATTTCAACCTGCACTGGGATGACCTCAAGGACCCTCGGGTCAACGCAGTCAGAGACTTCCTGGCCGACCAAGCCCTTACCCAAGTCTGCACACTCCCAACTCACTCGAAAGGCGCCACTCTGGACTGGATCATCGCAAAGGACTCTGTGGTCAAACTTATCTCTATAGACCCATGCGATTGGTCTGACCACCAGGCTATCACCTTCCTTATGCCTGGGACCCACAAGACATGGGCTCCACAACCCATGGTTCCCAAACGTTGGGTTAGAGACACCAAGAACCTGGATCTCAGGAAATTGGCCGCTCGGTGTGAGGCTGACCTCCCCCCCTCATATCTACGGCCAACAATCTCACTGAACACTATTCCATGGCCATATCCAACATTCTAGATGACCTTGCTCCACTTAAACTAAAAAGAACCCAGATCAAAGACCTGAACCCCTGGTTCAACGTATCCCTTAACAATGAGAGGAGAGCCCTCCGGCAGTCAGAATGAAACTGGAAACAGCACCCATCAGCAGCCCATCTAAAACTTCTCTTCCAGTTCAGAAATGCCTACAACAGGAAAATGCTCAACTCAAAAAAAGAATTTTTCAGAACAAAACTGGAGAACGCCAAGAATAGACCACGCAAACTATTCAAATTGGTCAAACACCAATCTAGCAAACTTGCAAAAACCTCTTAAGAAACCCCTAAGTCTTTGATATCTAGCGAGTAATTTACTACATTCTTCTCCGACAAGATCATTGCCTTAGGAAATGAACTCAGATCCGCCACTCTCTCCGAAACCCCTCCTACTCTACCCCGCTCTCCGAGTTGCCCCCCAGACATCACCCAAAAACCAAGTGCATTGGTCCAACTTCAAAGGTCATGACGAACACTCAGTCTCGAAAATTCTATCTTCCCTTAAGCTGAAAACCCACTTCAATTACCCTCTCCCCTCAAACTGCTTAGCCGCCGCCTCTCAGGCTATCATCCCTTCCTGGACTGCAATTATCAATGCCACCCTCCTTCAAGGATCGATACCTGACTCTCTCAAAGCCAGCAAAGTCATCCCCATCCTTAAAAAAACCTACGCTGGATCCTGCTTCCCCTGACAACTACAGACCTATATCCAACATCCCACTCCTTGCTAAAGTGCTAGAGAAATGTGTCCAACAGCATCTGAGCCAACACATCACCAACTTCCCCCTACTGGACGACTTCCAATCTGGGTTCAGACCTGGTCACAGCACTGAAACCACCGTCCTCCACATCGTGGATGATACTCTCCAAGCCCTTGACCAAGGCAAAACCTGTCTCCTAATCCTCCTAGCCCTTTCCTCAGCTTTCGATACGGTCAACCATTAAAAACTCCTTGAACGCCTCAAAATCAGGATGGGACTGGATGGCCCTGTTCTTGAATGGTTTAGGTCCTTCCTCCAGAATCACCCTCAAAGATTCCTAATCAACAGCAACCTATCCGCTCCCTCCCTGATCATGGTTGGAGTCCCCGAAGGATCAACTCTGTCTCCCACCCTCTTCAATCTCTACCTTGAACCGCTTTCAGAAGTATTAGGCACCGCCAATATCTCTTACCACATGTATACCAACGACACCCAGATCTACATAAAAATCTCTTCTCCCAAGTACATTCTTTCCCTGAATGAGGCCTTGAAGCTGACTGTCCATTGGCTCATCACTAACCAGCTCAAGCTTAACGCTAAAAAAACGGAATTCCTTCTAATCTCCCCATCTAAAACCAACCATGACATCCAGGAATGGATCAAGGCGATCTCAGCGCTCGTGGGCACGTAACTGGGGAAAAGTGGACATGCCATCTTTGTGTTCTTCTCTCTTAACATCAAGCCCTGCCATCAATAATCTGTCCATCTCGTCCCAGGCAGTGGCCATTAATAGTTGGCTGTCCTCAACATGCGATCTGGTGGCCCCCCTTAGGCGTGTCAAAGTGAAGCGCTCCCACGATGCGAACAAATGGTTCGGCCCTGAGCTTAGGGCGAAAAAGCTGGCCGCTCGACAGGCGGAGCGCACTTGGAGGCGTAATTACAGCGAGTCCTCCAAACTCCTGTACAACTCCATTCAGGCGGAGTACAAGAGAGCCATCCTCAAGGCTAAGACCGCCTATTTCTCCGATAAGATCCTCCGAGCGGAGAGTCAATCGAGGGAAATTTTCGCCACTGTATTTGAACTGGCCACTTCAGACAGAACTTCAGTTAAACCAGTCCCTTCTCAACTCCTATGTGATTCCCTCAATGATTTTTTTATAAACAAGATTACAGATATTAAACTCAACATTCCATCCCCCTCCTCTGGTTTTGTTGACATTATTCCACCGCCCAACTCTTATCACCTTTCTTTCTATTCTCCCTACTGTGAAATCTGGATCCCCGGTGGATATCTGTCCTGCCCACATCTTGTGTAAAATTTTTCAAGCTTGTCCTCTCCCTCCCTTGACCTTCCTTAATGACTCCCTAAGTAGGGGAACTGTTCCCACGTCGCATAAATTTGGCACAGTTATCCCCATCTTAAAAAAGCCTGGGGTTGACCCTACAGTACTGTCCAATTACCGGCCCATCTCCCTCCTTCCTTACCTGGCTAGGGTCCTGGAGCGGTACATCACCAAAACACTGAGTGTCTTTATCGAAACTAGTAAGTTTCTTGCCCCTTCTCAAGCGGGCTTCCGTCCCCTGCACTCCACCGAGAAGGTGGTGGTATCCGTGATGGACACACTTAGAGAGGGGCTGGACTCTAATCTTCCTCAGGCGCTGATCCTTCTCGACCTTTCTGCCGCCTTCGACACGGTTGATCATACCACCCTTCTTTCCCGTGTCGAGGCGGCGGGCGTCAGGGGTTCAGCCCTGTCCTGGGTTAGATCGTTCCTCAACGACCGCACCCAGGCTGTTCATCTAGCGGATTTCTCCTCTACAGCTCACAAGGTGCAATGTGGTGTTCCCCAGGGCTCTTCTCTTTCCCCTCTCCTCTTTAATCTCTACATTTTCCCTCTTATTTTTGCGATACAGCAGATGGAGGTCACAGTGTTTAATTACGCTGATGACCTCCAGCTCATCTTTAATCTATCTCACTCCTCCTCCTCTATCTCTAGCTTCCAGTCAGTGATGGTATTCATCAGGGATTGGATGAATTCTAATCATCTAAAACTCAACCCTGACAAGACCGAGCTTGTCCTGACTGGTGGGCATCTCAACCCTTGGTCCTCTGCTTTCTGGCCCTCTTCACTTGGCCCTCCCCCTCTACCTTCCTTTTCTGTTAAAACTTTGGGGATCACTTTGAATCAACACCTTACTCTTCATTCACATGTGAGCACGGTGGTTTCGGCTTGTTTCTTTATTCTACGCACCATCCGCAAAATTTCACGTTTTTTTTCCTTGTCAGCCCTCAAACTTGTTCTTATGGCAATGGTCCTTTCACGTTTAGACTACGGTAATGCACTCTATAACGGTATCCCCAACTATGCTTTACGTCGACTTCAGCTTGTACAAAACCAAGCGGCCCGGTTGGTCCTTGGTTTATCCAGATCCCAGCACATCACCCCCGCCTTGGGTTCCCTTCACTGGCTCCCAATTAAAGAGAGAGCTTTGTTCAAACTTGGCTGCCTCACTTTTCAAGCCCTGGCCGGAACAGCTCCGGCTTTTATTACGTCCATTGTTCACCCTTATGTTCCCAGCAGACATCTGCGCTCATCCGCCCTCTCCCTCCTGGTGGTTCCCCGCTTTAGGAGGAAGAGGTCGGGAGGATGCAAGTTTGCTGTCCTCGCCCCTTCCTTTTGGAATTCCTTACCCTTACCCATCCGTTCCTCAGCCTCCTATATTGAGTTTCGAGGGAGACTTAAAACTTTTCTTTTCCAACAGGCATTCCCAGCCTGAGCTGGTTCCGAGTCTGTGATCTGAATTTGAGCCACCTCCACAGCGCCATGAAACCGTCCGGTATACGTGCGCTATACAAATACGTTTAAATTCAAATTAAATTCAAATTCAGCGCTCAACTGCCCGCCAACCATATTGGACTCTGCTAAATCCCTTGGAATTACCCTAGACTGCAGACTGAACATGCGTGGCCACATTAACTTGATGGCCAAAACACCCAGATATCTCCTGAGCTACCTAAGAAACCTTAAACCTTTCCTCGACACGCCTGACCTGAAAATGACAATCCAGGTTCTAGTCATCTCCAGAGTGGAATATGGATGCTCTACCCTCGCAGGTCTTCCCAAGACCTCCCTGGCGCCTTTAAAAGCCTGCCTCAATGCTGCCATCAGACTCCTAATAGGCTCAAAGAAATTCAGCCACATAACCCCTCACCTTAAAGCTCTCAACTGGCTTCCTTTCGAGGACAGAATCCTGGCGTGCATCACTCACAAGGCGCTATACTCAAAATCACTGGCATTCCTCGCCCAAAAACTTGTAGTATACGGAGGAACCAGAAAATACAGTTCCGCCAGAGACCTCTTGCTCCAACCTAAACACATGCGGAAGAAAAAAAAGGTGCAATCGGGCCTTCTCGGGGGCTGCACCAAGATTTTGGAACTCTCTCCCGCCGGCCATCCGTAAAATTCCGCCCCTTGTACCCTTCAAAATGGAGGCCAAAACTTTCCTTATGGGCAAATTCCTCTCCTTACGCTTCATCACAATCACCTTAGTGACTTTGTGATACCTTCCTGTGGGCTCTCCTGGTGTCCGGATGACACCCTCCTGGCACCTCTGGGCATCCCACCCTGGATCTGAGACCGCATGTCTCTTGCAATGTGCATCTACCTGTTTTTACCCTAACTATTTCCATTCTATGTTATCCCTTATGTACCCTTCCCCTCTAAGTTCCCTTGTACACTACTTGCCTTTCCTGTAAAGCACTCTTATACCCTTACGGGTCTGGTTCATGCTCTACAAAACTCTAAATAAATAAATAAGTTGCAATGTGTGTTTCCTCAAAAGGGAGTGGAAGGTGGTGAAGAGCAGCCCATGATGGAACATTTTAACATTCCGCTCTGGGAATCAAAAATAAAAATAAATGGCTCCTTTTCCTAGTTGATTTATAGAATACAGCTATTTTATATGTGATGTTTAGAATCATGCACACCTCTGTTAGAAGAAGCTCGTTGGATAAAAGACTCCCTCCCCCCATTTTACAATGAAAAGAAGCAGGCTGGTGACCCTGGGCCTTGGCTGATAGTTTCCTCAAATGCTGAGTCACTCTACCTTAAAACATGAGGTGTCACACAAATGAGTCCACACAGCACAGGAAGAGGCTCTTTAACAAGGTTCAACTTCTCTGCCCAAGGTGGCATGTTTGTAAGCGAAAACGTGAGCATGCACAACTCTTTTATTAAAGTGCATGCTCATTCATCAAAACCTCTAAAAGCAGAGACATTCATTTGAGGAAACTTTTCCACATACCAGAACAGTCCTTGGAAAATTGGGTGTGCCCTGGTAACAAACAAGGTGATGGAAAAAAGGCTTAAAAAGAAGAAGAATGGTATATTGATGTTCAATTTATTAAAATCATAGCATCTAAGCATAAGTAGCAAGTATAAAATATGATAAGACATAATGAAAAAATATTTTCTAAAGGAAGAAAATGTCAAGTTTGTGATATCCTTGTGGGGCCTGAGGCACCCCATTCCCAGTTAGTCGACATAGCACACATACTTACCCCTAACAATACCTTACTCATGGGACCCACAAGACCACACAAAGTTCTAAAGCCTCATGCAGGCTTTAGCCATGGAAAGCACATACAGCATTCAGTTCTAAAGTGCTTTAAAGTTGAAAGTGCTTCCAAGGTCTTTGTTGGTAAAGTGCAGCCCTTAAGTTGCTGTCCAGAAGGGTCAAACGTGCTCTGTGCTTGCAAGGGTAAGGTCACATTTTGAATTGCCAGTTGCTGCTTTCAGGAACTTTAAGAAGCACCCGGATAGCTGGCATTACTTGATATCCTGATCCCATGAGATTATCTTTTCTATCTTAATTTTGCTGTTTTTCTCTGTGGTATGGTGTTATTTATTAAGTCTTCCGCACACAAGGTGTAAATAGAGATTGACAAGACCTGGCCCCATATAGAGCCGGACTCTTGGAATTTCTCCCCAGCAGATGATTTATATAGCCAATTGGGGCCATTTTCAAAGTTTGGCAAAAAGAGACAAATTTAGCCCACAGAACCAAATCTTGCTCTCATGATTCCAATTCTAGTCTTATTTGTGGTTGGCTAGTGAAGTCTGGGAGTGCAAATAGGCAACAATAGCAGATACATTGCTGTTTATCTAGCCACTCATAGAGGTGGGCCTTAAACACCATTGCACCATATGTCAGTGTAGGTATAAGCTTGGTTGCCACTGTGATTGATATGGAGTTTGTGTTGTGGCATGCAATGTTTCACTTGAGTTGGCCCATCCTGCATGTCAGATGTTTTGCTATAAATTTCAAGAGCCCAGTTGGGCTTTCTTGCCCCCTCTTCTGTCAAGCATAACAGGTATTTGAAACCTGTTACTCTTTCTAGTCTTGACCCGCCAAAGAACCAGGTGCCTTTTTTATCAGTTGACTACCAAAGACCACTGTTTTTTAGGCTGATGGTAATATTGTTTGTTGCACAGTATTGGTCGAGTGCATTCAGCTATCTCTGAAGGCCAATATGGGTGTTGTCAAGACCCACCATGTCATCTGCATATTCTAAAATGTGTATTTTCTGCTTCATCAGGTAGGGCGGGCAGATCCTTAGGACTACTAGATGACTTTCCAAGACTGCCACATGCAGATAAACGAGCAAGGGGGGGAGGATGTAGCCCTGTTTCAGTCCTTTACAGGCGTAGATTTTCTCTGAGGTTGTTCAGTTAGTTGATAATGTGACTCTTACCCATGTGTTACTATATAACGATTCGATTGCCATCAGGAGGTGCAATGGTATCTGACACTTCTTTAGCTTTTCCTATAGCTTGCCTCTTGGGATGTTAAGTCAAAAAATGCCACATTTAGTGGTCAAGTCTTGGAACGCATTGCTTTGTCAATTAGACAGGTTAAAGTCAGAAGATTATCCTCAAAGTGACTGTGCCTTTGGAAACCATTCTCAAGCTATGGGATCAGTTTCTTCTCTTTGGGCCAGGTTTTCAGTTCTTCAAGCAGTAACCTTGCATAGCACTTTCCTTCCACATCCCATAGTGCTATCATTCTGTGGTTTGGGGGTGAAGCTCTACTTTCCTTTTTCTATATATGGGTACCAGAGTTGAGACCCTACAACTTTTGGGGATTGTAGCCCTAAAATATAATTCTGAAAAGAGCTGGGTTAGGATGGGCTTCCAAAGGCACAGGTCAGATTTTTGTAGGGCCACCAAGAGGCCATTGGAGCCTGGTGTCCCAGTGGTTCTCATAATCCTTAGGGCTGATTCAACCTTTCTTGTTGGCGGGCATGGATTGATATTAAGGGATTTCCTTGAGATGAACTTTTACCCCTCCCCAGATAGACCATCCAAAATATCAAGTTTGTTGGAGCTTTGTATCCCCAATTGGTATCCCGTGGTGGTCTCGATGAATTGGCTGTCATGTTCTGCAGGCCATGCTTCTTGCTTGCAGAACCTGCAGTTTAAATCAGCAGCTGAACAATAAAGCTTCTTTATATGGTCAGACAGTTGCTTCGCCAAGATGTTACAGATGGTTGGGTTTAGGGTTTGGGTGGCTTGTTAACTAGCCCCCAGAATTTTTTGAGTCTTTTTTCTTGAGGGCAGCGTGAAGTTTGACCCAAGTCATTTCCTCAGCCTTCCGTTTATCCTCCCTTAGCAGCCTTCTGTATGCATGCCTTAATGTTTTCATTTTTCTTGCATGCCCTTTACAACCAGTTTGTTGCACTTGAGGCAGTGGAGGACTTTATTTAACTCCTATATTAAACGTTTTCTTTTGAGGCCCTCTGTTGTGTTCCACCCTTGATCTTCTTTTGGGGCATTCTGCTAGGTTGTCTTGTAGTGTGATCAAAGTGACCTAACATGTTATTACTTCCTTTTCCTTCCTTTTTCGTGAGGCCTTTCTATTGTGCTTAGGCTTCATTTGATTTCATTTATTTGGGACTGCTCTATCCACCAGTTTATTATTTGTAATGGGTCAAAATCTTCTTGGCAGCCCATCATCTTTATTGCTCGGTGCCTTTCCAGAGGTGTGATGATCTTGCATGCATTTACTGGATGATTGCTTGTGATTTTCAGAGTTATCTGGAATCCATCTATATTATGGAAATGTTCAAATGAGGACCATAGGTAACCCGGGGTTGCAGATCTAAAGGAGCAGTGTATGCCGCTAGGCAGTCTGATGTTACTCTACCATTAATGCAACGCATTCCAAGGGCATCTAAGACATTTGACAGATATGCACCAAATTCGTCCTGCCTCTGGTCCTGAGCGATCGCATGCAGAATGCCCCCATATTCATCCTCCCTCTTTTTCTATTCCTAGTGGTTGTTATTTCCGAGTAAGTTTGAATTAAAATCTCCTCCAATCAGCAGATGAGCTGTGGGGTATTCAGCCCTGAGATTCTTTAAACAATCCAGCAATGAGATCACAGACACCCGCTTCCACGTGAGTGCCGGGTGGAGGTAGGTATTTCTGAAAATTAAGGGCGAGTTTGCTCTATTATTTTAATTTTGAAGTTGGTCAATTTTTATAAATATGGCGTCCCCTTTCCCTGCCCAGATTATGGAAGACCTTAGTGCCAGATCTCTTTTTATTTGTATTTAAACCCCCCACCGCCCCCCCCCCCCCCCAACTAGGGCGACCACCACATTGAGATGGTAGAGCTGGTGCTGCAAACTTTGCATGCTTCAGGAACAGCTAAGGCTTCAAATGACATTATTCCTGCAGAAATCTTATGTCATTTTTAGTTACCCTAGCTCCCTTCATTTGTCCTCATGTTCTACAAGTCCCTCACAATCCAATAGCAGAATGAATGCCTAAATTGACCTCAGACTTTAGTGATCACTCAGACTGCATTCCAGTTCACTGTTTTTCACCCATTATGCCACTCTAGACAGAGGCTAGCCATATGCACACACATCTTGATCCTGCTCCAATAGCAACAGTTTGCCTCAACTGCCAGGCTATGCACCCCCCAGACAGGTACATAAGCAACCCCAGGCCTGTTATTGAGCTACTTACGCTTAATCAAAATGGTGTAAGTTGAGTTCTGTGACACAGGGAGCATGGGACCCATGTCTGGCCATGACTAGCCCACTTGGGTGTTTACTGCAATAAATAACAAAGTGATGGAAAGAATGACTGAACTAATCTCAGTAACTGATGATCACTCATGGCTGTTTTTCAGGCCATCATTTTTCACTCACACCAGCACTCTAGACAAAGATGACCTGACCTGCCAGTTTAAGCCAGTTTGAGCCCAAGTGTTTCAAGTGGAACAGACTTGGACTGGAATGCAACCCAAGAGATTACCAGTGGCGGATAATAATTCAAGCATTCCTTCCATGACTTTGTTGCTTGGTAGTCTTGACACTATGCTATTTAACACTCGCTTCAAAGGTTACAGGAGCATCTCCAGCAACAGGGGGTAGTTTTCACTCATTGTCATTCTTCCAGCACTAAACGGGAGGCTGTGATGACTGTGGGAGGCAATGGGTATGTGATGCTACACCTGGCATTTTGGTGAATCAAAGTGCGTGGTGCTTATTTAACTTTCTAATTGTAAAACACAGAACTTGGTTAAAACACAACCTACTGTAGGTGTGCAAGACCCAGGAAGAAGTATGAAAACATAGACCACAGATTGGTAGTGCGGAATGTAACTTGCCGTACTATATTATTCACACTGAACTAGATAATAAGATAAGATGTGTATTTGTAAAACATACATTCACGTGAGGTGCTTTTCAGTGGTGAAAAACAGAGGTTTATTGTTATCCAACTCAGCAGTATTCATAAATTGCCTTCAGAAGGATAAAAGAGTTTGTGGGCCCACCAGGATTTAAACCTGGGACCATGAGATCAAATTCAGATTCCTTAGTGGATTTATTAGTCCACAAAGGTACCATACCCAGCCTTATATTGTCGTATAGTGTACCTATAGAAACCTACAGAAGTGGACGATATTTATTTTAATAGTGTGTGTATGATGTATAGTAGTCACTCATTCTCTGTATTATTGTTCCCATCTTCAAGCAGAGCACACATGCTTTAGCTCTCCATTGTAGAATGGGTTGCTCTGCAGATAAGCATAGTAACTTGGACCATATTTACAAAGGGGCCCCACTTGTCACCAGCAACTATCTAAATACCCCATATTACTTGATGCAGCTCTATTAAATTCCCATATAGCAAGGGCCCTAACTAGCAATATTGCAATTGGTGTAGCAGCCCAAGGCTGTGAGGTGCATATTGGGTCCTAACCGTGGCTGTTTTTTGCTACTCAACTAGGGCAAGATTTTTCAGGCCTGCAAAAAATCGGTGGAATGATGTAATGAGTTAAAGAAAATGATACAGTCAAAAAGGGGATGGGATGGGAAGTTAGGTTCTGAGAGTGGAGGTGGAATGTTACTTTGTTGTGCTGCAGTGTTCTTTAAAGAGGGGTGACTTCAGTTCTTTGCTAAATTAGAACAGTGCTCGGTCAGTCACAATGTGTACGGGTATTTTGTTACAAGGCCTGGTTGTTTGGATCGAGGTTGTCTGTTGCCTTGGTTTTTCTTACTTGCAGTTATTTGTCTCCAGTCTGAAGGGGGCCTGGCTGTAAGGGTGCCACAGCCACTAGGGAAGGACAGCTTATTAACCACCTAGGCAGGGATGCTGGTCATGAAGGCATTATAGATAATGCAGCTGATTTTGAATATGGTGCATTAACTGCAGAACCTTAATGCATCTGAACTATTGTTCTTAACATCAAAGTTTAGATAATAGACTCCCCATAGAGAGCTGAGCTATATAGACAGTGACTGACTGGCATACTCAAGAGAGTCCAACTTCCTCACTTGTGGCAGACATTTTTGTGCTAATGCTCCATTTGTGGATCTCTCTGCCATTAGTTAGGTCAGAAAAGCATAACCACTATGGCCCACTTTAGTACTGCCCATAAGAGGGGTCAGGTATTTGCAGTACCTTGTGGAGAAGTGTGGCTCAATGGTTAGAGCGGCAGACCCTGATGCAGAGGTCTATCCTGGGACCAGGGTTCAATTCCCCGCCTCAGCGGGTCTTGGGCTCAAAATTCCACGGACCTGATAATTCTCGCCTCGTGCCTATTCCAATCATGGAGTCCCACTCTGCAACTCTGGGCAATAGCTTGCTTAATCTCCACAACGGCCCCCACAATGCTAAGGATGCCTGGCCTCCACCTTGGGGGTGCCCAGGAGTGGACACCTCACAGGGAAAGCCAGGATGGGTTCCACAGCGGTATTCGTACAAGCGCCTTGAGACCCTTGCGGGTGAGTAGTGCGCTGTACAAGTATCAATTTACATTTTGTTTTACATTTTACCTTGGTGGGGGTAAGTCAGTTCTAGGGGCATGACATTGGGTTGTACTGAAGGCCCCATACTGAGTATCCCTGGTAATACCAATGTTCTTGGTCCACAAAATGTGATGTTTTACCTGGGAATATCAGCTGCTTAAACACCAGAGGTTAAACATAGGAGATAAATGTGTGGGAATTGGTGCAGAAACATAGATTCCCTCATATTATTCCCTTGGAGTTATCAATGCCCCCAGTAGCTGTAACTCTGGAGGGAAAGAATATTGGGCTGAAAACAGACCAACCCAGAATCCTTTAGCAATACCTTGATTGGCAACATGCAGATATTTGGGTATTTCTGATCATAATTCCAAAATGTTGTGGGACATTTGAATCTTGCACATTATAAGATTCTTGATGAAAAAGTACCACTGAAGAAAACCCAGCACTTTAGGTTGGCTCTGCCCCTATTAAATATACAAGCTACTCAGATAGCTATTGATAGCATGGTTTGGGGCCAAAATTAAATAATAATATGGTTCACCGTTTCTAATACCATCACTTACAGTTTTAAGCCCCAGGCACGTGCCATTCCCTCATTCTTGAGGTGATGAATCTTAGTCACAGAATTATGTCTCGAAGAGTTATTTCGGCATTGCAAGCTATTTTAAACACAATTCCAATTGTAATCAATGATGAGAGTTTTAGATACATTTCAAATGCTTTATTCTCATTAAGAGATTAGTAAGATTATTTTATTTCTTTTTCCTTATTCATATTAGTCAATACATCTTTAAGTTTAAAGAAATTTCATAAAAACGTTCGGTTAGAATCACTCAAACAGATAATGCATCAAGCACATTCCGTAAATGAATATGCCCTATTCTAAAGTTCCAATCAGGGATTTCAGAGTTAGAAGAACTCGTGAAGAGTTCAAGTTCAAAGGAAAAGAGTGAGATTAAAGCGGTATGAGGCTCAAAGTCAATTTTACTGCCTAATGAACAGGGGTTCTGCCCACATTACCCTCCCATACCTGGGCAAGGAACATCACATGGATGAGAAAATAGAACAAAAAGGTACTAAGGGATAAATTAAGCAAACGCTACTTCAAAACAGGAAACAATTTATTAACCTGTTTTCTACACTCTTTTTTTCAACAATGAATGATATAATTTTCGCAAAGGACAAAATAATGAGTCACAAAACAGGGGGGGAGGTGACCAGACTATATACAGTAATCAAAATTAGGTAATTACAATATATACAAATATACAACTATGTACCCTAAACAAAAAGAAAAACAGGAGGGTAAAGAAAACACTATTAATTATCTGTCGACGCAGTCGCGGTCGCGTTTCCGCCAGTGGTTTCTTATGGCTTCATCAGGACAAGGGTACTGAAAAATATATATACAGATGCAATTTATATAATTCCTAAAAACACACTATGCCGCAAAGAAAAACTCACCCATTTACACCGATGCAATGACCACCAGAAAGTTAAAAACGTGAAAGTAATGGAGTCAACACCACGCCTCATTTTAAGGGGAAAAGAAAAGAAACTCCAAAAAAGCCAAATCTTCACACAAGTGATAAAGAATACACAGATTATAGAAACCCAATCACCACGGACACATTCTTCTGTCCACCGTGTGCCTACAGATAGATATCAGGGGGCATGCACTCAAAAATCAATAGACCACTTCAAATGAACACAGGCAGCCACCACAAGGTTCTAAATACCTGCAAACTGTAGTACACGTGACCCCCCCAACGGGAAGTGCAAAGGCACCACCCTGAGGGGTACAGACGACCTCTTCCCAAGGGTCAATCAGTTCACGCTCTCCTGAAAGGTATATAGGGAGAGAGAGCCAAAAAACCGGATCTATTAACTTAACGGTTACTCAATACCATCGATGATTAAAGCAAATCATGCCACATACGAGCTTCTAGCCTACCTTCACAAATATCAGTATATGTCTCGAAGAGTTATTTCGGCATTGCAAGCTATTTTAAACACAATTCCAATTTTAATCAATGATGAGAGTTTTAGATACATTTCAAATGCTTTATTCTCATTAAGAGATTAGTAAGATTATTTTATTTCTTTTTCCTTATTCATATTAGTCAATACATCTTTAAGTTTAAAGAAATTTCATAAAAACGTTCGGTTAGAATCACTCAAACAGATAATGCATCAAGCACATTCCGTAAATGAATATGCTCTATTCTAAAGTTCCAATCAGGGATTTCAGAGTTAGAAGAACTCGTGAAGAGTTCAAGTTCAAAGGAAAAGAGTGAGGTTAAAGCGGTATGAGGCTCAAAGTCAATTTTAAGCAGCAGAACTCCCCATTAAGGCCAGTTCAAGAAACTCAGTCGAGGCTCAATCAATCAAGTAGATGATCATACAACCGCAGTAGCAATCTAAAAAAAATAAAGCCTCAAAATGAAGATGAACAGAAGCAGCAGAAGCCACAAACGCCAGCCCTGTACAAACGAAAGGGTCAGGGTAACATCCAGAGAAGCACTGCAGAGGCATTCAGACTAATTAGGAACAAACACAAATATAAAAAGACATGACGACATGTTGCAGTCAATTCAATTCAAAATTGGCTTTTTTCGGTTGAGACAAACAACCATAAAAGCACCCAAATTATACATAACAGACTAAAAAACAGTTCATTATCAAAATAGAAACATGTGCATCCAGATTCATACGAGAGAGTGTACAATGTAGTACTGCTCTTACTGGGTACCATTGTTAAAAACAGTTGGCAGTGAAAGTGCATAGGGGTGGCATAATTCATCGCCTCATGTAAAACAACTTGACATTAGCAGCTGTTAGGGACAGTAGGCATTGCCATTGTTAGAACAGTAAATACATTATAAGTTTACACTATTAACAGATAAAAGCTAATAAAAATAGGCACAATACCAGTATAATAGGCCCCCAATTTTGCTGTGATATAATTACATAATTAGAAACTGAGTAATATATACGATATAACGTGCAAAGTGCATTGGCCATCCTGTTCACCTCTGGCTTTATAACAATTTAAAAAGAAAGAGAAGTTCATTAAAACACCATACTCATTCTGGCCTTAATTGAACTGAGGATACATTATTAGAAACCAAGTAATATATACATTGTAAAGTGCAAAGTGCATTGGGCAACCTGTCCACCTCTGGCCTTATGACAATTTAAAAAGAAAAAGAAATACATTAAAACACCATACTCTTTCTGGCCTTGATTGAGCTGAGGATAAATGTAGCAGCAAAGAAACAAATCCCCGATTCTTCCATGGCAAGTAATAGTGACATAGCAGCTTTTATAGTTTTTACCCCATATTTTTTAAAAAGTGGTTTGAGAACCGCAATGACATGACTACATGTTGCAGTCACTGAATTTGCTTTCTTCTCCTCTGGACCGATCAATAGCAGCTCTCCTCTGTGAGCAGATTCCGTTCTGCCTTTCCCACGAAAATGCATGTGGATTGCAAAGCCTTATCACAAGTTAGCTTCAGACATTCTTACTTAATTAAGTTCTAGTAGCATAAACCTCGGGTCCCATGGGCATTGATCGTAGTTTGGTATTCTAAATGAATTTGTTTCACTGCATACACAATGAACTATGTTAAATGAAAGAAACTATCCTTGCAATAATACTGTTTAGTAATGCATTTCATTAATACAAACAAGAAATATTGTTTTGAATGTGCAACTATTGTATTCAGGCATTATGTGAGAGTGAGAATTTGAAATTTTTATCACAAAAACAATATGTTGCTTAGTAAAATATTGCATTTGATTAAAACCAGAACATTCTACAGTTACGATGAACATTTCTAAGCATGTCAGATTAAGGTCAGACTTCTAAATTGTTTGTGCACAGTTCAGCAAAATTAAGTTCACTTCTAGTTTAAAGGAAGGTTGCTTCTTAATACTTCTCTGACCTTCACACATAGCTATGACTGCCTAGTACAGCTTGCACATTTTAAAAGTGTGTCGTTTCATCTTTGAGTTTTACATGATCATTTCCTATTTTTAGCTGTTTAGCTAAATAATTTGCATTTTAATGTGCTCAATCCTATGGTTAACATCCTTACAACGCGGATTTTACTCCGCAATGCTTTCACAACGCGTCCGTTACAACGCAAGTCGTAACCACGACTTGCGCTGGAAGGCGCTAGAGGATTAAGAATAGTATATTTACTATTCCAACACCTTCCCTAGTGTCCACGGGGACTGCTGTTAGAATAGTAAATTATACTATTCTCAATCCGCACCCCCAACGCAAGTCGTGGTAACGACTTGCGTTGTAAGGGACGCGTTGTGAAAGCACGCGTTGTAATAGAACGCGTTGTAATGTCGTACATTCAATCCTATCACTGTACAATATACAATGGAATGGCTGCAATAAGGGTCTCCCTTCACTCAAATGTACTCGGTATCACCTCCAGTATTGTTAGGCCTCATGCGCAGTCCTCAAACACTGCGCATAGATAAATATAAAAACAACTGTAAGACAAATAGGGAACTTACTCAGATTCTCTGCTGTTTTCTTTTCCACTGCATCAGAACTTAGAGGAATATCAGCATTGTCAGGAGAAGCTTGGTACAGGTTGAAGGAATTTCTCTGTAGCAAAAATATATATATTAACATGAGTAATACACTACAGTACTTATCCAATCTCATGAAAAGGAAACATGAAAGTTACAAAAACATTATTGCAATGACAAAACATCTTTTTTTTAATTAAAAATGTTAATCTGTCCTTTACCTGTATTTGAATGATGTCTCTGTTGAGGCAATATTATCAGTACATTAGCAGACCTATGTCTAATTCATGTAACACGTTTTGTTCCTGTTCAAAATGTTAAAATATTTATTGGACCGAGTGCTGAGCACCTTTGGTATTTTGGAAAAAAATGCACCTTAATGTGATGGGAAGATGGTACTGGTTCCACACACCCTTCATCTTTTTGTCACCATACTGCAGTGGGGTAATTCAAAATGATAGGGCCCCCCTTGCTGATTGTGAAAATGAGCCTGAGTCTTCCATATCAAACATATATTCATTGGACTTGGGCTAAATGGGGCTCTTCTTGAAGGGTCGGGCCCCCCGGAAGGTGGCCCCCACTGCACCACAGTGGTCGCACTGGCCTGTAATATGCCCCAGTCAGACTGGGCTATGCACAAAAGTGCTTCCTCACAGACATAGGCCCCCAATATGTTTGTATCCTAATGCAGTGGTTCTTAATCTTTTGACTTCTGTGGACCCTACTTATTCATTAAGGGAATCCATGGACCTCCACTGAATCGTTATTGAAATCAAGGGACGCCCCCAGCCATTACTAGACTGAGAAACTTGAAAGATTTCAATCTCAAAACAATGCACAAAAATATAGAAACACGCATTCATCAAACCTATACACAAATGATGAACTATTTTATTAATTCACAATTAAATATAAAAAAAATCGAAGTATTGATTTTAAGGGAAAGCATGGAACTTTTTGAAATTCAATTGAAGGCTCATCATGGATACTGTATTCTTTTTAATGCACCTGCACTGCTTCCACGAATCAATCTGAGGATATCAACTTTAGTTTTAGCCTCCAGTTTCAAACTCCTTCATATTTACACACTGTTTTACCTTTTTAGGTTTCGACCTGGCGAGGGGCAAAGCCCCTCCCAGATCGAAAACTTTTGTTTTCAGTAGGGATGTTTGGACCGCCTCTGTTTCCAATTGGCTAGCTCCATAAATGGAGACTAGCCATTGGGAGACAGAGGCTGTCAATCGCGCTTTCGCTTGAAAACGCGATTCGGGGGCGTTTCTGGTGCTTTTTTTAAGCCCCGCCCCTTTGTCCCGGGCCGCGCTGCGATTGGCTGCCGGCCCGGGACACCCCCGTGACGTCATTCCCGGGCCGCGCTGTGATTGGCTGCCGGCCCGGGACACCCCCGTGACGTCATTCCCCGGGCCGCGCTGTGATTGGCTGGCCGGCCCGGGACCTGACTTGTTTCTTCAATTCCATCAGAGGTTTAAAGGCAGCCAGGCGCAGTGTAAACACACGTGCATCAAGTCCCTTGGAGCTGTCTGAAAGGCGGGTGCCTGCCTGCGCTTTGAAAAACTCCAGCTTCATAGTAGGGAAGAAAGACTGGCAGATAACGGTACCTGCTGCCGTCAGCATCGAAGACAGACTAGCGGGGCCTGCTCGCCCCTCACAGACATGGCGGTGTCGCGTGTCATCACTTCCGCGCCCTGGCAGCCCCTCCGCACTCAGCTCCCGGATCCCCGGCGCTGAGGGAGAGAGCGGCGGCCGAGCTCAGCTCTCCATGCATGGAGCGGCGACCCCGCCCCTGGAGGGCAGGGGGGTGTCTGAATAAGGTGAGTAAATGATGCACATCCAGGAGGTGTGTACAAACTGCTCCCCGAAGCCACCACATTCACCGCGCCATTGGAAGCGATTGTACTCTTTAAACACATCCCCTTGCCCACCCTCTGACATTCTGTTTCCCTCAGTTCCTAAATTTCTCCTACAACACACCTTTGTGTGATATGTCACTCCCTCGCGATACCTATAATGCCTTGTGATGGTCCATCACGCTCCACCCCGATATCGCCTCCGAATCAATAGCGGCACACTTGTTAAAGTTTCTTATGTAGGATGAACAGCCACACAAGTTATATTAAGTTATAGTAGCTGGTGGAGAAATAAGCACTTTGAAACGAGGCACTAACCAAAAATAGAAGCTGACAAAGAGAGAAAGAATACCGGGTCCATGTCAGTTTGTCGGTCTGTGCCCGTCTGTGTGAATGTCCATCTGTCTGTGTCAGTCTGTCTCTTTCTTCGGTGTCCGTCAGCCTGTCTGCATGTTCATGTTACTTTGTCTGTGTTTACCGGTCAATCTCTTCGGCTTTGTTTGTCCGTCATTGAGTGAGTATTTCCGTCTCTCTGTCTGGAAGTTCATGGCTGTTTGCTGGTGGTGGTGCGTATGCATGTGCATGTCAGTTTTCTTTGTGTCTGTGTGCATGCGAGTTAGCTTGTATGCACATCCATGTCTGTGTTCACCGGTCTGTGTCTTTGTCCGTGTGTCTATCTGCCTTCCTCTGCGCCTCTGCCTCCCACTGTCCGTGTTGTTTCACTCATCCTCTAGCTCCTCCCCACCTGTCCCCACTCCAAGGCACTTGGCTCAGAAAACCAGCAAGTGTAGCTCTGAATCACAGGTTCACAACACATGCAATGAGATGTGCTCACGCATCAGAGTCGGAAACACCAGGGCACCCTGGCGGTTTCACTCAGAGGTTTATAACCCCAAGGAGTTTTCCACTCACATTTTAAAAGGTGGACAGAGTTTGCCAAGCGCGGTGAGTCAGAACGCAACACTGTGCCTGCCCGGCTCACAGCCGCAGCAGGAAGCAGCCAGACAGACAGCTCGATGAAGTGGAATAGACACAGGGATGTCAGTAGTCTAGAGTGGCATAGACAAACAGGAAGTACAGAGTTATTTGTGGCCTGGACTTCCGGTCTTATTTACCTTCGATGCCCTGACTTGCAGTCTCAATAGCCTGTAAAATAACAATAGACTATTTCTATAGGGTCAAAGGCGGGGTGGGGGGACCAGTACTGGTACAGGAAATAGGTCTGGCGTTGGCGACCAGCCTTATGGCTTTGCCAGTAACTTCTTATATCATGATTTTTGTCAAACTTTATGTTTGGGCGAGTGCCAGGCCTTCACTATTATACAAAAAAACACATCTACTGAAAGTCAAAATATTTTCTTGGTCTCAAAGAGTAAGCAGTGCCATTAAAGTCCCTGGCACAAAGCGAGCTACTTTGCATGTGGGTGTGCGACTTTTGTAACAGAGCTGAATGTGTCAATCACAGTGAAGTTAGCCTATGGGTGAAGTGGGCTGCCCCACTGATCTGTCAGCTGTAGTGAATGAATGATGTTTTGTAGAGAGCGCAGTTATTACTCCTAGGAGTGTCCGGCACTGCGGGTGTGCAGAACAAAAACCAACAGAACACCTGACCTTTAGGACAGAGCAACCATATCCTACGCTTCTTATGAAATAAAGATTCCGACTTGAGAATGCGAAGATCCACAGGAAGCTGGTACCAAGCCTTTGCAGTCAAATAAGCAAAGGAGCAATCCCCCTTTCTCACTCGCCGGTACGGTGCAGCGGCACTTCACATCGGTTCCTTTGAAGTGTCGTAACTTCCTCCAGGGAGAGTCCGGGACTCGGAGGGGCAGGGGCACCGGGCATGCAGGCTGTGCGCGTCTCTGACAGAAGACTGAGCCCTGGGCTTCAATGAGCTGGCTCCTCCTATGTGTGTCAGCTTGTCAGGTGCTGGCGGGGGGGGGCGCATCACACTGTGAGTGGCAGCGTAGGGTCGGGTCTACACTACTAATCACTGCGTAGGTGTGGAGCAGGCCCACCGCCTCCATAGTGTGTGTGTGCATGTGGGTCCAGGCTGCCTGGGAGGGGAGGGGAATCAGACGTCAGTGGCGAGCGTCTAAAGGACAACTAGGGCTGAACTGCTGTGTGTGTAGGAGGGTCCTTACTGCCCCCTCACCGTTCAATGATACCATGGGTCCTGCAACCCGCTCTCATGCATCAGCCAGGTAACTAGGGGCGTCTGGAAACTACCTCCCAGGGTCAGGCCCACAGGGGCACTGCTGGAAACCTAAGGAACTGAGAGTGTGTGGCTTTGGGTGTGTGTGTCTGTGGCTCTGGGTGTGTGTGTGTGTTTGGCTATGGGTGTGTGTGTGTGTGTGTGTGTGTGTGTGTGTGGCTCTGGGTGTGTGTGGCTGGCTGTGTGTGTGTAGCTCTGGGTGTCTGTGGCTCTGGGTGTCTGTGGCTGTGGGTGTGTGTGTGTGTGGTAGTAATTGCTGTCTGCTGAGCTCGTCCAGTAGGGTAAAATAGGTCTCACACTTGCGAGAGATTAAGCTATTGGCAATGTAAATGATAATGCCATTTATTTATCTGTTTTCAAAACCAACAAATAAATACAAATTTTGTCATTTACAATGCCAATAGCTTTAACTTTTGAAAAGGCGAAACCGTTGCATTGTAAATGCTTGTTTATTATACGTTTTGCTTCTTTATATACATTTTATTAATCTGTCAATATTATATATTTTTCTGAGCAGTTGTGGACTGGTAATTAAAAAAAGTTGATGAGATTTTTAAAAAGGAAGAATTCTTTTCAAGATTTTGCGATCATAAAGTAGCAATTGACCACCTTCATTGTGAGAAAATCCAAGAATGGGAGGAATCAAAAAGATGCGTAAATCTCATACATTTAAAGGGTAAAGGAGTGGGTCCATGATTGCTCTACTTTTTCACTGTTCAGTTCCCTATGGTGTAAGTAAGACCTACGATTTAGAGGGATTGTGTTTGAGTAATTCAATTTTAAAATATTTTTTGTTGAGTTTGTTAAAACAATACTTATAAGTACAGATGTACACAAAAAGTGTGTGGGTGTGAAGTGGACCTGCCATTGTTTAAGATAAAATAATTTTGCATCTGTAAGCTAAAAAAAACAAACACATTACCAGATTCAGTGAGCAATAGTAATAAGACAACATTTAGTCCATCATTACCCATTTGTCATGGGCCAATCATATGCTTTCAAACAAGCCCCAAATTAGGCTCTCTTTTCAGGTGGAGGAGACAGGCTCAGGACCGGAGCCATGGGCAACACATCAGTCTGGGCTAGCCTATATATTCATCGTATGGACCCCAAATATCCCTAGGTCTTGCTCTTGGGTCATGCATTGACGATTATATTTCTACCTGGTCGTTCCAAAATGTGCCATCCCGTAGCCAATCTCAGTGTTTGCGTATGGGGCCTTTTAACCACACCCTAGCCACTCGGCATCGGGCAAGGACCAGCAGTATGGCCACCAGTCATCTCTTGGAACAAGAGATGTCCAGAACGTAGCCAAGGATCATGGGAAGCGGTGCATATGGTAGTGAAATTTCATGATTTCACCAATGGTGCTGGCAACTTAAGATCAAGAGGGCCAAATTAGAGGGCAAATCCAGGCCAGGTCCATTAATTCAGCAGGGTCAGTGGAACATCGGACACATTCAGAGGCTTGTGACGGGTCTGTCTGGTATAGATGATGCGAGGTGTATTATGCATGGCTAATAAAAATAAAATACATGTTTAAACCTATGGTTGATGGAGACAACTTTTATCTGTTCACAGCAGTCACCCTGAATCTTATTGAAAAGGGGGGTCACCAAGTTAATTTACCAGTGTTTTTTAAGTTTATTTGTGGTGGAGGGGAGCAGAATCTTCATCATCTATTACAAGAGAGAGACCTACCCCTATAGTAGAAGAACGATATATCTGTTTGAGGGGGTAAATTCTAGTGGTTCTCAAGGGAGTCAGGCGATTGTAGTATATAGTGCAGTGTATTATAGGGGAGAGGATGCGGTCTCATGGCTAGACTGCCAACTTTGGAGCTGGGAAACCAAGGTAAGAGCCTCGGGTCAACTCCACATCCTGTGATTTTGGGCAAAACACTTCATCTCCCCGTGCCTACAAACAAAATGAATGTGTCCTTGTGTAACATAACTGGTGCCCATGTAAAGTGCTCAAAATACCTTTGGGTCGAGTTTGCGCTATATAAATCTGCACAAGAAAATAATTGTGTTGAGGCAGCATGGGGGCATCTAAACTAAGCAAAGAGGCCAAGTATGGAAATATCTATTAATGGCCAGAATTGCTCAAGAGTGAGAAAGAGAACTTTTGCTATATTGTCAGCATAAAGAGAAAGTAGGTATCTCCAAGTAAGGAATCTCAGGTCTTTGTGCAAGTGGCATGTCCTTCGGCAAGAAGCAAGTGGCTTAATAGAAATCAAAATTCCTTTTAAAATTCTATAGTTTTATAGCTAGGCCATCAGTTCCAGGTGCTTTAGCACCGGGAAAGCCACTGTGGCCTGCTGTATTTCAATCAGTGTGGTTGGTGTAAAAATAAATTTGTGCATCCCCCCCCCTCTACCGAGGCCAGAGGAATAATATCTAAATTGCATTAATTTGATCATCATGGAGCAATAGTCTGGCGGTATATAGGTCTTTGAAGCGCACATGGAATGTGCGCAGGATTTTTTTGATCCTGCAATAGGGGCACTATTGTTATGGGCTATAAGTCCCTGAGAAACCAGGCCGTAATCCTAACACCCCATACAGGCATGCTCGTACATGCTTAAACAGGTATGCTACTTGACAATCTGCAGTCTCCTTAAACTAGGCCAAAAGTCCATGAAGTGCTGCCAGTGAGTCCATCTTCCTAGAAGATTGGTAATATTGCTGTGTATCAGCTAGCTGGGCCTCTAGCGTCTGAAGCTCAGATCAAAGAGATTTAAGGACTCCATAGCAATTGAAATAGCAATCCCCTCTCAATTCTTATTTTGAGTCGATGTTAGTTGATGGAGGACACCAGCACTCATTTTTTAGTTCTGGCATTTATTTGACCAGATTGGACATTTATTGAGAACAAGAAAAGGAAAAACACAAGACGGAGGATGACAATGACGGAAAGCCCGGGGGGAAAGCAGGAGCCCGCAAGAGTGAGATATAGGGGCAGGGAGTGTCTGGTAGTAGATTAAAGAGGCATCCTATTGGATTAAGGCAACACAGCCTTGGTATTTGGTGCACGAACACTTAATTGCACTGGTCGGTTCAATGAGATTTCATAGAATAATTATTTCATGGAATACCATTACTGAGAAACCATTTCAACTAAACTGTTTAATTGAAATTTTCAGAATGAATGGCATTTACCTTTTCGTGGAAATCAATTCAAAGAATGTCTTTTTGGTAGAAATTGGCTTTTGAATGCTTATTTTTTAAGTGCTTACTTTCAGAAACAGATTTGTCGGAGATATTTATTTCAATGCTTTACTTGATGGGACATTATTTCATTTTTATATCTTTTACATTGTCAAACATTTACTTAAAAGCTTTTAATTCGCTGACCTATCACCACCTGTAAACACCATCCATGACTGACAACTCACTACCCATAAAACACAATAAATCCCTGCCCCCCCAAAACCTCTCACCACACCTAAACTACACTCATTCATGAAACCCAAAATCCCTTTCTATCTCAAAATTCCACCATCCTTGAACCCGAAAATCACTCATTACCCCTATCTCCACTGATTCCAGAACCTTAAAAACATTTTTCAATGCCTAAACTCCACCCATCACACACCCCTTAAAACACCTCAGAACACCCAAACTCTATCCATCTCTGAACCCTGAAAAAACCTCACCAGCCTTAAACACCAGTCATCCATGACTCATCAGAACTCCTCATCACCCTAAACAGCATGCCCCTGAATTCTACAAACCCCTGTCTACATCTAAACTCAACCCATCCCTGAACCCTTAAAGCCCCTAACCACTGTACACTCTACTCCATCCTGAAACCTAAAAACACTTCACTGCCCCAGCCGCTACCCATATTGGAACCTTAAAAGAACTCACCAGCCCTACACGTCTCCCATCCATGGTCCCTAAAACCCCTCAACACCCATATACTCCACCCATCAGTGAAACCTTAAAAATTCTTACACACCTAATTACTCCTGTGAACCCTACAAACCCCTAAACACCCCTACACTCCACCATCTCTGAACCCTAAAAAAAACTTTCTATGCCCATAGTCTAATTATTCTTGACTCCTAAAAACCCCTTATCATCCTAAACATTACCCATCCCTGAACCCAAACCCTCACAGTAGTCCTAAACTCCACCTAAGTTTCATGTACTTTTAGATTTTTCCTTACAACTATCTTTTCTCCAAAATGTTTCCTTTAATTTTTGATTTTTTTGTATTTCCTTAAAATTTTCTTTCCCTCTTTCCTTAAAATTGTTTTTCTATTAATCGGTTTCCTCCAATGTGGTTTCTCAGTTTTTGTTTTCCATTAATTTATACACATCAGCACTAGCCGCTGACTTCTGAACAGGGTACCGGCACTTATTCATTTACAAATTAAGCGCTGTTCCACGTATATAAACCTTGAATGTTTCCCAAACAGACGTCAAGAAGGAGGGGACGAGCCGACGTTTGTTAAAAACAGATCCTTAATTGCTTTCACTATCTCAGCTTTAGAGACCAAATCCATCAGCTCAGCTGGTGGAAAACACCAAGGCCTATGTGTGGAAAGAGGATCAGAGATATTTAAAGCGAGAATGACTTTTGAGTGGTCAGATAGGCTCCTGGGTAAGTCATCCATTACCATGTATTTAGAGTCATAGGAACGAAGCCAAAAGTCTATTCTGGAATGGAAGTCTTATGCTGTAGAGTAAAAGGAATATGATGTAGGATCACCTCTCATCTCCTGCCACCTGTCCACTAAACCATCAGTTTTGATTAAGTGCGTGAGAGTGTGCACCACATTGGGATTGTCGACAGCGTCAGGATTAGGGAATATAAAGGAAGGTTCAGTTCTAGTTTGAAGTCCCTGCCCTCTGATAACATTAGTGCCACCTTGACAATGAAAATGACAAACGATATTCTTGAAGAATTCAGGAGTGTCCGCATTCGGTTAGTAGCAATTAATGAGAGTTAAGGGAGAATCATGGAGTTGTCCAGTAAGGTAAATACAGCACCCCATAGGATCAAGTTGGGCAAACTCAACAGAGAAGGGGATGAATCTCTTTATTGAAATTGTTACCCTGATGTGAACGAACTGTAGGATTCCCAATAGTTACTGTGGCCACATTTGACTGCAAACCGGCGTCTCTCTCCAGGAGCCATAAGTGTGTCCTGAATGAGAGATACCTCAACTCCATGTGTCTCTTGGTATGCCAATGAAAATAAATGTGTTTTGGTGCTTGCAACCCGCGAACCTTCCAGGTAACAAGTTTAATGGTATGTGTCATCGCATCAGGAGACAAAATGAGGAATGGCATTTGCATTCATCTAACTCGGTTCAGGGGTTATCAAGAGCTTGCCAAGTCGTTTTGGTCAGCTCAATCATTGCAAGTGATTCAAAACAAAACCTAACGGATTGCAAACTGAAGTACAGGACATATCCCACCACCATCAAACCACACTGAGAACCCCAAGAGTCAGAAAATGATCTCTTAACAATCAAGCTTTCTCCGGTTAGTGCTTGTGCACAAAGGAGGTGAGGTCCATCCTGGCTACCCTGGCCTGCTTTGAAACAATGATAAGGCGAAAGACACGTAGAAATAACAACAAAGTTGTCAGGCCAGATAAGATACACCGACAACAGCCACCACAACAACTGTGCGAAGAAAATGAAACAGACCAGGTTATCCCACTATAAGAAATCTGTATCCTCATAAAGTGAGCCAATCCCTCATAAAATAAATGTCAGAGCACATGCATACATTGCCCAATCTGCAAGGGAAAGATTATAGCTACTCAAATAGAGTCATTGGAAGTACAGAACCTTGCTCTTTTCTGTTATGGGCGTTGACAGACCTCGTGCCTGGTGGAATATAAACACATTCTCAGGATTGCTGTGTGATGCTGCAAATATGAGCATGCACTAACGATTGCTGAGTCATGGCAGGGCAAGCCGGAATATGCACTAAGGATTACTAAGTGGTGGTGCAAATCTAGCATGTCACAACTCACAAGGTTTATTGATGGACGGGCCAAGCATAGGTATAACCCCCTGACTGGTGAGTGATATGGCCAACCCATTCAGGTAATGAAGATTACAAAGAGATGGAGAGGCACACTTTTCCTTTCTCTGACAAGAAGGTGATTGACAGGCAGAGACGCACTACTGGCCATACCAAAATCTCAAAGTAAACCTTTGGCAGCGGGGTTGGGTGATAACTGACAATGTGCCACTTATCTATCTACCTGTCTTTGGGCGTCTTGATCACAATATTGCAAATATTTCAGTACAGTAGCCAGAACCTTAGAACAGCACTCTGAATTAAACAGGACTTATTTATATTGATGAAAAGTGTTACTTTCAACTTCACAGATTTAAAACCCTCGTCATTTATTTCTGCTATATGTTCTAAGAACTATAGGGGCATATTACCAAGGGCCTTATCTTATCGCCCTATTTGCAAGCCGGTGTTAACATGCATTAGCGCATGTTAGCAGCGTTTTGCCGGCGCCTCGCTTTACATTTCTAGTGAGATGCAAAGTGGGCGTCACTGGGCGTACCCCTGATGGACTACCTTGTAGTTTATCGCAAAATGCACATCGCAATATTTACAAGGTGGCCCTCAGGATTTTAGCAGACGTTATTTTTGGGCGGAAACCGTCTGCTAAAATCCTGACTTACCTATGCACAACATAGGGGGTGGATTATGCTGATACGACCACCCGGTGGTATCAGCAAAGTTATCACAGTTTTCAATGGAACATCGCTAGGAAAAACAGCAATGTACCATGGAAAACACCGCTATCGCAGGAATAAATATCACCATTGCCCTATGTGTTGTTGATACAACGCTAGCATGGCGATAATTTCCTGCGATAGCCTGCGATAAAAAATCTATCGCTAAGGGCGATAATATGTCCCATAGTTTCTAAGCATGAGTGCTAAGGGCTAGTTTAGAGACACATGGAAGCATTTTCTGAATGCCTTCTGTGAAATGACGTTCTGCCACGTAGTTAGTTAGAGTGGAGAAAGATCTCGCCACTCGCCATGTGAGCCTCCGATGACACACGCACCGTCAGTGAATGTACACAACAATGGCCAGGTTCACGCACTGTGTCCATCAGGAGGGTGCCAGGCCTGGTAGGATCTATGGAATGATGGAGCAGCAGTTAGGGAGACGGTGAGACTAGAGCGACAGGGTTTAGCAGCCACCTCAAGGGTCACGTGGTGCCTGCTTGAAGGATACAGGGCCATGTCCAGGACACAGTTACCTACTTAGGTAGGGTGACCAGAATTGTAAAGCCAAAAATCGGGACATTTCACGAAAATAGAAGAAGGACTACAGTTTTACTTGAAGGGAGCGCACAGAATGACAGCGCTCCTCAGCAGAGAATTACAGAACAGGCAGTTAGAACATACATAAAATACCGCCACTGTCTTCAACGGACAAAATTTGTTTTTTACATTACAGAAAGGAATTTTAAAGGTCGCAAACTCAGTGATTTTGCGAATTGAAGGGTTTATGACTGTAAAATCCTTTTGTACATCTAGATGGGCCTTAGTCATAGCAAAACTGGAAGCTTAATCTACAATCCAGAAATCGGAATGATCCCATCTGAAAAGTATACAGGAGATCCCAAGCAGTTTAAAATCTTTATGGTTCAATGTAGGCTTCATTTTTTACATTTCAAACAGATACTTCCAAGGTGGTTTGTATTTGGGCTATATCTTTAATCACTGGGAATAGTACTCTCATGTCTAACTTTCAAATGCTTGTGGACCAGCTTACTAGGGTATTTGATCGGTGGCAAACAGTACAAAATCTAAATTTGGGCCTACTGAACTTATGGCCAATGAACCTGTAGCATTAGCATTTTATAATGGGTTACTAGAAGAATTGAAAGACGCCTCAGCACTTGTAGTGAATCGCCCTACAGAATTTGGGGGGTTGATTGATTTAACACGTCAAATCGAAAAACAACATGCATTCGGGAAGAGTGGAGAAAATTACACCTCCATGAAAGTGGCTCACTTCAAGTAAATCTGAGGAATCTAATTCAGAAAAAATGAATGAATAACCCATGCTTTCTGATCTACATTGAACTTTGACAACAGAGGAAACAACTGTTGAAAAAATAAAGAATATGCTTATATTATGGTCAATGTGGCAATTTCATGCAGAATTGTCCTTTTTCTTCAGATAAACTAGCAGCCTTGTCTCTGAACAGAAAGTCCCAGACAAATCCCTCTCAAAAAGTGCTTGCTCTTAATAAACCACATTTTCATCTAACACTGAGTAATACTTCTTCTCAAGCTCCAGTGAACACAGCAGCTTTGATTTATTCTGGAGCCTCTGATTGTTTTTTTTATAAAGAATTATGTGAAAGATATAATATTCCACTTGTTCAGAAAACCTTAGGAGAAGCCATCCTGGGAATAGAAGGCACCCATCATTCTCTGGGAGATGTTCAGCCAGTGTGAGATAGAATGCTTATTGCACATGAAAAATGAGCGTATAGAACCACTTTAGGCATCAACTTGTCTTCGATGTTTCCAATTGTGTTAGGATTACCAATCCAAAAAATAATCGGCAAGAAGAGTGCATTCTAAGGGGATCAGAGTAGTACAAACAAAAACAATGGCTAAGACAACCAAACCAGTCTAAATAACCTCTGGTATGTTTTGTTCTTCAAGAACCACTTAAAGATTTACACATACCCCTTACCTATCAAGAATTTAAAGATGTGTTCACCAAGAAGGGAGCAGACACTTTACCACCACACTGTATGCCTGACTGTGAAATTGATTGTGAGCGAGGAGCATAGAAATCATATGGAAGAATGTATTCATTAAAACCGTAGGAGTTTTTTTTACTGAAGGAATACTTGGAATAATACTTAGCAAAACATTCCTTTGTAATATTGTGTTCCATGCAGGACCTCCTATATTTTTCATATTCCAACCAAATGGTGACTAAAGACCTGCAAAGACAGTAGAGAACCAAATGTGATTACCGCCCATAATAAACATCTTTTTCACTTTATAACATTATCACGTGATCAATTAAAGGCATCTAAAACCTTCTCTAACTCACATTTCATAAGAGCATACAATGTAGTCCGAATCAGAGAGGGGGATGAGTGGAAGATATCAATCAATACTAAATATGGTGGCCCCATACAAATATTTGGTGGTACTATTCAGTGTTCTGCTGCTTCCAAATATTTTGCAAATTATGTATTCTGAGACATCTTTGACACCTTTATGTTAATCTACCCATAACATATTTTAATCTTCCCATAAAAACACCTTAGAGAAGTGCTTAAAAGCCTGAGATAGAATTCCCTCTATTCCAAGGTTGAAAGAATTTGATTTTGAGACATACCAGCTGTCTTTCCTGGGTTTTCTGATGTCTTACCAAGGCATTCACATGGATGGGGACAAGGTAAAATCTATGGTAGATAGGCCTACTCCAAAGACAGCTAAACCAATCCAGAAAGTGTTAGGATTTGTTAATTTTACAAAAATATTTATTTTCACAGATTATCAAACCTATAACAGGGTTAACAAAGAAGTTTCACCCAATAGGATCGGGGGTGCACAAGACAGAGTTATCACACCATAAAAACTGCCCTCCCCACAGAGCCTATTTTGCAAGATCCAGACTGTTCTCAACCATTATGTTTAGAGAAAGATACTCCTCATTTACCATTGGTGACATTTAACCTCAGTAACATCCAGAGACTAACGATATCCATCCAGTGGCCTTTTTTTCTGGCACCTTGAGTACTCCTGAATACAATTACACTATTTATGATAGCTTTTAAGGAGGAGTTTAGACAATGGAGGAATTACCTGGAAGGTTCATCGCATAGCATCACAGTTTGGAAAGATCACAAGAATTTGAGATTCTTACAGAGACAGAAATAAACTAAAACTCATCATAACTGGTGGACCCGTTTCCTTTCCCAAATTTGTTCTAATATCACATAAAGACCAGGCTCACCACAAGGAAAGGATGACCACCTGTCACATCAAGAAATAGAAGAGTACCAGTTCCCTAGAAGACTCTATGGCCATTTTAGCCTTACAGACAACCACACCTTTCATAGAGATAGTTGCTTGAGTAAAAAAGTTGTTGTTCCTCCAAACCAAGGTTACCGGTTTGTGCCATAGTTTAAAAAACATGTTGGCAGCCTAATTTAAGAAGCACAGTGTAAGGGTATGTCAAGGCATGTCAAGCCTGGTGCAATTTGCCACAAAACAAGCTAGGCACGAGACGAACCATGGAGCTATTCCAGCATCTCATTGTACCTCGATGGACTTTGTTGTAGGCCTTCCTAGCTCTCAAGGATGTACAGTCTTCTGAGTGATAGTTAACGATCTGGCAACATTTGCACATTTAGTCCCCTCACCAATATTACCCACAGCGCTTAAACTGGCCAAACATTTCTTAAAGGAGGTAGTCAGGCTCCATGGCTTATCCAAGGTTATTGTAACAGATAAGGGAACCCAATTTACATCCCTTTTTTGGAACACCTTGGTAAAATACCTTGCTGCACTTTACTTCAAATCCACCAGTTACTACCTTCAAACTGTTGGGCAGACTGAGAAGCTCAAAAAGACCACAGAGCAATTTCTACAGTGCTTAGTGGAAAAACATCAGGAAGATGCGTACTCTTGGATAGCCTTGCTGGAGTTTGCTTATAACAAACTCTTTGCTTAGCTTCTCTGGATTTTCTCCTTTTCTTTCCAACTGCATGTATGGACTCCCAGCTTTACCTCAGACAATATTCATTCGGTTACTATTACAATCACTTTCAGTTACATATCAATCATCAGTCCAAAATCTATTAAAGTCTAAAGCAGCATATAAGCCATTTTCAGGCAGAAATACCATGGCAAACTTAAGGTGAGCAGGCATGGTTGTCAACAGACCTTCTAGTCATTTCTGATTTCTATCTGAAGTGTATTTCTTAGTTTGTAGGTTCTTTCCCTAGAGTTGACATGGTTGGTCTTGCAGCTGTCTGACTTAAGTTACCGGAAAAGTGGAAGATTCATCTTGTACTCCATATTTCTCAGTCAAACACTGCACAGGGAAATAAACAGCTTAGCCTTCCTCACAGCCCAGGGTCAGCAAAAATTAGAGGTAAAGCCAAAATTATACTCTAAAATCTGAAAGTGTCTTCTCCAGTATCTTACAAACTGGAAAGGTTATGATGTCTTTGATAGGTCATGGGAACCCAATATTTCTGTGCATCACTCCAGATTATTTGGAGAATTTAATAAGAAATTCCTCAATAAGCTAGCAAACCAGATGGGGGAGGGCTAAATCTTGTAGAGTGAGGTACTGTTATGACACAGCATGGTAACCAGAAAGATCAGAACAGCAAACACACAAGATAAGATTGAGACGAGAGACTTGTTGGCTGTGAAAGACAAGTCAGTGGCTGTTTGCATCAAGCTCTGTTCCTCTAACAGCTCACAAAACACTCCTTGGTTGTGACATGCTCCTGTAATATGCCATTCATGAGAGTGGACCCTGTCTGGAGATGGAGAGTAGAGGTCATTCTCTGGGAAGCAGATTGTGCACTTTGCACGTAGATTAGTCAGTGGGGCATACATTTTCATAGATGTAGAACAGGTGCATAAAAAGAAGCAGCTCTGCATGCTCAGTCAATTGACATACAGAACAGGCACTTCACGGAGAGCAGCTAATAACTATCATCCAAAGCAATTGGCCCTTCCCTAGGCTTGAGGCCCACTTGCACTTGTCACTGGAACGTTGGTTGAACTGGCAGACAGGAGATAAATATAAAGGGGGATAAACCAAGTTTGGGGTCTGAAGGTCAAGCGTGATGATTACAACAACCACAGCAACAACCCAAGAGTAATTTGGGAAACGAAGACAGAGTAACAGCAAGTGCCAATAATGGGAAGGTTCTGGGATGCTTAGGGAAAGCACTGGTATACGAATAGAGTAGTAGATGATATATGATTGATGCCAGTAAGGGAGAGAAAGTGGGAGATACCATGCTGTGAGGTTGAAAGGTAGAAGGAAAGAAGACGAGTTGGAGAATGAGGAAGAATATCTTATCAGTGGTAAAATGACTAGTAGGGGTAGAGAGGGAGAGGACAAAGGGGAAACACGTTTAAGCATGGAAGGTTTTAAGTATGCACAGAGAAGACAGCAGCACATAAAAAATGAGTACAATGAAAAAAGAAAAGAGAAGGAAAAGAGAAAAGAAAATATCATGGAAGACCAGATTAACCACAATCTCCATAAAGGACAGAGAGAATAATGAGGAGAGAGTATATAAAGTTGCACCGTGTAATATAATAAAGTCACAGACAGGAAAAGAACTGCTGAGCTAGATGAGGGTCAGATACAGGTCATGAGGAGTTCAAGGAGGCTTTCAATAAAAGGATGCCAAAGTAAATTAGAAGACACCACAAGAAAATACACACAGACAAGTACTGGAGGCTATAGGAGGGGGGTCAATCAGCAGTCATGTCATACATGATGTTATAGATAATGCCACGAATTATGTAATATGTGAGGTAATAAGCAGTACATGGCAGGAGCTTTGCTAACTATAACTGGTACATTTCTGTGGGTTTATTTTGTTCAAAATGGTAAAATTGTCACTGACATATTCACCAGACTATAAAGTTACTTTAACGTTTGGGTATTTCCGTCAATATATCTATATAGATAGATAATACTGTAACAGGTATAGTCCCATATCCATAATTAATATATACATTTGAAATTAATTATTTGAAAAATAATCATTAAAAAAAATATTAACTCCAGGGCTCAATCATATTTTACAGAGTATCCTCCATGTGAACTCGAGGAACTTCTCCCACTAAATATTTGCAGTGTATTAACTTAATTGAACAGGCTGTATAGATATTCACACATGGATGATACCATTTCCTTTAATAAGATGTATTGGGCTTATCTGTGGCAAATATGGAGCGCTTTGGCTTAGAAGGGGGGGTTTTATGTACACTTCTTCTACTTAGCCCAGTATGCAGGTGTAGTACTTAATGTTTATCAAAGATAAAGATCTTGTATAAGGTGAGGTTGCTGCACTCTTTTTGCTATGTGTATAAAATCCATAATCAAATTATTTGAATTGGGTTTACATCATTTATATATAAAAGCTGGTGGAAGAAAGCAAGTATTGACAAAGCCAACAAAATGGTAAATATTTTTTTAGCACAAGCATATGCCAAAAAATAAAGAGGGGAAAAAGGAACACATGCTGCCTAGATCTGGTGCCCTTATGCCAGCAATAAAAAGTTTTAATCGAAAAAACAAATTACAAACACATACAATTTTAAGAGAAGTCATGCTCCCCAGAAGGTAGTTGCAAGAATAACAGGTATAGAAACAATTTTAGTTAAATGCACATTACAGAAAAATATGATTCTTATACATGCAAAGAAAAGGTACTATTGGCTTTGAAATACTGTAATCAAACATCCAAGATCTGGCACTGCTGGGCACTCGCATCAACTTTTTATATATAGGATTGGTATGAAGAGATATTCTTATCTTCACCCAAACGCAGATGCTCATTTAGGCACTCTGACCTAATCCCTTGTGTCTAATTGATCAATATTTTAAAACAACAAGAAAAAGAGAAACCAGTAGTCAGTCAAATCACTCAACAGACAGCACTCTAACTGAGTGTATGGGTACCACAAAGAAAAGTGTGGAGAAATTAGAAAGTATCTCACGTGTGTACCACTGGAGGAGCTACTGGCAGGTTCTCACAAGCTTGCCCACGGGCGCTTTCTATTTCAAAGCAGACGAGATTGTCATCCGTTCGCGTCATGACACTCCGGCGGTCACATGATCGCCGTCATGGGATTACCCTTAGTCTTGGCAAATCATCCACCATCTTTGAATGCCAATGAATAGTCTATATCAATACTTTGTAATACTCTATAGTGTGATATTAAAACACACAATATCATATGAGATTTTAAACACCCAAGACCTACAGTACGGCATATCTATGATGCCGTTTGACTATTGTGTTCTTTTCACAAACAATTGTGGTAAAGCTTCAGCATTGTAAAACTTCATCTATTCACCAACCATCCCTCATTCTTAATGTGAGTGACTCTGGCAACATGTCAAAAATACTCTGATCTTCCACAGAACTCATGTATATCGATATTTTTGGTATCGTTTAGCCCGCAAGGGCGCCTCCGCAGAGCTCTTTGCGCTGCTTGCTCAGCGCGTTTTCTTTTAAAATTACCCGGTTTGTATTTTTGTTGTTTTGTTTTATTTTTATCCCCTGATTTTACTAGGGAGTGCCCCCTTACCTCCATTTAAACTGTGTCTGCACCGCTGTTTTGCGGGTCCGAGTCTGGGGTTAGAGGGGTTCTGAAGCGCTAGTACTTTGAGCGCCATCTTGGGCAGGGCAGTGACACTTTGTTGCCGCCATCTTGAGCGTCCTCGTGGGCGGTCTCTCTCCTATTTGGAGGCCCTACTTAAGGCGGTCCGCTGCCTTCAGACACTGTTTGGTATCGTTTAGCCCGCAAGGGCGCCTCAGCAGAGCTCTTTGCGCTGCTTGCTCAGCGCGTTTTCTTTTAAAATTACCCGGTTTGTATTTTTGTTGTTTTGTTTTATTTTTATCCCCTGATTTTACTAGGGAGTGCCCCCTTACCTCCATTTAAACTGTGTCTGCACCGCTGTTTTGCGGGTCCGGGTCTGGGGTTAGAGGGGTTCTGAAGCGCTAGTACTTTGAGCGCCATCTTGGGCAGGGCAGTGACACTTTGTTGCCGCCATCTTGAGCGTCCTCGTGGGCGGTCTCTCTCCTATTTGGAGGCCCTACTTAAACCTGTCCTCCCAGCGCAGCGGGGTTGCCTTCGCGTTTGCCGGAGTCTTGCCAGAGTCCTGCCCGTCTGCGCCCGTCAGCGTCCCGGAGGCTGCGGTGCGGTGTTGGACTCTGGCCGGGTTGGGAGAATGATTTGCTATTCTTCCACGACTCTACGTTCCTTACGAACTACGTCCTGCGTGTGTTGATCCGTTTTTCCGGGTCGGTACAGGGGTAAGCGTCTCTGCCCTGGCTGTGGCTGGTCTCCTACTTATGTCCCCTCCCCCGCTCTTCGGGTAGCCGAGGACCGTGTGAAGCACTTGTGTTTACTGCTCAACACGCGTTCAGTAGGTAGGCATGCCCTTGACATTTTTGATCTTTTGGTCAGGGAAAAACCTCTATGTCTCCTAATGACTGAAACCTGGCTGGGGGAGACGTCTAATCCGGACATCTTAGCTGCCATCCCACCGGATTATAACATCTTCCGTCAGGATAGAGCCACGGGCAGGGGGGGCGGGGTGGCGGTGGTGGTTAAGAAGAGTGTCTCGTGCTCTATTCTCCCCACGGATACTATCACCGGCTCTGAGTCCCTCGCCTTTACTGTTAGGCTGTCCCCGCATCAAGCCCTGAAAGGCCTGCTGGTGTACAGACCTCCCGGATCGGTGGGCTCCTTTTTTGAGGACCTCCAGGAGGTCCTATCCGGACTGGCTCTTTCTGCTCAGCACTGTCTGCTGGCAGGTGATTTTAATTTTCACTTGGATATTGCGGAGGACATGAATTCTAATAGACTGCTTGACATTACGACCCCTTTGGGTCTTGTCCCTTCGCTGTTGGGCCCCACACATGATAAGGGACACACCCTTGATCAGGTGTTTTCTTCGGTCCCCTTAGTGGACATAGAACTTCTTCCAGTGCTCTGGTCTGACCATGGGCTGGCCAGATTTTCCATACGAGGGAGCGAGCATTTATCTGGCAGCGCTCTTGCTCAGCCTCGAGCATCCTCTAGGGCGTTACATAGAGTGACGCCAGAATTGTTAGCCCAGGCGTTCGCTGACCATCCGTGCCCTCTTGTGGGCGACCTGGAGTTGGACACAGAGGCTCTGCATACGTGGCTGATAGAGAGGCTGGATGACCTGGCCCCTGTAAGGGCTCCTAGACCTACGGCTGAGCGGCAGTCCGCGCCGTGGTTTACGGGGGCGTTGCGTACTGAGCGTAGCCAGTGTAAGGTGGCCGAGAGGGCGTGGCGCTCTCAGTACGACGGGGTGGCCAGATCTACCTATAGAATGGCGGTTAAAGCATACCATCGTAATATTCTGTGCGCGAAAAAAAAGTATCTTGCCAGGAGGATTGAGGTGGCCTCTAACTCCTGCAAGGAGATCTTTAAGGTGGTGAGGGAGTTTACGGCCCCTAGATCCAATGTACAGCAGGTAGTGCCATCTGAGTCCTGGGTTTATGACCTTGCCAGATTTTTCACGGACAAAATTAGATTGATCCAGGCCTCCTTCTCAGTGGGGTCTGTTGAAGGGATTGTCCGCGTCGGGGAGGGACGAGCTCCATCGGCTACGCCAGTTGTTGTTCTGGCTGAGTTTCCCCCTGTTTCCTCCGAGGCTTCTCTCTCTCTTCTGGCCAGTCTCAAGTCAGGCTCGCCTTTAGATCCCTGCCCGGCCAAATTCTTGGCCAGGATGTCGTCGCTGATGAACCCTTTGGTGAATCCCCTCCTGAACTCTTCCTTGAGGGAGGGGAGGCTCCCTCGGTCCTGGAAAAGGGCGATGGTGGTCCCCCTCCTCAAGAAGCCGGGATTGGATACCGAGGTTTTGGCCAATTATAGGCCAATTTCTCTTCTTCCGGCCCTTGCGAAGCTTACGGAGAAGCACGTTCATGGCGTGCTCTCTGGCTTCCTCGAATCAAATGATCTACTGCACCCTTCGCAATCCGGCTTCCGGCCTAACCTGAGTACGGACACGGCACTTCTCGAGGTGTCAGAGGCTATCCGGGAGACGCTGGATGCAGGAGGGAAGGCCATGCTTGTCATGCTGGACCTGTCGGCGGCCTTCGACACCATCCCCCATGAGGCATTACTTGCCAGACTCTATGACATTGGTCTGAGGGGGACGGTGCTCAAATGGTTTACATCGTTTCTGGAGGACCGCCGACAAACGGTCTGGGCCTCTCTAGGCTCCGCTGAGATGCCGCCACTGGGAGTCGGAGTTCCACAGGGCTCTGTGTTGAGCCCGACTCTTTTTAACATCTTTATGACCCCTCTGGCGGCAATCGTGGAGGCCGTTGGGGCCCAGATCGTGTCCTATGCGGATGACACGCAGCTTCTCTTCACCTGCAGGAAAGATCAGATATTTGATGGGGAGAGCATCCGGGGGTGTCTGGAGAAGGTCTTTGACTGGTTCCAGCGGAACGGTCTTAAGGCCAACTCCAGTAAATCGGAGGTCCTGCTCTTCGGTTGTGCCTCGGAACCGGAATGGCGTGAATGGTGGCCGGCGGACATGTGTCCTCCCGCTCAGCCATCAACGGCTGCCAAAAATTTGGGAGTCAAGTTTGATAACAACCTCACGCTTAGATCCCACATTCTCGGTCTGACAGGCACCTGCTTCGGTCTCTTAAAGACGCTCCGGAAGTTCTTACCTCTGCTTACAGAGGACCATAGAAAGATCACTGTCCAAGCTCTAATAGGATCTAGACTGGACTATGCTAATGCTCTATTTTTAGGGCTTCCGGACTATTTGGTCCAGCGGCTGCAAGTGGTGCAGAACTCTGCGGCCCGCGCCATTTTTGGCCTCCATAGGCGGGCGAGAACATCTGGAGTTCTGCAGTCACTTCACTGGCTACCCATCCGAAAGCGGATTATGTTTAAGACCTTGACGCTGGTGCACAAGGCACTCTCTGGGTTGGGAGCGAAGTATCTGCAGCGTAGACTGGCCTTTTATCGTCCGGCTCGCTCATTGCGGTCGGAATCTCTGTTTATGGCCGTGGTTCCCCGAGTGAGGAAGGCTCGCACTGGGGGTCGTTCCTTTAGCCTCAGGGCTCCCCAGTTGTGGAACAATTTGCCTCTCGCCCTACGCAGTATTCCTAGTCTGCTCTTGTTCAGGAAAAGCCTTAAGACCTGGCTTTTTAACTGTTAGGTTGTCTCTACTTCCTGTTTCTTCCCTGTTTTATTATTGTTATGTCTTTTAATTGCTGAGTCGCCCACATAAAGCGCCGGGACACTCTGGTTGAGTAGCCGTGCGCTATATAACATAACATAACATAGTCGTACATTCACCCCTCCAAGCAGTAAGGGTTGGTAAAAACATAACATGATGCATTACGCACGCGCTCACTAGTAGCGCGAGTGAGACAAACACCCTGTCAAAAATGTTCTTCTCATGAACAACTGTCATGCATATAAATCCTCCTGCAGTTCCACACGCCCAATGCAGGTAAAGGCATGACATGATACTGATGAATCATATGCCTTATCGTGTCTCCTGCAATATGTTAATGGACAAAGTGGATGGGGCTATTAAATACAACTTGGACACCATCCTGTAACATCCAGATCACACAGTGTGTAAGTGTGTACTGGTCCCTCAATGCCCATGTTGGCGATTCCTTGGAAGAACCATCACATACAATAGTTAAGGCACAATAGCCCAGATGTAGGTAATTCTATTTTACCACTTCTTAAATACCGAATTTTACCGATTCGGTATTTAAGAAGTGGTAAAATAGAGGGGGGGGGATGTAGGTAACACAGACTTGAATCGTTAAGATTCGGTATTTACCGATTCTGTAAATACCGATTCGGTAATGCCCATTGATTCCTATGGGCATTGAAGCCCATAGGAATCAATGGGCATTACCGAATCGGTATTTACCGATTCGGTAAATACCGATTCCAGCAAGGGTGCAGGGGGTGTCACTTTGACACCCTCTAGCACCCCAAAGACGGGCATGTGTGCCATGTGGCACACAGACATGCCCTAAGGGCATGTCTGTCTGTCACATGGCTAGGTGTGCATGCTCACATGTGCATGCACACCTGGATTCGGTATTTTACCACCCAATTGGATTGGGTGGAAAAATACCGAATCTGTAAGGCCTTTGGGACTCAGACAAGACCCACCTACATCTGAGATTTACCGAATCGGTAAAAATACCGATTCGGTATTTTACAGAATCGGTAAATTTACCGATTCGGTAAATTTACCGAATCTGTAAAATGATGTCCCTACATCCCAAATACCCATTTACCGGTCGGTAACGGCTGAAATCGGCCGTTACCGGTCGGTAAATGGCCTCCTACATCTGGCCCAATATCTATGATTTATCTAATATATTGAATTCCAGCAATTCCACCATGTGGGAGTTTGCACAGTCTAAGGAAGCTAGCCCTAGATGTATACATACGGGCATAATGCCCTCCAGTCCATCAGGGAGGCATGTATGCCAACCCCACTAAGCGCAAATCACAAAGTTGGTTCATCGCAGAGTGAAATGGAATTGGGTTTGGAACAGACACATCATCACTATCAGCAAAGGAGAACTCCCTCACATGGTCTTAAATTGTCTCTATATCACTGTTCACTGATCTTGTTCCACGCAATTTGATAATTAAGACCAATCGGGTCCACCTTCTCGGAGAATATCCATCGAGCCTCCTTAGTAGCAAGTATCTTCTCCAAGTTACTTAACTCACCCACTACCTTCTACAAAACCACCCATTTCAATGCTCTATGGTTACGTTGATGTTCCCGGTAGTGTTGTACCGAACGAGTTTTCCTGATTTGATAGTGCTAAGATGTTCTTGCACCCGGACTGTAAGACCACTATAATGCAACCCACATTGACACCTCAATCTGTAAATCACATTCACTGAGTTACAGTTGCTGAATCTGTTAAGGTGCCACGTCCTTCCATTCAGCAACTGGATACTCGTAGTCTTTTCTGTTAGGTCACATACTGATCAAACAGGGCTGTGGTAGTGCCCAGACGAATCGAGGTGTTCACAGTTCGCGGCGTAGGTCTTGTATGGACAAGCATGTCCTTTAGATTCTGTGAGCGCTTAAACGCAAACCTCGGTTGCGGCATTTGATACTCCGTGGTGGACAATAAAGACCAATGTTTTCTTATAGCCTGACGAATTTTTGTGGACAGGGGGGCAAAAGTCAGTACGATAGGCAGGCAATCACTGAATTCTTTACTGTTCCATTTAAGGAGTGCCTCCCGAGCGGTATTGTGTTTGAATTACTGTAACCTGATCTCATAGCTTAAACACAAAGATGATGAAAAAAGTGGGTTATGACTTGAAAGACAAATGCATTGGCAAAGTAAATACAGAAGTATACTGTGTTTATGTGAATGTGCACATGTAATCAGAAAAGTGCCAGTCCTCACAGTTTAAGAGAGCCAAAGGCTGAAGTGTGCTAACCCATTGTCCCATGCAGTGGTGACCAGATTGAAAACGGGAGTGACAACCAAACAGACAAAGGGATAAAAAGGGTGGGGCCAAAGGGCCTGTATGTATGCATTTATGTATGCTTTTATGTGTGTATGTCTATCTATCTATCTATCTAGCTAGCTAGCTATCTGTATGTGTGTGTATATATATATATATATATATATATATATACATATAGATAAGTTACAAGAAAGCACATGTATAAAGAGAAACTATAGATCTGGAAGTAATGGATTATATGCAGTTAATCATATGAAGTGATGCATTTCTTCTGTGTTGTTTAATCCATTAGGCCATCTACTGGCAAATTCTAAAATCATTTTAGTTTCCAACTGTCTGAGCATAAGTTCTCGGTCACCACCTCTTCTGAGTTGAGGGATAGTTCCCACCACAAAGTATTTGAGACATGCCACATCTTTGTTGTGGACAGTCTTAAAATGGCGGGCAACCGGATAGGCCGGGTCACTATGGCTGATAGCCCTCAAATGCTGCAATATCCTGACATGCACCTGCAGCCTGGTACTACCAATGTAGTTCAAGCCGCAGGTGCAGGTCAGGACATATACAGCATGATCGGTTTTGCAGTTGTAACTGCCAGTGATCGGTTTACCATCTGGGCAAAAGGGGGTCGAGTACCGTGTGGCATTTACCCCGAATTTGCAAGCTCGACAGCTTGAGCATTTTCGAAACCCTTTAGCAGGCTGAAGCCATATGGTATTTTGCTTAAGTTCAGGGGCAGCCTTGTCCAAGGCAGATCCCATATCTTTTGCCCTTCTAAAAGTGATAACAGGAGACTGAGGGAGCTTGGGGCCTAGAATAGTATCACTTGATTTTATGGGCCAATTTTTCTTCATAATGGCTTTGAGTTGTCTATCTTCTTTGCTAAAAGTGGTTATCAAATGTGGACAGTTGGCATTGGGGGTTGGTTTGACAGAAATAGCCAGAGTGTCACTTTCCTGATCATTGTGCTTAAATAGGCTTTCTCTAGTTCTAAGTTTAGACTTATCAATAGCCAATTTTAATATGGCATCAGTATAACCTCGTGCTTTGAAGCGGACAACCATATCTTTAAGGCAAGATTCAAAATCAGTATTGGTGCTGCATATCCTTTTGAGTCTTAAGATCTCACCATACGGGATACTAGAGATAGTATGCCTAGGGTGCATACTACTCGCATGTAAAGTAGTATTTCCCGCGGTGGGTTTTCTGTGTAGTGTAGTTTGGATGGAGGAATTTAGTACATACATCTCTACATCCAAAAATTGCATTTGTGTGGCATGGATATGAGCAGTAAAGTTTAGATTTAAGGAATTGATGTTTATCTCTTTAATGAAATCGAGTGCTTGTTCTGTACTTCCATCCCACAGGATGAAAATATCATTGATATATCTTAAATAACATCTAATGTGTTCATGCACCCATTTGTTGTGTTTAATCGCGAGGACCTGTTCCTCCCACCAGCCAACGTGTAAACATGCGTAGCTGGGGGAGAAACAGGCCCCCATCGCAACTCCCCGCAACTGCTTAAAAATATCTTTGCCAAAAAGAAAAAAGTTGTGCAAACACCATTCGATCAAGTTTAGATTGACTTTGTTATGTTCATAGGTCATTTGGCCAAAAAGTGTTGAACAGCTGCTAATCCTTGAATGTGGTCAATACTGGTGAAGAGTGACTCTACATCAAGCATGATTAGCAACATGTTAGGACTACATTTTAGGTTTTAGATTTTAGTTAAAAAATCGCTAGTGTCTTTACGAAACTAGGTAACTGATTGACTATATCTTGTAAGAAAAAATTGATATATTCACCAACTTTTTCACCCATGCTTTTGATAGCTGATATAATGGGACGGCCCGGAATCGGGCTTACTCCTTTGTGCACTTTTGGGATTAGGTATAGAGAGGGAAGAACAGGATATTCAACGTTCATAAATTTGTATTCCTCAAAAGAGATTAATCCCTCTCTACGCCATTGTCCAAGCAGTTTATTCAAAGTTGTTTTGACATTAGCATATTCCTTGTGAGTCGATTGAACATAACACATGTTATCATTTAACTGTCTATTAGCCTCTACTATGTAGTCTTTCTTTGGCCAAATTACTAATTTCCCCCCCTTGTCAGAGTTTTTTATAACAATTTCATGATTGTCACTCAATTTCTTCATCAAATTCACATATTCTTGTTTGATATTTGAAAATTTCTTACTTTTCTTGCTTCTGGTACTATGGTATAACTTCTTGATACCGTTGGTTACACAGTCATGAAAAACATCGATGCTATCTCTGGGCATCAGTGGTATATAAGAAGATTTGCTTTTAAATGGACTCAGTCCTGCTCCTTTTTGATGAATGTCAATTTTGCTTAACCTGATCTGAGTCGCTAGATCAGGATCTATTTGTACATTGTCAGTTCTGGTGCTTGATAGATCTTGTGCATCCAAAAAGGTGTGCGCATCTGATACACTTAGGGCATTAACATAATCTATTGGCAATTCATCCAGGTTTATGTTCCTTTCCGGGACAGTAAGATCATTGACAGATTTAGCAGCAAAATGTTTTTTCAGTTTTAATTTGCGGATAAAGCAATAAACGTCTGTCCTGGTCATGCTGTAGTTAAAACTCTGAAAGGGACAAAAATTAAGTCCTAAAGAAAGTAATTGTTCTTCAGCCTTACTTAGAGTGACTGTGGACAGATTGATTATAGTATTGTCTACTGGCGTTTGTTTCTCCATGTTTTCTTCTTTATTTCTTGTTTTTTGTTTATGCTTAAGTCTCCTTGCTTTCCTGCGTCTGTTTCGTCTCTGTTTATTACTTGTCTTCGCTGTCTCGGTCGTAAGGTCTGCAGTCGTTGTTCCACGATAAAATCCATCTCCTGCTCTAAATTAAAAAACACTGTTTTTTGTGCATTAATGGTAGTAGAGTCTGTGCTGGATCCGCTGGTTAATGAGGCTGAATCTAAACTGACTTCATCATCATCTTCATTTATGTTTATGGGTTCGCTGGTATTTGAGCTGGCACCCGGGTATGTTGTAGTGGGAGCCTTAGTGCCATTCTTGCTGCTGTACGCTTGTCTTTTGGCACTGTTGTACTTCCTAGCGAACGTAAATATCTAGCCATTGTTATAATCATCTTTGTCACGGGTAAATTTGTGAGCTTTACGCTGCTTAATTTTCTCCTCGTGTTTTAACAAATGGTCATTCATTAAGTCTGTTAATTTTTTTTTTCCAGCCGTTTCAGTCCGTGTCTCTATTTCCGTTTCAATCGTCTTGATCACGTCTAAAATGTTTTCGTGGTCAATGGCAGCGTATTTTATTAATATGTGCACAAGGTTCATCGACGCTGCCAAATTGCTGTGACCCCACTCCTTTAACATTGCCAGATTCGGCTTATCAAAACTCGGGGCTAAAAGGATTCGTAACCCACGTGGGACTCTGTCTACTTCCGCGTACTTACTGAGAGACCTTTGCTCCCACCATTTCGTTATTTCGATCTTTTTTTTCTTTTCCAGGTCTTTAAATAAAGTTTTCAAATTTTTCAATCCAGTGTTGTTACTTTCATCCGATGTTTTGTTATAATTTCTACTTTGTGTTGGTGATCCATCGAATAATCCATTAGCAGCTTCTTCGCGCTTTTTTACTATCTCCTCCGACATAGTAACTTCTGTGAATATTTGTAATTTAGAGGTGTTCATAGAAACATCTCCTAATTAAGCTGTCCAATTACTTCCCCACCAGGATGTGTGCTTTAGTATCGACTCACCGCAGGCTGTAAAATCCCTCCATATGTAGGTCCTCCGACCCGACCACTCGTCGCAATTTAGCTGCGGCTTCAGCAAATCTCAGCAATCCAGGGGGCGGCTACCGGAAATTCCACCACGAACAAACACCAACTCGGTTTGAAAGTGGCCGTCAAACTTGAAGGGAAGGGGTCCGTTGCAGAAGCAAACCAACTCCTGCTACGATAAAATGAAGCATCAGCTCCTTACAACTCAGCTCAGCGTGCCGCCAGCAACGAAGGAGACGGACCAGCCAGGTACAGCAAGGTGGTAGTTTTTATTTCACAGAGAACAGCTACGCGTTTCGGGCCAACTCGCCCTTGTTCACACTGTAATTCTAATAAAAACAATTGCTTTTTTTATATGCTTTGAAAGTGAACACACCTCTAGTGATGACATCATAAATCACATGGTCATAGACATAAAAGAAATATTTGCTTTTCTCTTTCTTTCTATCTGTAAAGCATAATTTTGCAATAAATAACAGGATAAATCCCAATTGGCTTCATACATATCGCTCAAATATTTAAGAAACAATTATATATATATATATATATATATATTTATTTTTTTCACTGAAAAAACCATAGGTTTCACACCAGTTATAGTAAGGAAATAGCATTTAAAAAACCTATTAAATTCACTGAAAAAAACCATAGGTTTGACACCAGTTATATTTAGCTGGAAATTTTACTGACATAAAACCATTGAAATTCCCACGTTATAGTTAGTTGGACTCACTATAACTTGCGCGCCTGCAATGCACTGCTGATGACGTCACATATTACATCACTCATGACATGGTCAGTGACATCACTCATGACATCACTGATGACACCATCCAGTGAATGTGTGTCTTTCTGAAAAATAAATATGTTTTATATATGTATATGTAAAGGTCGATGGAAGAATAAATGTTTAAATAAGTGTCTTCATGGATGTTTTTAAAAAAAAAAATTGATTGGTTAACTGGCTTATTAAGTGTATCTTAGTGAATACATATATTAGCGAGTATTGTTTAAATATTTAAATATTTGTATCAGTATTTCACTTTGTGTATAAGTGGCTGCATGGGTTGGTGAGTAGCTACATGTGTGTGTATATGGGTTATTAGATGTTTTTTTTAGTATCAGTATGAGTGTCTGTATGGTTTAGTAGGGGTGTTACTTAGCACATAGATGCATCAATGACTGACTCACTGTTTGTATGTGTTTTGAAGACAGCATATGTGCAGGACTGTATGGGTGGATGAGTGTGTATATGTGTGTGTTAGTGAGTGAATGACTGTCTCACTAGTGTCTTTATCAGTAACTACATATGTTTTAATCTAGTATATGTGAGTATTGATGTATATAAGTGAGTATATGTGAGAGTGAGAGATTGAAAGAGTTCTTGTTTAAATAAGTATGTGTTTCTATAAGTGATTGTTTAAGAGAGTAAGTATGTGTAAGTTTCCTTAGAAGTAAGGTGGTAGTGTGTATATAGCTGTATATGCAAATAAATGGATGTTCAATAGTTTATTTGCATGTGTGATTATGTGTGTGAGTAACTTTTGGATGACTGTCGGTGTGTAACAGGATGTATAGGTGTTTCACTACATATGATGAGTGAATATATGTATGAGTGACTATATAGAACTGTTGGTGAATGAGTGGATGTGTATATAGATGGTGGTATTACTGAATTGGTTGTTGTAACTGGTATGGGTATCTCTATTTTTTTAAAATTGTAGTTTCTATTTTTGAATATGTGTTTATTTTTTTTTTTAGTTCAGTAAAATATGTGTTTCAAGGGTTACATTACACTGAAAGGAGGTCTGTCACTCTGTCACAAGGATGGTGTCATCAGTGATGTCATGAGTGATGTCACTGACCATGTCATGAGTGATGTAATATGTGACGTCATCAGCAGTGCATTGCAGGCGTGCAAGTTATAGTGAGTCCAACTAACTATAACGTGGGAATTTCAATGGTTTTATGTCAGTAAAATTTCCAGCTAACTATAACTGGTGTGAAACCTATGTTTTTTTCAGTGAATTTAATAGGTTTTTTAAATGCTATTTCCGAACTATAACTGGTGTGAAACCTATGGTTTTTTCAGTGAATTTCATAGGTTTTTTAAATGCTAATTCCTAACTATATAAGGCCTGAAACCTATGTTTTTTTCAGTGAATTTCAAAGGTTTTTTTAATGCTAATTCCTATCTATATAAGACCTGAAAGCCCACCAGGAATCTCCAGTATGCGCCAGGGGACTGCATTGCAGAGAGGTGTAATGAAGCCACGCCCCTTTTTACACCTCCCTGCAATGCAGCCCCGTGCATGTTTGAAGAGGGGGAACTAATTCCCCTTGCATATTGGGGGCCCCTGGGGGCCAACTAGCCCACCTGGAACCTCCAGTATGCGCCAGGGGGCTGCATTGCAGAGGTGTAATGAGGCTATGCCCCTTGTTACACCTCTTTGCAACGCAGCCCCCTGCCGCGTTTGCAGAGGGGAAACTAATTCCCCTTGCATACTGGGGGTCCCTGGGGGCCAACTAGCCCACCAGGAGCCTCCAGTATGCGCCAGGGGGCTGCATTGCAGAGAGGTGTAATGAGGCCACACCCTTTTTTACACCTCTCTGCAACGCAGCCCCCGTGCATGTTTAAAGAGGGGGAACTAATTCCCCTTGCATACTAGGGGTCCCTGGGGGCCAACTAGCCCACCTGGAACCTCCAGTATGCGCCAGGGGGCTGCATTGCACAGAGGTGTAATGAGGCTATGCCCCTTTTTACACCTCTCTGCAACGCAGGCCACTGGCGCGTTTGCAGAGGGGGGACTAATTCCCCTTGCATACTTGGGGTCCCTGGGTCATATCTGCCCAAACACCGATATTCCGAACGATTGAAAATGACTTTTCTTGAGAAACATTTGGATTTGGATTATCATGTCCTATACTTTGGAATTTTTGAAAGACTGACTTTGAGGATGCTATAAATTACTCAAGTCTGCCCGAATTGTGTGGGTAAAATTGATACCTAGTCACTTTGAATAAGAATGTACTTACGTCTCGTCTAACATTTGGAAGAAATATCTATTTATATGACAACAGGATACCGACATAACTTGAAGGAAATAAGAACGCCCTGAAGAAGTTCTGTTGTACAGAACGAAACGTTTCGGCTGGCTGTGGTACATAAACTTAAGGAAAATAAAAGCATTTGAATATACACCAAGATTCAGCGCTTCAATAAGGACTCTAAGTGATATGATTTGATTGGACTTATTGTGCAAGTGGTGCTGTGCCAAACTTTGGAATATTCTCCACTACTCTCTACTACTTACTCTCTCCTACTCCACTACTCTCAAATACTCACTCTCTACTACTCATTCTCTACTACTCATTCTCTACTACTCTACTACTCTCTACTACTCTCTCTCTACTACTCACTCCCTACTACTCACTATCTACTACTCTCTACTACTCACTCTCTACTACTCTCTCTCTACTACTCACTCTTTACTACTCACTCTCTACTACTCTCTACTACTCACTCTCTACTTCTCACTCTCTACTACTCTCTACTACTCACTCTCTACTACTCTCTCTACTACTCACTCTCTACTACTCATTCTACTACTCACTCTCTACTACTCTCTACTACTCACTCTCTACTACTCTCTCTCTACTAGTCTCTACTACTCACTCTACTACTCACTCTCTACTACTCTCTACTATTCTCTCTCTCACTCTCTACTACTCTCTACTACTCACTCTCTACTACTCACTCTCTACTACTCTCTACTACTCACTCTTTACTACTCTCTACTACTCACTCTCTACTGCTCTCTACTACTCACTCTACTACTTACTCTCTACTACTCTCTACTACTCACTCTCTACTACTCACTCTCTACTACTCTCTACTACTCACTCTACTATTCACTCTACTACTCTATACTACTCACTCTCTGCTTCTCTCTCTACTGCTCTCTACTACTCTCTACTACTCACTCTCTACTCTCTATTACTCACTCTCTACTCTCTACCTCTCTACCTCTCTCTACTTCTCTCTCTACTAGTCTCTACCTCTCTACCGCTACCTCTCTACCTCTACCTCTCTACCTCTACACCTCTACCTCTCTACCTCTCTCTACACGCACACATATACACATATATATATGCATATGCATTTATATATATGTATGTGTATGTATATATATATATATATATAAACATATATAATCTGTATATCTATATAAATACAAATATAAATACATGCATACATATACATATATGCATACAGATGCATGTTATTTACATGAAAGTTTAAAAAACACTAATAAAAGCAAAGCTAAAAAGCCACCTCATTACAAACAGAATGGCTTTAACTTAAACGAGGGCGAGATCTATTGCATTTTCAATGCTTGTTTACTTTGGTTCCATCAAGAAGGCATTCAGATGTGTCACACATTTGCCATAAATTCTGAATGTTAGCACTCTAGTTGCTCATTAGATCACTGTAGTAAAGCTACTGCTCATCAGGGAAGTCTGCTGCTGGTATTCAAAGTGCATGTTTCAGTCTGCATGTCAGAATTTCTTTAATGAAATTGAAGAGGATTTGAGAAGTCACTCAAAATGATCCCTAATTTTTCTTTCTGAAGCACTAATCATACGCTCTATGGCAAAATGAACCCCCTCATTTTGTTCCTTTTTAAATTAAATGTTTTCAGACTTACCACTTCATTCCAATCAAGATGGCTTCTGGTGTGCCATACTTTTGTCATAAGTAAGACTGTAAGCGCTCTAGTTGTTCTTTAGAACACTCTTGGACATTCTGTCATTGGGCTATACTTGGGCTACATCTGGGTGATATTTGAGCTACATTTGGGCTCTTTTGTCTCTGGTGGCCATCTTGGGAGACTGCATGTCAGAATTTTTTAATGAAATAAAAGATGATTTGAGAAGTCACTCAAAATGTGCCCTAATTTTTCTTTCTTCAGCACTAATCATAATTTCTATGGCAAAATATACCCCCTCATGTTGTTCCTTTTTAAATTAAATGTTTTAAGAGTTACCACTTTATTCCAATCAAGATGGCTTCAGGTGTGCCATACCTTTGTAATAAGTAGGACTGTTAGCGCTCTAGTTGTTCTTTGGAACACTCTGGGACATTCTGTCATTGGGCTATACTTGGGCTACATCTGGGTGATATTTGGGCTACATTTGGGTTCTTTTGTCTCTGGTGGCCATCTTGGGAGACTGCATGTCAGAATTTTTTTATGAAATAGAAGAGGATTTGAGAAGTCACTCAAAATGTGCCCTAATTTTTCTTTTTGCAGCACTAATAATACTTTCTATGGCATAATATACCCCCTCATTTTGTTCCTTTTTAAATTAAATGTTTTAAGAGTTACCACTTTATTCCCATCACGATGGCTTCAGGTGTGCTATACCTTTGTAATAAGTAGGACTGTTAGCGCTCTAGTTGTTCTTTAGAACACTCTAGGAGGCTGCAGTAGAACACAAAGGAATCAACTGACAGTCTCTGTCCTTGTTGGATGTACATGTTTTACTGAGAATGTCAGACTTCATTCTCATATGACTGAGAAAGATAATGTGAATTTACAGAAAATATGCTTTCAGTTTAGCTTATAGATCCCCTTCCAAACCACTGTGGAAAAATCATGAGATATTAGTTTTCTTTCAAACATGATTCATGATATCACAGCAGAATGCGTTTTCACATGGTAAAATCACCTTAGAACACACCACAATTCCTAAAATGAGTATGGTACCATCAACAAATGATTTATAATGTAACTAAAGTCCTAAAACCCTCTATTAACTACAATGCTTTTTAATGAGGTGCTATCATGTATATTGGTCCCAAGATGGCTGCCAACACTTCTTGGATGAAGTGCTGACAGCCAATCAGATCAGATGTGTGGTTAGGCTCCGCCCAGATATATATATTTTTTTGAACCTAAATTACTCAAAATCCACTGGAGCACATATCTTGAGACATAGCAAAGGCACATCGGGCTACCAGTCCCTACAATTTTGCCAAGTTTTGTGGAAATCCATTCAGCCGTTCGGGCTAAAAGTGAGTCCAACCACCCTATGGAAATTAACATGGGAAAAACACGTTTTGGGACCCCCCTTTTATCTCGGCCCCCGCTTGACGAATCCCCCCGAACTTTCAGGAAAGGAGCGGAGCGCAGCGAGGCAAATTTGAGGAAACTTACAGGCAGATCCCTCAATCTGCCCCAAAGTTATTCCCAATAGAATGTTGCGGATTTCCTATGGAAAACAATCCTAACTATAACTACCTACTGGCGACTGCCAGTAGGTAATATATATATATATATATATATATATATATATTTATAATTGCAATTCTTACACTTGAGAGATGACAACTGAATAGTAGGAGCATTTACACGAGGTCGCTTCCTCAATACAGCCACATGACGTTATACTCTACTCCCAAACCAGAAATAAAAACGAATGTAACATGCACTTAACAGTGCTCAGCCTGCAGTTAATTTTATCTATGCACTCACACTGTTTAGCACTATTTTAATTTATAATGTGACGAGAAAACATGTATTTATTTTTTCTATGTCTATGAAAGTACAATTAAGACTGCACCGTAAAAAGTTGTAAAATGGAGGTGGAGTTCATGTGACCAAGACCACAGACGTGGTCAAAACTCGTTGTCCTTATCTGCTTAAGGAATAAACTTACCTGCTGAAATTGACCGTGTGGGCTCCTATAATCTGTTTCGCAGGATTTCGTCCTTTGGAATATATATACACACACACACACACACACACACATATATATATATATATATATATATATATATATATATACAGGTAGATTCATCAAGCATTTTTGCGAGCGCAAACGGTGCGAATCGCAAAATTCGGCCTTTTGCGCCCGCAAAAATGGCATTTGAGATTCATCAATGGTTCATGAACTCACAATTTGAAGAATCGCAAATAATTGCGATTTATCAAATTGCGATCGCATTTAAGGAATCTCAATTTGAGATTTCTTAAATGCTATTCATGAACCTTTTAAAAATTGCAAAATCGCTATTTTTTGCCGCTATTTACCGGGAAGTCTGACTTCGTGGTAAATAGCGAAAACTTAGAAAAATGCACTTTAGTGCATTTTCTAAGTTGTATGTTACACACACACATGTCCTTTGGACATGTGTGTGCGCAACATCAGCCTACATTTAAATTTCAGGGGTGCTACAGGGTGTCCTTTGGACACCCCTGGCACCCTTGAAATCGCATCCTTATTTGCGATTAGCAAATTGCTAATCGCAAATAAGGAAGCTGTAGAAATCGCATTTTTTTTTGCGATTTCTACAAGAATCACATTTTGCGAGTCCTTAATAGCGATTCCTTAATAATCGCTATTAAGGACTCGCAAAACGGGACTTTGATGAATCTGGGGGATATATCCTTAGTTCTGTTGTTTTCTCTGTATTCCACCTATGAACAGGCACAGACCACTCAATCAGTGCATAAAGTGTTTTATTCAGATGCATCCTTGATCACATGAGAAGCACTGCAGCTTCAACTCCAACCAGTTTACCACTGTGCACAACGGGTCACACTCACAGGTACTGAAATAGTTCCTTTATTTCATTTCAAGTGAAAATTGAATCACGATGGCCCTACGCGTTTCGGTCTTAGAAAGACCTTGATCACGGGCATGCCATTGCCGTGTACGGCACATTTAAATAACATCATGTGCTACACTCAATTAGTTAGTCCTACTAGTGCATTATGGGAAATGTAGTGTGTGCTGGTGGGAACTTAAAATTAAGTGCTTTAAACAAACAATTCTTGAAAATATCCCAAGTCACTTATATAATAACAGTGGGGTATTGACAACATTTAATAATGGTGTGTTACCAAGATGTGAAATTTTAATATTCATTCTTATATATGAAGTTCCCGTATTTCGACATTATGTCCTGTTAATGATCCTTGATTTCATTTCAAACATATTACAGTTACAATCAAATCCTCCAGTGGGTCTCAATTCCATCTGGCTTGTTAACTCTTTCACAATAGCTGATCATCACACCCATCTGGCTACTACAGCTGAAGTAGCTATTCATGCCATCTAGTGGGCAATAAGTGAGCCAAAATTCTAATTAGTGATATATAAAAGAATTTTTCCTGCCAGAACAGTCAAATTGCACGCACACCCTCAAGTTATGATTTACAGATGTATATATAATTCCCCGTCCTGGTTTAGGCCATATGGGGTTAAAGTACATAAATTCAATATGTGTCTTGATTCACTTTGTCTTAGTTTGCATGTTCAATCCCTGCCTCTATCGCCTTGTTCAATCATTTTAATTGCATAGAATTTCAAGAGTTTCCAGTTGCTCTTGTGGTGTGATTCCAAGTGTTTAGCAATCGCATTTCCTCGATCTTCATTTTGGTTAAAGGAAACCTATAGAAACGAGAAGCAAGTGAGCCTGTAGACTGCTGAAAATGTGTAGTAGAAAACACTGATGGCTTACATATGTTTTTGAGTTTCCTGAGGCTGGGGTACAGAAGATGGCTTCTGCAGGTATCTGAATAATACCATACATGGTATATGCAGAAAGAAAGCTTGTGTGAGTAATTAGTAATATTAGAGGTTCTATCACATGCCTGTAAATGAGGCCACAGTACATGAATGTTCATATTTCAGTTGATCCTGATAAAACAAGTACCAATCTGCTTGAAATGGGTTGCATCGGAGTCTCTTAGTGGTAAAAGATAGATTATAGGTGGAATAAAGTACCCCCTGCCATACACTATACAGATATTGAAAGTCACTGAGGTCTTCCAAGACCAAATTAGAAAAATTATGCTGAGTTCCTTCAAAGCTCATGTCTCTCTGAGGTGATTTGCAATATCTTTTTACACCTGAATAGGATGTGCTCTTTCCACAGACAAATGGTTGCATATCCCCTGTAGTGAGTCTGGAGCCAGAGCCGTAAAAAAGGACCTGTTTGCACTTCAAAGACCCTTCTTTGAAGTCACTCCCACTTCAAAAGCACAACTGGGTACAAGTACTGGACCTCTGACCCTACCAACACAGTACACATCTGGACCCGAAACTAACTTGCCAGGAAGAAGAACCACTGTTCTAAGGACTGCCACTCTGCTGGACTGCTGCTCAGGAAGACTGCTGCCATGCTGCTCTCTCTGACTGGACCTTCATCACTTGACCAAGAGTGACTCCAAGGGCTAGCTGACTAGCATTCTGCCGTTAAAAAGACTCAGGGACATCAAAGTCTTTTACACTGCTCCTGTGCATGGTTCATTAGAAGTGGATCCAGGTGCTTGCTCCAGTGAAACAGTTCCATCTAGTGCTGTGTGAGTTAAAGTTGACACGTCGCCACTGTTGGGGGAACAGAACCAGCACATTGCATTTGAAACCAGTGCATCGCACTTGACCAGGAGCGGTCTGTGCAGGTAAGCGCAGTGGCGCAGGGGGAATGCCGACAGACGATGGAATAGAATTTATCTATTTATTTAATTTTCCCTATTCTGTTGTCTCTCGACTTCCCCCCTCCCACCCCACGCACTTACCTGCATGGACCGCTGTTTCACTTGACCGCTGCGCATCGCCATCGGAACCGACAGATTGGAACCACCGCATCACCATCAATGCAGGAGAGATGACGAACACATCCCCTCGACTGCATGGAGAAACACACTCAAAACCAACAAATCTCGGAAACGGCGCTTTGTCTTCAGGACCAGCGCATCGCCATTGTTGCATGGTGAAACTCAACTTATCTCCTCGACTGTGGGATCGACACAGACGCATCACTCATCTGCATCTCGCATCTCTTGTTTGTGACCAGGATTAAGGTACTTTTCTCAGCGGGCCCTGCATGGGTCCTCTATCCAGCCCACGCTTCATCACGGTCAGCCTTGACACGTGACCTCGTCCCGGTCCAGCATAACTAGTTAACCTCCTTAGGCGCTTACTGCTTCTAACTGCTACTTTCACTTTTATTCTTTAAAAAATCATATCTTGACTTCTACTTATTGGATTTTTGTCATTTTAGTCTTGTTTTATTCATAAAATCTGATTCTAAACTGGTGTGGAGTCTTTCTGTGGTGTTTTTACAGTTTTACTGTTTGAAGTATTGCACACATACTTTACAAATTGCCTTTTACGTTAAGCCTGCCTGCTCTGTGCCAAGCTACCAGATGGTGAGCACATGTTAATTTAAGGTGTGCATCTGACTTACCCTGACTAGAATTGTGGTTCCTGCTTGGACAGGGTGCATACCTCTGCCAACCAGAAACCCGAACACTTATGGTTGAATTTTCAGATCTGGTTGCCATCAAGAGGGAGTCCAGATTGAGATGACAACTATTGGTCAGGGAATCCATACAGTCATATAAGACTAGTGATTTCTTCTGGCTGACACAGGTTTTATCAAGGCTTTCCCGCCTCAAGATACATCTTTACTGGCAAATTAGCAATCAAGTCTAACCGGTTGCAATATTTGGAATAAATAAACAATCTGGTCCTGAAGAAGGTTCTGATAGTGACATATTTTACTGTCGTCTCATTGCTGCCTGGGGAAGGTGAGAAGGTTAAGTCCATCACAATATAGCAAAGGAGCCACCTACAAGCAGGTGCTGTACTGGCTAGAATAATGAATTTCCTGTTGGAGGAGAAGCCTTACATTTTGCAGTGGATACAGTATTAGGGGAAATAGGTCAGCAAACCACACAACAGGATGAGAGGGAATGATGGATTGGGTACTATAACAAACTGTTCTGGAAATACTAAAAACAAAATCTGAAATTGAGTGGTGGCAAAACACATATTGAATATTAGATGACCCCAAAGATAGGCCCTTGCTTTCCTTTTGATAAACGGTGAGTTATTAATAACATAAGGTAGGTTAGGTGAAGAAGAACAGTATGTTTTAGTAGTGTTTTGTGGGATGGGGGAAGCGTGCAAGCTTTATTACCAATGCACCAAACACAGAAGAGCCACTCACTGTGGAAATCCCTGAAAAGCAATCAGGAAGGAATTAGTGGCCAGTGAAGGAGTTGGTCACAAAAGAGTCCATGAGAGGATGCACCTGATCAGGTGCAAGCAAAAAAAACACGAGATGAATACATGCCTGGGTGAGTGAAGTGTTCATACCCAAAAGTCATACCAACATCCAGTGTTGTACTGGATTAGAAGAAAGCACTTAAATGCTAGGGAAGAAAACGGAATGGTGATCACTTTGTACTTGGATTCCTTTAGGTCTTCCCTGTCCCTTATAATGATCTAGTTGAAGTTTTTATGATTTGAAATCTGAAATATGCAAGGGGACTCTTAAGAAAAAATATCAAAATTGTGACAAGCTAGATACAAAAGGGTATATTTGAGCTTCATCATATGTCTCCCCTCAATCTGTTGCAAAAAACACAGTTGATGGACAGAATGTAGAACAATGTCATACATTCACCCCAGTATAAGGATCTGGGCCTAAATCCATCGTTTTTTTGCACTCCACACCACCCTGGGTTAGACACCGGCTATATGCAAATCAGCTCTGACCCTGTGCCTCATGGGAACAGTCCAGCCGAACTACCAAGCCATGTCTTTCCCAGACCGTAATCAAGCATCCAAGGACCGGTTTCTGGCTATCAGCCTTCATTCAGCCTGGATAGCTTGACTCCAGTGGTGTGGAGAGCCTGGGACTCACGTCTGAGCATACCCAGCCCACTCGGGGTGAAAATTGCAAAAAACACAGTTGATGGACAGAATGTAGAACAATATCATACATTCACCCCAGTACAAGGATCTGGGCCTAAATCCTTCGTTTTTTTGCACTCCACACCACCCTGGGTTAGACACCGGCTATATGCAAATCAGCTCTGACCCTGTGCCTCATGAGAAGAGTCCAGTCCGAACTACCAAGCCATGTCTTTCCCAGACCGGAATCAAGCATCCAAGGACCGGTTTCTGGCTATCAGCCTTCATCAACCTGGATAGCTTGACTCCAGTGGTGTGGAGAGCCTGGGACTCACATCTGAGCATACCCAGCCCACTCGGGGTGAAAATTGCAAAAAACACAGTTGATGGACAGAATGTAGAACAATGTCATACATTCACCCCAGTATAAGGATCTGTTGCCACTATAGATAGACCCTAAAACGAACCAATGATATTCAGAATCATACCCCCATCTGCTTATTCCTGTAGGAAACTAAGTGAACCAGTATCTGAAACTGAAGGAATGCTCTGTCTTCTATACATCTTTTGGGATCACAGAAAGGCTGACAAGAAATAGTGCTTTAAGGGTCTCAGTGTAGATATTAAATAGTCATGTTTTTAGGACAAGTGAGTGCTAATGGAATCAGTGAGTATTCAAGTGTCTAATTAATTACCTGGATGGAAGTGTAAGAAAGAGAGCATATTGGCTGGCAACACACATTACCAAGTTGATTTCCTATTTGCTGGTGAGACTGGCTTTTTCAGTGACTAAAATAGACACAAATATTACATAGCCTTTAATGTAAACTATTAGTGTTAATAACTCCAGAAAAACATGATCGGCATACAACACAATTGCCATTCCGGGGACAGAGCTTGGAACTGATAAATATGAATTTAGCTTGTCAATGGCCAAGTTCACACATTTAGAACTGTTGTCATATGCTACCTACTGGCAAATGGAACACACAGTAAGCATTGAATCCACTACACTAGGGTCCCTTTGGCCACCAATGAAGATTCCAGGTATGGGGTGATTATTTTGAGTGACTTTAACACCATATTGGTAGGGGAAAGAGAGAGAGTCTCAAACATAGCCATACAGATTTTCACTGTTACCAGTTTGGGGAAGACATTTTTCCACAAGACCACAATCTGCAGGGCGGACAATTGATCAGTCATTCAGATGCTTAATAAAATCCAGGCAACTGCATTCTTACTTCATGCCTCCTCAGATCACTAGTTATGAAAAGTTCAGGCTTAAAATTTTGTTTTGAGCATCCTTTGTACGAGGACCAAAACAAAATGAGTCTGTTGGGCATTTCTTTATGGCTTCTAAGAAGTGAGCTTTAACACGTTTTTACTTGTCAGGTGAATTGAATGGGGGAAAGTTCAGCAGCCAATACCTTTAAAAAGGGCATTCATGGTAGGAGTTTTGTTATTGGCACCACAAGTTACTTGGCTTCATGGCCTGATATCTCAGATCACACACAACACTCTCATTTGGATCATGGGAGTCTGGATATCTAGAAAGACAGTTGGCGATTGCAGGTCTGATGGTGGAACTGCAAAGCTCAATATCTCAGGAATGTGTGTGAGTCCCTACAAACATGGGGCTATTTTTCTAACGGGTCTCTGGCCTTCACGGGCAAGTGAACTTGGAACAAACAAAAGAGTCCCAGAACTCCTAAGGTTTAGGATCAAGGGAGCCACAGGGTCTATTTGGGTAATCTTTCTAATCTGCAAGGGAGGAAATGGAACCCGCAACACTGTCCAACTAGTTCAGCTATCATAGGTCAGTTATCACTTGTTTTTTTTCCCCTTACTCCTTATTATGTTTCCAATGTACGGTTGATAGGAAAACGTTAAAACTATTATTCATCATTGTTTCTATAAAAATAAAAGTTAAATTTCAACAGTGGGATACGCAGAGATTTAAGTGGGTACAGGCAAGAGCTAGGGCGCTGTGATAGAGGGTTGAGAGTGCTACAGTGAGTATAGGTTCTATTTTAGTACACATAAGTGCAGGCGAAACCAAAACAATTGTTTTTGTTTGGTGGCTGTTCTACACTTTTCTTTTTTTTTCTCCTTATACCAAGAGGAATAGGGTACTATACAATTATGTCAACAAGAAATGTTTCTGAAGCTGAGACTTTTCACTATGTAACCTGTTACACACCAAACTTGCGTTCATTCAAGCTACAGTCACACATGGAGAGAGCAGTATAACTACACGCCCAGAACCCATTTCTTACTAGTCAGAAGCAATGTAAAAGGTTACCTAGTGAATAGTCTCAGCTACACTTTTCTTGATCACTGTTTTGGACTTCTGGGCTTGTTACCCCACCGTCGGTTGGCCATCGCTCAAGAAGTGTTCAAGGTCTCTGGTAAATGGCAAGAAGGTCAACATGAAATCTTGCTCTCCAGGTGAGTTTTTTACAGGTTGGCAGGCAGTCCTTCTATCAGTTCTCTGCTCAAATGTTTCCTATTTGAGATTGGGATCGGCCACAAAGGGAATGTCCATATGTTGAAGAGTATCAACATACAAACTCTGCTGATCAAGTTGATATAATCATCATCCTCATTTACTTGGTCTCGCCAGTCAGTAATTAGGATAGGATGCTGCTGCTGTTAAAAGTGAAATCAGGAGCGGCCCGTGCAGGTAAGAACAGTGGGGCGGGGTGGGAGGTAACTCGATAGACGATGAAGATGGGAAAATTAAATAAATAATGAATTTTCGATGTCTGCCAAGTTCTTCCCCACCCCGCCCCACTGTTCTTACCTGCAGGGGCCACTCTTAAGGTGAAATTGATGCTAAATGAGGAATATTGAGCTGTGGTTGACAACAATGCCAAGGCCCACTTTCTCTGGATGCATCACAATCCTTATGAGACAGAGAACAAAACAGGCAAGCTAACAGATGTGGAAGTCTGGCACAGCATTATGCCAGATGGGGTATAAAAAAAAGTGGATGCCGGTGGGACCTCAGCTTATGTTTGCAAAACAAACAACTATTGATTCCAGTTGAAAGAAGCACTGTTAGGGCTATGACGGTGAGAGGTCATGATTTACCTAGGTAGCAAATGCTCATGGTTAAACAGAGGCTGGGAGTGGCTTCCAATGACATTTCACAGATGTGAAACATGTTTCTATGTGGAAACACAGATTGCAGCCAAGAGCGTGATTTATGACAATATAGACTGAAATTAAAATGCCAGATTTAGAAATTGTTGGATAATGCCTGGGAGAACCCTGTTGGCCAGGGGAGGGAAGGTACTGTGTGGAATTGTGATGGAACGTACATACTTGCCATGAATTGTAGCCTATTTTTGTTCCTTTAAAAATCTATGTACTTTGTTTTGAATTGTTGCTGTTTCATTGTGCAGGCGTTATGGCGCGGGGAGGTTAAAATAAAAAAATATATAAAAATGATCACTGTTGAGACTGGGATCGGCCACAAGGGGAATGTCCATATGTTGAGGAGTATCAACATACACACTCTGCTGCTGTTAAAAGTGAAATCAGGAGAGGCCCATGCAAGTAAGAGCAGTGGGGCGGGGTGGGAGGTAAGTCGATAGACGATGACGAGGGAAAATTAAAGAAATAATTAATTTTCCATTGTCGATGTCTGTCAAGTTCTCCCCCACCCCGCCCCACTGCTCTCATCTGAACAGGCCGCTCTTGGTTGAAATTGATACTGAAAGAGTAATATTGTGCTGTGATTGACAACGATGCCAAGGCCCACTTTCTCAGGATGCATCAGAATCCTTAGAGAAAGAACACAATTGGCAAGCTAACAGATGTGGCAGTCTGGCACAACCTTATGCTAGATGGGGTATAAAAGAAAGTGGGTGCCGGTGGGACCTCAGCTTCGGTTTGCAAAACAAACAACTATGCATTCCAGATGGAAGAAGCACTGTTAGGGCTATGAGGGTGAGAGGTCAGGATTTACCTAGATAGCAAATGCTCATGGTTAAACAGAGGCTGGGAGTGGCTTCCAATGACATTTCACAGATGTGAACTGGAAACATGTTTCTATGTGGAAACACAGACTTTAGCCAAGAGTGTGATTTATGACAACAAAGACTGCCCTTAAAATGCCAGCTTTAGAGATTGTTGGATAATGCCTCGAAGAACCCTGTTGGCCATGGGAGGAGAGGTAGTGTGTGGAAATGTGATGGAACGTACATACTTGCCATGAATTGTAGCCTAATTCTGTTCCTTTAAAAATCTATCTACTTTGTTTTGAATTGTTGCTGTTTCATTGTTCAGGTGTTATGGCGCTGGGGAGGGGAAAATCAAAACAAAATTATAAAAATGAATGAAAAAAAGGGATATTCAGCTCCCAGAATTATATTGATGTGTTGATGTTAGGACCACCTCTGCTGGAGGCAAGATTTGCAGTACACATTAGAGGTACTCCTCATCTCAGCAGTATGCGTATTCCTGTTTTACCTATCAGTCGAAGCCTGCTGTAAGTCTGCAAGATAAAATACTCATATTGGAAAGACAAAACCCTGAGTGGAACCTCCTGCTAGTTCAGTGGTAATAACATTCAACAAATAAATGTGCGCTTTTGAGGTCAAAATATACAGACACTGAACGCTGTGGTAGTTTAAGTCAAGGGCTAACACATTCATAGGAAATTCTTTACTATCATATGTTTCCTGGAACAGGCACAAACCTATTGACTAATGACTTACCACTTTTGTTTTACTCCCGCTGAGGCTGTTCAAGGATGTTCGACTGACAGATGGCATAAAGTGCCTTTTCTCCCAGCCCTAAATGTATGGCGGGGGAACGTCCTAGTAACAGTCAGGTAACTCCCGCTCAGGTGTTTTAAGAGGGGCACAATGTAGGAGAGTAAGATCTGCTTCTTATGTTTATCCCCACTTTTTGGTGGTGTATCACTGTTTTTCAACTTTAGTCTGGTCGGGGCCCTGCTATCCGGGACCCCTGCCTAGCTGCTTCCTCTATCAAATGATTCCATGTACTTTAGGTCCACTCCAGTTTGGTTACTGGGGTACCTTGTGAGTCCCTAGTATATGGTACACCAGGTTCTAAGGGCATAGGTACCCGAGGCCTTTCCTGGGAAGCCTTCCAAAATGACACCACAGAACTGCTACTGCAGCCTGGGTAAGGTGGTGCATGCACCCCTTACTTAGATAAAGGTTACCTATATCTACCTTAAATCACAACACATATAAATGTATCAGTCACCCCTATGGCAGGCCTTATCCATTCTGAAGGCAGGGTGCTGGGTTTTGTGTGAGAGGGTGACCATGCATGAGCAGGGCCCCTCTGCAGCCTAAGTGCATTATAACCTTGCGGTAAATGCTAACTTTGGAATCGCTGCACGGAAACATGTCATGTTTGGTGTCAAACACTTTGGAATCCTACCCCCCACCAGTTCTGGGGGCAGAGGTAGAATTCCACCCTTCCAGAGGGAGAGACATGGACACACCGGTATACCCGGTACCAGTTTAAAAGAACCCTGGCATCACAAAATGGATGCTGCAGCCACAGACACGAGTCTGGCCTCCTGCTGCTGGACGAAACTCCGCCAGGGGAGGCCTGGACAATAGGTTTCCTGTCACAGGGAGGTGTCACCACCTGCCAGACAGGCTTTAGTGTATTGGGGCTTGGTGGGAGCACCCAAAGACTGCTTTGAAGTCTGCACTGGGGACACATTTGGTGTCCCTGTGCATAGCCCAGTTCAAACCAGTTGCAGGGGCTACCTGCCCCTGCTCTGGCACGAAACTGGAAAAAGGAAATGGGTGTAGCCACCCGTCTTTCAAAACCCTCCCATAGGTGGGTCCCCAGAGTATGTCCATTCCCTTCCTTTAGTATAAGAAAGGAACCCCTGACTACAGGACTTTAGATTACACCTGGACGAAACTCTGATACTGAATCCTGGAACTTCGATGGTCTGCATGAAGCTGGATGACTGAAGAATCTCCCTTGGAGTAAAGGACTTACTCCCCTGCTTGGCAGGCACGAAAGACGCATCTGACTGATCTGCATCTCCGAAGCTCCAGATGGACTCCGAAGTAATTGCAGCTGAGGAGGGGTATTACCCGACTTCTCCGAAGCCGACCTGAGTCCCCAGCAAAGCTGCGACCCGCAGCCCTCGTGAGTACCGTGGAACCGGAACCCCTGGACACCCTGCACATTTGCAAGTGCATCAGCTTCCCGGCGTCCCTTGAGGCTGTGCATTGGGTTACTTTTAGCCCAGACCCAGAGCACCCTTTTCCACTGAAGATTGCTGACCTACACTCCACGAGTGTTCCGTGAGCCGGCCCTTTGTGTTTTCGCTCAAGGTACCTTCACGATCCCTGGTCCGTTGACTGGTGGGTCCCTGAGATGGCAACTTTGACTTTGCATGGGCTTGACTGGTCGCTTCAGACGTGCCCTGACTCTCCACCACTTGGTGAGTCCCCTGGACCATGCTGGTCCGCACCGAAGCATCTTTTCTCTTCCTGCGTGGGTTGCTGTTGCCAAGATTTGTTTGGTCCAATCTGTGCATCAGCACTCGACATCCTTTGTGGGACAGCTCGAATCCAGCTCCTAGTTGTCATCGACACCTCCTGGCCCTCGTGGCTGCAGAGTCAAGCTTCACCTCTATACACCTGAATTACCCAACATCGGTGGGCATTCATCTATCGTGCCCCTGGTCACTGGCTAGTGACCCAGACTCTGTCCCCTCTGCTTTCAGTTTTTTCTCATCCTCGATCCAGGCTTGGATCACACCGGACACTTTCCACTTTGACAGCAGCAGCACTCTGCAGCAGATCGCCATTGAAATCAACAACGATTCACGATACCAAAAGATACCTATGCACCCGGCTTCCCTGGGTGAGGTAACTTGAGTACTCCGGTTGTCCCATGGATGTTGGCCCTAGAGCCCCTTACGTCTAAAGGGGTTTGCTGAAAGTCCTCCTCTAAGTGTCTTTCCCCATAGAAGCTAACGGCTTCTCGCGGCTGTGTTCTCACACTGCACGCGTCCCCCATGGGTCCCCTGTGTCATTACCTTGGGTGGTTCCTTGTGGTCCCAGCGATTCTACATGCTCTAGGCCTTGTGTCTAGACAAGTCGTGGTTCTTATACCACTTTCTTAATATACGGGGCCTAGTGTATATTGTGCTATTTACTGAAGTTCTATTGCATTTAAGTTGCGTACTTTGCTCTGTAATCCAATACAGGGATTACAAGAGAGTGTTTAGAAATAAATACATATATTTTATATATATACATATACCTTGTGTGGATCTCTTTTCATTTAGCCATTCAAGAGGATATAATCTGGTAAACCAAGCCGCTTTACACTCCTTCAAGAATTAGCCTGAAGGCTGCTCTCCATAGCTACCACTAGGATAGCTTTCAATAGAGGTTGTCTTAAACCTATCATCAATAAGGGTCTTTTTGACTGGTGCAAGGTGCCCACTAGAATAGTGGACAGCATATGCCAGGCCAACCTCTCACACGCAACACAACTCTTCCTGAGAGTTACAAATATGAAATTTTTCTTTGCCGTCATTGGGTGTGACAGACGTTTTTGAAGGGGAAGCGAGCCAAAGGAGTTGAGACACGCAGAATTGACAAACCAAACTTCCAATTGTGCAAAGGTCTGGGTTTGGCATAAGGCTAGGAGAGTAAAAAGGAAGTACTGTGGGCCATGTACAAGTACACTCTGAATGCTTTCCTTCTTTTAATCCTGATGCCAAACTCTATTAGCTATACTTTTTGGACAAATCATAAACCTGCCAGTGAAAACTTTAAATTTCAGGTACTTCCTCAAAATTGACCTTAAGGAAACAGGGTTTAAAGCATTGTGGTGGTCAGACGCACTCGGGGGGGGGGGGGGGGGGGGGGGTAGCTACAATAACATTTCAGAGTGAGGTGTTACTTCAAAATTGGTAATGCAGTGCCCGACATTTTTTAAATGCAGTGATGCGCCGTATTTTCAGAAGTAAGGCACATCCTTGCAAATTTCCCCTAGAGCTGGCATTAATAAAGCTGCTTAGCCAGTGCAGACACCCTTGCGTCATGTTGCAAGGGTGCCTGCACTGCAGGGGCGATTGTCTATGTGCAGGAAGGAATAGCTTCCACACATAAACCATCTTTAAAGGTGATTTGCTGTTTCTATGTGTGCTGCAGAATGCAATATACATAGAAAGGCCAAATACGAGGAGAAATTACTAATTTCTCTGCGTAACGCCAGTTTAAGAACAGGTTTTACCTGGCCTTAGTTTTTGGCGCTGCCCCACCCTTGTAAATATTGGGGAGCGTCAAAAAGCAATGGGTGTTGCAGCAGAATGCCCACTGCAACACCCATTGCACGCCCCTTTCACACTAAGTGAAGCTTCAAAAGGTGCCTTAATTACAAGGAGGCTTAACGTTGCTTTAAAAGTGATGTCCAGTTGGCGAAATTCCCTTGTAAATATGCCCCACAGTGTCATGGGTCGGTTGACCAATCATTTTCCTTTGCATGCTTATGAATCTTACACAACGCAGATCAAGAATGGGATTAACATGAGTGTTCATTAAGATTGAGGCCTCCTTCTTATACCACCTGACGACCCAAGGGTCCTTAATAAAGTAGCACACAGCTTCCCTTATTTAATGTGATGGTCAGCTAGAAATAGGAAGTGACAGAAGGAGGTGTAATGAGATAGCAAAAGGCACTCTTTACCTTTGAGAAAGGGCAATGTTGGTATTTAAATTTTCGGCAGAGAATTATGGCCACAATGTTGCTTCCATTAAAAGACAACTGTATTAAAAAAATGCATTTCAGGTTACCACAGCATGTAAGTTTCTTCGCTACAATGGTATCCCAACATACACTTTCCCTGAGTGACTAGCTGGACCACAAGTGGTGGAGTTCCTTACCCGGAAACCACATTGTGGGTATATCTAAGAAAATAATGAAAGAATACCATGTTTGCACACATATATACCTAAGTATTCGGGATTCAGCATTTATGTAGGATCCCACCTCAAATGCCCTGGTTCCCGACCTTTTCTAGCGCTTTTACCTGCTAGTAAACTCCTCCGCAGGGCCTTCTCTTTGCATAGAGAGAAAAAATTACCTTTTCTCCAGATTGCTCACTTCCTGGCGTCAATTCGACTACAAGGAACATTAATAGATGTGTACAAGGAATAATATCCATGCTATGCACTGATCAATAGCATCAAGCAAATAAAATGCAACCCCCAGGATTGGTGAGGCCACTGCATGGTCCTTTGCTCCTAAGTTCTGATTCAATGAATCACATTATCAAATAAAAGACACTTACTAACATTAACAACTAGATGCACATAGATGCACCCTGAATGTCTTCAGCTTTTCCCTCACGTTGTTAACGTATTTCCTCAAACAGGATTGCTCTTCACATATCAAGCAAACAGGGGCCGACAGGGACAATACACTTTCCTAGACATAACATTGGTGAAGATATGTTTTATTATATATAAGCAAATCAACTAGTTCAATTGAATGCTCAGCCTTGGGTTGCACAACTGAAATGCTCTGCCTTGTGTTGCTTTAACCACCTCTTTTTACCTCTAGTCCTTCATCTTTTTCTTGTTGTTTTCTATCTTAAATAAATGCTCATGGAGGTGATGGGCATGTGACAAACAAAAAGTATCATGTAATAGGCCTTTCTCTCTGTCATTTCAGATTTACCATGATCTATTGCTCTGCAAACAAACAAAAACACTGACAATCTGTACTTAAATTGGCATTGAACTTATCACCTTTAAGAACAACTGATTTATGCTGGGTAACTGTTTGGCACTATTCAGAGACCGCCACGTAAACCACAGTGGTCTCAGACAGGAAAACACTGGATTGTCCCCAACATATGTGGACATTAGTTATTCTGGGGTATATTACCAACAACTAGCGATAATTATCTTCAGCTGTTTTTATCGCTGAGATACCTTGCTATTAGCAAGGTTTATCTCAGAAGCGATAAAAAACAGGCGAAATGCCTGAATATCGCTGTCAATACAGCGATATTCAGGCATTACCGTGACAATGCTCATAGCCATGTTATCCACCTCTCATTGGATAACATGGCTAAGAACTGGTCAGGGCAGGCGTTAGCTTTTGGAGATATTCGCGCTTAGCGCAAATATTTCCAAAACTACGCATGTGTTGATCATAGGCGATAGCGATTGCAGCGACTGTTTTCAGTCGCTGACATTTTGGCACGCCCACTTTGCATGTCATTAGCGATAATTATCGCTGACATGCAAAGCGGGTCCCAAAATGCCCGCTATCGCCTACAAGCTGTCGCTAACTGGTGTTAGCGACAGTTTGGTAATATATTCAGAAAGGGGGTGGTGATGGACAGAGCATCTGAGTTAAACAGAACACTCATACCCAGTCAAAAGATCAGGGCTTGATCCATCACCGTTTTTTAGCTCACTGCACCATCCCAGTTCAGAACCTGGCTATATGCAAATTAGTCCGACCCTGGCCCAGTGCATCATAGGAACAGGGCAGACCAAACTACCAAGCCAATTATTTACTGGAAAGGAAACAAGCTTCCGGGGACCGGTTTCTGGCATTACAGCAGTCTTCGGCCCAGCTTGCCTGAATCCTGATGGTGCAGTGAGCAAGGGACTCACATCTGAGCATACCCTGCCACTCCTATAGTGGCCAAAACGATTCAGAAAGGGGGTGGCGATAAAATGATCGCCGCTTTAGCGGGAAAAAGTCCCGCTAAAGCGGCGATAATGGCCCTTGGTAATATGCCCCTCTATTTCTGAAGTTGGACCTTACTTTGGGGTCTACTTGGAGCAACAATATGCGGGATGACAGACCCACCATGGCGTAACAAAGAGCATCATCAGCCACTAAACAACGTTTCACCAAATGACTCCAGCCATGTTCTCGCAAGCCCTTTCAGAGGGGAAATATTTGCCTATTTGGTGGAAAATTTTAAACTTGACAACCCTGTGATGTGGCAGCATGACTACCAAATTCTAATTCTCTTTGGGTTTCATTCCAATTTGTGTGCAATCCCTGATTCGACCAGAAAACAGTTTCTGGCTAAATAAAAAAATACAAGGAATGGTGTAACATTACATTTCCAGTATTACCCTGCAACCTCCAAGCCCGTCCCAAGCCATTTCGCTAACTAAAATCTCAATATAGATAACCAGACCAAAATTGTCTATTACAAAGGGATCCTGTGTGGTTTTCCCAGTTCCTATAGTAATTACTCATTTGTCATGTAACAATCAATGACCTGCCTAGAATGTGATGGGAAATTCACATCCTGAAATGATGCCCCCGGTATTTGTAATTTCCAGTGCAAGCTACCACTGCAAGTTTACCGTACTAAATCAAGTGGAGCCCTTTACATTTTGATCAATAAATAATGAGGATAAATAATGATTTTTATGATGGATCCAATACACAAATACTGAATTAATAATATTGAAGCTGCAATGAGTTTAATATGCTTACAGAAGAGTTTAATGTTGTAATTTAATTGTGCCACATTTTCACAAAACACCATATTAGTTAACATGGATGTTGTTCTGATGGTGCTCATTCACTCTGCTCTTCCCACTCCCATCTCATTGCCTTGCGCATCTTCTCTCCCCACAGGTTCCGCAGAGCGAAGACAAGATAATGTATTTGATTGAAGAATGTTCCTAGTCTAGGCCTAGGAGACGAGTCTAGCCGGTGGCAGTGGCTGACTCTATCTGCTAGCGTTGGGTGTAACAAGAACTGCACTGCGAGCGCTGATTAAGAGCGTTTCTTAAACTTAGCGATTGCTGCTATTTTAATTGTTGACAGTGAATTCTTGTGTATAATTTTAAAAACTTGATTGTGCCTCACCTGTGGGCTGACTAAAATTGCTTGGTGTATCACGCATTGACTTCTGCCCCGGTCCGCCGCGTCCATTGTGGGCGTTTGAGCGGAGGGTGGAGGAGGAGCCCAGCACTCAGGGCTGCAAGGTCAGCGCTCTAGCTGCCCCTTCCTTCCTATAAATGTGCGTAGGACCGCGACCGCGCAGCGGACGCGTGCAGCGGGCGCGCCGGAAGCGGGCAAAAGTCGAGCCAAAGTCAAGCCCGTCTGCGCCCGTCCGCGGCAGACCGGGGCTCGGGGCCAAGACCCCTGGTCGTCCTGTTACCCCTTATATACGGTATGGTAGACAGGAACTGCTGGATCAATGTCCGGTACTTAACTTACCATGTTGGCACACTATGGAGGCAGCATTTATGCAGAGCTGTTCTTCATGCCCTTTTAAATTTGACAGAGCACCGTCTAATGATTCTGATAAAGGAATGATAAAAGCGGGACTGTTAAATTGTAGATCTCTTAGCAAACATAGCATTCAAATATTTGACCTGCTAGAAGACGAAGCACTCGACATCTTGTTTCTAACAGAGACCTGGCTAGGAGAATACTCTGATCCCGTTATTATAGAGGCTCTTATAGAGGCTATGCCACCTGGCTACTCTCTCTCCAGATTGGATAGGAAGGAGGGTAGGGGCGGAGGGATTGCAATTGCGGTCAAAGCTCCGATAGAATGCTCTTTATCACCCCTGATGATTGACCACTGTGAAGGTGGTTCATTCACGATCCTTCTGGGGCCTCAACATGCCCTATCGGGTATTTTGATATATAGACCTCCGGGCAGGCTATATGACTTCACGGCTTGCCTAGCTGAAGCCGTAGCCCACCTAGCCGTAAGAAAATGCAGATTCATGGTGCTAGGAGATATGAATGTCCACTTTGACGATCCCTTCGACAAAGAAGCTAAGGACATCTGGCTAGAATTACAATCTCTACAATTAGACCTAAAAAACTCTGCCCCTACTCACAGACTTGGTCATTTGTTGGACCCGATCTTCGTGAATTGGACCGGAGTGCAAGTGCAACCACCTTTTCCGATACATTGGTCAGATCATTCCCTGATTCCGTTTCACTTACGGAGATTAGAGTCTGACACAAAAAAAGATTGTGAACACCGTTACCAATGTCGGAAATGGAAAAATTTCTCTCAAGAAACCTTTAATAAAAGACTTATGTTAGGTGGACCGCAAGGAGGCATGGATTGCGAAACCGCGCATACTAGATTACAGGAGCGCATATTAACGGCCTTAGAGAGCACTGCCCCTATACGTTCTATCAAAAAATCTAACATCAGGAAGAAGACCTCCCCGTGGTTCACTTCTGAATTACGGGCAGCTAAATCCTCATGTAAAAAATTAGAACGTGAATGGCGCATGAATTTCTGCCCTATAGCCAAAACTCAATATAAAAAAGCTCAAAGGGATTATTATACTAAAATACGCACCACCAAAGCCTTGCACTACAAATCAAGCATCGGAGAAGCTGAGAACTCCTCTAAGGAGCTATTTAAAATCTTTAAAGAAATCTCTGTAATAACCAATGACAATACCTCCCTAACTGACTCTGTGGAAACATGTAATCAAATTGCTAACTACTTTTCTGGTAAGATAAAAGATATTTATGCCACTTTCTCTGGTAATATGACATCTGGCCATGATTTTGTAGAAAGGGAAGGAGTTAGCGCCACAGAGACATGCTTACAATGTTTCTTGGTCCCCGCTCCAGAAATACTCAATAGCATATGTAAAAGCATCAAATCAGGTTCTCCCCGTGATCCGGCTCCCCCTAAGGTATTAGGAGCGAGCTTGACGGTACTGGAACCATTCGTCAGACATTTGCTCCAAGTCTCCTTTGCCTCGGCCAGACTTCCGGAAGTATGGAAGAAAGCAATTGTCCTCCCGATAAAAAAGAAACCTAATGTGAGCCAAGACACCCTTGAAAACCTACGCCCCATTTCCCTGCTACCCTATTTAGCGAAGGTGGCGGAGAAAATAGCCAATAAACAGCTAGTGGCCCATCTGGAAAACAACAATCTTCTTCATAACTCTCAGTCGGGCTTTCGGTCGGGTTACTCCACTGAGACTGGCCTTCTGAGAGCGACTGAAACCCTACGATTAGGTGCAGATGCGGGTCATACTATGGCACTCATTATGCTGGACCTCAGTGCCGCGTTTGACACTGTAGCACATTCCATCTTGCTACAGTGCCTAAACAAAGCCGGGGTCACCAAGTCGGCATTGGGCTGGCTGAAGGCGTTCCTTACTGACCGTAGTTTTCAGGTACAGAGGGGAACCTATTTTTCAGACAGCATAGCCTTAGAAAAGGGGAAGCCTCAGGGCTCTGCCCTGAGCCCCACCTTGTTCAACTTATATATGGCACCTCTGGCAGATGTGGTGAAATCATACGGTGTTGATTTAGTATCCTACGCTGACGATACCCAACTGCTCATCTCCTTATCTCAAGATCCTACCACGTCAGCTGCCAACTTCAAAACCTGTTTGCAGGATCTGGCTGGCTGGATGAATCAACACTGGTTGAAACTCAATGGTTCCAAAACGGAGGTATTAGTTATAGGAGGAAATGATGCAAGCTGGACTAGAGATTGGTGGCCAACTTGTCTTGGCCCTCTACCTACTCCCTGTGAAGAAGCTAAGAATTTGGGTATCTGGATTGATCCCAAACTATCTTTTGATGGCCACATTCAGAAAGTAGTGGGAAAATTCTTCGGGGTATTGAAGAATCTCAACCGCACCTTCGACCTTCTCCCCTTAGAGGCCAGACGAACCATGACCCAAGCCTTAGTGACTTCCCGGATAGACTACGGCAATGTGCTACTCCTAGGAACTACTGACAAAAACATCAAACGACTGCAGGTTCTTCAAAATACCGCAGCACGTCTGGTCCTTCGACTACCTAAAAGAGCAGCTTCCAAGCCAGCTTTGGCTGCTCTACATTGGTTACCTATAAGAAAAAGGATCTTATTTAAAGCGCTTTTAATGTGCTATAGGATCACTTCGTACACTGCCCCTCCCTATCTGGAGGACCTAGCCCTCTCTTATGAGCCTAGCAGAACTCTCCGCTCTAGAGGAACTGGTCTACTCATAACTCCTCGTGCAAAAAAAGCCAGAATGGGTGGCCGCTCCTTCAGAGTGTTAGCGGCCAAAAAATGGAACTCCCTTCCAGTTAACATCAGGTTAGCGGACACAGAAACTAAGTTTAGAAAACTGCTAAAGGCCTATCTGTTCACCCTTTAGTTGGACTTGGTCACGGCTCCCTCTGTCTCCACAGCGCGGGGACACGCCGGGATGGCGTCGCCATGCGCTCTATAAACTCCTTTAATAATAATAATAGTCTGCATGTATTGTGAATGAACTTTCGAGTGTTCCTAAACTGCACCATGTTTCAAAATCCTTCTGGAGTAGCAAAGTTGCTAGGCTTAGCTTACTTGTTTGCATAAAGACTAATTTTTGGGATATTATTTTGCATACAACCAGATAGCAATAGCACAGAAAATGCTCTAATGATTTTTTACAAGTGGGATAGTGTTATAAATCTAACTAAGTTACAATGTAACCTCAGATTTGTCTAGAACTTGATATTTTTTGATCATGCATTTCTCTAATTTGATATGCAAGAATTGTGTAGAAGAACCCCTTGGTTTTAGGGATGAGCCATAAGACTTCCCTATCCTACTGGAGATGCTGTCCAATTTCTTTGTATTTCTGACAGAGATTACTTTCCTTTTCTACTGGGGATGCTGTCCAATTTCTTATTATTCTGCTGATCTTCTGGGACTAAGAAATTATTTTTGATTCTTGACTATTCTGTATTACTTTGCATTTGAGCCTTGAGCGCATTTATTATGAACCACTCGATTTTGAGATTTTGTAATAAAACACTTTGGGCCACAGGCAGAAACCTATTTTGTGCTCGTAAAGAGGCCAATTCACAGAAATGGCCCGTTTGCAAATGCAAAAAAGGCTTTTTTTTATGTGTCAAACCCTATTTTGCGATTCGGTAACCTGTTGCCGAATCGCAAATTGGTTTACGGTTCGGTATTTGCAAGGGGCATGTTTAGGGCCTCCCTTCCAAATATAGAGTCGCAGCGGTATGTATGAATGCGTTGTGGCCATGAATGCAGTCACAAAACATTCACATTTTACCACCAACTTCAAGTTGGTGGTAACCCATTCCCAAATGGGAAGTGGTCCCTGAGGAGCCTCCACCCCTTTGGGAATAGTGGCGAAAACGTTTTCTAAGAGCAGGCAGTGGACCCACAGACCACTGCCTGCTCCTAAAAAATAAAAAGAAAGCTTTTCATTTTTCTTTTTGTAATGCATACCATTTTCCTTTAAGAAAAACGGGCTGCTTTACAAAAAAAAAGATTGCTTTATTTAAAAGCAATCACAGACATGATGGTCTGTTGACTTCAGCAGGCCACCATCCCTGTGATTTTAGCGATTGCTTTCGGGTTGCAAATTGCGACCTACCTCATTAATATTCATGAGGTAAGTCATTTGTGACCCACTGGAAATCACAGAAAGTGTGCAACACATTTTCGTGCATGCCGTTTCGCAATTTCCTAATTGCGAATCACAAAGATTCGCAATTAGGGAATCGCAAAATGTTTTTTTAGTACATCTGGCCCTTTAACTTTTCCCTAATCTAGAACTCAGTTATTGTGTGGTCCCAGTTACTTATTTACAACTCTGTTAAATTATTTAATGATAGGTTTGATGTTGGGAAGGGTGCCATTTAACACAAGATCAGCCCGAAGCAGAACTGCATGAGGTAAATTTAGGTGTTTTGAAATTTGGGTTGTCACAGATTTTGAGGTTTGGAGTTCTGCTCCCACACTGGAAACAGAAATTTCCCAATTTTCTTAGAGGGAGTACTAAATCCAAAGGGGAATACATTGACTCTATTGACCTCATCATAGACAAAGTGTGGCATCAGATATTTTAGCACTTTCCAACACATCCAATTCTGTGTCAGGCCCTTCGGCTATTCAGCCTGATTTCCGATAAAAGTAAATAAATAAAATGCACTGAAATGTATTAACAGTAAATTAAATTTGCAGTTTTCATTTAGGCATACCCTTTGACAAAATGATAACAAAGAAATGGGAAAGTATCTCAGTGACTTACTTCTCTCTTCCTATGCTGAAGCCAACAATACAGCGCGAGGATAAGGATGAGGGCAATGAATACGAACAGAATGATGAGTGCAGTCTGAAGAGAACCTAAGAGAGAACATTAAGCATTTGTTTATTAACCTGGAATGTCAATCTGAAGCATAAAAACAATATTTGTCACTGACTATTTAAACAATACCCGTTGTACTGATGGAGCAAGGACTCGTATAAAAGAGACTTACTCGGATGCAATCCTCTCATATAACCTGTGACATCGTACTACTAAAGTATTGTGTAAATAAATATGCACCACACTACACATTTTTTAGTAAAGATGATGCTTGCTTATGTGTTTTACTATCAAGTAACCCCAGTGAAACTTAAAATGGCTGCTAACGCGGTAAACTGTACTGCACATGCGTCACCTGCATCTACGCAGAATGACGTTCTTTCGCTTGGAGGGAAATTTCTGCACCTGCACACTCGCTCTAAAATGGCCGCTTGAAGACTCACGTGCTAAGCATCTGCTTTGCTTAAACTAAAACAAGCTATTTACTAATTGCTAATGTGGTAAGAGCTTTTATAAATAAATGGGAGTAGAATAGGGATAGGTGGTATACAGTGAAATCATTTTATTTTGAAATTAATATGTTTCTTTTTGACCTCTTTAAAAGTTCATATTTGGACCTCAGAGTGAGACAGAAGTCTATGCCACACGTGACTTTCACACAGGCGCAGTAATCACAAGCCGGGAAGCGATGATGTAGTTTTTGAAACCCGTCCAAGGCCATCATTGTTACATGTCCTGGGAACCTGCTGCACATCCTGAATGTTGAATAGAAATGAATGTCATATGTATACTTTAGTTTGATAAAGATGTGAACACAGGTGTGAAATAAAGCTTGGGAATAAGAATTAAGGGGCGGGAACATTAAACAAAGAACCAAAGAAAATTATTAAAACTTAGTATGGTGTGATGATCATCCCCCCTTGCCTGTCCAATCAGAATTAGGAGTGTCATAAAGTTGAAACATTAATGGGTGGTACATGAGCAATGAAAGGTATAATTGAGGTAATTTAGTTAGTTAGAAGATACGATGCTGTGATGCTGAGAGACCGAGATGCTGTCCGAGAGCTGAACGAATGCTGAAAAAGAATCGATCTGCAGACTTAGAATTTAAGCCAAATAGTTAGAAGAAGATTGCAGAAGAATTGAGGAGGCATTTAATTAGAAGAAGATCACGGAAGAATCAAGGAGGAAGATAGTGTCAGAGAGGGTTGCGACGCAGGCGTCAGATCTAGAAGAGGTCACCTATCCTGTCCTGAAACCTGTCCTGAAGTCTTTTGTCACCTGAGCTTTCCCAGGGGACCTTTCCAACTCCTTGGCCAAGGGGTTGGTTTCCACACCATTCTAGGGAAATATACTTCTGTGTAGTATGTCATTGTACTGCTCTCTCTATCCTCTCTTTTCCAGAGTACTGTCATTGTGAAATTTCGCTCTAATATAGGTGACTGATTATTGAAATAATTGACTTTCCTTCCATGGAGAAAAGGAGTTCGTACTGTATTTTAGTTTTGGCTCACATGAATTTAACTAGATAAAACATTTAAACATTTCCAGAGTCTGTGGTTATTTAAAAATAGAAGAGAAAATAATTCACTTAAGTCATTTCACAATCAACTAGTTCCAAATAATAAGTCCATTGACCAGAGGAAAGAACTTTTTGATCAGTGAAATATTAGTTAAATCCTGACAGGTAACTAATCTCAGATCAGTACCATCCTATGTATATAAAAAATCAACTAAGGGTCCATGTACTTATAAATAAACCATTTGCGATGGACAGTAATAAAATCAATCAATGTTGTTTGAGCATTTTGTCATTTGAATCCTCATGATTTTTTTAGCACCATGTGTTGAGTACAATCAGGGTCAGGAGTGAGACCAAGTGGGAGAGATGATTCTGTAGAACAGGGTTTGGAAATGAGATTTTATAAAAAACGTGCTTGTGTATTGTACAGAATAATGCAGCTACGGAATATACAGAAGCATTGATACAAAAGCTTGGAAAGGGAGTTCCTTGATCTTGGAGCACTGCTAATGTGGATATCCAACTGCATTTAATATCATTACTAGTGAACATCTGAAAGACATTTTATATAGACTTATCCCTATGTAACCAAGTTGTAACAAACAGGATCATGCTCTTGACCCACTTCAATGTCTGGGCAGAAACCCCCATCAACTAACAAGACTCTGAAATGGTGAAACATCATCCATCTCCTCTCCCACTGTGTATTAGGAATTACACTGGACAGTGCTTTCTTGCAGCATCAACACTGCAGCTATATTCTTCAAACCCAAATCATTAGGAGCTGATTACACTACTCACAAAACCAGATTGCAACCATGCAAGAATAACAGCCAAACAGGTTAGTAAGGATATCATCACTAACCTTATTGGATATAGGTCAGAAAATATATAACAAAAATATTGTGTATCTTTAATAACAATGGGTGACCCTATATCCCTCAGAACCTGGGTATGTAACAGTATATGTGAACATCTGGTTTCGTTTGGGAAAAAAAGCTAATGCTATATGTTTATTTATTCACTACCATTGGAGGAAACACATCTCTCTATTAATTTCTCTACAACAATAAATTATTACAAACACACATGGGTGGGGTTTCACGTTTTATTCGTATGTTCACTTTTCATATATCGAAGTTACATGAAACAGACATTCAAAAAGGCTGCTTCAAGAAGTGATGTGTGAAACGTGCTTGTGCAGCGCAATTGCTGACTACAGGTGACTTAATGGATAAATGTAGAATATTTTTTTCAGGGTTTGATATGACAAAATTCAGTTTCATCAATGGATCGCCCGTTTTCCACAGAATCTCTCAGTTCTGGCTATATAACCTTTTCTTTTCTGCATTTCACAGGACTTCAGATCTAGCATGGGAATGATACTTGGATCATTGATGTTTTGACCCTTATTAGGTGTGTTTTCATAAAAACATCTATGCCGGTCTTCATCAGGACTAAAATCTAATGCAGCCTGTGTAATAGAATACAAAAACATGTGAGACCATATGTGTTGATATAGCGTATATTAATAATTGAAACATGTTACATTGATCGTGACTGGAGTCAACCATAAATGTATCTAATGAGTCCTGGCATTCTCTTAGATCGTAGATGCACAGTTAAGGGGCTAGAAATGGGGAAAGTCCCCCTTACAGGGTAACTCCTATGTGAAAATATGTGATTATTAATTGCTGTCTAACAGAAGCAGTGAGACAATTGAACAAGCATTCAAAACCACTCATTTTCCAACCGGGATGAGGTCGTAGAAAGGCAGTGTTGAAAAATAGTTGGCCCAATAGCTCCCCACAGGGCAGTAAATGCACTTGTCCCTGTGTTTTTCAACATTGGAAAATCTTCCCTAAAAATATATATGTCTATATATTTATTTATATACCTCAGTCAAGTGTCTTCTGAAGAGATCGTAGGCCACATCAAATAGGCGCAACAGCCTGGCTCTTAACTCCTATTTAGAATGGACGATCAAATAGTCTCCTGTCTCTTAGTGACAGTGAGTAGTGAGATGCGGCAGAAGAGTCACCCCAGATAACAGTGACACCGCTTCATTATCTCATGAGAGGGATCCCTCTCTAAGAATATGCATAGTATTTATAGTGTACAATATTGTGTCCTGTTCTAGACTTGAAAAGGAAACAAACTTGCTCAGGTGTAAAACTCTGTTCATGTGTGCCTGCAGGGCGTAAAGTAAAACTTTTTTATACATGTAGCACACATTTGTGACATAATGTTCGGGACAAGGAGATAGATACACGCAGTGTCAGTTGACAACCATTATTATATATTATATGTGAAGTTAGCGCAAGAACGTTTCTGTGAGCTATACACAATTCACTAAAGATTGTACATTACCAATCTGATGATTAAACAAAAGGCGGTGCAATTGAAAGAAATTATGAAGTAACAGTCTAAACCAATATTTTGCTGAGTTAACATCAGATCATTTCAGCAAGTTATACGACAACTCGCCGCATTCACCATTGTCCAAAACTTCACCGTGGACTGTACATTTAAAATCCGACGAATGGACAAAAGTTGATGCAATTGATAGAAGTACAATGTGCATGGATACAGCCAGTGTTTTACATATCTAGCCATTGTTCAATAGTGACACCTGTCTGGAAATCTCCTCAAATCAATTCAGTCCTTCATTAAAAGTATCAAGTACATGTATCCATTTACATTCCCTAATATTCAATACACTTAATGTGTCCCCTCCTACTGGGTTAGGAATCATCTTCTCCATTTGTATTCTGTCCGACGTGTTGGTATCTTACACACCCTTGCGTCATCTGCGTTCTATGGGGTCATGCTTATCTCTGGTCCTGTGGGTAAAACGTCTACGTGTCAGGGGATGATCTTTCCGCTATCTAGCGGCCAAGCTTTGGAATTCTCTCCCCCTTCACATTCGCAGTCTGGATAACTACTTAACGTTTAGGAAGGCAATAAAAACATATCTCTTCCCTTCGGTTTAGGCTCTAGTTTCTTGCTGTCTGCCTGTAGTAAGCGCCGGGACACCTCTTTGCTGAGGCAGCTGTTGCGCTATACAAGTCGAACTAACATAACATAACATAACATACAGTGGTACAGCAAGGGGAGGATTACTGCACTGAAGTACTGACATAATTGAGTGTACAAGAATGTTACTATACAAAGGGATCCCATACATCAAGTTGTTACATTGATCCAACAATTGACAAAGGAAGGGTTAACTGAAGGTTATCTTAGTGAACTGGAATTTGATTTTCTCAACATGAAATACCAAGGATGCCCACAATTTAATCACTCCCTAAAATACAGAATGCTTTGGAAAAATCCCCATGGAAGGCCAATAGTGTTGGTTTGTTTTCCTGTCTTAGAACCTCTTTGTAAATACATCAACCTATTTTTGAAGCTGAGTGCAACAACTACGTCCTCCATAAGAGACACCATGGAGGTCATCAAGATTGTTGAGAATCAGCCATTCATTCCACCAAATCAATTACTAGTGACTCTGGATTTAGCCTCACTATGCACAAGTATTCCACAGCGCAGGCCTTAGAGGTGTTATTAGGTATATCATTAAGAATGACTGCAGATCAGGTCTAATTTCTGGTGGAACAATAAGCTTGTGATAACTCCGGAAATTAAATCATCCCTTCTGCAATACCTGAACCAATTTAGAATTATTTTGCACATTTATGTATGTATTAAATATCAGGTTTTTTTATTCACACTCATCAATTGATTCCCATACATATTATCCACAGAGTTTAATAACACATCTACAATCAGGGTACTTAGGCCTTAATTGTGATTTTCTTTTTTAGAGGTCACCGGAGGGCCAGAATACCCAGTTCTGGCTGTCATTCCAGACCAAAAACAATAAACGGAACAATAAAACAGGACTTGTAAAGGGCAGCACTGTCACCCCTAAGGTTACCCCAGTGATTACAATGTTTCTCCCCAGGGAGAGGAATAACCTCAGCGACCAGGAGATATAAGGTCCTTTTCCATGTGTTTTTTCTGATTCCATGTGAAATTCAGCAGGCACTTTCCACTTACTCTGAGCAGGTGGAATGTGTCAGCAAGAAGACCATAGGGGAATGGGTGGTAAAGTTCATGGCATGTTTGATCCTCTTTGGGGCAGCATTGCATGTCCTCTTGTGCTGCTGCTCCGGCCAGTAGGGGCAGTGTGCTCTTGGAGCATTTAGATGGGTTTAATGGCTCTGGGCCTGAAATCATTCGGTTCCGAGTTTGCAGTCCTTATAATTTCAGAACCAGAGCCACTTGGCATTGCTATTAGTTGAATTCCATATGGAATTAAAGCTCCGTGCAAAATCTACTCATAATCAAGTCCTAATTGTTTTACTAAAAAATCTGTAAGATCACTCACGTTATTTGAGACATTGTTTTAGTCTCTGGGCGAGTGGATTAAAATCGCCAAACCTTATCAATGATATCCCTTCCAGTTCAACTGTACTTCAAATTCATTTAAAGCTTTGATTAATGATTGTGTATTATTATTCAGTATAAATGATCCAATTTCTTTGTATTTTTTAACAATGAAAACAAACACGCCAGATTGATTCTTAGTTTCTAGCTCCAGATTACCTTCATCCAGAAGATTTTTAAAACAAGCATTGGCATAGCCAATAGGTCTTGCTTTTGGACCTTATAAGTGTATAGCCATGCAACAGTTGGTATTGTTGCGCCAAGGATATTGTTCTGCATAACTAAATACTTATAAGGTTTTTAGTTATAAGGTCCCAAAAGCGAGACCTACTAGCTATGCCAATGCTTGTTTTAAATGGAGTTTTATATAGCGCAAACTTGACCCAAAGGTATCACAGAACTTTACATGAGCACCAGTTGCGTTACAGACAGACATATTCATTTTTTAATTGTTGTTAGGCACTGGGAGAATACGTGATTTGTCCAGAATCACAAGAGGTTGAGCATCCCTGCAGAGACTCAAACCCGGTTCCCCAATATTGAAGTCGATCGCTCTAGTAGTAACACCACATTCTCTCACAAGCCATGCTTGGACTACTCCTAAACCTATTGCTTTTGCCTCAAAAGGATATACCTGGTGCTTGAAAAAGTGTTCTCCAGAGAAGACTATTGAAAATGAATATTTGCAGAGCTCCCTGCCAACTCAATTGCTAAATAAAGAGTCGAAATCCGTGCTGCTGGTCGTATACTCAGTGTGACATACAATGACTACATTGTAGCTTTATTGGCTCCTCATTAAGCAGAAGATGTATTTTAAGACCATGTGCACACAAGCCTCTATTATAAAGCTTGATCACAGCCCTCTAAAAGTTTGCTACCATATTGGTCAACCAGATGCCATTGGATGGTTGTCCAAGAAAATCTTACCATACACCGAGCAATCTACATTATCATGCTATACACCCAGTAAGTTAAAAACTCTTGGTGGCAGATCTTTCCATAGTCTAGGCTCCTCCCTCTGAAAATAGTTTTCTCTCTGTATCTACAAACTGAAGGCAAGTTCCTAAGAATCAAGAAGTGCCTTAAGAGTAGTCTGTGGCAAAAGGCTTTTGGCTCTTGGCCCTATTGACATTTAGGATCAACAGGCCGTTTCCTATTTTGGGATTTCCAGCATCAGCCAACTGTCTTTTTACTGGATTTCTGTGCCCTGACTCCACACAACTTAAAGACATATTCATTTTTTAATTGTGGTTAGGCACTGGGAGAATACGTGATTTGTCCAGAATCACTAGATGTTGAGCATCCCTGCAGAGACTCGAACCCGGTTCCCCAATATTGAAGTCGATCGCTCTAGTAGTAAGGCCACATCCTCTCCCGAGCCATGCTTGGACTACTCATAAAACTATTGCTTTTGCCTCAAAAGGATATACCTGGTTCTTGAAAAAGTGTTCTCCAGAGAAGACTATTGGAAATGAATATTTTCAGAGCTCCCTGCCAACTCAATCGCTAAATAAAGAGTCGAAATCCGTGCTGCTGGTCGTACTCAGTGTGACGTACAATGACTACATTGTAGCTTTATTGGCTCCTCATTAAGCAGAAGATGTATTTTAAGACCATGTGCACACAAGCCTTTATTATAAAGCTTGATCACAGCCCTCTAAACTTTTGCTACCATATTGGTCAACCAGATGCCATTGGATGGTTGTCCAAGAAAATCTTGCCATACACCGAGCAAGCTACATTATCATGTTATACACCCAGTAAGTTAAAAACTCTTGGTGGCAGATCTTTCCATAGTCTAGGCTCCTCCCTCTGAAAATAGTTTTCTCTCTGTATCTACAAACTGAAGGCAAGTTCCTAAGAATCAAGAAGTGCCTTATGAGTAGTTCTGTGGCAAAAAGCTTTTGGATCTTGGCCCTATTGAGATTTAGGATCAACAGGCCGTTTCCTTTTTGGGATTTCCAGCATCAGCCAACTGTCTTTTTACTGGATTTCTGTGCCCTGACTCCACACAACTAAATGATAATGAAGAAACCCCTGGCATCCACCAAGTCCAAACAATGGTAGTATTATATTTTGTCAATCTTGAATGACCAGAAACCGGCCCAAAACATGAAGTAATGCCACAGTACCAGAATTGAGACTTTCTAACTGAGGCATTTGGGAATTGGGCCACAAGACAGTAGGAGCAGCAGTCTGCTGTAATGGATGCTGATATGTTGTTCTGAACCACAAAGAGCAAAACACTAAAGTTGAACCAGGGTTCTCCAAAGCCGGTCCTGGAGAACCGCATCCATTCCAGATTTTTAGCATATTCTCATTCGCATCCATGCCAGATTTTTAGCATATCCTCATTTAGATACCTGTAGTTATCTTAAAAATCTGGCATGGATCCGGCCCTCCAGGACCAACTTTGGAGAACCCTAAGCTCTCTGGGAGCACAAAACCTTGCATTCAAGCAATATTAACATAGCAAACCGATGAAGACAGCAGAACATAAATCACCTATGCTCTCATGCTGAATTCAAAATGTGACGCTCACCCAAAATGGCTTTTCAGAGTGACTGACCACAAACACCAAAAAAATAAAAATGACTCCAGTAAGTCTCTTGTGGAACACAAACATTAAATTCCAGCTGCCAGTGTGATCTGCACCCACTACATTTGCTCAGTAGCAGCTCTTGTTCATACACCGGTTTGGATTGTAAAAACGGTAATGTACAAAATTGTAAAAATATGTAACCACTATGTGTGCTAAGCTGTTGTTTATTTATTTTTTTATTTTAAACCAACCTTTATTGCCCTCATTAAATGTAACACAGCCGGTGCCTACATCACCGCGGGCCGGCACAGCAATACCCGACATTCAATGCAAGGGGCAGCGGGGGGTGCAAACACAGCAAGCCGCCTACCTTCCATTGGGCCGGCCGCATCAGGTAGGCTATCAGATCAGGCAATGGTCAACTCAGGTCTCCAAAAAACTTTATCCCCCCAAAACAAAACCCCAACAGGATCTTTTAGTCACAATAAAGCCACATCTATAGCCTAATAGACTCACTCCAGTTGCCATTCAGGTGCCACTCAATCATACACAGCTATGGGTTACTGTCCCACGTGTTTGCCACATACCCCACTACTCCCCAAAGCGTGCGTGTGAACCCACATCCGGGGAATCCCCTTTCTCTGCAGGACCCTCCCCATCTCACTCCACAATCCCCACCTGCTCCAGGCTCGGCTCTGGCTCCTCACTGTCAGTATGTGCCAAGAGGTATGCCCGAAGAGGGCCCCAGATATCCTTAGGGTGTGAGGAAGGAGGCATAAGTTCAGTGTAAGTGTGCAGCTGTTCCTGGCAGTGTATGAGGTTGTTAAACCAATCCTTAAATTTAGGGGCTTGGCCATGCTCCCAGCGGCAGGCTACACGCTGTTTCACCATCAAGAGGACCAGGTAGGCGAACCTCTGCACCTTAGCAGGGATTTGTTCCATGTTGTAGTGTAGTTCCTATATTCCCAATAGGCTCTGCGCATTGGAATATCATAAACGGTAGTTTAGACGTAGGACTGAGGTCGACTAGGTCTCTATTGAATATGTTAGACTTAATTATGAATGCCAGCTAGCTCAGAGGTCACTAGAAACTTTCTCGAGTAAACAAGAAGGTGTTAACTTTCCTGAATAGACAAGAAGGGAGTAGTTTCTGACAACTGCATAAACAAGACAACTTTGCTCCCCTAACACAAGGAGAATATCTCCAGAGTCGCGGAAACAATGAATAACTATTCCACTCAGTCTATCGTGCATGCTTAGTTTCACAAGGAGTGCAGAGAAATAGAGAGACGGGCATTTTCAATAAACGTGGTTATTTATTGAGCAGTCTTCTTTCTCATGCAAGAGAAGTGAATTGCCACAATTGCAATACTTGTCATAAAGTAAAGTGTGTACAGTAAAAGGAGTATTATGAAAAAATACTGTAAAAGCATTTATATGGTTTCTAAGCCATAAGATACTTAAAATGGATAAAATACATACAATGATAAAAGTTGACTAAACGTACTCAACTGGTGCTTCTAAAATATGCCTACCCCGGTGTACCTAACCTAAGTCTAGTACGTGGGAAGGAGTAAGTGAGATGTAGTTTGAGTTAAGAAAGTTTTTGCCAAGAATCTGAATCAAGAATTCTCTAAGGGTCTAATCAGCTCCGTACCTTGGTTATAGAATGAAGGAGGTCTTGAATCTCTCTCTCAGGACTCGATCTCCCAGCAACCCGCAAGGGTGACCGGAAAACACTGGAGCTGGATTTCTCGGCAGGAGAAAAGACAGCGTCTCTCTCAGTGCGTCAATGGGAAGGTCGGCTTCCTTCGGCACTCGTTACTGCAGGGCGTCGGGGAAGTAGATAGCCGATCTGCTCCAAACCACCGTGTGTTTTGCTAAGGCAGATGCTGGAATATTTATACCTGGAACGTGCCGAGTTTGACGTAAGGTTGGACATAAGACGTCACTAAGAACTCGCAGTTCTTTCAGGACTCCAGGATTTCTAGGACAAATGAATACAGAAGCAGGGGGGGATTCCCGGGCTGCTGGAGGCTTGGTTTGTTTAAAGAACGCGTTGTACTTTCTAGGAGTCTATGGGAGTAGCCTTGCCGTATTTGGACTGCACTGGCTATGACTTAATATGGGTATGATTCTTATGCCTTTATAAGGATATGATTTGATATAACCACATAAGGGCATAAATCGGGAATATTTAAATAGGGTCCTAGATACGTTTACAACACCCACTCCACGTATAATGTCCATCATTACTAAATACCAAGCAACATTAAACACATAACAATGCATGTGTTTTCCAGCCCACCCCAAAATACATAAAATGCATTTGAAAGGGTATATACATGAAAAAAAATGAGTATTATACTGTACGCTTTCAAGCAGTGGTATCATTCAGATAATGTAATTTTAGTGCATTGTAATCTTCACTGAATGAATCACGAAATTTACATTCATGAAATGGCTCTTAATACAGAAGAAAAGGTCGAGACCATTTCATCACATATTTATACAAGACTGTACATGTGCTAGAGGCTAAGTCAAAGTATTGTCTCTAGAGATTCTAAAAATAGAAATCTTGTTCTCTAAGAATAGTTCTACTTTAAGCAGAGTATCATGTGCCAAAAATGTAAATATTTTGGAAACTTGAAAAAAATAATTTCGCTCTCAGGGGAAAAAAATAGTTCCATAGTTTTTTAGAAGTTCTGTTTATCAAAACTGAAGGCCGAATTAAGAGTTCAGGGAACGCTGTGTGCTCGCTTTTCAAAAGTTATTCTCGTTGTTAGGAGAGAACATTAACTCAGATAGGCTGGCAAAAAAATCGTCTACAACAGTAGGTGAAAGTTGGACCAAGTCCGAAAAAGTAGAAATAGTGCATATGTGAGAAGCATTGCCGTCATCGGTGTCTAGGTCAGCAATAGTCACAGAAGGTTGTACCTGTGTGCCGCTTTCATCTAGTATCTCACCGCCACTTAATCGTAATGGTGAGGTCCCAACAAATCCCGCCATCAGAATAGGTTGCCGCTGGGGACAACACGTTGCATGAGCCGTTACCGAACCAAGCAAAGTATCGATATCCATAGGTACTGCTGATGGAAGGGTGAGACAGATGTCTAACACGCATTCTTCTCCGCAAAGCAAGCATCGTAGAACAGGCAAGATGCAATCTTGCCTGATTGGTCTGAATGAAAGAAACCAGGTAGTATTCAGATCTCTTAGCCGAGCCAAGCCGAGGACTTTAGTAATCCACTCTCGGTATCGCATTGCTAGGATCGTCTCTTCCATTGTAGCCTGAGTTTTGTCTGTGACTTGACTTGCCATATCGGAGCAGAAGGAACAAAAATAAGATTCCTGCTACGAGTCCCCAGGTGAGAGGCAGGCCGCCGAACAGAGAGTGCACGAAATTCGGGAAGATGCTCAGGACTGCTTCAAAGGGTGCTAACAGTCCCGAAAAAATTGTCTTAAATACATGTGCGGTGCCACTGGTATCTGACATGTTTAAGATTTGACTTAACATTTCTACGAAATGCACGGGGCAATTTGTCGATAATAATGCATGTATCTCTGCTGCTGTCCTTGCAACTTGCAGATTATACGTTTCTCTAGACGAGGTTAAAGGCACAGTTGTTTGTAAAAGAATAGACTTCATTCTGCTTAAAGTATCAATTCGAATAGAAGAGATATTCAGAGAAGGCCATATTGCTGCCTCCTTGTCTGGCTTGCTGTTTGGATACAATACTTGCATACAACAAGTGACCCTGGAAGTAACACTCACGAGATAGGCCGTTCCTGGCACCATGCCACAACAGCTGTGGTCACTTATTATAACGTAGCTGCCGTTGGAAAGCTGTTTGAAAAAAGGCTCTATCTGTGTAGCGGGTGTGCCGTGCAGGTGACATGAAAGGTTATTTGATGAACCTTCGCAGGCTCCATGTAAGTTAATACCTTGACACAGAAGTGTACCGCTTAGTGAATTTTTACAGTTGTTACCACTAAGAAATACCTCTTTTTTCCCTTCACTATAACATCTATGTGTATAAGGTAAATTCCAGGTTGACTTGATGTACCCTTTACCCAGCCTTTCATACAGGCCCGCTGGTATATGCTTTTGGCAATATTGAAACTGAAAAGTCGTTATCGGAATTGTAATGGTGCCTTGCATTATCCATTCAATGACAGGTCTTTCGGAGATTGTCAATAGCAATCTTTCTAGTTTTTCAATGCTCAGCACCGTATAGTCTGCTCCTTTTTGTGCCAAAGTGATTTGTTTATCTGTAAGGTTAAAGATAGAAAACAATGACGTTGTGTTGATTAGACGCCATGGCACGTAGCCTGAACGGAGATTTTGTAACGTCCAGCCTAACTACAATAGAACGTAATAGGGACTGGCCATGTTGTAACATTAGCATATCGTGTTCTATTATATCAATAGCAGATGATACAATGCTGTCCAGTGAATAAATTCTGGAGGACAGAGTCGTTAACCCATTGTCCACTACAGACAGTGATTTTTCCAAATGAATATGATCAATTTCTCGTATTTTTTCAGCAGTTTCAATTTGCGTTACTTTCAAAGCTTCGTTGTAAGCCGCATATATACCGGCGTATATGAAACTTTTTGACGCTGTTTGCGAGGTCCCATGACGAAATCTCGCAAGTCAGCACCTTCTTTAAGTAAAGTCAAGTGTTGCTTAATTTCAGGTAGTGTGGATTTTTGTAGCCATTCGAGGCATAGTTTTCCTACACTGTATGTTGTTATTATCCCTGGATGTTGTCTCTGGGAATATCTTGGGTCTGGCCTGTTCTGTTTGAACCCCTGTGTTTTGTTCAGGAATCTATCTTGACAGTTATTAGTGTCTGCGGGCCAGATAAACCATTTTTTCCAATCAGGATTTGTTCTGTTTTGGTGTAAAATATGGGATAAGTCTATCTCCACATCTGTAGTGCTATTACTATCAGGTATGGGCGTTGGTATAGACGGTTTGTTTAAGTCCTTTATCTTGGCTAGTCCAAGACAGATTGTTTGCTGAATAGTGTCATTCAGGAATATTATCTGTTCTGGGATCATGCAGGCTCTGAATAATGATTCTAAACTTTGTACCTGCTAGTCTTTTGTACCCCAGACTGTTTTTGTCTCAATGTTGTTTTTCCAAAATTCAAAACCAAATGTAGACATTTTTTCATAAAATTTTACAGAATAAATTAGTTTAGTATTTGTCAACATGATTTTCATTCCTGTCTTATTCATAATTTTAAAATAAAATGTTTCTGGATCAGTGTTATTAAACCCTGAGAAGTATTGGAATTTCTCATAAAATGTTTTCGAGCTGCCTTTTGGCGGTGTTGGACAATGCTCCCATTGATTATAAGTAAAAACATTTCTAGGGTTAGCAGATTTATGCAAATAGTGATGACCATAATGATTAAAGCAATACATTTCTTCATAATTTGATGAACCTTGTAAATAATCATGTTCTGTAAATTGTGCTGACATTTCTAAATTTGACATCATATTGTTAATATTTTCAAAGTCCCAATCATCAGAGAAAGTACTAGATGATACAAAGTCACTTAAGGAAACCTTGAACTGGTGTAGATATTTCAAGAGTTCAACCGGGCCATAGATTTCGTAATCAGTTGCGTCCCATGCTACACCACCAGGTATAGGAATGGCTGTGATGTTCACTGATGACAGTTCTCTTTTCTCGATGTGAGAAGATCTGTGAGGTTTTAGAACCAAGTTGATGTTCTGACTTGCTGTGTCCATTGTACTGTATTTTCCATCAATCATTTTTCCCAAGCTTAAAACCAAAATGAGCCAGAGTAGGAGAAAAAGTACATCTAACCAATCCACAATTCAATCCATGGTGAAATCAGATATGTTTCTCCAAGTTGATGAAAGAGTTCTGTAATTTTGTCTTTGAAAGTTTTGTTTGCTGGCTTGTCCTCATGTTCACTTGGATCATCAGAAAAGTCTTCGAAATTGATGAAGCAGCCAGATGCTGTTCTGTCAATTTTTGTAATTGCTTCCGGATTTTCATTAGTCTTTGGATCTTCCTTTGTCACGTTAGTATAGTTAGAGGCTACATCATTGTAGACAGGTGTTTCTTGATGAACTGTTGCAATTTGGGTTTCAAGAGGCACAAATTCCATGGCTTTGTTGCATAGTCCTTTTTTATTCACTGCAGGTTTATCAAATGTGATTAGTCTCTCAGTTTGAACCTCTTGGATTGTAGCAAGGTTTGGTCTTCTGCTACTTCTTGGGAGTCCACTGGGCCTACTACTTATTATTGGCCACATGATTGTGGTTTTACCAGGTCGATTGATACAACTCTGTTCTCCTTTTTACCAGCAAGCGGCGGTAGTACTACTGATCTTGTTCCGCTGATAGCTAAGACAGGTACTGCTTTTCTGTAAGAAGGCCCAAATTACTTCTTCACGCGTACTTTCTCTGACCAGATCCCCAATCTTTGGAATCCAGACAGGTCTTGCTGGGACAGGTGGTTTTTCTTCAGTGGCCGTTGGCTTTAGCTTTGTGTTACTTAGACTTCTTGTTTCATTTAAGTTCTGTAAAACAGCCAAACGATCTTTGATATCAAAGGTTTATTGTTCCACCACTGAAGTCTGACAATCGAGGTCTTCGATTATCATTGTTGTACCAAACAAAAGTTCATACGGAGTGATTCCACCCAGAGAATTTCTTGGCAGATTATTAAGACTACGTTGGACACTTATTAGATGTTTGACCCACCCATCACCCGTAACTAATACCCTCGCTGTTATAGATTGCTTTATGTCACGATTTTTTCTCTCCGCTACCGCATTTCCCTCAGGATGGAATGGACTAGAGTGCCGCAATGCAATGCCCAAGCTGGCCATGGCCTCCTTGTAAGCTCGAGAGCTAAACGCAGGACCCTGGTCAGAATGTAGCATGCCAATTGCGTATGTGCTGATAAAGACTCACAAATCTTTTATAACAGTTCTGGCATCAGCCGAGCGCTGGGGCCACATCCAAATGAATCTTGTCTTAATTTTTATGGGATTGCTTCTTTCCTTGTGGATGTCTGCGTCTAGATAGCCTAATGCTGTCTAATAGAGGTGTCTGGGCTAGTATCTGGTCCGGTTCACAACTGCGATCTCTGATGCAGTCCTGACAGTTCATTGCAAAGTTATAAATTTGCACGCTCATCCCCGGCCACCAGTATTGTGATTGCAATTCTATTAGAGATTTCAAGATCTCTTGGTGCCTCAGACCCATTCCCATATGTGCTTCTTGAATCAAGTAAGCCCTCCGGTTCGTGTTTGGAATTACTCTGTCCCCTACTCCAGGGATTCGAGCAAAAGGAACGGAGTTCGCATCAATGATGTATGTATTATTGAGTGGATAATTTAGAGGTAATGCCGCGTAGTCGCCTTCTATTGAGGCTTTTACTGCTAGCATAGTTTCTCCATCAATTTGTTTTTTAGAACACTTATTTGTAGCTACGAAGCCGGTTGAACAGCTGCCGCTGTGGCTCTGTTAGCCAATGAATTCCCTGCAACGTGAACGCCATCACGTTGAAGACTCTGCGTATGTATCACGTGAGTCTTTCGTAGCTCTTTCTGTAAAAGAACTACTTGTTCCCATAGCTTTTTATGCTTTATTGTGGCACCTGTCTCAACTTTGTAACCGTTTTCAATCCAGGTCTGCATCAAGTTATTGTAAGAATGGATGCAGTAATACGAATCACACACTATTAGTGTGGGGAATTCGCGATCAGCATTCTCAAGCGCCATCTTTAGAGTTCGTAATTCAGCTCGCTGAGCTGTACAGTTTCTGAGTGATTCAGTTTTAGTGATCATTGCTCTGAATTTACCTATGCGCCAGCGACCTTTAACAATCGCGCATGCTGCATTGTAAGCTTTTTTTATCCACAACGTAGTGTTGTGCAAATCTGTCTGTGTAGATTACACAGGTGTACTGTTCCAGAGGCAGAATTTCGATCGGCAGAGGACATTCATGTTCGTATTCTAGATGTTCTAGCTTTTTCCTTTTGAGATCAAATGCGTGTATCACGTCTGTTGCCGCAACCCATTGTATCCATTCTGGATCTAATGCCATAGCATTTGGAATGCTCGGTCTTGTTACTGCCTCAAGGGCTGATATTGCTGTTAAAACAGATATTCTCTTCCCTTGAGCTAGGGCTCTTCCTCTTTCTACAGCAGTTTGAACCGCAGTTAGAATATTTTCAGTAGAACTGAATTTCATTTCAGCTTGTGTGTACAAGTGTGATTTATAAGCTATTGGTACCGTTTCTCCCTCATTGGAGGTCAGGTATGTGAATCCGCATCTTCCTGGAATTACAAGTTTGCGTTCGTTTGCGCGTATTTGCAGTTTTGTTTTAGTTAACATGTCTGTTTGTAATGATCGTAAATTTTTTGTGTGTGTCTGAGTCCAATTATTTGGTTTGAAATCAGGTTTTATTAATTCGTAGAGGGGTTTAACTCTCTCTGCATAATTTAGAATGTAAGTTCTTCCGAAATTCAGGAAACCTAGAATTGATTGTAAGTTTTTCAGTGTTTTTGGAGCTTGGAGTACTGCACACTTCTCTAAGAAGTTGTCTGCTAGGCTTTTGCCTTCACTTGATAACTCATTTCCGAAAAATAGGACCGTGAGGTGGGCAATTCGTGACTTTTTAAAGTTGAATTTGTACCCTTCAGATGGGAACCCAAGTATGATGGTGTTCACTCTTTTCAAGTGTGTCTCCAGGTCATCGTCTGTAAGATAGATGTCATCGACATGTCATCGACATAAGATAATGCCTCATCATCATATATTTGTAGTAACTCTGTTACCCTGGCTGAAAATAATCCTGGGCTGTTCTTGAATCCCTGTGGGAGACGACAAAATTGCTATGGGCCCCCATACTTGAGAAAGCGGTCAAATACCTGCTTTCTGGTGCAATGTTTGACAGAAGAAACCATTTGAAATATCTAATGTCGTTTTATATTTTTTGCGCACGATGTTATTCATTAGTGCTGCACTGTGTGAGTTTTGTACTGCAAATGTTTTGCAACAAGAATTTAGGTGTCTGTAGTCCAAAACTAGACAATATGAATCGTCTGGTTTGGAGACAGGAAACAAAGGATTGTTCATTTGTGAGGTGCATGTTTCAATCACCCCCTGATAATCAAGTTGATCTAAGATCTCTCTGACTTGTTTTTTAGCTTCTTGCTTAACAGGATACTGCATCTGTGCATGTAGATGAGATTATGTGAAACAAAGATAATAAATTGATAGTCCCAAGACATCCTAATCAGGAATAAACCATAAATGTATCACGTTAACCAAAATCATAGAAAGCGAATGTCCGAAAGTATAAGCGACTCAAAGTTGAAAACCCAAGAACGAGCGTGAGTCTAAATTTAGACTCACGCTCGTTCTTGGGTTTTGAATTTGGTATTACCTTGACACAGTACTCCACTCGGCATTTATAATTACGACACACAGCCTTTATTGTTTCTAATTCACGTTTCAACTTTGAGTCACTTACACTTTCGGACATTCGCTTTCTATGATTTTGGTTAACGTGATACATTTATGGTTTGTGTGTGTCTGAGTCCAATTATTCCTGATTAGGATGTCTTGGGACTATCAATTTATTATCTTTGTTTCACATAATCTCATCTATGGTTTTTGACACAATCGCGATTGAGTTAGCAATTATTACACAAACAATGAGTTTGTATAGCTTGTGATTAATTTACAGTAGTGATTCAATTTTTGTAATATGTTTGTGCTTCATGACACTTGAAGAGATCCTACATATATTTTTTCTATATTATTTTCAGACTACCCCTGACGAAGGACTGAAACAGTCCGAAATGCATTGGGTGATTTCTCAATGGTCTTTCTGAAAATCTTGGAAAGTTTAAGGATGTTTAACTAACAATCAGCTATATGATATTGATCATTTCCTGTGAAGAAACATGGAATAAAATATGATGGAAATCATGATTCTTTGAAGTTGATTATATTCTTCAAGACGCTCCCACGTCCATTTGGTTGTGCTCGGAGAGACGGCACTTACTTCTAGTGTCGCAACCTGTTATATAATCATTTCTTCGCCATGTGGGCATTCCCTGACAAACTCTGGTGGCCAGTCTTTCTCTGCTTGCAGGATATCATAGCCTTTATATAGGTTCTCCCAAAAGAGACCTCTTATTTTCCTAGTTTTGTCCCCCTCTATACGTAATGTTATTTCATATAATTTATGGGGCACACTAACTCTGGTGTCTGCAGTTTCCACTTGAATGTATTCATTCGTGTCCACTGTCTCCAGAAGATTCATCTGGATCTTGCGAGCTATGGTCACTTCTGCTGCGCTGTCTAGCATTGTCTGGGCCCATTCTCCGTTCTTGAGTTGTGTTCTCAGAATCCTCGGCATGTTTTACTTTAATACTGGCTACCTTCTTTTTGTGAAATTGTAATTTTTTACTTTGATGAGCAGGTTCCTTGTCTTTGGACTTGGCGCGCTCTTCCGTATGTTCTGACCGTCCTCTTCTTTCCGATTTCTGTGAGGAAGTCTGAAAAGATCGAGAGGAACGTGTATCAATATCTTGATATCTGTCAGGTTTTTTCAAATTGTCCCTATTTCTAAGGTTGTATCTTTTTTCAGAGGGCTCCCTTTGTGGAGACCTGTACCCCCGTTCTGGAGATCTATTTCTCCATTGGGGAGACCTTCCTCTGGTCTGAAACTGTTTTTCTCTGGGAGTGGTTTGTTTATTACCCTCCCACTTCTTTTTTGGAGTAATGAGATTATTTTTGATAAAGGTTTTTTCAGGATTTTCAGTTAGTTGTGCTTTTAGTGGTTTCCCACCCAAACTATCTCTACCTAGTTCTTCATAGGATTTTTTAATTATTCTGGCAAGTTCAAAAGGTTGTTCTGCTATATCTGTTTCTTTTAATTTTTGGCGGATCATTGTACCGTCAATTGTTAATTGAACTAATTGTCTATATGCTTTTGTTAATTCTTGTAGCTGAACAAAAAGTTCTCCACTTGACATTTTTTCAACGTCGGGATGTGGTGTATAGCTGGCTAGAACCGACCATGTGGCTCCTGGTCTACCTAGTGGACCGAGCCTGGTGATGTGATTTTTATGTTTTAGGGCGCCATTAAACCAGAGCTCATGCTCTTGGTAAGTTAGTGGAATTTCGACATCCTCGAAAGGGGCGTATTCCTCTGGAGATTCCTCTATTTTGTAGTAGTGGAACTCGTGTGTCACAGCATTTGCTGCTGGAAAATGTATCCATGAATAGAATACCTCTGTCTGCCGATATTCATGTGCCTCGACAACAAATATTACTGTACCACCTCTTGATGATACTCCATTTTCTATAAGTTTCATAGTTATGGTTTTCCTTATATTTACCGGGATGAGTATTGCATCCGGGTCATTTTGTTGGAGAGTTGTGTCTTCCGCTAATAGTTGAGTTGCTATTCTAGCTCTCTCCCTTTCTTCGTCACTTTCCGTCATTTTACTGACTGAAAGTTTGCAGAGCAAGTTTCAAGGAAAAAAAGATTAGGTGCACAATATTTTGGAACACTGTATCCTTCAACGTTGACAAAACCGAAAACTAATACATAGGAATCTCTTCCTACTAAGTTCTGGCAGATATTAACCTTTTACCCACTCCAGATGTCTACTGGAGTTTTTACGGGAAAAGGGGTCTGTGTGAAAAGAACGACTGAGTTACTTTAGTATCTAAGGTTAAATTATCGCCTTACCAAACGTTGGGCGCCATGTAGTGTAGTTCCTATATTCCCAATATGCTCTGCGCATTGGAATAACATAAACGATAGTTTAGACGTAGGACTGAGGTCGTCTAGGTCTCTATTGAATATGTTATACTTAATTATGAATGCCAGCTAGCTCAGAGGTCACTAGAAACTTTCTCGAGTAAACAAGAAGGTGTTAACTTTCCTGAATAGACAAGAAGGGATTAGTTTCTGACAACTTGATAAACATGACAACTTTGCTCCCCTAAAACAAGGAGTATATCTCCAGAGTCACGGAAACAATAGATAACTATTTCACTCAGTCAATCGTGCATGCTTAGTTTCACCAGGAGTGCAGAGAAATAGAGAGATGGGCGTTTTCAATAAAAGTGGTCATTTATTGAGCAGTCTTCTTTCTCATGCAAGAGAAGTGAATTGCCACAATTGCAATACTTGTCATAAAGTAAAGTGCGTACAGTAAAAGGAGTATTATGAAAAAATAATGTAAAAGCATTTATATGGTTTCTAAGCCATAAGATACTTAAAATGGATAAAATACATACAATGATAAAAGTTGACTAAACGTACTCAACTGGTGCTTCTAAAATATGCCTACCCCGGTGTACCTAACCTAAGCCTAGTACGTGGGAAGGAGTAAGTGAGATGTAGTTTGAGTTAAGATAGTTTTTGCCAAGAATCTGAATCAAGAATTCTCTAAGGGTCTAATCAGCTCCGTACCTTGGTTATAGAATGAAATAGGTCTTTTATCTCTCTCTCAGGACTCGATCTCCCAGCAACCCGCAAGGGTGACCGGAAAACACTGGAGCTGGATTTCTCGGCAGGAGAAAAGACAGCGTCTCTCTCAGTGCGTCAATGGGAGGGTCGGTTTCCTTTGGCACTCGTTACTGCAGGGAGTCGGGGAAGTAGATAGCCGATCTGCTCCAAACCACCGTGTGTTTTGCTAAGGCAGATGCTGGTATATTTATACCTGGAAGGTGCCGAGTTTGACATAAGGTTGGACATAAGACGTCACTAAGAACTTGCAGTTCTTTCAGGACTCCAGGAGTTCTAGGACAAATCAATACAGAAGCAGGGAGGGATTCCCGGGCTGCTGGAGGCTTGGTTTGTTTAAAGAACGCGTTGTACTTTCTAGGAGTCTATGGGAGTAGCCTTGCCGTATTTGGACTGCACTGGCTATGACTTAATATGGGTATGATTCTTATGCCTTTATAAGGATATGATTTGATATAACCACATAAGGGCATAAATCGGGAATATTTAAATAGGGTCCTAGATACGTTTACAACACCCACTCCACGTATAATGTCCATCATTACTAAATACCAAGCAACATTAAACACATAACAATGCATGTGTTTTCCAGCCCACCCCAAAATACATAAAATGCATTTGAAATGGTATATACATGAAAAAAATGAGTATTATACTGTACGCTTTCAAGCAGTGGTATCATTCAGATAATGTAATTTTAGTGCATTGTAATCTTCACTGAATGAATCACGAAATTTACATTCATGAAATGGCTCTTAATACAGAAGAGAAGGTCGAGACCATTTCATCACATATTTATACAAGACTGTACATGTGCTAGAGGCTAAGTCAAAGTATTGTCTCTAGAGATTCTAAAAATAGAAATCTTTTTCTCTAAGAATAGTTCTACTTTAAGCAGAGCATCATGTGCCAAAAAGGTAAATATTTTGGGAACTTGAAAAAAATAATTTCGCTCTCAGGGGAAAAAAATAGTTCCATAGTTTTCTAGAAGTTCTGTTTATCAAAACTGAAGGCCGAATTCAGAGTTCAGGGAACGCTGTGTGCTCGCTTTAAAAAAGTTATTCTCGTTGTTAGGAGAGAACATTAACTCAGATAGGCTGGCAAAAAATTTGTCTACAACAGTAGGTGAAAGTTGGACCAAGTCCGAAAAAGTAGAAATAGTGCATATGTGAGAAGCATTGCCGTCATCGGTGTCTAGGTCAGCAATGGTCACAGAAGGTTGTACCTGTGTGCCGCTTTCATCTAGTACCTCACCGCCACCTAATCGTAATGGTGAGGTCTCAACGAATGCCGCCATCAGAATAGGTAGCCGCTGGGGACAACACGTTGCATGAGCCGTTACCGAACCAAGCAAAGTATCGATATCCATAGGTACTGCTGATGGAAGTGTGAGACAGATGTCTAACACGCATTGTTCTCCGCAAAGCAGGCATCGTTGAACAGGCAAGGTGCAATCTTGCCTGATTGGTCTGAATGAAAGAAACCAGGTAGTATTCAGATCTCTTAGCCGAGCCAAGCCGAGGACTTTAGTAATCCGCTCTCGGTATCGCATTGCTAGGATCATCTCTTCCATTGTAGCCTGAGTTTTGTCTGTGACTTGACTTACCCTATCGGAGCAGAAGGAACAAAAATAAGATTCCTGCTACGAGTACGAGTACTCAACTGGTGCTTCTAAAATATGCCTACCCCGGTGTACCTAACCTAAGCCTAGTACGTGGGAAGGAGTAAGTGAGATGTAGTTTGAGTTAAGATAGTTTCTGCCAAGAATCTGAATCAAGAATTCTCTAAGGGTCTAATCAGCTCCGTACCTTGGTTATAGAATGAAGGAGGTCTTGTATCTCTCTCTCAGGACTTGATCTCCCAGCAACCCGCAAGGGTGACCGGAAATCAGTGCGTCAATGGGAGGGTTGGCTTCCTTCGGCACTCGTTACTGCAGGGCGTCGGGGAAGTAGATAGCCGATCTGCTCCAAACCACCGTGTGTTTTGCTAAGGCAGATGCTGGTATATTTATACCTGGAAGGTGCCGAGTTTGACGTAAGGTTGGACATAAGACGTCACTAAGAACTCGCAGTTCTTTCAGGACTCCAGGAGTTCTAGGACTAATCAATACAGAAGCAGGGGGGGATTCCGGGGCTGCTGGAGGCTTGGTTTGTTTAAAGAACGTGTTGTACTTTCTAGGAGTCTATCAGAGTAGCCTTGCCGTATTTGGACTGCACTGGCTATGACTTAATATGGGTATGATTCTTGATATAACCACATAAGGGAATAAATCGGGAATATTTAAATAGTGTCCTAGATGGATATATATATATATATATATATATATATATATATATATATATATATATATATATATATATATATATATATATATATATATATATATATATATTACCTACTGGCGGTCGCCAGTAGGTAGTTATAGTTAGGACCTAGTTTCCATAGGAAATCCTCAACATTCTATTTGGATTAACTTTGGCCCTGGTGGATGAATCTTTGCGAATTTCTCAAAGAAGATGGCTCAGTCCGCTGCGCTCCTTCCCTGAAAGTTTGGGGGGGATTGGTGAAGTGGGGGCTGAGATAAAAGGGGGGTCCCAAAACGTGTTTTCTCCATGTTATTTTCCATAGGACGTTTAGACACGGCTACAGGTCGAACGGCTGAATGGATTTATAAGAAATTTGGCAAAACTGTAGAGTCCGGCTCGCAGATTACGCTTTTTTTGGAATGGTGTAAATCCGTTCAGTAGTTGCTGAGAAAATTAAAGTTAAAGTCAATTATATATCTATACGCGCGCACAGGTGCGCGCACTCAAGCGGCTGCGCGCGAGCGGAATTTTTTTTTTGCTGCGTGACGTCTGTTAACGTTCGATTCGAAGGAAATCAGGAAGTGTTGACCGCCATTTTGTCACTGCGAGTAAATATATTGTTCATTTCAAAGCGTTGGAACATGGAAAGGGGAGAAGGTAGAGATTGTTTTGTTGCGTAGGTTTTCTCAGGGTGTGCAGTAAGGTCCTTAAAGGCGAAAATATATATATATTTTTTTTTTAAAGTTGCGGGGTGCGCACACTCGGGCGCGCACACTTATTTAGAAGAGTGTGAAAATGGAGATAAATCAGAAGTTTGAGTGCTTTGATATAAGGTGGCTCTGAAAAGAGCCCTTGTGTTAATTGAGTTTTTTCTGCATTTATAAGTAAGTAGTGATGCAGAGCCGGATGTTGCAGAGGAAGATTCTGTTTCTGTCTTCCTTCTTACTTAGTTATGGTTTTTTCACTCTCACTCCAGGCTTTTAGTCTGTGGATGGAAATCCATGAACCTAGACTCACCTATGAAAATCATACTATTGATGCTTGACTGAGGCCAAGGAGATCAGAGTGCATGTGTGTGTAAGGTGATGTACCTTTGGGGAGATGATGTTACGTTTAAACGTAGCCTCTGAGTGCTTAGTTCGGTTCTGTTCTCTCACTGTTGTTGATTTAGAGCCCCAAATACAAAGGCTTGTTGTTGCTTGTGAATCCCCAAGTGTATATTTGCTCATACTGATCCATTACGCCCCGGCGTATCCATGTCGTAGGCTGCACGAGTGGGTGAAACTCAGCTGGCCGAGCAAGACTTGGGGAGGGGGCAGGAGTCAAGAGGAAACAAGGAGGGGTTTTCATCATTTGGGACAAAAAATATTTCTAAACCAATGAAAAGTTTTATTAACAAGTCACATGACCTGTTATGCTTACGTTACGCGCTCCGCGCAGCGCCCCGGATTGCTTCCGGGAAGCTGCGCTTCGCGCCTCGCGCACCGGAGCACTTCCGGGTGCGCTAACGCAGTGTGTCATATGACGCATTATGCAACAACGCGATACGTCGTTGGGGCTGCACCGGAACTGATTGAATTGGTAGTCTACAGTGTTTCTGGAAGTTTCAGACTGAAGCTGGCGTCAACATGAGAGCACCCCGTGGCTACGTCGTGGCCATTCTGCGAGCAATCATGGCAGAAGCTCCCCACCGGAACTCTGCGGGAGTCGGGGGCCCCGGTGACTCTTGTCGAATCTTCAAGGCTGATGGGACGCTTTTGGGAATGGGGCCCATGCCGTAGCAGTCAAGCGTCCGAGTTCCAGGGTTGTCCAGAGCCATCCTTGCAGGCCAGGCCCAAGTCTGTGGAGCCGACCGCCATTTCCTGAGCTCCGTGGCAGCCGCCTGTCGCTGTACCGGAAGAGTGGGTGCAATTGAGCTGGATGGCGGGTGAGACGCTGTAATAGCAAGAGCAGGCGCAACTCAGCTTGTCGAGTGAAGCGCTGGGGTGTAGCTGAGAAACCTCCACCTGGGGAGGTGGGGGAGGCTCGTTCGCGCCGCCTCTCCCTTCTAGTGCACCCCACGCCGTCTCCTGACGCAGGTATATGTGATGGTTGGACCAGGGCACCGCAGGACATGTCTTCAGGTCAAACGGATTGTGGGACAAGGTCCAGAATGGAAGAGTCACCAAAAGGCTAAAAGTTCCTCCAGACCCCGGGAGCCGGCCGCCTATGTCGAGTGAAGTGCTGGGGTGCAGCTGAGAAACCTCCACCTGGGGAGGTGGGAGAGGCTCGTTCGCGCCGCCTCTCCCTTCCAGTGCACCCCACGCCGTCTCCTGGCGCAGGTATATGTGATGGTTGGACCAGGGCACCGCAGGACGTGTCTTTAGGGGTGTAGCTGAGAAACCTCCACCTGGGGAGGTGGGGGAGGCTCGTTCGCGCCGCCTCTCCCTTCCAGTGCACCCCACGCCGTCTCCTGGCGCAGGTATATGTGATGGTTGGACCAGGGCACCGCAGGACGTGTCTTTAGGTCCAACCCTCAAATATGGCACCCAACATCCAGGACTTATGACATTTGTGGAAGGCAGTGACATCGAAGCATCTCAGGGACCAAGCATTTGCAGAGTCCTTCCTACAGCCTCTGCGTTCCTTCTTACCTAGTTATGGTTTTTTCACTGCCACTCCAGGCTTTTAGTCTGTGGATGGCAAACTATGAACCTACACTCACCTATGAAAATCTTACTATTGATGCTTGACTGAGGACAAGGAGATCAGTGAAGCGCTGGGGTGTAGCTGAGAAACCTCCACCTGGGGAGGTGGGGGAGGCTCGTTCGCGCCGCCTCTCCCTTCCAGTGCACCCCACGCCGTCTGCTGGCGGAGATGTTGCAGCAGGCTGCCATGTAAATAGTTATTTAATTAAACGTTTTACCCTGTTACTTTGCTGGTGTGTTGTATTTATTTATAATATTTGTATAGGATTTGTCGTTATTTTGGGCGGGGTGGGCGGCGGAGCCGAGCTATCTTGCAGCCATCATGGCGTCGAGCTCGGTTTCTGTCACTAGTTTCATATTTCTCATGAGGGGTTGTTGCTAATGTTTCTATTTTAGCGAGGTGAAAAAGAGATCCTATCAGTGGCCTACTGATTTTGCTCGATTCCTTTAGTTTTTTCTAACGATTTTTAAGTTAAAGTTTGCTAGCACGATACAGCGGCTAGTCCGCATTTTATATATGTCTTTTTTATTAGGGGTCTCCTCCGGTGGAGTCGGACGATCTACCTCTAATAACCGGTAAGTGTTCCTCTGAAGGAATGCGTCTTGAAAGTGGCTGACTGTAATGTATGATATTTCACTCAGTGACTTTCAGGCCCATGCTGTTTCAAAACTGTGCATGTACTTGAAGCAGGCGTAGGTATTGACGCAGCATTGTGAATATAGTGCATTGGTGAGCCTTGCTGGAGCTGCATCACAGTTGCGATGCAACTCTAGCAATGTATTAGTTTTTGAGCACAGATGTGTTACGCATGTATGGTGTTTTTGTACCATGGTGCGCCACATTTCAAATGTGGCACACCATGGGTAACGGAGCACTACCATACTGTGGTGCACATTAACTGGTGCATATCTGGGTATGAAGTAGTTAACATGAATCTGCCCCATAGGTTACAAATCAGCGTTTAGTAGACTGTTTGGCCTTTGTAGTTTTATGTTTTTTCTGTTATTCTATGTAGGTATGTAATATTGCAAGATTTTTGTCACGAAAAAGAAGCCATGAGTATTGGGTTTGTGAAAGATTGCAAGATTTTTAAAATTAAAAAGGAAAACTCATGGCATTGTTTAATATAGTATTGTAAATACTTATCTTTAACAATGATGAGAGAGTAAAAAAAGGTTAACCTGATGTTCGAAAGTTATTCACAGGCTTCTTTAGAGGAAGTATTCTATATGATTGTAGCGTGGGTGTTTCACTTTTTTATAGGTAATAGAATGCATTCTGCAAGCATGTAGTACTCCTCCTGCTACAGCATAAATATTCTTCAGTGCTTATTTTCATTTCGTAAGTGGTATTGAGACCGACACAGAACTTCAATGGATCGGAGGGGCTGTTCCTGTGCATCTGGAGGACTGCCAAGCCGTTGCAGCAGTGGGAGTGAGGCCTCTCACGACAGAGAACTTCAATGGATCGGAGGGGCTGTTCCTGTGCATCAGGAGGACTGCCAAGCCGTTGCAGCAGTGGGAGTGAGGCCTCTTACAGGGGCGTAGCGCAGCTCCTTTTGATGTTCACAATTGCAGATAACAGGGTAGAGATGTGAGAGAAGTGGGTGGAGTGCTTCGTGTAAATTGCAGAATAGAAACTACTAAGAACCGATTGGAAGTGTTGTTGTGAAGTCACATGACTTCGCATGCGCGTCTCAGGACGTGTACGCGGTGATAGTATCTGGTCACGTACGCCATTTGGAAGTAGCGGTCTAATTCAGCGAAGTTTCAAAACGTGAAAAGGAGTAAATCCAAATATATCCGGATTTAATATATCTTCTGAGCTGGAATCAAGCATACAATTGTTAAAGTATAAAACCTTTTATATATTTTTTTAAAATACCAAGGTGTGTACATTCGGTCACACACGAAAGTTTAAAAAGACATTCGGCTCCATTTAATGAAAATTTTCATAATAATAAAAAAGAAGCCTAGGTTTACTGTCTTTGACGTAGTATAAGTTCTTTGATGGGTCTATGAAGAAATGTAATAAGTTGCAATCGCGAAGTTTTCCCGAAATATATAGGCGGGTGCGCGCACACGGTCGCGCACGAACGAAAGCCAAAAAAGGGGAGATAAACCCCCTTTATAATATGCTCCTGGAGCTGTTTTTGGTACAATGAGTTAGTTCTGAAAATAATTTTTTTTTTTTTTTTTTTAAACAAGTGTTATGTTGTTTGATTTTGGACCAGGGCACCGCAGGACGTGTCTTTAGGTCAAACCCTCAAGTATGGCACCGAACATCCAGGACTTATGCCATTTGTGGAAGGCAGTGACATCTAAGAATCTCAGGGACCAAGCATATCCAGAGTCCTCCCCGGGGTATTTGCACAACGGTCCTCCACCCCTAGGCCGTCAGCTATGCTACCTTGACAGGAACAGTGTCATGCAGTTTTTGATTTTTTTTACTTGCAACAACATTTTCATGTGTGACACAGGATCAAAATGAAATGAAGAAATGTATCTTTTCTCGGGGCATTTATGACTCTCAATTTTTAGTTTAGTAAGAATGAGGCTCTGCTCTCCGTACAGAAGAATTTCTCCACACTCTTTGCATTTCATGTGCACCTTTGCAAGATATGGTCTCAAGTCCATCACAGCACTCGATGGAGATACAGGTCGTCCACCAGAAGATGTGCTGGCCACCTCTGATGGTAATAGCGTGGCCAGGGCTCTTGTCGATGCCTGTGCAAATTCCACAGGGTGCACTTGTTTGACATGCCGCACCATGGTATGTATGGAAAAGGAATATTTTTTTCTTGGATTTCCTCTTGAGAGAACCGAATTGCATATCGTGCAGGTAACTTTTGGCGCATTCACTTTCTTTTGTTCTTCAGGATAAGTGAAAAATTGCCAAATAAAAGATTCCTTTTTTCTTTTTAAAGGTAGTCGCTCATTTCCTTCAGATTCGGAAGATGAATGCGGGGCGGCAGCCATTTCAGCAAAGTCTTCCGAAGGGTGTTGAACGTTGTTCTCTTTTGAGAGTAGAAAAGATAGTGAGAGAAGTGGGTGGAGTGCTCCGTGTAAATTGCAGAATAGAAACTACTAAGAACCAATTGGAAGTGTTGTTTTCAAGTCACATGACTTCACATGCGCGTCTCAGGACGTGTACGCGGTGATAGTATCTGGTCACGTACGCCATTTGGAAGTAGCGGTCTAATTCAGCGAAGTTTCAAAACGTGAAAAGGAGTAAATCCAAACATATCCGGATTTATTATATCTTCTGAGCTCGATTCAAGCATACAATTGTTAAAGTATAAACCTTTTATATATTTTTTTAAAATACCAAGGTGTGTACATTCGGTCACACACGAAAGTTTAAAAAGACATTCAGCTCCATTTAATGAAAATTTTCATAATATTAAAAAAGAAGCCTAGGTTTAGTCTCTTTGACGTATTATAAGTTCTTTGATGGGTCTATGAAGAAATTCAATAAGTTCAGATTGCAAAGTTTTCACGAAATATATAGGCGGGTGCGCGCAGCCGGTCGCGCACGAAAGCCTGGAAATGCGCTATCCATTTTATTGAGAACTGTTGCCGAGAGTGCGCACACCGGGTCGTGCACGAAAGTTTAGAAAGGCTATTTTTATTTACAGGCAAATTTTAATGCGTTGAAAAAAAGGCAAGGTACAGACTTTCTAATTCTGTATCGCTTTACAAGGAGTCTCTATGCAACTTGAACAGTGAAGAAAACGGCTTGTTTCTGAAAAAAATATTGCCAGAACTTTATTGACAAAAGTATAGGTTGTATACACGAGATATTTCTGAATTAGCATTTTAAAAATCAATGAAATTCACTGAAAAAACCATAGGTTTTACACACGTTATAGTTAGGAAGTAGCATTTACAAAACCTATGAAATTCACTGAAAAAACCATAGGTTTGACACCAGTTATAGTTAGGTGGAAATTTTACTGATGTAAAACCAATGAAATTCCACGTTATAGTTAGTTGGACTCACTATAACTTGCGCGTGTAATGCACTGCTGATGACGTCACATATTACATCACTCATGACATCACTGATGACACCATTCAGTGAATGTGTGTCTTTCTGAAAAATAAATATGTGTTATATATGTATATATTATTGAATATCTTAGTGAATACATATATTAGTGAGTAATGCTTAAATATTTAAATATATGTATTAGTGTTTCACTTTGTGTATAAGTGGCTGCATGGGTTGATGAGTAGGTACATGTGTATGTATATAGGTTATTAGATGTTTTTCTTAGTATCAGTATGAGTGTTTGCATGCTTTGGTGGGAGTATTACTTAGTACATAGATGCAAGAATGACTGAGTCTCTGTTTGTATGTGTTTTGAAGACAGCATATGTGCAGGACTGTATGGGTGCATGAGTGTGTATATGTCTGTGTTAGTGAGTGAATGACTGTCTTATTAGTGTCTTTATCAGTAACTACATATGTTTTAATCTAGTATATGTGAATATTGATGTATATAAGTGAGTATATGTGAGAGTGAGGGATTGTAAGAGTTCCTGTTTAAATTAGTATGTGTTTCTATAAGTGATTTTTTAAGAGAGTAAGTATGTGTAAGTTTCCTTAGAAGTAAAGTGGTAGTGTGTGTATAGCTGTTTATGCAAATAAATGGATGTTCAATAGTTTATTTGCATGTGTGAGTATGTGTGTGAATAACTTTTGGATGACTGTCGGTGTGTAACAGGATGTGTAGGTGTATCACTACATATGATTAGTGAATATATGTATGAGTGACTATATAGAACTGTTGGTGAATTAGTGCATGTGTATATAGATGGTGGAATTATTGAATTGGTTGTTGTAACTGGTATGGGTATCTCCTTTTTTTTGAAAATTTTAGTTTCTATTTTTGAATATGTGTTTCAAGGGTTAGATTACAGTGAAAGGAGGTCTGTCACTGTGTCACAAGGATGGTGTCATCAGTGATGTCATGAGTGATGTAATATGTGACATCATCAGCAGTGCATTACACGCGCAAGTTATAGTGAGTCCAACTAACTATAACGTGGAATTTCATTGGTTTTATATCAGTAAAATTTCCACCTAACTATAACTGGTGTCAAACCTCTGGTTTTTTCAGTGAATTTCATAGGTTTTGTAAATGCTACTTCCTAACTATAACGTGTGTAAAACCTATGGTTTTTTCAGTGAATATATATATATATATATATATCCATACTAATATAGATATATATATTCATACTAATATTATAAAGAGAGAGCCCAAACCTTTGAGGCGGGTAATCTCAGTAACCACAGCACCAATCACAAAACCCAATACAGCGTTGGAAAGAGCAGTTGCAGCAGAAGGAAATAGACTATGCAGACGGATAAAAGAAATTATTTAAAAAATTGCCAAAAACTACATCATCCAGAAGGCCGAGGGCCAAAAATTGCAAAAAACTACACCATCCAGTATATACATACTAATATTATAACGAGAGAGCCCAAACCTTTGAGGCGGGTAATCTCAGTAACCACAGCACCAATCACAACACCCAATACAGCGTTGGAAAGGGCAGTTGCAGCAGAAGGACATAGGCTATGCAGACGGCCACCATATACATTTAAAAGGTAAAAGAACCGTGCCAGCAAAGTAGTCCCTTGTGGGCGTGTCTGCGTTCTGCTGTGGGCGTGTGCTGGGGGCGTGACAAACGCTGGGGGGCGTATGGTACATTCCGCCCTTCATGCCATGTGAGTCGTAATTGCGCCGCATCAAGGGGCACGCTGGGGCTGTGACAAATGCTGTGGGCGTGTGTCCGAGCTGTGGGCGTGTGTCTGCCTTTCATGCCATGTGAAGCACCAATTACGCAATTGTGCCGCATCAAGGGGCACGCTGGGGGCGTAACAAACGCTGGGGACGTGTGCTACGTTCCGCACTTCATGCCATCTGGGTAGTACATTAATCTGACCGTCTGCTGTGGCTGCGTGCTGGGGGCGTTCACCTCGAAGCGTGGTAAGTAACAATTCGCAAGACTCCCTTGGGGGACTGCCCGTTGTCTCACACATACTGGGGGTGTTGAATGCAGTCTGTGCCTTGGCCTGGGTGCATCTGAAAGGGCCGAACGCAGTGTGTGGCTTGGCCTGGGTGCGTCTAAAAAGCACTCAGGGCCGAAGAGCGTCGGTGTGGGTCATAAAAAAATAAGAACAGCGGGAAACAATCATTCAAGACTCACACAATTATAATTGTTAGACGGTCGCCGCTGGCTCTCACGCGGGGGCACACGCGACTGAGCGTGTCTGTGGGGACAATTACTGCAGCCTCTCATGCGCGCTGTTACTGAACTATCACATTGAACCAAATTACACGCACCTGCTAACATCAGCCAGGGCTGTAGCCGGGCTCAGGCAGCGGATCACTACACTAATTACATGCGCCTGCTAACATGAACCAGGGCTGCAGCTGGGCCTCAAGCGGGGGGACACGCGCCTGCTAACATCAACCAGGACTGCAGCTGCAAGTATATATATATATATATATTGATACCCCTCGTTCCTTTTCGACAGAATTTGCAGCGCTCTCTCGCCGGTTCGTAAATCCCCGCGGCAGAACCACACCACATTTAAATCCACAACCAATTCCCCCAGCTGGGAGAAAAACGGGACGAACTCACGTTTGTCTTCACTTATGTGCCTTTTTATTTAATCCTCACAGCATGGAGTTTCTCAAGCAGGCAGGCACAAATCTACGCGTTTCGGGATAGCATATCCCTTGTTCACAATCAATTTGGCTCCAGGCTCTCAGTCTCAATATAGTGAGTCACATTATTACATCATTTCCCGTTTGATGTTATTTTGGCCCTCGGCCTTCTGGATGATGTAGTTTGTTTAAATTTTTTTATACATGTTTTTTATCCGTCTGCATAGCCTATGTCCTTCTGCTGCAACTGCCCTTTCCAACGCTGTATTGGGTGTTGTGTTTGGTGCTGTGGTTACTGAGATTACCCGCCTCAAAGGATTGGGCTCTCTCTTTATAATATTAGTATGGATTACCAATATAAAAAAATTCAATGTCATATGTCAGAGAACTAGTGCTGGTGAATGTGATAGGCAAGTTCTGATTCACTATGTATACATATGTATAAACTACAAAAAAAATGGAATTTCTAGTAATAACAAAAAACAGCTATGTTTTTGTAATTTCTAAATGTTCAGAAAACAAATTAAACTTCCAAGCGCTTATTCTATTCTCCGGAGGACAGTCTGACAACGCATAATCAGTTTGCACTTCCGCTGCGCCTCTCACATGCACTAACAGGAAGGGGAACAGAAAACACACCAGAAGGATCGTTGACAGGGACAATCAGTCAGTAGACGGTAACCTACTAGTAGCCTCCCGTACCCTGCCAAAGTGGCGGGCGGGCCGGAGAAAGGAGGTGGGGGGAGGGAAATTGGGGGGAAAAAAACTTACCTCAACCCTGCCATCACCGCATCGCACTCTTCCTTCTGGGCACCAGCTCCAAGCCTGCTTGATTATACTGAAGCGCAGTCGCCGTGAGTCAGGAAGCGAAAGTGATCGCGGAGGAAGCACACGAGTGGTGCGCGCGCAGCAGTAATCACGCCATATGGTGCCTCTGCTCAAGCGCACGCCCGCTCACATGCACTGCAATCTGTAGCCGGCGGTAGCATATTTTGAAGTCCTTCTTACTTAAGGTCTGGCAAAAACAAAAATTGTGACAGGGTCCCAGGGGAAGAAAGTTTAAAGACCTACGAGCACCCTATCCCCTAATCTAACTAATAAAAGAACACAAGGGGGTACTAGTGGTCTATACAGGCTGGTAAGATTAATGCTTACTTAGAGATATAGTGTGTGTGCGAGGACTACTGAGTAAAGAGAAGAGAAAAGAAAAGAAAACCCATCAGCCCACCCAATGGCGGAGCTTCATCATCTGGGATTTTTCTGTATATACTGGTATCCACCAAGTTCCTTACTGATAGAAATCGCAAGGGAACTATTGGTTACGGATCCACCAGTGACGAACAGCCAGAAGAGTGTTATGGTTGGGGGCTGTGGGAAAAGAGAGTGTTGCAGTGCTCAAAAAAAGGTGTATAATAGTGTGATGTTAAAATTGACTATCATGGTGCCTAACAAAAAACTTTATTAAGGGGGCCGCCATAATGGCAAAGTTTAAAAGCAGAGTATGGATAGAATTTCAAACAAATATTACTATCTGATGGTGAATGTACTGGTCAACATGTTTCAGCCACTAATGGCTTTCTTCAGGACCTATTATTAGTACTACTGCAACCGTGAAGACAAAAGTGAACTCAATTGTCCACGGTACCATGCAAAAAAACATAAAACATACCATGAAGTGATGCTAAATGGTAGACTAAGAAGTCATGGTTTGAGGGGATCTTCTCCTTAAACAGAACAAGACACATGCAGACACACAGTCATGAACAATGTAAAGCAATATATACATGGTAAGTTAACATGTACCAACCTAAGAGCAAATAGCTCAGTGCGAGAAGTTTTATTATTTTAAATCACTCACCCAAATTCTGCTTGGGAGTGGCCTCACCTCGCCTGCGCTCGCTCAGGAAAAAGAGGCCCACTCTGAAGAGATGGAAAGCAAAAACCACCATTACATCAAAATTGCAATGGTATATAAGCCATCTCCCTATATCAACTCTGATGTCTAGGGGGAAACAAAACAAGACTACGGACTCCACTAGCCCCGTGGAGCAATGATCAATACTGAATAGTAAAACTTAGTTTAGATGGTATATGCTGATGTTGTCAAAAATATTTCTATAGATTCTGAGAAAAAGTTGCAAAGTTACTGGGTGTAAGATGTAACCCAAAATACCCAACCATGCAGTCTTCACAACTTGATCCCAAAGTTTTTTTGAACTGCTAAATAGGGGTCTATCCAAAGGATATATGTTGCCCCTATGTAAAATAACTCTGTTGCAATCCTTGTAAATCGCGCAATTGCAACAAGTGAAACTCACATAGTTTCAATCCTTTGAACAGTTAAACTATGAGCATCACTGGACTGTGGAGCCAGCTCTAAATGCAGCTCTACTACACATGTAAAGCACTAATACCCACAGTACTAGTTTAAGAAAGAGGCAGGTTCCGAAGCAAGCTTCTGATCAAGAGAGCTCTGGCAAAGGAGGAGTAATGGTATCAAGAAAGCCTCTGACATGCAGAAAATGTAAAGAAGTCGAAAAACCTCTGACCCACCTGTCCATCGGTACCTCCCAACCCCTATTGAGTCAAGGGGAAGGCAGCGTACCAGGCAGTGTGGCAGGGTTAAATTATGCCCTAGCGGACCGGAGGGGGAACGAAACCGCTAGTCTCAGATTGGATAGACAGCGGGCCAATGGCGGAATCCGCCTCCGGGTCCGGATGTAAACGCTCCGTGCAGGCATATGTAAACAACATTCGGCGGAAAAGCTCGAGCCGCGGAGGAAACAAGAAGTGGCATTCGATTGGGTTATCAGTTTCTGTAGTGGTACGCCATTGGTCGACCTGTTGGCCAATGGAATACAGAAAAAAACGATAACAAAGGTGACTTCCATAGATTGACCAGGAGTATATAAGATATTAAATTAGCAACTCGATTCATAGTTGCGCCTAAACTATTAATTCGTAAAGCTGCAAGCTAATACGTGGGTCTCGGCAGAGTGATGTAAAGTAAGTAGCGCTGAGAAGTCACTCGTGTCTGGAGAACACGTCACGGTGGGGATGCGCGTCGTGCCTGATGGCCAGATTAGATGTTTATAATGTACACGCAACTCCAATAGAAGGGGACACATCTTATAACCCCCATGTGTAGCTATCGACCACTGCTAAATACTAAAACCAGCGAGTAGTCACAACAATATGTGACGTAAAAATAGCCCTGGTGAGTGTCCCGTGTCTAGGGGAACCTTGCGCAGCGAGTGTGCACACAGAGCCTAACGGCCAGATTGAATGTTTATGAAGTATATATTGAACACACGCAACTACAATGGAAGGAGATACAACTTAGTAGCTCCCATGTATAACTATCGATCACTGCTGCATGTTGAAACCAGCGGGTAGAAAAAGGTCTCGGAAAGATTAAATGGTTCAAATGTCATGACCAGTCATACAACAGCACACTAGAGACGTGCAGTGTCTAATGTAGTAAAGTGACGGCTCCATGGAGACATACTGCTATACAGTGGAAAAATAAACACAGTGGAAAAATAAACACATGTCAGCCAAGTGTCCACCAATGTAAAGTCACAGAGACGATGTTATAAAAGAGCGAGGCAGTGACAGCAGTAAATAGGTGGATATTAAATTAGGAAAATAACTATATTAACTTTGTAACTGGCTGTCACATTAGAAATGTCACTGAGCGGGGTGGACACTGAAAATTTCAGATTTGAACCCAGGGGATCTCATCATTCAGCCCCACCGTATCACATTTTAATCTGAAAATCGATTTTTGCTCCTTGATAAATAAATAGCGAGAAACGTCGCTAACGTGCTGAGGAACAAAAGGTTGCTCAAGTACTATCCACTTTATATCATCAGCGGTATGTCTCATGGTCAGGAAGTGGTTGGTCATGCGAGCAGCCTGCCGGTTGCCTCTGATGGTGCTCTTGTGCTCCTGAATCCTGAGCTTCACTTTCCTCATGGTCATACCAACGTAGCGAAGGGAACAAGGGCAAGTTATAAGGTAAATTACCCCTTATGGCTTTCTGCCAAGCCATGTCTTTCCTGGACCGGAATCGAGCATCCTAGGACCGGTTTCTGGCTATCAGCCGTCTTCAGCCAGGATGTTCCCATGAGACACAGGGTCAGACTGATTTGCATATGGCCATGTCTGAACTGGAGTGGCAGAGTGGGCTAAAGAACGGTGATGGATTAAACCCAGATCTTTTGACTGGGTGTGAGTGTTTCATTGGTTCAGATGCTCCGTCCATCACCAGCCCCTTTTGTACCGCTTTGTTCACCATATGTTTGGCAGGGTATGCTCAGACGTGAGTCCCTTGCTCACTTTGCCACTGGATTCAAGCAAGCCTGGCTGAAGACGGCTGGAATGCCAGAAACCGGTCCTAGGAAGCTTGTTTCCGGTCCAGGGAAGGCATGGCTTGGCAGTTCGGGCTGGTCAGTTCCCATGAGACACAGGGTCAGACTGATTTGCATATGGCCATGTCTGAACTGGGGTGGCAGAGTGGGCTAAAGAATGGTGATGGATTAAACCCAGATCTTTTGACTGGCTGTGAGTGTTTGATTGGTTCAGATGCTCCGTCCATCACCACCCCATTTTGTACCGCTTTGTTCGCCATAAGTTTGGCAGGGTATGCTCAGACGTGAGTCCCTTGCTCACTTTGCCACTGGATTCAAGCAAGCCTGGCTGAAGACGGCTGGAATGCCAGAAACCGGTCCTAGGAAGCTTGTTTCCGGTCCAGGGAAGGCATGGCTTGGCAGTTCGGGCTGGACTGTTCCCATGAGACACAGGGTCAGACTGATTTGCATATGGCCATGTCTGAACTGGGGTGGCAGAGTGGGCTAAAGAACGGTGATGGATTAAACCCAGATCTTTTGACTGGGTGTGAGTGTTTGATTGGTTCAGATGCTCCGTCCATCACCACCCCCTTTTGTACCACTTTGTTCGCCATAAGTTTGGCAGGGTATGCTCAGACGTGAGTCCCTTGCTCACTTTGCCACTGGATTCAAGCAAGCCTGGCTGAAGATGGCTAGAATGCCAGAAACCGGTCCTAGGAAGCTTGTTTCCGGTCCAGGGAAGGCATGGCTTGGCAGTTCGGGCTGGACTGTTCCCATGAGACACAGGGTCAGACTGATTTGCATATGGCCATGTCTGAACTGGGGTGGCAGAGTGGGCTAAAGAACGATGATGGATTAAACCCAGATATTTTGACTGGGTGTGAGTGTTTGATTGGTTCAGATGCTCCGTCCATCACCACCCCCTTTTGTACCCCTTTGTGCGCCATAAGTTTGGCAGGGTATGCTCAGACGTGAGTCCCTTGCTCACTTTGCCACTGGATTCAAGCAAGCCTGGCTGAAGACGGCTGGAATGCCAGAAACCGGTCCTAGGAAGCTTGTTTCCGGTCCAGGGAAGGCATAGCTTGGCAGTTCGGGCTGGACTGTTCCCATGAGACACCGGGTCAGACTGATTTGCATATGGCCATGTCTGAACTGGGGTGGCAGAGTGGGCTAAAGAACGGTGATGTATTAAACCCAGATCTTTTGACTGGGTGTGAGTGTTTGATTGGTTCAGATGCTCCGTCCATCACCACCCCCTTTTGTACCGCTTTGTTCGCCATAAGTTTGGCAGGGTATGCTCAGACGTGAGTCCCTTGCTCACTTTGCCACTGGATTCAAGCAAGCCTGGCTGAAGATGGCTAGAATGCCAGAAACCGGTCCTAGAAAGCTTGTTTCCGGTCCAGGGAAGGCATGGCTTGGCAGTTCGGGCTGGACTGTTCCCATGAGACACAGGATCAGACTGATTTGCATATGGCCATGTCTGAACTGGGGTGGCAGAGTGGGCTAAAGAACTTTGATGGATTAAACCCAGATCTTTTGACTGGGAGTGAGTGTTTGATTGGTTCAGATGCTCCGTCCATCACCACCCCCTTTTGTACCACTTTGTTCGCCATAAGTTTGGCAGGGTATGCTCAGACGTGAGTCCCTTGCTCACTTTGCCACTGGATTCAAGCAAGCCTGGCTGAAGACGGCTGGAATGCCAGAAACCGGTCCTAGGAAGCTTTTTAAGGGCCCAGGGAAGGCATGGCTTGGCAGTTCGGGCTGGACTGTTCCCATGAGACACAGGGTTAGACTGATTTGCATATGGCCATGTCTGAACTGGGGTGGCAGAGTGGGCTAAAGAACGGTGATGGATTAAACCCAGATCTTTTGACTGGGTGTGAGTGTTTGATTGGTTCAGATGCTCCGTCCATCACCACCCCCTCTTGTACCGAAGCAGACAGGCAGCATCATGGGTGTTTTCTTGAACCTCTAAGGTATGATTTTAGGGCAGCACATGGCCGGTAGAGTGGTGGTCCCTGGGGTCATCATCTGTTTCATGAATGACAGTGGGACAGAGGCAGGAAGTTGCAGCGCCGTGTTGAGGTGGGACTTGCTAGTACGTTTTCCCAATCCATCATGGCTGCAGATTCTCAGGCAAGAATACTGCTAGCCCAAACCATAATGCAGAAAATGCTTCTTGTGAACTCTCCCCTTCCAGGTTATATTCTGCTATATAGGACTGCTGAAACATTACTTTGTGTGTAGCAATATTCCTGGTGTTTGTCCTGCTCCTTTTCGTGTCCTTGCTAGCCATAGCTTGTTTATTCCTTCACCCTTTGTGGTTCTTGTTATGCAGTCCTCTGGAGGTATCCCCCCCCCCCCCACGCTTTTCCTCTTAGATGGTTTCTTGAGAGGGTGCATTTCAGCCTCGTGATCAATATCAGTAACTAGCAAGGAGGCTTCCACAGAGGATCACCCCACCTTCAAATAAAGGACCTTTACAACGAAAAGGGTAACTGAACACCCAGCTCTTGAAAGGAGATCATCCATTACACAATATGTCCTTTTAGAATAAGTGGAATAACTTGCTACAAAGGAATCATTATGAATGGCTGAAGAAAAATCAATTGGTTCAAGCATTTACTGTCAATCAACAACCTACACCCTCCTTGCTCTTTGGCACCAGAAAAAGAATGGAATAAAATCCAACTCATTTCTCTTCCCGTGCAAATTGTATAATTGCTCTTTGGACAAAATCTCCTTGATTGCTTATGATAGTTCACTCTTTTGCCCAGTGCAACTTTGACTCTGGAAACTGGAGGGGAATCGAAATAAAACACAAATGATGACCCTCTCAAACAACCTTTTGCACTCATCATTATCAGACCATGTGTTGTCAAACTACATACCAAAGAAGAACATATCCACCACTTTTTCAGAGCAGAAGAGACCCCCAGTCAAGATGACTGGGGTTTCCAACTACTTGAAGGTTAAAGCTACATTTGATTATGCCAGCACAAGGGTTTGATCATAATTTAAATTACTGTGGTTGCTTAAATTCCGAGACTGAAGATAAACCAGAATGTTCATCCTGATCAGTGCACTTTTTTTCTTGTTTGAATTTTGACTGAAAAGGAAATGCATATCTTTGGTTTTAAAAGGCCATCTGTACCATTTCATCCAATTGTGGACCAAACAACCTTTTGCTTGCCGATGGCATATGATGCAAGAAAATCTAGTATTGGTCTTCCAATCATAAATCAAGGCATTATGTTTAAGAACCACAGAGGTTAAACTTGAAAATGTTGCTGCCCTAATGGAATCAAATGACTCATCTTGTAGGGCACAGTGTCTTGCCATCTGGTTCGCATATCTGTTTCCCAGTGTGACCATATCTTGGTCAGCCTTATGGGTGGTGCACTGAACAACAGATATCTCTTTTGATTTCTGAATTGTTTCTAATAAATCAAATATATACATACTGTTTTTGATTGGAGCTCCTGAGTATGTCATATATCCCCTTTGTGACCATAGCTGGCCATAATCATGAAAAACACCAAAACCATACTGGCTATCGGTTAAGATTTTCACATTCAAGTTTTCAGATAAGCAGCAAGCTCTCGTTAGGGCAATCAATTCTACCACTTGTGCTGATGCCACATTTGGTCAAGAGAATGCTTCTAATGTCTCTGAGACAGAGCATACTAAATAGTCAGCTTTCAGTCCTCCAAACTGGTCTCTCACAAAAGAAGCATCTACAAATAATGTCAGTTCAGCCATTTCCAAAGAAACTCCTTTTATGATTGGTCTTTGGTTTTGTGCATAGTTGGTCACTTCTAGACAATCATGATCCAATTCATTATCATTTTCATCCTCACTGTCTTTACAATTCTTGTCTAAAATCGGAAACAGTATTGCTGGATTTAGGATCTTATCTTCAAATGGAAATATTCTCTGCTGCATGTATTGTTTGCTTATAACGAGTTAATCTACTATTCATTATATGCTGAATCCTTGTTAAAAGGATCACAGCTGAGAGAGGGGCATAGACAATGTACATTTTTCACAGCCTGGTGGGCAGAAAATCTGGATTTTATTAATGACACGGAGCCTAAGATCATGCAATTCTCCTTTTATTGCCCGCTTGTTGTAGCAATAACAGAAAGAATTTAGAACTTTCAACATTCCAGTAAAGTATATAGTCCATCAACATGCATCAATCTTCCTGCTCCCAACTCTTCAAACAAGATAAATCCAAATATAGGACTAAACTCATAAGACGAATGTTCCCCAGAGGATATTACAAATATTATTTTTTAAACTCTTCTTACTCGGAAAGAAAATACAAATAAGATGCTTTAACTCCATTGGGGTGGGTATTTATGCGGTGGGATAATCATAGCCTCTGTGTCATTAATAAAATCTAGATTTTCTGCCCATCATGCTGCGTAAAATCTACATTTTTTTCAGGTCATGGAGGCTAACATTATGCAAGTTTAAAGTGCTGTTAACACATTATCAATTGCGTTTGCAACAGGTCTAAAAAAGCAACTTTTAAACATACACTAATTGGACCAATCTGCAGTCCTTAGGATGTATTTCAAGCAACCCACCAAGACAAAAAAAGCTTTTGATGCTAACAGACCCCTAAGGGAATGAGCCCCAAATCTAGAGACATCCACACCAGCCTTTCTCATCAAATTTTTTACCCATCTTGCCAAGATGGGGAGGCCACAGCCCTATGAGGCCACCTTTGTGAAACCAACAATTGCCCAATACCATTCCTCAAACCTTCGTTTCTATTTTCATACTCTTTCAGATATTTAATCACACAAAGCCCCTCATTTGCCTCAAATTAAGGATAAGAAGTAGTGGAAGGCAATGTCTTAGTTCTTCTATTAATATACAAACAAACTCCCTCAGGCTAATAGGACTTGCTGATGACATCCAGAATCCTCACATCTGAAGTCTGCCTAAATGACACCAGACAGAGTAAAACAGTCAGTTTGTAAGAATTATGTTTCAACATGAAATTAGAAATCTCACCCCAATTCGCTAAAACCTGGAAATCATCCCTGACATCACACAAGGAAGTTTACTTTGCTGTAGGTGGGCTTGGTCAGTAAGTTCTGGCCAACAGATACGCTAGCTACCAGTCAGTGTCCAGATACTCTAGCTCATTTTTAGACATTCACTGTTGGGTAGGACAAACCTGAATCAAACAACTCTGTTAGGTAGTTAATTACATGAACTAAATCATTTGAAACCGGATCAAAACCCTGTCGAACACACCAACAAACCCATTTGTTCTAAGCCAGTCAATATGCCTTCTTCGTTCCTAATGGCTACAACTCTGATATTATTCGGAAAGCATCTGCCGAAAGCCCTGTGATTTCCGACTGTCTCCTAAAGTCCTCCAAGCTATCAGAACCAGTGGACATTGTTCCACTAGCAAATGAAATTCTCCCTCTGGTCCTAGGATTACATCCCTGAACGTCAGTACTAGTATAGGAAAGTCTATTGCCATTTCTACCATGAATGGAAACCAAGCCTGTGACCTCCAAAGTAGGCTTCTCATAATTACAGTTTCCCTGCATCTGCTTACTTGCAGAAGGATTCTTGGCAGCATGGAAAACGGAGGGAAAGTGTAGGGTGCCAAACACCTTCAGCCTAGTAGAAAATAATCTACTTCCCAAGCTTGCGGATATGGCCTCCAACCTAAAACCTATAGTGTGGTACCTTTAATTGGATGACCAACCTTATCAGGGTCGGTTATTTTCATCATTAACCCCTTCCGGTCCCAGGCAGTGAGTGGGTAGGTCTGCTGACATTTTTGCCACAGAGCAAACAAGACTAAGTTATTCCTAGTGTCAATCTTGCCGGGCGTCAAAGAAGAAAATTACCGACCCTATTAGGGTTGGTCATCCAATTACAGGTACCACACTATAGGTTTTAGGTTGCTTTATCAGGAATACATCACCAGACAACCATCGGGGGTGTAGATAGCTTTGATTTGTTAATACCGGTCCTGACAAATCGCCCCTAGATTTGAGGACCATTAGGCAAGAAACATGTTGACCACTTGACAGAGCATCAATCCTGAAACATAATTTCAGAAGTATGCCACCCTGTTTTTAAACAGGTTGGAAGCCCTGTTGATTGAAATTGTTCTCTCTGGCACTTTCAAATTCCTGTTTTAACTTGCACTTGGTTCATTCACCTGCACTCCTTCCATCTAGACACATAGACCCCTCACCCCCATGGCACCAAACAGCAATTTGGAATAAAAGATCTCCGCCAAAGTGCCCCTCATAGCGAGCCCGTCAGGTATTGCAGCGCTGACCTTATGATGAAGCATGACACCCAGCCGGCTGCGTGAGGGCCCTAATTCAAACAGGAGGAATTCTCTGCAACCAGTGAGGACTTATGACCACTGAGCCCTCTTGTCCCCCTGAACCAGTTAGGAACTGCATACCTCTTTGTATCGGCTCCTATTGAGTGTTATTAATCATAGCCCAAACACCTAAAATGGCAGCTGACGTGCACCCTAGGTGCATTGTCAGCCGCTAATGTATCTTCCTCTGTTCTCCCGTTGTCTAGGGAGTGCCGTCATGTGTTTGGTGTAGGCGTGTAGGGAGAGCGCGCTGCACTAAAGTTGAGCCAAGGAGGATTCAATCACTTGATGCAGCTGTCAGGTATGCTTATGCCACACGGAGGTTGTGCCGATTAAGTTGCAGACACACAATCGGGTGCTTGGAATAAGTGCGTTGCATCGGGCCCGAAGTAGACCAGGCGGTCTTGCAGAAGCAAGGGTGCATGTGGCTGCAGGAGCCACGCGTGCCTGAGGCCTACAAACAGAGATGCAAAGAGTGCCAGGTGATCCCAGCCTGACTGGGAAAGTTAAAAGATGTCACTCAACTGCCAGACCGCTGAAGCCACAAAGGGAGAATTGGAAAAATTGCAGTAAGGTACGAAGTAATGTAATTAACATAATAGGGATGTACATAAGAGAATCTAAAAAAAAACATAAATATGACAAAAATTCAGACCACAACATTAAAATAAAACCATGGATGAAAAGCCACAGGTAGAGATGCCAGTAAGGCAAATATGGAGTATTACATATGTCCCCTCCCCCCATAAGGAGGGTACAGTTAAAACACACAACCACCTAGCTCTACATCCGAAGCCATATTCCTTCTATTGAGCAGCAGCAACAAAAGAAGGAAGATGGCTGCATGTTGATGGACTATATACTTTGCTGGAATGTTTTAAAAGTTCTAAATTGTTTCTATTGTTGCTGCTGTGAGCGGGCAATAAAAGGAGATTTGCATAATGTTAGCCTCCATGTACTGACATAAAATTAAAGTATTCCCCATTACAACCCCTTCACCTTGTTCAATTTCCAAACAAACAGCTGCAACTTGGACAACTTACAGCAAATGGATCCAATCCAGCAAAAAGATATGCCACTCGGGACATTAGTCCTCCGTGCTTTTGACTGAGAATTGAGAGTGCACATCCATCTTTCTCATGGCAGGATATGAAAAAACATCATATTGTAACCAGGCATCCCGAGTGCCGGCACATGACACAAAGGGGCATATTACAAGCCCTCAGCGCCACCGGAGTGTAACTTTTTTTTATGTTCCGGTGGGGCAGCACCATTTTTAATGTTTACAAGGGGGCACTATGCCACTTTGCATGGCTCAACGCCACCTTGTAAATATGCCTCTTTCAGCCACAGTCCTCTGCGGCAAAGGGGCTTGCAATGGGTGTTGCTGTGGGCCTTCCACCACAAAACCCATTGTATTTTGACGCTGCCCCAGATTTACAAGGCTAAGGCACCACCATGGAATATCAGGCGTTAGAATGGCACAACGAGGAGAAATTATACATTTCACCTAGTTTTTGCTCTTTCCATGTGAGCTGCATTCTGCAGCACACATAGAAGGTGCAAATCACCATTATTGATTGTTTATATGCAGGAAGGTGTCCCTTCCTGCATATAAACAATCATCCCTACAAAACAGGCACCCTTGAGACATGGCAGCTAGGGTGCCTGCACATATAGAAGGTGCAATTCGCCATTATTGATTGTTTATATGCAGGAAGGTGTCCCTTCCTGCACATAAACAATCATCCCTGCAAAACAGGCGCCCTTGAGACATGACAGCTAGGGTGCCTGCACTGGCACTAGGCAGCTTTTTTTGCACCAGTGCTAGGGGAAACACAGGGGTATGCCATATTCTTGTGTATACGGTGCATCCCTGCGTTTCAAAAATCTCAGCGTGTGGAGCTGCCAAATTTGGCGCATCTCCGCGCTCCAAAATTTTCTTTTGAATATGCCCCTCACTCTCTTTCAATTTTTTTGAATGCATCAAGAAACTCATCATCAAATGGTACCAGGTCCTGCATATCACTACACAATACCCTTATGAACTTTTTTGCAATCAAGAAAAAAGTTTGAAATCCACTGATGATAGTACCTAACAATTCCAAGAATCATCCGAACCTCCCTCTGGGTGGTTGGCAGACTCAATTTCAGAATTGTAGAAATGCGTTCTTTAGATACTCTCCTCACAACTTTTTCAATTGGTGTCAGAGATAAATAACTTCTCTTTTGCTGTACTCCATTTTAGTCATGGGGACTTTATGTACTTTCTCAGCAAATGGTTCAGCATAACAACTGTATTCAGTTTACAGTCCTCTTTCATTTTGGATGCAATAGGTAAATCATCCATAAACTGCTCTAGGACTAAATTAGATTGCATCTTTAAACTCTCTAAATCTTTCTTCAGTATTTGTGAGAAAATTGAGGGACTCTCAGTATACTCCTGTGAAATTCTGCACCACATGAGAACTTTATTCAAAAATTAAAACACAAAAAGGAATTACGATTCCTCATGAAAAGGTATTGAAAAGAACACTTGGTGTAAGTCGATGACTGCATGCCATTCTGCTTCAATTGTATTTATTCTTCAGAGATCTTGTTAAATTTTCCATTTGCAATTCGGCTTTTTAATTCCCATTACGAAAAAATTGTAAAAACTACCAAGCGCTTCCCTGCTCAACCATTTTCTAAATTACTGGTATTACTCCTTCCTCTGTCTTTTTTGTAAGCTTGTACTGCCTCCTTCTAGGAAACATTGCATCTGCTTTAATCTTTATTTTCATTGGCTCTGCTCTTTTAATCAATCCCAAACCTCTCCGTGACAGTATGTATTAAATCCAATTGGCGATCTTCTTTTTTAGGTCTCGCCTGTCAATGCGCATGCGCATTGAGCGGAGCGAGACTATAGGGGCTTAAACAGACTTTAACTAGACTGGCGATTTGATGCAGTGCATGTGCGCTTTTAGCTTAATGCGCAAGCGCAATAAGTTAAAATGCGCGTGCACAGCATCAAATCGTCAGCTTGGTGCCGCCAGCAGCTCTTCCCACTCCGCCCCCTGCTGCTTCAAAGGCTTTTCGCTCTGCCTCAGCCCAGCCATTCTCCTCCCCTAATTGCCCCCTGCTGCATCAAAGGCTTTTTCACGGCCGGCCGGCCATGCTTTCAGTTTCACGGCCGACAGGCCGTGTCTCCTTTTTTAAAATTTTATTTCAAGTGGCCAAGGCTTGTTTTCTGTTAGTGACTCTACCATCTCAATTAGTCCATCTCTTCAACCCTCACTTTACTTGTCTGTTAGTCGCTCCCCCTCCTTATTATGAACCCCCTCATTCTTCACCAATCACTCGCTAAACATTTGCTAATGCTCCTCATTGGGGCTTTTACTCCTCACTAACAGTCCCTCCCCTCACCACCGTGGTTTCCCGATCCTGTCCGCTTTCCCAGACTCACCCACTGATTCCCAAACCTCATTTCCGAACTACTAAAAATTGACACTTGTATAGTGCACTACTCACCCGCAAGGGTCTCAAGGCGCTTGTACGAATACCGCTGTGGAACCCATCCTGGCTTTCCCTGTGAGGTGTCCACTCCTGGGCACCCCCAAGGTGGAGGCCAGGCATCCTTAGCGTTGTGGGGGCCGTTGTGGAGATTAAGCAAGTTTTTGCCCAGAGTTGCAGAGTGGGACTCCATGATTGGAATAGGCATCAAGGCGAGGCGAGAATTGTCAGGTCCGTGGAATTTTGAGCCCAAGACCTGCCGAGGCGGGGAATTGAACCCTGGTCCCGGGCTAGACCTCTGCATCAGGGTCTGCTGCTCTAACCATTGAGCGACACTACTCCATAATCATTGTTTACCTACATTTTTCCCATCTCCCCCAACCCTATTCTGTTACTGCCCTCTGCTTATTCCTATTTAAGCGTGCCCTTTCTCCACCGCTCACCCTTCCCTTATAATCCCGATGCCTTCCTTTGCCCGCAATATTACCTCTCCTCACTGGCACTGATTGCCAGGGACACAATTTCAAACTGGGTGGAATTTCGCTCTTTCCCACTCCTTCTACTTCCCTTGCTACCGACATCTTTCAATCCCGAAAGGCGGCTCTGGCTCTCAGCTGTGAGCGGGAATTGGAAGCATGAAATAACGACTTCAGAAATATAGTAATTATTCCCACAGACTTCTGACCTGCTGAGTAATCACAGTGCAGTCGGGCTCGAGGCGTCAGGCTTTCTGTTTAATCTGCTTTCTGTTTGTTACTTTAAAGCCAAAGCGAAGACACTTCTAAATAAATAAATAAAGCGTAAAAACACGCGTTCTTTCAGTGCGACCTTTCAGTATGTTTTTTTAGTTAGTTTAAAAACTGACCAGAACATCTATTGTCTTCGGGCGTTAAGAATAAGCCTGTGTGTTCCCTTGGAATCCGTAGGAGTAGTAAAACATAAACCAGTGTGTCCCCTTAGAATCGGCAGGAGTGTCGTACACTCAGAGGGTTGCAGAGGTTTGGGGAACTAAATCGGATTTAATAAATGGAAGAAGGGTCCGTGAAAATTGTCTTTGTGCAAGCTTCCCCCAGTGTGCGCTCTGGCTTTCTCCTCCCTAATTATTCACTGCCCGGCACATCAAAGGCTGCTGCTCCCCGTGCGTCTCGTCACCCTCTGCTGTCCGTTGGTTACAGTATGATCAGTCCCGTCGTGCCAGTGCCCTCCAAGCACTTTAGCATGTCCGATTTCCTTTAATGAAATCCTCGGAGTTGGTGGACAATGTTCAGACTGTCGACATTATGGTAGAAGATGTCTTGTGTAGACAATATTTCCTTGAAGCATTCAATTACTAAATCTTGCCTTTTCGCCAGCATGAGATGCAGTCCCCTCGGACCACCATTCAGTCAGATGTTTTGTCTCTAATATTCTCACCAAACAATAGTGAGTAAAGATACTCCACTGCCCACAACAGAAGAACTGAAATGAGGGATGCGTGGCCCCTCTTATCTCTCCGCTCTCCTTACTCTCACCACTCTCCCCTCCCTCTCTCACCTCCCTCTTACCTCAATATCCCCTCTCCTCGCTGTCCTCACTATCCCCACTCTCCCCTCTCACCACTCTCCTCTCACCACTATCCCCTCTCACCACTCTCCCCTCTCCTCACTCTCCAATCCCTCTCTCCCCTCCCTCTCTTTCCCCTCTCTCCCCACTCCCCTCTCTCCTCACTACCCTCTCTCTTCACTCCCCTCTCTCCTCACTCCCCTCTCTCCTCTCCATCTCCCCTCTCCTCACTTTCCCATCTCCTCTCTCCTCACTCAACCCTCTCCTCACTCTCCCCTCTCCTTACTCTCCTCTCTCCCCTCTCTTATTCTCTCTCACCTCTCTTCTCCTATCTACTCTCTACCCTCTGACCTCTCTCCTCTCGTCCCGCTCCCCTCAGCACCACCACAGCATCACTCAGGGGCACCACAACATCACTATGCGCCACTACAGCATCACTGAATGTCACAGCATTACTCATCGCCACCACAGCATCACTCAGCACCACCCCAGCATCACTCAGCACCACTCACCATCACCACATCATCACTCAGCATCACCCCAGCATCACTCAGCACCACCACAGCACCACTCATCATCACTCAGCGCTACCCCAGCATCACTCAGCAACACCACATTATCACTCCGCACCCCACATTATCACTCAGCGCCACACCAGCATCACTCAGTGCCACTCCAGCCTCACTCAGCACCACCACAGCATCACTCAGCGCAACCACAGCATCACTCAGCGCAACCACAGCATCACTCAGCGCAACCACAGCATCACTCAGCGCAACCACAGCATCACTCAGCACCACCACAGCATCACTCAGCACCACCACAGCATCACTCAGCACCACCACAGCATCACTCAGCAACACCCCAGCATCACTCAGCACCACCGCAGCATCACTCAGCACCACCCCAGTATCACTCAGCACCACCACAGCATCACCACAGCATCACTCAGCGCAAAAACAGCATCACTCAGCTCAACCACAGCATCACTCAGCGTAACCACAGCATCACTCAGCGTAACCACAGCATCACTCAGCATCACCACAGCATCACTGGTTCAAATATGTTCTCTCAATGTTTCAAGCTTTATTACAAATGTCAAAAAAGATGTTAATATTTCACTTCTGTTCTTGGATTTTCGTCACAATAAAATACACTGAACATAATCTTCACTAAAGTTATTTACAAAAGTTTAAGCTATTGCCATTATAAATTACAATCACTTTTATTTAAGTATTAATTATTTTAAAAAGTTAAAAACCATTGTTATTTGTAATATCAATACATCTAAGTCACGTAAATACAAAACATGTTGCATTACAAATGCTATAGGTGTCACATTTGCGAAAGTTATAACTATTGGCATTGTAAATGACAAAGCTATTAATTTACCTATTTTAAAAAACAACATATAAATTAAAAAAATGTCATTAATAAGACCAGTAGCTCAAACTTTCCTAATGCGAGACCTATTGCATTTCCAATGCTTGTTTTAAACTGGGGTACAAATTAACTCTCGAATCTTCTGAACTATGCTAAAAAACGGAGTCATTATCTTGTGTTTCAAGTGCAACACCATCCAGTGCACAACATATGATGTAAATAATTTTAAAGAGGAGATCCTTTCCAATTAAATTCACAAGACTCGAATCGCATATTATAAACTGATGCTTATTCTCCATCTGACCGATTTTAACTGGAACATCTGCTGTAACATAATTAACATAGTGTTTATTGCTTATCCCAACAACTTGGACTTCTCTTCCCTATAGCATGTCCAGCTTTGGAACTTCCACAGAATGAACTATAGAATGAGAGCCCCCGTATCCATCAGAAATGAAACAGGATGCCAATTGACTTTTCCGTCAATATGAGGGCCACTTTGGTCTACCTCTAGGACTGCCCCAAACAAGCAATCCTCCTCACTCCTTTGAGGCACCGTCAATGTGAACTACGCCCTGCCATCTCATTATTCAAAATCATTATATCTTCTTGGTATCCTGCATTATATGGCTCTTTATTTTCCATGTTCTGTGCAATTACTGGGGCTGTTCGCATGGGTATTCGAAATTATTCTGTATTCTGTATGTCTGACATCATGTTATCCTTCTGTGTTCGTGGAATTTGTTCAGAATGTACCTGAATGTTATTAGGATTTTGTCTACACCCCATCTTCCGGTGTCTGATCTTTCCACACAATTGTCACGCTGTATTCTTTTTCAACATATAAACATTCACATCTGTCCCTTCTTATTTACCACCTTGCATTACCTGATTCATTCGTTCCATTTACTCCATTCTGCACAAAATTCATATTTGAGCACATTTGATACTGTGACACTTTCTCAAATTGTCTTGTCTTAGCAATCATCATCTTCACCTTTAACTTCTTTTGCTTTTCCTCAAAATAATCCCTATTAGTCTTTGCCAACATCAAGATCTCATCTGTGCCCTTAGTCTGCCAACATAATTCACTCACTTGAGTATGATTACTGATTTCTAATGTCAATCTACTCACAGAAGCAGCAGCAAAACCGCTGAGTCTTTCTCAGGATTTTCAACTTGGCTGTGTTTCTTGTAAATATGCATCAACCTCTCATAAAAGGAATGCACTGATTCCTTGGGTTCCTGTGTAGTCTTTAAAATCTTACGCCAATTTATATCCTTTTCAGGAATTCCTTATTTCAAAATCTTACACCAATTTATATCCTTTTCAGGATTCCTTTTTTCAAATACTCAATCACAGCCTTGAATTTCTCTGCTATTTCTGTAGCTGGCACAATATTAGCTGCCTCTGCACAAAAGGATGCATACCCCTACTGTGAGCCTGGCACCAGGACAGGAAAGTCAGGAGTCCTGGGGACTTTGAAGGGAATTTCTAGAAGCTTCCCCCACCTTCCAGAGGAAGGACACTAGATATAACATAACATTACATGTGAATTTGCAAAGCGCACGTTTATCCAGAAGGGCATCTTGAATAACAGATGTTTATTGTTCCACAACTCAATGGTACTCATTTTATAGACCTCAGAAGCATGAAAGTCTGAGTGGACCCATTGGGATTTGAACCTATGACCAGGAGGTCAAACACAGGTCCCTACAGTGGACACATTAGTCCACTAAGCAACCACACCCGGCCTGGTATATATATTGGAGCTCAGACACCACCTCTTCAGTACACGTCTGGACCTGTGGATCACCTGCCAGGAAGAAGGACTGCTAGTGCTGCGAAAGGACTGCGATTCTGCAGGGCTACTGCTCTGAAGGACTGCTACCCTGCTGCCCTCTTGCCTGGGTGAGAAGGACTGGACCAGCATATCTGTTGAACCAAGGTCCCCAGAGTGACTCGAAGGGCTAGTTGGCTGGCCTCCAGACTTGAGCCTCGGGGCAAAAGGCTCCAACAACCATGAACCCAGCCTCTGGACTCTTCCATCTGTGAGTCTACCCTGCCTAGTGAGTGCCACCCCAGTCCTGGACCCTTGTCAGTGGGCCTAAAGTGCTCTGTCAGTGACTGAAGACCCAGCAGAACCGACGCATCTCCTCACAAAATTGACGCATCACTGATGCTACGTGGCTCCTACCCACTGCAAAGGCCTGCATTGCCTTCACAGCCCGCGGCCTCTTCTTAACTGTCACTGCATGGCTCATCCTTTGCAAAGCCCTGGCATCCCTCATCGGTGGCAGTCTCAAATACGATGTTGTACTCCGCATCGCAGCTCCTCGAAACTGCTGCGCATCCTCGACACCGGAGTTTGCATCACAAGCCCTCATCGACAGGATCCTCAACAATGATGGCACTGGACCTGGCATCGCAGCCTCACTGCACCTCAGAACCAATGTATCACCTCAGCTGCACAACGCATCTTTGACATAGATCCTGGCAACTCACCGCAAACCAGGACTTAGGATACTTTGTTCAGAGGGACTATCTGGGTCCCTGCCGCCAGCCCATGTTCCATTGCGGTCTGCCTGAATTTGTGACTTTGTCCCAGTCTAGTGCTATCAGATAGCCACAGTTGGTGCTTTGAGCTTTTTGGTGCTATTTTTACTGAAATCTTGGCATACCTCCAGTACTACAGATTGGATTTATATCATTTTGGTCTTGTTTTATTTATTCATTAAAAATGTATCTATTTTTCTACATCTGCTGCGGGTTCCTTTTGTGGTGTGTTTTCAATGTGTTACTGTTTGAAGTGTTGCACAAATAATTTACCCATTCCCTCTAAATTAAGCCTGAATGCTCTGTGCCAGGATCACAGGGGGTTGAGCACAGGTTAATTTAGGGTTGGTTTGTGCCTCACTCTGACAAGGATTGTGGTAGCTGCTTGACCAGGGCTCACAACCCAGTTGACCAGCAACCCAATTTCTTACATAGTCCATAGCATCAGGGAAATGTGCGTCAATTTATGTATTTCATCTTGACACTTTACTGGGTCCTCTTGCAACTTTGGGAAATTATGCGTAAGGGCATACAAATCACCTGTTATCCATGGGACATGTACAAAATTCCCTCCGCAAGCTTTCCTTTAAGGAACCTCGAAACCCGAGTTTGTCCATACCTCTGAATTTCCTGAGACATTTTTTGCCTTTCCCGCAATCCCTTTCATTCTCTTATTTGCTATTCCCTTCTTCCATCTCTCAATATTTCTGCAAGTCACACTAGTCTCATGTTTTCTCAATTAAATTTGTAATATTAGCCCTTAGAGTGATCAGGCCTATTTCTCTAATTTCATAATGTGTTAAATCCATTTTATAGTTTTGTTTTACATTTTTCATTGTACTAATGTCCATTTTTTACTCATGGGCTAATACTTCAAATTTCTAATGTGCTTCATTAGCACATCTAGATATACACAGAGTGCCATTGGTCTCATTTACCAAATCAGAATCCCCTTCAGGAATCCAGGGAGTCCTCCAATCATTGTATTCATTTGACAATCCAGTGATATATTTTTAATTGAATCGCATATAAAGAAAAAACAAACAGGCATAACGGGTTCATTTTGCTTATATATATATATATATATATATTATCCAAATTATATGCATTATTTAGTATGAAATTATATAAAAAATTGCAGATGACACAGGGCTCAAGTGAGTGCATAAGTACATAAAGCATATACATAAGACACTGTACAAGGTCCTTGGTTTAATACGTGATTTTCCATATGCATGTGCATGGAGAATTGCACAATACTGTAGATCACTCTTAATCTGGGAACCAGGGGGGAACATTTTTTATATTGAGACCCTGTGTGAGCAAAAGGGTGTCTTCAGGGCTAAGTCATCTGAGTCAGAACAAATGAGGAGTATTTAACGGACGTATCGTCGACTTCAGGGATATGCCTCCATAAACCATAAATCAAGGAAGTCTGTAGGAATCTCTATAGGATCAATCTATTATCTCTTGACCAACAATTCCATGTATGCCTCCACTGTTATGAAATAAAGGTACAAGACCAATCTGGTGAATGTTGAATATTTGTTTGCTATCCATGCCGATACAATCAATGATTACACTTCAAATGTGTGTTCAGGTCAACCGGTAAAGCACATCTGCTACCGCTTCCAAGTACGGACCACAATCAATAAGCGCTTATGCATGTAAATAGAAGTAGAACATGCGTCCCCCGGGGATGAACTGCCCCAGGGCACTGATGCGTTTTAACTGAACACACATTTGATGTGTAATCATTGATTGTATTGGCATGATATTTGCTAAACTCTTTCCCAATCGGCTACTCCCTTTACTGCCAGATATTGTCCATCAGGACCAGTCGGTATTCATGCCAGGCTACTCAATGGCCCATAACCTCTGCACAATGTTTGCTCTCATACATGCAATTGATTTCCAGATGGCAGCATTTGCTGCCTTACATGATGGCACTAAGGCATTTGATTCCCTGACAAGGGCGTAATTCCCTCTTCTCCTGTGTCTCAGGCTCAGGCCTCTGTTTCTGCGCCTGATTGGTCTTTTATACACTTTCCCGGTATTAGGCCTCTGTCTCAGTGGAGTGGTTTCTGCTCCATTCTTCGTTACCAGTGGGACTAGGAAGGAGATCCCCTGTACCTATTTGCTATAGCAATGGAGCCACTAGCTGCTCGGCTGCAACAGCACCATGCCTAAAGGGGTCACAACTTCACTGCTAGGAGGATATTAGTGTCCATGTACGCGGATGACGTCACTCTATATGTACGAGAACCTCAAACAAACCTGCCCCTATTATACGCAAAGTAGTAATTGGGCTGAATCCACCCTCTTCCATCTCACCTCAGGGACACAACTGTTCAAATTTGAATTCACTGTGCAGTGGGCCACTGACACGGTTCATTACCTGGGTATATGGCTCAGCCCAGACACGGACAATCTCTGGCGGGCAAAGTATGGTAGGGCTATGGCCTGGTTAGAGGAGGGAATAACGACCTAGATCTGGCTGCCCCTCTCCATGGCAAGGAGGATACCCAAAGCTAAAATGATTGTCTTGAATAAATTCCATTTCCTCTTCGTCAACCTCCTGCTTACCACACAATTTCTGAAATGCTGCGCTCAAATTTGATTTCCCTAGTCTGAGCAGGCAAACAGCCGCGGATCGTGTGAGAGACACTCACCCTGCCTTTCCAGTGCACCAGATATGAAACTATACGCAATCTGCGCACAAGCCCAATACATACATTTCTGGCTATTTCCCACTCGGTTTCCGCCTCATGCAGCAATGGAAGCGGACCAGGGAGCTCCTTGTCCCCTTGCTAATGCGCTATACCAGCCTTACAAAATACCACGTGTGGAGATTGACACAGTAATGACTACTATGGAGGTAGAAGGTGCACTGCCGTAGGTTATTTTGAATGTCTTAACGATGCGTTTTATGGAATGTTCAAATAGTTGGGTGCTCTCACAGGTAGCGCCTTCGTCCGTGTGGTGCGTTTTGTAATATTAATGAGTAGTGCACGCTTAGAGTGCAAGTGCATCCCTGTTGTAGAGGCACTCCATGGGGTTCAAAACAGACTCCAAGCTTATTTAAAGTTTCTTAGTTTTATTTATTCTTAGTTTCTTTTGCAGAGTTTCTGTGATATAGAAGACATATCACTTAGTTATGACGTTTCAAAAATCATATCATCTGAAATTCCAAATGGCAAAACTCCAATGCATTTCGGGCTGCACTGCTGACGTCAATTCTCTCTACACCTCCATCCCCCACAATGGGGGAATTGAAGCCTTTGAAAAGGCTGTTCTTCACAGCGACATCAACACACCTATGCAAGAATTCCTTACGGAACTTATGTTATACACACTATACCACAGCTACTTCAAACACGAAAACAACTGGTATCTCCAACTATCCGGAATGACGATGGGGAATTGTGCGGCTCCTACGTACGCCAACCTCTACATGCAAAATTTCGAAGAAACACACATTTATGGTAACAACGACTTTAATGACAGAATAGCACTATACGTCAGGTATATCGACGACCTTTTTATAATTTGGAAAGACACAAAGGATTCTCTACATGAGGCATTGAACTCAAATAGCAAAGACGAAAGGATCCAACTCACTTGGCAAATAAGTGAAAGCACACTTTCATTTTTGGATGTAAACATCAAAATCACTGATCATGGATTCTCGACAGACTTACACCGTAAGCCTACGGATCGTAACAACACCCTACATTATACAAGTTTTCACCAGGGATCATTGAAAAAACACCTCCCATATTCTCAAATGCTACGGGTCAAACGCATTGTGTCTGATGAAGACACATTCAAACAAAGAATAAAAGAAATGCACGACCGATTCACAGAAAGAGGGTACCCTGAAACTGTCCTTGAGGATGCCATCAAGCGTATGGAAACAATCAATAGACAAGAAGCCTTAACAAAAATGACCACATCTAAAGATCAACGCATGGTACTAGTATCAAAATTTTCCACGCGTAGTGCTACATTCAAAAAAATTATTTTAAAACACTGGCCTATCTTGCAAATGGAGCCAGACTTCAAGGACATTTTCAAAACGCAACCTTTATTTGCCTACACACGCAGCAATAACATTAAGGAGATATTGCAAAAGAAAGCTGTAATTGTTAATGAAAACAAAGGAACCCGACCATGCATGAACTGCAACAATTGCAATTGTATCATCAGAGGCAACAGCATTACGCATCCCATGAAAGGCCAAACCATCAGACTTAATGTCAACGCCACTTGTGACACCACTAATTTAATCTACGCCATCAAATGCCCTTGCAGAAAACTTTATGTCGGCAAGACAGACAGGAAAATCAAAGTGCGCATTAATGAACATAAGTCAAACATTCGCACTAGAAACGAGAAATCCAATGTGGCTATGCACTTTTTTGAATTGAAACACACCATCGCTCAATTGAAATTCATTGTCTTAGAAACTATCACTCAAAGTGAAGGAAGAGACAATCGTAAATTTCTCTTACAACGAGAAATGGAATGGATCTATCGTCTTCAAACACTGAAACCATTTGGACTAAATGACCGTATAGAATTTAGTTGTTACTTGTAAATATGATATATGTACTGCTCTGATAATGCGCCCTTCTGTACACTTGTTTCTTACATTCCCCACCTGTTTTATTTTTCTGGTTCTACTCTGGCTCCTAGTCCATCATTTATTTTTAGTCTCACCCACCCAGCACACTCACGCGTTCAACAGCACATTGCCTGTTTCGATCCCCAGGTTAGTCCGTTTTTTACTTTTAGTTGAATCCACGGTCACATGTTAAATATCCCATCATACACTTTCACGTAACTCCGCCCCGCCAGCACAGCGGCAGCACCTACTAACAGCAGCGTTCGCGCTAACAAGTAAGACTCTTCACCACTGCGTTTTGATACATGCCAATGACCCGTCCTGTTACGAGCTTGGCACTAACACACCTCTTTAAACTTTCTCGCTTTTTAGATCGCAACCACGCCACATGGATTTTTGCGACTCGTAAGTCAAGGCTCATTTTGTACCCCCACCCGATCAGTGTTTTAGCACTCCCGATAGTTTTAGTAACACGATGTAACCTACCACTATCATGTTTTTTCTCACATCCCGGTTGGGTGAAGTTTGGGTCCTCTCACCTATGCTTTTCCTATCACAAACACGCCGGTTACCACACTAACCCCATCTGATTAATTTTTCATTTACTGACAGCCTGTTATATCTTCTTCGTCTTTCATAGCCCGAAATGCATTGGAGTTTTGCCATTTGGAATTTCACATGATATGATTTTTGAAACGTCATAACTAAGTGATATGTCTTCAATATCACAGAAACTCCGCAAAAGAAACTGAGAATAAATAAAACTAAGAAACTTTAAATAAGCTTGGAGTCTGTTTTGAACCCCATGGAGTGCCTCTACAACAGGGATGCACTTGCACTCTAAGCGTGCACTACTCATTGAGATTGACACAGTGGCATGCGTTCACTGGGCGTGGGATGGCCTGCAGCTAAGTGATCAGCTGTCATGTATATACGCTCCCTTTATCCCATTTGTGCGCAATCCCATGCTCCCACTGCTGCAGGATGAGAGATGTAGACGCAAGCCAACCGGCAAAGACTCTGTACATAGGATGACCTCTACCCAGACGATCAGTATCTGTCCCCAATTGAGGCTGGTGAGTGTTCCTGCTTCTGTGCTAAATACCCTCCTCTGCCACCACATCTTCAATACGTGCCACACGCTGCATAAGATGTTTCCTGCGCCACTTCCCACATTGCATGAGCTGGAACACCTGCTAACGAACTTCTCCACCCGCAAATTGGTCACTCGATTGTATGCTGTGATGCAGGAAAAGGTACCCCGGGGAGTGCCCCTAAGGCTCGCTCAGCATGGGAGCTTGACACCAGTCTCTGAAGCACAATGGACATATTGCTGCAGACAGACCACGTCCCTGTCACCCAATTGCAGACTTCGGCTCATTTACTTTAAGTTCCTGCACAGATTATACCACACACCGGTGCAACTGTATCGTATGTGTCTACTCAAGGAGTCTGAGATATCCGCCCCTAAGGCCCCCGTCCTCCCTCTCACATGGGCGTGCCCACGCATAGCTAGCTACTGGACTGCCATTAACAGAGACCTAGGCGAGATCACTAGTCACTTGCCGCCACAGACCCACTTGTGGGACTCCTGGGTTACATCAAAGTTGTACCCCTCGAAGCATCACTGCATCTGCCAGAGACCTTGCGCAAGGAATCAGCACTGCTCCCCTTTAGAAAGCTGTTAAAAAAACACCTGTTTAGAGAAACACTGACATCTGTTTAATCTTCCGCCCTGCAGCCATGCAGTGCCCTGCTCCTTCTCTGAAGCGCTTAGACACCAGTGGTGATTTGCGCTATATAAAAATAAAATACCAATAACAATAACAATGCTACTATTTCTGGCCTAAAGAAGTTTGCCCATCCATTGGGGCAAGCGGCCTGAGCCTAAGTTTGTGGACTGGCTGCAAGATGGTGCGGACTACCAGAAGCAGCTCTCAACTTACTTGGCGCTCATGCCCCTGAGGTCACATCCAAAGGACATTTGGGAACCGCTTTGACGACCTACTTGGGACTAAGAGAGCCAGACATGTAGGGGCCCTACTAGATGCAGAGATAAACCTCCTCATCACCTGCTGAGGTGACCTACACATCGATCGCTTGGACCCCATGCATCCTCAGTGGAATCAACCAGCCATGAGACATCTGAGGGCTGCATATCTGATTGATTTGGACATTCCCTCTGATATGGTGTTTTCTTGCCTTTCTTTACATCATGAAAATATATAAACCGATGTGTACTGTCTGTACCCTGACTTCCCTCCCCACCCCTCCCTACCCTTTCCTGAGGTTTTTACCTTGTTGATGTTCCTTTATCAAACTTTCAATAAACACATTTTAGAGAAAAGAAAATTACACTAAAAATCATCCTCCTTCATCAAACACCAATCAGACCTCAGCAATTCCTGAGTATCTTCCTGAACGCAAGACTCAGGCACCACTGCTTAACTTATCCTTCCTTCCTGAGTAGAGAATGCACTGAGGGTCTGCTTTATAGATTTCACATGCTTATCCATGGTTTAACAGAATAGAACACCTCCTTCAATTACCCTCAGCATACTGCAGTCATACTTACATACATGGTAGGGGAAGCAGGTCCTACAGCTCTTACCTTTTAATCAAGCAAACACCGTTGTTATTAATGTGTCTGCCCAAATCGATATGAAACTACATGCAGGATTACTGTACATGGGAATATCACATTTGTTTCCAATGACAAATCCTTCAGGCCAAAGCAGAAGAGATTTGTCTCCAGAAAGAGACCCATATTATGAAATTATGATGGAAATCTGGTTTCTTAACAAAGATTACAGCATTTTAATTTTGATTCCATAGGGATCTACGGGTATTATTTATAATCTTGTGTTAATACTACAACCCAGAATTACTTATACCCAAAGTTTCGATAAAATCAGGCGAGGTTTTACTGGTGCACTAATGCTGTAGGGTGTCTAAGGAAATTGCCATCACTTATATTAAGACAATAGACATCTTCTGTAGGTCATAGACACCTTAACAAATCTTCCAGAACCCTGAAACTGACATATGTCAAGGAGCATGCACTCAAACCAAGGTACCTGGACTGAAGAAAAACTGAGCTCTCTGTGGGCATATCATAGCTGGATGTAATTTATGAAATTCAACTGTAGGTTCATATCTGAGGACAGGAGAAGAAACGAGAAGGTTTTCCATTGCCAGGTTCTGCAACCTACCACTGATAGTAATCATTAGGAAGGGAAAAGAGACAGACAATAAAATCTGCATTTGTGGCAGTAACCAGGTAGAGACAGTCCATTTATCTATCCCTGGGCGAAGGACTACGCTCCGCTTGCGTAGTTTGCGCTACTTCGCACTACGCGAATTGCATATAGCACGGTGCAAACACGCGAAGCATAGTGCAGCGGTCATTTTTTGCTTGCTCGCGGTCCTCAACGGCAAGTTGGTGACCGCGAGTGAGCAAAATGACATCCCGGCGAGACTTTTCCTCTTTCGTGATCAGCAACATCAAGTTGACGATCGTGAGCGTGGAAAATAAACCTCCTGGCGAGATTCTCAACGGGGGGAGGTCAGGTTTCTCATGGCGAGTGGTCGCGTATGCTCGGATCGCTCGCGATGAAAAACTACCAGTCCGCGTTGAGAAAGCTGCCGCTCGAGTAGAAATCTACTTGAGCAGCAGAAAACGACCGCTTGCACTGTGCAAGATGCGGTTTGCACTGATTGCACAGTGCGGACTAGCATCCGGCACAGTGCAATCAGTGCAAACAGCATTTTGAACAGTGCACTACGCAGTTCGCATAGCTACGCGTAGCTCACGTAGTCCGAAGTGCACTTCGCGTAGCTATGCGTAGTGCTACTACACAAACTACGCCCAGGGTTACATTTATCCCATCAGGCATGTTCCTGGGGACTGGACCTGTGGGAGGTCAATTTTGGAGGTCGGCGGTAGCTGCCTCCTGTGTCTTTCTCTCCAGGTCCCTAGCGTTTATTGCAATATGCTCAGTGGTGGCATGAGGAGACAGAGAAGGAAAGAGAATGAAAGGAAATAGAGAAGAAGACAGCCGGGCTGGCTGGCTTGAATCTTTTCCAGGGCTGCTTTTGGGTGCCAGTCCGGTGCCGGCAGCAACAATCAAGATACATGCGTCAGTTTCTATTTTTGCGTCCTTTATGTCAGCAATGAAGATGAAAAGGATACTTGTAACAGCTAGAACAGCTTGAAAAGGTAATCTATTAAATTTCTACTACGTGACTTTTTTCCTTTGAATGATTATAGAAAAAAAGAAAGAGAAAGCTCAAGGTACCAGCAAAATCCCTGAACTGCAATAGCAAGGAAGGACTCACGCTTAAAACTTGATTTGATGTGACTCAAACTCCTAGTACAGTTTCAATTTAAAAAATAAATTAAAATCTGCTTTACCATATTTTTCTTAATTTCACCTAAATACACACCTTGAAATATTATCTTATTCGGTCTAGCTAGGGTAGGCTCTTCACCTACATGTGAGTAGCTCTCCTGTGTGCAGCTTAGCCTACTAAATTAGGCGCCTTTACTTGATTGCATTAACATGTGTCCCAAAATTGAGTGTGCACATTTGAGATGAAAATGGGTGTGTTTTCAGAACTTATTAGCTGCTGTTTTAGAAAAATTGCTAAATTTTCAAAACATATTTAAAGCTGATATTTGAGTGATAAATCGTTTGGCTTTGGGTAGACTTATTACTAACATCATAAACCTTGGTGCCAGGGGCATTTCAGCTATCGCTGCTATGTAATACCCATATTGAGACATTCGAAATTGATAATTACCTTTTTTACGTTACTGTTGGCAATCCTTCCTGATGTACTAAGGTGATCACTGCTAGTAATATTGCATATGGTGGCCACAAAAGTAATTGTGTCTGGTTTGGTCACTATTACAACATTAATAATAGTAGTAGCTCAGGAGGATGCACACTGAACATAATAAGTAGCTCTTGTTACAGAAAAGATTGGAGACCCCTGGGCTTGAGAAATAATTAACATTGTTTTTATTAATTTGTTTCTGGGAGAAAAAGGTTTTCAGCCAAGAATGTAGGCTGAAAATGTAGTTTGACATTTAATTATACACCATAAACAGGAAACACTGCTATAAAAAAAAGTTGACGGAAGTGTGGTTTTACAACATCCGGTCCCTCGCACTGCTGAATCAGAATTCCACTGGTGGCATGCATTTAGCAACCTAAATATATTAGCAGCATGCCACATTTTCACAGGATGTGGGTTCAATGCTGCGAGGCATTCACATTAAATATTTCTTTCTTTATTGTCGACCTCGGCTCTGCATCATACTGCACTTTCATAATAGACGAAAGTCAGGGGTGTACCACATACCCCTGAAGTCCCTTCGGTACAGGGGACTCGAACCCTCAGGGGCCTCATTCAATCTATTTTATTTCTCCTCATATGTCATCAGACACAATGAGCCACACTGAAAGGCCCCTTCTTTTTAATATTTATCTCACACCTCTAATATATTTGGCCGAGGGTTTGGGGGCCAAGGTGATGGCTTATGCCAATGATACCCAGCTGCTTTTCACCTGAGACAAAAATGCGGACTCTGTTCCCTCAGTCCAACATTGTCTCTCTTCTATTTTTAAATGGTTGGCGGCTGCACAACTCAAGTACAATGAAGAGAAGTCCGAGATTCTCCTCTTTGGGAAATTTCCTCCCAGCTTCCCAGGATTCTCTCTGGCCACCTGAGTTCCCCTCGCCCACTTCCACTGGGAAGCCCGCCAAGAAGTTGGGAGTATGGTTTAATGAGAGTCTTTCCTTTTCGACGCATATCAAGAAGCTGGCCGGCAATTGTTTCTGTCTTCTCAAAATGCTAAGGAAATTCTTTCCTCTCCTACCCCAGACGGCAAGGGAAATGGTTTCTTGTGCACTGACTTTGTCTCGGCTGGGCTATGCCAATGCCCTGTACATTGGCATCCCGGGCTATCTGTTCAGAGAGGGTAACATCCTTTACAACGCAACTTTTACCACGCAGTGCCTTTACGACGCAACTTTTACAACGCAAACCATTACAACGCATTGCGCTGGGGGTGCTCTAGGATAGGGAATAGGTTTAATGTACTATCCAACACCTTCCCACCTATCCACGGGGACTGGAGTTGGAATAGTAAATTAAACTATTCACTATCCAGCGTCCCAAAGCACTATGCGTTGTAATGGTATACGTTGTAAAAACCGTGTTGTAAAAGCATGCGATGTAAAAGCATGCATTGTAATGTCATACATCCGTTGAGAAAGCTCCAGGTGGTCCAAAATTTGGCAGCCAGACTTCTTCTTGACATTTCCGCCAGGAATAGAGTTCGCCATCACTTGCACTTGCTGCACTGGCTCCCTGTGATTGACAGAGTAAAATTAAAATCGCTGGTTCAGGCCCACCTTACACTTCATGGCGGTGGTCCATCATACTTGCAGAAACGCTTCTCCTTTTATGTTCCATCTCGACCTCTGCGATCTATGTCCCTTTGTTTCGCCCAGGTCGCTCGTTTCAAGCTGCAGATGATTACTGATAATGAGGTAGAGGGGTTTACTAAACGATATAACCATAGGCAGAAGGCTGAATTGCAAATAAAATATTCCACCCACTAAGTGCAGAAAGTCTGTAAATAAAACAGAGAGAAACAGAAAGACAAACAGTAGAATGTTGAACCTGAGGTTCTTTACAAACCATTTACTACTAGATTATCTTAAATGAAACTCTAACATTCCAATAATTTAATAATCAATAATTTGGAGGACAAATAAAAGAAAACATGGTTGGAATTCACCTTACAGCCCCTTTTCTTGGAAGTTCATTCCTTTAATTATGCATCAAGTTAAATGTCTTGCCTCTTTAATGGAAACCATCAAGCCCATGCAATCAGTCCTGCTACACGGCAAGCTGATGGGGGACTGACCTGGTGCTCGTGTGCGGCGGCGGAGCACATTGTGGAGCTGTGCTGAAGCTCAAATGAGGCGGCGCTTCAACTAGATTGCAGTAATGTGGAGCACGCCAGCCGTGGAGCGCAAGATGGCGGCGGCGCGTCATATGTCCTGAAGGCTTCGCATTGCACCTGATCTCCATAAGATTTGAACTGTCCCCATCCGGGGCAATGTGTCCAATACTGTGCCCCATATTGACTGCTCCCCTCTCAATAAGTCGCCTGATGTGGGAACCCTCCTTGGCGACGGCAGCTAATTAAATCAGCGCACCACAGGGGTCCTGTTTCCACCCACTAGTAAGTAGCGAAGAACCGGCGGGGGCGTGCCACCCGAAAGTAATTGCTCTGCAGGAGTTGCCCGAGCGTTCCCTGCTCTGGCCTGCGTGGGCCTGCATTTGCTGAGTGGGGAGAGTGGCGATGCGGATGAAGCCTCGTGGAAGGAGCCGGACCCACAGTGCTGGTGAGGACAGTAAGGCTGCCTGAGTGAGGGCACATGTCTGAAGGCCCGATTGTGGAAAGCAGTGATCAGGGGGAAGAGTGAGACTTATATTGGGGGGCCCCCTCTTTTATTTTTTCCCCCTCACCCCCCTTATCCTGGAAGCCTGGAGGGCGCCTGGATCCTTCAGGGAGGTCTGTGAGCCTTGCCATTGTCTCGCCCTGACATGGGGCTGCGCCTGTATCCGGTGCAGTGAATAATCTTGTCTTGGTGACCACACCGGCGGGAGTACTCGAGGTGTGGCGACTTGGAGCGCCTGTGGTGATTTCTTGGGCCGGAGGCGGCGGTGGTGGCTGGGGCCAATAGGAGCGTGCTGGAGGTGAAGAGATTTTGTAAAAAAGAAGAAAGGTACCCACACTTCACATTTCACACCATTCAATTTCGGATGAAAAAAGATAAACAAAACTTAATATGTTTATCTTGGCAATTAATTGTGCCGTTTTATTCAATAAAAAGCAACCTTTGCTGAGTATTCTTTAAGTCAAGAGAAATACCATTGCCTTTCATGTACTAACCATGAATGTCACGATGTCTAATTTTTACAACACAACACAGAAACATGAATCAAATTACATATACAATGTGGAAACATATAACTAATAAATAATGTGCAAAAAAGTGATACCATATCACACAAAAGGGAAGAAAATGTCAAAGTATTTTTCAATCACAACATAATGAGCACTTAATCACAATATTTGACCGATAAGCGGGCTTCCAATGAGTCTGCTGAAAACACAACCACCGCTCGGTAGAAGTGTTAGTTGGCTTCAAATTCCTAAGCAGTTTATCTATATTTCAAGACTTAGGACTTGATCCTGTTCGCCTACGCGTTTCGAGTTTGGGAGGGTTCTTCACAAACTCTCATCAGGGCCAAATGAATTATTTCCCTCGTTTCTTAAACCTAATAGTGAAAACATAAACAAATTGTGGACACTCGTTATAAATTGCTCCCCTCAACCTGCTCCATCCTTCTCATATGTACAACTTTTAAAATGGAACATACCTCAGGGGACTTGAGGTAAGTTCAGTTGATCCAAAGCAAATTTCATGGATTCGTAGAGTCTGTGCGCCTTTCTAAAAAAACGTGTTTTTACATCAGATACTGATTGTGTGTAATTTTAGCAAGTTAAAATGCAAATTGGAAAAAAAAAAAAGACAAAAACCAATTGTCTCGTACCTGAATCTAAAGTAAGGGGAGAGCCTGTTGTATTTCTGCCGTTTCCTATTTAGGAATATTGCCACTCGTTTATTTTCCTCGTTTTTTTCACATACAGCACTGAAAGACATTTTTTTTAAAAAAATGCGGATTACCCACTTTCAGTAATAAATAACACCTTGCTCCCAGATGTTGTATGCCGGAGCATAGTGTAACTTACTGCCTTGTTTTTAAAGTCGTCTGAAATTGTGAGTGTGGGCGGCTCGCGGGCCCCTCAAGAGCGTCTTCGTTTCCTGAAGGTACCAGGGTGTGTCCGGTCTCCCTTTAGGCTGCCACCAGTTTCAGTGATCTTACATGAAGGAACACGGGCACTGATTATTTGTGATGCAATCACACATTGTGCTTGTGAAAAGCTTGTCAAACGTTAAACGCCGAACACGAGTCTTGGCTTTTAATCGTTGCGGTGAAGGGCGCGCGCAGAATTGTTTACAAGCGGCGCGGCTGCATTTCCGCATCCAAACTCTAAGGTTGGATTTATGAAAAACGGGGGCACTCTCTAGATGAAAAATAATGCGGGGGCTGCCTGTCTGTTGCTGTGGCACAGACGCTGTGTGGCATGGCGCCTGCTCGCATTTCCTTAGTCGGACTGTCTGCACGTACCTGTCAGTTTGGCAGCGCGTTTCACTTCCTCATTCCTTTACACAGAGTGAATGGGAATTCAATTGCACTGGCCTATCTAAAAGGTCCGCTGTTTTCTTGACCAATCACGGGTGGCCCGTGTTGGTTTTCCAAACTGGTGCATTATGGGACTTGTAGTTTAGGTGTCTGTTCACTATTCAAAGTCTGGTGATTTCACTAATTGAATTGAGGCCAGTGTTAATGGTGTCAAAGCGAAGTATGAGGTAGGCCTCTTTGCGCAACAGTGCCTTCTCAACATTAGGCGATTTGTGCTGTGGGTCCATCCCAGCTAAGACTGTCCATTTAAAATCCGTTTCTTTGTGGTTGGCGGACAAAAAGTGCTCGACCATTGGGGCATTTTGGACTTTTTTCTTTAGCCGCGAACGATGTTGCGTTATCCTGACATTTACTTGATGGCATGTTTTCCCTATGTACAGTTTATTGCATGCACACAGAATCCCATAGATGACATTTTTGCTTTTGCAGTTTGTGTGTAAGCTATGTCTCCATTTCCTACCATTATGGCAAAATTCATCTCCTTCCACAACATTATTGCAGGCCATTATTGCAGGCCACACAAGTGCCACATTTATGGTGGCCTGTGATTGGTTTAAGGTTCCATTTAGCCAACAGATCACTTTTTGGTTTCTGTATGTGACTGTCAGCTCTAATGATCTGTTGGCCAACACTTGGATTTTTCTTCATTGCAAAAATTGGCTTTTGTAAGGGAAATTCCAATCCCTCCAACAAGTGCCAATTACGCAGAATGATTTGTCGAAGGTGAAGAGAGGCGCACAACTGAACGCTGGCTGGGCGGGCCGACTGCCTGTTGGTCCATGGCGGAGGTGCTTCCCCAGGAGTCACACTGTTCCCTCACCCCTCCTAGACCTGCAGTTGGTGTCCATCCGTTTCAGGTCCTCTGCGGCTGATCCGGCAAAGCTTGCTGTCTTCTGTAATATTCCGGCCAGGGTGTGCTGGAGCAGATTACAATGGAGCGCGTCAAGTCTACGGGGTCCTGTGGACCCAAGAATACCCAGACAAACAAACTAGAATGATATGCAGTCGCTAAGGATGCGCAGAAGGCCCGAGCGCCCAGGGACTCCGGACCTGGAGGACTGGGCGAGGAGAAGCAGGAGATCTCACTTAAAGACGTCATGGCCGGCATTACCGGAGTGAAAGCTTCTCTTGACACAGTGGTTATATATGTCAATCTCATTAGGGCTGATATGGGCAAGCTAAATGAAAACGTCAAGGAGGTGTAACTCACTACGGCCAGCCTTGTTGATGATGTCTCACAACTCCAGGGGGCGATCAGGGAACTACAGGACTTCCGCACCTTTGCTGACCTCAAGCTGGACGATTATGATGGCTGCCTGCGTCGAAACAAAATATGCATCCTTGGGGTTCCCGAGAAATCGGAGGGGCAGGCGTCGCACCTTTTTGTGTAGGCTCTCATCCTTAATCATCAGCAACCCAAAGGCCTCAGTAAGTTCTTCGTGGTCGAGCGTGCCCACAGGATCCCGGGCGACCGTCCCAAACCGGGTGCTCCCCCTCGGCCCATGATGGCGCGGGTCCTGAATTTTCGCGACAGGGATGTTATCCTTCAAAACTCCAGATCCGGAGCACCCCAGCGATACAAAAACTCAGACATATCCTTCTTTCCGGACTTTACCCAGCGTGTTCAACTGAAGAGGCGTTCTTTTATGTCGGTCAAATGCGTCCTCAGAGATCTGGCAATGAAGTACTCTATGCTATTCCCTGCCCGCTCCGGATTGAGGCTGATGGGAGAGTGTGGTTTTTTGATCAGCCTGAGGCAGCGGTGGACTGGATTGAGAGCAGGAGTGCGAGAGGTCCAGCCGGCGGGGGTGGAGGTGCCGCAGACGGCAGTCAACCGGCCTGAGAGGAGGCCTGTTCAGTGGTGGGATTTTGGATTTATGCGGGGTGTGGCGAGTGGGGGGGTTGGGTGGGGGGCTTCCGGAACCGTTGCTTTCTGGTGAGTGAACTTACAGGAACTTTTATTATTGGATTTTGAAGGGTGTACATTAGTTGTGTTGGGCTGGGAAGGGGCGGACGTTGTCTCCCACCTCCGATATTTTTCTTTTCTCTTTTGAGCTTTATTAGGGCGACAGGCACTCTGCAAGTTTTTCATGGGCAGTTTTGAGCCCAGAGAGCAGGGCAGCGGGGTGTGGGCTGTTGGGAGGGATTGATATATAAGTTGTTTCTTTGTATTATCTCAACGGTACGATGTGTGCACGTTACCCCATTAGTGGGGGGCCTACTTGATCATCAATGGGAATGCAGTGTAACAGGGAAATCAAAATCTTAAGTTGGAATGTTAACGGATTGGGGGACAAGATCAAGAGAAGTGTGGTGTTGCAATATATTAAGAGACATTTGCCGGACATTGTGTTAGTTCAGGAAATGCACCTCATTGGCAACACATGCAGAGCAATGCACAGATGGGGGTATTCAATGGTTGCACATGCAGGCTTTACCACTAGTTCCAGGGGTGTTAGAAGTATGCTAAAAAAGTTGTTCCCACTGTTCCTCACCTCCACATACGTAGACGACTGGGGCAGATATGTTAGAATTACAGGCTCTTGGGAGAGCAGGTCGGTCACCTTTATGGCCATATACGTGCCCCCGGGAATGCAGAGCATAACATTTACAGACATAAGTGTGGTACTCTTGACATTACCTGACGGACACCTAGTACTTGGAGGCGACTTTAATTCAAGAGTGTTGGGCACTCTAGATAGACACCCCCTCTCACTACTCCCCAGCCTGCATATGTGTTTTCCAACTTCTTAGAAGTGATGGGTCTCATGGATGGCTGGAGAACGTATAATCCTGATAAGATTCAGCACACCTTCCACTCTAGAGCACACAACAGCCTATCCCGCCTTGATTACATACTGGTCCTGGCTCCACAAATTACTGATATTCATGAAATCCGCCCTCTGGCCAGGGGCATTTCCGATCACTTCCCTCTATGGGTTCATATTGTTCTAGATCATACACAGGTGGGACGGGTTTCCCCAATAAATCCCTGGTACCTCAAAAACCCCAACGTACGAAAAGGGCTCAGCAAAACTATTGATGCATACTTTTCAGAGAATGAACACACAGTTGAGTCCCCCCAAATATTGTGGGAAGCTGTCAAAGCGGTGGTCCGTGCGGAGGCCCTTTCCTTGGTAGCGGGCTCCAAAAGAGATAGGGTGAAAGAAGTCTCTGACATAGAACAGGAGCTTTACCGCCTGGAGCAGGAAGTTGCTTTAGATGCCACACCTGAAGCCCTTCACTTCCTCCGTCTGCGACGGGATGAATACCGGGCGCTGGTCACTGACCATGCCAAAGTGATGGGACAGGAAAGGCTGGGACGGATATATGACTGGGGTGACAAGGCTTGCAAATTGCTCGCATGGTTGGACAAGAGGGAGCAAGCTAGCAGACTTGTGCCGGAACTCAAAAGTACTGATGGATCCCCTATGACAGAACCCCAGGACATAGTTAACCACTTTGCAGTCCACTTCCAAACTGTATATAGCTCGGTGGCACCATACCCTGAATCAGACTTTACTGATCTTGTTAAAGACATCTCTCTCCCGATCACACATTCATGGACAGCGCACTGACTGCGGACAGAATTGCGACAGCAATAAGAACATTGCACTCCGGGAAGGCTTTGGCCCAAACGACATCCCAATCGAGCTTTACAAACTTCGACCGGACAAATTGGCCCCCTATCTTAAATCCATGTTTGAGGACAGCCTTAAACAGGGCACATTGCCATATGATCAGAGGATTGCCTCTATAGTCATAATCCATAAAGAAGGTAAACCCAAAGCGGAGTGCACCTCCTACCAACCTATTTCACTGCTGAATGCAGAACCCAAAATTCTAGCTAAAGTACTTGCCACTAGACTGACTAAGGTGATAGGCGACTTAGTCCACCCAGACCAATCAGGGTTCATGCCCAAAAGAAACACTGCTCTCAACCTGCATAGATTGCATGGAGACTTGGGCATAGTTCCGACAATACGTGAGGATGCCATAATAGTCTCCTTAGATGCCACGATGGCTTTTGATACACTGGAATGGCCTTATCTTTTTGAAGTGTTAGTAAAACTAGGATTAGGGCCAAATTTCTGTTGCTGGGTACGACTGTTGTACAGTAATCCGATGGCTCAAATAGTGGTGAACAACAGGAAGTCTGAGCCCTTTATACTCAGCCGAGGGACCCATCAGGGATGTCCCCTTTCTTCTTTACTGTTTGCTTTGGCCCTTGAGCCACTAGCAGCGTGGATCCGCAAAGATGTAATGATCCTTGGTATGCGTTGGTTGGCTGATTGTGAGGACCGGATATCCATTTATGCGGATGACATCCTCCTTTATCTCATGTCTCCTAAGAGATCCCTAATAGCTGCTTTTGAAATTTTGGATATATTTGGCAGGTATTCTGTGTTTCGCGTTAATTGGCAAAAATCACTCCTATATGTCCTTTGGGGGACCTCTCCCCCCTCTGCCCCGAAATTGTCTGATTCCAGTAGTCACAGAAGGCTTCAAATACTTAGGCATCTTTATTTCCTTCGACCCATCAATACGATACACCCGCAATCTGCTCTCACCGCTGCAGCCAAGAGCAACATAATGCACTGGAAGTCACTCCCGCCCTCGCTTTTGAGCAAAGCCGCATTATTTAAAATTATGTCTTTGCCCTGCTTCCTGTATGCGCTTCAGAATTCAGCCGACCTCGTCCCAAACTCGTACGTTAAAGATCTCGAAGGGCTCCTGAGGGACCTCCTATGGAGCGGGAGACCACGTATCGCTATGAAAAAGCTGCCGCTTAGCTGGTATGATGGAGGAATCGGACTGTCCGATATTAAAAAATATTATTGGGCTACGCATTTAAAAGCTATCAACCATTACACTTATGGCCGCCCTGACAATCCGGGGTTCATTATGGATTGTTGGCTTTTACCCAACGGGACCTTTACCAGGGCATTATATTCCGAACCAAGCAAGTATCCACTCACCGGCCCCACTGACCACACAGTTAAAATTTGGCACACTGCCACCAAAGCACTCGGTTGGCACAACAAACTGACACTGGACACACCTCCGTGGGACTCGCAAAAACCTGGGTATATGGGAAACTCTAAGGGATTTGACAAATGGGACTTAATAGGCATTTCGCATGTCAAAGACCTTTGGCACGCTGGGGGGGTGAAACCCTTTGATGCTCTACAAACTCAGTTTGCCCTGGCGGATTCAGAATATTATCGATACCTACAAATCAGGCACTCGCTGCAAACAGCAATTCCCGCTGACTCGACTCCACCGGATACCTCCCCACTGGAGGACAGACTGCTGGACGGTCATATACCTGACAAGGCCATCTCCCTAACATACCGGAAACTCATTAACAATATTGACAACCCCTATTGAAACTGTGAGACAAATGGACAGAGGACGGAAGAGACCTAGATGACGAAACTTGGCAGGAAGCGGTCTCCTCTCCTAAGACGGTCACTATCCCAGCTCGACTTAGACTGGTGCAATTAAAGGTTTCTGTAGGAGGGGATGCACACAATTGGGCATGTTCATACACATCCTATGGCACTGTGAACAAATTCAGGAATATTGGCGCAACATCCACACGGTCATGAGTGAAGTGTTGGGGGTGGAATTAAGACCGGAAGCGCCTAGGTGCCTCCTCAATATCTGGGAACCTACTGACGTCAACAATTATGCTACGAAGTGGCTCACGCTTAGCTGCATGATCGCCAAGAGAAATATTGCACAGCTCTGGGGAGCCCCGCACCTGCCCATGGTCCTAGCTTGGGAGCGAGATCTGAACGGGTGTATGCCAGGAGAGAAAACAGTATGTGTGGCCAGGGGTTGCCCCCGCAAATGGTACAAGCTTTGGGCACCCTGGAACGGATACTGGGGTGATATTTGGCCCGCCTGTGATGCTAATGACCATGATCCCTGTAGACTTCAATGAATATGCTACTGTATTGTATGAAACCTGATTCCACTGCAACCTTTAATTGATTCTGTGATTTTGTGCCTTATGTCGAGTCTGTTTAATAAAAAGATTTACAACAAAAAAAGAATGTGTTTTTGATGTATTTGCTTGGATGACACCACAACATTTTAATGACTGGTCATTATTTTTAGCCTGCCATAAAGACACAATGCTGATCACTAATCACCCCTGTGCATTTGTTTGTTTTACTCTGCTTTCATGATAGTATGTTGGATTTACAGCTTTTTTGTTCAGAAAGTAAGGGTGTTCGGCCACATGGGGTTTCATAAAAAATGCAACAGAAATACTGTCTTTATGTCAAAAGTATCTACTATGCAGCGTTTTGCTGCGTATGCCTTTTAAAATCACTACATACACTTGGAACAGCTAGAATCACCACACATAGATGTCCAGATATTAACAAACCCCTCCCCTAAAAGCAAGCTGAACCTATTGGCTTTGCCCATTCTTGCTTTTGCTTTCAATAAATCCAGGCCTTGAGTAGTCGCAGTGTATGACTTCAGACACTGACTTAATTTAATTAGAGGTTCATAATGGATACCAACCTTTCATTAAAACCACCAACCACATGACTGTGAACAAAACACAAGACAGTTTGTAATTGTCTTCCCTCCCTCAGTATCCAAGGCAGTACATTACACCTCACGTTTAACTCTTCCAAACATCTCCAAATATGTGTCATGACTATCCATATATACAGTTAGGGGTCCCGGACATTGCCGTCTTGAATAATTTGGCTGCCAGAGAGGAGTTATTCAAGCGCATTCCGCGCTTTCACGTCGGACCTGTGGAACCTTTGACTGCTGCTGGTTTCCCCCCACTGCCGCCGCAGGTGACATCGCGAGCGGCCGCCGAGCGGGGGAACCTAACCACACATCCCAGAAGCCCTGGGGACCACGCCCCTACCTTAACACGTGATCCGGGGGATCAAAAGACCGCGAGAACTGCGGCAGAGCGGGTCCCGGACATTGCCGTCTTGAATAATTTGGCTGCCAGAGAGGAGTTATTCAAGCGCATTCCGCGCTTTCACGTCGGACCTGTGGAACCTTTGACTGCTGCTGGTTTCCCCTCGCTGCCACCGCAGGTGACATCGCGAGCGGCCGCCGAGCGGGGGAAACCGAACCACACATCCCAGAAGCCCCACCTTAACACGTGATCGGGGGGATCAAAAGACCGCGAGAACTCCCACGTCACGGGACGCGTGCGGGCGACGCCTGTCTGAGCCCGGGCAGAGGGTGGGCCGTCTGTGGCCGTCCGGGGACGGAGGAGGACGGGACGAGACACCCCTCTTTCGCCTTTACAAGCCCCTCAGGCAGTTGGGAAGGTAGGACTTATCCACTATGACATCTAATTGTGATAAATCGGCGTCTGCGGGGGGCAGTAAAGGAACACTAGAGAGCTATTTTACGAGTGCTGCTACGGAGCTGGACAAGGATATTGAGATGGCAGAGCGCAGGTCCGAGCGACGTCGCTCCATCGAATCCTTGAAAACTAGACCCTTGTTGGATTTGATGGCCGTACCCGTTTTGCCGGACTCTGCCTCTGTCTCCTCCAGCGAGGACCCATTGTCTTTGGACAAATTTCCCTTACTCCTAAGAGACATTTCGCCGCATCAAGCTGTTGTAAATACCTCTCCTACACCCAATGCGGCGTCCCCAAGCATTCACACTACAGGTCCAAATGTAACTAATGTGCCTTCTCTTCCAGCCAGGGAGCTACCTAAAAAGAAGGGCAAGTTGCCCAAAGTCCCCAAAGTTCATGGTCCTCCTCCAGCCAAACGGAGAAGAGGGGGGGGGGGCACCCCAGAGATGCAAGCTCAGTCATTCAGAGTTCGGTAAATCATTAAAATCTAATGCTTCAGCTGTATCTAAGGTCAAGGCCTCAGAAATTTCTGTTGCAGTGTGGTGCTGGTGCCACCGGCCATTGAGGTATTAGACACATCTGAAATAATGCCTGTTACTGATTCATTATGTGAAACGAGGTCAGCCCTTCCCCCCTTAGAGAAAGACTTATTGTCCGACATCCCATGTGATTCTATTGAGCACCTATTTAGGTCCTTTATGCACCCAATATTAGATATTTTGAAGAGGGTGGAACAACGGCTGTGGAACCTCGAGTCATTGTTTGTTGGCAATGTAGGGGCAGGGCCCTTATTGATTAACGATAAGCCAGTCCCTCCATCGATGGTCACAGTTCAGGCTCTAATTGCTCCTGTCCCGCCCCCGGCTGTCTCCAAGGGCCCTGTCAGGGGCACTACCAGAGTTAACAAACTCCCCGTTAATACCCATTCGGGAGTACCAGCTATTCAGCAAGCTGACCAACAGGTACCTTTGGTGACAGCAGTAAAATCAGCTGCTTTGGCTGTTAGAGAACCTCAGAAGGGAGGGGAAATTCTGACCCCCCCGAACCAACGAGGGGGTCGGGGAAGGTTGAGTCGACCTACCAATGATAAATTGCAAGGCCTTAATGTTGAATTGCCCCCCGATGCTGTGCCCTTTGTGGTCGTGCTCACTGGAGTCCCAACCCTAGAGGTTGGTAAAAGGGAGGGGTACTCCCAACTAAAAAACAAAACACTGCACTGGCTGGGACTAAACAGACCACTCCCATATTATGTTAATGGAGAGATTGTTCACGTCAGGCGTATCCCCTGGTTGGGCAGTAGGGAAAAAAATTTAAAGGGAGACCTTATTGTTATAAACTTTAGAGACTCAGAGGCAGTCAGACTTATACTGAACGGGTCCTCGGGGAACTCGAGCAGTGCCATAGTTCCACACGACCTAACATTTTTTTATCCAAGATCCCTTGTGTCCCCCCCCCCCCTTCTACCAGGGAGGTCTAGCTGACACACAACATAATATGTATATGCCATCCACCAACAGCTACACGGGGCAAGCCTTTAGACCTTTGCCCATCAGGAACGACCTTGGGTGGAATACAGTGCCCGTTAGAAACTATTGTATGCCACCAGGGAGGTTGGACCAACCACATGGGAACAGGAGAATGGACCATTTGATTCCATTTAGCCCGTTAGAAACATCTAACAGATTTAACATCATCTCCTGCTTCGATGGGTGCGATTGACAGCCGGGGTGCTCTGTTGGCAGTCCACCGGGTACGATTACTCCAAGATCAAACCTTTTATTAAAACCAGCATATGAGTGTCCTTTACTTGTTTTATCTGCAGAGCCTAAAACTGTTCTCCCTTCCGTTGACTGTTGCTCATTTTTAGAGGGATCTGAACAGGGGTTATCTGTTGGTTTAAATGTTCATAAAGCCGCCCTTGGTGAATCATTATCCTCAGTCTTGCCTGTAAGTTCCCAACCTTCTTGCTTTGATGCTAGCTTTACTCTTTGTCCATCAGGCCCAGCCATATCGGGCTCGGCAGGAGTTGGGAAGGGGGCAACCGACCTGTGTCTGCCGATGTTACGGATATGCTCCTGGAACATTGCTGGACTTGAATCAAAGCTTGATCTGCCGGACTGGGGGTCCTTCATAGACCACTCTGATATTTGGTCATTCCAGGAAACCTGGGCTACCCGGCCTATTTTTTGCGCTGGTTTTCTGAATTATTCTAGACCAGCTGTGAAGGGTGCAAGGGGCAGACCAGTGGGTGGTCTAGCTATTTGGGTACGCCAACATGCGGGAGTAACAGTGGAGGAGCTCCCATTGGACAACCCCGATATGTTGGCCATACGGGTAATTTCGTCCTCGGGACTGAATATGGTGATTGTAAATATCTATATGCGGGGTATCCAAGGGGGAAAATGCTCTCCTGTTGCATTGGTGTTGGATGGTTTCTGAAGCTCATTACCGGTGAATACAAATAGGGTGGTATTGGGGGATTTTAATACTTGTTTTGAACCTATGGGGTTGGACAATGGTATGCTCACCGAAGATGAGGATTCTCTGTGGGGCATCCCGGGTTTGGAACTACAACCCATCAAGAAATGGTCTCAATCAGCCATATTTTTGAAGGGTCTATGTTTGAACCAGGGAATGCGTGCAGTTAATGGGCGTTTGAAGTCCGATAGGATGGGGGCAATGACCTATGATAATGGCAGATCTGGTTCCCGCATTGACTATATCCTGGTGAATGTGGAAATGTGGCCCAGTTTGCTGGATATGGTGGTAGTAAATAGAGCCGAGAGTGACCATAATCCCTTGGTTCTATCGATCAAAGAAGGTTCCTTTGCAGAGCCCACGGTGGCAGAGGCGTCCCTGCCACAAGTCTTATTATCCAACAATGAAAGAAGGGTTAGTTGGCCTAAAATAGCCCTGGATGAGGAGGTTCTGTTAAGGATTAGAACCATGTTGAGGGATACAATGATCCAAATCAACGGGTTCAGTCAGGAGTCGGCCCTTCTGGATAACATTACTACATTACATAGGGATCTTTTTCAAAATCTTAAAACCTTCTTTATTAAATCTACTGACCCCAGAAGAAACAAGCCGAAGCCCCTAACCTGGTATGACAGTGCTTGCAGGGAGTCACAAAAGGCGCTACATGCGGCTTTAAAGTCAAGAGATCAGAGCTTAATCCGCAGTTGCAGGGCCACTTATAAAGCTGTGCAGGCCACTGCCAAGAAGAATTGGGACGAGACCCGTTGGAAGGAACTGTTGGAGGCTTGCCAGAGTAATAATATGACTAAATTCTGGCGGCTACTTAAATGGGGCAATCGCCCACAGGACAGATCCCCCTCAAATAGTGTTGAGCCAAGGGAATGGGTTGAATACTATGGGAATCAATTCAAAGCGAATGTCAACAGTCCCGCAAATTTGATGCACATTACTTCCAACGAAGCCTTGGTTTTTACGTCTACTGAAGTGAGGGCAGTGTTAAGGGTTATCCCGGGGGGTAAAGCACCAGGTCCCGACTGCATACCAGCTGACATGTTTAAGCAGGAACAGGACCTTTGGGTCCCATATATTGTTCTTTTGGCCAATGCTTTGGCAAGGGGTGCGAAAGTCCCGAACTCATGGCGGGGGCGGAGATCCTCCCCATTCATAAGAAGGGTGACCGCTCAGTAACGGCTAATTATCGACCTATAAGCCTCATTGATCCTGTACAAAAGATTGTTGCTCGCCTTCTTTTGGGTAGGATCCAGACTTGGATTTCTGACTATGATGTTTTAAGTCCTCTCCAGGCGGGTTTTCGGCAACATATGGGGACCTTAGAGCAAGTTTTTAGATTTATGCTATTATATTGGAAGGTGGTCCATCTTGGGGGAGGTCTGTTGTTTGCAGCATTCGTGGACCTCAGGTCAGCTTTCGACCTAGTACCCAGGACTAAGCTCTGGGAAGTTTTGCTGGATTTAGGCATGCCCAAAGAGCTGGTGGTGCTGTTGATCAATCTGCACTCAAACACCTACGCCAAAGTAAGATGGGGTGGTCCAGGGGAAGTCACTGACAGCTTCAAAGTTGCTAAGGGGGTTAGACAAGGGTGTGTGTTGGCCCCCACCCTTTTTTCCTTGTTTATTAATGGGGTGACCAAGTATTTTTCTAACTATCCAACGGACGCGCCCTCCCTTGCTGGAAGGAAAATTCCCCTCCTCATGTTCGCGGACGACACTCTTATTATTTCTAAGACGAGGCAGGGACTTCAGTAGGCACTGACCCATTTTGAGTGTTTCTGCAGCGAGCATGAGTTAGAGGTGAATGTTAACAAGACCAAATTTATCGTTCTGCGAGGCCCCAAGGCTGTGAAGGCCAAGGTGTCGATGAGTGGAGCCATTTTGGATCAAACGGAGGTTTTTACATACCCGGGTGTCACATTAAGTGAGAATTTGAGCTGGAAACCCCAACTGGATCTTATGACCCTGAAACATGCACAACTTGGGGGAGCCTTACTGAAGGAGTATGCAAAATCTCTCACCAAACCCATGGCACCGTTGGTAAAAATGTATGGTTCCAAGATAATTCCTGCAACTATCTACGGTGCAGAACTGTGGGGGTATAGTGATTTATCCTCTTTGAGGGTGGCTCAGAATAGGTTCCTGAGAATGGTAACTGGCCTCCCACAAACAACACCCTGCTTACCCCTGCAGCTTGATTTAGGTGTTAAATCCATTGAGGATGAGGTACGGTATAGACCACTGGCGTTCTGGCGTCGTCTGTGGACTACACCGGAATTATCCCTGTTTGCTGAGGCTATCGTTGAGGTGAGGGGTCTTGAAGGGTCCCACAGGGTTCCCTGGTTCTCTCACCTCAGGATGCTTCTGAAAAATTTGAGCCTGGAGGCACTATGGGTTGATCCAGCACGCGCGACCTTTCCATCAAAAAAGGCACTTAAAGATATTTATTGGCATTGGATCACTGAGAGGAGATCCGCTATGGTTGTTGGTCCTACCATGTCACTGGAATTTTTGGTTGTAAAGGATGTCCCTAAATACGAAGCCTATTGGGACTTAATTACTAAGCCAAACGATCGCAAACTGTACCACCAACTACGAGTAGGCTCGTTACCTGTGCGGGGGCTCACGCACTCCTGGACAACTGGTGGTAGCGATAAGTGCCCCTTCTGTGTAACAGCAGTAGAGAATACTGAACATCTTTTCTTCTGCTGCCCTAAGTATTTGTTACCCAGGAAAGTTTGGCTTTTACCAGTCTGTCGTCTACTAGGCACTAGATCTGCTCTTGCAGCGTCTAGGATTCTTAAAACTGATACTTCCCCCCCTATCGCCATTGGTGTAGCAACATTTTTGAGCTGGGCTTGGTCAATCCGCACTCGCAACCTTGGCAAATGAAGTTCCCATGTATAGTTTTTATGACTTTTAGCTCTAATGTAGCATTGTTTTTATGTAGTAAGGGGTCTTCTCGTTCATCATTGTCTAAAAATGTAATACTTTTCTTAACATGGTTTTAAAATGTAATGTATTTATTATCTTAAATGTAAAAGTGTATGAACTGTTTTTTTAATAAGTAGTTGTATTTTTTGATGCAAATTGAATAAAGACCTCTTGACTGACTGAGTTAACCTCAATCACCTATCTGTTCTCAAACCACCCTGCACCCAATTCAGGTTCTGGTCCTTTAGACTATTGGGACCCTCCTACTAGTTTATCATGGACACCAAACTCTAGACCCAAACCTCCTCTCCTGCAGCCTAGTTTTATGTCTAAGCCCACCTCATTAATCTCAAAGGCCCAGATAGGTGACTCTTCATATAAGGACTTTCCCTGCTTTACACCCAAGTAAGCACTGTAAATATATAACCTGTACAGGTCCCATGGGCTGTTTTTAGCTTAATTCTTCACAAATCATCTCAACCACTTTTCTATGTTACCACTCTCTTGCCTATGTCCATATGCATCAATATGGTACTATCATCACCTTCCGCACCTTCTGGGATGCAGAGGACCCACAGATTGCTCCAACATAACCTGTTCTCCAGGTCTTCCACCCTTGATGACAGGTAGTGAGCTGCAGCTTATCAGGGGCGTAACACAGGCCCCGCAGGCCCCGCGGTGCGGGGGGGGCCACGTGGGTCAGAGGGGGTCAGGGGGCCTCCCTGGCCTCACTAGTCTCAGCAGGGAAGGAGACGGCTGCAAGCAATGCAGCATTGGGCTTAGACGCTAGTAGACAGTACCGGGTTAAATGAAACACTCTTTGACTGTATTAACACAGTCTCACCAGTCCCCCCCTCAGGCCCAGGGCCCCCACGCACACTCCAAGGGACCCCGCCCTCACGTCTCTCCTCTCGGCAGCCCCCCAGCCAGTCAGCACACCACGAGGGACGGTCGGCCCGGACTGCCTGTATTTAAACATTAGAGGCTATCACAGGCAGTCCCCGTGCAGGGGGCCCCCACGCTCCAGCCAGGGGCCCTCTCACTCTCAGCACTGACAGTAAAGAACTCCGTTAGCTAAGCCAGGGCAAACAGTGCACGCACCGACGGTGACACAGTGCATGCCTCAATTTTTTTTAAACTCTATGGTGGCGGTGCGTGCCGTACGTGCGCACTCCCTGCCGGCCTGCCCAAACCTTTAAATTAATTAAATAGTTGGTGCACGCGCACTGCACTGGGCAGGACGGCTGTTTGTCTTCACAACAACATAATTAAAAAAATAAATAAAATGGTCCATGCTCGTGGGCGTGGCCGTGGCCCGTGGTGGCGCACAGTTCATTATCAGCCTATCAGGGTGCGTTTGCGTGCCGCGGTGCCGCGGTCTTTTGGGTTGGTGGGTGGGTTATCTAGCCTCGTGACCAGGGTGCCAATTTTGTCACGCGCAGCTGCATTGTAGTGCATGCAGCGCGTGACTTTAGAAGAACAAAGAAGCAAGAAGAACCGGACCAGAACGGGTGCGGCCACCGTGGTACTAAAGAGTAGTACGCACTAGTACTAGGCAGCCCCCTGGTCTCTGGTGGCATCTTCAAGCCTCTCGCCCAGTCAGTCGCCCCCTGTCTTCTGCTGCCCATTGCAGTGTGCCCGCCCCGCTCGCCTTAGCTGCAGGCCGTCATCCAGGACTAAGGTGAGCGAGTATTTATGTCGTGTGTGTGTGTGTGCTGATGCTTAATTATAGAACTGCAGTCATTAATTCATTGACTGAACTCTTTCGAGTTGGAACACGGGTCCGCAGCTTAGCTCCTGATCTGATAAGCAGTTGTACTATATTTCCAAATATACCAGTGCCTCTGCTGTACTGTAGGGCTGGGGCAGTGTCCGTCGGCCGTGAGTCAGCAGGGGGGGTCACTGTAGGCAGGCACTGTCTGCATTGTGATCATTGTGACCTGAAATGTCCAGAGATTACACAGCGCACCAGTACACCTCTGCCCATGCCCTCTTCCCCTATACCAGAAATACAGGTCGAATCTTCTGACATGTAGTGTAAGTGCTGATAGTAACCTGCCAATAACAGTCTGACAGCCATGGCACGAGTTGCATATTCTGAACATTGGCAGAGCGACAACAGTGTACAGTGTGCTAATTTGTTCACCTGTAATGTTCTCATGTATCAGTTATGTTCCTATTGTAAAGCGCTCGGACACATTCGGGTAAAATGTGTGTGTCCTGCTCAGTCAGGACACGGAGTCTGTCGGAGTCGGACTGGAACGGAAGATGGATCAATGATAAGGAAATCCTTACTTGCATCTAAATGTGTTAGATAGATGGTTAGCTTGGTGGGTTCATGATGCGCCCACAGCGGTAACCCTAACACTTAAGTGCAATATCATCTTTCTGTCTTCCGAGGCCTATAAAGATAGAACAACCCAGTTGGACTAATCTTAACACCTTTCATTTAAAATGCAACTGAAAGCTCGTGGTAATGAACATAAGAATTTTAAGTCAGCAGAGGTTTTACAATAAACGGTTCCTACATCCACGACAACAAGAGAGAGATCGGTAGTAGTGTGGCCCGAGGTTGTGAGTGAACGTATGGTGAGAACAGAATTTTGCAGAAACCCACCCCTACTTGAAATCTTGCAGTGAGGACGGTTTCGCCTCCAGGTACTTGGCTGGCAGTCCTTAGCTCTCCTAGTAAGACAAGATGAATGTCGTCTGGCACCGCCATGACCCTTTACAGACCGTGTTAAGAATGTCGTCTTGTGGCCAAACAGGTCTCCCCAATGTCCATTTGTGTTGTCAATTTCACCCATATTCCAAAGCTTTAATGTCATTTTGTATCGTATCACGATAGGAGAGGGGGGGGATTGGGGAGAGTCCTTAAAGGAAGCCTGCCCTACCTGCCCGTCAGTGCCCGCAATGGTGCACTCAGCCTCAGGGCAGGGGGGCAGGGCGCAGGCAGCATTGGTCATTGGTGGCAGGTGGCAGGTGGTATAGAAATATCTCTCGTTTTAGCACTGGCAGGGCTGGGCTCAGAGTGACGGAGTGCATTCAAACCAGTGAACTCTGAGCTTTGAGGAAGTCCGGGCAGAATGGTGACTTCCCTGCTGCTGGAGGGTCCTCCCAGTGATGGAGTGGACAGGGGAGAAGGGAAGGGGTGCAGCAGGCCGCTACTGACAGGATGCGGGGGGGTGGGGGGGACTGGGGGTTGCTCAGGTGCCAGCCAGGGTTTCCAGGAGGGGGTGTTGGTGGTTGAAGGCTGCTGGTGCCAGGTGTGAGGGGGTTCACGCCAGGGGGCGCCTGGATCCCGGTTTGTGTTGGCTGCGGGTGGCACAGGTTTCGGGTTGTATTTGCTGAGCGTGACACCAGTAGGAGGGGCTCCTGGAGAGGGGGGCTCTGCCCCCAGGGTTGTTTGCACTGCTGCTGGTAGGGCTGGGGCAGGGCCGGGATGCACACGAGAGGAGATAGCGTGCTGAATGTGCAAACATTCAGTGTTTTTCTAATCTAACACATCTCTCTGAGGTAATTCACAAAGTCCAGGGCTTTTGATCCCGAGGAATCATGCGGTGACTGGCGTTGAGGAGGATTCACCCTTTTAATGTGTTTATTTCATGATTTACTCCAGAGGCGCGCCCTTTCCACACACTTTGTTGCAGATGTTTATTCTTTAAAGAACAACACAAAAGAAAAAAAATGCTTACATTTCAAAACGTTTTCTAGTTTTGAAAGCCTTTTGCCATACATTTTTATACGTGTGTGTGCCAGTATGCGCTTTGTGAATGAATTTATTAGAAAACATTTTTTTATTAAAAAATTGCAAAGAGCCTCACCTAGGCCTCAAGAGAGCGAAGTTGTACTTTTGCCGTGCTGGTATGGCAGATGAACTAGGGGTTTACGGTTCGAGGATGCTTTTCTGTGGACTTCAGTTCCACCTGAATCTTCTATTTTTATCGCAGATATTGTGTGGAGTTAGTATTGATGGGCGGCCACGGTGGTCTGCTATAGCATTACAATGTCCTGCATAAGTAAAACATTTCAAAATACCCTGGTAGCTGCAGTTGAAAAACGCCAGTGTGGTAAAGGTTTTACAGTTGGTGTTACTGACCACCCCTAACCTTGAGCTATATAGCGCATGCACGTGACTTTCGACAAAGTAGAATAATTAATACAAGCTTAATTTGTGTGTGTTTTAGAGCCCGTGGTCTCCATGCTCCCTGCTCTGCATTGATTGAACCCTGATGGTGCCTCTTCACAACCCTAATGAAAATCCCCGTTGGCCGATTGCAAAGAGTTTCTGCTAGACGTAGTAGCTACCATATTGTTTTTTTGACACCTGATGTGTTCCTGTAGGGAACACTGCAATCGTGCAACTGGTTATTGTGATGTTCTTTCCAGTGTACTCCCTTTTAAATCTCATGCTCTGTAACTGACCCGAGTAAAAACATTAGTAGGTAGCCAGATGGATTTCCCATCAGGGATTTTCCATCTGAGAATACATAGATATTTGTGAGGTATTGTATTGTGGTTACGAATTTAAAATGTTTCCAGACAACAGTGTGCTTTCAAAAAGTTATTTTTTCAGTTTTTAAATCTTTATTTCGACCAATAAGATCATAAAAGATGTAGACACATCACAATCACATGAAATTTATACAATACATCGATAATTATAAAAATTGGTCACATCACTATAAGTCAAATTATCTATGCTAAGAGCTAAAAGCAATAACCAAATGGAATTTATATAAAACGGAATTAAGAGTCCGCGTCCAGCTTGAGAAAGCTTGAACGTGAGTGCCACATTGCCGTTAAATACTTCGCCACTGCGAACACTATCTGTGGAGAGGGATCAGTCTTCAGAATTCTGTACGCAGGTAAAAAGTTTATAAAACCCATGTTTTTAAGGAGGGGAATGAGCCAATATTTTCTGATTGTTTGGTAGGGTTCACAAAAAATACCATGTGTAAGTCAGTTTTCTGGGGATACATGCATGCTGGACATCGCTCAGTAGCCGGGGGTGTGGACCACGAGCTTGTGAATGACCTTAGTGGAAGAGTACCATACCGCCACTGCAAGTAGAGCTTCCTGGTTAGCGCGAGAGTCATACCGTCCAAAACACATTCAAAAGAATAGTAGTCTTTGTTTTGGATGAATGAATTTGTCAGGGAGCCCACCCGCGTCTCATTCACGGCAACAGTAAGCTTTAGATCGTAATAAGCTTTTGATAGGTCTTTCCGTGAAATCCTGGTGGTTGCATTTTCCGGATCAGTCCAAAGTTGTGATAAGCCAAGGGTCTCAAATGACCTTTTATATAGGTTAGCCATGGGATAGCGCTTACATTTGATATGTTTAGGAACTCCTGGAGCTCAGTCCTGTATTTGGTACGATCGCTACTGCTCCAGAGTCGTCGCCAAAAGGTTAGTGGCTTAAGTCCCAATTCGTCTGCGATTGGCCTGATGTCCAGGTCGAGTCTCAGAGGAATCAGCGGCGTGCTTATGGGGAGAGCTACCATCTGCCTGATAAATTTGTTTTCTGTATACATCAATTTTTGAGCGGTGGTGGGACCCCACAGTTCGCCCCCGTATGTAACTGCCCCCCTGGCCTGTGATTTATACATTTGAATGGCTGGTCCCAGTGGGCGGTATGTAGAGTTCTTCACCATCCTTGAGATGCCACCCACTAGCTGCACAATTTTCATGTTGGCTTTAATCTTGTGTGTTTCCCAGGTCATTTTCTCGTTTAGAGTTACCCCCAGGTACTCAAACGTGGAGACCCTCTCTAAGCGGAGTGTACCAAGCATAGGGGGAGGGCGTGTTGCCGGGATAGGATTTAAGATCATGTATTTTGTTTTTAAGGCGTTGATCTCAAGTCTCCTTTCTGTGCAGAATTCCAAAAAACCATCCAGTACCTTTTGGATTCCCATGGGGGATTTGGACAGCAGCAGGGTGTCGTCCGCAGACATAATGGCGGGCACCCTGCTGCCATCCAATTTAGGGGCATCAATGTCACCAATCCTGGACAGGTGGGCAATTACCCCGTTCACAAAGAGGCAGAACAGGGTCGGTGCAAGCACGCAGCCCTGTCTCACCCCTCTGTCAACGGGGAATTTGTCTGTAAGGTCCCCGTTCCTGCCACACCTGACACGTGCAAAATTATTCTGATGTAATTTGACTAGGATGGATAGTATATCTGCTGGGACACCCATATCTGCCAATACGTTCCACAGTTTGGATCTTGGCACCAAATCGAAGGCGGCACGCAAGTCCACAAACACCGTGTACAAGCTGCCGCCCTCGATTAGTGCAGTCTTCCAATAGATGAGGTTCAGACGGAATATCTGATCGATTGTAGATATCCCCCTTCTGAAACCTGCCTGGTATGGGGTCAGAATATCACATTCCTCCATCCAGCTCTGTAGCCGGTCCAACATGAGCCTCCCAAAGAGCTTCTGGGACACGTCTATGAGGCTTATGAGCCTGTAGTTGGCTGGGAGCATAGGCGAACCCTTTTTAAATATAGGAACGACCTCTGCTCCCAGCCAAGTACAAGGCACATCCATGCCCCTCAGAACTGCATAGAAGAGTACCAGAAGGTATGGGGCCCATACGTCAGGCTCCTGTTTAAACAGGTCGCCTGGAAGACCATCCAACCCCGGCGCTTTGCCCAGTGGTAGACCCACAATCACTGATCTCACATCTTTTCTGTGAAGAGGTCCCCCTCTAAGTGATTGGTGACAAATGGGGATGGATAACATTTGGCCCTGTTTTCTTCTGTGTAGAGGGACTGGAAGTGTTCCTGCCATACACTTGGAGCAATATTGGGTTCTGTTGCAGGTGCTAGGTCTTCAGACCCCGTGTTAACGATGCGCCAAAACTTTCTGGAATTCCTAGCAGCTAAGGAACTAGATAGTTCCTCCCATTTGTTCTGATCCCACTCCATCTTAGCACTATTGACCATTTTCTTATATGCCTGTCTTCTGGTCTGTATCTCTGATCTACTTTTGCCTTCTTTAATAGAAGAGACAAGATCCCCCTTTGCCTTGCGACATGTGGCATTATACCATGTCGGCTGGTGGTAAGGAGCACCTCTAGTATGAGCTTTGGAGAAAAGATCTATCGCCAAGGTACTAACAAGTTCTTCATGTACCAGCCCCAGTAGTTTGTGGGTTTCCCGGGAACTTGGCTCCACACTAAGGAGACCAACTTTTTCTAGTATTGGGATTACTCTTGTGTAAAGGCTGGATAATTTTTCCCTACTAGTAGCCAATTTTTCCCACCTTACTCTCTTTCTATTGTTCTCGAGAAGGAGGCCTGGATTTGATTTTACCACCTGCATGGCATGGTCCCTACCCTCCTTGCCAGGGACGGCGTAGTCCAATTCTAGGGCGTTGTGGTCACTATCTATTCTAGGTAGTACCCTAAAATCAATAATGTGTTGCCAAGAGGACAGTTGAACTAAGACGCAATCTATTCTTGACTCCCTGCCCACTCTATTAAAGGTAAATTTACTGGGGTTATCAGATTTATGGGGCCATTACATGCCCTGAGACCGTGTTTGAGAGTTAGGGCGGTAATCTGTAGGGCGAGTGGGGTCCATGCTCTAGGGGGGGGGGCTACCGTTGGAGGAACTGACCATCTAGCATCCTCTTCTAGTGAGGACCCATCCAGAAGACCAGCAAGGGGCTCAAAATGTGAGTTGAAATCCCCTCCCACCACGATTGAAATTCCCACGGGTAGTTCGTTAAGGAAAACTGAAAGTTCCTCAATGGTGGTCGATTCTCGCGCTATATTTACTGATCTAGAGTAGACATTTATCAGAACAAAGAGTTATTTATATAAGAACAATGCTGCCTTTTGAGTCACCGTTACTCAACATTGCTTTTGATAGTTACATTTATAAAGGGTTTTACAAAAAGTGAGTGTTCAAAAATGATTCACATGCCTGAATGACATATATATATTGAAATGCCTATTGTCTCATTTAGCAAGCAATGGTTTATGTCAAGGTGATTAACGTCCTAAAATAATCATATTTACGTAACATTATAATTAACCAGAACGAGGGTGCAACATAATGGCCTTCATACCTTGCCAGTAATTTAACCATGCCCCCCCCCCCCAGAGAGAGAGGTAAGTGGAGAGAGATAGTGGAGAGAGACAGTGGAGAGAGAGAGAGTGGAGAGAGAGAGAGTGGAGAGAGAGAGATTGGAGTGAAGAGATTGGAGAGAGAGAGTGGAGATTGGAGAGAGAGTGGAGGGAGAGAGCGGAGGGAGACAGTGGAGAGAGACAGTGGAGAGAGACAGTGGAGAGAGACAGTGGAGACAGACAGTAGAAAGAGAGCAGAGAGAGAGCGGAGAGAGAGTTGAGAGAGAGTGGAGCGAGAGACAGTGGAGAGAGAGTAAGGAGAAAGAGAGTGGAGGGAGACAGTGGAGAGAGAGAGTGGAGAGAGAGTGGGGTGAGTGGAGAGAGCGGAGAGAGAGAGTGGAGGGAGACTGGAGAGAGACAGTGGAGATAGAGTGGAGGGAGACAGTGGAGATAGAGTGGAGGGAGAGAGTGGAGGGAGACAGTGGAGGGAGAGAGTGGAGGGAGAGTGGAGAGAGAGTGGAGAGAGAGTGGAGAGAGACCGGAGGGAGTGAGAGAGTAGAGAGTGGAGAGAGAGAGAGTGGAGAGACGGTGGAGAGACAGTGAAGAGAGAGAGAGTGGAGTGAGAGTGGAGAGACAGAAAGTGGAGAGAGACACTAAAGAGAGAGATAGTAGAGATAGAGTAGAGAGAGAGAGTGGAGGGTGACAGTGGAGAGAGTGGAGAGAGAAACAGTGGAGAGAGTGGAGAGAGAGTAGAGAGAGAGTGGAGAGAGAGTGGAGTCTGGAGAGAGAGAGAGACAGTGTAGAGAGAGTAGAGAGTGGAGAGTGGAGAGACAGAAAGTGGAGAGAGACAGTGGAGAGAGAGTGGAGAGATTGGAGAAGTTGGAGAGAGAGAAAGTGGAGAGGTTGGACAGAGAGAGTGAGAGTGGAGAGACAGAAAGTGGAGAGAGACAGAGTGAAGAGAGAGAGGAGAGGTTGGAGAGAGACAGTGGAGAGAGAGTGGAGAGACAGTAGAGAGAGAGTGAAGAGACAGTGGAGAGAGATTGGAGAGACAGACAGTGGAGAGAGAGTGACCCGTTGGAGATAGAGTGGACAGAGTAGAGAGAGAGAGTGAGTGGAGAGAGAGCATGGAGACTGACTGACTGACTCAGAGACTGAATACTGACTGACTGAGAGACTGACTGGCTGAGAGACTGACTGAGAGAGAGACTGACTGACAGAGAGAGACTGACTGACTAAGGAAGACTGACTGACAGAGACTGCCTGACTGACTAAGGTAGAGAGATACTGACTGACAGAGAGAGAGACAGAATGATAGAGAGAGGCAGAGACTGACAGAGAGAGACTGACTGACTGCGAGAGAGACCGACTCAGAGAGAGACTGACAGAGAGAGAGAGATTGACAGAGAGAGACTTACAGAGAGAGAGAGAGAGATAGATAGACTGACTGACGGAGAGAGACTGACTGACCGAGAGAGAGAGAGAGAGACAGACTGAATGAGGTAGAGAGAGACTGACTGACTGAGAGAGACTGACCGAGAGAGAGAGACTGACTGACAGAGAGACTGAGAGATTGACAGAGAGAGAGAGACTGACTGACTGAGGTAGAGAGAGACTGACTGACTGAGAGAGACTGACCGAGAGAGAGAGACTGACTGACAGAGAGACTGAGAGATTGACAGAGAGAGAGAGACTGACTGACAGAGAGAGAGACTGACTGACAGAGAGAGAGACAGGCTGACTGACAGAGACTGACAGAGAGAGAGAGACTGATTGACGTAAAGGGAGAGACTGACTGACAGAGAGGGTGAGACTGACAGAGAGAGAGACAGGCTGACAGAGAGACTGACAGAGAGAGAGACTGTCTGAGAGACTGACTGACAGAAAGGGAGAGGGTGAGACTGACAGAGAGAGAGAGACAGGCTGACAGAGAGACTGACAGAAAGAGAGAGACTGACTGACTGAGAGGGACTGACTGACTGACCTAGAGAGAGAGATAGAGAGAGAGACTGAAAAACTGAGAGAGAGACTGACTAAGAGAGAGACTGACTGACTAACAGAGATAGACTGACTGACAGAAAGAGAGAGAGATAGAGAGACTGACAGAGAGAGAGAGTGAGACCGACTGACTGACAGACTGACTGACAGAGAGACTGACTGACTGAGAGATACTGAATGACAGAGAGAGATAGACAGACTGACCGAGAGAGAGAGACTGACTGACAGAGAGACTGAGAGATTGACAGAGAGAGAGAGACTGACTGACAGAGAGAGAGACTGACTGACAGAGAGAGAGACAGGCTGACTGACAGAGACTGACAGAGACTGACAGAGAGAGAGAGACTGATTGACGGAAAGGGAGAGACCGACTGACAGAGAGGGTGAGACTGACAGAGAGAGAGACAGGCTGACAGAGAGACTGACAGAGAGAGACTGTCTGAGAGACTGACTGACAGAAAGGGAGAGGGTGAGACTGACAGAGAGAGAGAGACAGGCTGACAGAGAGACTGACAGAAAGAGAGAGACTGACTGAGAGAGAGACTGACTGACTGAGAGAGACTGACTGACTGACCTAGAGAGAGAGAGAGAGAGAGAGACTGAAAAACTGAGAGAGAGACTGACTAAGAGAGAGACTGACTGACTAACAGAGATAGACTGACTGACAGAAAGAGAGAGAGATAGAGAGACTGACAGAGAGAGAGAGTGAGACCGACTGACTGACAGACTGACTGACAGAGAGACTGACTGACTGAGAGATACTGAATGACAGAGAGAGATAGACTGACTGACTGAGAGAAAGAGACTGACTGACTGAAAGAGAGAGACTGACTGACTGACTGAGAGAGAGAGAGAGAGAGAGAGAGAGAGAGAGAGACTGTGATGGAATTGGGTTCACAGTGTGTATGAAGCTATGCAATGCCTCTTAAGATTGCTATTGTCTGCTAATAAAAATGTATTATAAAAATGTGCTCTTTGTAGTTACATCTGCTTTTGAAATACAGCATTGTCGCATTGTCTAATGTTTTAAAACGGAAACGAGAAAGAGCAGTGGATGCACTTTTGTCAAAACTGAACGATGAGTGGACCCGATGTTGTATATCATGACAGGAGTCTGCATCAGGAAACCAACCTAAAATTGGGCAAACTTCCCCGGCCTACTGATGGCAGGGACCCTGTAATGAATAGACAACCACCTATGATAACCTGCGGGCAGACTAAGCCCAACCTTTAACTCCACCATCAAGTGTTACTTATAATGGCTGGATTGGTGACAGTGGCGTAACAATAGCCCCGCATCCCCTGCAGTATGGCGGGTCGCTGGCCTGAGAGCTCTAGACTGGCACGGAGAATGGGAGGGGGGCCCCCTCCATGTAGTTTGCAGGGGGGCCCCCTCAAGTTTTGTTACGCCACTGCAGCTTATGCAGAGTGATCCCCATGCTTGGTGCTTCTACGACCTTTTGGAGAGCCAACTGGGAAGCTTCCACCACTCCCAGTCGCAATTGAACAATGTCCCTGTCTTTAAACAGCTTATGGAGAACAACTTAGGTCTTAAGATGAGCGACCTTCATGATATGCTCCATATCTATATTGAGAGATCCGCTCTTTGCTGTAATCACTTACATGACCCAAGGGCCACCAATCTGTACTACTGTGATGCCTAACGGCATTAGACCAACACATATCTTTGACCTGTGGATTCTTCAGAATCCCTTTAGAACTATAGTTTCACTTACTTCTGAAAAAACCTCTTGGCATTCTTCTTCTGAAATAGAATAAATTAATTTTGATCCTTATTCCAAAATTATGTTCTAAATCCTGATTAAAGAACTCATCATCAGCGTCTCGCTGTATTTCTTTTGTGCCCCTCCATTCACCTTCCTCTGTGTGCTGCAATGCATACCTTCCCTCTTTGTTGTATTTGTACCACCCTTCCTGGACACTCTGTAACAATTACCAGACTTCCTCTTTTCTAAATTCTTAACTTTCCTCACACATTTCTTACTCTGCTCTATAAGCAATCCAAAGGCTGTGCTCGCAAAGGAGACATGTTTCAGGAAGAAACAGGACGGATAGAGAAAGGGAACAACTTACAGGGAGAAGAAGGAATGGATAGGGTCAGGACAGAGAAGCTGTGGGCAAGGTGAATAAATGTAACAGGAATGTTTCCATAAGAGGTACCGAGGAAGTGTACAGTTCAGGGTAAACATATTTATCTTCCCCTGAACATCACCTTACCATCTTCTAGACTACACAAGTCCATTTTGATAACACTTGTTATACAAATTAGTGCAGCAACATAGTCACTACCAGTGTAAGAGGTCGGTTGGACAAATAGTGAGCAGGGCTTTGTATGGTACATATAAGACCATGACCTATTAGGGCATGGCTAGATCAAGCTTCAAGAAGTGATGATGCTTTGATCAGGCTGCCACAGTTACCAAGCTTCAGATGGTTATCTCCTCTCCCAGTTGGTCTGTGAATGTGGCTGCAGTGCTAGACTGACTTTTTAGGCAGGCTGGCACTGGCAGATGGACCAGCTTCACAATTCCATTGTGTGGGCTGATTTGTTGGTCCAATGATGGGGCTAATCTCTTAGAGGCATGCCATTGTTTGTTATCACATCATAAAACAATGGAGGATCAGTTTCTGCAAAAATCTCACGGACTGCAGTCATTCTTCTCAGAACTTATGGCCTCATTATGAGTTCAGCAGTCCGACAGCCCGAGAACCGCGTTCGCACCTGCCAGTAGACCACAGGGCTGGCGGTCTTAAGACCACCATATTATGCCGGCAGTGCAGATGCAGCGATCTTGCGGTGGTGGAGAGTACTTTTACCTAATATATTGATGTGTGTGTGTGTGTGTGTGCATTTCGACTGTATAAGTGTCGGATGCACATATATGCATGATATATGTGAAACATACCATCTATCCACTGCCGGGATCTAACCCATATATGGGCAGTCCTGGCAATGGGTATATGTTACGAAAGTGACTTACCTATAGATCGCCGCAAACATGATAGTAATCCTGAGGTGAAAATACTGCTATGCAGGGGGGAAATGGAGAAAGGGAATCCATGTAAAACTCTGCCTGGAAAAATAAGAAAGGGGTGAGCACACATCCCGAATCCTTCATGTCCACCACCTTGAAACAGGCGGTCGGACCGATGCGGTCCGTTCGTGGAACAGGCAACTCGTAATACGGACAGCAGTGCAACTCCTCTGTACCGCCCTATGATGACTGCCTTTCCCCGACTGCGGACCCGGCGGTCTGCTGGTGGTCTAGCAGTTCAACCACGGTCTTCAGAAACACAATCCACCCAACTTGTAATGCAGCGGTCAGACCGCCGAAGCTCATCACAGTTGGACCGCCACCACATGTAGGGTGGTCCACAGATCGCCAAACTCGTAATAAGGCCCTTAGTGTCCTCACCACTATGAGGAAATGTTTAAAACTAGTGATGCAACACGAAATGATGAGGCCCCTTGCTGAATGTGATGAGGGGCCCCTGAGTCTCCTATATCTTACAAAGAAGTACTAGCCTCAAGCTGAATAAGGGGCCCCTAAGGGTGTGGGGGCTTTGTAGTGTTTGTGCCCCCTGTAGGTTTGTGGAGCCTCACTGTGCTGCAGGGGTCTGCTTTACACCCCTAGTTGAAACCCAGTGCCAACATCAGGGTACTTCATCCCTTTCAAATAGAGAGGATGCCAGCTCCTGGGGGATAGGGGTGGTTAAAGGGGTTGGGGGAAGTACCCATGATGGATTGAGCTTAGAGTCTGTATCCACAGCAATTGGCAAGCTGGTAAATTTTTGAATTTCAATTGCTAACCACAACAGGTTCCCATACTGTGTCAGCAAACGATTGAAAAACAAATCATTTCAGTTTACCCTCAACTAACCACTGGCCAGACCCAGGGGTCTTGAGGGCCATAACAGAAGAATATTGCACTCGGCTACCACTCAAAAGATGGAACTCCACAATACTCCAATTTCCAATATATTGTTTTGCCTCTATAACCAGTGTCTCCAACTAGTTGATCGCATACTAGCAGACACCTTCAGAGACACCTTCAGAGTAGCTCGTAGCCTTGAGCTTGCTCTTAAATAAGCACCGGGTCAATAAATAAGTATGGCATTTTCGTTTTAAAGTTAAGGGACGGCTGTGTTCATTTTCCATTAATATCATCAGGCTGCAGATAGCAGGGCCTGATAATGATCAACTTGGCTCATATTTATGACCTAGGGTGGGCCGCAGAAATGAAGAACTGAAGCACTGTGATATTTAGATCTTAAATAAAAGCCCACGTCCACTCAATACTGGAGTGTGAGAACAAAATGATGTTACAGAATGCTTTTCAATGTGAGAAAATTAAAATGAAAAGTTAACTTAATCAATAAAAAAAGTGTCTACATTTACAAACCACAGACATCTTACTCCCAGTGGTCAGTAGACATGGTGCCATATTTATAACTGAAAAATATGGTCCTTTTTTAAAACTGGTAGACATTTAAATCAAAGAAAGGTTTTTCTATGATACATTAAGCCTTAATATTTTTTACACTTTCAATTAAACCAATTATGTCCTAATGTTTTATGAAGAATGTTTCATCCATGTAAATTATTCCTATTTAAAAAAATGGCTCTATTTGTCTGTTATAAATATAGCACTGTGTCTACAGGCGACTTTGTAGCAAGATGCCTGATGTTTGTAAAAGCGTCTCTTTGAAATGGGAGAAATTTAAAATGAATTTTATGCAATACATATAAACATAAAGTTAACTCTTCAGTTTAATTTTCCCACATTTCTAACTGTTGCATTTACATACAGCAGGTATCTTACTGACAGTGGCTGATAGACATGGTGCCATATTTATAATAGAAAAATACAGCCATTTTTTTAAATGGGAAAAATTTGAAGTGCAGAAAAATGTTTCATATCATGAAATATTTTGCAGAGCATGTTTCTGCGTTTTAAATATCTCCCATTAAACAAATGTTTGTGTTATACATATAATGGTGCCACCTATGGCAAAAGGCATCTCCTGTGCCACAAGTACATATGATTCAGGTTCACAGTCACCCATACACATACTTCCCATTCATACACACACATGTCCATACAGACCAGGCTCTCACTGAGACACACAGCAGCCTTGTCATATCACCACTAATCAAAGTATTTTGTTCAAAACATAGTATCTGGATCTATGGATATTAGGCTTCAAGTCAATGAAACTGGGCATGGGGTGTCTGGTAACAATGCATGAGTTGCTAGGCCTTAAGTAACTCATGAAGGTTTTCACTGATCAGAATTAGCTCTCACTACAGGAAAGGTTGTAGACCTATCTCTGGTGCTCAGAAGTAACCTAATGGCTCCACGTAACACTTTACAAAAACCTCCCAAATACATATACTAAAAAAAACTGGTGGAGCATAGATGTATTTATAAATATGGCTTGTTTTATTGGTTTTGCACTGTTTGTCAGTACTCCTTAAATGCCACATATGCACTACAACCCCAGGCTTACGTGGGCCCTCTAATGTAAAAGTCAGACACCCAGGTCATTGGACACACAAATGGGTGGGGGAAGTGTTGGTGATCTTATGTCTGTTGCAAAATGATGATGAGTTGTTAATCTGTGGATTGATTCAGATGACCTCATCAAGATGTGTCCCAACAGGGAATCTCATTAGCGCAATAGTCGAGAAAGAAAACAATGCTTTATAAATGGCAAATATCGACATATAAATAAAAGCCAAGACTAGATGTGTTGTGGCTCAGTGGACTAATGCATCCACTGCAGGGGCCTGTGTTTGACCTCATGGTCACAGGTTCAAATCCCGGCGGGTCCACTAAGCCTTTCATCCATTTGAGGTTGATAAAATGAGTACCATTGAGTTGGGTAACAATATACATCTGTTATTTCAGCACCAAGATGCTCCGTTTCTGGGGTGAAAATGCGCTTTACAAATACACGTGATATGTTATGTTTGTTTTAAAAGGTTTCACATATCCTTGTTCCAGACCAGGCAGTGGCTACACCACCTGCATAATATCTACGTACAAGGTTCATCCCATACGTCATCCTCAAATCCAACAATGGCTAATACAAGAAACAAGTGACAAAGGAACCCTGGATACTTTCTGTATAAATACAGCACATCTGAGGAGACTGAGACTTCCAACCAACACACTGGCCAGAGACGCTGAGGCTCCTGCATACCGATGCTCCAGCTGTCAGTGGTCTAATACATCCCTTGCGGGGTGTCCAACTCGAGACCAGGACGGGGTCCCACACTCTCTCACTTCAAGAAATGGGGTTAGACTAAAACCTAGAGCGATTCTTGGCTTCACACCTACTCACATGCTAAGGTACACTTAGGTACATCTAGAGCGGCATCATAGGAGTACGCGCTTACCTTTTTATCATGCATTTTCTATTCATGTACTATTGCAAGATGGTCGAACTGTACTATCCTTTTATATTCACTGTACTGCGAAACATATATATCTGCTACTGTCTAACGGTTGTTGCAACACACCTATTTTATACTAGAAGAACAACTGTGCAATAAATTCTTATTCTAACACGTCCAACTGTTTCTTTTGTGTAACTCTCTGAGACCGAATAAGTGAGGCCGAGTGACTGAGCAAAAGGTAGTACATAGTTCCCACGATTCTGAGGAAACATGGTTGTCATGTTCTAAGGTTGCCAGAAACTATTCTCTCCCCGATAAGAGGAGATTCTAGTGGCACTGTGAGCTGGCTAATGCAAACAGGTTAACATTTTCGGTAGGATTGCTCGGAACCAGTCTGTCACCAAACCCACTGTTTATGTTAATCCGAACGTGCAGTTTCTGTTTAGGATATATAGGAACTAAACAACACCCTTCAGCCAGATATCTTATGAGCTGCAACTCAAAAGTTATCGGGTAAAGCATGTGGCACTTAGGGCTACATGCATCAAGCAAAATAAGGGTCGCAAACAGGCCAATTCACAGAATTGGCCCCTTTGCGACCGGTACTTTGCCATTTGAGATGCATCAACCCAAAAGCAATTTGCAATATAGGTAATTGCAAATTTAGCGATTACCTATTTTGTGAATACAGTTAGGGAATAGCAAATTGCAATTCCCTAAATGTGATGCAATATGCATTCGCAATTTGCATTTTCACAATTTGGAATCGCAAATTAACATCAACTTCAATTTGAAGGCAATTAGCAATTCCTTTGAAAAATGCAAAAAAAAATGCAATTTTCAAAGTGCATTGTGGTGCATACACATGTCCATAGTGCATGTGCGTGCACCACATGTGCATACTTACCTTTTTTGGGGGTGAATCAGGGTGCCTTTTGCCCCCCTTGCACCCTTGAAATTGCATGTGCAATTTGCGAGTTCCTATTTGGGACTCGCAAATTGTGAATGCAATCCCATTCATTCCTATGGGCCTCCACGCCCATAGGAATGAATGGGAAGGCATTCCTTAATACTGAATCGCAATTTGAGATTCGCTATTAAGGAATATGTAGGAATCACAATTTTCATTTGAGAAATCTACATGCATAGGTAATTGCGACTCCTTAATAGCGATTCCTTAATAATCGCTATTAAGGACTCGCAATTCCTACCTTTGATGCACGTGCCCCTTAGTTCTTTGTTCAGTCAGATTTTTCCACCAAACTGTGGTGAGACACTAGTTGCTTCGGGAGCATTTCCCTGCACTCCAGAAGCTAGGTGCTTTTGTCTGTCTCCGTAATGGAGTCTGCAACCTTGCGGTTTTCAAAGGATGGCTAGACTTTCTACTGCTATGATTGCCAAAAAGTTCAGTAGCTGCTAACTCAGTGGCAACCGGGTGGCTGATGTTGCTCTCTTTAATGATTTGTGTTTTTGTCTGGGCAAAGAGGACTCCTACTCTTTAGCACATATTGGTTTTCTATCTGGGTTGGGAGATACTGGTTTTGGTTTCTGGTTGGGGAGGATTGGCTCTGTATGATTTTATGATGATTAGGGCCTCTACTATGTGTAGGGTTGTGGGGTAGCTTGCCTCTCCCTCCCTTACTTTGTTTTGTTCTCTCCTTCTTATTGCTGTCATTCAACGCACTTTTTCTCTTTTTTTACATTCTTCCTGATCTTCTTTTCTATCCTTTTTTAGGAGTGTATTACTTTGAGTTGGCAGTATCTTTCACAGAATTTGGAGTATGTGGGGAACCGGTCCGCTCGCTGATTTCAGCAATGGGCCCTAATTAATTCTAAACCCCAATGGAGGGTGTATTGGCCCTTGACTCTAGAGGGCATAGCTTGGGGGGTGTCGGTCAGTTCACCCATATGGGAACCAGAGGAGTGGTCTGGGGTGGGATTTGGGTCAGAGGGGTGGTGGATTGGGACTGTTGATTTGTAATACAGAGCATTTGCAGTGCTATTTCTGCCAATGTGATTTTGAGGAATTCTGTTTGTGGCAAAATAAGTATGTATATTTTTGTTAGGAAGTACATTTACGGATGTGATGCATACCAATTTGTATGGTGGGGAGGAGCTTGTGGATTCTGTGGTTAGTCAGTAACGGCGGCAGTCCTGCCCAGCAGCTCCACATTCTATCATGGAATACTAATGTCGTCAAGTCACCAAATAAGGGGAAACTGGGATGGGAAGAACTGAATGTGCTTAAGCCACAAATCTTCTAAATCCAGGAGATGTATCTGTCTCAGACCGAGGGCTTACTATTAAAAGAACTAGACTACCAGGCTCTCTTCATTAATTTTTTTACATAAGCCCAGAGGGGTTCACACTCCTGGTGCCTGACAGTAGGTAGAGGGTTGTGTGGCAGAAGACAGACTTGGGGGGCACTGGCTGGTGGCAACCATTTAGAAGGATAGGGCGCTCTTTACCATCTGTGTTGTGTATGAGCCAAATATTGATTAACCGAAGGTTTGGAATTTTATTTTGTCTGAGTTGCATTTCTGGCTCCACCCTATATCGTTTGTGATGACTTCAATGTAATGATATGTCCTGATAGAGACTCGGCATCCCAGTTTGCATCTCCCAATCAGCTTTATGATGACTCGGTCCGCCGGGCAAGCATCGTGTCCGGGGTGCTTTGTATCAGCTAATCTGCTCATATATCTTTGGTGCTTTAAGTGCCCTAATGAACCAGGATTCATGTTTTATTCTGCTCCTAATAAAGCTATGTCAAGGTTAGATCTGCTCCTGGTTAGTAATACTCTGGTCTCTTCTTCAAAGATTGTACTTAGACAAAGGGTTTTGCAGGACCACAGCTCTTTATTCCAAATTGGGGAGCTCACTCAGGTGTCAGGTCCTCGAAGTTGGACATTCGAACGTAGATCACTATTGGAAGGTGGCTATGTTCACTCTATGAATGCCCACCTAGGAGAGCTTCTTGAATTTAACATTGGCTCAGCACCACTCCTGGTGGTCTGGGATGCCCTGAATGCTTCGTGCCACAACAAACTCTTCAAATCGCCTCCCGTCAACAGAGGATGGCATTGACTGAGGAAATTGAGGCCCAATGGACTATTAGGTCCTTGGAATCCGATCTGGGATACAGATTATGGTGAAGGATGGGCCTTGGGCTGACCGGCTCTTGGAGCAGTCTATCGACCTCTCAGCCTCCTTCAGAAAACAAGTTTGGGACAGGGTGGTCCAAAATAGAAGGGCCCGGCAGATTACTTATTTTGAAAACAGCGAAGAAATGGGGCAAATTCTTTCCTTTAGAGTTAGACACAGTTCTAGTTTTATTACCATCCAGCAGATCAGGGATGAAAACAGTAATCTTTTGAGCTATCCAGTTGTGATTTGTGACATCTTTCGTTGGTTCTTTTAGGACCTCTATAGTGAGGACTATTTCTCTCCGACAAGGACATTTTTTGATTAATTGGATAACATTATGATCATAAGGTGACTCCTATCCAGTGCTCTAAATTAGAGGCACCCATAACCCTTCTGGAGGTCCAAAATGCAATTGCTCCCTTGCTAGTGGGACGCTTTGGGTCCCGACCAGATATCACTAGAGTTTTATGCCATCTTCTCGCAGACTCTGGCTCTGGTGTTAAGGGATATGTTTACTTTCTATGATTTGTCTGACAGTGTCCTCGAGTCTTGATGGGAGATTACCATCGTAATTTTTCCAAAAATGGGAAAGATCCCCACACTCTGTGGATAATACCACCCAATTTCTTTATTTAAAGCAGATTCTAAGATCTATATGTGTGTTATCATGAAACGGCTGTCAGTTATCTTGGAATTGGTGGATCAAACCCAGCACAGCTTCATCCCAGGCAAGGATACAGTATTGCATATCAATATGGCAATCACAGTCTGGGAGGCGGCCTCTTCTGGCTGGGGGACCTGTTTGTATGATTTGTTTGGACGCTGAGAAGGCCTTCGATTGGGTCTCCTGGCCCTTCCTTAGTGGGGTCCTTGAGTCCACCGGCTTAGGCTCAGTCCTTATCTCTAGAGTGAGGTGCCTCTACTCTGGTCTTAAGGCAAGGACTCTCAGCGTGGGCTTATTATCAGATCCCATTTCTATTCTTTGGGGTACCCGGCAGGGGTGCCCTCTATCCCCTCAGCCATTTGAGTTATATATAGAACTGTTTATTCAATCTCTTAAATGGTTGGAAGAGATACAGTCTCTGAGACTGCATCACTATGAAGTTAAAATCCTGGCATACATGGATTACGTTGCCATCTTGACACCTGCTCCTATCAGAGGTCTACACGCAGTAGTTGTAGTAGCCCAATCATTTGGAGAAGTCTCTGGTTGGAAGTTGAATTCAGATAAGACTCAGATCTTATCCAACGTGGTCCCTCTTGGTCTGGATAAGAGCCGGGGACAGTCCTTGGTGTATTTTGGGGTCACCCTAACTATTAACATCTCGAGGATTCTGGAGAATAATTATGGGAGGTTGTGCCAACATTTCGTAGAAGTTTTTCTAAATGTAATTGTTTTCATTTGGGCCTAATTGGCCACTGCAATCTTATTTAAATGATTATCCTCTCTCTGTATCGTTACATTTTTGTTGCATCCTCACTAAAGTGGAGGCATTATGGCAGAGGTTTATTAGGTGTCACTGGAAGTCTCTCTGTAAGATTCAGTTCTTACAAAAGCCTAAGGAATATAGTGGGGTCTCACTTCCGGTTCTGATGTTTCATTATTTGGCATCATGACTTTGGTTGGTTTTAGGTTGGGGGGTGTGGCCACTGGGGTGTATGTTCACAGAGTTCCTGCCACTTTGCGAATCACTAGTCCCTGGTGTGTGTATCGTGGACACATTAAACTTTAAGCGAACTTGCTTTAAGACGCCAAATGTTTTTCATCTTATCTGGGGTTTCTTTAAGTCAATATTTACTGGTATCACCCTTTTAAATCAGCTCATGTATTTGAGCTATAACCCTAATCTTCCTAATTGTATTCATGATGCTTTCAGGGAGACCAGGGTAAGGGTTAGCCTCTCGATTTAGGTCAACTATTTGATGGAGATGTTCTATCTTCATTTGGGAATATACAGCAACAGTTCTCTCTTCCTCATATAGTCTTCTATAGATATCTTCAGCTGCAGCATTTTAACTTAAGTCTTAAAGAAGAAGATTTGAGTTGTTCTGATAACCCCGGCCTGGACCTTATAGAGAAAGCTCTTTTAAAGAGAAACATTGGACTGGTCTACAAGTTAATATATCTATCTTCTCAGGATCATTTGAATGATCCGCTCCAGCTGAGGGCAAATAAGTGGAGCAATCTGCTCAATACAGAAGTAAAGAATGTTAAACTCCGGCAGCGCAAAGTATTGTGTCACTCAGCTTTGAACATGTCACGGATTAAGGTACATCATCTCAAATGTATCAACATCTGGTATTATCTCTTCATCATGAAGCTACAGCCGGAGGACCACTGTGGGCTTGTGGGAGCTAATGCGGTTTATGTCTTTGCATCTTGTGCTATTTTGCGTTTGTATTGGGAATTTGTTTCGGCAAGTTGTATGGCTTCTCTAACCTTGCTGTCATAGCTGATTCAACACTAGCTGATTATGCTGAGACATTCACTAGTTATTCCCTCATAGCTACATGGCTTATATTTTTTATTTTTTATATTTTTTGTATTTTTTTTAGGTAAGTAATAGTTAATTAGCATACTTAACTAAAAACATTGCAATTCATCCTTAAAACACTAAGATGCGCACAATAAATTTTTCATAACTTGAATAAAATTACAATTACGTAAAATATATAGTCTAAATTTAAAAATCCTAACAAAAATTCATAAAATTTAATATATGTTAGTGAAAATAAAAATAGTAATCATGTTATTCTAAATGTCCTCTGTAAGTTATGGCGAGGGGACGAGCTCCAGTGTTCACTTTACTTCCATCATCCTTAATGTGAAACTTTATAGGCTGCCGGTAAGGGATTCTGCTTTGTTTAATAACCTCTAAAAACATGACGGAGGGTCAGTTTTTTGCATCTTTGTTTCTACCTCCATCAAGTACTTCACCAGGCTACTGTTCAACTGTGGGTCGCTGGGTGCAAAGCAGACAAGAACTGCCTGTCTTCGTGAGCTTATTACACGCTGGTTAAAGTGATGTTTCAATAACCGTTTCCGTTCCACCAACAACTTCTCACAGGAGCACAGCAGATGTTCCATATCTTCCGGCGCCTTGCCGCATAAACGACAGAGGGTACCCCAATTGACCCTCAGCCACTGCAGGAGATGGCGTGTGCAAGGTAAAATGCCCAGTCTATATTTGAGGACCTTCAGTTTTATATAACGTGAGTACCCGAGGTCAAGATAACTCTGTTGGCCTTGTTTAGAATAGGAGTTTAGGATAATCCACCCATGTGACCTCATTGCAACACAGGCTTTGTCTTCGATCCATGAGAGGTGTTTTATTGTTTTCTTTACTAATCTTTTGATCGTAGTATGATTAGTAGGGGTGTTCCACAGCTCTTGTAACCCCAGATTCACTAGGCTGTTTTTCGAATATCTGGCCGTTCTAATTCTGACCATAAGTAGCTATTTTGGGTTCCTTTGTTTGCCTTCCGAACTTTATCCCAAGTAATTATGTATGCGCCTTGTCTTGCCAGAGACTGCTTCTGTCCTCCAAATTCCAGCCTAAGTTGGGCCGGAGAGGTTTGTTTTGGCAAGCTGAATATGGTTCTATATGCTGCTGCCACAGTTCTGCCTAGAGTCGCCGCATCCCTTCCTCTCTGTACTTCACTCCCATAAGTAATTGTAGGCAGCAGTTTAGCTCTTATAACTTTTGCCAGGGGCAGAAGAGATGGACTAATGAGTTTGCCATTTAGTTTTTTTAGTGAAATAGATATCGCAATGCCTTTTCCTCTAATGCTTGCTTTCTGAATTGTAAACTGGCCGCTGTTGTCGTTTTTGACTCCCAGGTACTTGTACACTGTTGTGTCTTAAAATACGGTTGTTGTTCCAGAACCAGCCATAATTTGTTTTCCTTTTTTGTTAATTGACATAGTTTGTGTCTTCTGTAGATTTATCGTCAGTTGATTACCATCCGAGTACAACCGAGTTGCATCCACAATATTTTGCAGCCCTATTTTTGTGTGACTGATTAGCACTATGTCATCCGCATATAGTAATGATGGTAGTATTTGGCCTCCTAATTTCGGTGCATGGGAATTACAATTGTTTAAAATCGGGGGTAGATCTCCTAAGAACAAGTTAAAAAGGGTTGGGGCCAAAACACATGTTTTAGGCCCTTGTTAGTTGGAATGCGTCAGGACAGATGAGATCCATCACCCAGCTTCACCTGTATCTATGTGTCACTATGCAGGTAAATCGGTAGGTCTAGCAAGGGCCTCGGGATCCCCCATTTATTCAATTTGGACCACAGGAGATTCCGATTAATATGGTGGAAGGCTGCCTTATAGTCGATAAATCACAGGTGGATTGGCATTTTGTTGGTTTTGGCTTTGTCAATTAACAGGCCCATTGTCAAGATGTTCGTTGTTGTCCTATCTGGCTTATATATCTTTTCTATCTCGCTAGCAAGACTGGTTTTGATGCATTTCTAGCCTTCTAGTGACCCTCCTGATCCGTGGATCTGGTGGCGGGAATTCTTGACCATAAGTAGGTTGGAAATGGCGCTAATCAAGAACAATCCTCAGAGGAGAAAGCTGGGCCGGATTTGGGACCCCCTTAAGGGTTGGTTGGCTGGCGCCGCTGCCTCACAGGACTTGTACGCCTAGCTCCCCTTTTCATTCTTCCTCCACTGTGCTCTCCTCCACCTATGCACAGCTGTGTATTGTATTCATAGTTGATTTGTCTCCTTACCACCAATGTTGTTAGTTAAGCTTTGCCACAAAATTTGCTCTAACCTTATTTGCTGGATAAGTAATTTATTTTGACCCCTTGTTTTGGCATTTGTTGGTTTCTTAGCTATTCAAATAGAATACCATGAAGCCAGAGTGTTCTAGGCCTATTATTGACGAGAAGTCTTCATTACCCCTAATATAGACTCTGAGTTAATCATGTTCTTGCTTGGGCTAGGGAGGGACTCTTAGACTGACCTGGAGATGTCATTAACGCAGTCTAGACCATCTGCTATACTGTCAGGCCCTTATGCTCACATTTTTGATATTGCAGAAGAGGCACAGACAAAAGGTGTTTAAGTGGTTTTTAGTTTTATTAAGAGGATGGTGTCAGTGTTCAATCTGTATTTGGGCAATACCAATTTGCCCCTGGGTTTAAAGAGGTGGAAAGCTGTGCTGATGAAAATTAGCGCAAACTAGGGTGGTCTGTTGAACAAGGAGACTACCACTGGTACAAAATTGTTGAAAATTAGTACGGTTTGGTGAACACTATCTGCGCCATCTTGCCTCTTCCCCTGATGCCACACTTTTGTCGTGCGCACTCGCCATTTTTAAGATGCCCTGATCAGAGCGAACCCTTTTGCATGCCGCTGGCCCCCTGATATAGCCCTTCGCCCTCACTAAGCCTGCCCGCTGACCAACCCCCTGCTTGCACCTGCCTTGAATCATAAACCCCTCTTCGGCGCTGCTCTGCCCCAGGCCCTCATCCTGTTCCCAGCGCGACACCTCCCTTCTTCCCTTTCATGATCCCCGGCCCTTAGATGCAAACCCCCTTTTTCCCCGTGTGCCCGTTTGTCTTCCCCGTTCCCAGGCCGACACCCAGCTCTGCCGATACCATTCCTTGCCCCTCCCCGTACAATAGAAAGCTTCCCCCATCAAAGGATCCCCGGGTTGATCAAAACCCCCACTCCATGAGATCCGATCAAACCCCCCACATTCCGTGAATCGGCGGAATATCCAGCTGCGCGATACTCATCACCTGTTGTGACTAGGGTGGGGACTTCAACTGTAAATGTGTGTGGGAACGGGCCCAAAGGGGAGTTCCGGGAATGTCTTTTCCATACATCAAAGCTTTAACATGAATATGTAATCTGCAATAAAGTCATAAAACAGTGTATAAGAGGCCAGGCCTCAGAAATGTAGCTAGAGCACCTCAGAACGATACCTTCTGCCCGTTTTGTTGTGTTCTCCTCCGGAGAGAATAAAAACCCTGTTTCCTGCCTTCCAGTCTCCAGCGCCTGCCTCTTCATTGATTAAATAACTAGAGGGCCACAGAGGCAATACCGCCGGGCAAATACCGATTGTCCCCGACCCGACTCAGGTTTAACAATTGGCGCCCAACGTGGGGCCCATCAGCGACTCGTGGATCCAGTGGGAGAGGTCCCGACGACAGAGTGAACAACTGCAACGATCGGGAGAGCTCTTGCCCAATAGACCCTCGTCTGGCAGCCGATCATCCGAACTTCACTAGTTCCGAACAGACCTCTCTCGAGTGATCTACGGTCCTGACTGGGAACCATTAGGAGTGCCGTGAGAAATACGAGAAAAAGAGGACGAACGGGCGCTGGATTCGGAAGACAAGAAACTGTCCACATGGTCCGGGTAAGGTCGTGTAATCACGACAAGTTGCGAAATGATTGCTTGATTGTTTGATTGCTTGATTATTTATAAAATACTAGTATTACTCTTTGTTTGACCTATTTGGAGATTCACTGTCTGCACACGGAGAAACAGTAGGCTCCTTCTCTTTTGCAAACGGTGAAGGATAGGTAACGTAACCGTCGCGCCTATCTTTCTCCCCCACTGACTCTATTATTTCTTAACGGTTTTTGGGAGACTCCCCTCTCCCTCACTGATTAACTGGGTTCTTTAACCCCGAACTACTGTTCACAGATTGTCTTCTGGAGATTCTCTGTCTGCAAACCGGAAACAACAGCTTCCTCTTTGCGGTTAGTGAAAGGGTAGAGGACGCAGACTTTTGCACCCTACTTACCCTCCCCATTGTCCTTTTTTCTATCCTATTTATTTATTTATTAATTGCTTGATTGTTCCGCGTTCTTGGTTACTCTTTTTTATTTTTGTTCGTGAGGTATTCACTGCCTGCAAACAACGTAGAATAGGAATATTCTGTCTAGTCTTTGCACCTAGTGATAAGATAGGCACTGCTGACTTATTAGTCCCTCGTTACGAGCCGTCATGTCTGTCTTCTCCCCATTGATTGATAATTGGTTCAGCCCGGACCGTGTATTAGAGGTGGACCATATAGCTCCACTAGAAGGCACCCCTAATAAGGACATGTTCATAAACTATGGATTAGTTACCATAGCCTATAATAAATTGTGGCACAGGTATACCAAAGAAAGTCAAGACAAACAGTGGCCACTGGCAGGATCCTTTGACCTTGATAAAATAGAAACGTTAGAAATAGCCCTTCGAAATAATAAGACAACGCCTATTATGCTCGACAGTCTCGGTATGTGGCGCAGAGAGGCTATGCAACGACAGAGAAAAGACGAGGACAAACCAAGTAGAGAAATATACCGACAGGACAACCCCAGGACACCGCTACCCACAAGTTATCCCCCGACACTACGCAAAAGACGACCAGACTTAGGGCCAGACCAATGCGCTTTTTGTAGATATGTCGGACACTGGAAAGCCCAATGCCCGACTCTACTGAGCGTGAGTAAAGGCAAAGGGCCGACAGGAACGACAGATCGGCAGTATGAGAAAAAGCGCGAGACAAAGAAGAACCCGACTTACATAGACAGACCAGATAGAACCACCACGTTTGATTATGCCCGATGGCACAGATTTCGCCAGGACAATTTCAGCGGCATGCTCAAGTTCTCCTAGGTCGGGCAACGTCAAGACGGGAACCCAGCCTCGCTTTAAAATTCACAGACGGAAAGAGATAATTATGACCAATAACTGTTTTATATTCGTCTTGGGTCTTTGTATGTCGTACTTGTACTGTCCCCCCGTCTGAGTTTGTGTGTATGTAATGTATGAATCTGCGTCATCCCTCTACACATGTTTCCGTGTTACTCAACCTCTGTTAAGCAGAAACTTAGCATAAAAGCAACCTGGAAAGAAAGAAATGGTACAACAAAATCCGTAGACCATTGATGAACTTGAACTTTTAATTTAACACAGCAAACAAGAAATAATAACGGTAAACTGTAGAAAATGAAAGTCAAACAGAACATTCGCCCCCCCCCATTCTGGAACCTTCCAAAGTAGGGCAGGGTTACGGCTACGCCCAACCAGCGGCAACCCATATAAGGCGGGCCCCGCTGCCAACTCTTGGTCAGGAAATCTTAACATATGGGGAAGCCGGAGGAGAGGCAGGGGCCAGCGGAGTCCAGCCGCAACGGCCCTAGGTAGTTGCCGGTAGTCCCGCCACATGCCTCCTCGACCCAGCCGCAACGGGCCTGGATAGACTTAAGTAGTCCCGCCACATGTCTAGAGAAGAGCGAGGCACCTCTTCCTTTTCTCCTCCGCGACAGCCGCAGCAGCTCTGGGCGGCGGATGCCCTGTCCATACCCCTGCAGGAATGCGTCCAGGTCGGGCTGGGAGGGAGAGGCGACGCGGACGAGCCTCTCCCACCTCCACCGATAGGAGGTCTCCCAGCCCCCGGCCCAACGCCGAACACCCCCAGTCAGGCGATGGTGCCAATACTTGCACAGCACCGAACACACCATGGTGGCACCCCAGTATTTGCGCAGCACCGAACGTGCAATGGTGGCCATATTTTCGGAACACCGAACCTGCAATGACTGCACTGATACTTGTGCCGCGCCGAATGCGCGCCACAGGTGGCCATACTCCCACAGCACTGAGCACAAGACTTGGGGAACACCGGATGTGGAGAGACCCTCATGCGGGGCGATGAAAAAGAGCAGCATGGAGTGCACCGGGAGAAGGAGACAGCGCGAACGAGTCTCCCTCGCCCCCCCAGGTGGGGGCATCACAGCTGCACCCCAGCCGAACGTCCCGCCTTCACCCAACAGAGACCTCTTCCTTTCACTCTGAAGGATCTCTTCCACTCTTGCAAACTCGACGAGAGTGGCCCCTGTAGGGCCTCAAAATGGCGTCTGGGTCCGCTGGAAGGCGGGCCCGGCCACTAGAGTAACTTTGACCAGCAATATAACTCGGACATCTGCCCACTGGGACACGAGCCCCCATCTCCGACAGCATCTCCGCAGCCTTGAAGATCCTACAAAGGTCCCCGGCGGAACCTTCGGCCTCTGCAGGTTTCCGGTAAGGGACGGCTGCCTTGACCGCCAACGAAATAAACATGACATTGCCACTCCTTCTGTTAGCATGAATTCTAGAACTGCCGAAAAGGACTCTGGTCCAACTGCCAGTAATGGGAAACATTCCCCCCTGATGCTACTTCCGGACTGAGCCGGCCCCGCCCAAAATGGCGCCGGTATCAAGAGGGACTTGCGAACACCTCGTGGTGTTCCTTCGCACTAATATAAACTTGATGTTCTGAGACTTTATATGATCCTTTGTACACTTGGCTAGAAAAGACAAGGAGAGCTCACTCGACGAACAGTGTGAAAGGATCCCGTTAAAAATGTTGATTGCAAATGTACGGTATTATATTTTTATAGCTGATGTATAACCTCATTTACGACGCACACATACGGTATGCATATAGGAAATCTGATTGCAACTATTATGATTATGCTTCTAAATTATGAAAATAAATGCCCCCGAACCCCCAGCCAATTAATAGACGTTTTAGTTTCTTACAAATGAATGAATAAAACTTCCCAATGTATTTATTGCCGCAAGACGACACTCCCACTGTACGCGCTTTAGCCATTGCCATGTCCGACCAAATACGACTGCACCCTCATCATCCACGTACTGAAATGATTCTGAGAAATAAAGGTTTTCGAAACTATGGACGGGTATTGCATGCTTTATTTTAAAAATGTGGGATCGGTGGGAAAGTTCTTTTCTGTGCACCCTACTCTGCTCTCTCTTTAAGGTTGAAAGAAGATGGTTGCCCAGCCCTGGAGGACGGATCGGATCGACAACACGACACTCTGCCTTCAAAGTACGCGACTGACTCATGAACTCTCGCGTGGAGGAAGACCTTGACTTCCAAGGATGGGTAAAACGAACGGTGTAAATGAGGGAATGTAAAAGGAGGGTGAAATGAAATGATGTAAATGTTATAAAGTACAACGTTCCAAGGTATCAGGGAACGGAGCTGACCCAAGAACCGAAGAACCTTAGAACGCCACCGCGTTGAAGGAGGTTTAAGGATCCCAATAGTGAGATACATCCTTTGACTAGATACCTCGCACTAGGCACCTCTGGTTTCCTTTTCACGTTTCCCCGCACACGATCTATATGGACACACTACCCCCCTGACTCCAGAAACCATATCCCCGGGGACTCTGCCCCGAGGAGGGAAGACGAGTAAGAGGTGAGTAAAGGACTCTTGAATACATGTATTTAAATATGCGCGAATGCTGTTCCCCCCCCCCCCCTTTTTTTCCTCCCTCTGCAGGTTACATCAGAGATTACAGCCGAGGTGTGGCGAAGATCTGAAGCCTTGCCATGTCTAATACACGAAGCAGACTATCGCCGCAAGGTGGTGCCTAAGCACGCCTGCAAACTACTCACGTATCGACCAAACCCGAAAAATTAGCACGACCTGATAAAAAGTGATCACCCTTAAACCAGACCGGACGAATGAACCCATGTCACGTATGATGCGAAACTATGAGAGAATGTGTGTGTGTGACCGAGGCGCTGACCCAACTGGTCGAAGGACCGAGAATGCGAGAAAGTGCGACAAAATGGTACCTCCTCTCTTCTTTCCTTTTCTCAAGGCACGTCCCCTCTACCCTGTCCAATGCTCAAACTGCATGATTACAAGATTCTAACGCAGACCCGTGAATGTCCTTTACTGTGTAATGCACTAAATAGCCTTTTCTTGAATACACTGCCACCCTCTCTGTTGCACGTGTACTATTTAGCCTGCCGCTGCACTCTCTCTCCCCCTCTCTCTCTCTCTCTCTCTCTCTCTCTCTCTCTCTCTCTCCCTCTATTTTTGCACTCCCACTCTTCCGAGCGATTAGCCCCGAAATTGGCAGACTGCCACCCCTAGCGCACCACCTAATTGGCTTCAAATACCGTCAGTATTTGCACAAAAACTTGTCTTTAATACAATCACCCTGAGACCGTGTCATTACCTCTCCTTTTCCGCTAGAAGTCAATGAACCGAGGTTGGGCCGTAAGGGAAAGGACAGGTAAGACGACAGAGGTTCCCTAATCTGGCCCGTAATAAGGGAACTATATGTCAACGGCTCCTATGGTATAAAACAAGGACCTCAGAATACGCGACCCTCCCCGCCCCGAATGGTCGCAATACCCAAACAGGAAAAATGATCACCCCTGTTACATCCCCTGTATCAGCCGCTCCAAACTGGAGTTATGAAACTACCCCTCATTCCCGGTTGTGAGGAATGGGTCGATTTGCGCCCTTACCACAAGTTTCGATGTCCCTAGTTGTTTCCCATAAAACCCCTGTCTTTTCTGATTAAGTACTCAGGCCGTAGGAAGCTACGTAGGAACCAGAATGATGTTTTACAAGGTTAAAAGACTAGACCAAAGTGAAGAAATCGTTGAAATGAACCCTGCCGAAAGTGAAAAATGTTTAGTTGGAAAACAGGACGCATTGATAAAAAGAACTGTTTAGCCTATGTTCGTCCCTCAGCAAAATATCTGTTTAGTACCATGTCGATAGCACACAGTACCCTTGGTAAATATAAAGCCCTAGAGAACGGCATATCTTTGTCAAGCCCGTCTTACGAAGGTGGGTCTCCATCAGATAAACTGTCGAAACTGTAATAAATAATTATGAAGGAAAGCCATAGTACCTCCAACAGGCCCGTCATCGGTCATTTATATGTTAGTTGTGAACCCTAAAATAACGGACGTTTTCATTTCTATCTGAAGCTGAGAGAGAAATAGACTTTTGTGATTACCTTCCTCTGCAAATTCTCTAAAGACTGTCTTTTCAAACTCGTTTAAGGGTACGGCTGTCAGGAGACCGGATGTGGGAGCACGAGGCCTGACTGCAGACTATGGAACACCTACGACATGGGCCAAGGCGAGACCGCGACAGAACAGAGCTACAGGACGAGGCACTACCTCCAGCAAAGTGAGAAGAAAGGGCTAACCTGACGCCCCCGCTCTATGTTCGAATGTGTGCCGAAAGGTCCCCGCTCTCTAGACTCGGTCATGAGCCCGCCCATCTGAAGTCTCTCGTTCCCCTAGTTTGTTCCTAATTTGGCCTTGCTCCATCCCCCTTTTTCTCCGACCTACCCTATGGACTGTTTTGTACGCTCTTCTTCCATCTGAACTCTCTGACAATCACCTCAAAGGACACAGGGCGAAAAGGACCTTTCCGACCAGAAACGCGAGGAAAGGGTCGTGCCCTGCAACGCAGAACTTAGAATAGAGCTAGGCTTGTAGCTCCACCGCCGGTGCTCCACAGCGCCAACGAAAGACAACAAAGAATAATGAGAACTCGTTACCTTCGAACATTTGACATCCTCAATCGCCGTTTCTGCTATGCCTCATTTCTCTCCCAGCCGCCATTGTATTGATCATGCTCCAATCCGAATCTGATATATGTAATAACCTACCAGTCCACGTTATGAAATGTACTTGCTGCCCTCGCTACAGAATCGTTTTTGTATTGCATTTCTATGACTTTCCTGCTAAACAAATTGATCGAAGTTTATCAAATAGGTCCACCTCCTAAAACTAGAAATGTTAAAATGTATTATTTACAACTCTTTTCATCTAGGGTTCCTACCGTTTTCTTTCTCATGCCCACCACAATAGAACCGAGTAGAAAATGAACCAGCAAGATGTCTTGAACATGTTAAAGGGAGGACTGTTGAAAATTAGTACGGTTTGGTGAACACTATCTGCGCCATCTTGCCTCTTCCCCTGATGCCACACTTTTGTCGTGCGCACTCGCCATTTTTAAGATGCCCTGATCAGAGCGAACCCTTTTGCATGCCGCTGGCCCCTGATATAGCCCTTCGCCCTCACTAAGACTGCCCGCTGACCAACCCCCTGCTTGCACCTGCCTTGAATCATAAACCCCTCTTCGGCGCTGCTCTGCCCCAGGCCCTCATCCTGTTCCCAGCGCGACACCTCCCTTCTTCCCTTTCATGATCCCCAGCCCTTAGATGCAAACCCCCTTTTTCCCCGTGTGCCCGTTTGTCTTCCCCGTTCCCAGGCCGACACCCAGCTCTGCCGATACCATTCCTTGCCCCTCCCCGTACAATAGAAAGCTTCCCCCATCAAAGGATCCCCGGGTTGATCAAAACCCCCACTCCATGAGATCCGATCAAACCCCCCACATTCCGTGAATCGGCGGAATATCCAGCTGCGCGATACTCATCACCTGTTGTGACTAGGGTGGGGACTTCAACTGTAAATGTGTGTGGGAACGGGCCCAAAGGGGAGTTCCGGGAATGTCTTTTCCATACATCAAAGCTTTAACATGAATATGTAATCTGCAATAAAGTCATAAAACAGTGTATAAGAGGCCAGGCCTCAGAAATGTATCTAGAGCACCTCAGAACGATACCTTCTGCCCGTTTTGTTGTGTTCTCCTCCGGAGAGAATAAAAACCCTGTTTCCTGCCTTCCAGTCTCCAGCGCCTGCCTCTTCATTGATTAAATAACTAGAGGGCCACAGAGGCAATACCGCCGGGCAAATACCGATTGTCCCCGACCCGACTCAGGTTTAACAAAATAGCTTCTTTTTGAGGCATTGAAAATATGGTCATACATTTGCAGCTTTGGATAAAGTGAAGTACTTCTTAAAGAGAGTATTTGTAGCAAATGGTGTTTTTGGCAGTAGTAGGGAACAATTGCAAAGGTACAAAGGTCAATTTCCAGAGAGATGTTCAATCAGAGGCTTACAATCCCTCTCAAAGTGGCCACACTGTCAGAAATAGAGGTTCAAAAGGCTGAGGACAATTACAAGGGGAGGCCCAAGGTGGCTATGAATATCATATTGAAGGAATTCATCAAAGAGCAGGAAAGGATAACAACAGACCAGTAGCTGCTAGAGACTTTATTCAGATACTAGGGAGAGTTTGTACGCTAACCGGTTCATTCAATAATGCCAGGAGAACTGTGTTTAGAGAAAGAACTAGGTAAATTAGTAGATGAATGCTGCTGGAAGGGTGCATCTGTGGAATTTTTTGCAAGTAAACTTTTTCTTGTGAAGAAGTACAAGGGCTGGATGTTGATGATAACTTTACACAATTCAAACACATATGTTTTTACAGGCATTTCAAGATGGAGTTCGTATTTGGAGAAACATCATGCAGGAACAGGATTAGTTGCTGGAAATGGAGATTGAAGGGTGTGCATTGTGCAATTCTAATAGCAAAGGAGAGTCAGAAGTATCTTCATTTCAGATGATGAGGTCTTTGCTATCAGCTTGTAAGTTTGCCCATTATCAGCTTGTAAGTTTGCCCATTGACCTTTCCGCTACACCATGGAGTTTTTCAAACATGTTTTGATCAGTTGTAGCAAACATGAGAGAGAGAAGGAAGAATGAAAATATCCTAGGATGATATTTTGATAATGTCTTCGGATAGGCAGGAATTGGTAAACACTTGAAAGTTAATTTAATGTTAGTGAGGTGCACCTTTGAGTTTTCTGGTTAATCAATCTAGAAAAGTAGATTTATGTTCCATTGAGGAAATGTGAGCACTATACTTTCACTGGTGGGATTTGCCAGTCAGGAAGGTGAATTTGATAAAGTCATAAAAAAGAGTCAGTTTTAAAGAAAGAGTTACTGTTGCATTGTTTGCAATTATTTTGTGGTTTCTTTTTTCATTGATTCCAATTGTGTTGCCCGGTCCATTACACTCCAGAGCTCTGTCTAGTATGTAATTGAGAGCATTGGCAAAAAGCTTATGATATGGATAATGTGTTTTTGACAGAGGAGGTGAGTATGGAGGTACTTTGGTGGCTGGAGAATTTAGAAGCTGGGAATGGTTGGGTCCAGATTTTGGTGTGGATTCAGACGCTAGTTTTAACATGAGGAGACTGGAGGAAAATTAGTCATCTTGAAATAATAGAGGGAGTGGCCCAACCATCCAAGGGACAGGGTACCAACACAAACAGTGTGAAACCAAAGTCACTAACAATCACCGTTAATCTCTTCCAATCAACATTACACCCACACCAGTGCCAAAATAAGAGACCCTCACAGTTATAAGTATAAACACATTACAATTGAAACTCCCAATTATAAGAAAATATTCAAATTTATTTTGTAATCAATAAAAAGAGTTAAAAACATGACAATGAAAATCACATTTTAGATCCCAAAACAATTATAAAATCATTAAAACACATTGCAAAAAAGAGCCATAATTAGGTGAATCATGTCGAAAACATTTATTAATTCGTTAGAATCTATGAGCGACGTCAGGCTGGTATCAGAAATTCCCAACACAATAGTCCCTCGAATTTAATAAAGAAACAATGGCATCGACGCGTTTGGGTGTGCTACCTGATGTGCACCACCTTTTTCAAGACAAGCGTAGTTGATTGTCTCTTTTTTCTCTCACAACATTAAAAAAAATTCAATTATATCTCCTAGGTTTCACCTCTAGGGCAAAATATTGCATATGAACCTTCCAGATGGCTACACCATGTCCTTCTGTTTGTAATCTAATGCAGCACTTATAAAAACCCTTTCTAGGTCGGTACGTCCCATAGATTGGGTGTTTATCCTCCAACTAAGAACGCCCCTCCACAGCGGTAGTAGCCCTGTTGTCCGGGTTCAAACTTTCATCTTATTTTATATACAGCCATTCTGAATAAATATAAAGAAGACACGTGTGCAGTCTCACAATATTGAACTGTCGAGCATGCGGGAAACTGCAAACTTATATCCCCTGCTGTGTGTCGCCGTTTGAATAGCGCCCAACATCCTGGTTTCCAGATACGGCAAACCTTTTTACAGGCAGAAATGCAGGTATCGTCTCGTCCCGGGACGCGGTGAAATCGTCCCAGGAAAATTAGTCATTACAGGAGAGAGCTCAGAACATAAATTGCTTGGAAATGAGAAAGAGTTTCAAATGAGGTTTGAAGAGCTGTTCTTTTTTGTTAAGGATGGACAATGCACCAGCAGTAAAGTAAAAACAAAATGGGTGGAAGCAGATCAAGGAATTTGACACAGTTAGCAAAGGAAATTTGGACTTTCTGTTTGGAACCCAAAATAGATTACAAGGCAGAATACCTTGCAGCTCAGGAATACGTGGTGGCAGATTGGAACACGAGGTATATGAGTGACTCCAGCAAATAGATGCTAGCCCCCACAGTATTGCAGGAAGATTCAGAGTTATTGGGGTTCTATGCAGCATGACCGTTTTGCATCGAGTGGTTACATAAACTATGGATGTGGATCTTTTGACAGTATATTGCGTAATAATCTGGGGCGAAGGACCTCTCCTGCCAAGTGGTCACTTAATTGCCTTTTATAATTTGACTTATTTGATATGTCAAACGTCTGACTTAACATGTGTGCATCATTATACTAGTCTTAGATGCATTATTATAAACAAATACGATAAAAACATGTCAATTCAGACTTCATTGTTTATGTTATTATCATCTGACCTTGAAATAGAGATACCAAGACACTTGTCCCAGACTGATGTCGCAACAGGTGTCTTATCAATGTCATTGTCTGAATGAATTGACACTTTCAAGGTTCCTGTGGAATACAAGGAAAAATGGTATCTGCTTCAAAGGCAGACATGTTGATGATTAGGCAGAATAGAGAAAATGAAGTCTTGGCCTGCTCAAGATGGAGTCTGACCTTAGAGACTTCATATCAGTTTAAAACGATACCACAGGTAGAGCCGAGATCAGGGAGTTTCAGAAGTCAATGCTTTCCAGCAGAATTGAAGGACGAGTTTAGGTCATGCATTTCCTCCGTTCATGATGATTCAGAGAGTATTGTTAACAATGAGGAAGCAGAGGTGTCAGCTTGTGTTGGTGATGCTATTTTGGGAGACACAACTATGGTTTCCAGGAAACGTTGATTAAGCAGGTAAGGAATCCTGTATAATCTGGGCATCAAAAGGTTTATTGTTTGGATCAGGAGGAGAAGAACATTCTTTAATAGGGAATAGGTCCCAAACCTTCTTGTTTGGAGTCTATCAGGATAATTATGGAATTTGAAGGCCTTTCAGAGGAGGCTAATGAACTGCTTCAAGAGTCATGGGCTCCAGTAAGAACGAAGAGATATAGAGGAGCGTGGCAGGTTTGATTAGTGTGGTGCATGGAAAGGGGTTTAGATCCCTTGGAGGCATCTGAGGTGATGGTTGTGAACTTCTTTTGAGAAGTCTTCAGTAACGGTTTAAGATACAGAACTGTTAATTGTTATTGCTCGGCTAAGACAGCTGGCCATTCTTTTTGTGAGGAAAAATCCATTCGTAAGAATACTTTGTTTTCAGGGTGATGAAAGGCATGTGTGAATACACTGCCAAGGCCATGTACCTTGTAATTAGTATTTATCTTTGAGGCAATTAAGTTGGAACTACATGTACCTTCTATCTGTTATTTCATTTAGAAAAAGTTGGATACTCAAGCTCTTGAGGGAGCCAGGACGTTTTCTGATCACTACAGAGTATCTTTTCATTTCTGCAGTATACTAAGACTATGAGTGAAAGTATTTTTACTACCGTACAGACAGAATACCTAGACTTTGTGTACTGAGTTTTTTAACTAATAAAGAGTGTACAATGCTAGAGTTTAGACTAGTTGGCATAAGTCAATTTTTGATTTCTTATCTTGAGTCTTTAACATCCTTCAATAAGCAACTCAAAACCTGGGTATGTGGCTCTATTTAGCCTCACCTGTTACATCGGCCCAGCTTACACCAGGACACTTCTGTTGAAGCAGCTGCGTGCTTTAACAAGTGTTATTTGATTGATGGACCTAAAACCATTCAAAGTCATTAGTGTGCAATGCACCACTATGCAACATATTTACAACGTGACACATCTATGGAGATGTGTCACGTTGTAAAACCCTACGCTACATTTTACCTGCATCAGGTATAATGTATGCAGGGTGGGCGTTCCGTTGCAAGTAAGCCTCGTAAAAGTAACACAGTGAAATCTACAAGATTTCACTGAGCCACTTTTACGACACCACTGCGTCAAAACCATGCGCCTTCTTAAAGCAGGCATAAGGAGTGATGCAGCATGATGGGACTAGGCATTCCTGACATTTGCGTTGTGCTTATGACATGATTCCAGCAATGCGCTGCCTTCCCGCCAAAAGATGCGTCACGCATCTGTCTATCCTTGCACCACAGTGCACCGCATTGTAAATGCGACGCAACCATGGCGGCGCAAGGCTTTTTTTCCGTCACGCAATTTAGCTGACGCATCTCTGCTTATATGCAAAGGATGGGCCAATTCTTGTAAATCTGCCCCTTTGATTTTAAAACATTTGCTCATACAGTGCAGATCCCTAGTTTGGGTAGCAATTGACATTTTAAATTCTACCCGTCTGCCCATTGCTGTACAAACTAACTAGCTCTCTCCATCATGGATCTGTACCCAAATCCTTTCCCCTCCCTTTGACTCCCATGAAGCCTGGATCCCCTGTGTGTGAAATGGATAACATGCTCTGATGTTGCCACTGGGTTTCAACCATCTCTCCCTGGAGGTAAGGACACTAAGTTGTGAGAAGAATGACTGAACCCCATGAGTTTTTATGAGAAACTGACTAATTGGTTATGGTCTTGTATCCACCATACAAAGCCAGGGTTACTACTTGTCCAACGAGCCTCTTGGCTTTTTCATGTGGGAGTGACTATATTTCCTGCGCTAAGTTGTGTGACAAGTTTTGTCAAAATTGATTTGTGTAGTCCAGCAGTTGGTCTTCCTGAGGTGATGTTAGGGGGAGATTAAACATGCTTATCCTGAACAGTACACCACTTCAGTACATCCTATGGAAATATTACTGTAACATTTCTTCTTCTTGCTCCTAGCTACGATGTCCTAACCCTACCTGCGTCTTTTTCTCCATGTGGGCTCTTCCCATTGGCCCATCTGTCCTTTTTCTTCATGTTATTATACAGGTTCTTGCTTTCAGCATTATAGCATTAAAGTGTCAACAGTGACAGGTAATTATCCTTTTCAGTTTTATCTCTTCCTAACAATATAAAGATAAAACTAGTCAATATGTATAGGTCACTGTTTTCATCTGCGAGAAAAGCACAGCCATTGGGATTGCCTATAGATCAGAGTATTGCGGGGCAGATTTATGTTAACTGGCGCATCCCCAGGGATGCGCCAGTTAACATGCGCCACAGTGCGACACTGCTCCGCCACCCATGGTACGCCGCATTTATGATGCGGCGCACCATTGTGCAAGGCAGTGAGGATGCGTGACGCATCTCTCGGCGTACGGGCGGCGCATTGCAGGAGTCATGTCGCAAGTGCGACATGACTCTTGCAATGCACAGGAGCCTCCTATTCAATGCATGTTGCGTCACCCTTACGCCTGCTTCAAGCAGGCGTAAGGAATTGACGTAGAAAGTGACTGAGTGAAATCTCATAGATATCACTCAGCCACTTTTAGGAGGCGTTCCTGCGCAGGAACGCCCCCCCTGGCAGGAACGCCTCCTTATGGCGCAGGGCTTTCCAACGTGACGCATCTCTTAGATGCGTCACGTTGTAAATAGGGCGCATTGTTTGCGCCGCCGTTGCGTCACATTTAGTGACGCAATTGCGGCGCAAGGGCATCATAAATCTGCCCCTAAATGTGTGAGGAAAGTCACAAATTTAGAAAAAGGGAAGTTTGGTATTTGTTACAGAGTTTCCAGGCTGGGTGGTGCAAATTCCACAAACAGAGGAGGTATCCTTTGCAGCACGCAGAGGAACAGAGCCCGTAGTGGCACAAAAGATATACAGCATGATACTAATGATGATGAGTTCCTCAAACTGCAAGGGGATGTTAGAATATGGATGAAAATGAATTTATCCTGATTCAGAGAGGAATTCCGGGAGGATTTGATAGAAGCAAGTAAAAGTAATTCCAAATGCATTCTGTAGAATCCACAAGGCAAAGAAAGGTGTTGTCCTAAGGCCATTAGGAATCACAGCAGTGCAGATTGGTGGCCCTTGGATCATGTAAGTGATGACAGCAAAGAGTGGATCTATCAATATGGATAATCAGAATATCATGAGGGCAGAATAGTCAAGGCCTATTATTGATGAGAAAGTCTTCAGTGCAGAGCAGCAACCACAATTGTAATACCTGAGTGTAGGAAATGTGGTTACTGGTTCGGGGGGGGGAGGGGGGAACAAACGCAGTTAGACTTAACTTAGAGGCAATGTGAAAAGTATTTATGTAGCACTTCAAACAGAAATAAAGTGAAAAACACTACACAGGAAAAGTCCCACACCAATTAAGAAAAATAGTGCAAAATGTATTAAAATATTTGAGCCCAAAATGACTAAGATCCAAGTAGAAGAACCACAGATTGCAATTTTAAAGATTTTGTGAAAATCAGGTGATAAGAAGCCAAAAGCGCCAACGGTGGTTATCTGGTCATGGTAGACCGGATCCAAGTCACAAGTTCCGGCTGATATAGGACTGAGTTCAGTTGCTGAGAAACTACGTTTTGGGCCTGGAAATCGAGATGTGAAGTCTTGTACCGCACTGTGTGGACTTGCGTCAAGTAGTCATCGACAAGGAGCTGCAAAGTGCAATCTGGCGTTGAAGTGTGCCGTTCAGCAGCAAGTCAATGAGCCGCTGTCGAAGAGATGCATTGTGCAATGACAGGTCGATGAGCCATCGAATAAGAGATGCGATGTCCTGTGCTGGCACAGAGGAAGCCGCTGGAACTTGAGAGAACTCGCGAGGAGATACGTTGGCGTAGAGGATGAGCTGTGTCAAGCTGGATCAGAGATGATGACGAGCTGTGCCACAGTGCATCGAGATGCAGAGAGATGTGTTGACGTTGAAGAAGCCTGTTATGTCCCTGTGGCTTAGAACAGGGGGCCCGCCAACTGAACCTTGGAGGTTTACTAAAGTTCTGGATCCACATAGGCAGGGTGGTTTCAGCATTGCGGTTCGCAGCAGCAGAACAGTCCTGGAGCAGCAACAGCAGGCCTTGAGTAGAAAAGCAGCCCTTAGTCAGTAAGTAAGGCAGCAGAGCCGACTTCACAGCTGGACAGTCCTTCTTCCTGGCAGAGTCCACAGTTCTAGAAGTGATCTGAAGAGTTGGGTCTGACGGTCCACTATTTATGCCTGGTGCCCACTTTGAAGTAGGAGAAGTTTCTAGATGCTTCCCCCCCCCAAAGGTGCTTGGAATTTCCTGCCTCCCTGCCCTGGTCTCAGCTTGTCTGGGGACACCTATCAAGTCAGAGATGGCCCGTCCTTCCAACACCTATTTCCCCTTTGCCTCACTGCCTGGGAGCAATACACAGGGACTAACTGCCAGTTACACCTAGTCATGTAACCCAGGATACAGGATGCAGGCACCAAATGGTTAGGACAAGAAAACGTCAACTTTCTAAAAGTGGCATTTTCCGAATTGTGACTAGAAATCCGACTTTTCTACTGAGGAGGTTTTAATTTACAATTCTTTAAACGCCAAACTCGACATTCCTATCTGCTCCCAATTGAAAGTTACCACTTATCAAATGTAATAAGGGAACCCAATGTTATCATATGGGAGAGATAGGCCTCTCAGTAGTGAAAAACAAATTTAGGAGTTTTTCACTACCAGGACATGTACGACATAAATGTGCATGTCTAGCTTTTTAAATACACCATAGCAATCCCACTGGATTGTGTAGGGCCAACCCTAGGTCTGACCTATATATGTTCAAAATTTAGGTTTGGGCTTGGCAAGAGACTTGTCAAGTTGAAATATCAGTTTAGGACTGTACACACAGGCTCATTAACACTAACACTCGCACACAGACAGAAACGCACCATAACAATAGGAACAGCACTAGCAATAGATATTTTTGGAGCTGTCATTCCACCTGTAGGTGTCATCTTAAATGGTGAGCAAAAGTTGTCGACAAAATGGCAACTAGTACATCTAGTGCTTTGCTTATAATTAATACAGAACTAATTGGTCTATGGCCAATGGTTTTACAAGAACAACATCCCTTAGACATTTTACTCACAGCAAAGGGCAGAGTCTGCAAAATGTTTAATTTAACTCATTGCTGTACATACATACCTGATGAGAGTAGGGAAATAGAAGGCTTTGCAAGGAACATTTCAGGTTTAGAACCTGAATAACGTGAATTGGAAACACCAATTTAGTTTGAAAATTTTGGAAAGGGAATTGCTACAACTAGAAATTGGTTTTCAACAGCAGTGAAGGGTATATTGAAAGCTATTCTAATACCAATAGTAATAGTTTGGTTTTGTCTAATATTCCGTTACGCACTATTCATGGGCTGTAGATACATATTTTGCAAGAGAAAGGAAAGGTTGGAAAATAAATGGGATGAGAATGATTTGGGTTTGAGAGGAATTATGAATAACGACTACATGAACTCATTGAAATTTAGGGGTTTGAAAAAAAATGATGAGACTCAACTGACAATGAAAGTGCACTCTGAAATGGACTCACATGTGAAATATAGATATGTGATGATTAATAAAATCATCAGATAAGGGATTGTGGAAGTTGAACATTTTTACGTAAATGTAACCTCATAATAATTTAGAAATGTGGTTTAACATTAACATAGAAAATGCATATCAAAATAGTGGTTTGAAAATGTGCTTTTATTAAACGTGCAAAAAGAGAAAATTATGCTTATTTATGCAGAAAGCTCCCGTTTCTATTGTTCTAACATGCTAGGCTTCAATATTTTCTCGATTTGTTCCTATCCCTTGAAGAAAAAGAAAAATGCCTTTTTGTAAAATGAGGATTTAACATTATAACTGAACTGTAGAACATGACCCCTTTGTGAAATGCGCGGTTTTGCAAAATGTATTTCTTTCTTCCTCACACCATATGACTTCATTTATTTTAGATTGTTTCCTCTGCTATGTGCTTATATTGAATAAGTATATCAATGAAAGAAATGCTTGTTGTAGGTTTAAATTCCATGATGTAACCAGGACATCCTAGATATTATTGTTTTATTTCATAGAGCGGACCATTGTTACACAATGGGACACTGAACAGCTAACAGAGTAGGCTTGCAAAGGTTCTCATGAGAACCTTCCTAGATGTATCTTTTATGTAATGCGCTGTGGCCATATTCAAATCACTACATGTCGATATGGACATTTACCATGTGAATCTAGGGAGAAGGTGACGGATCATCGAAGGATCCTTCCTCATTGGTTACAGATGACATAACCACCTGGTTTTGCAACATGTTTTGGACTTTCTATATAGTACGTGTTCCTAAGCTAGAGGGTTACGGCATTCTGTGCACCCCAGTAAATGTAAATGTGTTTGAGCTTGTAAAGCGCACTGCTACCCGTCCGTAGGTTTCCTGGCGCTGTATAACTCTGGGGAACCCGTCCTGGCTTTCCCTGTGGGATGGTCCCTGCTGGGAGTCCCCAAGGTGGAGCCAGGCATCCCTGGAATTGATGGGGCCGTTGTGGAGATTAGGCAAGCTAATGCCCAGAGTTGCCGAGTGGAACCCCTGATTAGAGTAAGCACCGAAGCGAGAATTATCGAGTCCGCTGACCTAAGTCCACGACCCTGCCGCGTCGGGAATTGAACCCTGGTCCCGGGCCGACTTCTGCTCCCGGGTCTGCCGCCTCTAACCAGTGAGCCACACCACTCCACGCCTACCCTGCCATGTCCCTTAGCACTTTGTTGTGCTAAACAGAATTGCCATAAGCTATTGCTAACAGTGATTTCTTTGTTTTCCTTACGGTTTGTGAGGAGAATGTCTATCTCATGCTGCTCATAGCTACTGCTATGATTAATTCATTTTGCTTGTTTTAAAAGTTTCTACTGCAGCTGTAACTACTCTTTATGGGGCGTTCAACCTTTTTATAGTTATCAGCCTTTTGCTCTAATCATTTTACTTGCTCTTTTCTAAGAGGAACTCTTAATGGGTTCTTGCTAGTATGGGTTGGGTCCTTTAGATTGGGATAGGGACTAATTTCTTTATGGAATGTGCTGTAATTCTGTATGCTTGTTCTCACCAAATGTTCTCAATATTGTCTGTAAATGGATTTATTTGACTAATCTGAATAAAAAGACAAAAAATACAGTCTAATCTTTTAGAGAGAAAATACATTTTTAAAACTTCACCAAAGCTCTCATTATTGAGTGAACATCTAATGTTGAAGACAATGTTTATTTTAGAGATGGGTTTGGGATGTGCTGAATTCTAATACAGTGCGCCATCCTATAGTCTGTAGAGTATGTATGAGGGCCCCCTACTATTGTATTTAACCTTTCTGAAGCCATGCAAAAGCCAGTGGTCCTAAACTGGTGCTTCTTCTTTGCATGCGTTGAATTTCCCCATTATCAGGCAATATCCCTTTTCGTTATATCTAGACTGTACTATACAAAAATGACTCATCTGTCCAAACTGAGAACAATACATAATAAACAAATGTCACAAGTAATCAATGTAAATTTCTAAATGGGATTGGCATAGTTCACTTCATTGCTTCTGCCATTCCATGATTTCTGGAAACAAAGACTCCTTGTTGACATTTTTCAACCAGGACAACATTTCTTTTATCAACTCAAACATCATGATCATCTCCATATTCCTTTTGGAGTTTTATGTATCAAATGAATATTGTTTGCAAGTGCCCATCATATTTATAAATGAAAAAACTAGAAACATCAATACAGTGCAATTTCAACATGGCTATTTGATTTCAAACTGTTTAAAAAGTCTTTTGATAGATTCCAAAAAATCAGTCTAAAGAATTGGCTTACTTGATTTTGGTTTTTTCTTGTCCGTAGTACCTGTTAATACAAAATATTGAAACACAGGTAAGCAAAGGAAGGGGACAAAGATTTGTCACAGAACTGATACTTGATAAGGGCCATAGTAAACATTAAACTTAATCAAGATGAACTGTTCTGATCTTTCAATGCAAGTGTGTCTTCTCCAATGATTAAGTACAGTGTGTACATATTTCAGAGTGTGATTGCTGCAGGAGCACACTTATGAAGGCTTCTGTGAAAGCCACTATTAGCACATTATTTAATCTCCTATCAGTAAGGAAGAATGCAGTAATCGGGTACGTCTGGGTTTGAGTCCTGAATGTGCAACAGTGCATTTGAGAACTTGATTGTTTGGTTTCCACAGGGGAGTGGATATTGTGAAAAGTTTATCTAGTCTTTGATGTTTCCAGAAAGTTACATGCTTTTGATCAACGGAGTCATTGCACTCCGTTGATCAAAAGCATGTAACTTTCTCATTAGATCATAGACATATAACCCGGCTGTCTCCTGTGTGGTCCTGGCCAATTGAAGGATGGAGTGGACCTTTGGGAACCCAAGGACTGAAGTCACACAGTGGGGCCATGTCCCTATACAGTCCAGCATGAGGTTACGGTGAACCAAAGACCTTCCACTGGGAGAACCCCTCTTAATGGATGGACCGGACCCTGGAGAACCCTGGATTGTTCTCTTGGTGACCCACTAGCTTGTCAAGCCCACTGGTGGCCGGATTCTGCAGGGCCACGCGTCAAAGACCACCCTCAAAATTTTCAAGATGTAACTAATGCAGATGGGACTTCAAAACTGTGACCATTAGATTCCTGTGTAAGCTTTAAGTGGGTGACACATTGCACATTACTGATAAGGTCACCATCACCAGTGGTCTTAGCTAGGATCTCCAAGAAGAGACTTTATTTTCAGACTAACTCATAATGGTCTATCTGAAATCATTTCACATGTTCCTGTGCTACTGCACTACTGATTGTAATGCTGTCTTGGGATTGAGTGTTAGACCCTTCTATGTAGTTTCCACCAGGAAGAGAAGAGATATCCTTGGTGAAGGAAGGACATCCCTAGAAATACCTTCCAAACTGGAGTGTACACTCTTAAGGCTTGAGTGTTTGAAATGTACAAATATTTATATGTTTCCCTGAAGGAGTGAGGTTTATATTTACTGTGCATAGTTCAGGGTGCAGCCCACCTCCTTTAGTCTCCCTCACCCAAATACACCATAGACAATTGGAACCTCTCTCCAAACCTTCTCTTCCTCACCCAGACTTGGCTAAACCATAATCTGCTCCAGACATCGCAATGTCCGCTCACCCTTCCCCATTACAATACCACTAGACAGGAAAAAACTAGAAAACTGGAGGACTAGCCATCATCTACAAAGAAAAAAATCAACAGCTGAATGACTGCAGCGAACACCAGCAACTGCCTAGAACACATGACCATCAACCTCTGCACCTTGAGCACCACCATCCTGGCAAAGGACCTACTCTACAGGCCGCCTGGGCCAAGATCCAGCGTCTGCACCACTCTTGCCGACGTCATCGGCCCACTGGCGCTCACCTTCAACTCTTTCTTTCTACTCAGCAACCTCAACTCTCACCTAGAAGACCACACTGGTCTCCAATGCCAGCAACCTCTCAGTTGACCTGAGAATATCAGAAGTCACCCAACAGGAGAACAATCCCACCTAGGTAGCCGTACATCTCCCTGTATTCACCATCTTCTCCAACATCACGATGGACAAGCCCAACCTACTCACCTGGATTCTCCACTCCCTTATTTGTTTCGGCCTACATATGCCCAACCAGAACAGAACCAAGCATACCAAGACCTACAGGTGCAACTGGAATAAAATCAATGAAAGTTTTTGAAGCTCATTCAGGACACCCAACTACCACCACGACCTAACATGCTCCTTCATGAACTTCAACACTTGGATCACCTCCTGCACTGACTTCCTTGCTCCTCTAAAACTACCTCCACATCACGCTCCAAGCCACAAATAAGCTGGTAGACAGAAAACCTCTGACTCAACAATCATCACTGAAAACAGTTAGAACGCCATTGGCACCACAACCGACAACAAGTGTAGTGTAGTTCCTATATTCCCAATAGGCTCTGCGCATTGGAATAACATAAACGATAGTTTAGACGTAGGACTGAGGTTAACTAGGTCTCTATTGAATATGTTAGACTTAATTATGAATGCCAGCTAGCTCAGAGGTCACTAGAAACTTTCTTGAATTCACAAGAAGGGATTCGTTTCTGACAACCGCATAAACATGACAACTTTGCTCCCCAAGAATAAGGAGTATATCTCCAGAGTCGCGGAAACAATAGATGGCTATTTCACTCAGTCAATCGTGCATGCTTAGTTTCACCAGAAGTGCAGAGAAATAGAGAGACGGGCGTTTTCAATAAAGGTGGTTATTTATTGAGCAGTCTTCTTTCTCATGCAAGAGAAGTGTATTGCCACAATTGCAATACTTGTCATACAGTAAAGTGCGTACAGTAAAAGGAGTATTATGAAATAATACTGTAAAAGCATTTATATGGTTTCTAAGCCATAAGATACTTAAAATGGATAAAATACATACAATGATAAAAGATGACTAAACGTACTCAACTGGTGCTTCTTTTTTTTTTTTTTCAGAACAAATTTTATTAGTTTTATAGCAGTTGACAGAATATAAAAGAAACACTGCTTCCATATTAGCAGAAAGACAGTGAGCATATAAGAGCGGTAGTGGTAAAAAAAAAATCAATCAACATCACCCGATACCCCCTCCCCGCATTCCCACCCGGTTCCCAACCCCCACCCTGCACGGTGTTCACATTGTCCAGAAACAGGAGCCTAAGCATCATAGTAGCAGTGTGTGGTTCAGTTCATTTGAACTGGTGCTTCTAAGATACGCCTACCCTGGTGTACCTAACCTAAGCCTAGTACATGGGAAGGACTAAATGAGTTGTAGTTTGAGTTAAGATAGTTTCTGCCAAGAATCTAAATCAAGAATTCTCTACGGGTCTAATCAGCTCCGTACCTTGGTTAAAGAATGAAGGAGGTCTTGTATCCCTCTCTCAGGACTCGAGCTCCCGGCAACCCGCAAGGGTGACAGGGAAACACTGGAGCTGGATTTCTCGGCAGGAGAAAAGACAGCGTCTCTCTCAGTGCGTCAATGGGAGGGTCGGCTTCCTTCGGCACTCGCTACAGCAGGGCATCGGGCAAGTACATAGCCGATCTGCTCCAAACCACTGTGTGTTTTGCTAGGGCAGATGCTGGTATATTTATACCTGGAAGGTGCAGAGTTTGACGTAAGGATGGACATAAGACGTCACTAAGAATTCGCAGTTCTTTCAGGACTCCAGGAGTTCTAGGACAAATCAATACAGAAGCAGGGGGAATTCCCGGGCTGCTGGAGGCTTGGTTTGTTTAAGAACGCGTTGTGCTTTCTAGGAGTCTATGGGAGTAGCATTGCCGTATTTGGACTGCATTGGCTATGTCTTAATATGGGTATGATTCTTATGCCTATATAAGGATATGATTTGATATAACCACATAAGGGCATACATCGGGAATATTAAATAGAGTCCTAGATTCGTCTACAACACAAGGACAAAGATACCTATAGATCATCCCTCCAGATATACTTCCAGCAGCTCAGAACCACCAATCATGCAGCACTCACCAAATAGATCCAAAACAGTTTCAACACCTCAAAAGAAATCACCAGAGCGAAGCAATTTAGAACCTCTGCTGCCAGCGCCACAATTGTCACCCCTCACAACAGTGCTGTTCCCACTATTTCACCAAAAGAATCAACACCATCCCACAACCTGACCTTACCACCCTTGCCATCCTTCAACACGATGACAACACCACCCTGGATACCTCCCTGGTTTGTTGGCCAGCCATCATCCCACGGGAAACCACAAACACCATGCACTCCACCCACTCTAGAGCCCCTTCTTATCCATGTCCTCATTTCATAACCCAAAGACCCAACCCCATCAGCACTGCCCTCAAACCAATTCTCAATGACTCTCTCACTACCGTCACCTTCCCAGGATCTTGGAAACACGTCACCATCTTACCCTTTACCCAAACACTGGCACACTGCAGATCCATCTCTCTTCACCTACCTGGTCAAAGTGCTAGAAAATGTCATCAACCTCAGACTAGCCAACCAACTGAATGCCAAACACCTCCTGGAGCCCTTTCAATCTGGATTCAGAAAAAACTACAGCCTTAATCTCTGCCACAGACAACATCCACCTCAACATGGACACAGAGCACACAGTGGCTCTAATCCTACTTCACCTCTTGGCTGCTTTCGACACCGTCTCCCACCCCATCCTCATTCAATGCCTCCACAAGACCAGAATCCACGGACCACAACAGCAATGTGCCAACTTCTTCCTTTCAGGAAGCTCCCAAACAGCTTAACCCTGCACTCATACATGCCTCCAAATTTGTAATAGTGCAACTTGATACAAGGCATCCCTCAAGGCACCTCGCTTAGCCCCTATGCTTTTCAATATCTACATGATCCCACTCAAAACATCAGTGCACTCACAGGCTTAGCAACATAACTTATGCCACTGACACCGAGCTCATCCTCTCCCTCTCAGAAGACACCTTGAACACCCAATGAGCTGCATGTTGAGGTCACAAACTGAATGTAAGCCAACTGCTTAAAACTCATCACCGAAAAAACGAAGGGCTCATATTTGGAAAAGGCACCTCTCTCTGATCCTCAGACTGGCGGCCCTCAGAGCTAGTCTACCGGGGTCCAAAAGCCTGAAACAGCTTCTCTTTCACATCAGAGCCACAAGCTCCATCTCAAAATCCCCCAAGAAACTGAAAACCAGGCTCTTACAATAGGATTTAGTCAGGGCTGCTCCAACCCATTTTAGGCGCAAGCCTCCTGGGTGGTATGTTCACCATAAAAATAAACACAGCCTAACATAACAAATACAGTGATGACTAGGGCCAGAAAGCAACACATTCCATTGATTTGTGTTTCAGAAATATTCTCCCTCACTCACTCACTATTGGCTTAGATCTTTGAGCCCACAATGTATTCTGAAGACCTTATTGAGACATACAGCTGAACTATGTTTTAAGTCACCAAGAAAAATGCTCTGTACTAGGCATTGCCAGAGAAACAGGTTGAATGCAGTTCAATGATCAATATTCACATTGGTTCACTTTTTTGGGGGGTTCCCCACCTGGATATTCAGCTAAATGAGACAAAAACGGTCTTCAAAAATCTAATACAGCCACCATCCTGAAAACATTATTTCTAATGCCACAAGTTCAACAACAAATTGTCATGTTATGTGAAATATTCTTTTATATCTTTAAAGTGCATTCACTAAGAGGAGAACTTGAGTTATTTCAAGAGACTGCAAGTATTGAAATGCCTAGCCCAATTCCACGACCTTGCTTGCCTTTCTGGTAGATGTCCAGGTGATAGTTGAGGAGTGATTCTCCTCATCGCATGACGCTGGAGTCTTGTAAATTCAGAGGCAATGAGGCCCAGAATCAAAAATCTCAATATCCAAGGTCAGTGCAGAAAGGCATAGGAATGCATGTTGATTTGTAAGGGACATTCAAGAATGAATGCGCTCAGTTAGACTGTACAGCGTTTACTCAACGGCTCGAACCACGCTGTGACTTTACAACATGGTCTGAACTACGAATGCATCTTTACAATGCGATTCTTTACCCCGCAAGTCTTTACAACGACTTGCCTTAAGGGAAGCATTGTTGGATTGATGTTGGACTTTGAGTCCAACACTTTCCTTACTGTTTGAGTTGGAATAGTAAAGGATAATATTCCAACTCCAACGCTTTCCCGATGGCAAGTCGTTGTAAAGACTCATGTGGTAAAAGAAAGCGTTGTAAAGACGTGTTTGTGGTTTGGGCCACGTGACAAAGGTATGCAGAAAAAATGTCTGTGTGGTTCCAACATACATCCTTCAAGAAAGTATATTGAGAATAGAAACAAGTAGAAATTCAAGCATCATTGGGTTGAAAGAAAAAACGCAGATTGGCATTGAGAAATTATAATGAAGCAATTACTTATCGCTAATCTTCATGACCCTTAAGATGATCATCCTCATCATTGCTCTTACCTTTGAGGCAGTACAGCTTCCGACAGGGACTGCATACACAAGCATGTATAAAATTAAAGTAAGTGCGATAGGCACTTAATAGACCGTTCCACCATGCTCCCTTCCTGTTCGTAACCGAGCCAGTATAATTGTGCAACAGGAAATGAGAGGGCAGGTGGTAACTTACTATGAGAAGGATGATCAATGTAAGAGTAATGGAGATTACTGGATAGTAATTGTCTGTGTACACCACGTATGCTCTTCCTTGTCATAGTTCTTAACTTTGAGGATGTGCCAAATTAAAAAAAGAGACCCGATTATATGCTGCTCAAAAATAAAGTGTGTTCAACAAATGCTTCATTGCTGACTTCAACATGGAGGCTTCACATTTTACAGAATCATTATCAAACAACTGTAGTCTACAGTGAGACAAAAAAGTGTTGAGGTTAGCCCATGTCGCTGCCCTGCATCTTTACGTCCAGAGTTACCACTCCCGTTTCAGCCCAAGAGGCGGCTAGGGCTCGAGTGGATCTTGGATGGAACTTGCTCCCTCACCTGCTAATTGTAGCCATAGCTATTTTTTTCCTCCCTGTTCCCTGTACCAAAAGAGATAAAGAGGGCATGAGATTTTCTGAAATTCTTAGATATCTCCAAGTATATCAGAAGAGCTCTTTTCACATCATGAGTCGAAGAGGAGTAAAAACGAGCAGATCTGAGTACTACCCTATCAGGGAGAAATGTAATAATAGGGATAGGTGATCAAGAAAGAAGTGAACTTTCTTAATTTTCTAGCGGATGTAATGGCAATTAAAAAAGCAATTTCATAGTAAACATAGGAAAAGTGTCCCTGATCTATTGGTTCAAAAGGCCCTTTTTGAAAACCCTCCAATATTAAAGTCAGATCCCAAAAGGGAATAGTATTATCACTCTCTGTTTCCTATGTCTAAAGAACTTGAGGACCTTATAAGCTAAGGGAAGAATATATGAAAAACTTCCTGAATAACTCCTACACTATCTTATCAATGCTCGCTGAGGTGCTATGGCTGAGGGAGCTAAGCCCGTAGAAAAAACTTCTCTCAAATCCAAATTTTTAATTGGATCTGCTGTATTCAGGTCATAACGTAACTTCCCACACTACCAGGAAAAATAAATTGGCCCAGTGTTTAGCATAGTATTGAAGAATAGAAAATGTTTTATGTGATTGGATATTGCATGCTTCTTCCCTTGAACAACATAGTAGTTGCAATCCAACTTTCTCAACTTCCAGGCCATCACTCACAAGTGACAAAATTGTTTGTTTGTCAGAAATGGAAACTGAAGCAGATGGGAAACTGTTGCCAACGGAGTAAAGAGAGGGATCCATGGAACCTATGCCAGAAAGGTGCTATTAGGATTACCACAGCCTTCTCCCTTCAAATCCTCTGAAGCAGCCTCTAGAAGAGGGGGATAAAAGGGAAGATGCACAGGAGTTCCTGAGGCCAAGGAGTTGTCAAAGCATCTACCCACCAGGCTTCCCTGCATGCTACTTCGGAGAAGAAGCATGGGAGAAGAGTGTTGTTTGGGGATGCGAAGAAATCTAAGAAGGGGAGACACATCTGATCTGTTCAATAGCAGAAAGCTTGCTAGCAGAGATGATAATCTACTAAAGAGTTTAGATTCTGGCTGAGACTGTCTGCCTCCTGGTTGTGTTTACTCAGAATGCACATCACCCTCAAAGACGAGAGCATCTCTTCTGCCCAAGAAACAATCTAATTGCAGAGGCTGGCTAGATGTGGAGCCCTTGTTCCCCTGATGGCTGTTCACATAATATTTTATGAGCTGGTTGTCTGTTTTTATAACTACAAAGGAGTTTTCTATGGAGTCATCAAAGGCATGAAGACATTTGCCAATTGTCACCAACTCTCACCAGTTTGATGAATTCTGGCTCTATGTCAGTGATCTCTTGCATTGAGCTTCGTGGTCTCCCAATGTTGCTCCTCAAACCCATTGACTCGCATCTGTAGCGAGACTCTGAGGCAGGGGTTCCAACATGGAAACTCCTCTTTGAATATTCTCTGGAAGCAACCACCACTGCAGGTTTTGAATTATAGTTCAGGAGACTGTAATATGGATCTGATAATTCCTAGATGAAGTTACCCAGTGTGCTGACACGTGAAATACGACAGGTTTCAGATGATGGCAGGACACGGAACCATAGCTGTTCAAGAGGCAATGAGACCCTACACGCTCAGCCACTGAAGTTCCAAAGCAGAATGTGACTGGAGCAACTGTATAAGTAAAGTTTGCAGTTTCAATTATCTCCTTTCCGTGAGATAGGCTTTCACTTTGAGTGCATCAAACAAAGCACCTATGAAGTTATTCTGTTGTGTGCAGAGAAACTGAATTTTCTCTCTTGAGAAGGAAGCCCAAAGACTCTAGTGTTGCTGCTCAAATCATCTTCAAATGATCTTCGTGCTTGAAAAAAGAAGGCGCAACAGTTAGCCAGTCATCCAAATAAGTATGTAATTGTACTCCAAGAAGATGGAGATAAACCACTGTTGGAGCAAGAACATTGGTGAAGATCCTCGGAGATGGTAAAAGACTGAAGGGGAAGCACTGTGAAGCAGTAGTCGCAGCTCCCGACTGTGAAACAAGAACTTCTGAGAAACCATATTTATGGACACATGTAAGTATGCATCCTTTTTTTTGGGGGGGGGAGTTTTATATAGCGTGAACATAACTTGAATGTATCAGATCCCTTTACATGAACACTGTTGCATTATAGAAAGACACATTAATTTGTTTGTTAGGCACTGGGATATTAAGTGATTTGCCCAGAAGCACAGGATGTTGAGCCTCCCTGCAGAGACTCGAACCCGGTACCCCAGCTTCGAGGTCGATTGCTTTAGCTGTGAGGTCACATCCTCTCCCCAAGTTCAGAGTTACAAGAATTTCTCCCTCCAAGATCAGAGGGATTACATTCTGTAGCTAAATCGTTTGCAATCTTTTTAGGTACAAGGCAGGGCAGAATGTACTGTCTGACCTGTGCACCAGAAAGAGAATCAAGTTAAATCCTTTTCCTTGGTCTCACTTTGGACAGGAAACATCACTACTTATTGTAACAGGGCCTGGATCCATTGAATCATGGCTTGCCTATTCAATGTGTCTTGTGGCAGAGTGGTTTGTTGAAAATGAGTTTCAGGAGAAGGAATCTGAAAGTCTGTCATATATCCCCACGGTACAATATTTAACACCCATTTGTCCATGATTCGGTTTTAATGTTTCTCCCACCATAAGATATTGATTTTCCCTGTTTAGCACCCTTACCACGAGCCCGGCCTTGAAATTGACATTTATCCTAAAACCATTGAGCTGCCTTTTTCTGCATAAACATTTTGTTCTGCATAAAATGCATGAAGGGTTGTAGTATCTTCTTTTCCTCAGCTGCCTTTTTGCACCAACTCATTCAGCTAAGGGGAAAACAGCTTATAATCAAAACAATGGTATGGGAAGCAACCTACCAGTGGAAAAGGGAGACCTTACTGTTATACAAAGGAAGAAAAGGGATATTTTCTCCCGAAACTAAAGTTACAAAACCAATAAGAGTATCCCTTTGCCTCATCGAAAAGGCTAAAGTGTGCTTCACGGATAGACACCACATCTGCATGAGACGGGAAAAGGAAAAATAATCCTTTTGTAAAATATACCTCACCCACTCTAATAGTGGCATGCTTCATCATCGGGACTCAACTCAACATGGACTCAACTGTATTCCAGGGAGCTGTTAGAATATTATATTATGGTGTCTGGGGGAAGCTACATGTAATAGAAATATCACATCCACACCCCAGGTATCCCTCTGTTAGAGGGGTGGATGGGTGTAGTATAAAATAATTAATAATGAAGGACAATGAACGTTGTCATGGTCCTATGACCCTCATAGCATCAACATGTTTCTGCCCTACTCCAATGGCCAATAAAATGGTCCAGGGAATTTGTCAGGGCAGGTCTATTTTGCTAACACTACCCCAGTGACGTCTGTGAATGGCTTTTCACTGTGGCATGCACATAGAAATATGGCATACAAAGGAAGTATTGTACTCGCTGGATCAATGGTACCCATGTGCAGGTATTTTTCAGGCACCTGTAGGGGGCAGAGGGAGGTTTGGCCCGGTAGTCAGATCATCTTCAAGGGTACCTAACCGCTCGTGCACCTACTTGGTTCCACTCACGCCCAGCTTGTAGTATCTTCTTTTCCTCAGTTGCCTTTTGCACCAAGTCCTCCAGCTAAAGGGAAAACAGCCTATCCCCAGGAACAGGTAGATGTAGGACTACAGCCCTCTGCAATTGTTCAAGCTTCCACATACTAAGCCACAGAAGGTATCCGGTTGTTATTGAAGCCCCTGAACCTGTAGCTAAAGACCACAGTGAATCGAAGGCGATGTCCAATAAAAACTAGGAAAGAAGCTCCATATTCTCTTGCATGGTCCTTCTCTTCCTAGAGGCAATCATACAGGAGATTAACATTTTTCAAGAGAGTCTGAGTAGCATATGGTGCATAGTTTGCAGTTCACATAGAAAAATGGATGCACCTATCGCTTTTGAGGGACCTCTCCACTCCTATCTGTAGCATCTAATAAAGAGTATTATTCCAATGCGAAAGAAGAAGAACCTGCACTTTTGTACGATGTTTTATAGCACTACATTAGTGGCATGCTTCATCATCGGGACTCAACTCAACATGGACTCGACTGTATTCCAGGGAGCTGTTAGAATATTATATTATGGTGTCTGGGGGAAGCTACATGTAATAGAAATATCACATCCACACCCCAGGTATCCCTCTGTTAGAGGGGTGGATGGGTGTAGTATAAAATAATTAATAATGAAGGACAATGAACGTTGTCATGGTCCTATGACCCTCATAGCATCAACATGTTTCTGCCCTACTCCAATGGCCAAAAAAATGGTCCAGGGAATTTGTCAGGGCAGGTCTATTTTGCTAACACTACCCCAGTGACGTCTGTGAATGGCTTTTCACTGTGGCATGCACATAGAAATATGGCATACAAAGGAAGTATTGTACTCGCTGGATCAATGGTACCCATGTGCAGGTATTTTTCAGGCACCTGTGGGGGGAGATTAGTGCTATGAAATACTTTTCACAATCTGCATTTTTTTGGCACTATGTCGCTTTTACACAATTTGTCAATAGCAGACAAAATTCCAGGAAAACACACAGAAAAAGATTAACTAGACAGATGAGCTAACACACCATCGAAGACCACAAAAGGCCTTCACCATCGAAGATCACCAAAGTCAATAAAGAGAACACCTCTATCAACATGGAGGCTCAATGTAGCTTTCCTGCTTTCCAACCAACTATTCCCCCTCCATACAATATAATTGCCCCACCCATGTCATAGATTTCAATACCCTGTGTCAGAACAGCCACAGAAATATAAATTAAAAAGCCCTATTAATCCAATGTCAATCTTTGGAAGCAACTACTTTAGCTCTAAATTGTGAATAGGACAACATGAATTGCAAGCAGATCTGCTTCAGACATTAGCCAACTCTGTTACGTCAATCAATACAAGGTTTACTAATCTAAGTTCTATTTTCACTTCCATCAGAAAAGAGAGCAGAATGGCTCAGCCATCCTGTAATTGCTGCTCCATAATAAAGAAGCTGGCAAATCTTCCTGTTATAATCACCTCCCTTGAAGAGTCCCTTAAAGATTTAAGAATCCTCAAACCCCTTTTACAGCCAATCATTTAGTAAGTGCTGATGGAATCCAAACTGAAACTTCAGTTATCAGCCGCCACGCAACCTCAGGAGAGCCAGACCCAGCTCTGGACTCATTGAGTCACACAAGCCCTTCCTCTATAGATGAAGGAAACTCCCTGGGTCTGATGGTACACCTCCAAACATTGGCAGTTCTATTGGACTCACCTGTGTCTATTTCAGATCAAATAACAACACTGACAGGCAACAAAAGAATAAGCTCTGTAAATCTAATTCCTCTAGAATAAACACCTTAGTTAATAGCACCATAAAAGCAACCTGATCACAAAGATGTATTCAATATTCTCAAGGCATGGCAAGACCAGTTTACCACGCTATGACTTCCATGGAGTTGAGAAGGGGTTAACTAATGCACTTAATCTTGCAGACTAAATGAGTTAACTGCAGCATATAAAAGCACTAGCCCTACCGCCGTCAAAACCCATCACAGTGATGAAGACCCAACCCCCACCACATCCCACAATCCACCAAGGTCTGCCAAGGACTCCCTGGTTCCATGATAGTACCTCTCTTTATGCATCTTACAATTGATCTCCAATCAGAGTAAGTGAGCCTGATGCACCAACCTTTATGTCACATACCAGACTTTAAAAAAGTGGAACTCACCAGCGCATGGATAACTAATGCAGCAAGCAGCTTAAAACTCTGCACTGTAAACATTTTAAATACCACTATAGAATATTCTTTAATGACATTTAACTTGAATAATTCTGGCCCCAATCTGTTTCAGTAGACTGGGGCAGACGTCCTCTGAGCCATTAATAAGCTCATGGGTAACATCATCTAACAAGACCTTTCAGACAAAAGGAACGTAAGAAAAGACAATCACTCGTGTTTATTCTTTTTGACACCAGAATACAATTCTAGGAGTCAGTAAAATATATCAAACAGAGGGACTATACTGAAGGTATTCCAATCACATCAAGATATGAAAGCCATGGGTACACAGAGCATCGGAGGGACGAGGTCCTTGACAGCCATTACTCCCAGAAAGGAGCCCTCCCAAATTAACCTGGGATAACTCGGAAGTATCCACCTCCGGCATAGAGACATGAGGCTCCTGTTGCTACATGGGCAATTGCATTTTTATATTATCATTCTGATATTTTGTCAAAACCAAAAATGTTGGGATACCTCGAATAATTTATCAATGTAGCCTCAGACACAGGTGCCTTAACCAGTCCTAAATCATTTCCAAAGGAACCCAAAATCTGGGAGACGGGTATATATAAGACAAAAATATAATCAGAAAATCAGGCACAGGGAATATTTGGGTTGGCTTGCTACAACACTAACCAGTGATACCTCTTGGCCAGACTCTTCTGAGATGAAACTTTTCCTCTCTTCTCTTATGCAAAGATATATTCTGCATACAGGAGTCCTGGTGTTGAGAACCATTTCCTGTTCTGGGCCTCTGCAGCTATCAGAGTCAAGGGTAGGGTAGAGCTAAGGGTGATCTGTTGCATTTGCATGTAAAATATGGTTGGTTCTGCAATAAACACCATTGATTTGACTCGTGATCACCTGCAATCATTGCAGCTCTTGTGAAAGGCACAGATAATATTTTTCGTTCAACCACTTTTAATGAAGATTAATCTTCACCCTGCTAATAAGCTTAAGTCAAGTAACATTCAACGCCTTAATGCCACACTGAACTTGCTCCTTGAGAGCAACAGGAATGTTTCTACTGCATTAACTGGTGACTTTAATCTTAATCTGGTCTATAATTTAACAGATGAGCCATCCTCATGTGTTTGCAGACTCAACATGGGGCATTCGAGCAGCCTCCATTCCACAGCAGTGTTGGGACTTACTGGGTTATAACCTACTGAGGATATTACATTCCCTTAATTTAAACTACTTTGAATAGCAGGCTCCCAGTCAGCAGGCCTATGAAGTGTACATACCTCTCAAACCATTACAATGCTGAATTAGACTTCACTTTTGTGACTGCAAAGCCTTTTAATTTCTTTACTGCTTTTGAAATCGTTGCAAGAATAGAGAGTGGCCATCTTTCTGGAGGAAAGATTGGGCATCAAACAGCAAAGAAACGTATAAATCATCCATGAAACAGTATAAAATCGTTATAAAAAATACGCAAGCTGCCTATTTCGAAGGGAAAATTCTAGCTGCAGCCAACTCTTCCAAGGAGACCTACCGTATAGTACGATCACTTATGAAAGTCCCCGAACCTCAGCCTGTCGCTGACCCTCCGGCGCCAGATGCACCCAACTTGCTGAGTTTTTTTCCTCTAAAATTCTCAAAATCCTAAAGACCTTCCCCCAGCTCCACCCCCCGACAGATCCACCAGCCTGGCCCATCGACCAAGACGCCCCCTTCCTGGATGCCTTCCTCCCCATTTCCATTGAGATGTTGGTGGCCACCCTCAATCAAGTGAAGAGCGGGTCCCCGGCCGATCCAGCGCCCATGAGCAAACTGAAATTAGTCGCTCCTACAATATCCCCCTTCCTAACCAGGCTGATAAATGCCTCCCTCTCCTGAGGGATAGTTAACACCAACTGGAAAAGTGCAATAGTAAGCGCACTCCTCAAGAAACCCCACCTAGACCCCACGGATCCCTCAAACTTTAGACCTATCTCCCTCCTTCCAGGCATCAGCAAAGTGGCAGAAAAAATCGTGAATGAACAGCTATCCACCTTTTTAGAGACCCACAACTTCATCCGCCACTCCCAGACAGGGTTCAGACCAGGACAGGGGACCGACACCGCCCTCCTGGCCGTGACAGAGGAGACTAAATCCATCTTGGACTCAGGGGGATCAGTGGCAGTGATCCTCCTGGACCTGAGCGCCGCCTTTGACACGGTGGACCATACCATCCTCCTCCACCGTCTCCACAAAACTGGAATCACTGGGACCGCCCTGGCCTGGTTAAAATTGTTTTTAGAGCATAGGACCTTCCAAGTGGCCGATAGTCACGGTCATTCCAAAGCTCTTCCCCTTCAATGTGGGGTTCCCCAGGGATCGTCCCTGAGCCCCACACTTTTTAACGTTTACATGGCCCCCTTAGACGACATAGCCTCACCATTCGGCATAAAGGTGGTCATGTACGCCGACGACACCCAACTAGTCGTCTCCATCAATCAGTCCGACCAGTCCATGGAGAATCTGGTCTCCTGCCTGCAGAGCATATCCAAATGGATGGGCGACTCCCGACTAAAACTCAACGGTGAGAAATCGGAGATTATGCTCCTAGGCGACCCGCACAAACTCCCCAAGTCCCTTGCCTGGGCACCCAGCATGGGCTCCCCCCCTACACCAAAAAAATGAAATCAAGCGCTTAGGGTTCTGGCTCGACCAGGATCTTAGCTTCAGATCCCAAGCGAGAAAGACAGCCGGCACATGCTTTGGGCTCATGCGAACTGCCCGGAAGATCCTCCCTCTTATCCCACCCCAGTCTAGAAAAATTCTTATCCAGGGCCTTATTATCTCTAGATTGGATTACGGAAACACCCTGTACCTGGGCGCCCCAGTAGCTGTCATCAAAAAACTTCAGCACGTTCAGAATGCCGCAGCAAGACTCCTCACGAAACCCTCCCTCAAAGCTCTTCACTGGCTCCCCATTCAGGAGCGCATCACCTTTAAAACCCTGTGCATCTCTCATAAAATCCTACAGGGTAAAGGCCCTCCCATACTAAAACCACTCATCAAAACCCACAAATCCTCTAGACAGCTTTGGTCAGACTCCCTTTTCCTTGCCAGCATCCCCAGAATAAAGAGAGTGCGCACGGGTGGGCGCCGCTACGCATACAACACCCCAAAGCTCTGGAATAGTCTCCCCCTCAGCATCCGTAAAGAAACCAACCTGCTGCCATTCCGCAGGCTATTGAAGACCTGGCTCTTCCCCCAATAATTCCCCCCCAGGAGCACTTCATGCTGATACTATAGCGCTGGGACGCCCTTGGGTAGCTACGCGCTCTACAAATCTAAAATCAAATCAAATCAAATCATGCTGATCAATTGGTACACTTTACATATCAGTTATTGAGATATCAACTTTCATGGCAAATAGGATATCGCAGCGGCTATTAAGAGCTAAAATGTCTCATGGTCTAATGCTATATCGTAAAATTTAACAAAATAGCTAACCGCAGAAGTTGGCAAAATTTTGATAAAGACTCTTTTGAAGGAGGCTGCCCTAGAAAAACTGTAGCACTGCATGGACTCATATTGAAAAGCTAATGCTCATTCTGGGTATCAAAATGCCTCAATACATTTTGATTCAGAGGAGTATTACATAAGGCATTGTACCCTCAGAATCTAAAACAGTAGAAAAGGGAGACTTATAGGATGTTAAGAAAATGCTTCACTGACAAAACATCGATGTAAAAAATATTGATGCTAAAAATATCGATTATAAAATATAGACAACAAAAATATTGACTTCTATACTTAAACAGGTAAGTACAAAAATATTGACTCAAAAATATTGCTGTAAAAAATATAGAAGTATAAAATATCGACTTTTATATAAAAATAAAATAAAATAAAATATATTGAATTAAATATTAAATATAATATTAACAAAATAAAATAAATGTGATGTACATTTTAATAAAATATAACAAATAAACGTAATACAAAATAAACACAGCAACATGATATTCATACATATATATTGACTTTAAAACAATTATTAAACTATTATTTTTAATTTATGATAAAAGTTTAAAATAATATAAAAATATATATATAAATGATTTAAAATATAAAAAAAACAAAAATCTCTAATAATTTAAAACATTAAACTATTAGAAAAATATTTTAACTTAAATTTCACAATACGATCAGGGCAAAAGTAGGGTAAGTGTTGGATAGCGTAGGAATTAAACTTACTATTCCAACTCCAGTTAGTGCAACAGTAGGGAAAGTATTGGATAGCGGAGGGTAAAAAATACTATTCCCACTCCAGTAAGAGCAACAGTAGGGAAAGTGTTGGAAAGCGGAGGGGAAAAATTACTTTTCCCACTCCACTGAGTGCAACAGTAGAATAAGTGTTGGATATAGAGAGGTAATAATTACTATTCCCACTCCAGTGAGTGCAACAGTAGGAAAAGTGCTAGATAATGGAGGGGCAAAAATTACTATTCCAACTCCAGTGAGATCAATAGTAGGGAAAGTGTTGGATAGCTGAGGGGTAAAAGTTACTATTCCCACTCCACTGAATGCAACAGTAGGATAATTGTTGGATAGCAGAGGGGTAAAATAGTTTATTCCCACTTCGTTGAGAGCAACAGTAGGGAAAGTGTTGGATAGCGGAGGAGCAAAAATTACTATTCCCACTACAGAGAGTGCAACAGTCGGGAAGGTGTTGGATAGTGGAGAGGTAAGAATTACTTTTACAGCTCCAGTGAGTGCACCAGTAGGGAAAGTGCTGGTTAGTGGAGAGGTAAAAACTACTATTCCCACTCCAGTGAGTGCAACAGTAGGGAAAGTGATGGATAGCGGAGGGGTAACAATTACTATTCCCACTTCAGTGAATAGAACAGTAGGGAAAGTGCTGGATAGCAGAGAGGTAAAAATTACTATTCACACTCAAACAGTTAAAAAAAATATATATTTTTTTAGAACAAAAATAAATAAACAATATTTAGAAAATATTAAACATAAAAAGAACACATATTATTTTATTAAATACATATAACAAAAACCTACAAATATTATATAAAATAAAATTAAAAACTTTAAAAAACTTTTAAACTAGAATTTGTTTACCATTGTAGGTGAAAGTTGGATTACCTTGTTAAGAAGATTAACCACACATAGATGTGAAGTATCGCCATCAGCATTTGGTCGCATTAGCAATGTTCATATTGGATGATACCTGTGTGCCTGTTTCCTCCCGTACCTCACGTCAGCATTTTGCGTCTGTGAGATTTCAATGAATGCCGTCATCAGAATTGGTAGCCGCTGGGGACAACACAGTGCATGAGCCGTTACTGGTTCAAGCAAAGTATCAACATCTGTTGGCATGACTCATGGGAGTGTCAGACATGTGTCTAGCACGCATTCTTCTCCGCATAGCAGGCAGCGTAGAACAGGTAAGATGCAATCTTGCCAAATTGGAATGAATGATAGAAACCATGTGGTAGTCAATTCTCGACGAGGTAGTCCCAGAATTTGGACAATGCACTCACGACACTTCATCGCCAGTAGAGTTATCTCCACGGTGAACTGGGTGTCACTTGTGGATTGGCATGCCATATCGAAGCAGTAGGAGCAAAAATATTATCCCTGCAGCGAGTCCCAAAATGAGAGGCAATCCGCCAAACACAGAGTGCACGAAGTTTGGAAATATTCCTAGGACTGCTTCAAAATGTGCTAACAGTCCCGAAAATACTGTCTTAAATACATGTACAACACCACTTGTATCAGACATGTTTAAAATACAACTTAACATTTCTGAGAAATGTATAGGGCAATTTGCAGTTAATAGGGTATGTATCTCTGCAGAAGTCCTTGTGACTTGCAGATCATAAGTTTCCTTGGCCAAGGTCAGTGGCACAGTTTTCTGTAAAAGAATAGCTTTCATTCTGCTTAAAGTATCAATTCGTATAGAAGAGATGTTCAGTGAAGGCCATAATGGCGACTCCCGGTCTGTCTTGGTTTTTTGAAACAATACTTGCACACAGCAAGTGACCCTGGCTGACACAGTTACTAGATAGGGTAAACCTGGCAACATGCCACAGCAGCTGTGATCGTTCAACATGAGGTGACTTCCATTAGAAAGCTGTCCAAAAATTGGATCAATCAATGCAGCTAGTGAACCTTGCAGGTGGGAGGATAAGTTGTTAGAAGAACCATCGCAGGCCCGTGTAAATTAATACCCTGACAAAGGAGAGAACCGCTTAGTGCGTTTTCACAATTTTTACCACTAAGAAACACTTCTTTTCCCCCACTCCAACATCTGTGTGTGTATGGTAATTCCCAGGATGTCTTGATGTATTATTTACCCAACCTTTCATATGTGCCTGCTAGAATGTGTTTTAGGCAATATTGCAAATGGAAAATTCTAACAGGCAGAGTGATTGTTCCATGTATAATCCACTTTGTGGCTGGCTTTTCCGCGACAGTAAATGGCAATCTTTCCAGTTTTTCAATGCTCAGCACCATATAGTCTGCTCCCCTCTGTGCCAGTTTGATCTGTTTATCAGTGAGATTGAATTCTGAAAACAGTGATGTAGTATTGATTAAACGCCAAGGCACATAGCCTGAACGAAGGTTTTGTAACGTCCAGCCTAAAAGCATGATAGAACATAATTGCGACTGACCATGTTGCAACATGACCAAGTCCTGTTCCATGATGTTTATGGCAGAGGATACTATGCTGTCCAAAGAATATATCCTGGACGACAGAGTTGTTAACCCATTGTCAACTACAGAGAGAGTTTTCTCTAAGTTAATACGATCAATTTCTCGTATTCTTTGTGCAGTGTCTGCTTGAGTAATCTTCCATGCTTCATTATACGCAGCATAAATACCGGCATATATAAAATGTTTCTGGCGCGGTTTTCCTGGTCCTAGCAAGAATTCCCGAAGATCAACGCCATCTTTAAGTAAAGATAAGTGTTGCTTTACATCCTTTAGTGTAGATCTATGTAGCCAATCAAGGCACAGCTTCCTTACACTGTATGTTGTTACTATTCCTGGATGCTGTCTTGGATCTGGCCTAGTGAATGTGAACCCCTGTGTTTTATTCAGGAATCTATCTTGACAGGTGTTTGTGTCTGTGGGCCAGATTAACCATTTTTCCAATCTGGATCTGTTCTGTTCTTCAAAATAGTATGTACATCGACCTCCCCCTCTGAAAAGTTATTGCTATCAGGTGTAGGTGTAGGTATGGACCGATTGTTTAATTATTTTATCTTGGCTAGCCCAAGACAAGATGTCTGTTGGACAGTGTCATTCAAAAACATAATTTGCTCTGTGGTGATGCAGGCTCTAAATAAAGCTTCTATCCCCTGCACTTGCCAATCTTTTGTGCCCCAGACAGTTTTTGTTTCAATGTTGTCTTTCCAAAATTTGAAACCTAGTGAAGACAGCTGAGCATAAAAGGCTGCAGAATAATTTTGCTTGGTATTTGTCAACATACTTTTCATTCCTGTCTTATTAACATTTTTGAAGTAAAATGATTCTGGATTAGAAACATTAAAACCTGAAAAGTATGGAAATTTTCCAGAAAATGTTTTTGGAGATACCCTTTGGTGGCGTAGGACAATGTTCCCATTGGTTATACATCAATACATTTCTAGGGTTTACAGATTTGTGCACAAATGATGACCATAGTGATTATAACAATACCTTTGTTCATAATCTGATGAACCTTCTAAGTATTCATGATTTGTAAATACAGCAGACATTTCTAAGTCTGACATCATATTATTAACAGTCTTGAAGTCCCAATCATCAGAAAAGGTACTAGATGAAACAAAGTCATTCAAGCAAATCTTGAACTGGTGTAGAATCTTCAACAGCTCCGACGGGCCAAAAATGTCACAGCAAGTTCTGTCTCAACCTATACCACCAGGTATTCGACCGGCTGTGATGTTCACTGATGACAAGTCTCTTTGTTCACAATAAGATGATTTGTGTGGCTTGAGTAGTAATTGTTGTTCTTACTTGCTGTGTCCTTTTTAATAAATCTTCCATTTATCAGCATTCCCAAAGTTATTAACAGAGTCAACCAAAGTAGAAGAAAAAGTACACCCAACACAATCCAAAATTCAATCCATGGTGAAACCAGATAAGTCTTTTCCAAGTGACGAAAAAGGTTTGTTGCTTGTTCTTTCAAAGTTCTTTTTACTGGCGTTGTTTCAGGCTCACTGGGATTCTCAGAAAACGTATCAACGTTAATGAAATAGTCAGAGGCAGTTCTGTCAATTGTTGGGATTGCATCAGGATTCGTTGAAATCGCTGGAACCTCACGATCACTTGTTACTTTATTGTAGACAGGTGTTTATTGAAGAACTGTTATTTGAGTTTCAAGAGGTACAAGTGCCATAGCTTTATTGCATAGTCCGTCTTTTCGCACTGCAGATTCTTCAAAGGTGATGAGTCTCTCAGTTTGAACCTCTTGGATAGTAGCCAGATTAGGGCGTCTGCTACATTGGCGGAGTCCTCTTGGCCTACTGCTTATGATCGGCCACATGATGTGGTTTGACCAGGTCGAAGGACAGAAACTTGTTCTCCTTTTTACCAGCAAGGGGCGGCAGTAATACTGTTCTTGATTCATGGATTGCTAGGACAGGTACTGGTTGTCTGTAAGAAGGCCCAAATTCCTTCTTGTCCACGATCTTCTCTCTGACTAGATCCCCAAGCTTAGGAATCCAGACAGCCCTTGCTGGGACGATTGGTTTTTCTTCAGTGGTTGTTGGCTTTAGGTACACGTTACTTTGTTTCATTCTTATTTCATTTAAGTCCTGTAAAACAGCCAAACGGTCTTTGATATCAAAGGGTTTCTGGTCTACCACTGAAGTCTGATAATCAAGATCCGATAGTAACATTTTGGTCCCAAAAAGGGCTTCATATGGAGTGATACCCCCTAGAGAAGTTATTGGCAGATTGTTAAGACTACGTTGGACACTTATTAGATGTTTGACCCTCCCGTCACCCGAGCATAATCCCCTAGCTGTTATATATTGCTTTATGTCCCTTTTTTTCTCTCCACTACCGAATTTCCCTCAGGATGGAATGGACTAGACTACCGCAATGCAACACCCATTTTGGCCACGGCCACCTTGTCAGCCCGAGAGCTAAAAGCAGGACCCTGGTCAGAATGTAGCGTGCCGACAGCGTATGTGCCGATAAAGACTCGCAAATCTTTTATAACAGTTAGAGCGTCAGCCGAGCGCTGAAGCCACATCCAAATGAATCTTGAACACAAATCCACTGCGACCATGATATATTTAGTTACCATCCCTCTGTAAGGGATCGGAGTGGTCCAGGTAAACACAAGCTAATTGTTAATCTGAAATTAACAGGGGCATCTGCGCAGGACGTTTCACTGTAGAGACTTTCATCTTTTGGCAAATTTCATATGTCATCAACATAGTTTCTGGTCTGTTTCCTCATGCGCGGCCACCAGTATCTCTGTTTTAATAATGACACTGTGGCGGAAACACCTGCGTGTGCAGAGGCAAGCCCTTCATGTGCTACTAAGATTAGTCCTAATCTATGTTCCATGTTTGGAATTACTCTATCCCCCACTCCAGGGATTCAATCAAACTGAACATTGTTCGCATCAGTTATATACGTGTATTTGAATGGAAAGCCTTTCTGTAATGTTTTCCCACTGTTTTTGCTTGTAGCATTGACAGCTAGCATTATTTTGCCGTCTATTTTCGTTTTTGAACGAGTGATTGCAGCTACGGAAGCCGTTTGCACAGCTGCCTTGGCGGCTTCATCAGCCAATGAATTCCCTTCAAGGTGAACGCCATCACGTTGATGACTCAACGTATGTATCACGTGAGTGTTTTGTAGTCCTTGTCGTAACTGAACTACTTGTTCCCAAAGCAATGTATGCTTGCTTGTGCCACCTTTTGCATCTTTGTAACCGTTTTGAATCCAGTTTTGCAAGTATTCATTGTAAGATTGAACACAATAATACAAATCTCACACTATAAGTGTGGGGAATTCGCGGTCCGTATTCTCAAGCACCATCTTGAATGCTTGTAGTTCAGCTCTCTGAGCTGTACAATCTCCTAGAGATTGTGTTTTAGTGACCATTGATCGGATTTTGCCATCATGCCATCGAACTTTAACGTACGTGCACGCCGCACTCTAGGCTTGTTTACCCCCCGTAGCGGGTTGAGCTGATCCGTTAGTATAAATTATACATTCATACTACTCTAGAGGTAGGATTTCAGTAGGCAGAGGACATTCTTGTTTGTATTGTAGAAATGCTTGTGTTTTCAAATATGGGTCAAAAACATATTCAAGGTCTGTTGCAGCAAGAGAATTAACCCATTGTATCCATCTTGGATGAAAAGCTAGAGCATTTGGAATTCTCACTGCCTCTAAGGCAGGTACAGGTATAACAACCATAATGCACTTACCCTGTGCGAGGGCTCTCTCTTTTGCTACTGCAGTTTGAACCGCTTGTCAGAATTTTTTCTGTTGAAGTAAACTTCATTTCTGCTTGTGTGTATAAGTGTGATTTGTAAGCAATTGGTACTTTTTCACCTTCGTTAAAAGTTAAGTACATGTAACAGCATTGTCCTGGAATGATTCGGATCACTAAGTTGCGTACGTTTACGCATGTTTGCAAATGTTTTGTTGCTAACATGTCTGTTTGGAGTGAACGCAACATTTCTGTGTGTTTTTGTGTCCAATTAACTTTTTTGAAATTAGGTTTGATTAATTCGTAGAGAGGTTTAAACCTTTCTGCGTAAATTAGAATGTATGTTCTTCCAAAATTTTGGAAACCTAGAATTGACTGTAAGTTTTTCAGCATTTTTGGAGGTTGGAGCAGTGCACATTTCTCTAGAAAGTTGGCTGCCAGGCTTTTGCCTTCACTTGAAAGTTCATATCCTAGAAAGAGGACGTTTAAATGGGCAATTCTAGATTTCTTGAAATTGAATTTGTACCCTTCAGAGGGGAATCCCAATATAATTGTGTTAGATAGATGTCATCGACATATGACATTGCCTCATCATCATAAGTCTGTAGTAACTCTGTTACTCTCGCTGAAAATAACCCAGGACTATTCTTGAATCCCTGTGGGAAACGACAGAAGTGACGCTGTGTACCCATAATTGAGAAAGCGGTCAAATACCTACTTTCTGGCGCAATGTTTTGACAGAAAAAAACTTTAGAAATATGGTTTTATACTTTTTACGCACAATGTTATTCATTAATGCTGCACTGTGTGCATTTTGTACTGCAAAAGTTTTGCAACAAGAGTTTAAGTGTCTGTTATCCAATACTAGACGATATGAATTGTCTGGTTTGGATACAGGCAACAAAGGATTGTTCATGGACGAGGTGCATATTTCAATCACCCTTTGGTATTCAGGATGATCTAAGATCTCCCTGACCTGTTTTTTAACTTCTTGCTTAACTGAGTACTGCCTTTGTGCAGTTGGTTGATTTTTCAACTGGATTTTATGGTGAGGTGAGTCCTCATCCCATCCTACATGATTTTATATAATACAAGAGCTTGGGCGACTGCCCATTTCCTGGCATAGGTATATTTTAAATTATGTGGAATTTGGTTGGAGATGTCTTTGGCATGTGGGCACTCCCTGATAATTCCCGGTGGCCAGTCTTGTACAGCTAGAAGAATGTCATAACCCTTAGAAAGTCGCTCCCAAAAGAGTGCCCTCACTTTTCTTGGTATGTCCCCCTCCATCCGGAGTATTATTTCATATAACTTATGTGGCCAACTAACTCTGGTATCTGCAGTTTCACCTTGAATGAATTAATTCAAGTCCACTGTCTTCAGATGATCCTTCAAGTTTGTTTAGTGTTTTCCCACTTCTTTTTAATAGGAGTAGGAGTGTTTTTAGTAAAGACCTTTTCAGGACTTTCAGACAGTTGAGTTTTAACTGTTTTCCCACCCAAACTGTCTCTGCCTAATTCTTCATAGGATTTTTCAATTATTCTGGCCAGTTCTTCTGGTTGGCAGTTTGGGCTGGACTGTTCCCATGAGGCACAGGGTCATGGCTGATTTGCATATGGCCATGTCTGAACTGGGGTGGTGTGGAGTGCAAAAAAAATGATGAATTTAAGCCCAGATCTCTGTACTGGGGTGAATGTATGACATTGTTCTGCATTTTGTCCATCAAATGTTGTTTTTGCAGTTCTTGTGGTTGGTCAGTTACATCAAGTTCCCTTACCTTTTGGCGGATCTCCACGGATGCTGCTTCACCCTTAATATTAGCTAATATTATTGTTGAGACCTGTTTGAAATCTTTCAGTAATTTCATACCTAGATTTAAAGCAGGCTCTGCCCCGTATTCATTTTGAATCTGTTTCAGGACATCTGGTATTACCGCCATAGACGGAACACCGTGCGTTTTAGTGTAAATAGCAGCAAAGACTGTACCCCAAGTGTTGCAGTCCTCCAGATGTGGTGTGATCCCCATTGGTAAATAGATTGTTAAAATTCTGTGTTTCTCATGAGGGCTAGTATTAGGAAAAACAGCCTCGATCTGAGTAATTTTTTGAGCTATCCTGAATGGAATTTGTTCCCGTTTTGCGGGTAATTTACCAACGACTGAATGTAAAGTCTGTGGTGTAATTTTATTTGTGTTCCCCTGGTGAGGGGGATGTTGTGGAATCAGTATTGCTGGTTGGACTGTGAAAGTCTGCATGACATATTGAACCAATTGTGTATAGATTTTAATTAGCTCTTTGAGTTGAGCTTGTAGTTCCACATCTGTCATTTAATTAATTTCAGGATGTGGAGTATAGCTGGCTAACACCGGCCATGTTGCTCCTGGTCTACATAGTAGACCGAGCCTGGTAATGTGATTTATATGTTTTAGGGCGCCTTTGAACCAGAGCGCATGTGTAGAAAATAAAACGACAAATATGAACATTGCCGGCGCCATCTTGCTTAGCGAAGGCCTCTGCGAGCGCGTAAGTGGCAACCATTTTAGACATCGCGGCCATTTCATACTTTACTGGTTACCTGTGGGTCACCCCAACCTCGCTATCACCCCCCCACTCTCTGACTAAGCCTCAACACATGTACCAGGGTCGTAAAACCTTGTCAGCATGACAATGCCCCGGAGTCACTTGTTGCACCCAACCCGCTCATCATTTCATCCTCCACGCATGGGCAAGCCCCCTTTGATAACCACCTTCCCTGCACCTGGCCACTCAATCCGGCCCCAGGCACTAACCGGCCCCTGTGGACATAGTTTATTACCCACATATGACAGAACTTGCTTCACCTACAAAGGGGCCGGAATTTATTCAGTGACACAACCCCTTACATCTGACCGATCCCACATGTTTTAGATCCTGTCCAGCTGCCAGATAGCGATCATCTGGTAGATCTGAGTGGAGGGACGATTGCTGCTGGGTTTGTGTGGGAACTAGCTTGAGGCGGAGATTCCAAGGATGTTTGACCATGTAATAAACTGATGAAAAAGCATATAAAAGGCCATGCTACAGAGATGCAGTGAGAGCACCTCCTGACCATAGCCCTGGTGTCTGATGTGATGTACTCTCCTCTAGAGAAATAAACCTGTTCTTCGCCTTCCAGTTTTCAGCGCCTGCCTCGTTATTTTGATAGCTAAATCTTAAGGTGAATTTGAGGTGGTTTGCACCAAGCGGCATCGAAAGTCTTGGGAGTCACGCTGCTTTTCATCAATTGGCGCACCAACGTCGGACCCATCAGCGACACGTGGGTCTGGTGAGAGAGGTCGTAACAACGAAGTGAACATCTAAATGATTGGAGTGCACCTGCCTGAAAGATACCCTCGTCTGGCTGCCGATCAACTGAACTTCACCGCTTCCGAACGGACCTCTCTCGAGTGACCTGCGGTCCTGACTGGGACCTTACAGGAACACCACATTTTTTGGAGTGAGAGGACAAACAGGCGCTGGAAGGGGACGACGAAGAAACTGTCCATAACGGTCCAGGTAAGGTCGTGATATACGACAAAACTGATTGTCTGATTGTATTGAAATTGTTTGCTCGAATACTAGTATTCCGCTCTTTGAAGTTATTGGTAGTAATTGAGACATTCCCTACTTGCAAACAACGTAGAATAGGTATATTTCCTCTTTGCAGGCAGCGAAGGACAGGTAGTGCGGACCTTTGTCCACGACCCATTGAGATTTTTTTTGACCGCTTGTACGTCATGCCTGTCTTCTCAAAATTGTTTGATTGTTTTGGACCGGACCGTTTGTTAGAGGTCAGTCATCCAGCACCGCCGGAAGGCACCCCTAATAAGGACATGTATGTTAAATATGGAGTAGCCATCGTTGCTTATAGCAAACTATGGCACAAATACACTAGAAAGGACCGGGTAAATCAGTGGCCACTGATGGGATCTTTTGATCTCGCTAAAATAGAAATCTTAGAAATAGCGCTCCACAAAAAGAAAGCTACGCCAGCCATGCTTGACAACTTTGGCCTCTGGCGAAAAGAAGCAACACAACGAAAGAAAAGAGACGAAGCCAGGCAGGATAAAGAAACACGAAAGTCTGCTTACCAGACCTGTAAAAAGCTAGAAGATGACATAAAAGAAAGAGAAAACGATTCAAATGAACAAGAATCGAAAATATTAGGCCAGTTCCCTGTTAGAACGACTTCAACTCTTTACCCCGAGTTACCGGCTAAACAGAGAATAAATGATGACCTCTTGTTGGGTCCCCCGATCATCTACATGCCACCTCCTTAAGCCCCTACTCATCCCGTAGTACAGCACCAAGAACAGCAAGGTACCAACGGAGATGCCACAACTGTTTCCGCTCCAGTCGAGCCACTTGCACCAAGTGCCTCATCAACGAACGCATTAGTAGAAATAGGATCAGTAGAAAAGGGGTTGCCCAGGGTTCCACGATTAAGTATGCACAAGAGGGCAAACATTGACAAGATAGTCAAAACCCTTGTGAAGAGAAGAGAAACGGAAGATTATGTGACAGACATATGCAATTCTTATGTCGAGAGCCACAAACGATTGCTCATTGTGCGCTTCTGCTACTACACACTTACTGCCTATGAAGAGAAATATCAGGAAGGAAAACAACACTGATGTAGCAGAACTCTTTTTGTCCACGTTAAAAGTATTCCGCCACCTCGTAGAACAAGGGTGGATAGATACAGACAGAGCATCGAAGCCAGTAACACACCCAATAGAGAAGCTAGATAACATGATGCCGATAAAGGAAGCCGCTCCGTATTGGGTCCCCCCTAGGGGACAAGGGACTAATGACGACATAAACCATCAGGACGCTAAAGGGAGGGTGGTCTACAATTGGGTGTATCAGCCATGGGACAGACAGGACATCCTGACGTTCCGTAAATCTCTTCCAGATTTGCGAAAGAATCCCACCGCCTTTTACACAGAACTCGGTACTGCTCTGGGGTCCACAATAATGACACTTGCCGACATTGACTTGTTCTTCGGGTTATGTTTGTCAGCCGATGTGTGGAAGCAGATTAGGAGGATAGACCACACAGAATTGCTCGGTCATACCTGGGAACAACTCAGCACATTAGATAAACAGCAGAATCCTGGCCAAAAAACAGTTAAAGCTATATTGGACCTCCCTGATAAAATAGTGCAAAAGGTAAAAACACTGATACCGGAGAAAAAGATAGACTGGTCCATAGTAACAGCGTGTCGCTAGAAACCACAAGAGGATGTTTCCGAGTATTTCCCGAGATTCGAAAGAGTGTTCTCCGATTACAGTGGACAGGACATGTCCACTGCGACCGAACACCACTTATTCGTGCAAAATTACGTTAAAGGACTGCTGCCGGAGGCATCACAGAAATTACAAACTAGCGAAAGTAGTTGGGCAGCCTCTAAGCCAGTGGCTATTCTCCAAATGGCCCAGTATTATGAACATCAGAAAAACGAGAATGACAGAGCCACAGAAAAGAAAAAGAAGGACCTGAAGGAAAGAGTAATGATAGCCCAACTCCAAGGGGTGAATACAGGACGAGAACAATATAAAGGAGGATACCAACAGAATGTCCCTAGAGTACAGCCTCCTAGAAATGACTCATTGACACCATATGTACGACGCCAGGACTTAGGACAGGATCAATGCCCATTTTGCAAAGAATACAGACACTGGAAATCTCAATGCCCAGCCTTATCAGGAGCTAGTAGGGGCAGAGGGATAAGGGAAATAACAAATAAACAGAGAGGAAGAAGACGTGGGAGAGGGTACGCTAGTGAAGCTAGCGTGGGAAGGCCAGGAAGAGTGAACGCATTTGACCACCCTAGACAGAACCAGTGTGAACAGACAGATTACGACAACATGTATGACTTTGCATAGGACAGACAGGGGCAAGGGAGGGATCCAGTCGAGCTCTATGTTGACCAACAAGGCCCTTGTGTTACCGCAAAGGTCCTGGGCACAGAGTCACCATTTTTGGTAGACACAGGAGCAACACGTAGTGCGCTATCCAAACGACTGATTCAAAGGGCACCCTTGTCTGGCTCACATATAACCTCAATAGGATTTGATGGTACGCCCTCCACCAACCCTTTGTCCAGACCGATCCCCTTCAAACTTGGAAAAAATGTTATCGACATGACGTTCGTTCTCTCCTCCAACACTCCAGGCGCCATTATGGGTCTCGATCTACTGAAGCATTTCCGTGCGACTATCAGATGTTCGCCAGACGTAGTACGAGTCATCTTATATGACAATCACCAACACCCGAGAGATAATCCATCCCAACACTTGTATCCCATTTCTGAGACAGACACATCCCTACTAGACACTTTACCCTCGAATCTGTGGGCTAGGGCTGATTCAGACGTAGGACGAATGATGATTGACCCAGTACACGTGACAATACGACAAGACGCAACTTTATCGAAAATACCCCAGTATAAGATATCGCCAGAGGGTGAGAAAGCCTTGACCAAAATCATACAGTCACTAGTAGAGGCAGGAGTGGTAGAAGAGGTAATGAGCAATGTTTGTAATAGTCCTATTTTACCGATCATAAAGAGACAGGGAGAGGGAGATGGAAAAGCCTACCGCTTCATTATCGACCTGCGGGAGATAAACAAAATAGTAGTACCACAGTACCCAGTAGTTTCTGACATCACCACCATCCTGACCCTAGTTCCGTCAACTGCTGCTACTTTCACCGTTATCGATCTCAAGAATGCCTTCTTCTCCATACCCATTCACCAAGACAGTCGCTATCTTTTCGGATTCACTCTAAGATCCCGCTCATATAGATTTTGTCGAGCACCCCAGGGGTACACCGAGAGCCCGAGCATCTATAGCCAGGTGCTCAAAAGACAGTTAGATGCTGTTCAATTACCAGACGGGTGGTGTTGATACAGTATGTAGACAATATCCTTCTACCAGCAGACACCACTCCACTAGCCGTCACAGCCACCATCCAACTCCTACACTTCCTTGCAGAAAATGGCCACCAAGTTTCTCGAAAGAAATTGCAGTTCTGCAAACCACAGGTAACATATTTAGGTCACCTCCTATCGAAAGAAGGGAGGAAACTCATACCCAACAGGATCCAGGCAATTCTAGACACTCCCGTTCCCAAGAATCAGAAGCAAGTCCGCTCTCTGATAGGCCTCAACTCATTCTGCCGACAGTGGTTACCGAACTTTAGCCTCATTATCAAACCCCTTCTCTTCCTCCTAGCCAAAGAAACCCCCTCACCTTTCCCCTGGACACCCGAATGCCAGTCAGCATTCAAAGAATTGCGAGATGCTCTTTTTTCTGCACCTGTTCTAGGAACCCCAGACTACTCCAAATCATTCTTCCTCTACACACATGAAAGGGAGGGATGTGCATTGTCCGTCTTAGCGCAATCAATTGGTCACAAACATCGCCCTTGTGCATATTTCTCTGCCACCCTCGACCCAGTAGCTAGAGCTTTGCCAGCGTGTTTGCGCGCTGTGGCAGCTGCAGCAGTATCCATACGCCAGAGCGAAGGAATAGTGCTCTCCAATCCAATCCCTGTGTTAGTGCCCCATGCAGTCGACACGCTACTAAACCAGACCAAAACCCAACACTTGACTAGCGCACGACTGACAGGTTACGAGTTGACCCTGCTAGCACCACACATCACCCTGAAGCGATGCACCACTCTCAACCCAGCCACATTGTTACCTCTACCCGAAACTGACCCTGGCGTGACTCCACTGCACAACTGTGTAACCCTCACTGATGAACAGACAAAGAGTAGAGTAGATCTCCAAGACACTGCCTTTCCAGAGCCAGATGGGGAACTATGGGTAGGCGGCTCGTGCATCAAACTTCCCGATGGCACCACCTCAGCTGCATATGCCATCACCACAGCCCGAACCATACTAGAGACAGCCCGCATTGCCCAACGATCCGTCCAAGCAGCTGAGTTCATTGCCCTCACGCGAGCATGTATTATAGCAGCTGGTACGACAGTAAACATATACACCGACAGCCAGTACACCTTAGGGGTGGTTCACCATTTTGGGCTCCTGTGGAAAGAAAGAGGGTTCCTGACTTCACACGGCACACCCATCCTATATGGAGATCTAGTCTCCGCATTGACAGAAGCAGTCCTCCTCCCCAAGCAGCTAGCAGTAATTAAATGCCAAGCACATAAGAAAGTGACAGATTTCATTGGACAGGGAAAACCACGACACAAATGTACGTGACCAGGTCACAAGCAGAACAATGGACTGACGCTAGAACGACTGTAAGGGATATACAAACGACAGGCACACAGGACGAACTGACTAAATGGGCTCGGGTGGGACTGAAAGACGAGGAAGGCTGCTGGAGGACAAAAGACGGAAACAAATGGCTGCTACCTAATGCCTATCTGATCCCTATATTGACCATGGCACATTTACCAGCACACATAGGATCTGCCCCCATGACCGAATTGATCACCAGGGTATGGCATAACAGCAAGATAACAGAATCAGCAAAGCGCCTAGTACAACAATGCATAGTATGCCTGCAATACAACCCAGGAAAAGGGACCGTAGTACCACGGGGAGAATTTGGAGTCCCTGATTACCCCTTCGAAGTCCTCCAAATGGACTACATCCAGCTAGAGAGGTGCCATGGCCTAAAATACGTACTAGTAATCGTGTGCGCCTTTAGCAAATGGGTGGCGGCCTACCCCACCCGTGACAACACCGCCTTAGCTAATGCAAAGGTATTACTGAAACAGTTCTTCCCCCGATATGGCCTTTGTAGAATTTTATGGAGCGAAAATGGCCCCCACTTCGTAGCAGAACTTATACAGAACATACTGAAAGGGTTGTGGGTAAAGCATAAGTTCCATGCCGTTTTCCACCCCCAATCCGCGGGCCTGGTAGAGAGACACAACGCCACGCTATAACTGAAGCTAGCAAACATAGTCGCCACGACTGGGTTGAAATGGCCTAACGCCCTCCCACTGGCATTGCTGTCAATGCGCTCCACCCCAACCAAACACCGACTGAACCCCTACGAAGTAGTCTTCAGCAGGCCTATGAACATTTGGGCGGCACCAAAGCCAACCTCCATTAATGATGTCCCGGACATACTAATGTCCGACTATTTGTCCAAATTAACGAACAAACTAACACTTATCCACCAACAGGTGCAGCAAGCCATACCAGACGTATCCAGGGGCCCAGGACACGATATCAAACCTGGGGACTTCGTGCTGACACGAAATTTTTAGAGGTCGAAGTGTCTGGAACACAAGTGGACGGGCCCTTGGCAAGTCTTGATCACCACCCGAACTGCCCTGCGAGTGGAAGGAAAAAGAAACTGGCTTCATGCGCACCACTGTAAGAAGATATCTCCGACACTGACGGCCCCCAAAGAAGTGAACAGCCAAGAAGAGCTCCTGACAAAAGACCGACCAGCCCTGAGTTGCTGCCCACAGACAGTGACACTTGAAATGGCAGAGTTTCCCAACCCCACGGTACCATCCAAGAAAGGGTACAATTTGAGATCGACGAAAGGAGAGTGCTCCGACAAGCAGGCCACTAACTGAGTTAAAAGTCTCAGAATGGTAGCTAACACTACAAATGCTACCAGGAAAAACGCTAGACGAAAGTATGTGGTCCTGCCAGTCGTCGAGCTTCTTGAAGGTGATGGAAGAACCCGGAAGACCGAAGAACCACCGCGACGACTCCAAACTTGCCAAATTGCACAGTACAAAGACAATAACCCTCGTGGCAGCATCTCTCACCTGCCTCTTGCTGATGGTCACAGTCTGGATTGTTGAAGAGAGTGCTCCCGCTTACAGGACAATGTCACCCACCATGCAACCCACCACCAAGAAAGAATACTAACTGGTGTCACTGTCACCACGCCTCCGAGAACAACGCAAAGAATTCTGGAATAATTCTTTCATACAATTATTGCACCAGCACAATATTGCCGCAAATGCCACAAACTGTTGGATCTGTGGGTTGCTACCTCCTGCCACTGAACATTCCATTCCTTTCATCCCTTCACCCTTTTCTGTTCATGGATCTTGCCTCGCCTGGTTAATGCTCCTGCAAGAGAGCTACTAAGAAAATGCCACATCCGATGGGACAATGAAACAATTTTACAGTGAGCTCTGGCTGAACAAAACGAGAAGAACATCAGCTCTCTTCTGCCCTCTGACTTCGAATGCAACCTTTCCAATGAACATTCCCACCAAAGAACGAGTTGAAATGCAAGTGTACAACAACCCCGCCAGACCTACCTTTTCCTATCTAAAGAAACAAACTGCCGCAACTCTGACAGTGGCCCTATCTGTGGTGAACGTCTCAGGCCTTGTCTGCATCGAAGGCCATGGGACTAAGATCGTGGGTCACAGCTCTTGCCAAATAACAAAGACTCTGAACACTGCCGACCCCCCTTCATTTGTTGCATCACCCAACATGTACTTCATCTGTGGTACCAAAGCCTACACCTGGCTCCCAAAAGGCTGGGGAGGCACGTGCTACATCGCTTTTGTTCTGCCTCCATCCTACACAGCACCTGCAGACCATCACAGAGAAAGGCGTTCCAAAGACACAGAACAAGCAGACTCCGCCACATCACAGTTCCTCAATGCGGCAAAAGGACTCGTCCCACTATGGGGTCCGATGGCAAACAGCCGAGCCATCCGGCACCTAACTCAAGCAGTTGAAACAGCCTTGAACGTCACTGCTGGCATCCTCACCAACAACACAGCTGAGCTTCAGGCGGTCCGCCTGGAGGCTTTACATAACCGCATTGTTCTAGATGTGGTACTAACGGGTCGTGGAGGAGCATGCCACATCATCGGAGCCAGTTGCTGTACTTGCGTCCCTGACAACTCACCCTCTGTTTTCAAGGCTGGCATCAGAAATCCATCAGGAGTCAGAGACTTGGACACTTGGAAGCTGGTTTTGGGGCATTTTGAAAGAATGGGGCTGGAAAATAATGATGATCCTCTTGGTTCCAATATTAATATTATATGGTTGTTGTTTGGGGATACATTGTATACCACTTTTGTGTTCTATTTGCCTGAACTGCTTGCACCCTAAGACTATGGACACTGAGCTCACGAAGATGAGAGTAATAAACGATAGAGATACAGGACATTATGGAGATTGGGATAGACTAGCAAGCTGGCTGGACTATGTTCAAAGGGAGGACTGTAGAAAATAAAACGACAAATATGAACATTGCTGGCTCCATCTTGCTTAGCGAAGGCCTCGCTATCACCCCCGTGCTCTGATTAAGTCTGAACACATGTACCAGGGTCGTAAAACCTTGTCAGCATGACAATGCCCCGGAGTCACTTCTCGCACCCAACCCGCTCATCCTTTCATCCTCCACCCACGGGCAAGCCCCCTTTGATAACCTCCTTCCCTACACCTGGCCACTCAATCCGGCCCCAGGCACTAACCAACCCCTGTGGACACAGTTTATTACCCACATACGACAGAACTTGCTTCACCAACAAAGGGGCCGGAATTTAATCAGTGACACGACCCCTTAGATCTGATCGATCCCCCATGTTTTAGATCCTTTTGGAATGTCCAGCTTCGAGATAGCGATCATCTGTTAGATCTGGGTGGAGGGACGATTGCTGCTGGGTTTGTGTGGGAACTAGCTTGAGGCGGGGATTCCAAGGATGTTTGACCATGTAATAAACTAACGAAAAAGCATATAAAAGGCCATGCCACAGAGATGCAGTTAGAGCACCTCCTGATGATAGCCCCGGTGTCTGATGTGATGTACTCTCCTCTAGAGAAATAAACCTGTTCTTCGCCTTCTAGTCCCAGCGCCTGCCTCGTTATTTTGATAGCTAAATCTTAAGGTGAATTAGAGGTGGTTTGCACCAAGCGACATCGAAAGTCTTGGGAGTCACGCTGCTTTTCATCACAAGCTCCTTGTAAGTTGGTGGAATTTCAATATCCTCGAAAGGAATGTATTCCGTTGGTGGTTCATCTTCTTTGTAGAAGTGAAACACCTGTGTTACTAGATTTGCTTCGGGGAAGATTATCCATGAGTAGAATACCTCGGTCTGATAATATTCATGTGCCTCTATCACAAAAACTACCCTACCACCTCTTGCTGATAGGCCATTTTTTATAAGTTTTATAGTGATGGTTTTCCTTAAATTTAGAGGTATGCTTATGGCATCCTCGTCGGTTTCGTTAAAACCTGAAATATTAAAAGCTGCATCGGTTGGATCAGCCACAGCTCCACCGGTTTCGGTGTTGTTATCCTCGTTTAGGGACATTTTTGTTGACTGAAAGTTTGCAAAGCAAATTTCAAGGAAACAAAGATAAGGTGCACAATATTTTGTAACACTATATCCTTCAACGTTGAAAAAACCAAAAAGCTAATACATAGGATTTTTCATCCTACTCAGCTATGGCGGATATTATCCTTTTACCCACTCCAGACATCTATTAAAGTGTTACGGAAAAAGGGGTCTCTGAGAAAAGCACGACTGAGTTACTTTAGTATCTAACGTTAAATTAGTGCCTTACCAAACGTTGGGCGCCATGTAGTGTAGTTCCTATATTCCCAATAGGCTCTGCGTATTGGAATAATATATCCTATAGATTTGATGTAGGACTTAAGTCAATAGGTCTCTATCGAATTTCCTAAACTCAATAGTGAGTGCCAGCTAGCTCAGAGGTCACTAGAAACTTTCTGGAATACACAAGAAGGGATTCGTTTCTGACAACCGCATAAACATGACAACTTTGTTTCCCCAAGAATAAAAACATATCTCTCAGATTCGTGGAAACAATAGATAACTATGTTACTCAGTCAATCGTGCATGCTTCGTTTCTACAGAGTTGCAGAGAAATAGTGAGACGGGCGTTTTCAATAAAAGGTTTATTGAACAGTCTTCTTTCTCATGCAAGAGAGGTGAACTGCTACAATCGTTAGACAGAATGCAAAGTATAATGGGTACAGCGAGAATAGTATTATAAAATAATACTGTAATAGCATTGTATGGTTTCTAAGCCATATAAAAATACATACATAAAGAACATAGCCTAAAATACTCAACTGGTGCTTCTAAAATACGCCTACCCCAATGTACCTAACCTAGGTCTAGTACGTGGGAAGAAGTAAGTATGGTCTTTAGCATAGGTTTAGTTTTTGCCAAGAATCTACCAAAGGTTTCTCTAGGTTCTAATCAGCTCCATACCTTTAGAATGAAGGAGGTCTGGTATCTCTATTTCGGGACTCCATTTCCCAACACCCCGCAAAGGGGGTCAGAAACACTGGAGCTGGATTTCTCAGCAGAGGAGGGCAGCTTCCTGGTCAGTGCATCAGCTGGAGAGTCGGCTTCCTTCGGCACTTGCTGTAGCGAGCTGCGTCGGGCATGTAGGTCATCAAACTGCTCCGAAGCACCGTGCTTTGCTATAGCAAGTGAAGGTATATTTATACCTTGATGGTGTTTAGGAATGCCATGTTTGACGTAAAGTCGGGCACATGAACGTCATGAATGAACCCCTAAGGAATAGATGTTCATTATAAAACTAACTGAGTTCTTAGAGAAATCAATATTCAAGCAAGGGGAAGTCCTAAACGGCTGAAGCTGGTTTTCCAAGAAATCGTTGTGACGTTTGGTGAACAGATGGAAGTAGCCATGCCTGTATTTGGGTAGCATGGGCTATGCCTAAATAAGGGCTTGATTTCTATGCCTATATAAGGTCAACGTGAATTTTACCTATATAACGGCATGAATCAGGAAAATCCATTCGGATTCTAAAACACCATACAACACAACTATATAATACCAATGCAAATATACCAGAAGCATTCGCAAATTACTACTAGGATCTCTACACCGCTATGAGTGTCAGAACTGACGCAGACTGTTTTGAGTTCCTCAACAATTTCCCCCGCCCACCCTTAACTGAAGATGTGAGTGAGTACCTAGAGGTAGACCTTATTGCACAAGGAGCTGACACTAACCATCCGTGATCTTCAGTCTGGAAAGGCTGTGGGGCCCAACGGCCTTCCCAAAGAGTTATTTAAGGTACTGGCAGATAAGGTTGACCAACCCTTGCTCGAAATGTTTTGGTTGGCATGCGGTGATGGCTACCTGCCAGAAGACTAACGCACAGAGATGATAGTGGTTAAACATAAAAAGGGGAAGCTGCCGACAGACTGCGGCTCATACATGCCTATTTCCCTACTAAGGGGCCTATTATGATGGCGGGCGGCGCATCGGAGCACGCCACCGACCGACGCTATTGCAGCAGTACCGCCATTCAAATTAGGATGCGGCCACCACACTGGCGGGCGCATCCCACATTTTTTACATTGCGGCGGGCGGTGCTGTAAGCAGCACCCGCCGCAATGTAAAAAATGCATGTTGTGCATCTGCATGCACAGCATTACAGACACCGTGCGGTGCCTGCCACCTTGTGCATGCAAATGCAGGGGGGTTCCATATGTACCCCCCATGTGCACCCCCACCTCCCCAACACCCTGGGGGCCCAGCAAGAATCGCCTGCCTTTTCATGGCTGCAACGCCGACATGGAAAGGCTGATCTCCGCCTGCGTCATAATATGAATGACGGTATCTTGCAGACACTGCCACCATATTATATCCCTTTTCTGCCCGGTCGACGAGTCGACCGCCGGAAAAGTGGCGGACGGTCTTTCCGTCCGCAACAGACCGCCCAGCCATACTAATATGGCGGGGGTCAATCAGGCATGGATGGTGGGGGCAATCAGACCGCCATCCTAATAGACCTCTAGATGTAGAGGGTAGCCAAGACCTTCGCAACAAGGCTTTGTAAAGTCATTACCAGCATTGTACATCCTGGCCAATCTGGCTTTATGTCTTACCGGAGCATGAGCATTAACTGGAGACGTCTTTATGGTGTGCTTCATGTGACGGCCCTTCCTTGTGCTGAGCAGGCAGTGCTGATGGTGGTAGATGCCAAAATGCCATTCGATAGAATAGAATTGCCCTACATCTTTGCCACGCTAACTAAATTTGGATTCGGGCCTAACTTTTGTGGGTTGGTCAAACTTCTACATCAAGGTCCATTGGCCCAGGGCATGTGTCAATGGTATGATGTCCTGTGCCTTCCTCCTCAAAAATGGGACTAGGCAGGGATGGCCCCTCTCACCAATGATATTCGCCCTAGCACTTGATTCTCTTGCAACCTGTATCCACCAGGACCCACATTTTTTCCTTGTCGGGTTCACTGCCATGGCTCGCCGCCGATTGCACTGCTCCAGTGGTAACAGAGGGTGTCAAATATAATCTACGTCACCAGTGACCACCACCTGTTTATGTGTAGGAATTTGCACCCCCAACTGAATAGACTCAGAGAAGATGTTATACATTGGCGTGCCCAGCCACTGTCCCTGAAGAAAAAGGGCGACTCTTTATAAGATGATGACCCTGTTGCGTCTTCTATATGTGCTCCAAAACATGCCATTCCCGGTTCCGCCTGAATATATTTGTAAAATAGATAAAAAGCTCCATTTGCTTTTATGGAACTGAGGTACGCTGCGCATAGCGCTAGCTAAACAACAAATGGGAGTGTATGATGGGGGATTCGCAATCCCCAATATTTGGAAATATTAATGGGCTTCCTACCTGTTGGTGATTAATGAGTGGGTCTTTTCTGATAGACAGGAACGTGTTAGACGTGATGGGTTGAGGTGAGCACAAAGCAATCCTCTATTGTCGGAAGAGGAGTAGGGTTTGCCTCCACACACTGGGACCGTTGCCAAGATCTGGAGAGATGCCTGTGGGTACCTAGGTTGGAAAGACAAACCTACAGCTTTGACTCCGTTATGGCATAGTAACTTACTCCACGAGGTTGGCAGACTGTTGGTTTTCTCTAAAGGTGCGATAATTGGTGTAGATCATCTTGGTAATGTATGGAGAGGCCAATCCCTGATTAACTTTGAAATCCTTCTCCAGGAAGTTGAGATGGCAGAAACAGAGTATTACCACTACCTCCAGCTGGGACATGCTAGAGAGGGAGCAGATGCCAGATGCATCTCCGCTAGAGGAGTGTCTACTCACTGAGCCGATATCTGACAAGGGACTCTGCAATATATAAAAAACGTCAACAATTCCCCTGACCGGCTGAGAGCCCAGCGGGGTGCCTGGTTGGAGGATCTAGGTGGCATAAATGAAGATGGCTGGGGTGAGGCCCTGCCGAGCTCACGGGAGATTCCCATTTGAGCTAGGTTCAGATTAGTGCAGCATGAGATTTTGCATAGAACATATTAGATATTATACGAGGACACTTTTACATAAAAAGGGCAAAGCTGACATACCATTATGCCTTAGGGGATGCAACCAGGAGAGCTCATTTTTTCATATACTCTGGGACAGCTGTTTTGACGTAAGGTGCCTGAGCTGATGTCCTGGGTGGTTTCCCTGCAGGTACCCTTAGATGCAAAATGGCTTCTACTGACAATACACAGAGAGGGGAACTGGCCCAGATATCATAAAATATGAATGACGTTGGCGGCCAGAGTAGCCAAACGGAATATAACTAGGAATAGGGGCTTGCATGCTCCCCAAGCATCACAGATTAAGAATCAGATCTTGATCTGTGCCAGAGGGAGGAAGAGGTGATTTACTGCAACCGCTGCCACTTTAAAAAGTGGGAGGTGTGAGGTTGTGGGGTGCATGGCGAAATTTGAGGGTAATGGAATTTGATTACTGGGGGGAAAAGGGTGTTTTTTCCATTACTTAGACAATTGTTGATGCCTCTTGTTGCCCTTTTGGACATAGAAGCACCAACGAAACTCCAACTGTACTATTGGATCTGTAAGGCCTTACACTGTAACCGTTACTCTGTTAATGGCTGTGTACCTCTCCTACAAGTATAGTATGGTGAGCAATGAGTTAATAAAAAGATTTATAATTTAAAAAAAGACTGCACCCAATATATAAAAAAGCATTGGCAATGCAATAGGTCTCAAATTTGCGAGAGTTAGAACTATTGGCATTGTGATGTAAATGTTTTTTATATATGTGTTTTGGAGTGGAGTTGATGTAAGTTTTGTATAGTGGAATTATGTGGTATGGTTTGCAGTGGAATTATGTGGATAGTTAATATGCAGTATTTAGTGTATTGGAGTGGGATTGTGTGTTATGGAGAGTAATTGTGTGGTATGGTATTTTGTGTTGTGGAGTGTTATGTAGTGAAGTTTAGTTATGTGATGTGCTGTTGAATTTTGTGTTATGGAATTATGTGGTGTGGACTGTATGTATGTTGTGTGTTATGTAATTGTGTTAATTTGTATTATGGGGTCTGTTGTTGAATTATGTGGTGTTGATTGGAAACATGTTGAGTTGATTTGTGTGGTGTGGAACTGTGGGGCATTGAGTGAAATTATGCTGATTGGAATTTTGTGGCATGGTGTGAAGTGCATTTATGTGGATTGTTGCTATTTGGTATAGATTGGTTTTATGTGGGGTTTATTTATGTGGTATTGAGCAGAGTGTTACTATATGTAGTTGAATTAGGTTGTGCTGAATGGTATTATTTGTAGTGTAATTATGCTGGGTGGTTTTGAATTGTGTGCTGGTGAAGTGAGTGGTGTGGAATTGTATTGCAGCAAACATCAAGTCATCAAGTTATAATGAACGAAGGGTGTGTTTGAAGGAAGGATATATTGAGGAAGGGAGGAAGAGACGTTGGAAGAGAGATCAAAAGAAGGCAGGAGGTTAGGATGGATTTGAGGGAAGGAGGTAGGGTGGAAGAGATAGCTTAAGAGACAAAAAGGAGGGACGAAGGGAGGAAGAGAGAAAGGAAGTTTAAGGAAGGAAACAATAAGGCTTAACACCCAATTACGTTCAACAGTCTGAATTGTCCTACTTGTAGGAGTGTGATGGTTAGTCATTGTGTTGATACTGTCCTTAGCAGCACTGGAAGGGGTAATGGGTGGTGCAAGCTACAGTGGTCTCCTGACTAGGGCCCTTGCACTTATTAATAATTTATTTTTACAAGTTAAGCACTGATTTATGAGTATTAATACCAGGAAATCATGCACCATCTGTGTTTCAGCTGACCGTGGTTGCAATTGAATTAGCGTTGTAAAAAAGTGGTCACTATGCGTACGCAGGACTATGTGCGTGAAATGCACACTTTGATGATGTATGGTGTGCGAGCACACAGACTATCAGGACCTTTTTTTAATTTCAAATGCAGGCACCTCTGTGTGGTGGTGTGACTTACATACATCACTTCTATGGTGCTAAAGGGAACAGAATTAAAATATTCTTTTGTAGAATGGGAGACACTACCTGTGAATTAAGGCTTAGTACATTCCAGAACAGACCTGGGGGGGAGAGGGGGGAGGGATACCAAGAAAAAACACATCACAATTAGTTAGTCCACTGAATCCCCACAGACGCACTGGTTTAAAGTGAGCAAAAGTATTTTTTTTCTGAATCTTGACACTAGGCTCTGCCGCTTGGCCTTCATACTGGCAAAAGTGTCATGCGTCATTATCTTGTCCGACACAGAGTATGATTCACCAAACACTTAATTGAGGTCCACAGCGAAGATGCATGACACTTATCTATATACACCGGTGCAGAGTAAGAATATCGATGTAAAAATATCGAATTGCACAAATATCGAGGCAAAAATATCGTGGGTCAGAAATATCGTCAGACAAAATATCGTGATCAAGAATATCGATTTTAGGTAAGTAATATCGATGTAAAAAACTATTGAAGTGTTTAATATAATTTGTAAAAATACAGTTGTTAAAAATATCGATTTTTTTATAAATGTTATGTATTTTAGTTTATATTTCATATGTGTGTTATGGTTGTTTTTTTGTATGAGAGTTGTTTGAATTTTTATTATATGTGTTAAAATTTTAGTAGTTATAAAAAATAAAATCAATTACATTTTGCGTTTTTAGTTCCGTAGCGGGTTGTGGCTTTATAGGGGAATAGGATGGGAAGTGCTTTAATTATATAAAATGTATTGAATAATTGGAATTATTAATACTTGTTTAATATTGATGTTATAGCGTTAGATGGGTAAATTAATGTATTCATAATTGTTTAATAATTAGTTGTGAATTACTTTAATTAATGAAATTGTAACTAATTATGGTAATTATGTAATTAATTTTAGGTGTGTATTGTGGTGTTTATAGGTGTAAATGGTGTGAATGGTGTGAAGTAATTTCTTTCTTATTGATGAATTATTAATTATCTGTTAATTAATTTTAATTAATTAATTAGTTATTAATGCTGGTAATTGTGTAATTAATTTTAGGTGTGTGTTGTGGTGTTTATTGGTGTAAATCGTGTGAAGGGTGAGAAGTAATTTATTCTTTTGATGAATTATTAATTATTTGTTAATGAACTTTAATTAATTAATTAGTAATGAATTATGGTAATTGTGAAATTAATTTCAGGTGTTTGTTGTGGTGTTTATAGGTGTAAATGGTGTGAAGGGTGGGAAGTAATTTATGTTTTATTGATGAATTATTGATTATTTGTTAATTATTTTAAATTAATTAATTAGTCATTAATTATGCTAATTGTGTAATTAATTTTAGGTGTGTGTTTTGGATATTATAGTGTTAAAGGATGTGTATTCAATGAATGTTTATTTTTTTTATTAATAATATATTTTAAATGTATTATTAATTATGTTAATTATGGAAATAATTGTAAATAAAAACGTTGACGTCTTTTTTTATTGGTGTGGTGTTACAGGGTAGGAAATAAAATAAATACATTTATGTTTCAATAATTTGTTTTCTCTTTTTAAATAAATATTGTTTATGAATGTATTTATTAATTAAAACAAAAAATATTTGTCTGCTTTAGTTATATGTAATTAACATTACAATATGTATACTTTTTATATGTTTAATATATTAAATTGTATATTTTTAAAACATTGTTTACTTATTTTTAAGCTTATTAAATTGTTTTTAATTAATAGTAATTTTTGTTTCTCTGCTATCCAGTAGTTTCCCTACTGTTGCATTCATTGGAGTGGGAATAGTCATTTTTACCCCTCCGCAATCCAATACTTTCCCTTCTGTTGCACACACTGGAGTGGGAATAATAATTTTCACCCTTCCGTTATCCAGCACTTTACCTACTGTTGCTCTCACTGGAGTGGGAAAAGTAGTTTTAACCCTTTTGCTATCCAGCACTTTCCCTACTGTTGCCCTCACTGGAGTGGGAATAGTAACTTTTACCCCTCCGCTATCCAACACTTTCCCTCCTGTTGCACTCTTTGGAAAGGGAATAGTAACTTCTACCCCTCCGCTATCCAACACTTTCCCTACTGTTGCTATCTTTGCAGTTGGTTTAGTAAATTTAATTATTTCGCTTTCCAATATTTTCCCTACTGTTGTATTTATTGTATTACGAAATGTATGTTTTAATAGTTTAATGTTTTAATTAATTATAGAATGATTTGTATTATATTAAATGATTGATATATGTATATATTTATTTATTTTTAGATTTCAAAGTTTAAAAATTAATTGAAATAATAACTAATAATTATTTTAAAGAAAATATATTTATATGTATAAATTATTATGTTTGCATGTTTATATTTTTTTAATTTAAATTAATTGTTATATTTAGTTAAAATGTATGTTAAAATTAATTCATTTTGTTAAAGATAATATTAATATTTTATATATTAAATATATAATATTTGATGTTATTTATATTTTTAAATCAGTATTTTTTACATCTATATTTTTAACTTTGATAGTTTAAGAATGAGAAGTCGATATTTTTACTATCTATATTTTGTTTTCAGTCAGTTCAACTTTATTCGGATACAATAGTACCCATTAAAGCACACAAAACAAATACATCACAGCAGGTAACCAAAAATTTATTAAAAATGGTTAAAATATCCAATATACAGATGCTAAAGTGACTTGTGCAGAGCTATACAGCGTATCAGTACATATAAAAGAAGAACCATTTACAGAATATTTTTGTAACCATGTCAAGGGTCCATCATGGTTCTTCGCGCCCTTACGGCGGATTTTAAAAAAGTGCTAGTACGAAAAATAAGATCAACATCATCTAATTCTATCATTGATCGATATGCTACCTCCAAACAGATTGGTCTTTTTTTGTTAAAATAAGAGCATAAAAACTGTTTAAAATATTTGGTATCGTTTTTACAGAAAAATATAAAGTGCGTAATAGTTTGCTGACTCCTCCCGTCACATGGGCATAAGTTAAGGTTAGAATTTGGGCTGTAACCAAGTGGGAAGCAGAGTGAAAAGCGAATTGTGCCGGCTCTCAGACGAAACAACAAGCTTGTCTCCCAACGGCTCATGGGGAAAGACAAATATTTTTGGAGTGGATAACTGTACCGTTCAATAGCCATATAGTTGCGCACGATTGTCTTCCTAACCTCTGCCTCCTCCCGCTCGTTCTTATATAGAGTGTACAGAGTGTTCTGCAATTCTTTTTTAGCGACCGGGCCGCGAGTATGGAATCCCAAAAGATGCTTTTCAGCTTTACACTGCGCAAGCTACCCAGCACATCACTCAACCATGGGATATCGAAACACTTATCGCAACGTAAGCAGTCCTTGATGATCAACTGTGTCAAGGAAGCTGCTTCGTTCTTCCATACAGCAATCCACATAAGTGCCGGGTGTGTCCGAATAAAATCGGTTATAAAATTGATGTTAAGCTCTTTGTGACATACGTATTGGGACGTTGAAATTGGAACATTCAATAGTTTCCTGCAAAACCTATATTTTGTTTTGTGATATTTTTACCATCGATGTTTTTACCATCGATATTCTATCAGTGAACCCATTACGTATAAAAACACAAAACTCCAAGTGAGGTCCCCAAGGAAACTATTTGTATTTATTTAATCTATTTGCACTTTTTATGTAGTGCGACCTTGCCCCAAGGGTATTAGGGCACTTTACACGTGCGCCAGATTGTATTACGTGAGGTCAGATTCACATTTTCTGTGTATTTTGTTCAGGCACAGGCATATTACCTGATTTGCCCAGAATCACAGGATGTCGAGCTATGCAAGGACTCGAACCTGGATCCTTGGTTCCAAAGTTGGCAGCTTGGACGCACGTTGAACTACATACCTCTTTGAATAACCAAGTAAAAATACAAATGCAGGTGAGGAAATAAGATTGTGGAGAACCAGCAGTCCGTAAAAAATAAACATGCAATTCATTTTTCTTTTACCATTCTAGCCATTTGGTCTGTCATTGAACATCCTTTCAAATGCTTAAGCAGAGCACACGTCAGTGTTCACCAGTGTAGTCCACATTCTTTCAGTGAGACCCAAGGCAACGCACTATGAGAGAGGCAGAGAGCCCTGCATCATGTCATTTTGAACACTATTGACAGCCAGGGAAGTGGCCTATCAGAAAAGCCCTTAATGGAGTCACGCTCTTCTGCACCAGGGCAGATGATCTGAATAAGAAACAGCTTGTGCACGAAGGAGCGGAGAAGTGGGCTTGATTAGATTAATCAGTTTATCTTATTGAGACCGACAAAGAGCAAATTTGTGCTGGTGTTTGAGAGAGAGGGGAGCACCTAATAACAACATGCACTAAAAACAGGCCGCTCTTTAGTGACCTTAGCAAAGAAGTGGATTGTACTCAAACGAGTCAATATTTTGGACTCATGCGGTGTTACCGGGTAGAAAAAAACAACCCAACACAAACAGCATTTGCACTGTGGCTTTCTTTTGGCACCCGGTTAACAGCTATGGGCTCAAACAATCGGTAACAGCACATGGAAATTGTCAGGGCCAAAATAGAAGTGAGCATTCGCAAGTAGAGCAGATGATGGGGTGGAGGAGGAAACCAAGTATTGCGCAGGCATACATTTGGCCTCACCTCACAATTGGGTAGTTCTCACTACCGTACCATGGAAAGTACAAGCAATAGAGCAGGGAGGGCAAATTAACAAGCCCAATCCCCCTTAAAAGGAAGCCTAAAACAAATACCTTACCAAAAGAAGCCCAACACAAGATTGACAATCTACATCCAAAAGTGAAAAAAGGCAAAAAAACAAACCCAATCCCCCTTAAACAGAAGCCCAAAACCAAACGAATATCCTACCAAAAAAAGCCCAACTGACATTCGACATCGAAAACTGTAAAAAGCCACAAAAAAATACAAGCAAGGGTGCAGGAGGCAGTACTAACACAGCTGTTGCATTAAGAGGAAGTGGAAGGAAGGACTGTTCTATTTAAATGTAAACCGCCATGGTGCTGAAGCTTAACACAGGCAAACAGAGCAGGAAACCAAGAAAAACAATAGTCTCCAAAGAACAGATAAAGAACCATAGCATAATGAAACATTACTTAGTCCCTGCTCCATGCGAGGAACAGAAGAGAAAAAGGAGAGACAAAGAGGCAGGATTGACCACTAGCAAGCAAGGTTTTTTAAAGGACACTGGCATAGACAAATGAAAAACAATGGCAAGCAATAGGAGAAGAGAACTCCGCAAAGCACGTACAACTGGTCTCTATGTGACCGCACAAATGCTGTCTAGGCTCAACCTAAAAAAAAGTGATCCGATATAAATCACAAACTACAGAATTATTGTGCTTATGGACAAAGAGGCCAAGTATGGAACAATGATAAAATGGGACCTTGAGACTTGGGCTGAATAAAGAAATCTAATACCAGTAACACTAACGGTGTTTAGAGGAAATTGTAACTCATTTAAGGACATCCTTGAATTATCTCTGCTATGCCACGAAACAGTGAACATCTTAAAATGCAGTCGTTTGTCTCCTTCTTTTACTATCATATCACTTTTCATAGTGTAGATCGGGCCATCTGTTGGTCAAAATGAGTCATTGGGACACTGCCCCGCCGCTGCTTAGAGCCTTCCAGGGTTTAAACTGAGACACATGGATAAAGGCCAAACTGGCACATAAAGGCTTCATGTCAAAAAAATGACAGAGTACTAAAGCATGTGTGCATGTTGATACTGCTGCTATTTAACCTGCATATAGCAAATTAACCAGACACCATTTGAGTTATCATTATTTCACACAACACATCAAGTCACCTTGCTGCATGAAAGAGCAAGGGCAGGAATACACCATATTTACCATTATACAGTGCAATCCTGTCCTTTCTTAGCGCTGGCACACTTTTGGCTCCATTGCACCAATGCGTCATGTTGCAAGGGTGCCTGTGTTGCAGGCAGGATTGTTTTCTTTACAGTAAGAGACACCTTGCTGCACAAAAACAATCGTGAGAGGCATTTTCCCCGTCTATATACACTGCAGAATGCATCATACATAGAGAGAGGAGAAAAAATGAGGAGCAATAAAGATATTTCTCCTCGTTATGCTTCACCTAGGGAGGCGTAGAATTTTGACACATTCTCAGGTCTATCATAAATGGTAAATCTGTGAATGCTTGAAACAAAAAATAGAGGGAGTAAGAGGATAAAGACTGTGTCCGGGCTCCAAACATAATTCACAACACAGAAAAAAATAGGCCTCAGTAGTAAAGGAAAGTTTAACTGTTGCCTAGGAGAAAACACTTGGGGGTCTATTAGAATGTCGGGCGGATCGCCACCGCCTGCATGGTCGTGGCGATCTGCCCAATATTTTCCTCTGCCCGCATGCCATTTCCCCCTGCCATATTAGTATGGCGGGGGGACCCCAGCGGACGGAAAGACCGGGCAGAAAAGGGGCCTGATATGGTGGAGGTGTCTGTTAGACACCGCCATCCATATTACAATGGGTGCGGGAAGCAGTCTTTCTGTGGCAACGTTGCCGCCACGAAAAGTAAGTATGGTCCGAAAATCCGTTCCGCTCGCAAAATTTGCGGATTTTTTGGCAATTTCGCGATCCGCGAATCTCACGAAATTGCTGAAAAATTCACAAATTCGCTCGCAGGCGGATTTTTTTATTTTTTATGGCCAGCTCACTCAAGGGACCAATGTTACAGGCACACACGGTCACTGGAGGTGAATGTATGACGTTACATCGCGCACATTTAGATCACGCACTTTTACCCTGCATCTATTACATCGCACAGACCATGACATCGTCTGTTTTTACCTCGCTTTCTGTTGCAACGCGATTCCGTTGCTTTCTATTGGCCAGAACATTGCCCCGCAGCACACCAAGTCGCATGCCAAAACAACGCGGTGTTTGCTATGGCCTGCGTGAACCCGCCTCTAAGCCCTAGCCCCCACACCCCCCCGACCCCCGACGCCAATTCCTCACTGTTTATTGCATGGTTTTTTTTGGGGGGGTGTCTAAATTAATTTGTCCGCGATGCATTACTTTAGTTGTAACGGGTGTTTCCCAATGCCGGGCACACTGCACCTCTTTCATAGCACGGGATGCTGCTCTTTTAGCCAGGGTGACACGGGCACATTTAGATAAATCGTTAATGCAGTGTGTGCCGACTTCAAATATAGTTCTCTTATTGTGGAGAGAAATCCCCAAATCAATTATTATTGAGCCCGGAGAGAAGCCGAGCTCCGAGCGGCTTTGATGTGCTTTCGTCAGAAGCAGATGAGAGAGAAGGCAGTGCACGCAACTGCGGGGGTACAGCGCCCAGTGCACTCCGGCAGAATGCCAGGGAGGAGCGAGGCATTCATGCCACATGCACGGATCATAGACTCCTGCCCGCCCGCCGCTCTCTCACCCCGGGACACCACAGGCGGCACGCAAGCCTGACTCTAGCACGCCCACTCTTCCCACTGCCCCCCAGTCTTAGCACACTGGAACCCTCACACATCTGTCAGCGCGCCTCAGTCCTGTCAGGCAGCACCCCATATATTCCAATGAAGGGACTCTTGCCCAGGGCGACCTATGACCCCAGATCCTAATCTGCACCGCCCTTACGTTTCAGTATTGGGGCCCACACAGAGTTCCGCCAATGTACACCAATTTGTACTGTGGCAACCTGTAGTTTTCTGTATAGCCACAAGTTCAACTTACAGCTCAGCCAATGTCCCCCAGCCCTCACAAGTGTGGCATGGCGTAGGGCATTCGTCAGGAGAGGAGACGGGTAAAATGTTCCCTTTTCGTCCTAGCTGAGGAGAACTGGCCCAATGAAGGCTAGGGGACCGGACGCATGTTTATTTATTTATATTTATTTAATGCATTTTTATATAGCGCAGTCTTTACCCAAAGGTGTCAGAGCACTTCACACTAGAACCAAGTACGTTACATGAGGAGAATATTACATAGTTACATGTTACAGAAACAAACGAGAAACAAAAAAAGGTAAAATAAAACAATAGATGGCAGTCACACAAAAAACACAATAGGATAAGGATTGTACAGGCACATCCATCCAGCCACCCAGCAACCCACCCATCCACCAACCCACCCATCCATCCACCCATCCACGCACCCATCCACCCATCCATCCACCCATCCACGCACCCACCCACCCATCCATCCATCCACACCCCATTCACCCACCCATCCACCCACCCATCCACCCATCCAGCCACCCATTCATCCACCCACCCACCCATCAACCCATCCATCCATACATCCACCCATCCATCCAGCAACCCATCCATCATTCATGCATCCATCCATCACCCATCCATCTACCCATCCACCCATCATCCATCCACCCATCCATCCATAGAGCCACCCACCCATTCACCAACCCATCCATCCACCACCTAGCCCCCCACATAAAAGTAGTAAGTGTATATTTGTGGGCCTCACACATAGGGGTCCATTAGGATGACGGGCAGACTTTGTCGTAGTAGGGGACCGGCCTAAGGGCCGTGGGTAGCATTAGGATGCGCCCGCCACAGTGGCGGGCGCATCCTGCATTCATTCCATTGTGGCAGGCGGTGCATTCAGCACCGCCCGCCACAATGGCAGGAAGGCATGCTGTGCACTTCCATGCACAGCATGGCAGGCACCGCGCGGTGCCTGCCATCATGTGCATGGAAATGCTGGGGGGTACCATAGGTACCCCCCATGTGCACCCCCCACCCCCCCCGAGTCTTTGGGGGCCCGCAACGGGCCCCCACAAGCAATTACCGCATGCCTTTCCGTGGCGGCAAAGCAGCTGCAGACGGACATCCTAATATGGATGGCGGTGTCTGATAGACACCGCCACCATATGGTCCCATTACCGCCCCGATCGCATTGCTTTTCGTCCGCCGCGGTCCCCCCGCCATCCTAATATGGCGGGGGGGAATTAGAATGCGGTTGTCGGGCGGAATGCGGATTGCACCCGCCAGGCTGGCGGTGGCCACCGCAAGTCTGGCGGGGGCAATCAGCCCGACATCCTAATGGGCCCCATAGTGTAGAGCAATTTATATATTTTGTGAAGTATTTTGTAGTAAACCCATAAAAAGTGTGTACTCCCGGGGAGACGTGATAGGAGGCTCGAACCTTAGTTTCCAACACCAAAGTCGGCAGCGCTTGGCCTCAGACCACATCGTTTTCCGTGATGTGGTCGTAAATATTTTGTATATATTATGTGACCATTTGTTTTGTTAATATACATTGTTTCCCGTTATATTAATATATAATGTGAGCGTTTTTTTGGGTGCATATATTATGTGCCCATTAGTTTTGTTAATATATAATATTTTGTTAATATTTTGTGAGCGTTTGATAGGAGGCTCGAACCTTAGTTTCAAGCACCAAAGTTCACATCGTTTCCCGTTATGTGGTCGTGAATATTTAATGTTTAGAGCAATTAATATATTCATCGTTAGAGCAATGTATATATTATATTATTTTTGTGTGCCTCGCACTAAGTTTCCGTTGTTGATTTTATATATTAACATTTCGGTGCCGTTTCCTTTGTTGATATATTCATCTTTAGAGTAATTTATAAATTCATCTTTTCCCGTTATATTTGTGTGCCTCGCACTAAGTTTCTGTTGTTGATTTTATATATTAATATTTGGGGGCCGTTTCCGTTGTTGATTTAATTTATTAATATTTGGGGGCCTCGCACTCAGTTTCCGTTGTTGATTTTATATATTAATATTTGGGGGCCGTTTCCGTTGTTGATTTAATTTATTAATCTTTGGGGGCCTCGCACTCAGTTTCCGCTACATCTAAAACCTAAACCCTCACCTCGTTCTTTCCCACACGTTGTCATCGCTAGCGATGTAATCGCTAGTGATGTACATGTCAATGCGACGTGTTAGCATGCGTCGCGATAGCATGCGGTGTGCAGCCGCACGCGATGTAATAGTCGCAATGCGATAGCAACGCAATGCATTACTTTCATTGTAACGGGTGTTTCCCCTGGAGGCAAATCTTCTGGCCCTTTACGCAGCTGCAGTGTAGGAAAAGCACTATTACATTTACCAACGAGGTACCACTTACTGATTAGCCAGTAGAAAGTACTCCAGTTGAGTATAGGTATTGCACAAAACGGTGGCTTCTTCATGGATAACTATGCAGGGCAGGATTCATTCTGGCACGAGGCTCCTGTCACAACAATTAAACCTCAACAGGAAGCACTTACAGAATATCAGGTGCCCGAGTTGAAGCGCAAATTCTGTAACGTTTTAATCAGCACAAAACATTAGTGAGCACGGTCGAGGTGGGGCAAGTGTGCTTTATCCCCGTCTCTGCCGTCGAAAATTAGCTGTAATTCTTCGGGGAGGTCTTTGCATCCATGAGTTTCTCGAGCGTGATCCCCGTGTAATTCCTGTCACCAGGAGGCTGCTTTCTCCTCATATGATGCCCTGCTTGCTCTCTGACCCTTTATACATGAGGCAAGTGAACACGCACCGAAGCCCCGTCCGTTTGGCCCCGCACCCACACACTAGCGGTAGGAAACGTCTTCCCGCCCTTTCCCTATGATGGACAGCTCACTCAAGGGACCTCGCCGCCTTTTTGGCGCGGTGGCAAAATTACAGGCACACACGGTCACTGGAGACAAATCCGCTGGCCCTTTACGCAACTGCAGTGTAGGAAAAGAACTATTACATTTACCCAACGAGGTAGCACTTACTGATTAGCCAGTAGAAAGTACTCCAGTTGAGTAGAGGTATTGCACAAAACGGTGGCATCTTCGTGGAAAACTATGCAGGGCAGGATTCATTCTGGTATGAGGCTCCTGTCACAACAATTAAACCTCAACAGGAAGCATTTACAGAATATCAGGTGCCCGAGTTGAAGCGCAAATTCTGTAAGGTTTTAATCAGCCCAAAACATTAGTGAGCACGGTCGAGGCTGGGCAAGTGTGCTTTATCCCCGTTTCTGCCGTCAAAAATTAGCTGTAATACTTCGGGGAGGTCTTTGCATCCATGAGTTTCACGAGCGTGATCCCCGTGTAATTCCTGTCACCAGAAGGCTGCTTTCTCCTAATATGATGCCCTGCTCGCTCTCTGACCCTTTATACACAAGAGGCATGATTGTGAACACGCATCGAAGCCCCGTCCGTTTGGCCCCGCACACCACACACTAGCGGTAGGAAATGTCTTCCCGCCCTTTCCCTATGATGGACAGCTCACTCAAGGGACCTCGGCGCCTTTTTGGCGCGGTGGCAAAATTACAGGCACACACGGTCACTGGAGACAAATCCTCTGGCCCTTTACGCAGCTGCAGTGTAGGAAAAGCACTATTACGTTTACCCAACGAGGTAGCACTTACTGATTAGCCAGTAGAAAGTACTCCAGTTGAGTAGAGGTATTGCAGAAAACTGTGGCATCTTCGTGGATAACTATGCAGGGCAGGATTCATTCTGGCACGAGGCTCCTGTCACAACAATTAAACCTCAACAGGAAGCACTTACAGAATATCAGGTGCCTGAGTTGAAGCGCAAATTCTGTAACGTTTTAATCAGCCCCAAAACATTAGTGAGCACGGTCGAGGCTGGGCAAATGTGCTTTATCCCCGTCTCTGCCGTCGAAAATTAGCTATAATACTTCGGGGAGGTCTTTGCATCTATGAGTTTCTCAAGCGTGATCCCCGTGTAATTCCTGTCACCAGGAGGCTGCTTTCTCCTCATATGATGCCCTGCTCGCTCTCTGACCCTTTATACACAAGAGGCATGTGAACACGCATCGAAGCCCTGTCTGTTTGGCCCTGCACACCACGAAACAGTCTTTTTTGGGTAAATCCGCGAGTTCGCGAATTTTTTCGTGAACTCATGGATTTTTGTGCCGATTTTGCGCGAATTTGCATATCGCAGATCCGCAAAATTCACCCATACTTAACGAAAAGGCATACGGATAGCTCAGTTGGGGACCCGTTGAGGGCATCCCCCGAGGATATTGGCGGGTGGCGGGCACAAGGAGGGTACCTATGATACCCCCTGCATTTGCATGGATGACGTGGCAGGCACCGCAAAAAAATGCCATAATAAGGGTGAAACCGGTCCTGCATTGCTTGTGTTACAGTTCAGGGAGGACTTGGCCTGGCAGTTCGGACTAGACTGTTCCCTTTGGAGCAGGGTTAAGACTTATTTGCATATGACTAAGTGCAAACTGATGTGGCATGGTGTACAAAATAATGGTAGATTGGGAGAGGCCAATTGTACAAAAGAGAGGGTACTCATGTACCTGGATGAGTTCCTAAGTCAGGGATTGAACAACAGATGTAAACAATTATCCTTAGGCAACTGTTAAACATATGGGCAAACTAATGAAAAGAGGAAAAACCCAGATCATTGTCTGTATCAAAATTATTTAATAATGTCAAAAGTATCAAAAATACAAATAATACAAAAAAAGTAATCAACAGATATTGAATAAATACATGATTTAAGTGCAATATTCAGAATTATACAAATATTAAAAGAGCGATATGTCTCTCCATCTTCAGAAGGGTAAAAACAAGCCTGTGTATTCATTCACGCTCCCACAATCATGCTTCTAAAATAGATGCAAGACTTATATAGATTTTTTGGGGAACCTGAATTATGCAATATATACATATATTTGCATTCTTTTGCTTAACAGTGGTGTGTGCCAGATCAAATTGTAATGATACATTATGATGTACCAGCTCAAGATAGATTACAATTGTTTTAGTTTCCAAAACTTGATATACATATTCGATCTTCTTGGCTTATCCACAGCAAGATAGAGGAAATGTCATTCAGCTTGGCTAATCAAATAGCATCATGTACAGGTACAGAATGGCTTGAAGAGTTTAACCTATGCGCGTTTCGGCTCTGCAGCCTTCATCAGATTGGAAGAGGCCTATGGGAAACCAACTTAGACTGGTGTATGTTCAGAGAAAAACAGTTTATTTAGCGAGGGGACACCCTAAGAAATGGTCATTGGTATGGGGACCCTGGAATCATTACAGAGGTGAGAGTTGTGTGCCACCCAGATCTGCTGAATTCGATGTACCCTCTTCCCCATGAAGTCCCTAATCATGTACTTATGTATTCTTCCTTTCCCCTGATGTGCTATTGGTAGTATGACAACACCTCTGTATTGTGATTTTTTGCTGACACTTGTTTAATAAAAAGAATTATTAAAAAAAAGATTGGAAGAGGCCGTTAGGGATTACCTCAACCTCAAGCCCCTATCCTTTGCTCAGGACCTTGTGTATTTCAATACAATCAAAAAATGTTCTGACTATATCGTGGGGAGCATCTCCGAAATGAAGTTGCCAAGTTATCATACCTGGATTTTAGCTAAAACATTGGGACATCATTTTATTCACATCCAATTTGTATGTCCCCCCTCTAGTAAAGTTCAGATATGCATGGACATCGTACAAAGACCGCCCTGAATGCTGCTGTCTTTATAGCTACACATTTGAAGTATTCACACATATTGTATTATGTCTTTGCTCAGTGCTTTTATCAGAACTGTGAAAATGGCTCAGGCCAGGTTTTATCAAAAAGGTGTTCTGTCGGGCGATAGCGGCTATAAGATGCGCACTGAGGGGGGGACACCCCTAAATGACAGCGAATCTAGTTGTATTTATAATTGTACCCTGGGCATGCTTGAAGGGGAAAGAGTTTGTCAAAAATCAATCTTTTGCCGATGCTTAGCGAGGGAAAGGAAGATGGCAGATTAACTTCGCCAGGGAGAGCACCGTTTGGACTCTCTCTCCTACAGATCCTTTGGTTCTCGGACCCGCATCCTCCACGATGGCGAGCAATTAATACGAGAGCAGATCTAACACCCAACTTACCTAAATCACAGATGCGCAGGCTGTGCTCCCCACCGATCTGTGGCTTTTTCCATCTTGGCAGATTGGTGCGGTGGGGCTCTGTGGTTTGATCTGCCTATCACAGATGCAACGACTTTCAGCACGACCTTGCCTCTGATCGCGCTGTGGCAGCACCTAGATTCGGGATGGCCCCGCAGTGGCTTCTTTTTTTTTTTTATTTCAAAGGATTTTATTAGAAGGTTATTGTATATACAGTAAATAACAAAGAGGGGAGAGAGAGTTTTAGGTGGATTCATTCTCCCTAGTTAATATACATAAACAAAATGAATCCACTCTTATGATAGAGGGGTTTCCCTACTATGGTTGGGAGCACCCAGTGTTGGTAAAATACCCCTCACACACCAAAAGGACCCTTGGTGTCATGCTTCATCATTGGAGTCTTCGCACCCCTCTACGGGATGCGGCATGCTGCGACCTACGATTACGCGGAGCACTTTATCAATGACTACGTGGGGTGTGTGTGAGGGTTTATGTTTTATGTGCGTGAGTGGTGAGGTTATCGACGAGTGATGTTTAAAAAGTGCCTGGATCGTGGGGAAGACGCAAAAAAGAATTTTTATGGGCCCCCGGGCTGGCGCTGTTAAAAGGGTGAAAGAGATGGAGGTGTAGGATGCAGGACAATGTGCATCACCTCCTGTGTGTGTGTGGCAACATGTTTCGAAGTATGGAACTCCTTCTTCAGGAAAGGGTACACAAATCCCCACCTTACTCACGTTTCTCTACTTTAAAAATGTGTTTCATTTACAAAAGTGAGATATGGTGCAGGTTATGCAATGTACCTACAAATTTTAGATATCTTTGTCGCTATACAGCTGACCTGCAGAAGAAGGGGACAAACATTTTTTTTGTGGTGGTCCACTCCTCCAAAGGTTCAGTGACCTGTGGGAAAAGATCAAATGGTGCGGGCTCTGATCTCTAGACATGAGTGTTATACTATGCGTGAAATCGTGCCTGGCGTGAAAAAAGGAAACTGACAAGACACACAGACACTTAACATAAAACACACACTCTAAAAACTATCACACTTTAAAAGTTAGGTTGGTTGCTCATCAATTGGGTTTCTCGTAGTTGTCAAAAATATTAAGGGTTGTAGTTAATGCAGTGAATAGTATAGAAAAAGGCATACTTTCATGAGTTAATTTCAGTGCCTCATGAGCCTCAGGAAAAGTAGGGGTCCTCGTGCTGGTTCGCTACCTATGGATAATACATAGTTTATGCGTTCTCAAGTACTTTCATTGTCGTAGGTTTGGCAATCTGGGTTCCATTGTTTGTATACTCACGATGCCTAAGAGAAAGTTCCTCCTGACTTCCCCGTACGAGGCTCCGCTGAGAGTGCTTGGTCTGCTGGTAGGGGAAGGCTAGTGCTTTCCCTGCTTTGTTCGCTGTACACAGATTTATTGCTTTGTATTTATTTATCCACGTGCCCGCTCTCTCACTCAGTATTTTGTTAAGTTCATATTTCTTCTTTGTCAGGTCAGTGAGCGTGTTCCCATCCGCTAGGTTGGCACAGTGGCCCCTTTCCAGGTCCCTGATCTGATGTTCTAGCTCTGATACCTTTTTGTTTCTTTCCCTGTTCATTCTCGCCTTGATGCTTAGAATTTTCCCTCTTAACGTGGCCTTCATGGCATCCCAAAGGGTGCCTTTGTCTGTGTCTACGTTATCGTTGAATTCGAGGTATTCTTTGATGGCCCACTAAATTTCGGCTAGGTTGGTTGGGTGTTTCAGGATGTCACTGTTCAGTCTCCATCTGCGGCTAGGGAGCTCGTTGTGCCTCCCACTGAGCGATAGGTTAATGTGCGTGTGGTCTGATATTGTTATCGGTGCAATTTCGGTATGGTCTATGAGGTGCGTGTGCGAGGCAGACATGAGGATGTAATCGATCCTGCTGTATGAGTTATGTGGGTGTGAGTAGAATGTGTACTCCCTGGCGTCTGGGTGTTGTCGTCTCCAGGGGTCTCTAAGGTGGAGCTTGGCGCAGAGGTTCCTCAGGGTGTTCTGCTCCTGAGAGCCATGGCTCGCTCTGTTTGGGTGTCTGTCTATAGCCTGGTCAAGCACCTGATTCAGGTCACCCGCCACCAGCAGTAAGTCGTCCTGGGGTAGATTGCCTAGTCTGGTCTCCACCCCCTCCCAAAACGCCTTGTCATCTGTGTTGGGCCCATCTGTTGGCTATGTGGATCATCTCCTCCCCTCTCTTGAGGCTGGTTATCAGTATTCTCCCTTCCTCGTCAGCGTAGTTCTCGTGTAGTGTGAGTTTGGCTTTCCTGTTCATCAGAGTGATGACCCCTCTTTTTTTATGCACGGCTGGCGAGCAGAAAGATTCTCCTATCCAGTTTGCCCTCAGGCGTTGCGCATCCTCTGCTGACAGTTTCGTCTGTTGGAGTACGCAAACATCGCTCTTAAGTTTAGCTAGGTATTCTAGTATTTTCCTCCGTTTGAGTGTATCTGACTGTGTGATGGGTTGTCATCTCTTTACATAAATCTCGCCCGACAGTGTGGTGTCCCTAGTAGTTTGAAATCGTCCTGCATGTCTCCGTGGCGCCTCAAGTGTTATTGCCCTGCCTACAACCAGGCCTGGATGCTCTGGTTGGGGTACTACTTGTTTTACCCTGTCCCCGGGGTGGTAGAAAAGCGTAGTTTGAGTAATAGAAAGAAAAATACAAAGAAATTAGGATACAAAAGAGACTGTACTGGGAGATCCCAATACCCCCCATCCCCCTACTCTGCCCTCCCCCCTCCCCCTCCCCGTACTTTGTTCTACAGGCGTGCGACAGCAAGGATCCCTCCCTCCCCTTCCCCGGAGGATTGCCGTGAGCTTAGTCCCTTATTGCCTTATTAGTGGTCTGCGATCCTCAGTGGTGCCTCAGTGGTCGAAGAGGCTCTTGGGCCCCCTTGGTCAGGGCACATCTTCCCGGGGACATATATGAGCTTATATGAACTTATGGGGGTACTTAAAGGATATGAGAAACTTCCTTTTCTTGAGTCTTGCCTTGCTCGTGGGCCAGCAGCCCGCTTGGAGAGTTTCTGAGGTAGTTCTGTTCCAGGACCTGTAACTTCCTATCTGTGCAAGTCCTGACAGTACAGTCAGTTGAGGTAGATCGGTTGTGTGGTGTAGCCATCATCGTAGGTGAATGCTGGCCGGTTGTGCGTCTGTTTACTAGATTTCCACAGCGTTACCAGCTTTTGCGTTGTCTGGTGGGGCTCTTCTTTTTCCTGTGCCCGGGCTTTGGGCCTCCATGTCCTCTGGGGCTGGGCCTTGTAGATACCTTCTTAGTTCATTGGGGTTCTTGAAGATTGCTGTACCCCATTTATCTGTGATCCTCATTTTTGCTGGGCCCGCAAAGCTGAAGGCGATGTTGTCCCTCCGTAGTCTGTCTCTTCGTGCAAGAAATCCCTTCCTGGTTTCCACTGTTTGTCTTGAGTAGTCCTGCGTGATTATTATCCTGTTGCCGCTGCATCTCAGGTTCTGGTTTTTCCTTGCTACTGCGAAGATTGCTTCTGTTTGGTTTGCTCTTATGGGTTTGCATATGATCGGGCGCGGCCCGCGACCATGCTGTGGTTTGACAGCAGGCACTCTGTACGCCTTGTCCACCTCAAATCGCCTATCGAACATGATCCCCGTCAGTTGTGGCAGTAGTTCCTCTATTAACGCTGTGCAAGACCCTGGCTTGTCTTCTTCTCCTTCAGGCACGCCCAGCAGTCTTATGTTTCCCCTTCTGTTGCGGTCGTCTTGTTCTGCCAGCTGCTTCTGGAGGTTGGTGGATGTCTCGGCTATGTAGCCCATGGCTTTGCTCGATTGGACATTGGCGTCTTCTATGTCGCTGATCCTTTTTTCTGTTGCGTCTATCCTGATGTTCGTTTTGTTCTGGTCCGCTCTTATGGCACCTAGTTCTATAGTTTTTTTGGTTAACTTGGCCAGCTCGTTACCTTCATTTATCTTTTTTAGGATCGTATCTAGTGTAGTTTCGTTCTTGAGGCCATTTTTTAACTTGGAGGGTGAATCAGGCGGGTCTTTTTTGCTTTTCTTAATGTCATTGGTTAGTTTCCCGTCGTGACCTGCCATCGTTTCGAACCCTCTTCTGGCCAGGAAGGTATGGAGTCTACCGTCTTTTTGCTGCCTTGTTGTGTCCCCTCTTGTGCCCCTTTGTTTGTGCTTGGGCTGTCTAGATGGAATCTGCTAGGCTCCCGAATAGCCCTTGTCCTGGTCTTTGCTCCCGCCAGCTCCCTCTCTTTACGTTGTGCCACTCGTGCCTATGGTGGGCCACTGTCTTGTTGCTGTTCGCCCCCCCGCTCCTTTTGAGCCGCCGTGGTGTGAGAATTGTGTTTTTCACTCCGCTTGGCCCGTCGGTCTTCCTTTTACGACCCTTAGTTGGGCTTATTTGGCGAGGGCCCTCGTTTGTACACCCCACCTTCCAGTCGGCTGCTCCCTGCGTTGCGCCTGCAGTTCGGGTTTGGCTGCTTTTGTTCACGCCTGCTAGCCCTATGTTAGGCTACCGCACGTGACACTGTTTGTTGGGGAGCTCCGGTTCGCACCCCTGACCGTCTTACCGCTGGCGCCACCGCAGTGCTCACAGTCGCAGTTTGGGCGTATATCAAGATGTCTGCCCTTGTGGCCTGCTTTTAGTTTCGGTTTTGCCTGTTGTGAGCCTTGGTATCTCCTTGCCGTCAGGGATTGTATGTGGCGCATCCACTAGGGCCTTGCTGCCCAGTGGTACCGTTGCAAGATATTGTTCAAGGTCATGTGGATACCCCGTTTGTCTCCTGTTTAGCTTGGCTGTTACCGCCGTTTGCTCTTAGCTTGCTTACCCCCGCTCCTGCTATGTGTAGGCAGGCTGCGGTGGATGGGGTGGGGTGTTGTTGGTCTTCGGTACACTTCTGTTTGCTCCAAGGTGCCTGCTGCGCTGCTCTCTTTGTTTCAGGGGTCTCCGCCGTTACTGGGCGTTCCCTCGGCCAAGATGGCTACCCCCTGTGTTTGAGCTTTCAGTTTCATCTCGTTTCGTTCGTTTTGGCAAGAACCTTATCTTCTTTTTTCTTTTGGCACCCCCTGCTCCCGCCGGCTCTATGGGGAGCGTGAGGAGTAGGATGGCTCCGGTTTGCTATTCTGCTCCGTTTATGTTGTTTAGGCTCTCTACCTAGTTGCGCTCTTCGTTCGTGTTCGGTGCCGCCCAGTGGGAGTGGCTGCGCCAAGATGTCTGCCCCCTGTGCTTGTGCCTTCGGTTTCGTTTTTGTTTGTTCGGCTTAAGGCCGTTTAATCTTATCTTCTCCCTGCGGGACTTACTTGCGCTGGGGCTGACGTGAGCGGGTGTCGGGAGGCGTGGGGCTGCTTCGGTTCGCTCTCTCCCTTTATCCCTGTCCCACGCTTTGTCTTCGGGCTCTTCGCTCCGTTTGGTACTGTCTGAGCGTCGCCATCTTGTTCCTGCCTCCTTGTTCTTCCTTTCTTGCCTTTGCGGTTATTTCTCGTCTTATGCAGTTCGTTGGTTTGTTCCCTTGTTATCTTCTCTGCTCGGGGAGAGCCGGTGGGATACTCCAGTCCATCGGGCTGCAGACTCCACTCTGGGAGAGGAGTTGGTTGAACTCTGCAGCAGCAGCATCAGCACTGGGGGATTGGAGCAACTCTGCAGGCTGCCCAGCCAGTCATGCTATGGGGGATATTACCGCATGCAGTAAGTTTCAAGTTTCAAGCTCAGGGGAAAACTGGGGTGATGAGCTCCCCCCTTAACTTTAATTACGTTCTTTCTCAAGAACCAGCGCATGTTGTGCCCCCCTTGCTTCTTAGAGGCTCATCTTCACTTACATTAGTAGCTACTATATGCTTACAATCAGGCCTTGATGGCATAAGTCCAGTGTTGCAGGATGCTATAAATGACTCGATCGGTTTGGGACTTTAGCCAGGCAGCAAACTTACTGGCCTCTTCTGAGCCTCTTACGAATCCGTAGGCAGACTTGTCGGAGGGACTTGGGGCACAGCTCGGGACATCAGCCACACCCCAGAATGCCTCAAACACTGCTGAGCCTGCTAAAACTAATTTAGACTCAGAACAAGTAGATCAACATGTTGAGCTTAATGAGCCTATTGCTGAAATCAAGTCCAAAATAATCCCAGGGAGCCCCGTGCTGGCAACAATTCTTCAGGAGGAAAACGACTTAAAGGGACAAGGGGGGCAAAAGGAGGGGTCAAAGGATGGCGAGGTCGGGGGGCTACAAGCTTGGTTTCACTATCCCTGAGGAGCGCCTTAAAAGCATGGCCCCTGCTCAAGTTATGGATGGCTGCGCTGCCAGCCCCCTACGCAGATGGGTGGCTTCTAAGGGCGAAGTTGAAGCCATAATCTCCAGACTAACTAGTCACGGCCGATTAGATGCCCCTGCCCAATCACCTGAGGAGATACCCCAATAAACCCAAGCTGATCATGCTGATCATGAGATTGCAAAACTGTGCCTGGCTCAATCAGAAGACAATGGCAGAATCCTTGGTGGGTCCCCCAATATACCCATTCAGGCTCCTTCGCCTCCTGTTTCAGTATCTGTAGATCAGTCAGACTACATTGCCAAGTTGTCAGACTATATGGCACGAGATCCGATAACCATGAGGAACCTACTCTATCTAAGATCCTGCAGGCCCTAACTACTCAAAGAGTGAAGCCCAAGAATTCTATCTTCAAGCGACTGCCACCAACCGGGATGTCAAACAGGCGCTGATGGATGTCACCACTAAGGTCACCTCACTTTCCTCAAATGTTTCTGATCTGCAGCAGCGGGCTATGACCTTGGAAGAATCTAGCACCACTACTGCCGGTGCTATTAAAAACCAAGAGACCTTGATAACAGCTCTACAGGTCAAGGTCGACGATATGGAAAATCAGCAGTGGCACAACAATTTCAATCAATCAATCAGGGGGTTTATAGAGCACGCTACTCACCTGAGAGGGTCTCGGGTCTCAAGGCACGGGGTTGCAGCTCTGGTTCAGTCAAAGAGCCAGGTCTTGAGGTTCTTCCTGAAGGTATGGAGGGTGGGGGAGTGTCTGATTTTCACTGGGAGCTTGTTCCAGGTTTTGGCAGTGAAGTAGGAGAAAGCTCTTCCTCCTGCGGATGCGGGGGTTCTCTGCGAGGGGGAGATCTGCGGAGCGAAGGTTCCTCTTGCATACGCGGAAGGAGACTCTCTAGTTGAGGTATTTGGGTCCGATGTTGCGGAGGGATTTGTAGGCATGGGTGAGCAGTTTGAAGGTCACTTTCTCAAGTATTTATTTATTTATTTGAGTTTTATGTAGCGCTAGCTAGACCCAGAGGTATCAGAGCCCTTTACATGAGGATCAGAAGTTACAGGCTAACATGTTACATTTGTTCAAGAGCAGTCAAAACATAGGAAACAAAGAAAAATTGCAGAGTTACAGATATTCGTTATCTGAGGGAGGGATGAAGGAGACAGGGAGACTGGGAGAAACGGTGCCCAATGTCCGGCTGGGTAGGTGACAGCCGATGAGATGAACCAGGGTTGATCTCCTAATAACTGAACAGAGCAGCTCCACTGGGCGTCGGACATAATGCTCGAACTCCGCTGTCAGGATAGTGATCAGGTGTACTCAAAGAATGTCAGAGTAGCGCAGTGGGGGGTGAGAAACCATGGACCAAATTAAATGCAGACGCCATCTTGAGGTCAGGCACTGTCCTGAGAGCATTGGGGATGGGGCCTGCGGCGTGCTAATAGTCTGAAGATACTGGCGGCCATGTTAGGGTCAGGCAGCAATCGGCCTCAGCTCCCCGTATGTAGTGGCCCCAGGGACACCTCTCCACACCCTATGTTTGCCAGGTACTCACAGTACTTTACAAGGATGGATGGGCCAGTCTCCCTTTGCTCTTCAAAGGTCACAAAAGCTCAGCAGTGTCCACAGGCGATAGGGGGTCACGCAGTCCCTATAAGCCCACTGGGTCGTATATCCCCCGTCGGCAGGCCAGCGCTGTAGGAGCCGCCATTTTGCCTCACACTGGGGGAGGACCACTCACCTCTGCCTTCAACTACAAGTGCCTCTTGGCTCCGGAAAACAAGTCCGGCATGTCTGCTGCGGCCCGCGATTTCCATACACACGCTGCGGCCGGGCCACACAAGGGGATGGGGGCTCCTGTATGCCTGGATCACATTGGTTGCAGTTCCAGTGTTCAGGGATGCACCCTCGGTATAACTGCTGACCTCTGCTGCGGGCGCCCACTGAGGAAGCAGATGGGGGAGCCCCAGAACTCGCCACTAATCCGGTGCAGTTTCCCGGGGACCCTCCCGATGTCGTGGCCCCCGCTCTGCTACATCAAAACGCGAGTCCACTCCACCCCAAGTGCCATCTTGATGTGTGATCCCCTGCCAAGAATTTAGCTGATATCACAGCAATGCAGGAGCCAGGTGGAATGGCGGCCACAGCAGCAGGCGCTCCCAATGATCCGTTGGGAGTTGACCCTTTCTGCTTGTTTTGTGGTGTTGAAGCTCTGCGCTAGTTTGTTGAGCGCAGGGCTTCCGCGGAGCTTAAGCTCTGAGCAGCCATGATGGAACCAGTTCCCAGCAGATACTGGCTCCTGTCTTCTCGACGGGGAGCCAGTGGAGGTAACGTAGATGTTGGGTCATGTGTTCATGCCGTGGGGTTCCGAGGAAGATTTTGGCTGCATTGTTCTGGATGGTCTGTAGCCTGTGTAGGAGAGTTCTGTTTATTCCGGTGAAGAGGGCGTTGCCTTAGTCCAATCTGCTGGTTATGAGTGTGTAGGTGACGATTTTTCTGCATTCTAAGGGTATCCATTTGAAGGTCTTGTGGAGGATCCAAAGGCAGTTGAAGCTGGTGGAGGCGATGGAGGTGATCTGGCAGTTCATGGTGAGGGAGGAGTTGAGGATGATGCTGAGGTTCTGTGCGTGGTCTGTCGGGGTGGATGGACTCCCGAGGGCGGGTGTTGTTCCAGGCAAGTTGAGCTTCAGGCAGCTACTTTTCATCCAGGAGGCTACGTCTTTCATTCCTGCCTGGAAACAGTGTCTAGTGTCTTCGGGGTTCTTCGTGAGGGAGAAGATGAACTGGGTGTCATTGGCGTAAGATACTATGCTAAGCCTGTGTTGCCTGACGATGGGTCTTTGGAGTTCCCTAAAGGAAGGAAGGCTCAGACCCCAGGATGTATATAGTCATCTTCTTCCAACAGGCATTCCCTGATTTATCTGACTAGGATATGAACTCACAGGTCCAGCGGGCTCATCGGCTACCTCCCTTCACCCCAGAGCGGCTTCAAAGCAGGCCATCCCATCCTCGTCCTTTATTGGTATATATAGGCAATTTTCTGCTCCGACAAGCGCTATTTTTTAAAGTCCGCCCTACTGCACCCATCAAACCCAGAATATTTTGATATCCACTACTGTAAAGATAAGATTAAGTAATCCAAACACTATCCATGTACAACTACATTCAGCTGAACAGTATCTATATAAACTTTTAACCAGCTAGTTACTCAAGCCTAGCAATCCTCTTGTCTGCCCATGTACTTTTCTAATAACCCATCCAGCACTATCTACTTATCCTATTACTCCACCAATATCTAAGCACTTATAAAATCACCTTGCAGTCTGTTTGCAGCACTGTAATCTTTCCAATTACTAGAGATATACTTATGGAATGTCCTAGGTATTAAGAGAAGTACACATACATCATTCTACACACTATGCATGCAGACTTTTAACCACATACATATTATTGGAACAGTCTAGTAAATACTAAGGTACTACCCATGCTGCCTAGGAATTCTCTTCTCAGTCACATGTACTTGTCTAATCACCCATCCAGCACTATGTACTTATATAATCACCAGACACCCTGTTTGTAGCACTGTAATTATTCCCCTTATTAGTCATGTAGTTATGGAATGGCATAGCCACTAAGACAAATATACCTACAATATTCTGTGCAGAATGTATGTAGACGTCTAACTACAAATACACTATTGCTATGCTGCACTAAATACCCAAGTAGTACATATATACCCTAGAAATCTTTCTGTCAATCTCATGCACTTCTCCAATCACCTATCCAGAACTATCTATTTATCTTCTCATTCCACCAATACCTAACCTCTTATAAATTGAGTTAAAACTCTGTTTGCAGCACCGTAATCATTCCAGCTACTAGTCATGCACTTAAGGAATGGCCTAGCTAGTAACACTAGTACAGCTGCAATATTCTGTGCACTATGCATGCAGACTTCTAACCAGCTACATACTATTCATACACTCTTGTAAATACCCACTTAATACCTATGCAGGGTAGAAATGTTCCTGTTAGCCTCATGCACTTTTCAAATCAGTCATCCAGCACTATCTACTTATCCTATCACTCTGCCAATACCTACGCAGTTATAAATTTACTATACACTCTGTTTGCAGTACTGTGATTATTCTACTTACTAGCCATGAACGTATCGAATGGCCTAGCTAGTAACACAACTACAGCTACAATATTTTGTGCACTATCCATGCAGACCTCTAGCTACATACTATTGATACACTCTTCTAAATACCCAGTTAGTACCTATGCAGTCTAGGAATCGTCCAGTCTGTCCCATGCACTTCTTTAATCACTTATCTACCACTATCTTCTTATCCTATTACTCAGCCAATACCTAAGCTCTTATAAATTAACTGTGCACTGTGTTTGTCATCATTCCAATTATTAGTGGTGTACTTATGGAGTGGCCTAGCCACCCACACAAGTACACGTACAATATTCTGTGCACAATCCCTACAGCTTCTAAGCACATACATACCATTGGTACACTCCACTACATACTGAAGTAGTACCCATGCAGCCTAGGATACCTCCTGTCAGTGTCATGCACTTCGTCAATCCCACATCCAGCACTATGTTCTTATTGTATCACTCCGCCAATACCTAAGCACTTATGGAGCAGATTTACAAGTCCCCTGTGCCACCAGTACGTCACTTTCGGTGATGTAGTGAAGGCGCCGGGGACTCTTCCATATGTACAAGGAGAGGAAAAGCCACCCTGCATGGCTTTTCCTCTCCTTGAAAATACGGCCTATTCAAACGCACCACTTTGCGTTGAAGGGGCGTTCCATGGGTGTTGCTGTGTATGTTCCCACAAAACACCCATGGAACAAGACACATCTCAAGATTTTCGAGAAATCGTAAATCTGGAGATACACGTGAATGCTGCGCCACCCTAGAGGTGGTGTAGCGAGGCACAATGAGAAGAAATGTTTTCATTTCTACTCGCTTTTTCCTCTTTCAATGCGTGCTGCATTCCACAGCACACATTGAAGGAGGAAAATGCCTTTAGTGATTGTTTTGGTGCAGGAAGGTGTCCCTTCCTGCACAAAAACTATCTCCCCATGACACAGACATCCTTGCACCATGGTGCAAGGGTGCCTGCATCAGTGCATGGCTGCAGTTTGTGCACCAATGCAGAGGGAAGCACAGAGTTGCAACATATTCATGTAAATATGTCATATCCCTGTGCTACGGAAGTGCCGCAGCGCGGTGCAGCTAAAGTGCTTGCAGTGTCACGCTGCAGCACTTCCTCATAGATCTGCCTCTATAAATTCACCATACACTACTAATGCATTCTTTCAGTCAATCTTGCTCTACACATATATTCAACCAAACTTTCACACATTACCATGCAATTATAGTTCTGTTTTTAACCAGTTAAGGTAGTTCTGATAAGAACTTTTTTTCCTTCTTTTTTCTTTTGTATTTTTTTGTGTTTTTTCAAAAACTGAACAAAAAAAGGAACAAATTCAACAGGAAAATTTTGGAATTAGTTATCATTCCAAAAAGAACAACAACAAAAATTAACAGCGATGGTTGCGTTGGGCAGCACAAACTGCATCCACCGACTGCTCACGGTAGCATATGATTTTTTTACACTTTACACAGTGTAATTCCAGAAAAGCAAATTCTGGTCTTATGTTCATAGCAGGTGTTCCTGATGATGCTCCTGATGTACTGGCCACAGCTGGTGATGGGTTTGGAGCAGCTCGCCTAGTTTCCTCCCGAGCAAGATTGCGAGGATGGAGAGTCCGGAGATGCTTGTACCTGCTGGCAGTGCCGCATGAATACTTTTTCTCACTGCCTATTGAGAGGACTCTCTAGCAAATTTTGCAGGTCACCATCCTGGCATTTACTTTTTTTTCTCCTGCTGGAAAAGTGAAGAACTTCCACACAACAGATTCTGGCCTCTGTTTGGGTGGGGCCTCCTCCAAGACTTCTTCATCCGAAGATACTTGCACCTGCTTCTGTCCTGATGCCATTTTTTTTATAGTTTTTGAAAAACACCAGAAAAAAGCCGGGAAAGAGATGTTCCTCTGAAGATACTCCAACAAGAATGATTAAAAATAGTTACAGTGAGAAATGTTATGAACCAATCAAATCTTTTTTTTTTAGGTCACATGGGATCCGCACACCGTGCACTCAAGAAGCGCTCACCGACGCGACTTTGCGAAAATATATTAAAAATAATATACGTTTATTACAAGTAGAAGTATATTATTTTTATGAATACCTTAGATAATCTCTTGCCCTAATATGCACATTAAATACACATACATATCATTTTAGAACATAAAAAATATTGCGGGAGTCGCTCACCCAGCGCGCCCCAGCACATATATGGCGTCATGTGGGGACCGCCACGCGCAAGCATTGTGTACCGTAATGCGCATGTATCGTGAATACGCTGGAGCAGGAGTCACGGACTAGTCTCATACCAGTCGCGCACACCACGTAACATTGTACGTATATGACGTAACTGAAAAAAATATGCACTCGTCGCTCACCATACGCGGATCCTTCACGACTTTTCCAAAATGGCGACTAGAATACGCAGACCTGCTGCGGTAGGTACGGTTTGGGTGTGCGACTCTCCCCAAAAAATTTTAAAAAACTATTTAAAAAAGAAAATTATATAAATATATTAAAATACAAAAATAAACAAAATAATTAAAAATATTTAAAATATTTATAAATAAACAGTTAAAAAATTGTAGAAATTCAGTAAAAAAAATAGGTAAAACTACTATTACACTTAAAAATTTGCATTTAAAAAACCTTTGAAATTCACTGAAAAAACCATAGGTTTGAGAGATGTTATAGTTAGAAATTAGCATTTAAAAAACCTTTGAAATTCACAGAAAAAACCATAGGTTTCAGAGAGGTTATAGTTAGGAATTAGCATTTAGAAGACCTTTGAAATTCACTGAAAAAAACATAGGTGTCAGAGACGTTATAGTTAGGAATTAGCATTTAAAAAACCTTAGAAATTCACTGAAAAAAACATAGGTTTCATGAGTGTTATAGTTAGCTGGATATTTCATTTGTACAAAACCATAGAAATTCCTCCGTTATTGTTAGTTCTGCTAACTATAACTCGCGCGCGCCCGCAATGCACTGCTGATGATGTCACATATTACATCATTCATCATATGGTCAGTGACATCATTGATGACATCTCAAATGACATCACTGATGACATCATCCACGTGAAAATCTGATACACCTCATCACACACTGATATAACCTTTGATCACTTACTGTAAATACCATATTTGAAACCATTAACACACACATACCAGTTACTACATACGCACTCACTGATCCTAAGTCTACACACACAACTGTCCATTCACCCACAGAATCACTTATACATGCAGTCACTGATCAATAGAACACTATCAAATGTAGTCATACCCCTACATAAACATTGACACATCAGCAGTCATCCTAGTCGGTTATGCAGTGTTAAAATATCACTATTACAATTATACTCTCATTCATACAGTTACTTTCACAATCACTGACTGTTACGTATACTTATTTATATACACCAACTCTCATATACAATGTTTTTTATTTTTCTACTTTATTGGAGATGTACCACTGACACATATATTCGCTTACCAACACACAAATAAACACACTCAGCCACCCAAACAACTATTTCCATAAACACTCTTAACTCCTTAGGAGCGTTGTAAATTCCTCCCCAGTGCTGCGCTGTCCATTATCCGGTGCTGAACTGGATGTCCAGCGGTCGCACGCAGCACTGGGGAGGTAGTGGCCGTGACGACCGTTGGCCGACGGCAGCAATTAAGGGGTTAAACCCATACACCTAGACAATCAACCACTCACACATCTATGCATAGAGTTACAACCCCCACCCAACCACAGATTCACTCAGACAACTAATCAATAACTAATATAGACACTCAAGTAGTTAGTGACCAATTGATGCAGCAGGTTATACAACAACAGAGACAGTGATGCACACATTCACATACTTTAGTTACTAACCCATGTATTTAGTGCGACACTTTTAATTACTCACTTAAACAGACAGTCAGACACCTACTAAATCCTCCATCCACACGATTATATATCGACTCAATCTTCAATACAGATTGGTATATATCTATTAGATATGTAAATTTCAAACAAAACTACATTCACTGGATGATGTCATAAGTGATATCATCAGTGATGTCATTTGAGATGTCATCAGTGTTGTCATCAGTGATGTCACTGACCATGTCATGAATGATGTAACATCATCAGCAGTGCATTGCAGGCACGCGAGTTATAGTTAGCAGAACTAACTATAACGGAGGAATTTATATGGTTTTGTACAAATTAAATGTCCAGCTAACTATAACACTCATGAAACCTGTTTTTTTCAGTGAATTTCTAAGGTTTTTTAAATGTTAATTCTTAACTTTAACGGCTCAGAAATCTATGTTTTTTTCCAGTGAATATATATAAGAAGCGCTGTATAGCATAGAATTTATACTGGAGGCACACCCTTCCAGTTCAAATTCCTATAAGTAGACAAACTCAGAAGATTCCCAAAAATGTGATTCTTGTTGCGCACTATAGTGAACATGCAGTGCTTTTTTTGTTAAAGAAAGTAACACCTTTCCCCTTTTTAGGTCTCACATTAGGCAGCGCATGCACTGCCTCTACGAGACATTAAGTAATCTGTATGTGTTGGCAAGCGGCAGGTAGTTTCTCCTGCTGCTTGCCATTTGGTGAATGTTGGGCCAGCTCCTGTTAGCTGGCTTTTTACTGGCTGTTGATGTCAACTGACTTCTGTGTAGTCCGGAAGCAGCGGGCACCAGCTACAGTCTCTTTACACTCTACGTCCTTATCTGTTTCTTTAAGGACTACTTATTTATCGCCTTGGTGCCTGCCTAACTTGCAGCCACATACATGTACACGGGCACCGTGCTTAGTTTCAGCACAGCACCCGCTTTCAGGGTGCAACAACACCTGCCATGTTTTATTTATAGATGTGACCTTGCTTCTGTTTTATGTACACTAGCACCGTGCTTTTTTTCAGCACGGTGCCCGCTTTTTAGTCTGCCTAAGTGCTTACTGTCCGTGCGCTGCAGTTAAAGGGTGAAAGCTTCCTCGGTATTCAATTATTGGGATATGTTACCTATTGTTTGCTGTTTAAATACTGCTGCCCTCCACAGCCAGCATGCACCCTCTTCACTTACTACGCTACTTAGACACACAGCAGAGGTGCTTCCGACACCCTCCCCCCATTCGTAAATAACAATTGCATAACCTATCTTTGCCTGTCTGTGATTTAAAGCGTCAGGAATCCCTCAGCCCACCGGACCACGTAGGTGCAAAAATTCCTCACTTACTATTTACTTCATGGCAATGACTGTCATTTTTGGTAAAGCCTCATGTTAGGCACAATACGTACCTTGACAATTGACGGGCAGGGAATTATTATGTAGCTTGCAGAGGAAATATTAACAGTCTGTGTTTGAGAATAGCGTGGTTGAAATGAAGCATCATTCTTTTCTGCACCAATAATAACACTCTGTGCAGCAGAGATTGAGATTTGTATAATTGTATAGAGCGCACATTTGCAAATGTGATTCAGACTAAGTAGGCCGTCTTGTGGGTGCACAGAACTACGTCTAAATTAAGTACACCGATTCACATGCGCTCACGAGGTCACACACGATGAAAAGAGGGGAGGAGAGATTTTCTTGGTAAGGAAGATTTTATAGTGTAGGCCTTTGTCAGCTCTTTTATTTTTTTTGTTGTGCCTATTGCAAGTGCAGTGCTTTCCCAAAGTATGGATGTCACTGTCACAGGTCTTTTCTTTGGCTGTTTCAGGACCTGTTAGTTCTGGTTTGCAGTGCCAGGTTTTATAGTTTATTTCCCTCATATAATTACCAAACATTATCCAAGGCTCCATTCGCCAGGCGCCAAGGTTAGATCATGTGAATAGTCAGTGTGTGGGCTGATGACTTTTGGCTGTTTTTGGGTTAGTGTCTGTAGTGACTACTCACGCAAGATATGTTGTGTATCTTCTTTATTAAGTAAGCTGGAGCTGGTAAGAATAAGGGTGCTGTCAGCTTGAGATACAACTCAGGTCTGACCAGCATCTGCATATGCCACATCACATTCCAAGAATACAGTCTACAATTCTACATTCTACACTTACATTCTATTATACCCATTAATCTCAATACTAAGTCACCACACATCTCCCCTCTTAATAAATAAATAAATAAAAAGAAAGAAGAAAACATAATTATCAAAAACCTGCTTTAAAACTCTACTTACAAATATATTCTTCTGAAAACTTAGGTGCAGTTACTCTTCTTCCTCTCTTGGTGAAGATTTGTTGTTTTGCACTGGTTTCACTAACTGACTTCTCAGAAACAGATACATTTGGGACAGGATCTGAGTTAGACTCAAAACCCAAATCCACATTATCCATCACATTAGAAATGTCATCATCAACAACAATGCTATCATGAGCTTGAACAACACTTGGATGGAAAGAAATTGACTCCCTTGTAGTAACAGGATTCAACCACCAGTAGTCATCCATAATACCAGCACGATCACCCCCATTTCCCTCCTTGAAATGGTTACTAACTCTGGTTCTCCTTTCACAATTGTTGCTCAACACATTTGGGATGAGAAATTCGTTTCCAAGATTGGGGCGTGGCTAGAACCTCCTGACATTGCTCCAGAGAGCTATACTGAAGATAAAATAAGATATTGTGGGTTTTAGAGTTTTAGTTTTTAGATTCAAGGGAAGGCATGCTACATGCAAGTTGTATGTCTCTAAAGATGGGCCGTCCATTTTAGGATGGAAAGATCAGAAGAGCTTAAATATCATCCTGGATCCGAACAGCAAGGAACAGGTTTTGGTTTCCTGTGATAGTGAAGACACAAAGAAATGGGCACTCGAGGAATTTCCGTCTGTCTTTTCAGGTAGTATGGGCAAATTAAAAGGTTTCACCCATCATATCCGCTTGAAGGATAGTGCTGTTCCAAGAATCCTTAAAGCAAGAAGTATACCGATGATTATTAGGGATGAAGTAAAATCTGAACTTGAGAAGTTGTTGAATAACAAGGTGATTGAAACAGTAGAGGCACCAGAGTGGGTTTCTCCGTTGGTCGTTGCGCGCAAGGCCAACGGAAAGTGTAGTAGATATTCTCTTCACTGTTCCTCTCTGGCTAGACAATACTGTCATACCTATGACATCATGGAATACCAGGGTGTCTATCTAGCTCACTGTGCCTTTCTATTACCCATTGTGGCAGTTGGTCATCTGAGGCTGAGCTGCCAACAGCAAGCTCCTGGTGGGGTCTACTTACAATCATAACCTGTCTGTCTAGCCTAGAAGGAACCTGCAATAAAGGATCTTAACTTATCAAGTGGACTCTGCATCATTCATTTACCACAGAAAGGCCTGCTTATGTGTGGATTTGAGGTATCTAAATAGTCAAATACTTGTTGATCAGTACCCACTTCCCCGGATAGACGAAATGCTGTCATTGACTAGAGAGGCTAAGTGGTTTTCCACTTTAGACCTATCAGCGGCATATCACCAAATAGTCCTGGATCCTGACAGCAGATATTTGACATCCTTCTGTACCCCTTTTGGTTGCTTTAGATTTAGGCGTATGCCTTTTGGCCTAGCCTCGGCGGCCGCCGTTTTTCTAAGATTAATGTCAAGATTATTTGGTCACATGGAAGAAGTAATTTTTCTACACTTACATTCTATTATACCCATTAATCTCAATACTAAGTCACCACAGTGTCCCAGGTTTTATTGTTGATTTCTCTGATAATATAACAAAGATTAACTGCAGCACGCCTAGATGTATGCAGTCTTCTATACATTGTGAAACACTATAGAGTGTCTTGACAAGTTCAAAACTGCTCTCATTTGAAATGTGGGCCAATTTTATTTGTCTGAATAGCTAAATGAGTGGCACTTTTAGTCAGCTGTCAGGGTTTCTTTTCCTATTCCAGGCCTGCCCTGGGTGGGGGATGTGTGGTAAATAGTTATATGTAATTTCCCTCTCTACCACTGCTTCAGAATGTCCTGTGACATCATGGAATGTTAAGTGCCTGACTCTAGCTAGAGAGTCAGTTGGTCATCTCAGGCTGAGGAGCTGGAAGCTCTCTCCTGGTGGGGTTTTATCCTTATATCTTCCTATGCTGTAATCTGCCACCTATCTATCTACAAATAAAGAGGGATCTACTACTACACTTGGACTACGCATCATTCATTGTGTACCACAGTTTGGCGACGTTTCTTGGACTAACCTACGCTGCAAGAGAAGAGGGTTGAAACTCAGCATTAAGGAAACCAAGGACTGTTCTGTATCCAACTAAAATTAAAACAGGAATAAGCTGATGTTCTACTAAGGTCAGAGAAGCGCCCAGTAAACCCCACCAGTGTCCCTTTTCATCTTGGACAGCCTGTACCCTGGGTGTTTGTTGTGAGAAGGAACCAACTGTCACCTGAATGTCACCTGGACTTTGCCTGCCTCCAGCCACAAAAGCGTCTGAGTTTCAGCTGGCCTGATCACCCTACTGTTCCTCTACAGCTTTTGTTCTGTGACAATTCGTATTTTTCCCAACTACTGTGAAACAGGTGAGTCCCACAGTGTGGGCACATCTAAACCTGTGAGCGCCTGCTGTGCCTGTTTTCACGGACTTGCCCCGGCATTGACAGTGCCAACTATGATCTATGCTGTCTGCTCGCATCTGAGTGTTTCATAAGTTTGTCAGCGCCGAAATTTGAGGAGTATTACCGAGGTTTAGTGCTCTGAATGGCCTACAGCTGACTTGTGTAAGAAGACCGACAGACAACCCTTTGTCAACCGTTGTCGAGTGTACAGAGAAATGCCAGCTGTTGCGCTGATCTGGAGATGCGAAGGCAAGTTGTGCGCGTCTACTGAGGGACAGTATGTTGTATATAAACTTTCAAAGTTGGGTTTCACATTGCTTTTCCTTTCTCACCGCACAACTCAAGACAGTTCAACAGTCACATAAAATTTTAAAATAAGTGCGCGAGTTGGGTGATGCACTTACCTTACCTCATTGTCGCGAGGAGCACCTCAGTGGCTATTCTGACGTTATAGAACTTAGCTGGTTCTCGCATACTCTTGCCGGGCACGTTAGTGCTTGATTTGCCAGGATCTCTACCTTGTTTTTTTTTAAGGAGGGTGGATGGGCATGTAATGTAATTTGCATTTTATTCATCTGTGCATCTAATGTTTATCTTTCTACATGCCTCTTTTATTGTTCTTTGTTTCTGCTTTCATGCTTGACTTTCCTGCTTTTCAAATTGTCTCTTTTACTAGCTCTGAAGTTTACAGTCTCCTCTGAATCCTTCTGCTCCTTCTTGACTTCTTTCTTGCTGCTGTTTGTTAACGGAAGAGGATGTGTGGTAAATAGTTATATGTAATTTCCCTCTCTACCACTGCTTCAGAATGTCCTGTGACATCATGGAATGTTAAGTGCCTGACTCTAGCTAGAGAGTCAGTTGGTCATCTCAGGCTGAGGAGCTGGAAGCTCTCTCCTGGTGGGGTTTTATCCTTATATCTTCCTATGCTGTAATCTGCCACCTATCTATCTACAAATAAAGAGGGATCTACTACTACACCTGGACTACGCATCATTCATTGTGTACCACAGGATGTTTCTTTTCCAGTCTGGCTGGCAGATACAAGTGAGCTCTGACAGCTCAGGACTGGCCCATCTGCAGCTGTTCAACCTACATTAACCTACTATGCCACATTAATGTTTTTAGCCATATTGTACTAAGAACCAGAGGCATGCTCTTCTTAATCTCAGTATATTTTTGACATACTGGCCTCTAAAAATTCCTTTTTGCCTGCTGCACAGTGTTTGTACTCAAGTGAGGTCTTGTCAGGCTAAGCAAGTGTCTCACAGCTCCCTGCAAATGTCCTTCTAGTGTGTCTTCATTGCCGTGAAAGGCTTGGCCGCAATTGTTTTACAATGTAGTCATATTAGAAAGAGGGTGTAGGTTAGTGACCTTTCATTTCAGTAGTTTTCCATTATTTTCAAGATATGTTTAGAGCTTCTTATTGTTCAAAATATAGTAATTTCTGATATTTATTTCTTCCAATGCACTTCATTCTATCATTTTTTTAAATGCAGAAAGAGCCACCCTAAGTGTCACACATTTGGCAGCTGAATGTGACTCATAAGTACATTAAAACTATTGAAATGTTACACATGATCAACCTCAAAACGTTTCAGCTATCACAGACTGAGTGCATAAGAAATGAAGAGGCTGAACATTGTGCACTGTGCAGAAAGGAATGGGTGCTGTTGTACAAAAGGCATTGTCATTTACAATGCCAATAGCTCAAAGTTTCGCAAATGCGAGACCTATTGCATTGTAAATGCTTGTTTACACTTGCACCAAGTAGGCATGAGTATGTAGCACAATCCGGCTACCTAGGTAGATCAGTCTTTGCGTCAAAACCATTGGGTGTTCGGCACCAGTAAAACTCCCTTGACACAAAAAGACAAAAAAGCTGTTTTCGAGCTGTAAAAAGTCTCTATTTGCAGAGTACTTTATATTTCTTTGTCTCTTGCTAGTGCTGGTGCAAAGGCTTCATAAATCTGGGTTTGGATATTTATAGAGCAACCTTGGCTTCTACTTTATGCAGCGCGAACTTAAGCACATGATTTATCGCCAAAGGTTCCACAGAATGTGCCACACCTCAGTCATAGAATATTCAACTCAAAAGTGCAAAGAGTCATGAAAAGTCAGCAAATACAAGTGTCAAGGCATGTGTTGACAATTTATGATCCCCTTAGAGGGAACTGAAAAGCACATTACTACCAGCTCATTCACAGCTGGAAATGTTCCCAAAGGTTGTTTTAGCATTGATAATGATTTTATGTAAACTCTATGGTATCATCTAAACTCTCTCACCCTTTAGGTGTTGCTAGAAAAGTAATTGACTACATATCGACCACAAAGTGCACGAACATGGATGGTTAACCACACAAACGATAAGACAAGCAGATAAGGCAGACAGAAAATCTTTAAGAGAACCCATTACCTGGTTGTACTGTTACAGAAACCGTCTTCATTGAAGATGCTGCACTGGATCCACGAGTAGTCATGATATCAGTCATGTTTTCGGTGTCAGATGTAGGAAGAGAGAGCAGGTTCTGTGTTGTATTCTGTGGTTCTGTTGCATTGTTGACGTCACTATTGCTCGGTTTCGTCATGTTTGCAGTTGTCATGAAGGATTCATTATCCTGGGAAGTTTGAGGCATTGTTGTCACTGCTGTGCTGTTTATGTCAGCACCATTCGTCAGGTCTGTGATTAGAGGCGGTGCAGTGGTAGTAAGACACGCCACGGTGCAAATCATACCTAAGCAGAAAAAAAAAAGTTATATGCATATTATTAACCTGGACGTAAAGCATTTCTCTTAACGTTGAAAAGCTATGATTTCAGCAAACAATTAGGATGTTTACAGGTTTTTATTTCAAGATTTAGCAATAAAAACATTTCCCAAAATAGGACTCCGGAAATATCTGCCCCTTCTGTCGTTTGCTCAATCACATCAGAGCTTTTTGTTTTATTGACAAAAATGTGCTGTGCCTAGGGAGACATTTTTGAAATCAGTGTTCAATGCAATGTAGCAATGCAGACTTACGTTCGGGAATTGTCTGATGCTGAATTAATTTTGTACCTGAATGTTCTTGTATGTGACCAGGAGCATGTGTGATTTTAACCAGAGGATTCCTCTTTTGATAGTATTCAAATTCATGTTTTCTTGGACCGCCTGGTGTCGTGGTCTTTACACACTCCTCCATGCAGAGCCCTGCTTTTTAAACACAAACTCAGTGAAAGTGTTCTGGTCGAGTGGATTCGCTTCAAGTACCTGTGTCTGACTTCCTTGGTGTAGGACAGAGAGGACAAAGGAATATTCAAACAATTAGGCTGAACTAGCTGGCTTATTTGAATTTTCCTTACGGTTTATGATGCTTTGTAGACACCTTGTTTTGGATGGATGCACAAGCGTGTCTCAAATAACTGTCTTGGCTCTAACCATCTAATTCTGCACAGTTTTTGTCTCTTTAGTTGGGCTTAAAGTGAGAGGCCTTCTCTCTTTTGAATAATCACTCTGTACACTGCCTTTTCTAGCAGGGATTTCTGCAGTGGTGATAGCCCTTTGGTGCATATTGTTCGTAGGAGTGCTGGGTTCTGATTTGATGCAGGTCATGCCTCCCTCAGGTTTCCCAAGGCCAGGGTTTACCAAACAGTGGGTCTGGAACCGATATTTGGTGGGTCGCGAAAGCTCGAGCAATAAATAAAAATGCCTTTAAATTCTGGGGCTTATTTACAAGCCCCTTGCTTCGCCTTCTGCTGCCATTGCGTCACTTTTTCTGTCGCAACGGCGGCGCTGCATCTGCTCCATATTTACACGGATGCAGATGCGTCCCTTCTTTACAGGCTGCATCAGTTTTCACCTGTGTGAAAATCACCTACGCCGCCTCAGATTTAAATCTGTGCAAGGTAGGTGTTCCATTGGAAACGCTTTACCTTGAAACTGACACATGGGGCCTCATTTATGAAAAGTGACGCATCGCTGCGAGAAAACAGCGATGCGTCACTTTTCATTGCGCCCTCCTTGCGACCCCAATGATGCGTCATATTTACATTATGACGCATCATTGCGCAAGGACTTACAGATACGTCAGTATTTGTGACGTATCTGTAAGCGCAAAAGTGACGCATTGCTGGAGTGTGTCACAAAAGTGACGCAACTCCAGCAATGCGTCCTTTCACATGGGGCAAGCCCCATGTGAAAGGGCTTGTGTCAGTCTTACGCCTGCTGTGAGGCAGGCACATGATTTTGACGCAACAGCATCCTAAAGGTGACGCAGTGAAATCTCATAGATTTCACTGCGTCACTATTACGAGGCTTTTTGCGGGGGAACGCCCCCTCTGCATACATTATACCTGACGCAGGTATAATGTAGCACAGGGGTTTACAAAGTGACGCATCTGCTTAGATGCGTCACTTTGTAAATAGTGTGCAACAGGTGGCATGTTTTACGCCGCCGATGCGTCACAAAAAGTGATGCATCGGAAGCGCAAAACTGACGCAAGGCCTCATAAATGAGGCCCATGGTATTTAGCACTTTTTTTTTCACGCAGCCTGCTGCTTTGCTGCCAATGTGTCCCAATCCATATGCCTGCCAAACCCATGCATGGGAAGGACGCATTGGCTGTTGAATTCCTATGATGGGTATGACATCCCCCAACAGGTAAGTGCATACATAAGGTAGGTAGTGGAATGCTGTGGCTCACTGGTTGGAGGTGGCAGACCCGGGAGCAGAAGTCGGTCCGGGACCAGGGTTCAATTCCCGATGCGGCAGGGTCGTGGACCAGGGTCAGCGGACTCAACAATTCTCGCCTCGGTGCCTACTCTAACCTGGGGTCCCACTCGGCAACTCTGAGCATTAGCTTGCCTAATCTCCACAACGGCCCCATCAACGCAGGGGATGCCTGGCTCCACCTTGGGGATTCCCAGTAGGGACCATCCCACAGGGAAAGCCAGGATGGGTTCCCCAGCGGTATACAGCGCCGGGACGCCCCTATGCTGGGGCAGCTGTGCGCTTTACAAGTATACGACATTTAAGACAGTAAATGTCACATTTTGTAACAATATTGTCTTATGTCAAGCACAGAAGTGGGCATAGTGCTACACATATAAGTACACTCTGCCCACTTGTATGCGTGACATACAGGACCTATGTAATTGAGCGCAAAGTGAGTTTTCCACCTTTTCACGCTTTATTATTTTGGTCCTCATACAATCGATGATAGGACACTGAAAACTGATGCATCGCCTCTGTATTTTGACGCATTGCTGGAGATCCGTCGGTTTTCACACCAACTTCAGCGATGTGCAAAACAAACCTGCGCCGTGGTGCACCATCTTGGTAATATGGTGCATCCATGGTGGCGCAATGGTTTCTTCAGCAGGCAGAAAAAACTGATGTATCGCTGCTTTAACATAGCAATGCGTCAATTTCTTGTAAATGAGGCACACTTTGTGTTTATATGGTCGCATTAGCTTGTGCTTCAAAGTCAGAGGTCAAATGTCAGGCTATGTCTTCTGACAAATTGCAGCTTATTCTTTAAACTTCGGGATTGGTGCCTACTTTTCTTTTTCTGACTGCAAAGAGAGAGGAGTGTTTAAAGTGAATTGTGTGACAATCTTGCTGGAGTATAGCGAGTGTGAAAGGAAAGGCTGTAGGATTTTGTTTTTGGAAACACACAGCAAAATGTAAATACCTGTAAATGCATTTTATGTATTCAGCAGTTAGGAAAGCAAAAACGAAGTATACATAATTGTAATTCTGAAGTGTGCTGTAAATAGAGATTTTGGTGATGCATAAATGATGAATATTCACAGGAACCCGACTCCAACGCAGTATCATTGTGTGCTATATAGTTTTATTAGCAAAACGAAAATGGGCTCTCCATAAATGAGAATGCTCTATCACACAATGCTTTAGTTACATTCAAAAATCTCCCCATCTCATGTCCATTAAAGGTAGGTTGGTCACGAAAGTCTGCCATACTAAAAATTGGGTTGTGGTTCAATAAAGTTTGGGAATCCCATCCCTAGGCAACTGTATGCACTTCTAATTCTCATTTACTTTATTTAACTTTTTGGTACTTGGGTTTTCTCTATTGAGAGTGGTAATAACAACAGAAAATGCCATCCTGTCCTTCTCACCACAGTTCCTTTTCTGTCTGTATTCCTCCCTGTATGGATTGTTGTTCTAACAAGCATGTACCCAGGTAACAAGAACTTCCTCAACACCTGGGTGAAGCCTAATTGAGCTCAAGATGAGCATGATAATCAGTCCACAAATCACATGATGGGTGAATTTGATTGAGTATCTGGTGTGGCCACGTGGGGTATCCTATGATTATTCCACTATCAAACAGACATTACCATGCATGAATGGTTCCAGTTGTGATTTCCAATTGAAACTACAACATAACATGATTGCCACCTTTGGACCATTCTTTAAGTACATGTTATTAAGTTTGGCTTTGTTTAACTGTCTCCTTCTGTCTTTTTGTCCTTTAGAGAGCAATGGTCTAAGGAGAACATAATTGTAAAATGAGTAGAAATCCTAAATAGATAGTCTCTTACAGGGTATAGTTGGGGGTGATCCGTTATATTTCTATTGAACTCCTGGTTGCATGTCACCTCCCACATCATGACACTGTTAGCTGACAATTTCGCTGACTTTATACGATAGTTAGAAGGCAGAGACTTTGACGTCCTGACGAAGGCTGCTGACCCTTAGTGTACTAGAGATGCTGGTCGAAACAAATTGACGTGAATAAAGGGTAACAGGGTGAGTCATAACCCTGTGATGTCATCCACCTTTAGTTTTTTAACCCGATCAGGACTTCCGCTAATAAAGTTGTTTTTGGATAGCCCTAAATAGTTCTAACAGTTTAGTCACTCTAGCTACTTCATTATAGTAGGATAGAATTTATGTTTTAATATAAAAAAAACTCTTGCTCCTACACGGAGTGGTAGAGGCCACTTTGGACTCAACCGGATCCAGGGTGTGGAACGCCCAGTGATACAGCATTCCACATATTGATGTAAATGAGGTCCTTACATTTCCTATGGTTCTCTCTGTCTAAATAGAGACTGCAAAAAGGGAGTGGGTGTGGTGGGTGTGGGGGGGTGAGTTTGTGTGTGTGTGCATGTGCGTGTGTGTGTATAGATGTACTTGGCAGGGGAATAAAATTTAATTTTAGAAAATGGTAAGCAGTTGAGGAGCAAAACAGAGCAGGGTGTGTGGCGAGGAATTGATCATTATCGCCAATGGCGGTGAGAAGGAAGGGACAGAGGAGTAGTATAGGAGATCAGGAGGAGGGATGTACTAAAAAAAAGCTCAACAGGACAGCAAGGGGTGGAGGAAGCAAGACATAATCTGGGGGGTTGGAGAGCAACATGGAGAGAGTGTAGGGGAAGTAGCTCACAGTGAAGAGGAGGCAAGAGCAAGAAAATGCATGCACTCTCATGTATTGCTGAAAGTAAATAAAAATATTGGTCCAGCTCGAACTGCCAGGCCAGGTCCTCCCTGGACTGGAAAGAAGAATCCTAGGACCGGTTCGTATTTTCATCCCTCCTCAGCCAGGATAGCTTGACTCCAGTGGCATGGAGAGCATGGGACCCACCTCTGGGCATACCCGCCCCACTCGGGGTGACAAATACAAAAAGAACAGTTGATGGACAGAATGCATAACAATGTCATACATTCACTCCAGTACAGAGATCTGGGCCTAAATCCATCGTTTGTTTGCTCACCATGCCATTCCAGTTTGGACCCAGCCATATGCAATCAGTCTTGACCCTGCACCCTATGGGAACAGTCCAGCCAGAACTGCCAGGCCAGGTCCTCCCTGGGCTGGAAACAAGCATCCTAGGACCGGTTTCGGGCTTCAGGGTCAAGGCTGATTTGCCTATAGCTGTGTCTGAACTGGGGTGGCGAAGTGAGCTAAAGAATGATGATGGATTTAAACCCAGATCTGTGACTGGGGGTGAGTGTCTGAAAAGCTTCAGCACTCTGTCCATCATCTCCTTGTGTTTGCTTTGTTTGCCCTAAGTTGGCAGGGTATGCCCAGACGTGGGTCCCTTGCTCACTTTGCCACTGGATTCAAGCTAGCCCGGCTGATGAGGGCTGTTAGCCCAAAACCGGTCCCAGGATGCTTGTTTCCAGTCCAGGGTAGACATGGCTTGGCAGTTCGGGCTGGACTGTTCCCATGAGGCACAGGGTCATGGCTGATTTGCATATAGCTGTGTCTGAACTGGTGTGACAAAGTGAGCTAAAGAACGATGATGGATTCAACCCAGATCTGTGACTAGGGGTGAGTGCCTGAAAAGTTTCAGCTCTCCGTCCATCATCTCCTTGTGTTTGCATTGTTTACTTCTAGCCACGATTTCAGGTGCTGCAGAAGACAGGCTGCATATAGCTTTGCTTCCACATCCGTTAATGCTATGAGTCTATAGCATGTTGTTAATCGAGGATTTCTGCTTTTATATATTGTCTGGAAAATGGGGCCTTTCCAGGAATCTGGGATGGAGTTCGTAATATATACCTCATTAAATAAAGGGGTAAAGTATTCTGTCCAATAAGACAGATTTTCTTTGAAAACAGTGGGGCATATTATCAAGAAAGGGCGTTACATTATCGCCGCTTTTATCGGCAGGAAACTGCCGATAAAGCGGCGATAATGGGCTTGATAATATGCTCTATGAATTCCAATCGTAGCCCAGGTTAGATGTGAAGACATCTAACATGGGCTACGATTGGAATTCATAGAGCATATTATCAAGCCCATTATCGCCGCTTTATCGGCAGTTTCCTGCCGATAAAAGCGGCGATAATGTAACGCCCTTACTTGATAATATGCCCCAGTGTTTGGTATACCATTCGGCCCTGCTGCTCCCTCTGATTTTAAATTCTTTATCATTTTTTCTAGTTGGTTGATTTCCACGGCCGGTGTGAAATATTCCAAGCTGCTTGTTATATTCTTTTTGTCCCTTTTATCATTTGGTGATGTTACCAAGCGTGTTGATGTTTGGCATATACTCCTATTTCAGTCATTCACCACGTGATCTTGCATTCCTTTTTCCTCTGTTTTGGTATATATTTCCCCTATGTGTTTTTCCCACGTAGCAGCGTTAATACCTGAATTTTGGTGTTGTTTGTGCTCTACAGACAGGCCATTTATCAATTGCCAGAATTGTTTACAATTTCGTTGTCGCCTTGCTAGGAGCAATTTATTCCAGAGATCTGTTTGATATCTTATTTTTGCTTCCCAACAGTTTTTTTATATTGAGTTTTCAGTTCCCGTAGTCTGTTGTTATCACTTCTTTCCCCTTGCTGAAGCTGTTTCATTAGAATTCTGCTTTCTCATAAACTTTGCATTTTTTCTCGTACAGTTTTTTTCTGTACATATTTGCTTTTTTGTTCCTTTGTTTTGCTTTCTATTCCCATTGATCCAACATGTCTGCCTTTTTATTGTGAATTTTTCTAGTAGTGTGCTTTTTAATCGTTCCCATGCTATTTTTTAATCCCCTTCTTTTATTTGTTCATTTTTGTTCCTTTTTTATTTTTTTAGTAAGTACTGATTAACACTCCTCTAAAGTGACAATAGTTTTGATCCTGGCAGAGTTACCACATCTGCGCACTTTCGATGTATTTCCCACTACCTTCATTATGTAACTCATTCCTTAAGTCAAAGTGTTTTTGAGTTTAATGTTGCCTCAATTTTAAAGCAAGATATAAAGCATATTATATTTGGCTCAACTTTCAAGTTCATTACAAATCCGGAGGTTGTGTTGCTTGCAAATACTGTATAGAAACGGAAACTTTTGAACATCTGAATGTCAAGTATTCATTGAAAAATGTAACAAATTGAAAAACACCTGTGGGGTGATTTACGCCATTTGGTGCCCCTTATTCCATGATTTACATAGGACATACGATGGCAAATTATTGAAGTAATATCACCACACTCACATGGTAGGAATGTTGCTGCAAAATTGGCTCTACATGAATGCAAATGGATGGAAAAGGTGAAATATGTGAAGCATGGACTAAATGGGATGGGGAAGTGGGGTCAATGGATTACTTTACTCAACAGCTGTTTCATTTACTTGCAGCTGCATGTGCCTATGTTGTATAATGTAGCATGTGTCCTGTTTGATTTACATCACCACTCTCCACAGGTTGTTGCAAATCCACCATGTCTAAGATATTGGAGACCGGAAGTGGTAGAGGAGATATATATTCACTGAACAAACCACAGGTTTCAGGGGTGTTATAGTTAGTTGGACATTTCACTCGTACAAAACCATTGAAATTTCCCCGTTATAGTTAGTTGTGCTAACTATAACTCACGCGCCCGCAATCCACTGCTGATGATGTCACATATTACATCATTCATGACATGGTCAGTGACATCACTGATGACATCATCCAGTGAATGTGGTTTGGTTCGATATTTAAATAAGTATTATATTATTATATATATATATATATATATATATATATATATATATATATATATATATATATATATATATATATATATATATTCACTGAAAAAACCATAGGTTTCACACCAGTTATAGTTACCTGGAAATTTTACTGACATAAAACCAATGAAATTCCTACGTTATAGTTAGTTGGACTCACTATAACTCGCGCGCCCGCAATGCACTGCTGATGATGTCACATATTACATCATTCATGACATGGTTAGTGACATCACTGATGACATCTCAAATGACATCACTGATGACATCTCAAATGACATCACTGATGACATCACTGATGACATCATTCAGTGTCTGTGTGTTTCTGTAAAGTTAAAATATGTTTTACATATTGAAGAGTAAGTGTATCTATGAGTGTCTGGATGAAGGATTTAGTAGGTGCATGACTGACTGCATGAGTGAGTAATTAAATGTGTCTTAGTGAATGCATGGGTATCTGACTAAACTGTCTGAATGTGTACATCATTATGTTTGTTGTTGTGTAAGCTGCTGCATGTGAGAGTTGTCATATATAAATGACTATATCTAACTGCCTGTGATTGCATAAGTGACTATATCTATCAATATGTACTTGTATCAGTGATTGTAAAACACAGTAAGTATATGTTAGTCTATGTTTAAATAAGCAAGGTTTTGTGTGTATAACTGTATAGTTGTGGAAATGGGAGTGTGATTGATTCTTTACATAACTGACTAGGTGTAGGAGTAACTCAATGGATGAGTGACAGTGTGTGAGTCCCTGTATTGGTGTATGAGTGTATATGTTGGTCTTGTATTGATGAGTGACTGTATGCATGAAAGATTGTATGGGTGAATGAGTGGATGTGTGTGTAGACCTAGAAATCAGTGAGTGCATATGTGGTTAAGTGGTTTTACTGTGTCAATGGTTTCAAGAATGGTAGTTTCTATTTAACACTAGGTGTATAATGTGTTAGATTACAGTGTGAGGAGGTGTATTGTATTATCACATGGATGATGTCATCAGTGATGTCATCAGTGATGTCAATTGAGATGTCATCAGTGATGTCATCAGTGATGTCATCAGTGATGTCATCAGTGACGTCATCAGTGATGTCACTAACCATGTCATGAATGATGTAATATGTGACATCATCAGCAGTGCATTGAGGGTGTGCGAGTTATAGTGAGTCCAACTAACTATAACGTGGGAATTTCATTGGTTTTATGTCAGTAAAATTTCCAGGTTACTATAACTGGTGTGAAACCTATGGTTTTTTCAGTGAATTTAATAGGTTTTTTAAATGCTAATTCCTAACTATAACTGGTCTGAAACCTATGGTTTTTTCAGTGAATTTCAATGTTTTTTAAAAAAAACTAATTCCTAACTATAACGTTTGTGAAACTTATGGTTTTTTCAGTGAATTTCATAGTTTTTTTAAAAGCTAATTCCTTTGTATATCGACTTTGTAACCTAAGTTTTTTTTTTTATTAGCTGTTTTTTACAACAATTAATTTTTTTTTGTAAAAAAAATTTATTTGTTTAATGTATATATATATATATTTTTAATTTCCTCGGTGCGCTCACGGTGCGCGCACCCGGAAGTGCTATTTCCCCGTGCGTAAAAAAAAGATCGCAAAACGTCATTTAGGCGCGCCCCCGGAAGCGCATCCGGTAGCGCCCATGTTCGCGCCGCATACGCGCCCCCGGAAGCGCTCCAGAGCGTGTAGCGTAAGCGTAACAAGTCATAACTTTTTTATTTACAAAGACTGAAATCCCCACCCATTTCCTTCACTTCTTGTTTCACTTTTGTGAGTGCAAGACCTGCTTTTGGCACCTGTGTCATATTTACTTCTATTATCATGGCTGCAAGAGGATCCAGCAGCAGTGATGAGACTGAGGATTTCATTGATGAGGAGGTTCCTGAACGAACTGTGAAGGAACATTTCATTTGGACATTTTTCAAAATTCCAGAGGGGGAGAAGAAGGTAAATGCTCCAAAGGTGGAGTGTAAAATATGCCACACCATCTTATCGAGAGGAAATCCCAGAAAAAAAAAACAGCTTCGGGAAGTGGACGATGATACGCCACGTGTCAAGGAAACATCCCCAGAACTATGCACGGGAGAGTGTCAGGGCTCTGGCACGAGAGGCTCCCAGGGATGGTGGCTCTACTTCTACCGGTGGAGCAACACCTTCTGTGCGTCGGCGTGAGCAGGAGATGATACCAAATATTCAGCCTGCTTTTAATCAGGCTATAATAAAATGCCGAAAATGTGACCATCTTCTTTGCTATGGGGAGCAAAGTGTCACACTCATGTTTCGAGTTCTCGAGAACCACCGCTGCCATCCCCAGTCCTAATGTTTTTTTTTTTGGGCTCCTGTTGAGCTGTTTCCAGTTCCCTGTTTTTGTTTTTGTTAAAAAAAAGAAGAAAAACAAAAGTTCTTTTCAGAGCTACCTCCAATTCTCATCAAAGAGCTGTGTTCTTAAAAAAATGAAAAAGAACTACCTCCAATGTATTAAAAAATGCTACATTTGTAAAGAAGTCTGTCATTGTTTTTTCTCCAGGGTACGCTCCCCGGTGCGCGCAACGGGCCGCGTACCGGGCGCTGCGTACCGGGCGCTCCCCTCGCGAAAATCAATTCTTTTTTTTTTATGCGGTGGGGCCCTTTTATGACCCCCACATCAAACCTAGGGGGTCAGGGGGGTCTACCCTGCCCCCTTTTGGTTATTTCCCCCTTTGTTTTGGCACCTCTTGTGTCTCGATCCTACCGAGACACAAGATGGCAGCCGCTCCGGTCTGTTTGGAATGTTGACAGACACCCGTGAACCAATCAGCTTTCCACTCGCGTACTCGCGTTACGCATACGGTACGCGCCCCGGTGCGCGTACCGGTGCGCGCTTATAGATATATTTATTTTTTTGAACCTAAATTACTCAAAATTCACTGGAGCACATATCTTTAGACATAGCAAAGGCACATCAGGCTACCAGTCCCTACAATTTTGCCAAGTTTCGTGGAAATCCATTCAGCCGTTCGGGCTAAAAGTGAGTCCAACCGCCCTATGGAAATTAACATGGGGAAAACACGTTTTGGAACCCCCCTTTTATCTCAGCCCCCACTTGACGAATCCCCCAGAAACTTTCAGGGAAGGAGTGGACCACCGCGAGGCAACTTTGAGGAAAATTACAGGCAGATCCCTCAATCTGCGCCAAAGTTATTCCCAATAGAATGTTGCGGATTCCCTATGGAAAACAATCCTAACTATAACTACCTACTGGCGACCGCCAGTAGGTAATATATATATATATATGTACATATAAAATTTCTATGGCAAAATGAAACCCCTCATTTTGTTCCTTTTCAAATTAAATGTATTAAGTGTTACCACTTTATTCCAATCAAGATGAATTCAGGTGTGCCATACTTTTGTCATAAGTAAGACTGTTAGCGCTCTAGTTGTTGTTTAGAACACTCTGGGACATTCTGTCATTGGGCTATAGTTGGGCTACATCTGGCTGATATTTGGGCTACATTTGTTTTTTTTTGTCTCTGGTGGCCATCTTTGGGCTACATTGGGCTACATTGGGCTACATTTGGGCTCTAACATATATATAGCCCAATGTAGCCCAATATATATTTTTTCAAAGTTAATGTTCGTAAAAACCACTGGAGCATATATCTTGAGACATAGCAAAGGCACATCGGGGTACCAGTCCCTACAATTTTGCCAAGTTTGGTGGAAATCCATTCAGCCGTTCGGGCTAAAAGTGAGTCCAACCGCCCTATGGAAATTAACATGGGGAAAACACGTTTTGGGACCCCCCTTTTATCTCGGCCCCCGCTTGATGGATCCCCCCGAAACTTTCAGGGAAGGAGCGGAGCGCAGCGAGGCAATGTTAAGGAAAATTACAGGCAGATCCCTCATTTGGCGCCAAAGTTATTCCCAATAGAATGTTGCGGATTTCCTATGGAAAACGATCCTAACTATAACTACCTACTGGCGACCGCCAGTAGGTAATATATATCAATCTGCCTTGAAGACTTAGTGCGTGTATAAGTGTCTGAATGGAGGATTTAGTAGCAATGTGATTGACTGTCTAAGTGACAAATTTAAAGTGTCTCACTAAATATATGGGATAGTGATTAAACTTTGTGAATACCTGTATCACTCTATCTCTTGTTGTGTAAACTACTACATAAGTTGGTTACTAGCTATGTGAAAGTCTATATTAGTTATTAATTAGTTAAGTGAGAATTTGTATGGGATAGTGAATGAATGTGTGTGTGGTTGGGTGGGAGGTGTGTGACTGTCCAAAGATGTGTAAATAGTTGATTTAGTAGGTATATAAGGTTAAGACTGTATGTGGAAACTGTTGTTTGGGTGAATGAATCTCTTTATGGGTGTGGTGATGAGTAAATATATTTCTCAATAAAGCTTGTCCAAAAAACTAGAAATATAAAAAGCAGTGTATGTGACAGTTGTTGTATATAAATAACTATACATAATACTCAGTGTTTTATGAGTGACGTATGGATAACTGTATACTTGTAATTGTGATTTTATAACATACTAAGTATGAGTTACTATCTATATCAATAAATAAAGTGGTGTTTGTGTAAGTGTGTAGCTTAGTAAATATAAGTATGATCAATTGTTTGCATAAGTGAGTAGAATGACTGCATAAGTGAATAGGATGTGTGCTGGTGTGTAATGTTGATGTAGGTGTATAAGTATATTTAATAGTGTTGTATTGATCTTTGTTACCATGTATAGTGAATCTATAGGTAAGTGTTTAGATGTGTGTGTAGATCTAGGAATCAGTAAGTGGCTTTTTAGAAACTTGTATTAGTGTGTCAGTGCTTTAAAGTATGGTACTTCATATTTTATAATGAGTGTTAAAAAGTTATTCTAGTGAATGAAATAATTTATCAGATTGTCACGTGGATGATGTCATCAGTGATGTCATCAGTGATGTCATTTGAGATGTCATCAGTGATGTCATCAGTGATGTCACTGACCAGGTCATGAATGATGCAATATGTGACATCACCAGCAGTGGATTGCGGGCGCGTGAGTTATAGTTAGTACAACTAACTATAACGGGAGAATTTCAATGGAGTGAAATGTCCAACTAAATTTAACACCCCTGAAACCTGTGTGAATTTCTGAGGTTTTTAAATTCTAATTCCTAACTATAACATGTCTGAAACCTATGGTTTTTTCTAAGGGTGGGCGGCCAGCTACGCTCCGTGCACGGAGTGCACGGAGTGCCGTCTCCTACGCATTTTGCGTAGCGGGCGTAGCCAGGCGGCACTCCGCGCGCTCCGCAGACGGTGCGTAGCCGGCCGCCACCCGCCTCCCTCCCGCCCTCCCCAAATACATAAATAAAAGTTTAAAAAGCTTTTAAAAACACTTACCTTGTCTGCCTGCGTCCCCGGGGCTCCCTCTCGCCGTCCCGCGATTCGCGCCGCCATTTCGGATCCTAATGCGCATGCGCGGGCGGCCGCGCATGCGCATTTCTCATGAGGAATGTGCATGCGCGGCCGCCCGCGCATGTGCATTAGGATCCGATTCGGTGGCGGCGCGAATCGCGGGACGGCGAGAGGGAGCCCCGGGGACGCGGCAGACAAGGTAAGTGTTTTTAAAAGCTTTTTTTAATTTTATTTATGTATTTAGGGAGGGCGGGAGGGAGGCGGGCCGCGCGGAGTGGGGCTACGCGGAGTGCGCGGGTGGGCGTAGTTGTGCGCCCACTTCGCGTATCTCCACGGAGCCCCACTCCGCCCACTACGCCCAGGGTTAGTTTTTTCAGTGAATTTTAAAGGTTTTGTATATTTATTCTTATATTTATTTTTTTGATACTGATTTACTAATTTTTATTTAAACTATTTATTTTTAGATATTTTATTTTTTAAATTACATTACATCGTGTGGCACCCCTTCCTTTTACTTTTTTTGGGCCCTGTACCTCATCCCCTAGAGCCTGACCCCCAAATCTAAATGTATTCATTTTTTGTTGTAGGAAGGGGATTCCTATGGAAGGAAAAACATGTTACTTGTAAGTATGCTTAGAACTACTTTTCAGGGTCAATGCTGGGCTACAAGATGCAGCACTGGTTTCTCTCCTGATAACAGGTGAATAAATTGGAATTCGTTGTTCGGATGATTTTAGGTGAATATTTTAAAGTTCCAAAACTCCACACTTAGAAGAATCTGCAAGTAAAAACAGTGAATGTTAGCCTATGAAAGGAAATTCACTTAGCAGGTAAATAGTGTTATTGTTACCTTTTCTTACTCAGTGGTGGATCCTGGATCCAGCACTGCTGCATCTCCTCTAAACAGTTGGAAGAATGCAAATTACCAAAGACACGCGGAAGCCCACGTCTTTTTTTTTTATATTGCTAGAATGCGCGGATCATATGCGCACCCCATGATCCTTACCCCAAAAAAAATTAAAATAGGGGCCCTGGGGGACCTTGTGGGACCCCCGGAGCAGACCTAGAGGATCAGGGTGTGTCTACCCTCCCCCTTTTCACGCTTTAAACACACATTTCACACGCTTCTTCAGCCTTCTTGTACCGAGACATAAAATGGCTGCCAATAGTTTCTAGTTTCGAATGTTGACAACCACTTGACAGCCAATTAGCCTTCAGCGCGTGATCAGAAGGGTGCGCTTTCTGGTACGATGACAATAAGCGGAGTATCCGAATTAAATTTTTTTATGGGAAGTGGGCCGCGTAGTCCCCCCTCCCGTGGCCAATTCCGGGCACCGGAGTCGCCAGCTCCCAGGGCATGGCTAATTATATATTATTATGTGATGGAGGAGAGGTGCATAGCCCCCCTCCTGAAGCCACTTCAAGGCTCCGGGGACTGCCTATTTCTTTTATTTATTTTGGGCGTCACCGTTGGGGACCGTAGGAGGGTCTCCAATTCCCCCACTGTCCCGCTGGCATCCCGCCTCCTGCGGGAGCCAGTGTTCTATCGACATCCGAACTCCATCTATGTATGTACCCCCTAGAAGTTGCCTTCACTTTGCGCACGCATGTTTGCGGTAGCGCAAGCGTGTTAATGTTACGCATGCGCACAATACGTCCCACCGTCTGACTATGTACCTCTAACGTATTTCATTTTATTTGCGCATGCTCAATTACATGTCTAATCACAGCTCTCACACCGAGTGACATCATCCTGAACCAATCATCCTTCTGCAAAGCATTTTTAACCTGCCAACCTGAACTTTTCCTATTCCGCAGTCACAGCCATTAAGAGTGTTCGTATCCACTTCTTCGTAGGTGAGCACTTTTGTTAAGAGTAATTAAATGAATTAATCTTAACAATCTTTTAATACCACGTGAATGCAAATTTTTGTTCGATTTGACAATGTTGTTTTTAAACACGCTTTCCTGCTTTTTTATATTGTTAGAGTTGACTTCGTAACTTTTGTTTCTGGGCAAATCACTTAATCCTGCTGCGTTTCTTTAATTTGCCAAGCGCCACGTTGCCATTCCTGCAGAAGTGTGCTTATGTGCTGTTCAACTTAATGCGATGTAGTTTTTCTCATGTAAGCAGTGCGTCACATGCCCCATGCATTGCAAAAGTAATGTTTTCGGCAATAGTGTATTTTAGCAAGGTTTCCAGCTCTTACACCTCAACTATCTTGCCTTGGTAGGTGATGTTTCTGGGCAAATCACTTAATCCTGCCGCATGAAAATTTTTAAGTAGTGCTGCTTCCTCCCCATGCACTGCACATGTAATCGATTGGTCAATGTTGTATTTTATTTTAGCACGCTCTCCATGTTTTATAATAACGCTAAACTTGATTTCTTATCCTTTGTTCTGTGTAAATCACTTAATCCTGCTGCGTTTCTTTAATTTGCCAAGTGCCACGTGGCCACCTCCACAGCAGTGTGCTACGTGCTGTTCAAGTTCATGCGACATACTTTTTCTCATGTAAGTAGTGCGTCACGTGCCCCATGCATTGCAAAAGTAATGTTTTCAGTAATAGTGTATTTTAGCACGCTTTACAGCTCTTATACCTCAAATATCTTGCCTTGGTAGGCAATGTTTCTGGGCAAATCACTTAATCCTGCCGCCTTTCATTATTTAAGTAGTGCGCCACGTGTTGCTTCCTCCCCATGTAATGCATATGTAATCGATTGGCCAATATTGTATTTTAGCACGCTCTCCGTGTTTTTTAATAACCTTAAACTTTTTTTTCCCCCTGTTTTATCTCATTACACAGATACCTCAACCCTGAGACGTACTGGTCACCACAAGCTGTTTATTCCTGCCCATACACTATACCACGTGGTGGTGAACAACTCGACACACCAGATCCACTGACTGCTCTCCATATCTTATCATCCGAAAATTGCAATGGACCTAATGGAGTTATCAGGTTTGACTTCAACATTTCACAATAGAAAAGCATTCTGAGGTAAGCATTTGTGTATTTCATGTGTTTGCAGACAAATAACTGTTATTGTCATGTTTTACTAGAATTAGTAAGCATTCTGAAATCAACCAAACATTAAAAAAAGCATGTCCTCCCGATTTTATTGGCTAAATATGTCATTTAAAATTGAACAATGTATGAGTTATATTTTTTCTTGCTTCTATAAATATTTTTATAAAATATAAATCTCCATTGTGATAGTCTTATAGACATTTGTTTCTGAAACCCATTTCTCATTTAAATGCTCGTTCCACGTTTTCAGCCTGCACTTCAGATACAAAGTGAAAATGTTGTTTTGAATTTTTTTTATTTGAAAACATGTCTTTTAATTTTCCTTGATGTTTATTTCTCAATTTCTAGATCATGGAAGTCCAAAAAGGGTTCGATCAGATCAAGCCCAGGAGTTTGTGAATGAAGTGAGTGACCAATCTCAGCCTAACATTTGTATAATGCAATGCTATTTCCTATTTTGCTGGCCAAATATAACCTCTGATGATTGCTTTTCATCCCCAATCCTATTGAGAACAATTGTTTTTATGAGCATTAAAATTAACCTTGGACATATGTACAACATATAAATTTTTTACTTTTTTTAGTTTGCAGAATGTTACATAACTCAGCAGCAAATTGCCGAAATTGAAGAAAGTATATCCACCTGTTCCAGTTCATAACAGCGATGTCTCAAATATGGCATGAACTAGTTGTATGAAACCAGAAAGATTCCCAAACTTTTAACGAATAACGTTAAGGGAAATACTCTCAATATGACTAGTCGACGAAGTTAAAAAGTAACAGATATAAGTACTTGAGGGGTTTTTGGCGGCAGATATTCTCTAATTCACACTTGAACTGATGGGTCTGATACAGGGTTGATCTCTATATAACTAATGAATAATTAGGTATTAGAATGGCATACAGAGCTCCCAACTTTCTTACTTTTTCTCTTAAAGGGTTCCAAATTGGGGATGAATATTAGGCTGTGCAGTAGAGGTTGACGGTGTTGCTCCACTGGTACTTGGGCCTTCTCATGAAGCAGGAGGAGCCTCTCTCAATCTCCTTAACTCTTTCCTTGCAAAGTTGACTGGATTCTGAGTCTGCAAGTGCTTCCACATCAGTACTCTTTATTGGGGTCTCTTCTTGAAAGCAGTCTTGCATATGCGGCAAGTAACTTTTCTTGCATTCACCTTTTTTAAGACTTGTGGAAATTAATTTCAAAACATTCAATAAATACGGTGTCACTATGCATTGTGTCATATGCTTTATTAAAAATATGCAGAAAAATGGTACCTTTAATTGTCGTAACGCACACAGCCAGATAAGAATGAACACTGCAACTGAAGTGCATTACATAAAGGTAGTAAGATGAAATTACATGATCGGGTATTAGGATGCCATACAGAACTCACATATAAAGTTGTATCCCAGCCTTCTTACATTTTCTCTTGAAGGCTTGATAAGCTCTTTACAAGTGAATTCGAACGGAGAAAGTAGGAGATGAAGAACAGAGGTAGGACGTTATATCTCAAAGTGCAAAAATGGATAAAAAGGGTGGACCAAAGTCTGCATGTACAATGGCAGTGGCAGCGTTTTGAGAGTGAGTACATCCAAGGTCAGGTGAAGAGATTTGATTGATAAGGCATAGCAAAGGAGGTAGCAACAACAGGCAGGAAGGTCCATGGGTGGTGGAGGCTAGGTTTGTAAATCTGCTCCATCTATAACTTTCTCTCTCTCACAGTTTTAATGTTGTTTTCTCTCTCTTTCTCTCTCACATCTTTTCTCTTTCTTTTTTAAAGTTATGGACGCTGCTGTCCACTCTGACGTGCAGAACCAAAGCTGAGTTGAAGTGGTGAACTCTACTGTTCACAGTGTTTCCACAAAGTAAGCAGAGCAGCTTAGATATACAATGTCTCCGATTAAATGCATTAGAAATAAAGGAGCTTATTTACAAACCCCTTGCGCCACTCTTGCATCACTTTCAACATGAGAAAAGTAACACAAAATTGGCACAAGAGTTTTATATATAAGCCCTAAAAAGTATTGTCCTCCATAATGACTTGATCCCTCACCTAATTCTGTCTCATCTCTGAATCATTTTAAAGACCTGTTCATCTGTAATATAAATATGACGCAGTAGGCACTCCTATACAGACACCGTTTGAATGCAAGCCTATAAGATAAGTGAAATCTATCAGGCACACTGCACACATTAAAAAAACAGTAAATATCATCAAGTGTTACTTTGACTTGTAATGTTTGACCTCATTTAGTCACATCGATCTAATTTTAAACACTAATTTTCTTTTTTGTTTTGCAGATTAACTACAGTACTTCTATTGGATTATTATATTGTTTTGTTAAAGTTATGGTTCTAGTTATTTATTGTATTGTTATCATTTAGTTATATTTCCAGTTATTTATTGTTTTAATAAAAGTTAATAAAAAAGTACATACGACTTGTTTTTTTTTGTGGGGGTAGCAGTCCTCAATAGAAATTATATTTATAATTCGAAGTATAATTCTAAGGCTAACTCTTTACCATATCTTTACCAGAGTCTATACTTACAACTAATGGTTACAATTCAAAAGTTTTTAAACTACAACGCCATTAACAACATAGTATGGTGAACTTCTAACCTCTGTGCCCACGTAAGTGTTCCATGAACTGTTACTATAGTAACAGGCAGAAAGCTGTTTGGGGGTAGGGTTAAAAGTTACTGGCTGTACAAAAAGCGTTATATTTACCCAAGATCCTCTACATGACAGAAAGGAAAGCAAAGTAAAACAAAACACTGTGTACCAGATTTACAACCCCCTTGCACCACTTTCGCGTCCAACCCCCCTTACAATATTACAAGTATGTGGGCCTCAACGACCCCCCTCAAGCTCCGGGAATCATCACCCTCGGGAATTTGTCTATTACGGGAGGCAGACTGCATGGTCCTCCGCCTGGTGCCCTCGAGGGCCCTGGGAACTACCACGACCGGCTCCTGCAGTGTCTCGAGGTGCCTACCCCAGGTATTCAGCTGTTTGCTTTCACAGTGCAAAACTCTCACGACTCCCGCCCTCCCATAGCAAACATAGTTTGCATTTTGAAAGACAGAGCAGTGAAATCTGTTCTCACTTTCAAAATCCAAAGCAGATTGCATTTCCACATACAAATTAGCATCTCCCCATGCAAAAAAGCAGTGCCAGCTCCCGAAGAAAGCAAAAGTTCATCACACAATGTTGCTAAATAAAACAGCAAGTGTGCTCGACTTCTCAATATACAACCTTATCCTACGTAATGTTATTTTCAATCATATTTTGATAACCAATAAGAATCATGTTTTTAAAAAACAGAAACATGCACCATAGTATTCTGTGTAGAACGTTGTCAAACAACTAATCATTTCTTTTCTGTTTTAATTTCACTTTTCCCCCAAACTCCCTTTAACTATTCTAACATATGACAAAGGCAGAAATGCAACTAGTCCAATCAATTTTGTCCACAAATTGAGAAAGCTAGGAAACATGTGAATAAATCTGTTTCTACCTTTCTACAAGACTATAGAATGGTGTCGATATACCACAGCAATCTGCGTTCTCATTATGCATGGCATCTATAGAAGAGATAGTGTATATTTTACAGATGAAGGGAGCAGAGTCTTCCTCATGCACTTTAGACTCTACATCGGTACTTACTTGTAGGTACTAAAATCTCTCAATAAACACAAGGGCTCGTTTTAGAGCCACCCAACATCTATACACATAAGCTTGATATATATCTCAAAAATACATGCTTTGTTTTTTTCAGCTGCAAAATGCGCGGATCCTACGCGCATCCCGTGACTTTTTTTGTAAAACAAATGTGTACTTTTTTTGTCCTACTGGTCCTTATGAGACCCCTGAGCAGGCCTAGGGGGTCAGGGTGTGTCTACCCTGCCCCTGTTCACGTTTTCAACACATATTTCACACACTTCTTCACCCTCGCTTCTTCGGAGGCACAAAATGGCTGCCAACAGTTCCTTGTTTCAAATGTTTACAACCGCTTGACAGCCAATTAGAATTGAGCGTGTGATCAGGACGGTGCGCTTATGCTACAATTACAATACTCGTACAATCCGCGGATCCGTCGCGCCCATAGATATATAAATGACTTTACCCTAATTTTCTCAGAAACTACTGTACAGATTGACACCAGATAAGCCAAAGGCACAAGTCGGAACTGAGGACTACCTCTCCGCCAAATTTGATGTAATTCCGTTCAGCCGTTCTCGCTGAAGCCGTGTCTGAAGGTCCTATGGGAAATTGCATGGGGAAAACACGTTTTGAGACCCCCTTTTTTCTCTGCCCCCGCTTGACCAATCACCCCCAAACTTTCAGGGAAGGAGCGGAACTGAGCTGGCCAAAAGTTTGTAAAATGTCGAGAACATTCATCAATCGGCACCAAAGTTATTGGCAATAGAATGTTGTGGTTTTCCTATAGATAATAGGTCCTAACTATAACTACCTACTGTCGGTCGCCAGTAGGTAGTTAAAGTTAGGACCTATTATCCATAGGAAATCCGCAACATTCTATTTGGAATAACTTTGGCGCCAATTTTCTTCGCGAAATTTTCAAAACTCGTGGCTCGCTCTGATCAGCTCCTATCCTGAAAGTCTTGGGGTGATTCGTCAAGCGGAGGCCTAGAAAAAAGGGGGGGTCCCAAAACATGTTTTCCCCATGCAATTTTCCATAGGGATCTTTAGTTGCAGCTACAGCCCGCTTTGCTTAATGGAATTACTCCAAATTTGGCTGTTAACACTCCAAACCAGGATGTGTTGGCAGCCATCTTGTGCCTCTGTAGAACAGAGGCACAAGAAAGCAGTGAAAAAAACATGAAAAACACACAAAGGGGGCAGGGTAGAAACACCCTGACCCCATAGGCCTGCTTGGGGTCCCACAAGGACCCCCACGGCAAAAAATGTTTGTTTCTTTTATAAAATGGCCAACTAGCCCAACAGGTATCTCCAGTATGCACCAGGGAGCTGCGTTGCAGACAGGTGTTCAGAGGCCATGCCCCTTTTTACACCTCTCTGCAACGCAGCTCTGTGGCAATTATTGGAGGTACCTAGTGGGCTAGTTTGACTCTAGGGAACCTCCGGATTCAAGGGGACTTAATCTCCCCACTTAGAATGGCCACAGGGCGCGTTTACACAGTGGTGAAGAGAGGGGACGGCCGGAGGTGACGTGTGCAAACACGCCCTGTGGCACGTTTTAAGTTGGGGAAATCATTCCCCTTCAATCCTGAGGGACCCTGGGGGCCAACTAGCCCATCAGATGCTTCCAGTAAGTGCCACTGCACTGCGTTGCAGAGAGGTGGTCTAGCTCATGCCCCTTTTTACATCTCTCTGCTACGCAGCTCTGTGGCTAGGGACCCTCAGAATTGAAAGGGAATTATTTCCCCAACTTAAAACGCGCCACAGGGTGTGTTTGCACAGTGGTGAAGGGAGGGGATGGTGTAGGAAAGTGGCTCTATATATACTGGACCGAAGTAAAATCAGCCGAACTACGAATTCAGATTTACTCACCTGTTATCAGGAGAGACCTCAGTGCTGGATCTTTGAGGCCAGTACTGATCCTTAGAAGTAATTCTAACCATACTTAACAGTAACTTGAATTTAATTCTGTAGGATATCATTGCCTGCTTTTTGCAGAAAAAGTTTCTAAGTGTCGATTTTTTAAACTTACAAATATTCACCTAAACTCATCCGAACAACGAATTCCGATTTACTCACCTGTTATCAGGAGAGAACCCAGTGATGCTTCTTTTAGCCCAGTACTGACCCTCAAAAGTAATTCTAACCGTATTTACCAGTAACTTGTATTTCCTTCCATAGGAATCCATTGTCTGGTTTTCACCAGAAAAGTTTCTGTCTATTTTCACAAACTACAAATATTCCTTAAAAATCACCTGTATGACTTAAACGCATTCTTTGAACTGTTTACATGAGATGCACCAGTGCTGGATCCAGGATCTACCACTGAGTAAGAAAAAGTAACGATAACACTACTTACCTGCTAAGTGAATTTCCTCCCATAGGATAACATTGGTGATTCTATGTGAAAAAGTTTCTGTCAACTTTTAAAATACAATAATATTCCTTAAAAATCACTACTGTAAACAAAACGCTTTTACTCAACTGTTTACAGGAGGTGTCCCAGGACTGAATCTAGGATCCAGTCCTGTGGATAGAAAAGTAATCCATAAAGTAACTAATTGAATTTAACTAGAATTTCACATTGAGCTCAATGTCGCATTGTGTTTGAAATTGTGTTGCCCATTGCAACAACTGTAACTACTGTACTTAATAGTCTATTGCCTCTTTGCAAAGTATTTAAACTAAAGTAATTCACTCTGAGAAAGTGTATTTTGTAATGTAATGTATAATGTAATTATAATGTAATTTAAAAAATAAAATATCTAAAAATAAAGTTTTGAAAAATGTAGTAAATCAGTATAAAAACAAATATAACAATTAATACATTTAAAAATTGTCATTTACAAAACATTTGAAATTCAGTGAAAAAACCATAGGCACGTTATAGTTAGTATTTAGAAAACCTTAGAAATTCACTGGCGCGTTATAGTTAGCTGGACATTTCACTCGTACAAAACCATTGAAATTCCCCCGTTATAGTTAGTTCAGCTAATTATAATGCGCGCGCCCGCAATGCACTGCTGATGACGTCACATATTACATCACTCCTGACATGGTCAGTGACATCACTCATGACATCACTAATGACATCACTGATGACATCATCCTTGTGATAGAGTGGCAGACCTCCTCTCACCCTAATATAACCTTAGATACACACATTCAAAAATAGAAACTAAAATTTTCAAAACAATGGGCATACCAATACCAGTTACAACAACCTATTCAGTAACTCCACGATCTACATACACATCCACTCATTCACCAACAGTCCTATACAGTCATTCATACATATACTCACTCATCATATGTACTCATACACCTATACACCTATACATCCTGTTACATACCCCGCCACTCATCCATAGAGTTACTCACACACATAGTCACTCATGCTAATAAAGAATCAAGCATTCATTTACTTGCGTGTACAGTTATACACACACCACCACACTTACTTCTACAGAAACGTACACATACTTACTCTTTTAAACAATCACTTATAGAAACACATACTTATTCATACAGGAACTCTTCCAATCTCTCACTCTCACATATACTCACTTATATACACCAATACTCACATATACTAGTTTTAAATTTAATAGTTACTTATAAAGACACTATTGAGACAGTCATTCACTCACTAACACACCCGTACACACACTCATCCACCCATACAGTCCTGCACACATACTGCCTTCAATACATACAAACAGTGAATCACTCAATCATGCATCTATGCACTAAGTAATATCCCCCACTGAACCATACAGACACTCATACTGATACTCGAAAAACCAAGTAATAACCCATATAGACACTCATGTAGCTACTCACCAACCCATGCAGTCACTTATACACAAAGTGAGAGACTGATACAGATATTTACATATTTAAACATTACTCAGTAATCCATGTATTCACAAAGATACACTTAATCAGTTCGTTATACAATCAATTTTACACAAAAAAATGATCCATTTAGACACTTATATACCCATTTATTCTTCCATCGACCTTGAGATATACATATATAAAACATATTTAATTTTCAGAAAAACACACATTCACTGGATGATGCCATCAGGGATGTCATTTGAGATGTCATCAGTGATGTCATCAGTGGTGTCACTGACCATGTCATGAGTGATGTGATATGTGACGTCATCGGCAGTACATTGTGGGCGTGTGAGTTACAGTTAGCTAAATTAACTATAAGGGGGGAATTTCAATGGTTTTGTATGAGTGAAATGGCCAGCTAACTATAACGCCCCAGAAACCTTTGGTTTTTCAGTGAATATATATATATATATATATATATATATATATACACATTTCTTCACTTTTCCTGTTCCAAGTGAAATCCTTTTATTTTTAATTTTAGCAGCTAACAATGTTTAAGTCATTGAGTGTGAAGGGCTTGAACCACCAATGCACACAGTACTTTCTTTTTTCCATTACAGGGATTCAGTGGATTGTGCGCCAACATCCACTGATAATGGCCGCATGCCACTGCACTGGGCCAATGCAGTGTCTGATGAGTCAATTGAATCACTGAATTGTCAGTGAGCTCTTCCACTATCTGATGGCAGTGCCTATTATCTCTTTTCCTCTGAGAAGTGATCTTAACATAAATAAGAACTAGTCAAGTCACATTTTACCTTTCACAGTACCTGAACAGTTTTTAAATGCGGTGAATTAGGTATAATGATTGCATAATCATCACAGCTTACATAGCTGACTTTGTCCGAGCTTCACTGAATGTTTTACACTGGCTTTCTATCTTTTTCAGGAGCAGTTCACCACTTATTGGGTGTTTCTATAAGATATTTTGTGCCACTACAAGTTAGAGGTTGTTTCACAACTATTTCCCCCAAAATTCCTTCCATTGGGTACCACTTAACGGCCTATCATTTTTTCGAGTATTTGCCAATAAATTCAAACATCTTATGACCATATTGGCCTATAAGTACAATTTTGAGCAAGCAGTTTCCCCTAATTATTTCTCCTATTGATACAATACACAAATATAAAACCCAGACTAAAAGTTGTTTAGATTTCTGGATCCCTTTGAGCTTTTAAGCGATACGTGATTCATTCACAGGCTTTTACATTGACTATGGTTGACACATTATATTTAGCCATTCAGGTCAAATAGTGTTACTATTTTGCGATCTTATTAATGTAGCTTGAGAAAAAGACATTTTGCCAGGATTTATCTGAGGAAGTGATGTTAAAATATCACTTTGTATAAAACATCAAGGAGAACTTTTCTAGACACTTTGTCTGTGTAGCGCAGTATTTATAGACACTTTGGCTTATTAGGGACTCAATCATTTTCTTTAATCATAGGATGCTACCTGAGGAAGGCCCCATCTGAGCGATCCAGAGGGTCAAAACGTTGATCGATGACTACCCTCTCCCCTTTAGTTGAACGCATTGCATCCCAGTACTATTGGTAGTCAGGGTTTTGAATTATTAAGTGTTTGACCAATGGTACATTGTATATATACTGTCTTTCTGCACATGGTCACTTCTTGCACCACTGCACCATCACCAGGTACACCATCTTTTGAATATCTATGTTGAACATATTAGGTGATTATGTAATGTGTTCATAATATATGGCATGTCTAATTGACCATTGTAATACTCATGTGTCATTTCCTGAAACTTGGGACATTGTATTAGCACTTAATGAGGCTCCCTTTAAATTTGCACTATCTTAAATGAATCTGAGGGAACACTGTTTTCTTTTATGTTACTTTGGTTCAGCCAGTTAGGAATCACCGGAATTACTGTTCAGATTTCCTCCTAAAATACCTTAGTGGCAGACGACACACCGAAGCTCAGATGCTTGCACCTGAAAAGATCTGTGTGAGTAGTAAAAGCGGTGCTCTACCTTGATGACACGACCAGCCACAGCTAATGCTATCTGTTGTTCAAGTCTTGGAGAAGACCTCTGCACCAATAAAGAGGTTAATCATGTCCTGAAACCTCAAAGGTGCGTCTCTCACTTTTGAATCACAAGGTTTGGATGATGCATGTCTACATAGATGTGCTTCAGGACCCAAGATTGTTTTTTAGGAACCTGGGCAATCAAGGATGTATGTCACATATACATTAGTGTTGTATGCGAGGTTGTTCATTTCAGTTTGTTTCTGAATGTTAAATGGTAAGTCTCGGAGGTCTGGAGACACTGATTTGACGTTTTCCTGCATGTGCAGCCGACACTGTTTTTAGGTCGAGCCTGGGCAGCGCATGAGCTGCTCTGCAAGGCATGCTGTATTGGAGAGTATGCACTTGAAGCCACGCCCCGCCCAGCAAGAGTTGTGACTTTCGTTCTGTATCATCTCTTCTCGATGTCTCTTGTGCACAGGACAACTGGACCCGACAGTGTTTCTGGAAATGGCCTTGATTCCCACCTAGATTGCATTACCATTGAAATGTTGTGCAGTCTCATCCATGGAGAAGAAGTTATCCATAACAGTGTAATTTTTTATCTGGCTTAAATGTCCGTGTGTAAAAGCCACGTACACAGAAGAGTCAATTGCAGTTTGAGCCTGGCTGTATAGTTTGCTAACCGATGCAGGCGTCACTGCCAAGACTCTGAAGACGCCAGATGTTGTGCTGCATAAATGCTACACAGACACAGTAATGCATTAACTTCGTGCCTTGCCTGCCATTGTATGTGCTATAGTGGTCGTCCCAACATATTAGCATAGTGCACCAGGCAATCCAAACGAGCTGTAGGTATTTGGAAGTATGACAAATAAGAAAAGAAATTCTAATGACATTATTATTCTAGAGTAGACTGCCAAAAACTCAGACGACAAATGCGAGTACATTCTGAAAACCAGCGTTCCCTGTACTGTGTCCAATAACACTTTGGTTGAAAGAGGCCTTCAGTCTCAGTCTCAGAGGGAGGGTGGAGTACCCTCTGTGCTCCGAGGATAAGAAGGAGTCGCAGATGACGGGTGTGGAGTAGTGATAAGGACGGAGCCCGAAACAGATGTTTGGTGTTCAGCATGCCTTTTCACAGACAGGCAGTGCAGGATCTCCGCCTCTCTCTTGGTGTGGAGCCAGATGACCAACACAGCTATAACATGCCTTTGTTTGGGAGTGTGAAGTACGCAGTATTGTTGCTGACAGCCACGAAGAGCCTTCTCGAACAATTACGTCATTTGCTCCGCCTTCAGCTGCCTGTGAAAAGGGCACTTCCCTAGAATGTCTTCATTTTGAGGGTGGGTATTTAGGCGCTAGCATATCCGAAGGAGCTCTCGAACTATGCGCTGAAATATACCATTTTGTTTTTATGTTTTATAATTTGTATCTGTGTGAATGGAATGTGTCGAGCGTTCTGAAACGGAGCTTAGGGGTAGGACGTCCTTTCTTGTGTACAGATGTATAGAGGTGGGCGAGTCAACAAATTAACAGAGAGCCGAGCCAAGGGTCTAGATTGTCTCGCCCGTATGTAAATCATGCAACAGGCATCACCTAAAATATGATAACATCTCTCCAAACTTCAAAAAGTGTATTTCTTTAACAGGTGGAAGCTTTGAGGTAAATCCCATTATAGCACTGCTCTGAGAAGTACATATTAAAAGTGAGTTTTTAAACATGAAATATTAGTGAACTAAGAAGGCAAGACAGTTGTCATGTAAATACTGTAAGTGGCCCAGATTATTACTTAGCAACGTTATTGTCTATTAAATCATTCAGGGTTGGTTTTGTACAACTGGTATTCTGAACTCACATGTTTGAAAATGCTTTCATATGCGATAATGAGATTTGTATTAAATGAAATATTAGCTTAAAATCGCCCAATATCAGCAGGGAAGGTGTGATTTATCCAGGTTTTTTGTTTTACGTTGTACAAATCAGCCACTGAGTGGGTATATATTTGTCTTTCCATTTTCATGTTTAACGTGGTGTTTGTTTTGACCTCTTTGTGCATTTTTCTGCAATTTTTATATAGTGCGAACTCGATCCTAAGGTATTGGAACATAAGTACCAGTTGCATTGCACGAGGTCTCATTCATTTTTTTATAGGCACAAGAAGATTAAGTGATTTGCCCAGAATCACAGGATGTCTAGTTGACACTGAGAATTGAATCTGGTTCCCTAGTTCAAAAGTCAGAATCACTGGCCGTAACATCACATCCTGGGTAGGGGGAAGGTGGCAGGCAGAAGCCACATGAAAGCCCCGGTTTATTATGGGCTCAAGGTTCCGACTAGAGCTGAGCCAGTGCCAGGCTTCATGGTCATGCCTGGCTCGAGCATGTAGCGGCTCGCTCACCTCTACAGATGCACTTGCACTTCAATTACAAGGTCATACAGCAAATGCCGGATATCAAAATATTTTTGACAGGCTTATCTCAGCGGCAGTGTTTAAAGAATTTGTGAACACATACAGTAATGCAGTGAAAGCACTACAAATGGACAATACATCAGTTTAGAAAAATAGTAAATCTTTATCTAAACCAATAAGACCGAATACGATAAAAATCCAACATACAATACTCTTGAAAAATAGTACTTGTACAAAATAACCTTTAAATTGCAGGAAAATCAATAAAACACAGTTCTTCTGACTCGATAGCTCCTCCTGGGCATACAGCAATACTGAACACGACAGAGTCTAACAATTCCACCCGACTGCGTCGATATGGGCCAGCTAAAGCATCAACAGACTAGGACACACTGTAGTGTGATTATCTAGGTACCTATATTGATACTCCTATTTCTGACCCTTGTCCGGTTATTAATTCACTAATGTCCATACACCGGCACAGAAACCCGTCTTCAGATTAGGTCATAGCGCATGCTGTCACATTAAGCAAGCACTATCCCTTCAGCCCCCTAGAAAGCACACCGAGTTCTCAAAACAAATCAAACCTCCAACAGACCTGGGAAATCCCCCGTAGCTATTGTTTTGATTTCGCTCGAGAACTCCTGCAAAGAATGTAAGAACGACCAGTCCTTATGACATTCTTGCTGACGTCTTATGTCCATCCTTACGTCAAACACGGCACCTTTCAGGTATAAATATACCGACGCTGCCCTAAGCTAAGACACGGTGGTGACGAGCTTGGAGCAGCGCTACTTGCCGGAGAGGCCAGCTGATGCAGAAAAGCCCACGGCACTGCCCCTCCCTTTTGACGCGCTGAGAGAGACGCTGCCTTTTCTCCTGCCGAGAAATCCAGCCTCCGGCGTTTCCAGCCGCCCTCGTGGGTAACTGGGATATCGAGCCCTGAGACAGAGATACCAACCCTCCAGCCTTCTAAATCCCAGGTACTGAACTGACTAACCCCTTACAGAGAATTCTTGTGTCAAGATTCTTGGCAAAACAAACTTAACTTAAACTGCTACTTACTTACTCCCTCCCAAGTATTAGGCTTAGGTCAGGTACACCGGGGTAGGCGTAGTTAGAAGCACCAGTTGAGTACGATTAGTCAATGTATATACAAGTATGTATATCTTTTATCCATTTTAAGTATCATATGGCTAAGAAACCATATAAATGCTTTTACAGTATTATTTTATAATTCTGTTTTTACTGTATGCACTTTAATTAACTATAAGTATTGCAATAATAGTGATTCATTTCTCTTGTATGAGAAAAGAGACTGATCAATAAATAACATCTTTTTATTGAAACATGCCCATCTCTTATTTCTCTACAACCTGGTGAAACTAAGAATGCACGTACTGACTGAGTAAAATAGTTGTCTTTTGTTTTCACACGACTCTAGAGATATACTCTTGATTAGGGGAGAGCAAAGTTGTCATGTTCTATGGTTGTCAGAAACTAAATCCCTTCTTGTCTACCCAGGGAGGTTAAACTCCTCCTTGCCTATTCGAGAAAGTTTCTAGTGAACTCTGAGCTAGCTGGCACACATAACTTTAAGTCTAATATCGTCAGTAGAAGACCTAGTTAACCACAGTCCTACGTCTATACTATTGAAGATATTATTACAATGCGCAGAGCCTATTGGGATAATAGGAACTACACTACATGGCGCCCAACGGTTTGGATAGGCGATAAATCTAACGCAAGACATTAGAGTAACTCAGTCGTGCTTTTTCACACAGACCCTTTTTTCCCATAAAACTCCAAAGACGTCTGGAGTGGGTGAAAGGTTAAATCCGCCAAACTTAGTAGGAGGAGACTCCTATGTATGGTTTTTGGTTTATTCAACGTTGAAGGATACAGTGTTCCAAAATATTGTGCACCTAATCTTTGTTTCCATGGAAACCTGATCTGCAACAAAAACCCTTCTTGACAGTAAAATGTCAGAAACTGAAGAGGAAAGGGAGACAGCTAGAGTAGCAGCTCAACTCCTAGCGGAAGACACAAGTCTCGTACAGCAAGACCCGGGTGCAATACTCATCCCGGTCAGCGTAAGAAAAACTATAACCTTAAAACTTATAGAAAATAGACTGACACCAAGAGGTGGTACAGTCATATTCGTAATTGAGGCACACGAATATCGGCAGACAGAGGTATTCTATTCATGGATAAATTTTCCAGCAGCAAACGCTGTAACAAAGGAGTTCCATTATTACAAGATAGAGGAACCTCCGGATGAGTATACCCCTTTCGAGGAGGTGGAAATACCACTCAAATACCAAGAGCACCTGCTCTGGTTTAAAGGCGCCCTAAAACATAATGATCACATCACCAGGCTCAGTCCACTAGGTAGACCAGGAGCAACGTGGCCAGTTCTAGCCAGCTACACACCACATCCAGACATTGAAAAAATGTCAATACCAGAACTTTTAACACAGTTAAAACAACTGATTAAAATACACAGACAACTAGTCCAATATGTAATGCGGACTTCAACAGTCCAACCAGCTATTAAAATTCCACAGCTGACCCCTCATCAGGGGAACACAAATAAAATCACACCACAGAACATACAGTCCTGTCTAGGTAAAAAATTCCATTCTGGTTAGCACAGAAAATAACTCAAATAGAGGCGGTATTTCCAGATACCACCCCTGTGGAGAAACACAGAATTCTGACTATCTGTCTCCCAATGGGGATCGCACCACATGTGGAGGACTGTGACACTTGGGGTACAGTCTTTGCTTCCATTGACACAAAAACACATGGTGTTCCATCCATGGCGGTAATACCAGAGGTGCTAAAACAGATTCAAAATGAATACGGTCCAGAACCTGCTTTAACTCTGGGTATGAAATTACTGAAAGACTTCAAGCAGGTCTCGGCAATATTACTAGCAAACATAAAAGGGGAAGCAGCAAATGTGGCGATCCGCCAAAGATTGAAGGAAACAGATATAGCAGACCAACCATTTGAACTTGCCAGAATCATAGAAAAATCCTATGAAGAACTAGGAAGAGATAGTTTGGGTGGGAAACCAGTGAAACCCCAACTAATAGAAAATCCTGAAAAGGTATTTATTAAAAATAATCTAAACACTTCAAAAAAGAACTGGGATGGAAATAAACAATCCACTCCCAAAGAAAAAAGATTCCAGTCCAGAGGAAGGTCTCCTCGGCGGAGAGAAAGATCTCCGGACCAAGGACACAAGTCTCCCCAGAGGGAGCCCTCTGAGAAAAAATACAACCTTAGAAATAGGGATAATTTGAAGAAACCTGATAGATATCAAGATATTGATACACGTCCCTCTCGATCTTTTCAGACTTCCTCGCAGAAATCGGAAAGAAGAGGACGGTCAGAACACAGGGAAGAGCACGTAAAGTCCAAAGACAAAGAACCTGCTCATCAAAGTAAAAAGTTACAATTTCCAAAGAAGAAGGTAGCCAGCATTAAAATAATCAAACATGCCGAGGATCCTGAGGACTCAGCTGAAAAACGGAGAGTGGGCTCAGACAATGCTAGACAGCGCAGCAGAAGTGAGCATAGCTCGCAAGATCCTGATGAATCATCTGGAGACAGTGGACACAAATGAATACATTCAGGTGGAAACTGCAGATACCAGAGTTAGCAAACCTCATAAAATATATGAAATAACCTTACGTATAGAGGGAGATAAGACTAGGAAAATAAGGGGTCTATTTTGGGATAATCTCTCCAAGGGCTATGACATTCTTCTAGCTGAAAAAGACTGACCACCAGAGTTTGTCAGGGAGTGCCCTCATGGCGAAGAAATGATTATGCCTGCCTTCTCAAATCTTATTCCAATTCATAAAAAATATACACTTGCAAGAAAGTGGGCAGTAGCCCAGGCTCCTGCACTATATAAAAATCATGTGGGATGGGATGAGGACTCTCCTCCTCACAAGATCCAGTTAAAATCTCAACCGACTGCACAGAGGCAGTACCCAATTAAGCAAGAAGCTAAAAAACAGGTCAGGGAGATCTTAGATCAACTTGAATACCAGGGGGTGATTGAAACATGCACCTCACAAATGAACAATCCTTTGTTTCCTGTCTCCAAACCAGATGATTCATATCGTCTAGTTTTGGACTACAGACACCTTAACTCATGCTGCAAAACGTTTGCAGTACAAAACTCACACAGTGCGGCACTAATGAATAGCAAAGTGCGCAATAAATACAAAACAACATTAGACATCTCTAATGGATTCTTTTGTCAAAATATAGCACCTGAAAGCAGATATTTGACCGCTTTCTCAATAAATGGCTCGCAGAATAATTTCTGTCGTTTGCCCCAAGGGTTCAAAAACAGCCCGGGATTATTCTCAGCGAGAGTAACAGAGTTACTACAAATATATGATGATGAGGCATTATCTTATGTCGATGACATCTATCTAACAGATGATGACTTGGATACTCACTTGAAAAGAGTGAACACCATAATACTTGGGTTCGCAGCAGAGGGTTACAAATTCAACTTCAAGAAGTCAAGAATTGCCCATCTGACTGTCCTATTTTTAGGATATGAATTATCAAGTGAAGGCAAAAGCCTGGCTGACAATTTCCTAGAGAAATGTGCTGTAATCCAAGCACCTAGAACACTGAAAAACTTGCAATCAATTCTAGGTTTCCTGAATTTCGGAAGAACTTACATTATAAACTATGCAGAGAGGGTTAAACCTCTCTATGATCTAATAAAACCAGATTTTAAAAGAATCAATTGGACTCAAAAACACACAGAAATTTTGAGATCTTTACAAACAGACATGTTAGTTAAAACAAAACTGCCAACACGCGATAACACACGCAACCTTGTGATTCGAGTCATCCCAGGAAGATGCGGATTCACATACCTAACCTCTAATGAGGGAGAAAAGGTACCAATAACATACAAATCACATTTGTACACAGAAGCTGAAAAAACATTCAGCATTAAGGAAATCATTGTTCATACGGTTCAAACAGCTGTAGCAAGAGAAAGATACCAAGCTGACGGCAGACGGATTACAGTCAGAACAGCAGAATCAGCCTTTGAGGCATTAACAAGCCCATGTAATCTACCTACTATGGCACTAAATCGAAAATGGATACAATGGGAAGATTCTCTTGCTACAGACAAAGTAAAATACTATTTTTATCCAGAAATGACAAATTTAAAAAATCTAGAATATGAAAGAGAATATCCTCTGCCAATCGACATTCTGCCCATACGACAGTACGCCTGTGTAATACATACAGACGGACATGCTCAACCTTCAGTTTGGGGAGAAGAAGCTTATAACGCAACATGCGAGATTACAAAAAACGTGTGGCGCGGAGGTAAATTAAAACATCTGTTTTCAAAAACACACTCAGTGAAAAATAATTCAGAACAACAAACTGAAATAATAGCATTAAAAATGGCGCTAGATAATGCCGATCGTGAATTCCCGACACTAATAGTGTGCGATTCGTATTCCTGCGTCAAATTATACAATAACGACTTGCAGAAATGGGTTGAACACGGGTACAAAGATGACACAGGTGCCACAATAAATCAAAAATCGCTTTGGGAACAAATAGTTCTTTTAAAGAAAGAACTACCAAGGACTCACGTGATACACTCACTGAGTCATCAGCGTGATGGCGTTCACGTTACAGGGAATTCATTGGCTGAAACAGCCACAGCGGAAACAACTAAATCGGCTTCCGTAGCTACAAAAAAGCGTTCAGTAAAATACATTGACGGGGAAACAATGCTGGCGGTAAAAACGTCATCAAAAGGCGACTGCTCGGCGCTACCCCTCATGTATCCACTCAATTATACATACATAATCGATGCAAACTCCGTTCCTTTTGCTCGAATCCCTGGAGTGGGGGATAGAGTGATTCCAAACATGGACAGGAGAGGCTTGTTAATAGCAGACGCACATATGGGTGAGGGTCTTAGACACCTTACACTTAAGGATTCTCTAGAAGAATTACAATCAACATACTGGTGGCCAGGAATGAGCCTGCAACATTACATATTTGCAAAAAACTGTCCAAACTGCAACAGAGATCGCAGTGGTGACCGAGACGGTGTACTGCCATGGCGTTTCGCTCAATAAAGGATTAGGCTATCGACTTTAAGACCCAGTAGTAATAATGCGTCACAGTAACATATAGAGGCTATTTACACTTATAATGTAGACCCCAGCTCTTGGCTGACGTCTGAACTGTTATACATTGATTTGCGAGTCTATAATGGCATATACGCATGGGGCATGCTACATTCTGACCATTGCACTGCTTTTAGCTCTCGAGCTTATGGGGGGTGTATGGCCAGAATGGGCATTGCATTGCGGTACTCTTGTCACTTCCTTCCTGAGGGAAACGGGATGGTGTAAAGAAAAAACCAGGGCATAGAGCAATCTATAACAGCAAAGGTATTAGGTTCGGGAGCTGGGTGGGTCAAACATTTAATAAGTGTCCAACGTAGTCTTAACAATCTACCAAGAAATTCTCTGAGAGGTCTCAGTCCGTACGAACTATTGTTTGGGACTAGAATGTTAATCCAGGACCTTGATAGTCAAACTTCAGTGGTTAAAGAAAAATGCTTTGATGTCAAAGATCGTTTGGCTATTTTACAGGACTTAAACGAAACAAGAAAAGACCTGAGCAACATAAAGTTGAAACAGCAGCCAATAACCACTGAAGAGAAACCACCTGTCCCAGCAAGGCCTGTCTGGATTCCAAAAATCGGGGATCTGGTCAGAGAGAAGATCGCGGTGAAGAAGGAATTTGGGCCTTCTTACAGAAAAGCAGTTCCTGTCTTGTCTGTCAACGGGACAAGATCAGTAGTACTACCGCCACTTGCTGGTAAAAAGGAGAACCGAGTTGTATCCATCGACCTGGTTAAACCACAATCATGTGGCCGATAACAAGTAGTAGGCCAAGTGGACTCCCAAGAAGTAGCAGAACACCAAAGTTTGCTACAAACAGAGAGGTTCAAACTGAAAGACTAATCACAATTGATAAACCTACAGTGAAACAACAAGGACTATGCAACAAAGCCATGGAACTTAAACCTCTTGAAACCCAAATTAAAATCTTAAATCAAGAAACACCAGTCTACAATGATGTAACCACAGACTATGCTAATGAAACAAAGAAAATTCCAAAAACAAAAAGGAATCCAGAAGCAATTGAAACAATTGACAGAACAGCATCAGGCTACTTCATCAACTTCGATGATTTTTCTGAGGATCCAAGTGAACCTGAGGAACAACGGACAACAAAAACTTTTAAAGATAAAGCAAAGGAACTTTTTCATCAACTAAAAGAAACCTATCTAATTTCTCCATGGATTGAACTTTGGGTGGCACTAGGAGTATTCATCCTCATACTTTGGCTCATCATGGTACTATGCTTGGGACATTTCATTGAGGGAAAATATGCTACAATGGACACAGCAAGTCAGAACATCAACTTGGTCCTGAAACCACACAAGTCTTCACACATAGAGAAAAGAGAACTTTCTTCAGTAAACTTCACAGCCAATCCTATACCCGGTGGGGTAGCATGGGACAAAACTGATTACGAAATATATGGTCCGGTTGAGCTCCTGAAGTATCCTCATCAATTCAAGATTTCATTGAGTGACTTTGTAAAACCAAGCACGTTTGCTGATGATTGGGACTTTGAAAGTATTAATGATATGATGTCTGATCTAGTAATGTCAGCTAAATTTACAGAACATGATTATTTGCAAGGTTCATCTAATTACGATCAAATGTTTTGTTACAACCATTATGGTAACCATTATCTGCATAAATCTACTCAACCTAGAAATGTTTTAAAATTTAACCAATGGGAACATTGTGCAACTCCACCAAAAGGCAGTTCAAAGACATTTTTTGATAAATATTCATACTTTTCAGGGTTCAACACTAGTAATGCAGAATCATTTTATTTCAAATTGTTAAATAAGACAGGAGTGAAAACCATGCTTACAAACACAAAATTGATATATTCAGACTCATTCTTTGAAAAAATGAATACATTCGGTTTTGATTTCTGGAACAATAACATTGAAACGAAAACGATATGGGGCACAAAAGATTGCCAAGTGCAAGGTATAGAATCATTATTTAGAGCCTGCATGATCCCAGAACAAATTATATTTTTGAATGATACAATTCAACAGACATCCTGTCTTGGCGTAGCCAAAATTAAAGACTTAAATAAACCGTCTATTCCAAAACCAACACCTAACAGTAATAGCACTACGGAGGTAGAGATAGACGTATCCCATATTTTAAACCAAAACAGAACACATGCTGATTGGAAACAATGGTTGATCTGGCCCACAGACACAAATAACTGTCAAGACAGATTCCTGAACAAAATACGGGGATTCACATTGACCCGGCCAGACCCAAGATACTCTCAGAGACAACATCCAGGGATTGTAACTACTTATAGTGTGGGGAAACTCTGCCTTCAATGGCTACATACATCCACACTGTCAGAAATTAAGCAACACTTAACTTTACTTAAAGAAGGTGCTGACTTGTGTGATTTCATCATGGGACCACGCAAACAGCGTCAAAAACGTTTCATAGCGGCCTCTATATATGCAGCTTACAATGAAGCTTGGAAAGTAACTCAAATTGAGACAGCAGAAAAAATACGGGAAATTGACCGTGTTAATTTGGAAAAATCACTTTCAGTTGTGGACAATGGGTTAATGACTCTGTCTTCCAGAATATATTCACTGGACAGTATTGTATCTTCTGCAATCGATATAATAGAACAAGACTTACTGATGTTGCAACACGGTCAGTCTCAATTACGTTCTATTGTACAGCTTGGCTGGACGTTACAAAATCTGCGTTCAGGCTATGTGCCTTGGCGTCTAATCAACACAACGTCACTATTTAAAATCTTTAACCTTACTGATAAACAAATCAGTTTGGCACAAAAGGGTGCACTGCTGACTATACAATTCTGAGCATTGAAAAACTTGAGAGATTACCATTGACAATGTCAGAACGACCTGTCACTGAATGGATAATACATGGGATAATAAATATACCGATAACAACTTTCCAGTTTCAATACTGCCAAAAATATATACAGGCAGGCCAGTATGAAAGGTTGGGTAAAGGATACATTAAGTCCACATGGAACTTGCCCTATACACACACATGTGTCAGCAATAACGGACAGAGTGTATTTCTTAGTGGTAATAATTGTGAAAAATCACTAAGTGGCATACTTCTGTGTCAGGGTATTAGTTTACATGGGGCCTGTGAAGGGACTTCAAATAACCTTTCACGTCACCAGTTAGGCACACCTGCAACACAAATAGAACCATTATTTAGAAGACTTTCGAACCGGAGTTACATTCTAATTGTAGATCACAGATGTTGTGGCTTGCTGCCAGGAAAACCTTATCTTGTAAGCGTGACTTCCAGGGTCATGTGCTGTGAAAGAGTATTGGTCCCGAATGATGCTCCAGACAGGGAGGGAAGGTTATGACCCAGTTTAAAAATCTCTTCTATTTGAATTGATACTTTAAGCAGAATGAAGACTGTGCTCCTACAGACGCCAACCCAGTTGACGTCATCAAAAGAAATGTATGATCTCCAAGTTGCAAGGACAACGGCAGAGATTCATTCAATGTTATCAACAAATTGCCCCCTACACTTCGCAGAAATACTGAACGAAATCTTAAATATTTCTGATACAAGTGGTATCGCGAGTGTATTTAAGACAGTTTTTTCAGGCACTTTAACCCCATTCAAAGCGATCCTGGGTATCTTTCCAAATTTCGTCCATTCCATCTTCGGCAGACTTCCACTCCTGTTGGGACTCGTAGCAGGCATTTTATTCTTGCTACTCTTGCTTCGTTATGGCAAGCCATGTCACAGACAAGACTCCAGCAACAATGGAAGAAACGATCCTAGCTATCCGCTACCGGGACCGCATAACTAAAGTCCTTGGCTTAGCCCGGCTACGAGATCTAAATATGACCTGGATTCTTTCATTCAGACCCATCTGGCAGAATTGTGTTATGCCTGTATTAAGGTGCATGCTATGCGGCAAAGAATGCGTGTTGGACACCTGTCTTACACTACAATCAGACGTACCATTGGATGCAGATACTTTGTTGGGTCCAGTAAAGGCTCATGCATTGTGCTGTCCCCAGCGGCTACCTATCCTGATGACGCCATTCGTGGAGACTTCACCACTACGATTGAAGGGTAGTGAAGTACAAGATGAAAGCAGCATCAACCAGGTACGACCTTCTGTAAGCAGTTCTGATCAAACCATCAGTGAAAGCAATCATGCGCGTGACTGCATGGTAGCGACATTTTCGAACCTAGTCGAACTTTCACCAGAAGCTGTAGACTGTTTTTTCGAGAGTCTGTCTGAAATGATGTTTTCACCGGAACAGAGAGAATGATTTTAAACAAACTTGCACACGGCGTTCCCTGAACTCTGAATTTGGCCTTCAGTCTTTTGAAAACAAAAGTGACTGTGAACTATTTTTTCTCTTCTCCCCTGAATAGCGAGAACTTTTTTTCCAATTCCAAAATATTTACCTTTTTTTGGCACTTATCTTCTGCTTAAAGTAAAACTATTCTTAGAGAACAGAACTTCTATTCTTAGGAATACTAGAGACATTACATTACCTCAACCTCTAGTTTATATGCAATTAATTGTGTTTATATGTGATGAGATGGTCTCACATTTTTTTTCTGTATCAAGAGCCATTTCATGTGTAAATTCGCAAATCATTCATGCCGATATAAAATGTGCATCTCGTTATTGAATGATTATACTGCTTGAATGCATACAGTACCTATACTCATTTCGTGCATTTCGCATACACCATTTTTCAAATACAATAAAACAAAATGTTTTTGGGGTGGTTCGGTATACACATGCACTGTTAGTTATGTTTACTATTGCTTAGGTTAGTAAATATGTACATAAATTCGTGGAGTGGGTGTAGTGTGTTTATCTAGGTACCTATATTGATACTCCTATTTCTGACCCTTGTCCGGTTATTAATTCACTAATGTCCATACACCGGCACAGAAACCCGTCTTCAGATTAGGTCATAGCACATGCTGTCACATTAAGCAAGCACTATCCCTTCAGCCCCCTAGAAAGCACACCGAGTTCTCAAAACAAATCAAACCTCCAACAGACCTGGGAAATCCCCCGTAGCTATTGTTTTGATTTCGCTCGAGAACTCCTGCAAAGAATGTAAGAACGACCAGTCCTTATGACATTCTTGCTGACGTCTTATGTCCATCCTTACGTCAAACACGGCACCTTTCAGGTAAAAATATACTGACGCTGCCCTAAGGTAAGACACGGTGGTGACGAGCTTGGAGCAGCGCTACTTGCCGGAGAGCCCAGCTGATGCAGAAAAGCCCACGGACGCTGCCCCTCCCTTTTGACGCGCTGAGAGAGACGCTGCCTTTTCTCCTACCGAGAAATCCAGCCTCCGGCGTTTCCAGCCGCCCTCGCGGGTAACTGGGATATCGAGTCCTGAGACAGAGATACCAACCCTCCAGCCTTCTAAATCCCAGGTACTGAACTGACTAACCCCTTACAGAGAATTCTTGAGTCAAGATTCTTGGCAAAACAAACTTAACTTAAACTGCTACTTACTTACTCCCTCCCAAGTATTAGGCTTAGGTCAGGTACACCGGGGTAGGCGTAGTTAGAAGCACCAGTTGAGTACGATTAGTCAATGTATATATGTATGTATATCTTTTATCCATTTTAAGTATCATATGGCTAAGAAACCATATAAATGCTTTTACAGTATTATTTTATAATTCTGTTTTTACTGTATGCACTTTACTTAACTATAAGTATTGCAATAATAGCGATTCATTTCTCTTGTATGAGAAAAGAGACTGATCAATAAATAACATCTTTTTATTGAAACACGCCCATCTCTTATTTCTCTACAACCTGGTGAAACTAAGAATGCACGTACTGACTGAGTAAAATAGTTGTCTTTTGTTTTCACACAACTCTAGAGATATACTCTTGATTAGGGGAGAGCAAAGTTAAATCCCTTCTTGTCTATCCAGGGAGGTTAAACTCCTCCTTGCCTATTCGAGAAAGTTTCTAGTGAACTCTGAGCTAGCTGGCACACATAACTTTAAGTCTAATATCGTCAGTAGAAGACCTAGTTAACCACAGTCCTACGTCTATACTATTGAAGATATTATTCCAATGCGCAGAGCCTATTGGGATAATAGGAACTACACTACAACACTACCTTTCTTTCTTGTTGTGGCCAAAACATTGGTGTGAGTCGGTTGGAGCAAACATCGCAGTGGCATTGTGAAACAGAACATTGCGGTGGGCGATGTCCACACGATTCGGTGCAGGCAGCGGCTTGTTGACAGAATCGATGAGACCAGGGCTTGCGTTGAAGGGTGAGATGATGCTTGTTGCAGTGCTTGCAGGTAACCGTCGTGCAGCGACGGAGTCGGTGACGTCCTTGCAGCGTGTAGTGAAGCGTTGCGGAGTGTGGTGCCCACAGGACGCCGTGCAAGCAGCAGCTCATTGACGGAGTCGTTGAGACCAGGGTTGCATTGCGAATCGAGGCGTTGCTCTCGGCGTTGCTTTCAGGACACAGAATCCTGCGACGTACTTGATGACAGAGTCGGTTACCCCTTTTTCTTCTGCAGGGATGTTCAGAGACAGTGCCCATAGACACAGTGAGGACTTTGCTGTTCCTGAGACCTCTAGAACAGGGGGGAGTTCAGTTCAAGCCCTTGGAGATTTTTTTCTTTAAGCAGGGGACAAAGCAAGCAACAAAGTCATTTTCTCCTTTCCTCGGCAGCAAGTAGCCACTGCAAGCCAATCCCAGACAGCAAACAGGGGCAACATTCCTCACCAGCTTCTCCAGCTCTTCTCCTTGGCATAGGTTCCTCTTGATTTCCCAGAAGTGATCTACAAGTCTGGGGTCTTGGCCCCTCTTTTTATACAGACACATCCTTTGTTCTCTGAAAGCAGAGAGTGTCTGTACCCAGCCAAAACCAGTTCTGTCCTCACTAGTGCAGCTTCCTGGCAGGAGGTGGAGACGGCATTGTTGAAGCCAGGCCAGGACCATTCAGGTGAAAGGAAATCTCCTCCCCCTACTCTAAATGCAGCCCAGGTCTATTCAGCACAGCCCTGGCTCATCAGACGTCTGGAGCCACTGCCCCTCTCCAGCCCCTGTCATCCAAAAGCCAGACATGAAATACACAAACCAAGCAGAGGCACACTGGATGGTTAGGCAAGAAAATACCTACTTTCTAAAAGTGGTATTTTCAAACACAGAATGTAAAAAATAACCCTCGCTAAAAGATGCATTTGAACATTCTGAGTTCAGGCATACTAAACTTTATTTTCCTACCTTGTTCCCCAGGGTAGTTATGTTTATAAGATGTTATATACAAACTCCCCTTTCTGTCCTATGGGAACGGGTAGCCTTGCAATAGTGAAAAAATAAATTGGCAGTAATTCACTATCAGGACATGCCGCACACATCAGAGCATGGCCTACCTTCCACATACAATTAACCCTGCCCATAGGGGTACCTTGGGCCTACCGTAGGGTTGACTAACATTCAAGGAAAGGGAAGGTTAGGGACTGGCAAGTGTGTGCACTTGCCAAGTTGACATGGCAGCCCCAGACTGCACACATGCTCTGCAATGGCAGTCCAGAGTTACATTTTACAAGCTGCTTCTGTGGGTGGCACAATCAGTGCTGCAGCCCACTAACAGCGTTAGATTTACTGGCCCTGGGCACACATATTAGGGTATTAGGGTCTGACTAGTAATTTCAAATTTGCCAAGCATGGAAGCACTAATCCATAACTCCAATTTAAAATGGGAGCACTTGCACTTTGGCACTGAACAGCAGTGGCAAAGTGCCAAAAGCATCTAGACCAGCAAAACGGAGTCCAACACACAGCAAAACCACAGGAGGCAAAGGCAAAAAATGCAGGGGAGACCCACGCCAATGGTTCCAGGTCTAACACTTATGTTTAAAAAAAAACTATAAAATATGTAGAACAATGCCTACAAAAATCTTCTTTAGGGTGGGGCTTAGCACCATGCTGGGAGGACATTTTTCCTGTCCATTCCGCTTAAGTCCGATGATGAAATGGCAGTTTACGTGTCCAGGGTCACATACGCTCAGGTGGGAAGAGAACAGAGCAAGACATTACACAAATTTGACCCAGCTCAACAAGGTCCTTCGGAGGGAAGAGCGGCTCCAGAGTGTGGTTCCTCGCTTGCCTGGAAATCTACTCAAGATTGCACCAACTTTAAGCGTCAAGCATGTGCATCATGAGGCAGATTCTCGCAGGCAGGTCTGACCATCTTCTAGAGGCTGCATCTCTGTGTCCCGCTTCGCACGATGGGGGCATCTCTGCCGAATCGGGGGTAATGAGACATTGACTGCTGAATTGGGATCCTAAGGCTAAATGGGGAATCATGAACAATCAATGGTAAACCACATGTACCTCTGGGAACAAAGGAGCATAGTGCATACTATGCTTTGTACAACGGATCTCCGACCCATGCAGTGCTGTGGAGTAAACACCTGTCCGCCCTGGGCATAAGCATGCCTGGAGACATATTAATACTACTATTTGAGGAAAGTAAAAGTGAGCTGTAAACACCTATGTATGCTGCCACAATGGAAGTGAATTATTGGTCCCCCTGGAGACCCCGAAGAGAAATAGAGCTTAAGCACAAAGACAAACACAAGCAAAATCACTTTCACATATTGATGAGTCCAATGATCAATCCCTGAGTGTGTGAAAACTCAAGCACACACTATATTGAGGCTTAAAGAAGACCTAAACAAACGTCTGAAAGAACAATGGGCAGACCTTTAAATCAAACCGGAAGGCCTTTGAAAAGATGTTGACAATGTGGGCAAATTAATGTTAGAACTGGAGAATAGACTGTAACAGGCAGAACCCCCCAGAAAGGACATGACTCAGGTGCTTAGATTGACACAAGCAAAACCAGGCCTTGCACGCTTAGATTGACACAGGCAAAACCAGACCTTGCATGCTTAGATTGACACGGGCAAAACCAGACCTTGTACTGTCAAAGTGTGAAGAACTGGAAAATCCCACTCAAAGGGGGCACATCCAGGGGCTGGATGAACAAACCAAAGGCCTTTATCTGGGGGACATTGTGGTAGTCCTGCACTACTCCTTACTGGGAGATGATCATCCAGGGTTGCGACTGGACAGGGTCGAAAGGGTGGGACCAAAACATCAACAATAGATGCAGAAACCGAGACATCTTCTAGCAAAGCTTCATTACCTTTCTGAAAAGGAAAAGTCTTTAAAAGTGGAACAAATATAGGAGACCAAGGATACAAGTGCTCCCTCTTCCAAGACATGTCAATGAACACTACAGTTAACAGTCTGTTTAAGACTTATAATGAAAACACTAAGAAAGGAAGGCATCAAATATAGCTTGATGTTAGCTTTTAGTATCATGTTCGAAAAAAGTAAATCTTCTTTGTATAGCACAGATGTTGCTGTTCTTTTGATGATTTCCTTGCAGGAAGTAGAGAACTATGGGCACCATGGAGAGGTGGACCCCCTTGGATCTTCAACAGCTACTGGTCTATCAGCGACTAGATTACAACCCATGCAGAAGAGAAGTGAAGCAAGGGAAAAATAGACTCAGATAGTTCAAGGCTGGACAGAGAGGAAATGCATTTTATTATAAAGTGCATGACATATTACTGAATATACTGATTCCATGCATCTAACCTCAAGTTGTGAACAACTCATTAGGAAGCTATTTCTGAAGCCATATGGCCTGCTAAAAACATCTACAAGGGGTCATACCATATCGCTGTTCATGTTATTTACTATGGTTGATCTATATTTGGGATGGGGCGGAAGAGGTCGTGTTCATTCCCCATTGATTGGCATTCTTGTTGGAGGTTGATGAATCAGTCGATCCATCCGTGGTATAAACTTTCTTGATTTTTTGGAATATAGACACTATGACAAGTATTTTGGGGTTTGATGGTGGTGAAGAGGTAGGGCAGGAAGGGTGGGTAGTTGCTCTCAGCAGTAGGCATTATTTTATTCTCCATGCATAGAACTGGGTATTGTGTCCCCTTATGCTCACGACATGTCGCTTAATTCAGTTTACCTGATTACGCCCACCTGATACGCATAAACACAGAACCTAAAATCAATGTTCAGTGTAATATCACTGAATGTGAAGAGCCTAAACTTGCCCACAAAAATAGTAGCAAAATGGAAGTTGGTCCTGGAGGAACAACCAGAATAGTGTGCATGTGGGAGACTAACCTGGCTACAATGGATCAGCGTAGAATGAAATACCAACGTTACCCTACTGTGATTTATACTGCAGCAAACACCAAGCATATTGGAGTGGCTACTTTTATTCACAAAGACTCATTCCCCCAAAAGAGTGAAGATTCTGATGATGTGGTGCTCTCTTGACAGTTATATGTTACAGTAGTAATAGTGTGCTCCTCTATTGCAGCAAAGGCCAGTAGCTTTGCCAGGGGATAAATGACTGTTACAGGAGGGAAATTGAAAGATCTGGAGGCAGGAAGGAGACAAATGCCTTCTCTAACAAGCATATGGAGCCTTAATCTCTATTGGGCTGAGACATATGGCGATAACACAACACAGAAGAGAGGGAATACATGTATTTATCACATGTCGATAGAAAGAATTCAAGAATAACTATTTATTGGTAAGTAATATTTTCTTTGGCCTCCCTAAATGTGTAAGCAAGAACAGTGTTAGTAACTGTCTCAGGTCATGCCCTGCCTCGATGAACACCGATATGGGCCCGAGAGGTAAGAGGGTCCACTGTTGACTTCACCTGTCTCTCACATCCAATTCTTAAAACAGAAATGGAAGTAGACAATGCAGAATATTTTAACTTGAAAGAAATAATAATGTCCACTTTAAGGCATATGGGATGCTTTAAAGGTAGTAATATGTGGCAAAATATTCAGCATGAAGGCTAACCTGAAAAGATTGAGAAGGCTGAAACGAAAAATCTAGAAGCAGAATTGAATGAAAGGACTCAGTTATATACGTCTACAATCTTTCAGCCTGTTTTAAGGAAAATTACAGCAATAGATGCCAACTTGCATGCATTTTGGTCAATTACCTTAAAATAAATATGTTGCATATTATTCAAGATTTGTACTAAGTCAATAATGTAGGATGGTGGGATCTAGGATGCCACCACTATGCCACCGCTATGAGAAAGTGGAGAAGCCATATACAAGAGATTCTTTCTAGTTCAGTAGAGATCACTAGGGAACATGAAAAACGCTATACATTTACAAAACGTTATACTTCGGTGTACACTGCTCACACTTAGCCAGAGAATGAGCAATTACCGTATATCCAAAATCCAAATATGTCCAGTTTTCCCTCGGCGTGGACAGGACAAATGGAGGCATCCATTTCTGTTACGCGAGCTGTTGGATCTGGCCCTTTTTGCAGGGTTAGCATCACACTTTTTGCCTTCTTCCTCCTATTTTTTTCTGGCCTATTTTTTGTTAGTTTTAGGACTCCGGACACTTTACCACAGCTAACCGTGCTAAAGTGCAAATGCTCTCTATCTAAATTGTATTGATAGTTGGTTTATCCAGTCCCTAGTAAAGATCACCAGATGTGTCCAGGGACTGTACATCAAATGCTACTAGTAGGCCTGCAGCACTGATTTTGCCACCCACATGATTAGCCCCATGAATGTGTCAAACCTGCAACTGCAGTGTTTATGTGAGCAGTTTTAAACTGCCATGTCGTCCTGGCAAGTTCAACAACTTGCAAGGCCCAAACCTTCCCTTTTACTACATGTAAGGCACCCCTTATGGTAGGCCCAAGGTAGTCCCCTGGGCAAGCTACAGTGTATTTGAAAGGTAGGACATGTACTGGTGTGTTTTACATGTCCTGATAGTCAAATACTGCAAATTTAGTTTTTCACTATTGCAAGGACTGTATATCCCATAGATTATCATTGGAGGTGCCATATAATCTCTTACAAGCGTAACTTTCAATTGGGAAGAGATCGAGATTTGGAGTTTGGGGTCCCTGAACTCACAATTTAAAAATACATCATTTCATGGAGTTGGTTTATAAATTGCGTATTTGAAAATGGCATGTTTAGAAAGTATGTAACCCAAAGGAGTTAGGTCCTTATTGGACGTGGACAAGGCTGGACCATTTATAATTGCAGAAAACACACAAATGCCTAGACCACTCTTTTTTGTAAAAAGAACAAAAACAATTAATGAAGGTCAAGAATACTCTTTATTGAATTCTGAACTGGTAGTTATATTTTATACCTTTGACTTCTTTTTTTACTTTCAAAGTTTTTTTTACATATATATTCATTAGCAAAGATAGGACAAACTGTACATATATTTACAATACTAAATAGTAAATTATTCCTTTAAATGTGCCTCCAAGTATGCCTGTGCCTCCAAGTATGCCGACGCGTTTCGATTACAGGAAACCAGTTCCTGGAATCTCATCAGGGCCTTTTTTCTTTTGTCTGTATGATGTAGACAACAAAACAATAAAGTTTTGTGTTTAAAAATCTCATTGTTAATCTCCATTACAGTTACACAAATAGCCAATGCAATATCTCTGACTTAAGACTACATACCAGATTTTGGCGGTGGACTGTGAAAGATTGTCTTGTTGTACTCAGAAATTTTTCTTTCGGCATACTTGGAGGCACAGGCATACTTGGAGGCACATTTGAAGGAATAATTTACTTACAAGAACTATTTGTTAGCTTTAACATCATGAAAGAGTATCATTAATTTGACTCCAGTCTTTATGCTCTCCTTCCTTCCTGCCTTTCTTTTCCTCCTTTTGATTTTGTCTCTCATTTATTGAGATCAAGTACACATCAATTTAATGTGTTTTTTGTTGTGATGATGTTTTTTGAGTTTCTGTAGATATATTGTGACATGTTTGGTTTATGAATTGGTTTGTATAGTATTGTAAATATATGTACAGTTTGTCCTATCTTTGCTAATGAATATATATGTAAAAAAAACTTTGAAAGTAAAAATAGAAGTCAAAGGTATAAAATATGACTACCAGGTCAGAATTCAATAAAGAGTATTCTTGACCTTCATTAATTGTTTTTGTTCTTTTTTTTTTTTTTTAAAAGAGTGGTCTAGGCATTTGTGTGTTTTTTGCAATGTTTAGAAAGTAGGCATTTTCTTGCTTCACCATTCTGGGCCTCTGTCTGCTTGTGGAATCCACGTCTGAGGGAGGGTGACAGTTGGGCTTTTTTTTGCTTTCACTCTGGACAGACACACGAAGGGAGTGGAGGGGTGCCCTGGAAGTCCTGATGGCCTATTAACAGGCTGATGGGCCTTCCTGAGCTAGAGTGGTGGGAGGAGTTGTCACTGGCACCTGAATAGGGATGTGCCTGTCCTCACACAAAGCTGTCTCCACCCCCCTGCAGTGTGTCTGGAGCCAGGTCAGGGAAAGGCAAAGTCGTGTGCACTACAAAAGCTTTCCTTTGTTGTTTGTCTACTTCATAGGCAGAAATTCATATATTTATTTGTGTATGTTGAATTTTTATCGTTTTGGTCTTGTTGTATTCAGATAAATACTGGCTATTTTTCAAAACTGGTGTGGATTCCTTTTGTAGTGTTTTCATTGTGTTACTGTGTGTGTATGTACACATGCTTTACATATTGCCTCTGAGATAAGCCTGACTGCTCGTGCCAAGCTACCAATGGGGTGAGCAGGGGTTATCTTAGCTGTGTGACTCCCTTTCTTTGACTAGAATAAGGGTCCCTACTTGGACATGGTGTAACCCTCTGCCAACTAGAGACCCCCATTTCTAACACAAGTTCTGAGAACACAGGGTGAATAAATCACCTTGTCTGGATGAGTTTATAGATTAATTCTGTAAGACCCTTGGCATGAAATTGTTCCATAAAATAATGAAACTATACAATCACCTGGCAAACACTGGCAAAATCATACCATCCATGGCAGAAGCTGATCTCATGGTGATTTTGAAACTGGGGCATGTCCCTCACACTATTCTTCCTACAGACCCATAGCAATGCTAAATATTGTTGCTAAACCGTACACAAAAATACTCTAAGTGAGGCCCTTCTTTAGGGACTAATTCACCCTGATCAGTTGGGGTTTGTTAAGGAGCATTGATTGCATAAAAATGCAAGCAAGATAGTTCACTTGGTTGAGAATGTCCAGAAAAAGAAAGTCCCAGCAATATTGGTTTTGCTCACCTATGAGAAAGCATTTGACCGTGTGAACTGGTACTGTCTATGTCACATTTTGAGTGCCATGGGCTTAGACCCTAAACGTCTTGCCATGATTATGGCTAAATATAAGACTCCAACCACAAAAATAATACACAATTGCTGGACCTCTGACCAGGTTCGACTGTACTCAGGTATGCATCAAGAGTATCTATTAGCCCCTCTTCTTTTTGCTCTTAGTATAAAACCACTGGTATCAAGTATAAGATTGGCTAGAGATGTCAGCAGCACATAATTTGGTTCAAACACACATAAAATATCCCTCTTTGAGGATGTTATTATTCTAACCCTAAGTGACCTGGAGCATTCTTGGAAGACTTTGTGCAAGAACTGTGAAGCTTTGAAAGGGTAGCTTTAGATAAAATAATATGAGTAAATTGAAAATCTAAACTTTAGACTCCCAAGTCATGTTATGATACGTATCCAAAACAAATATTCCTGCAGGTAGGATTTTACCCATGATATATATGTGGGGGTTAGGATTACTCCACAGGTAATCCACCTATTTAAAACAAACTACCCAATAATACTTTGACTAAATATATAGGGAGTTGAGGTGAGCATCCCTCTTCTTCCATTTGTGGATCGAGGGATAAGATGCCATTAAAATGAACAATCTTATGAGGGCATTATATTTATTTCAAGCACTCCCAGTTAAGGAGGCAGTAGGTTTTATGAGGCTCTCAGTCATGCAGCTAATAATTTTATTTTGATAGGCTCCTGACCAGCATGCCCTTCTGTCTCTCGCAATGACTTCAGCCACAGGGTGGCTTGGCCATACCAGATTTTAGGATACATTACTATGCCTCTCAATTGCACGTTCATCTGGAATCATCTAAGGCAGAAATATACAAGCTATCTACCCTAGGGAGACACCAGTCTTGATTACATAATATTGGGATAATATTGGGATATTATCTGGCTGCAAAAGGAGGGGAGACTGCAGAATGCTTAGAAAAGCACCCCAGTAAATATGGTTCTAAAACCTGGGACTCATTGGCAACTATGCTTGATCTGACCTCCTTGCCATCACCATAGACACCAAGGCACTTCAATGCGGACTTCGCCCCAGCACTGCAGGCAGTGAAAGTGAGACAAATGGCACAAGGAGGATTCTAGATTTATCTCAGACATGCATAGTAAGGGTAAAATTAAATAGTTTCTCCAATGCAAGTAGAACTTCCAAAGGAATATATGACGAAATTCCGCAAACTTTTATCCCGCATACCATGACTCTGCATTTATTACAACGCATGAGTCATTAGTCCGCAGTACCATCACTCCGCAATCAATTACCCCGCATATAACTTTACCACGCATGCCTTTACAACGCAAAAGCATGTGTGGTGAAGTTATAAACTTAGTAAATGTACTTACCATATATATATATATATATATATATATATATATATATATATATATATATATATATATATATATATATATATATATATATATATATATATATATATATATATATATATATTAAACACACAACAGGTAAGCCACACGAAGAGAAGCCTCAAGAAGTTGGTAATTGTTCGCATTTATTGTTTCCACAGCTAGCCAGCAGACAGTCAAAACCCTTGCAGTCTTCAGTAAATTAAATCAGCCTGACGCGTTTCAGGAACTCTGTCCTTTCATCAGAAGCATGTTCAGAAAGATTACGAAGCAGTTTGTGGGCGCGCACATTCATTGATTAATAGTACCTGCCTCAGTGGGCGTGGTTTTCCGCTAGGCCTTCTGGTCCTAGTAGTGCGTGTACCATATTCCCCAGGTGGGGCACTTGTAATCCCTCAGATTTGGAACAGTTTTCATCCAAGTGGAAAAAGAACTTACACTGGAAGCCGTCCGCCCTGCTTTGTAGCTGTGAAATCATGCCCAAGACAGCACCACCTGAATTGGCGCCGCACTTGTCTTCTTTTCAATGTTACACGCCGAGATTCATAGCATGCATGAACCTGCCTCCAAGCGGTGAGCTTCTCTTCACGGCCTGGCAACGGCCGTATTTCCATTAAACACACAACAGGTAAGCCACACGAAGAGAAGCCTCAAGAAGTTGGTAATTGTTCGCATTTATTGTTTCCACAGCTAGCCAGCAGACAGTCAAAACCCTTGCAGTCTTCAGTAAATTAAATCAGCCTGGCGCGTTTCAGGAACTCTGTCCTTTCATCAGAAGCATGTTCAGAAAGATTACGAAGCTTACCTGTTGTGTGTTTAATGGAAATACGGCCGTTGCCAGGCCGTGAAGAGAAGCTCACCGCTTGGAGGCGGGTTCATGCATGCTATGAATCTCGGCGTGTAACATTGAAAAGAAGACAAGTGCGGCGCCAATTCAGGTGGTGCTGTCTTGGGCATGATTTCACAGCTACAAAGCAGGGCGGACGGCTTCCAGTGTAAGTTCTTTTTCCACTTGGATGAAAACTGTTCCAAATCTGAGGGATTACAAGTGCCCCACCTGGGGAATATGGTACACGCACTACTAGGACCAGAAGGCCTAGCGGAAAACCACGCCCACTGAGGCAGGTACTATTAATCAATGAATGTGCGCGCCCACAAACTGCTTCGTAATCTTTCTGAACATGCCTCTGATGAAAGGACAGAGTTCCTGAAACGCGCCAGGCTGATTTAATTTACTGAAGACTGCAAGGGTTTTGACTGTCTGCTGGCTAGCTGTGGAAACAATAAATGCGAACAATTACCAACTTCTTGAGGCTTCTCTTCGTGTGGCTTACCTGTTGTGTGTTTAATGGAAATACGGCCGTTGCCAGGCCGTGAAGAGAAGCTCACCGCTTGGAGGCGGGTTCATGCATGCTATGAATCTCGGCGTGTAACATTGAAAAGAAGACAAGTGCGGCGCCAATTCAGGTGGTGCTGTCTTGGGCATGATTTCACAGCTACAAAGCAGGGCGGACGGCTTCCAGTGTAAGTTCTTTTTCCACTTGGATGAAAACTGTTCCAAATCTGAGGGATTACAAGTGCCCCACCTGGGGAATATGGTACACGCACTACTAGGACCAGAAGGCCTAGCGGAAAACCACGCCCACTGAGGCAGGTACTATTAATCAATGAATGTGCGCGCCCACAAACTGCTTCGTAACCTTTCTGAACATGCCTCTGATGAAAGGACAGAGTTCCTGAAACGCGTTAGGCTGATTTAATTTACTGAAGACTGCAAGGGTTTTGACTGTCTGCTGGCTAGCTGTGGAAACAATAAATGCGAACAATTACCAACTTCTTGAGGCTTCTCTTCGTGTGGCTTACCTGTTGTGTGTTTAATGGAAATACGGCCGTTGCCAGGCCGTGAAGAGAAGCTCACCGCTTGGAGGCGGGTTCATGCATGCTATGAATCTCGGCGTGTAACATTGAAAAGAAGACAAGTGCGGCGCCAATTCAGGTGGTGCTGTCTTGGGCATGATTTCACAGCTACAAAGCAGGGCGGACGGCTTCCAGTGTAAGTTCTTTTTCCACTTGGATGAAAACTGTTCCAAATCTGAGGGATTACAAGTGCCCCACCTGGGGAATATGGTACACGCACTACTAGGACCAGAAGGCCTAGCGGAAAACCACGCCCACTGAGGCAGGTACTATTAATCAATGAATGTGCCCGCCCACAAACTGCTTCGTAATCTTTCTGAACATGCCTCTGATGAAAGGACAGAGTTCCTGAAACGCGTCAGGCTGATTTAATTTACTGAAGACTGCAAGGGTTTTGACTGTCTGCTGGCTAGCTGTGGAAACAATAAATGCGAACAATTACCAACTTCTTGAGGCTTCTCTTCGTGTGGCTTACCTGTTGTGTGTTTAATATATATATATATATATATAAAAATTTCAAGTTTGCAAATAAGCAAAACCGCGCACTCGAGGATGTTCAGTCAGATAGTTTTATTCTCTGGATAACGCTACGCGTTTCGACACCCCCCGGTGTTCGGACTATATCATCCAGGATGCCTTGCGCCCACATGGGCGGGACTTTGCATTTAATAAATGGCTTCCGCAACACGCAGCAATCTCCTGTGTTCTTTGAGCCACTGCGGAAGAGCAAATGCTGCTTGAAACGCGTCTGGCTAATGTTGGCGTTGCTGAGCATAACAGTGATTGCTGCTGCTTGGAGCTGTGTGCGTTTACTCTTCTGGGTGCGATCTCCACACATGGGCATCCTTGGTGTTTTTGTATATAGTGGCCAGCCCGGCCGCGTGGAGGTCCCGCTGCCATAACGGCGGATCCTTGAGGTTCGCAACCGCGGACACTATCAGGAGCAGAGGGGGCCTAGCTACAAGGAAGCACTGGCAGCAACACAGTTTTCCTCCACGTACCGACACCCACATGGGGAGAGACATCACTTTTACAGTACTATTTGGATTTATTTCACGTGACTGCTGCACCCACTGGGGTTTATATGGAGGCGTAAGTCTTGGCAACCATTTTTCGGACTATATCATCCAGGATGCCTTGCGCCCACATGGGCGGGACTTTGCATTTAATAAATGGCTTCCGCAACACGCAGCAATCTCCTGTGTTCTTTGAGCCACTGAGAAAGAGCGAATGCTGCTTGAAACGCGTCTGGCTAATGTTGGCGTTGCTGAGCATAACAGTGATTGCTGCTGCTTGGAGCTGTGTGCGTTTACTCCTCTGGGTGCGATCTCCACACATGGGCATCCTTGGTGTTTTTATATATATATATATACACACTTAATAATGCATACTTATATAAATATATAGATTGTTTTTAATTTACATTTTTTTAAACATATTTTTATATATATATATATATATATATATATATATATATATATTCACTGAAAAAACCATAGGTTATAGACCATATATAGTTAGGAATTAGCATTTAAAAAACCTTTTTTTACTCACACAAAACCATTGAAATTCCATATATAGTTAGTTAGTTGCACTAACTATATATCGCGCACCCGCAATCCACTGCTGATCATGTCACATATTACATCATTCATGACATGGTCAGTGACATCACTGATGACATCACTGATGACATCTCAAATGACAGTGGAAGTATACGTGTCTGGACGAAGGATTTAGTAGGTGCATGACTGAATGTATGAGTGAGTGATTAAATGTGTCTCACTGAGTGCATGGGTTAGTGACTAAACTGTCTTAATTTGTGCATCATTATGTCTGTTGTTCTGTAAACTGCTGCATTTGTTGATCAGTAGCTATATGATTAACTATATGGGTTATTGATTGATTGTCCAAGTATTTGTATGGGAGACTGAGTGTGTGTGTGGCTGGCTGGGAGGTGTGTGACTCTGTGCAGATCAATGTGTACTTGTATCAATGATTGTATAAGAGAGTAAGTATGTGTTAGTATATGTTTGAAAATGTAAGGTGCTCTATGTTTAACTGTATAGACAAGAAAATGGAAGTGTGATTGATTCTTTACAGGACTGACTAGGTGTGTGAGTAACTCCATGGATGAGTGGCAGAGTGTGAGTGTCTGTATAGGTGTATGAGTGCATATGATAGTGTTGTAAAGATGAGTGATGGTATGTATGAATGATTGTATGGGTGAATGAGTGAATGTGTGTGTAGACGTAGGAATCAGTGAGTGCGTATGTAGTAACTAGTATTGGTGTGTCAATGGTTTCAAAAATTATACTCTGTATTTAACACTGGGTGTAACAGAGGTTATATTAAAATGTGAGGAGATGCATTGTATTGTCACATGAATGATATCATCAGTAATGTGGTCATTGATGTCAAATGAGATGTCATCAGTGATGTCATCAGTGATGTCATTTGAGATGTCATCAGTGATGTCATCAGTGATGTCACTGACCATGTCATGAATGATGTAATATGTGACATGATCAGCAGTGGATTGCGGGTGCGCGATATATAGTTAGTGCAACTAACTAACTATATATGGAATTTCAATGGTTTTGTGTGAGTAAAAAAAGGTTTTTTAAATGCTAATTCCTAACTATATATGGTCTATAACCTATGGTTTTTTCAGTGAATTTTCAAGGTTTTGTAAATGCTAATTCCTAACTATATATGGTCTATAACCTATGGTTTTTTCAGTGAATTTCATTGTTTTTTTAAAAGCTAATATCTATATCTGTAAAATATATTCTTTATTACGTGACGTATCACGTAGCCACGTGAGACGCCTCATGACACGTCGCATAACCGTGACGTATCGGCTCTGCAGCGCAAACAAAACCCGTAACGTAAGCGCGCCGGAGCACGCTTACAGATATATATATCTTTTTTAACCTTAATTAGCCAAAATCCACACGTGCACATATCTTGAGGCCTTGCAAAGGCACATCAAACAAACAGTCCCTACAATTTTTCAAAGTTTTCTTGATAATCTATTCCATTATTTTTTTTTTTACTGTTTCTCTTGTTACGCTTACCGGGACGCTACCCGGTACGCGAACCGGACGCTCCAAAAACACAAGATGGCGGACTCCCGTTACGCTGCCGGTTAGCTGCCCGGTTCGCGTACCGGGAAGCGCCTCTACCGCGAAAAATCGCAATTTTTTTTATTTTGCCCCGCGGGGGACTTTAATATCCCCCTCATCAATCCTAGGGGGTCAGGAGGGGTTTACCTTGCCCCCTTTCCTTCATTTCCCCCTTCGTTTTTCACCACATCTTGTCTCTCGAACCTACCGAGAAACAAGATGGCGACCGCTCCGGACTGTTTACAATGTTGACAGCTACGCTGCCGGTTAGCTGCCCGGTTAGCTGCCCGGTGAGCTGCCCGGTTCGCGTACCGGGACGCGCCTCTACTGCGAAAATTTTTATTTTTTTATTTTTTCCCCCAAGGGGCACTTTAATATCCCCCTTATCAATCCTAGGGGGTCAGGAGGGGTCTACCTTGCCCCCTTTCCTTCATTCTCCCCTTCGTTTTTCACCACATCTTGTCTCTCGATCCTACCGAGAGACAAGATGGCGGCCGCTCCGGACTGTTTAGAATGTTGACAGACACCGGAGAGCCAATCAGCTTCGCTTCGCGAAGTTCCGTTACGCGCCAGGTACGCGAACCGGGGCGCTGCCCGGAGCGCGCTTACAGATATATATCTTTTTTTGAACGTTAATTTCTCAAAATCCACTGGAACACATATCTTGAGACCTAGCAAAGGCACATCGGGCTAACAGTCCCTACAATTTTGCCAAGTTTCGTGCAAATCCATTCAGCCGTTCGGGCTAAAAGTGAGGCCAACCGCCCTATGGAAATTAACATGGAAAAAACACGTTTTGGGACCCCCCTTTTTTCTCAGCCCCCCCTTGACAACCCCCCCCCAAATTTTCAGTGGCTGCTCAGAAACAAAATGTTCCATTTTCCTGAAAATTTCAGCCAATTCCGTCCACAAACGCCAAAGTTATTAGACATAGAATTTTCAAAAATCCCATAGAGAAAAAATCCTAACTATATATACCTACTGGCGACCGCCAGTAGGTAATATATAATATATATTAATTTAGATAACTTTTTTCACCCTAAAAACTAATCCCACCCAAGTCCCTTAAAATACCCCAGCACCCCAAAATACTAAGCCACCCTTACTCCTTAAAATACCCCAGCACCCTTAAACACTAACCCATCCTGACCCTAGAAATACCCCTGTACCCCAAACCTATCCCTGAACCCTAAATTACCCCTGTACCCCAAAACACAAAACGACCCCTGAACCCTAAAATACCCCTGTATCCCAAAACCCAAACCTACCCCTGAACCCTAAAAATACCCCTGTACCCCAAAACCCAAACCTATCCCTCAACCCTAAAAATACCCCTGTCCCCCAAAACCCAAACCTACCCCTGAACCCCAAACCTACCCCTGAACCCTAAAATACCCCTGTACCCCAAAACCCAAACCTACCCCTGAACCCTAAAATACCCCTGTACCCCAAAACCCAAACCTACCCCTGAACCTTAAAAATACCCCTGTACCCCAAAACCCAAACCTACCCCTGAACCCTAAAATACCCCTGTACCCCAAAACCCAAACCTACCCCTGAACCCTAAAATACCCCTGTACCCCAAAACCCAAACCTACCCCTGAACCCTAAAATACCCCTGTACCCCAAACCCAAACCTACCCCTGAACCCTAAAATACCCCTGTACCCCAAAACCCAAACCTACCCCTGAACCCTAAAATACCCCTGTACCCCAAAACCCAAACCTATCCCTCAACCCTAAAATACCCCTGTACCCCAAAACCCAAACCTACCCCTCAACCCTAAAATACCCCTGTACCCTAAAACCCATACCTACCACTGAACCCTAAAATACCCCTGTACCCCAAAACCCAAACCTATCCCTGAACCCTAAAAATACCCCTATACTCCATAACCCAAAACGCACCCTGAACCCTAATAAAACCCAAGCACCCCAAAACCAACCCTATAATCCAAACCCACCCTTAAAATACCCCTGAACCCCTAAAACATATACCTTGAACCCCTAAAACATATACCCCTGAACCCCTAAAACATATACCCCAACACCCCCAAACTAAAACCATATACTTACCTTAAACTTAAATATTAAAAACATACTTTTACCATTCATGCTTTTACAACGAATTTCGTTGTAAAAGCATGCGTGATAAAAGCATATTAGATATAATGGTATGCGTTTTAAAAGTATTGCGGAGTAATGGTACAGTCGTTGTGATGGTATGCGGAGTGAAGGTATGCGGAAAGAAAGTTTCGTTGTAAAGGTGTTTTACCCTTCCAGAGTACTCATACACAATTAAAGGCACGGTCTCAAAGCTGTACTCCATCATAAGAACATTGAAGTCTGCCTATTTGATTAAATGGGAGCGTGTGGAGAGATATCTCGTCTAAGATATGCGAGGTACTGTGGATTGATATTGCAATCCACAGTCTTTCCTTGCACATTAGGAACAGGAAGTACAAAGGTTTTATGCTTGGTTATACACCCTATCTATATTACACAAAATATTTATAATATAATCTGCATGAAATGTGGGAATACCCTAAATTACTTCTGAGTATTGATCTTGGGGCTGTGCCCGGCAGATTGAGTTGGAATTCTGAAAGCTGATTGAGCATTATTTTATTAATGTCTGAGGGGGAGCCAAGCTGGTGGCGTGTTACATGGGAAAAAGAGAAAAACACCCACTATAGCATAGTAACTTAGGATGAAAGGAAGATATTCGCATAAATAATTAACAATATTCATGTTAACATATGAAGTTTGAGGTAGTGTAGGCACTATTGCTAGAACTCCCTTTTAGACGTGTAAAGCTTCCCTAGAAGTCCATTGTAAATGTTGCATTGTACCTATGGAGCCTATTCATGGAAAGTTAACAAGTCATATGTGGGCTCCAATGTTTGTTTGCACCACCCACAGATTTGAAAAAAGGTGTTTGCCAGGAGCACCACCGTGCTCTGGCTGGGCTGTATCTTAAATGCATTGCAGTGAATACGTGGCAAAGAAAAGTTGATTTGCTGTGTAGGATAAGCCTGCTTTTGAATATTCCTGTCAACCCTGAAGTGTGCCTTGTAAGCTCACAGTGCACTGTGCTTATATATAACAATAGGGCACACTGCATATTGGGCGTACCGTGCCCTCACAGTGAAATAAAAGTTTACTTCATTGTGTAGGCCTGGCTAAGCTAGTTCCCAAATATGCTCAAGTGGGATTCAAATCTTTTATTTCCACTTCAGCTGAGTAAAGGGCTAGAAAATGCTTCAAAGTTATTTCTGCTTAGTTTCAGAGGTATACCTTCTGTATGTGCAGTAGCGGCAGTGACACCAGAGCCAAGAGACCTGAGGCACCATTGAACCCTGATTTCTGCTGTATTTTCATAGTTCAAATAGTGGCCAGATGGCCATATCATTTCTTGCATTAGGGCCCATGGCATACTGGCTATGCCACTGGTTCGTTTTTAAAACTAACCTAATTATGAAATCAGATTTTGATCATCTAAGCAGAAAAATAACTTTGTAAAAATGAACTTTAGGCTGCCTGAGCCATAATTGGTTCTGCCATTCATCACACCTCCAGAGTTGGTATGCGCATCTTTGCCTGGGACAACCCTGGCTCACCAAACAATGGCCTTCAAGTCCAGGAAAGGCTAATTGGTTTTAACTACTGACCAGTTAGAAGGAATTACCTATCCGGGAGTGGGCAGGAACAGTTGGCAGACCAAAGGGAAAATGTAACACTCCTATTGTGACTTGGAGATGTCAGAGAGGGTTTTTCCTATTCATTCCCAGGACCCACACAGACAGTTAGGCTTTATCCCTGATAGAAGGGAAAACGAGTTTTGACCCTGTCAGGTAGGGGAGTGGCCAAGAAACTGCAGACTTGGCTATCAGTTGGAAAGTGGGTCTTGTCCAGTTGAAGCAGAAGATCCTGGGTAATTGGGGCCATTTACAGTAAGGAAAGGAGAAAGTGCTGCAAATGGAGGTGGGGGACTGCAAGAAAGTTGGGTGGTTGATTTTCTCCAATTACTAGCTAGCGTACAGGATAAATCTGCCACCTGAGCCACCACCTCCTCAGAAGATTACTGGACTTGGGAAGATATCATTTGAAGAGGAAGGCCCTGTTGGAATAATGATCTTGACTTCTGACCCCTGCTTAAATAAGGGAACCCACAGAAGGACTTGAAGACTCATGAAGCCTACTGGCACCCAGGGATTGAAACTGTTCTTCGAAGGTCAAGTGGCCGACCTCCTGTTAACCTGCTACGGATAGACAAAAGCAGGAGTCATGACTCCAAGAGGTCTCAGCTGACTAAAGAGAACTGGACCTACCAAGAGCCCTGGCTGGAGAGAGACCTGGCAGACAGGTTTCTCTATCACACATGGGATGGATATCCTGGTTGCCTTATTATAAGTGGGCTATATCTTATGGTACTTGTAATAAGGTGCATGGGATATCTGTCATGTTTGTGATGGAGTACCCGTCTGCTAGACTCTGAATCAGGCCTCAAGTCTGAAGGTAAAGACATGGACCGGGACAACCCGTTTCATTTTCCCACCTTCACTCCACCTCTGTTAGCTGGCAAACTGCTGCTTTTCCATAGCGCTTGATTTTTGTGTACACTTTTTGGCATACAAATTTAACAAATCATATCACTGGTTGCCCTTATCCTAAATTGATGATCTTGGTGTCAAAATGTTCATTAATGTTTTATCTATTATTTTGGTTTGAGAATTTTATTGTGAAGTATTCTGTATTTTAAAATGATTTGGTAATGCTTGCACATAGCACAGGCGACTCTGGGAATTGCCCCCTGCTTGTGCCATAGCTATAAGGGATTAAACAGAGATTCTCTCAGAACTGTTTTGTATTAACTAGAGTGGGTTTATTGAGTTAGCAGGCCGCATTTCCTCTGAAATAAATATCGCATTTCTGACATTATATATCTGTAGGCAAATCAAACCGGGCATGCCCTCCTGGATTTAGAGCCTAGGGCTAATTTATTTAAAGGATGAAGGTGTGCCTAGAATCCTTGGGTAGGGGCTATAGTTGGGGTGGGCAACGGTTATACAATTGGGCTGATGCCCATAACTGATGTGATTCCCTTGTCTGTCAGTGATGTGTGAAGTAAGGGAATTGAACTCGGTGGAAGGATAGGTGGGTTTATTTTTTTGGGAAGGATGTGAAGCATTTAATGTTAAATGATAATGTGACTTTGAGAAAATATGTATGACCACTATGCTCTCAAAGTGCATCTCACGATTGTTGGTAGCATTTTCTGGCTAATGAAAATTAAATAAAAATAGTTTTAGGGAAAAGAAAATCTTTTGGTTCATGTGAACTATTTCAACAGAGTTCTAGTATTCACGCATGTAGAGCACAAAAAACATCCAAGGGGTGAGCAAAGCGCAGGGTTGAAAATTACAGTGCAAAGACTATTATCTAGAATAAAATAAACTGGGAGAATAGCTTTTTAGTATGCAGGACCTCTGAAAACAGGTTTGGCATTGATACCACAGGATGAAGTGATAGATTTCCTGCTTGCCAACTATACTTGGTTTGAAAACTAATCTGTGGTGTTTAAAGCACATTACTTAGGGGCAGAGGCTAGCAACGCTGCGAACCCCAATGGTGTGCATGCCTGCATACATTATTTGGAAACAATGTAAGTGCAGCAGCTTAAAACTGTTCCTACTGGTCCGAGGGGCACTTAGAACAATGGGTAACTAATGCTACTTGGTTAACGTCCATCCTGTCCCCAGACCGGCAAACTACAAAAAATGGCATGCATGAGAAAGGGGGCGGGGGTACTTTGGGTAGGGTGGGTGATCATCTAAGCAGAAAATTAAGTTTGTAAAAATTAACTTTAGGCTGCATGAGCCAGAATTGGCTTGAAACTGTCACTGTGTATTGAAGGGGAGGGGGGCCTTGGATAGGGTGGGGCTTCGTGGCAGTACCTAAGAGGCACTTTTGCTCCGTCCGCCCACTAAACCCCCCTTCCACAAAATAATTTTTTTAACTCGTTCCATGCTCATTACAGCTCCCTGCTGTCATGAGTCACGGTAACGTTGCGGCTCCGCCCAGTGGACAGAGTTCGGACGGCTCCCGGCCGTCATGAGCACACGCCTACTGTGACTCATGACGGCTGGGAGCCGTCATGAGCACCACGGCAACGCGCCCACGCGCCCACGCGCCCACCCCCTCCCCCTCGCACCACGGCAAAATTAACACTGCAGCGAAGGTGTTAAAAGCTTTGTGAGGGAAGTGCTGATGTCCTGTGGTGATTTCACACCGCTTAATGTAGATCCGCTGTTCAAAGTGTCAAAAGATGAGCTGGAGTGGAAAGCCACTCATGCAGTGCTTTCCAGCTCGTTTTCCCTGCCACTGTGTGATATCGGCTCCTCTCCAGGTGACCGGATATCGTGTGACACACAGTGGCGCCACGTGAGCTGGAAGGCCTTGCCTTACTCCGAGCCCCCTCGACCCTCACAAATAGATTTCCAGCTGGACTAGTGTTTGTTCCCCATCCCTGCGCTGGTCAGTTTTTGCCTCGGACAGACCTAAATACCCGGCCATATCCAAGGTGGAAATGTGTCTTACAAAAATGAGTGAATACCCACTAACTCTCGAGGTCTTGACTGACCCACTTTCTAATTAATCCTTTCTTTGAAACACGCTTTGGTGCTCTCTGGAGGAGAGCTGCTCCACTATGGTGTAATTTTACACGTGAAAATATCTATTTACAATTTAAGTGCCTGCGACTTTCACATACTCTGAGAGGTGCCTGCATATATAAACGTTTCCACACACTTAATTGCTGCAGATTACATATCACTATGCACAAAGGAAACTTAGAAGCGACTTTGCACTTTTAAACTATTTTGGTTCTTCACATGAGAAGACATTTTCCCTAAATCCTTCACTCTCACCACACCTCGACAGTAGCGTAGCAAAGCTGCCATGGGCACTGGTACAGAAAGGAAAATGGGTCCTTTGACTGCTGTTGGGGTAGCAAAATACTGCAATTATCAGGGTTAATTCAATAGGCCCCTCAGGTCTTCTGTGCCCCGGTACCACTGCACCTGCTGCACCAACGCTAGCTGCGCGTTTGCACCTCCACCAATTTAGAGGCGCAATCAGTTTGAGAATCGAGCCCTGTTTTTTTTTTTTTTTTTAGGATGTGGCCATCTACATTCCACTCACAAATACGCCCAGTGGACCTTTTCATGTTATAATGTTTAAGACATAATACACATTTTGCAATCCCTAAAAAATGGCTCTGTTTAATGATTGAACTCAACATTCCACATGCCTATGAAAATCCTGAAGAGGTCTTACTTACCGTAAAAGAACAGTAAAGCGTACACCGATTTTTGATCCATCGTTAGATCTTGCCCAAGTTTTCACTTCCGACACAATATGTAAAAGAGCAGCCTGCTTCACCTAGCTTGCAGTGGTGGCTGAAGAGCGGCTCAGTTCTGCAGCAACATTTAACCGCTATCTCAAGCGTCTCACTTCCTGACAGTCTTTTCACCCAATCACAAAGAAACCACAGGCATAAAAAGTAACGTTTCAAAATCCTTGCCAACAGGATAGCAGCTACAGGATATTGCCAACCACCAACGTCTTGTTTAAAAAACATATTTAATAAAAGATGTTTATGGTGCGCTTTTTATAAAGTGCATTGAAATTCGAAAAACTTTTCAGATTTTTTTTTCTGATACCAGGGCCTGCTTAAGTGTTACCATTAAAACACACCCTTAGCATCAGACTTTTACTGACATTCTTCCTCCAGGCTAGTCGAGCAAAAAAAAAAAAAGATAAAATAACACACCCTTTCCCTGTGAGGCACAACAATTTCAAAACAACAAATTCGCTTTGTAATTGTAATGTACTGTCTAGTTATACTATGAGGTATTACATTTTATATTACAAAGAAAAATGCAACAAAAAAGTTATCTAACATCTCTTTACAATACCTTCTCTTAGATGATAGTGCTGAAACACGTCAAACTGTTTGTTTGTGATTTTACAGAGCTTGATGGTAGTTATCAATTAATCTGGTCCTGGCAAGTCCTCGAGACAGTGAGGCACCAACAGAAGTCTTACTGAACAATTCACAACAATATGCAGGGTGAAACTAGACTAGATGTTGGTGCCCCTTACCTTTGTACTTTATATCAACAGGATGGGAGATAAACTCATTGCAGCCAACGCCCCAATGATAGGCATTAGAAAAGCTCCACTACTCCTATGCACAGATGACTCAATCCTTCTTGTCAAGAACAACAAATACCATATAAAAGCAAGCCAAAGTGACAGAGACATTTTAAAATAAAGACAACATCAAAATTAATATAAGAACAACAAAAATGATGGATTGGAGACACCTATCAGCCAAATCAAAGAGAAGGAAGTTCACCCTGGTGGGAAAGGTCATTGAAAAACGTGAAGTGTTTTCACCTATCTTGGAGTGATGCGAGCAGCACTGTTCACTTGGAACATCGGTATCCAAAGCGCAGCAAGGCGAGCCTCCAGGCGTAGCCACATTTGCCAAACTATGTAGCAGTAGATGACTGATAAATAACACCGAGATTGATAGATCCAAAATAGAAAGTACTCTACTTTACTAGGCCGAAGGAGGAGGCCTGCACCACTAATGCCACCAACTAGGTAGAGTGACAATCAAGCTCTTTAAATCTCTACTCTGTGTCCCCTAAGCAATACAAAATGTCCTTTTGAGAGCAGACTGCTGAATAATGCCTCCAAATCCAAAAAAGCACGATGGCAGCGATGCTTAATGTGATCGAATGTAGTTCAACCACCACAAAATATTTAGTGGAGGAATGCTAGAAAGTACTAACCTCAGACTCCCCACAATCACAAAACAAACATTGGCAGAACCAATAGGTCTGGTGCTGCTCGTTAGCCTTTTGGCAATGCTTGTTTTGTTTTATTATTGTTTTTGCAAAACTTTATTGTTTGGGAAGCTGCCTGGCCCTCATTGCATCTGAAAAAAATGGCTATCGGCAAAAGTGTTTTTCTTGTCTCAAAAAAGCAGATGTTACCATGGTACATCTGTGTGTGTTGATGTGTTCCTTGTGAACAGGCAGCATGCCGTAGCTCATAGTGAAGACAGTCAATGACTGAACTGGGCTAACATTGCCCCTTGATACATACTGGAGTGTGGTGAAGAAAATTATGAATGATACAATCATAGAATTATGGATAAAATGTGGCTTAAAAACGCTAATATCGACTATGCTATACATAGTTTTCATAAACTCAAAAGGTCTTGGCTAACAAAGTCCTAAATAGCCACTGGTCTGGCACTGACTGATAGCCTCGCCTTTCAACCAAATCATTAGCTACAATGGGTTGCTATCTAAAACTTATGATGAAAGAGACGGCAACTGGTCATCATGACCAAGAAACAAGACTGTCCCAAAGGCTAAGCAGGCCATGAAGGTTTGTAGGACTAGTAACACCAAAAATAGACCTTCACTCAAGGTGCACAATATATGGATTCTCCCACCTTATTGTCCCACTTCTAAACCAACACTCTTCCATTTTACCCCACACATTAGTGGCACCTTGATTTCCCACTTCTGGATTCTAAACATATAAAATGGGGAGGCTGGATTGAAAATTGATTTTTTTAAGGTATCTAGCAATGTACTCATTCTGGCAAGGCCTTCTTGCTGCATCTGGTGTGGGAACACAGTTTGGCAGATGCATGAAGTTTGCTACTCCCCAGCTAAAGTGATTACATACTACACTCCAGACATTTTCACATACTGACAACATTTCCATTTCAACAATTCATATTCAGGAACTTCTAAATCTTTACAGCAGGAGAGTCTGGCTATGCATCAGCCTTGATACAGTATTTTACATTCCCCAAAAATCTAGATGCTCAATATTGTATTCCCCATAAAGGAAAACTGTAAGCTTGTAAGAAACGTTTCTAGAATACTTGGAATAATGTGATGGCCTCCTTATCACACGCGTGAGGCATGGCCAGGGGCAGTCTCCAGAGTGTTGCTGCAGGAAGAGGCTCATTAATGGAGTTGGATTCCATTAGTGCTCTGTAGTGTGGAGAAGTGTGGCTCAAATGGTTAGAGCAGCAGACCCTGATGCAGAGGTCTGGCCCGGGACCAGGGTTCAATACCTGCCTTGGCGGGTCTTGGGCTCAATTTCCTCGGACCTGATAATTCTCGCCTCGGTGCCTATTCTAATCATGGGTCCCACTCTGCAACTCTGGGCAATAACTTGCTTAATCTCCACAACGGCCCCAAAAGTGTTGGGGTGCCCAGGAGTGGACACTCACAGGGAAAACCAGGAAGGGTTCCTGAGCGGTATACGGACAGCGCCGGGACACTATCTCAGGGAAGTAGCTGTGTGCTCTATAAATACCGGTACATTTACATTTACATTTGTAGGAAAGTAACATCAAGGACTTGGAGTGAAGCGCCAGGTCAGAGTGCTTGCAACTACATCAGCACAACTGAGCATGTCAAAATCAATGGAAAATACACTACTTCTTTTATGAACATAGAACTAATCAGGATGCTCATTGGCACACCTTCTTTTACAACATTAGTCTACAAAGATCGCACAGGCAATGACGATGTGTGCCAATACACTTACACCTGCCTGAGGTGTCACCTCTGTAAAATGCTTCTTCTTACCCTTCACATTACATTGGAAGAATATAAGCATAATGCATTTGGCATTTTATTTAATGACATGGCCCTGCCCAAACTGAAAGATAACCAAGCAATTATTAGTATCATGCTAATCACAGAGATGCAAATACAATGAAATCCCCTCAAATGCCAAAGTGCAGCTAAAGACGACCTGCACCCAACTACAGTCTTGATGCTTGTTTTTAGATCCATGAAACTCTCCATTCCAAGCTCTCAAATTGGTATTTACTTGTGAGTTTGTGCTGTGTTTTTGTTGTACCACATTGACTGATCTTTGCCTTTCTTCATCCACCCCACTCTTTCTGTCCTTCATTTTTGCTTACAATGGCTCCTTATATGTGTAGCCATTTACTGTGTATGGGGAAAATCATAATCACTGAAACAATACAGCTCACGAAAATGGCCCTTGATAGTTTGGAATTCGCCAGTTTGCCATCCTCTGAATCCTTTCTTCTCCTTTCTTAAAAATGCTTTCCATTCCTCTGGGTACCTATTCAGCCCCATTAGGCAGCCTAGAACTGTTCATCTTAATTTCCCTTTCCTCTGTAATTTTTTTTCCTCAGAACAAAACGTACGAGTTTGGCAAACTAGTGAATTCCATGATAACAAAAAAAATAATATCTCAGCCCTTCATCACCAAATCAAATTTTATGAAAAATTCAAATGTGATTGAGAGAAGTCCTGAGTTTCCAGCTTGCATACCAAGTGTGATGTAAATCTGTCAGCATTTTTTACTGTAGATGAGACCAACATTTTCTACAGTAGCTAAATTAGGCATCTTTTTTTAAACCCCGGCCACTTATGTTTTTTTTCAATTCACACTTCTGTATGACACTTGGCATGCTAAATCTTAGCCAGTTTCGCCGTGATGGTGAGTACAATTCAGTCAGATTAGACAAACTGTGCTTACGTTATAAGTAAACCAAGCTGACCCATAAGTACATCTGTTAGCTGTAAATCCGTTCAGAAATAAGTGTCACAAATGTGTGTATCAGCGGGCTTGAAAGGGTTACACTATAGAGCGATCTGGATCATTAGTTCCCGGGTCGAGGACAGTTCACTGACCCAAATCTAAATAGTAAAACTCCCTACTGGACGAGAGAATGTTTCCTGATGTGGAGTTTTCTGATTGGCTGCCATAAGATAAAATTCCCTTTTGAGACCTTCATCAGAGAATAATGGTCTCTCCATCATGGAAAATACATGTAAAAAACGTATAAGGAGGCAGGGTGGGCACACCCTGATGCTAAGGCATAGGCGAAGGCAACCACCAAAGGGCACCCCATGAGGTTAAAAAAAAAGTTCATTGCATTGGTTCCACAAACTTATACAGTGTTCTGAAATCCTGAGAGAGCAACCATGTTTCCAAGTTTGTGAACTCAATACAGTGGCCACGATCTATGAAACTCGTAGACCCATGTTTGGTCTCTGGCAGTAGTTTGTTGACTCAGTACTGGGGTAGTAAACTATGAAACTTGTGGACCTCTTTTGGGCTAACCAGACATGGTTTGTGGTGTCAGTATCTGGTTTGAATCCTATGAAATTTGTGGACCCTTGTTGAGTCTCCACCCATAGCCATTTTGGCATGGTGTGAGTCCAGAGAGACGATTTAAGCTCTGCAAACTCTCTAAACATGTGGCTGCTGTTTATAATAGAACAATGACATCATTTTTTCAAAATTGGTGGTTCAGGAGTGGACTGAGATCAGAATGCGTTTTGGGGAGTGCCTTCCACATGAATTGAAATTTTTAAAAATGCACCTATTGTGCGGTCTCATATCCGAACCTGTGGTCTAGAAATGACTAGTAATACATTTTCCGAGTTTTTGGCAAGGGAAAGAAAATTCTGGGATTTATATTGACTGAGGTTTTATATATATATACTAGCAGCCCGTCCCGACGTTGTCCGGGTATGAAATAGAAAGTGTGTAATGTGTGTATTCAGATACGGTCATTTGCGTGTTCCCCCGCTTGAGGCCCAGCTGCAGCCCTGGTTGATGTTAGCAGGCATGTGTCCCCCCGCTTGAGTCCCAGTTGCAGCCCTGGTTCATGTTAGCAGGCGCATGTAATTAGTGTAGTGATCCGCCGCCTGAGCCCGGCTACAGCCCTGGCTGATGTTAGCAGGCGCGTGTAATTTTGTTTAAGGCATAAGGTGATAGTTCAGTAACAGCGCGCATGAGAGGCTGCAGTAATTGTCCCCGGAGACACGCTAAGTCGCGTGTGTCCCCGCTTGAGGGCCAGTGGCGACAGTCTAACAATTAGAATTGTGTGAGTCGGTAAAGATTGTTTCCCGCTGTTCTTATTTTTTATGACCCACACCGACGCTCTTCGGCCCGAGTGCTTTTTAGACGCACCCAGGCCAAGCCACACACTGTGTTCGGCCCTTTCAGATGCACACAGGCCAAGGCACACACTGCATTCGGCACCCCCAGTATGTGTGAGACAACGGGCAGTCCTCCAAGGGAGTCTTGCGAATGGTTACTTACCACGCTTCGAGGTGAATGCCTTTGTGACGCCCCCAGCACACGGCCACAGCAGACGATCTGATTAATGTACGACCCAGATGGCATGAAGTGCGGAACATAGCACACGCCCCCAGCAATTGTCACGCCCCCAGCGTGCCCCTTGATGCAGCGCAATTGCGTAAATGGCGCTTCACATGGCATGAAGGGCGGACACACGCCCACAGCGTGCCCCTTGATGCGGCGCAATTACGACTCACATGGCATGAAGGGTGGAACGTACCACACGCCCCCAGCGTTTGTAACGCCTCCAGCAAACACCCACAGCAGAACGCAGACACACCCACAAGGGACTACTTTGCTGGCACGGTTATTTTACCTTTTAAATGCATACGGTGGCCGACTGCATAGCCTATGTCCTTCTGCTGCAACTGCCCTTTCCAACGCTGTATTGGGTGTTGTGATTGGTGCTGTGGTTACGGAGATTACCCGCCTCAAAGTTTGGGCTCTCTCTTTATAATATTAGTATGGAAATATATATATATATATATACATATGGCAGCGTGATCAAGGGCATAACTTGCCAGAAACGCGTAGCTGATCTCTGTGATTTAATAAACTCACTGATGCTGATTCGTTGTGGTCCGTCTCCCTTGTTTGCTGGGGTGCGAGGCTGTGCCTGAGACGCCGAGTGATTCGAGGAGGAGCTACATGGTTTTATATATATATATATATATATATATTTATATATTGATATATATATATATATATTGATACCCCTCGGTTCCTTTTCTCCAGAATTTGCAGCGCTCTCTCGCCGGTTCGTAAATCCCCACGGCAGAACCACACCGCATTTAAATCCACAACCAATTCCCCCAGCTGGGAGAAAAACGGGACGAACTCGCGTTTGTTTTCACTTATGTGCTTTTTTATTTAATCCTCACAGCATGGAGTTTCTCAAGCAGGCAGGCACAAATCTACCGTAGCATATCCCTTGTTCATGATCAATTTGGCTCTAGGCTCTCAGTCTCAATATAGTGAGTCACATTATTACATCATTTCCTGTTTGATGTTATTTTGGCCCTCGGCCTTCTGGATGATGTAGTTTTTTGCAATTTTTTAAATCATTTTTTTAATCCGTCTGCATAGCCTATGTCCTTCTGCTGCAACTGCCCTTTCCAAATCTGTATTGGGTGTTGTGATTGGTGCTGTGGTTACTGAGATTACCCGCCTCAAAGGTTTGGGCTCTCTCTTTATAATACTAGTATGGATATAGGTCCACAACCTGAACAAGTATCTGTTGGCGAAAGAAAGAACAAGTATCTGTTGGCAAAAGAAAGAAAAATGAAGGCCCAGTTTAAGAGCAACAATTGAATTCTATATTCTGAGGAGTGTTTACGGCATTTCACACTAATTTTTCAGGACCATGGCCTCCATTGGATGGGAAGAGGGGGAGGCATAATTGCAAGAACCACCTGGAGGCCCATCGCAGACCACACCATCGAGTTTGCTGTCCCTCCAGCAGCTGTTACAACATCTGGTGCTGCACTAACCATTGAGGATTCAGGCAGTGAAGGAGTCCTTTGTATGGAAATAGTTCACCCATCCAGGCATATAAAAAAAAAAAATGTTTGCATTGTAATTTGTAACATCAGTGAGCATTACCTCTGCTGTGGGAAACGCCGGAAGTGACATATTTGGGATAACCTCCATGTCATGCCAAAAATCAAAAATTTAGCTTTATTCAGTTAAAAATTTTAAAACCATCAAAGCACACACAGTAAATTCCTTTCATAATTAATCGCATTATTGCATCATGATTACACAACTAAATAAATTGCAATATGCAAAAATAAAATAGTTGGTGAATGTCAGAACACATTAAAAAGTTTGTCACAAAATTAAAAGTTAATAGTTTCTAAAAATTCCAATTTTCATAATATACGATAATCTTTACATTTAAAACTATCAAAATAGTACGGGGACAAAGGCAGCGATTAAGGTAGCAGCATTATCTTTCGGCATCTCACTGCCTCTGTAATGTAGCTCGCCACCCCAAAACATATCACAGCGGTTCCTAACATTTGTAAATAAACCAGGGCTGGTCTAACCTGATCAAAATTACAGCCTCTTAATAGTGGGAGAATACATTTCTTTCGCTGTAGTACATAAAATTTATAAAAGAAAATCATGTGGATGACATTTTGTTCTGATTTATTATCACACGGACACGGCCCCAGCGTCCCACATTTAGCAAATCCCCTAGGAAAAGATAGCAGCCAAGGGAGGATACCGTGTTTGAACCTTACAAGTAAAAACAGGTGGAATGGCTTATTTATGTATGTCAGGTATGGCTGGATATCTCTCCCTGCGCTTAACATAACAAATTTTCTAACCGAAGGTTTAGCCAATTCCTTCTCTTCCCTCTTTACATCCAACCTGTTTATAAACTGGGATTTTACTGCTTTAATCATGATTTTACTTAGAGCCGTCTGGTTTGTAAACAACTCATTGCTACCCATTAAGTCCAGTTGAGTTTTAATGTACCGGATCCATGGTATAGCCATGGCCTTGTCTAGGGACAGACAGTCCTGGATAATTAGTTGATTTAAACTCGGCACTGGCTGGGACCAGATTCTCAACCACCCTACTATCGGAGCTACAGCAATCTGATCAGAAATATAACCAGCCCCCAGGTCTACATGGACATTAAATGATGCTGCTGATTGAGGGAGCGATAGGATTTTCTTGAAGAAAACATTTTCTGCCATTTGAATCTCGCTTGAGTTGATGTAGCCCCACACCTCACTCCCATACAACGCCATGGGCAGGCATTTGGCGTTGTAGATTTTCATAATGGCCGGTAAAGGCTTACAACCTAATCGTTTAGCAAAGCCCAACAGGGCACCTGTGGCCCTCGCTAGTAAGTTTTTTTTTTCAGCGTCCGCTGCATTGCCCATGATCTTTTGTCATCAAAGACAATACCCAGGTATGGGAAAGTTTGTACTTTACTGAGCTCCTGCCCCTTGCAGACAAACGAGGCCCTTTTTGCCCATCTACTGCCTATTGACATGGCGTGCGATTTTTTAAAATTGTTTTTTAAATCCAAGGAGTCCATAAAATTAATAAAGCAGTCTAACAAAGATTGTAGGCCTCGAGCGGTCCTGGCTACTAACACCGCATCATCGGCGTATCTTAGCGCCGGGAGACCCTCACAGGTAGCTGTCGCGCTCTACAAGCTTAAATAATAAAATAAATAAATAAATAGTAGTGCCGGGATCTTTTTTGGCCAGCTCTGAGGATGTCCTTACATGATGAAATTAGGGCTTCACCCAGCTTGTTTATATAGAGTGTAAACAGCAAGGGAGCAAGTATACACCCTTGCCTTACCCCTCTCTTTACTGGCCAAGCATCTGTCAAGCTCCCGTCCTCATTATAGCGAACTGCCGCTCTAGTATCTTTGTGCATATCGGCTAGGAAGGATATCAATACAGGGTCTAATCCTGTGTCCGACAGGGCAATCCAAAGTTTCTGGCGGTTTACCAGGTCGAAAGCAGTGGACAAATCCATAAACGCTATATGTATTTCCCCCTGCTTTGCGACCGTGTACTTTCCAATAAGAAGGTGTAAGTTAAGGCATTGCCCGGCAGTACCTCTTCCTTTTCGGAATCCGTACTGCAGGTCGGAAATTACTGCATTCGCGTCCAACCAATTTGTCATCCGCTCCAGGACTACTTTCCCCATTATTTTGGCAGCTGAGTCCAAAAGAGAGATCGGGCGGTAACACGCCGGATCCTCTCTTGAGCCCTTTCTAAATATTTGGACAATGACTGCTTTTCCCCAAGACACTGGGGAACCCGATGTAGTAACTGCGTTAAAAACAGAAGTTAAAACCTTTGTCCATAGATGAGAGTCTGCCCGATAGAGGTCTGCCGGCACCCCATCCGGACCGGGTGCTTTCCCATGTGCTGTGGACTCAATGGCCTTCAGCACTTCCATTTCTGTGAATTTTATTCTCCCTGGCTGGGTGAGATCGCCTTGGGTCGTCGGAGATGAATTAATTATTTCAGCGTAGAGGCCACTGTAGTGTTTAACCCACTTATCTGGTGGAATGAGGCAATCCTGATTTATGTTTTCTGTTTCATTAAATAGGGGGCTGTTGATCACCTTCCAAAATTGAGTGCTACTTTTCAGTACACTCACATTGGTAAGTTCCTCCCAAGCCATATCTTTTAACTCCAGTTTTCTCCCCTTAATGGCCTTTTTATAGGCCCTTCTTGCCTCCGCAACCTTCTGTGAATTCTTGCTAGGCTCTTTAAGCACCTCCAAAAGCGCCACGTGGGTGTCGCTACAAGCTTGGTTAAACCAGCTTTTTAGTTTCTTAGGCCTTATTTTGCTTTTCCTAGTCAGGTTTGCTGCTACCTGTACTGTAATACGATTAAAAGCAGCCAAAATGTCCATTGGGACTGAGTTACCATCTAGGCGGGTGGTCAGATCTGTGTTGTTACTACTGTACAGGTTTTCTAGAAAATCTCCGGGGGTGATGACCTCCCACCTTAATCTACGGCCTTGGCTCTTGGAGACTATATTGGAATTTAAAATAGTAGAAGTGGCACGTTCAGTGTTGAGAGCCTTAATATTTATGATCAGCGTAAGTGGGTTGTGGTCACTAAAGCCTCTCTGTGTTACAATGAAGGGGCCTAATGAATCCCTCAGACTGCATGGAACAAAAATATAGTCAATTATAGACTCAATACTTTGGCCATTGAAAGTTGGAACAAGGTGCTGATTATCCCCTTGCACTGGGGCAAACAAGTTATTTGATGATAAAACACTCTCCAGATAGACCCCACTCCTAGTGTGCTCAAAATGGGTATCCCCAAATGGGTCTTCCTCAAAATCCATATTCTCTAAACAATGCATGTGACAAACATGAGTATTAAAATCACCAAGGACTAACAAATAATAAAACATAGTGTTGTGTTCCTCATAATCCTCCAAGAACCCGGATAATGCTCGTAAATGTTCTAGCTCATCATTCCTGGTAAAGGAATTATAAAAGTTTACCACTAGGATATTTGGTAGGTTGTCACCCTCCAGTCTTACTGCCAAAATATTTGGAGAGCTTGTCCCTACTAATACAGCTTTGTATAGTAGTTTCAAACTAAATAACAACAGAAGGCCACCCTTAGATCTCCCCATTGTAGATGGAATTGCAAGTTTAGTGAATGATTGATAGCCATCCAAATAATAATTTTCCGTAGCTTCCCATGTTTCCTGCAAAGCAATAACATGGTAAGCTGCGAGAAAAGCCTCCCAATTAATGTCCCCTCTTTTTGATCTTAACCCGGCAATATTCCAGGATAGGATCGCAATATTATTCAAGGGCGCAGCAAGACTTAATCCATTAGTGTCCTGATTCCCTGTTTGCAATCTACCAGTTGCTGCTTGGTTGCCATCCCCCTGTTCCTCTATGGGGCTCATCATTCTAATTTCCCGCCAGTCGGCCTCCCCCCTTGATATATCACTTATAGAAGGCCCACATCGCATATTATCTCCTTCCCTGGACAAGAAAGTTAAACCTCCATCACTGGTTGGTATGGGGATATTGACCACTAAACCACCGTCATCACATTTTACTCCTGGTCCCGTGGTCGGGCCCACACTACAGCCATCCACTAAGTTGGCTACTCTCCAATCAGCGTTCTCACCATCCCACAGTCAATCATTCATATTCAGTGAACTTAATGCCTCATATCTGTTAGACAGGGCAATGATACTCGGCGGACAAACCAGCTGTGTGCTAAATCCCCTCTCGCTAGTTTCTTCCATATTGACTGGGGGATAAAAGTGGAAGTACATTGACAGTGTCCGGGTGAATCCTTACTGATCCTACCTGTTTAAAAATGTGGTCGACCAGTTTGGGGCAACTAAAACTGATCACCACACAATCCCCCTTCAAGGTCTTCTTGGTTTGGCCTACCCAAGGTGTCCTCCTCACCATTTTAAAGTTTTTAAACAAATGGTCCCCTAGTACTGTTTTGGTGCTCAGGTAATATAAAGCCCTATTTTTAGTAGTACTCCATTGTTCCTCTCTTCCATCCTGCACTTTCCCTACATTAGCCAAAATCACCGTGTAGGGACATGCTTCTGGAGGGAGATGCAACACTCTTTCTCTCGGGTACCTCTGCTCCGGTGGGCTAATTTTCCCTACAGGGCCTCTAGGACCCATCTTTATTCCCTAACTTGCTCCCTTCCCTGCAGCGAAGGGCGGCATAATTGACGCTGCTACGGGGTGTGCATGGGGTACTTTGGGTGTAGTGGTCAGCAACCGTTCTGCCCGATTAATTACTGTGGTTGCGGCCACACACGTGGGCAGTCCCTTGGGTGCCATTACTCCCAAGACTGACGCTTTTTGTCCAGCAATATCGTTTTCAATTCTAGTTAATCTGCCCTCTATGTGCTCTAACTTCACCATAACCGGTGAAACAGGTGCCCCCAGACGATCTTCCATGGCCTTCATAAACTCCGCCATGTTGCCCTCTAAAACGTTTTCAAGTTTGGCTCCCTAATGGGATATGTCCCCCTTAGTCCTCACTTCTTTACCCAGATTTAAACCATTTCACACATGATCGTCACACCCAAAATCAGGAATTTTTTTGTTCCTAGGCTGTTTTGCCTGTTGCTTACTACCCCTTGGTGCATTACTAGCTTTTCTCTTTCCCATATAAGATTTTCCTTCACTGGCTGCTGCCACTCGTAGCTGTCTAGTACATAGTGTTACAGGGGAAGGCAATACACCAGGGACAGGAGATACCTCTGTGGTGATAGATAGGCTCAAATCCAGTACAGCTCCATTTTGTACCGGGGGAACTGGGAGGATCGGGCTTGGGGCGATAGAATTGTGCACCCCTGCATTAATACTTGTGTGAGGGTTTTGGGTTTTGGGGGGTGGATCCATTGATAGTCTACGTTCCACGAGCTCAATTTCCTTTGCCACTGCAGTCTCTGCTCGTTTTAGGAAAGCGTCCAAAGTCCCAACCCCTCCACACCCTTTAACAATAGGTTTCGCCATGAGATGGTGACAGGAAAAAACTCCGCAACCCACAGGTAATCCCGTGTGCAGTCAGCTACTAGGATCAGGTATATACCATACTATGGTTGGAGATCCACGCCTTACATTCCGCCTTACGTTCAGTTGGAACATCAGTATCCAAAGCGCAGCAAGGCGAGCCTCCAGGCGTAGCCAGATTTGCCAAACTATGTAACAGTAGATGACTGATATATAACACAGAGATTGATAGATCCAAAATAGAAAGTACTCTACTTTACTAGGCCAAAGAAGGAGGCCGGCACCACTCATGCCACCAACTAGGTAAAGTGACAATCAAGCTCTTTAAATCTCTATTCTGTGTCCCCTAAGCAATACAAAATGTCCTTTTGAGAGCAGACTTCTGAAAAATGCCTCCAAATCCAAAAAGCACGATGGCCGCGATGCTTAATGTGGTCGAATGGAGTTCAACCACAACAAAATATTTAGTGGAGGAATGCTGGCAAGTACTAACCTCAGACTCCCCACAATCACAAAACAAACATTGGCAGACCCAATAGGTCTGGTGCTGCTCGCTAGCTTTTTGGCAATGCTTGTTTTGTTTTATTATTTTTTTTGCAAAACTTTATTGTTTCGGAAGCTGCCTGGCCCTCATTACATCTGAAAAAAATGGCTAACTGCAAAAGTGTTTTTCTGGTCTCAAAAAAGCAGACATTACCATGGTACATCTGTGTGTGTTGATGTGTTCTTCGTGAACAGGCAGCATGCCGTAGCTCATAGTGAAGACAGTCAATGACTGAACTGGGCTAACATTGCCCCTTGATACATACTGGAGTGTGGTGAAGAAAATTGTTGATGATACAATCATAGACTATTAGATAAAATGTGGCTTAAAAACGCTAATATCAACTATGCGATACATAGTTTTCATAAACTCAAAAGGTCTTGGCTAACAAAGACCTAAATAGCCACTGGTCAGGCACTGACTGCTAGCCTCACCTTTCAACCAAATCATTAGCTACAATGGGTTGCTATCTAAACCTTATGATGAAAGAGACGGCAACTGGTCATCATGACCAAGAAACAAGACTGTCCCAAAGGCTAAGCAAGCCATGAAGGTTTGTAGGACTAGTAACACCAACAATAGACCTTCACTCAAGGTGCAAAATAGATGGATTCTCCCACCTTATTGTCCCACTTCTAAACCAACACTCTTCCATTTTACCCCACACATTAGTGGCTCCTTGATTTCCCACTTCTGGATTCTAAACATATAAAATGGGGAGACTGGATTTAAAATTGCGATTTTTTAAGGTATCTAGCAATGTACTCATTCTGGCGAGGCCTTCTTGCTGCATCTGGTGTGGGAACACAGTTTGGCAGATGCATGAAGTTTGCTACTCCCCAGCTAAAGTGATTACATATTTCACTCCAGACATTTTCACATACTGACAACATTTCCATTTCAACAATTCATATTCAGGAACCTCTAAATCTTTACAGCAGGAGAGCCTGGCTATGCACCAGCCTTGATACATTATTTTACATTCCCAAAAACTCTAGATGCTCAATATTGCATTCCCAAAAAGGAAAACTGTAACCTTGTAAGAAACGTTTCTAGAATACTTGGAATAATATGATGGCCTCCTTATCACATGCGTGAGGCATGGCCATGGACAGTTCAAGTTCAAGTTAAAAATTTGTATAGCGCACTACTCACCCAGAGGGTCTCAAGGCGCTTGAGGGAGGGGGGTATGTTACTTATCGAATATCCAGGTTTTTAGTTGTTTTCTGAAGGAGAGGTGGTTCTGTGTAAGGCGGAGGTGGATGGGGAGAGAATTCCAGGTTTTGGCCGCTAAGTAGGAGAAGGATCTTCCACCCATGGTGGATCTTTGGATGCGTGGAATCGCGGCGAGGGCTTGATTGAACGATCGAAGTTGGCGGTGGGGGTGTAAAAGGTCAGGCGCGTGTTGAGGTATTCGGGTCCTAGGTCGTAAAGGGCTCTGTGTGCGTGAGAGAGGAGACGGAACGTTATTCTCTTGTTGACGGGGAGCCAGTGGAGGTCCCTCAGGTGGCCGGAGATGTGAGCTTGGTGGGGGATGTCTAGGATGAGTCGAGCAGAGGCGCTCTGAATGCGTTGGAGTTTTTCCTGTAGTTTGGCTGTGGTTCCGGTGTAAAGGGTATTTCCGTAGTCCAGTCGGCTTGTGACTAGTGCATGGGTGACCGTCTTTCTTGTTTCGGTGGGGATCCAGCGGAAGATTTTTTTGAGCATACGTAGGGTGTTGAAGCATGATGATGAGACGGCGTAGACTTGTCTGGTCATCGAGAGGGAGGAGTCTAGGATGAAGCCAAGGTTACGTGCGTGGTCCGTTGGTTTGGGTGCGTTTCCCAGGGCCGGTGGCCACCATGAGTCGTCCCAAGCGGAGGGGGAAGATCCTAGGATGAGGACTTCCGTTTTGTCCGAGTTCAGTTTTAAATGGCTGTTCTTCATCCACTCGGCCACTTCTTTCATCCCATCGTGTAGGTTGGTTTTGGCGGAGTTTGGGTCTTTGGTGAGGGAGAGGATCAGCTGGGTGTCGTCTGCGTAGGAGATGATGTTGAGGTTGTGTTGGCGCGCGATGGATGCGAGGGGGCTCATGTATACGTTGAAGAGGGTGGGACTGAGTGATGATCCTAGCGGAACGCCGCAGATGACTTCAGTGGCTTCCGATTTGAAAGGGGGGAGGCGGACTCTCTGGGTTCTTCCGGCGAGGAACGAGATGATCCAGTCCAATGCTTTTCCTTGTATTCCGACGTTGCTGAGGCGTTGTATAAGGGTGCTATGACAGACTGTGTCGAAGGCTGCGGAGAGGTCAAGTAGGATGAGGGCAGCTGTTTCTCCGTTGTCCAGTAGAGTTCGAATGTCGTCTGTTGCTGCGATGAGGGTGGTCTCGGTGCTGTGTTTGGCTCGGAAGCCAGACTGTGAAGGGTCGAGGGAGCCGTTGGATTCGAGGAAGGCGGCGAGCTGGCTGTTGACGGTTTTCTCAATGACTTTGGCCGGGAATGGGAGGAGCGAGATGGGGCGGTAGTTCTTAAGTTCGGTGGGGTCTGCTGTAGGTTTTTTCAGGAGGGCAGTGAGTTCGGCATGTTTACAGCTTTCCGGGAAGGAGGCGGAGTTGAGGGAGCAGTTGATGACATCGCGGAGATGGGGTGCGATAATGGAGTCTGCTTTGTTGAAAATGTGGTGGGGACATGGGTCGGTTGGCGATCCTGAGTGGATGGAGTTCATCAAGCGGATGGTGTCTTCAGTGGTGATTGGTTTCCAGGCGCAAAGGTTGTTGGTGGGGGGTTTTTGTTCGGAGGTGGGTGGGGTGGGCTGGTCGCCGAAGCTGTTATGTATGTCAGTGATTTTGTTGTGGAAGAACGAGGCTAGAGAGTCGCAGAGGTCTTGAGAGGGAGTGATGTCGTTGGTGCCGGTGGTTGGGTTGGTAAACTCTCTGACGATGTTGAATAGTTCTTTGCTGTTGTGGGCGTTGTTGTCAAGTCGATCCTTGAATGCTGATTTCTTGGTGGATCTGATCAGTTGGTGGTGTTTGCGGGTGGCGTTCTTGAGGGTGGTCATGTTGTCTGTGGTTGGGTTTTTTCACCATGTTTTCTCGAGGGTGCGACAGATCTTCTTGGATTTCTTAAGGTCATCATTGAACCAGGGGGCTTTTTTACTACCTTGTTTGATTTGATGGTTTTTCAAGGGAGCTAATTCGACAGCGCTGTGGGTGATCCATTGTGTGAGGTTGATGGCTGCTTGATTTGGGTCCAGTGATTTGGCAGGAGGGTTTTGGTGAAGTGATGTGAAGAGCTGGTCGATGGTAATTTTGTTCCAGTTTCTGCGGGGAATTGGTTGTGGGTGGTTGTGGGTCGTGGTCTTTTTGTAGTTGAAGTGAACGCAGCTGTGGTCCGTCCAATGGAGTCCTGTGGCGTGGTTGAAGGAGATGTGTTTGCTGGAGTTGAAGATTGGGTCGAGCGTGTGCCCGGCATAGTTGGTGGGTGTGTCAACAAGTTGTTTGAGTCCGAGATTGGCGAGGTTGTCCAGAAGGGTGGTGGAGTTGCTGTCGTTGTTCTTTTCCAGGTGGAAGTTGAGGTCTCCCAGTAGAATGTATTCCTCAGAGGGAAGGGCGTGTGGGCTGATGAAGTCAGTGATGTCTTCGCTGCATTGTGTGCGTGGTCCTGGTGGCCTGTAGATGAGGGTGCCTCTGAGTGTGGTCTTGGGGTCGATGTGAATCTAGAAGTGAAGGTGTTCGGCAGCTGCGAGGGTGTCGTCAGAACTGGTCGTGATTCGGATGGTGTTCTTCTGGACGATGGCGATGCCTCCACCTGTTTGGTTGATGTGGTCCTTTCGGATGATCTTGTAGCCGTCCGGGATGGCTATGGCGATGTCGGGCGCTGATGAGGCGTTCATCCATGTTTCTGTAGGAAATGCGACGTCGGGTGATGTGGTGTCTAGTAGGTTCCATAGTTCAGTTGCGTGTTTGTGAACTGAGCGGGTATTGAGCAGGATACACTTCAGGTGGTTAGTTATGGAGCTCTGTTTGGAGTTTGTGGATTTGATGTGGGTTCTGATGCAGTCGTACTTGCAGGAGTGGCAGGTGAAGGGTCCATGGGAGTGTCCTGGGGCGGCTTGGTAGCAGTCTGGGAGACGGCCGGGGTTGAGTGCTGAGAGGGTTGCGGCGTCGTACGTAATGCGGGAGGAGTGGATTTTGCGGGGGCCAGGGGGTTTGGCGCTGGGCGCAGTCCAGGCGTGGACGGGCGCAGACGGGCTTACCTTTGGCGCACCTTTGGCGCGCATGGGGCGTGTCCGCTGCGCGTAGGCTGTTCTGACATAAGTGGATAGTGGAGGGGGGCAGAGCGAGGGAGGAGCAGCTGGGAGGCGGGAGCGGGGTGGAGAGCCGGGCTGGGAGGCACAACAAACAAACAACAAAATGGCAGCAAGCCAAAAGCGAAACAGGATTGGGCCACAACCTTAATAAACGCTATGAAATGGGCAGTGGCACTGGCACAATCAGGCACCAATAGTATAAGCAGGCAAAACGAGCAATACACAATGGAATAATAAGTAAAGAACAGTCTAGCAGTATAGCGCTACGATATCAGTATAATCAGGCACAAATAATTATAGTAAGCAGTGCGAGCAATGCGCAATAGCTCTAAATGGCAATGAGCACTCTGGCAGTATAGCGCTAAGATACCAAATTATTCAGCAGGGAGCAGCGTGGGGAGCGACCGCTTCTGAGGAACTCAGGACGGTCACAGCGCTAGATCGAGCGGGTAGAGCCTAAACTTTCAGTGGGAGGGAGGAGCAGCTGGGAGGCGGGAGCGGGGTGGAGAGCCGGGCTGGGAGGCACAACAAACAAACAACAAAATGGCAGCAAGCCAAAAGCGAAACAGGATTGGGGCACAACCTTAATAAACGCTATGAAATGGGCAGTGGCACCGGCACAATCAGGCACCAATAGTATAAGCAGGCAAAACGAGCAATACACAATGGAATAATAAGTAAAGAACAGTCTAGCAGTATAGCGTAACGATATCAGTATAATCAGGCACAAATAATTATAGTAAGCAGTGTGAGCAATGCGCAATAGCTCTAAATGGCAACGAGCAGTCTGGCAGTATAGCGCTACGATACCAAATTATTCAGCAGGGAGCAGCGTGGGGAGCGACCGCTTCTGAGGAACTCAGGACAGTCTCCAGAGTGTTGCTGCAGGAAGAGGCTCATGAATGGAGTTGGCTTCCATTAGTGCTCTGTAGGCAAACAGTATCAAGCACTTGGAGTGAAGCGACAGGTCAGAGTGCTTGCAACTAGATCAGCACAACTGAGCATGCCAAAATCAATGGAAAATACACAACTTCTTTTATGAACATAGAACTAATCAGGATGCCCATTGGCACGCCTTCTTTTACAACATTAGTCTGCAAAGATCACACAGGCAATGACGACGTGTGCCAATACACTTACACCTGCCTGAGGTGTCACCTCTGTAAAATGCTTCTTCTTACCCTTCACATTAAATAGGAAGAATACAAGCATAATGCATTTTATTTAATGACATGGCCCTGCCCAGACTGAAAGATAACCAAGCAATTATTAGTATCATGCTAATCACAGAGATGCAAATACAATGAAATCCCCTCAAATGCCAAAGTGCAGCTAAAGACGACCTGCACCCAACTACAGTCTTGATGCTTGTTTTTAGATCCATGAAACTATCCCTTTCAAGCACTCAAATTGGTGTTTACTTGTGAGTTTGTGCTGTGTTTTTGTTGTACCACATTGACTGATCTTTGCCTTTCTTCATCCATCCCACTCTTTCTGTCCTTCATTTTTGCTTACAGTGGCTCCTTATATATCATAATCACTGAAACAATAGAGCTCACGAAAATGGCCCTTGATCATTTGGAATTCGCCAGTTTGCCATCCTCCGAATCCTTTCTTCTCCTTTTTAGGTTTCGCCTGGCGGTCCGCTGCGCAGCAGCGTTCGCGTAGGCGAAATTTTTTGAGAACAGTCTGGGGCTTTGTCCCGCCTCTGTGTTCCATTGGCTAGCTCCATAAATGGAGGCTAGCCATTGGAACAGAGGTGCGTCACTCATTCCCTGAGCAGATTTGTGGGCGTTCCGGCGATTTTTACTCATCCCGCCCCTTTGTGAACGTCATGCGGCGGTGGGTGGTGTTTTTTTTTTTTTTTAAATGTTTCTTTAGGCCATTTTGAAAGTGTCCTTTGCAGGGGTGGGTTGCGCGATGTCCCGCTGTCCGTTCCCGCCCCCCCTCCCGCTGTCCGTGTGCCCGTTCCTGCCCCCCTCCCGCTGTCCGTTCGCGCCCCCCCTCCCGTTGTCCGTGTGCCCGTAGGTGCTTGTTTAATACATAAAGTGGAACTTGCTCTTATAGCTTCATTTTGCGGCAACGGGGATTACTTATGATATGTATGTTGTACAGGGATTTTTGCTGTTTGTTTTTAATCACAGTTAAGTTTCAGTTTAAATGTTACACAAAAGCCCTGGAATGTCACTCATAAGCACACTTAAACATTGCTAATGTTTTCATTTGCAATCTGAAAACTTGGCAGCTATGAATGCGTGACATGTGGCGCCTGAAGACCATTTCTCATGGAACAAATAAACAGCAGACAGGGAATTGGGGTGACTGGTGGTGTCTGACTCCAGCACCTCGGCTCGGATCAGCACTCAATGCCCCCATTGACAGAAAATTAGTAAAAGCAAAGACACGTTAGAAAATCTTTTGAAAACAAGCTTTTGGTTTCTTTTGTTTTTCATATAAATACAATCTGTGCGCAGCGGCCGGGAAGGGCCCAGAAGGGCTCTTCCTGTTTGGCTTTGCTTTCCTTGGCCTGCCTCTTCCGGGCCCTTTGAAGGCTCATGGCCGGGGCTGACTGCCCGCTTGTAAGCGGCGATGGAGGGGGACCTGGGTGGCAGCCAGAGGGGGCACCGTAGCTGGCAGCGGGTCCTGGAAGCTCTGCCAGATGTAAGCACAACTCTGCGCCTTATAGCGGGCCCTCTGTGCTCTCGGCTGCACACGCACGGGTCAGAAGGTGACGGATACACCGCAAGCATGTCCGCCTACTCGGGCTCCAGGACTAAAGAGAACATTCACTCACCACCGCGCACCAGCCCGTGGCACAAGGCCACGGCGAACCTTTAGTTACTGTATCCGGTATCCCGGCGCCTCTGTATTACACATTCACTCGCCACCAGTCTGAGCCAGGAAGCATGCACTGAGCAGGCCCAAGGATTACAGCCAGCACTCACTCCCATAAACCCCCGGACACAAGGCTAGAGTGAACGTTTACTTACCACGTCCCAGGGCCCTATGTGCCGATACAATCAGCAGCACCAGAGACCATGCGCCACAGCTCAAGCACACGATTGGAGAGCGTTCACTTACCACCATCCCAGAGTCCGAGGACTACATCGGCCATTCGAACATAGGCAATTCGTTTTACTGTGTTAAATTATATGTAAGGCACGTTGAACTGTATTGTGGAGCTACTGCTAGGAAGCTACACTAGGTAGGGCGTGGAGGGGGTTAGAAAAGACCCAGACAACAAAAAGAGACAGGAAACAATAACATCAAAATACCAAAATTTAAAATTCTCTACTTTATGGGGAGCCAGCGCCAAAAACGTCTGTTCATGTTTGTCTGAGGCCGTAGGCTAGCTTGGCTGCCATGTTTTGCACTTGTTTCAGTAGTTGCTGCAGACTAGATCTAACTTTACATGTTATTGAGTAGGGACTTGCCGTACTAAAGTTAAATACATTTTTTGCAACTTTGGGGCATATGTGGAGAGGTGTGGCTCACTGGTTAGAGGCAGCAGACCTGTAAGCAGAGACCGGCCCGGGACCAGGGTTCAATTCCCGACGCGGCAGGGTCTTGGACCATGGTCAACGGACTCGATAATTCTCGCCGCAGTGCCTACTCTAACCAGGGAACACACTCGGTAACTCTGGGCATTAAGCTTGCCTCATCTCTACAACGGCCCCCCACAGACGCCGGGGATGCCTGGTTTCACCCTGGAGATACCCAGAAAGGGACCATCTCACAGGGAAAACCAGGACGGGTTCCCCAGCGGTCTACAGCGCCAGGACACTCGGGTAGAGTAACAGTGCGCTTTACAAGTATCCAACACATGTTGTACTGATATAGTGGACACAGGATGCCCCAGTGTATAACCCTCTTGCCTCCCCTTTTCCATAATCTGCATCCCAGTGGGGGTTGCCCCACACGATAAGCACCTATGTAGTCTCCCCAATTCATTTTTCAAAACCGTGGTGGCCATCTACCACTGAATGGTTCTGTGACACTTTCCCAAGCGACTGACAGGACTAAAAGTCTGAGATAGTCTCGACTACTGCTGGGAATCATTCATAAAGGAGAGGACTTGGAAGCCACAGGACCTGACTATCATGCCGAAAGGTTCCATATACAGATTAAAGAGAAAGGGTGAGGCAGTCAAATCCCCTGGAACTGTCCACCTTACGGGATGTCTTGCTAAGCCAATTGTAGGCTAAGAGATCACCTTGCTTACTCACGAAGAATTTGAACAACTGCAATGCAGAATCGGCCAACATAGTGTTGAGGCAGCCAATCGGAATCTCATTGTTCATGTAGCAAAGCCTGCATCGAGATCCAAAAGCAGCAGCTCTGCTTGGATACTGTCATCCCTGGTGGCTCACAACTCTTCAGCAGTTGTGGCTCTAATATAACCAGTTTTTTGCAATTGCCGCCCTAAGTGCGCTGGGGATGCCCAGACGTGGGTCCCAGGCACTCCACACCACTTGGAGTCAAGCTAGCCGGGCTGAAGAGAGGTGTTACCTCGAAACCGGTCCGGTCCTCGGATGCTTGATTCCGGTCTGGGAAAGATATGGCTGTTGTAGTTCGGACTGGACTGTTCCCATGGGGCAACAGGGTCAGAGCTGATTTGCATAAAGCCATTATCTGACCCAGGGTGGTGTGGAGTGCAAAAAAACGATGGATTTGGGCCCAGATCTTTTGACTGGGGGAGTGTGTGACATTGATCCACATTCAGTCCATCACTTGTTGTTTTTCGCAATTGCCGCCCTAAGTGCGCTGGGGATGCCCAGACGTGGGTCCCAGGCACTCCACACCACTTGGAGTCAAGCTAGCCGGGCTGAAGAGAGGTGTTACCTCGAAACCGGTCCGGTCCTCGGATGCTTGATTCCGGTCTGGGAAAGATATGGCTGTTGTAGTTCGGACTGGACTGTTCCCATGGGGCAACAGGGTCAGAGCTGATTTGCATAAAGCCATTATCTGACCCAGGGTGGTGTGGAGTGCAAAAAAACGATGGATTTGGGCCCAGATCTTTTGACTGGGGGAGTGTGTGACATTGATCCACATTCAGTCCATCACTTGTTGTTTTTTGCAATTGCCGCCCTAAGTGCGCTGGGGATGCCCAGACGTGGGTCCCAGGCACTCCACACCACTTGGAGTCAAGCTAGCCGGGCTGAAGAGAGGTGTTACCTCGAAACCGGTCCGGTCCTCGGATGCTTGATTCCGGTCTGGGAAAGATATGGCTGTTGTAGTTCGGACTGGACTGTTCCCATGGGGCAACAGGGTCAGAGCTGATTTGCATAAAGCCATTATCTGACCCAGGGTGGTGTGGAGTGCAAAAAAACGATGGATTTGGGCCCAGATCTTTTGACTGGGGGAGTGTGTGACATTGATCCACATTCAGTCCATCACTTGTTGTTTTTTGCAATTGCCGCCCTAAGTGCGCTGGGGATGCCCAGACGTGGGTCCCAGGCACTCCACACCACTTGGAGTCAAGCTAGCCGGGCTGAAGAGAGGTGTTACCTCGAAACCGGTCCGGTCCTCGGATGCTTGATTCCGGTCTGGGAAAGATATGGCTGTTGTAGTTCGGACTGGACTGTTCCCATGGGGCAACAGGGTCAGAGCTGATTTGCATAAAGCCATTATCTGACCCAGGGTGGTGTGGAGTGCAAAAAAACGATGGATTTGGGCCCAGATCTTTTGACTGGGGGAGTGTGTGACATTGATCCACATTCAGTCCATCACTTGTTGTTTTTTGCAATTGCCGCCCTAAGTGCGCTGGGGATGCCCAGACGTGGGTCCCAGGCACTCCACACCACTTGGAGTCAAGCTAGCCGGGCTGAAGAGAGGTGTTACCTCGAAACCGGTCCGGTCCTCAGATGCTTGATTCCGGTCTGGGAAAGATATGGCTGTTGTAGTTCGGACTGGACTGTTCCCATGGGGCAACAGGGTCAGAGCTGATTTGCATAAAGCCATTATCTGACCCAGGGTGGTGTGGAGTGCAAAAAAATGATGGATTTGGGCCCAGATCTTTTGACTGGGGGAGTGTGTGACATTGATCCACATTCAGTCCATCACTTGTTGTTTTTTTATAATATAACCAGGGCACATTATGTGCTGTGCAGTTGCCATAACCTGCCTGTGAACCATCCAGCAAGTTCCAAGAAGTTATATCAGGGGCACGGAGTTACCCTTCACTCACCAGTAGTCCAGTGCACTAGGCTACAGTGAACATTCACACACCACCAGTCTAGTGCCTAGATGCTACAGAGAACCTTCCCTCACCAGTCCCAACCATCCCAGGACCCGAAGACTATACATTCAGTCTATACCATCTGTTTCCCTCACCCCAGTTTTTACATGGCTGACTGGGGAAACTAAACAAACAAGTTCTGCCACACGGCTCGCCCTACTCTATTTCAACATCCCAGCTTTTATATTGACAACACAGGCACCGCTCTTTAGGTTGCAGTACAGCACCCACTTTCACACTCTGCTGGCGGATCCTCATCGCTGTCCCGTAATCCCCCCCACCCCTCCCCACCGGCGCCGCGATAACCTCAGCATTACCAACAATGCACAAACCACGCTTTAGGTTGCAGCATAGCGCCCGCCTTTTCACCCTACTGACTGCTCCTCATCTCTGTCCTGTCCCCGGGTGCTGCGCTGAACTTTCAGCATTAACAACAACACGGGCTGCACTCTTAATAATTTAGCAGGCGCTCGCTTGACCTGCTGACTTAGCCAATGCTTGCTTTTTTTTCTCCCCGCAGCCATGTATACTTTGCCCCGTCTGTTTTCTTATCTATACCATCTGTTTCCCTCCCCCTAGTTTTTACTCTTTACGTTCCCATTTTACTCTCCCATATCCTTAGTGCACCTTCTGTGTCTGTTCTCTAAAATCCCTCCACCGCTTCATCCGTGTCCCTCGCACTATCACTCACCTATTTCCCATACCGCTGTCACTGCCTTCTGTTCTCCCCCCCACTGCTTTACTACTACTCCTGTTCTTTCAACTTCCTCTGAGCTCTGCCATTCACTCCTTTATTAGCTCGTTTCATCTCCTCTTCCCTTCTTTTCTACTTCCCCTGCTCCTCCTATTTCCTTGCCATCGCTGTTTGCACTCTCTCCTCTGTGCTGCTAGTAATACTCGATGCCTGCTGTCCCTGCCCCGTCCCTTTACCTCCCACCTTGACTGCTGTGGTTCATGCTCCCAGTTCCATCTGCCCCTGCTACGTCACCACTTGCCCCGTTGCTGCAGGCGATGCACCCCGCTTGCATTTTGCTCTAGGTAATGGCCCAGGGCACCCAGTTGTGCCCCCTCCTCCATTGCTACAGGTAATATCTCCGCCTCTTTGCTCCATTTGCCCCTCCCCATTGCTGTCTGCGCTCTGATGCTAGGATGCATGCAATTTAGTCTCTCCAGTGATGGGTGCATTAGTGCTCAGAATATGTAAACCTGTGGGCTGGAAATCTTGCGGTTTCTGTCCGGTTGTCCAGTGTGAGGTCACATGGAGTGCTAATGCTGCTCCTTGCCTTCTGTGTCGCTTGCTATTCTTCCCTTCATCCTGAACCCCAGCCTGAGCTCCTTTCTTCCACCCCTGACAACTTTCATTCCCACTCTGCAGATCCCACCCATTCCTTAACACCCACTCAGCCTTTTTACCTCATAACCTGTTGCCAGACCTCTTCACGTGCCACACAGCTTTTCAATCTCTACTACTCATATTCCTGTACCTCCTTTATATTACCCAGTTACTTATTATCTTCTTTGCAGCCTTGGCTGGCTCTGTGTGTGTGTGTGTGCGGCTGGCTCTGTGTGTGTGTGTGCGGCTGGCTCTGTGTGTGTGTGTGTGTGCGGCTGGCTCTGTGTGTGTGTGTGTGCGGCTGGCTCTGTGTGTGTGTGTGCGGCTGGCTCTGTGAGTGTGTGTGCGGCTGGCTCTGTGTGTGTGTGTGCGGCTGGCTCTGTGTGTGTGTGTGTGTGGCTGGCTCTGTGTGTGTGTGTGCGGCTGGCTGGCTCTGTGTGTATGTGTGCGGCTGGCTGGCTGTGTGTGTGTGTGTGCGGCTGGCTGGCTGTGTGTGTGTGTGCGGCTGGCTGTGTGTGTGTGTGTGCAGCTGGCTGTGTGTGTGTGTGTGCGGCTGGCTGTGTGTGTGTGTGTGCGGCTGGCTGTGTGTGGTGCGGCTGGCTGTGTGTGTGTGTGTGCGGCTGGCTGTGGGTGTGTATGCGGCTGGCTGTGTGTGTGTGTGTGTGTGTGCAGCTGGCTGTGTGTGTGTGTGTGGCTGGCTGTGTGTGTGTGCGTGGCTGGCTGTGTGTGTGCGTGGCTGGCTTTGTGTGTGTGTGGCTGGCTCTGTGTGTGTGTGTGTGTGTGTGCGGCTGGCTCTGTGTGTGCTGCTGGCTCTGTGTGTGTGTGCGTGTGCCTGTGTGTGTGTGTGTGGCTCTGTGTGTATGTGTGGGTGCAAATGCAATAGGTCTCACATTTGCGAGAGATTAAGCTAATGGCAATGTAAATGACAATGCCATTTATTTATCTGTTTTCAAAACCAACACATAAATACAAATGTTGTCATTTACAATGCCAATTGCTCTAACTTTTCCAAAGGCGAAACCTTTGCATTGTAAATGCTTGTTTTAAACATGCTCTCCATTCCTCTGGGTACCTATTCGGCCCCATTAGGCAGCCTAGAACTGTTCATCATAATTTCCCTTTACTCTGTTATTTGTTTCCTCAAAAACAAAACGTACGAGTTTGGCAAACTGGTGAATTCCATGATAACAAAAAAAATAATATCTCAGCCCTTCATTACCAAATTAAATTTCATGAAAAATTCAAATGTGATTGAGAGAAGTCCTGAGTGTCCAGCTCGCATACCAAGTGTGATGTAAATCTGTCAGCATTTTTTACTGTAGATGAGACCAACATTTTCTACAGTAGCTAAATTAGGCATCTTTTTTTAAACCCCAACCACATATGTTTTTTTTTTTAATTCACACTTCTGTATGACACTAAATCTTAGCTAGTTTCGCCGTGATGCGGAGTACAATTCAGTCAGATTAGACCAACTGTGCTTACGTTATAAGTAAACCAAGCTGACCCATAAGTACATCTTTTAGTTGTAAATCCGTTCAGAAATAAGAGTCACAAATGTGTGTATCAGCGGGCTTGAAAGGGTTACACTATAGAGCGATCTGGATCATTAGTTCTCAGGTCGAGGACAGTTCACTGACCCAAATCTAAATAGTAAAACTCCCTACTGGACAAGAGAATGTTTCCTGATGTGGAGTTTTCTTATTGGCTGCCATAAGATAACATTTCCTCTTGAGACCTTCATCAGAGGGTAATGGTCTCTCCATCATGGAAAATAAATGTAAAAAACGTATAAGGAGGCAGGGTGGGCACACCCTGATGCTCAGGTGTAGGTGAATGCAGCCACCAAAGGGCACCCCATAAGGTTAAAAAAAAAAAAGTTCATTGCATTGGTTCCACAAACTTATACAGTGTTCTGAAATCCTGAGAGACACAGATGGTCGCCACCATGTTTCCAAGTTTGTGAACTCAATACAGTGGCCACGATCTATGAAACTCGTAGACCCATGTTTGGTCTCTGTCAGTAGTTTGTTGACTCTGTACTGGGGTAGTAAACTATGAAACTTGTGGACCTCTTTTGGGCTAACCAGACATGGTTTGTGGTGTCAGTATCTGGTTTGAATCCTATGAAATGTGTGGACCCTTGTTGAGTCATACTTTTCTAAAAATTGTTGGTTCAGGAGTGGACTGGATCAGAATGCGTTTTGGGGAGTGCCCTCCACATGAACTGACACTTTTAAAAATGTAAAAATGCACCTATTGGGCGGAATCATATCCGAGCCTGTGGTCTAGAAATGACTAGTAATACATTTTCCGAGTTTTTGACAAGGTAAAGAAAATTCTGGAATTTACATTGGCTGAAGTTTTATATATATATATATATATATTCACTGAAAAAACCATAGGTTTCAGGCCTTATATAGTTAGGTATTAGCATTTAAAAATCCTTTGAAATTCACTGAAAAAACCATAGGTTTCAGGCCTTATATAGTTAGGAATTAGCATTTAAAAAACCTTTAAAATTCACTCAAAAACCTACTTTGCCGGCGCTACTTGGGGGGGCTACTTTAAAAAAAAATATAAATATTGTAAATAACGTTTTATTTTGTCATTTATATAGCCTATAACCATCTACACACCCTGACGATTTCAACGGTGTATCGGGTGTGTAGATTGGCGCTGTGGTTCCCGAGTTTACCCGCCTCAAAGCCTGAAAGTTCTTACTTTATTATAGTAGTATAGATATATATATATATATATATATATATATATATATATATATATATATATATATATATATATATATATATCGAAAGAGTTGCCTGTTAAGGAGGAGCCCACACGGGAGAATGAAGATTATGCCTCTTTTTATTCGAAGGTAAGCAATGTCCTTGCAGTTCAAAGCGCCTCGCTTTACATATTTTCCACCAGCCGACGCGTTTCGTGCAACTAGCACTTCTTCTTAGGCTTGTATGGACGCTTTCAGCAGGAGTCAGAGTTTTTTGATTTGGCACTGTCTTTTCTACCTGCCTTAGTAGGCGTGGCCATTCCCATGGCCTGATGGTGATTGTAGTGCATTAGTATTCCTCAAAGTGAGTTCCCCGACCTTTGCTGGTAGTAATGCTCTATTAACTCCCAAGTGGGGCGCAGGGCACAATTCAACCCCAAGTCACGCTTGTTCATCACCTTCCAACGGCGTCACCCGTCCTGAATCCAAAGCGCCGGTTGGCGCTTCAGCAAGTCTGCACACGTGCAGCAGGGCCCCCTCCGCGACCCAGGCTGAGCCGCAAAAAATTTCACGAAAGAGTTGCCTGTTAAGGAGGAGCCCACACGGGAGAATGAAGATTATGCCTCTTTTTATTCGAAGGTAAGCAATGTCCTTGCAGTTCAAAGCGCCTCGCTTTACATATTTTCCACCAGCCGACGCGTTTCGTGCAACTAGCACTTCTTCTTAGGCTTGTATGGACGCTTTCAGCAGGAGTCAGAGTTTTTTGATTTGGCACTGTCTTTTCTACCTGCCTTAGTAGGCGTGGCCATTCCCATGGCCTGATGGTGATTGTAGTGCATTAGTATTCCTCAAAGTGAGTTCCCCGACCTTTGCTGGTAGTAATGCTCTATTAACTCCCAAGTGGGGCGCAGGGCACAATTCAACCCCAAGTCACGCTTGTTCATCACCTTCCAACGGCGTCACCCGTCCTGAATCCAAAGCGCCGGTTGGCGCTTCAGCAAGTCTGCACACGTGCAGCAGGGCCCCCTCCGCGACCCAGGCTGAGCCGCAAAAAATTTCACGAAAGAGTTGCCTGTTAAGGAGGAGCCCACACGGGAGAATGAAGATTATGCCTCTTTTTATTCGAAGGTAAGCAATGTCCTTGCAGTTCAAAGCGCCTCGCTTTACATATTTTCCACCAGCCGACGCGTTTCGTGCAACTAGCACTTCTTCTTAGGCTTGTATGGACGCTTTCAGCAGGAGTCAGAGTTTTTTGATTTGGCACTGTCTTTTCTACCTGCCTTAGTAGGCGTGGCCATTCCCATGGCCTGATGGTGATTGTAGTGCATTAGTATTCCTCAAAGTGAGTTCCCCGACCTTTGCTGGTAGTAATGCTCTATTAACTCCCAAGTGGGGCGCAGGGCACAATTCAACCCCAAGTCACGCTTGTTCATCACCTTCCAACGGCGTCACCCGTCCTGAATCCAAAGCGCCGGTTGGCGCTTCAGCAAGTCTGCACACGTGCAGCAGGGCCCCCTCCGCGACTCCAAAGCGGCTTGTAACCCACTGGGGAATTGACTATGCACCACAAGAACCAGAATTCCACATGTTGTGGACACGCCCACTGAGGCGGGGACTCAATCGCTAAGGTGCTTTAAAAATACATGACCGCTTCCGCAATACCAAAGCCCGCAGCCCATGATTAAGTGCAGGTGTGCACGAAACGCGTCGGGGATGAAGCAGGATGATTACAGCGTGAGCAGCGATCTTACAGCATGCAGTACCTTCATTAAAGATTTCACAGATACTAACCTTCCAGTAGTGGGCTCTTCCTTAGCAGGCACTTGATGTTTGGATGTTTAAGCGGTTCGGCCTGGATCGCGGAAGGAGCCCTGCTGTGTTGCAGACCTGCTGCGGTGTCACTCGGCTCCGCGGCGTTGGTACTGGAAGCTGTTTGTTGAAGGGACAATATGCTGGTGCTTGAAAGAATGAGGCTCTGCAACCCACTTGGGATAATATGGTTGAACACTTGTGAAAGCGGCTTGTAACCCACTGGGGAATTGACTATGCACCACAAGAACCAGAATTCCACATGTTGTGGACACGCCCACTGAGGCGGGGACTCAATCGCTAAGGTGCTTTAAAAATACATGACCGCTTCCGCAATACCAAAGCCCGCAGCCCATGATTAAGTGCAGGTGTGCACGAAACGCGTCGGGGATGAAGCAGGATGATTACAGCGTGAGCAGCGATCTTACAGCATGCAGTACCTTCATTAAAGATTTCACAGATACTAACCTTCCAGTAGTGGGCTCTTCCTTAGCAGGCACTTGATGTTTGGATGTTTAAGCGGTTCGGCCTGGATCGCGGAAGGAGCCCTGCTGTGTTGCAGACCTGCTGCGGTGTCACTCGGCTCCGCGGCGTTGGTACTGGAAGCTGTTTGTTGAAGGGACAATATGCTGGTGCTTGAAAGAATGAGGCTCTGCAACCCACTTGGGATAATATGGTTGAACACTTGTGAAAGCGGCTTGTAACCCACTGGGGAATTGACTATGCACCACAAGAACCAGAATTCCACATGTTGTGGACACGCCCACTGAGGCGGGGACTCAATCGCTAAGGTGCTTTAAAAATACATGACCGCTTCCGCAATACCAAAGCCCGCAGCCCATGATTAAGTGCAGGTGTGCACGAAACGCGTCGGGGATGAAGCAGGATGATTACAGCGTGAGCAGCGATCTTACAGCATGCAGTACCTTCATTAAAGATTTCACAGATACTAACCTTCCAGTAGTGGGCTCTTCCTTAGCAGGCACTTGATGTTTGGATGTTTAAGCGGTTCGGCCTGGATCGCGGAAGGAGCCCTGCTGTGTTGCAGACCTGCTGCGGTGTCACTCGGCTCCGCGGCGTTGGTACTGGAAGCTGTTTGTTGAAGGGACAATATGCTGGTGCTTGAAAGAATGAGGCTCTGCAACCCACTTGGGATAATATGGTTGAACACTTGTGAAAGCGGCTTGTAACCCACTGGGGAATTGACTATGCACCACAAGAACCAGAATTCCACATGTTGTGGACACGCCCACTGAGGCGGGGACTCAATCGCTAAGGTGCTTTAAAAATACATGACCGCTTCCGCAATACCAAAGCCCGCAGCCCATGATTAAGTGCAGGTGTGCACGAAACGCGTCGGGGATGAAGCAGGATGATTACAGCGTGAGCAGCGATCTTACAGCATGCAGTACCTTCATTAAAGATTTCACAGATACTAACCTTCCAGTAGTGGGCTCTTCCTTAGCAGGCACTTGATGTTTGGATGTTTAAGCGGTTCGGCCTGGATCGCGGAAGGAGCCCTGCTGTGTTGCAGACCTGCTGCGGTGTCACTCGGCTCCGCGGCGTTGGTACTGGAAGCTGTTTGTTGAAGGGACAATATGCTGGTGCTTGAAAGAATGAGGCTCTGCAACCCACTTGGGATAATATGGTTGAACACTTGTGAAAGCGGCTTGTAACCCACTGGGGAATTGACTATGCACCACAAGAACCAGAATTCCACATGTTGTGGACACGCCCACTGAGGCGGGGACTCAATCGCTAAGGTGCTTTAAAAATACATGACCGCTTCCGCAATACCAAAGCCCGCAGCCCATGATTAAGTGCAGGTGTGCACGAAACGCGTCGGGGATGAAGCAGGATGATTACAGCGTGAGCAGCGATCTTACAGCATGCAGTACCTTCATTAAAGATTTCACAGATACTAACCTTCCAGTAGTGGGCTCTTCCTTAGCAGGCACTTGATGTTTGGATGTTTAAGCGGTTCGGCCTGGATCGCGGAAGGAGCCCTGCTGTGTTGCAGACCTGCTGCGGTGTCACTCGGCTCCGCGGCGTTGGTACTGGAAGCTGTTTGTTGAAGGGACAATATGCTGGTGCTTGAAAGAATGAGGCTCTGCAACCCACTTGGGATAATATGGTTGAACACTTGTGAAAGCGGCTTGTAACCCACTGGGGAATTGACTATGCACCACAAGAACCAGAATTCCACATGTTGTGGACACGCCCACTGAGGCGGGGACTCAATCGCTAAGGTGCTTTAAAAATACATGACCGCTTCCGCAATACCAAAGCCCGCAGCCCATGATTAAGTGCAGGTGTGCACGAAACGCGTCGGGGATGAAGCAGGATGATTACAGCGTGAGCAGCGATCTTACAGCATGCAGTACCTTCATTAAAGATTTCACAGATACTAACCTTCCAGTAGTGGGCTCTTCCTTAGCAGGCACTTGATGTTTGGATGTTTAAGCGGTTCGGCCTGGATCGCGGAAGGAGCCCTGCTGTGTTGCAGACCTGCTGCGGTGTCACTCGGCTCCGCGGCGTTGGTACTGGAAGCTGTTTGTTGAAGGGACAATATGCTGGTGCTTGAAAGAATGAGGCTCTGCAACCCACTTGGGATAATATGGTTGAACACTTGTGAAAGCGGCTTGTAACCCACTGGGGAATTGACTATGCACCACAAGAACCAGAATTCCACATGTTGTGGACACGCCCACTGAGGCGGGGACTCAATCGCTAAGGTGCTTTAAAAATACATGACCGCTTCCGCAATACCAAAGCCCGCAGCCCATGATTAAGTGCAGGTGTGCACGAAACGCGTCGGGGATGAAGCAGGATGATTACAGCGTGAGCAGCGATCTTACAGCATGCAGTACCTTCATTAAAGATTTCACAGATACTAACCTTCCAGTAGTGGGCTCTTCCTTAGCAGGCACTTGATGTTTGGATGTTTAAGCGGTTCGGCCTGGATCGCGGAAGGAGCCCTGCTGTGTTGCAGACCTGCTGCGGTGTCACTCGGCTCCGCGGCGTTGGTACTGGAAGCTGTTTGTTGAAGGGACAATATGCTGGTGCTTGAAAGAATGAGGCTCTGCAACCCACTTGGGATAATATGGTTGAACACTTGTGAAAGCGGCTTGTAACCCACTGGGGAATTGACTATGCACCACAAGAACCAGAATTCCACATGTTGTGGACACGCCCACTGAGGCGGGGACTCAATCGCTAAGGTGCTTTAAAAATACATGACCGCTTCCGCAATACCAAAGCCCGCAGCCCATGATTAAGTGCAGGTGTGCACGAAACGCGTCGGGGATGAAGCAGGATGATTACAGCGTGAGCAGCGATCTTACAGCATGCAGTACCTTCATTAAAGATTTCACAGATACTAACCTTCCAGTAGTGGGCTCTTCCTTAGCAGGCACTTGATGTTTGGATGTTTAAGCGGTTCGGCCTGGATCGCGGAAGGAGCCCTGCTGTGTTGCAGACCTGCTGCGGTGTCACTCGGCTCCGCGGCGTTGGTACTGGAAGCTGTTTGTTGAAGGGACAATATGCTGGTGCTTGAAAGAATGAGGCTCTGCAACCCACTTGGGATAATATGGTTGAACACTTGTGAAAGCGGCTTGTAACCCACTGGGGAATTGACTATGCACCACAAGAACCAGAATTCCACATGTTGTGGACACGCCCACTGAGGCGGGGACTCAATCGCTAAGGTGCTTTAAAAATACATGACCGCTTCCGCAATACCAAAGCCCGCAGCCCATGATTAAGTGCAGGTGTGCACGAAACGCGTCGGGGATGAAGCAGGATGATTACAGCGTGAGCAGCGATCTTACAGCATGCAGTACCTTCATTAAAGATTTCACAGATACTAACCTTCCAGTAGTGGGCTCTTCCTTAGCAGGCACTTGATGTTTGGATGTTTAAGCGGTTCGGCCTGGATCGCGGAAGGAGCCCTGCTGTGTTGCAGACCTGCTGCGGTGTCACTCGGCTCCGCGGCGTTGGTACTGGAAGCTGTTTGTTGAAGGGACAATATGCTGGTGCTTGAAAGAATGAGGCTCTGCAACCCACTTGGGATAATATGGTTGAACACTTGTGAAAGCGGCTTGTAACCCACTGGGGAATTGACTATGCACCACAAGAACCAGAATTCCACATGTTGTGGACACGCCCACTGAGGCGGGGACTCAATCGCTAAGGTGCTTTAAAAATACATGACCGCTTCCGCAATACCAAAGCCCGCAGCCCATGATTAAGTGCAGGTGTGCACGAAACGCGTCGGGGATGAAGCAGGATGATTACAGCGTGAGCAGCGATCTTACAGCATGCAGTACCTTCATTAAAGATTTCACAGATACTAACCTTCCAGTAGTGGGCTCTTCCTTAGCAGGCACTTGATGTTTGGATGTTTAAGCGGTTCGGCCTGGATCGCGGAAGGAGCCCTGCTGTGTTGCAGACCTGCTGCGGTGTCACTCGGCTCCGCGGCGTTGGTACTGGAAGCTGTTTGTTGAAGGGACAATATGCTGGTGCTTGAAAGAATGAGGCTCTGCAACCCACTTGGGATAATATGGTTGAACACTTGTGAAAGCGGCTTGTAACCCACTGGGGAATTGACTATGCACCACAAGAACCAGAATTCCACATGTTGTGGACACGCCCACTGAGGCGGGGACTCAATCGCTAAGGTGCTTTAAAAATACATGACCGCTTCCGCAATACCAAAGCCCGCAGCCCATGATTAAGTGCAGGTGTGCACGAAACGCGTCGGGGATGAAGCAGGATGATTACAGCGTGAGCAGCGATCTTACAGCATGCAGTACCTTCATTAAAGATTTCACAGATACTAACCTTCCAGTAGTGGGCTCTTCCTTAGCAGGCACTTGATGTTTGGATGTTTAAGCGGTTCGGCCTGGATCGCGGAAGGAGCCCTGCTGTGTTGCAGACCTGCTGCGGTGTCACTCGGCTCCGCGGCGTTGGTACTGGAAGCTGTTTGTTGAAGGGACAATATGCTGGTGCTTGAAAGAATGAGGCTCTGCAACCCACTTGGGATAATATGGTTGAACACTTGTGAAAGCGGCTTGTAACCCACTGGGGAATTGACTATGCACCACAAGAACCAGAATTCCACATGTTGTGGACACGCCCACTGAGGCGGGGACTCAATCGCTAAGGTGCTTTAAAAATACATGACCGCTTCCGCAATACCAAAGCCCGCAGCCCATGATTAAGTGCAGGTGTGCACGAAACGCGTCGGGGATGAAGCAGGATGATTACAGCGTGAGCAGCGATCTTACAGCATGCAGTACCTTCATTAAAGATTTCACAGATACTAACCTTCCAGTAGTGGGCTCTTCCTTAGCAGGCACTTGATGTTTGGATGTTTAAGCGGTTCGGCCTGGATCGCGGAAGGAGCCCTGCTGTGTTGCAGACCTGCTGCGGTGTCACTCGGCTCCGCGGCGTTGGTACTGGAAGCTGTTTGTTGAAGGGACAATATGCTGGTGCTTGAAAGAATGAGGCTCTGCAACCCACTTGGGATAATATGGTTGAACACTTGTGAAAGCGGCTTGTAACCCACTGGGGAATTGACTATGCACCACAAGAACCAGAATTCCACATGTTGTGGACACGCCCACTGAGGCGGGGACTCAATCGCTAAGGTGCTTTAAAAATACATGACCGCTTCCGCAATACCAAAGCCTGCAGCCCATGATTAAGTGCAGGTGTGCACGAAACGCGTCGGGGATGAAGCAGGATGATTACAGCGTGAGCAGCGATCTTACAGCATGCAGTACCTTCATTAAAGATTTCACAGATACTAACCTTCCAGTAGTGGGCTCTTCCTTAGCAGGCACTTGATGTTTGGATGTTTAAGCGGTTCGGCCTGGATCGCGGAAGGAGCCCTGCTGTGTTGCAGACCTGCTGCGGTGTCACTCGGCTCCGCGGCGTTGGTACTGGAAGCTGTTTGTTGAAGGGACAATATGCTGGTGCTTGAAAGAATGAGGCTCTGCAACCCACTTGGGATAATATGGTTGAACACTTGTGAAAGCGGCTTGTAACCCACTGGGGAATTGACTATGCACCACAAGAACCAGAATTCCACATGTTGTGGACACGCCCACTGAGGCGGGGACTCAATCGCTAAGGTGCTTTAAAAATACATGACCGCTTCCGCAATACCAAAGCCCGCAGCCCATGATTAAGTGCAGGTGTGCACGAAACGCGTCGGGGATGAAGCAGGATGATTACAGCGTGAGCAGCGATCTTACAGCATGCAGTACCTTCATTAAAGATTTCACAGATACTAACCTTCCAGTAGTGGGCTCTTCCTTAGCAGGCACTTGATGTTTGGATGTTTAAGCGGTTCGGCCTGGATCGCGGAAGGAGCCCTGCTGTGTTGCAGACCTGCTGCGGTGTCACTCGGCTCCGCGGCGTTGGTACTGGAAGCTGTTTGTTGAAGGGACAATATGCTGGTGCTTGAAAGAATGAGGCTCTGCAACCCACTTGGGATAATATGGTTGAACACTTGTGAAAGCGGCTTGTAACCCACTGGGGAATTGACTATGCACCACAAGAACCAGAATTCCACATGTTGTGGACACGCCCACTGAGGCGGGGACTCAATCGCTAAGGTGCTTTAAAAATACATGACCGCTTCCGCAATACCAAAGCCCGCAGCCCATGATTAAGTGCAGGTGTGCACGAAACGCGTCGGGGATGAAGCAGGATGATTACAGCGTGAGCAGCGATCTTACAGCATGCAGTACCTTCATTAAAGATTTCACAGATACTAACCTTCCAGTAGTGGGCTCTTCCTTAGCAGGCACTTGATGTTTGGATATATATATATATATATATATATATATATATATATATATATATATATATATATATATATATATATATATATATATATATACATATATATATGTAATATATATATTAGGGCTCAAAACTTCATTTTGCTTTCTCGAAACAAAGTAGAAGCACTCCGTGGTAAGCGGTCAAAGTTGTTTATTCCAGCAGCAAAAGTGTGCACAGACGCGTTTCGGACGCCTAGTCCTTCGTCAGTGTTTCAACATAGCGTGTGGTGAGTATATTGAAAGCGATGACGGCTCATACACCCTGGTTATTTTATGCAAATCGGGCGGCCATAATGATACTATAACATATAGACATCACAGTATTGGGACATGCTATAAATATAGCGTAAAAGCCTCCAATAATAACAATGCAGCCGTGTATCGGCATATCAGCCACCCAGAGCCGATTCTCATTTTAACGATAAAGCCGTGTATCGGCATAGCACCATCTATCAGTTTGCATGTTATAAACCTCTAAGACCTTTTATATAATTGATCAGGACAACAACAATGTCTTTGAAATTCATAGCAGGATACTCAAAACATGATTTGTATCATTCGTTTTAACGACAAGTAATCCTAGTAAAGTAAGCAAAAAGAAAGAGAAGAAGGCAAAGGAAGATGTTCATACAGTGTACAAATCGACATCCCCAATTCATTTATCTTTTAATTACTAACCCAAATGTGCTGTTAGTTCCTCCCCACTGTTCAAACCCTGTGGAGTCTTGATTTCTAGATCAATGATGTAGCGTGACTCAAGTCTACACAACTTCAGACGTCTGTCCCCCCCTCTAGATTTTCTGGTACAGACTGGAGCTTGGATATATATATATACCTTTATTCAATAAATCGTCTTCCCTGTTATCCATTCCTGGATTGCTGATTATTTTGAGGCTATTGCTGCTTGCTGGGCGTGAGGCTTTCGAGGTCTTGACCTTTCGGTTCCGCCACCATTGAACGGAACCAGGACTGCTTGATTATATATATATATATATATATATATATATATATATATATATATATATATATATATATATATGTCCACAACCTGAACAAGTGTCTGTTGGTAGAAGAAATAAAAATGAAGGCCCAGTTTAAGAGCAACACTTGAATTCTATATTCTGAGGAGTGACAGCAGCATTTCGCGCTAATTTTGCAGGCCCATGGTTTCCATTAGATGGGAAGAGGAGGAGGCATAATTGCAAGAACCACCTGGAGGCCCATCGCAGACCATACCATTGAAGTTTGCTGTTCCTCCAGCAGCTGTTACAACATCTGGTGCTGCACTAACCATTGAGGACTCAGGCAGTGCTGTGAAGGAGTCCTTTGTATGGAAATAGTTCACCCATCCAGGCATATAAAAAATAAAAAATGTTTACATTGTAATTTGTAACATCAGTGAGCATTAACTCTGCTGGGTAAATGCCGGAATTGACATATTTGGGATAACCTCCATGTCATGCCATTTAGGATGTAGGCACAACATCAGCCATGGTGGAAGAGAAGATCAGAATAAATAGAAAAAGACCAACAGTTGCCTCTCGTGCAACAGAACTGATGAAAATGTGAGTTCCTGCTACCATTCCAGCAGAGGTTTGACAAAGAAGTAATCCATTCGGGGAAAGAAAACAGTTTGCTAAGAAAACATTTGAACTTATCAACACAAGGGGGTGGGGGACCAAAGAATTGGACCCAATATATAATGCTTGAAATAAGAAGCAGATATATTTTGAGAGTAGCCACCCAAAAAAAAACAAATGGAACCGAAATGGGAATTATGCAGAACTTTTAATTACAGTAATACATTTGCAACTCCAAGTGGTGGCTTTGTAGTCTGGGTTTTGTCATATTCCTAGGGAGTTATACGTGAGATTCAGAGATGCACTCCAATCATGTTACTATGATTTAGTGGCTGCGCTTATGCATATTCTACCGCCTCAGTGAAATAAATAGTGATCACACCTTCGCCTGCTGCTGATTTGTGTAGGCTGATAGGCTGGCCTCTCCTCAGGAGGAGGTGTGTGGGGGGGCATTGGGGATGGGGGGTCCTGTTGCAGAACTGATTTTCCAAGAGGAGTGGTTCATTATGCTGGGTACACCTCAGGAGTGTGCCCAGGGCTCCTCACATGGGAAGAAGGCTTCTGCCATCTTAGGTTAGGGTAGAGAGGGGTATCCTGGGGTTGTTGTTTGAGGGCCAAACACACAGAAAGTGACTTAAAATAGATTGGGTAGCCTCATTTAGCTAGTTAGTCCTCCCTCCCACAAATGAGAAGATGGCATAACAGTGGCACCACAAACCCATAGTCATCAGATCACTATGGACTGGAAAGATGGCGGATGAAGGACTGCCCTGCTGCTCCTTTGACCTAGCAAAGAAAAGCTGCATTAAAGTCCTACTGTACCTGCTGATCTTAAGGACCATGCAGAGATGAATGAGCCTGTGGTGCTCACTCATGGAAAAGTTGCCCATGTGTGCCAGAGCAGAAGAGTGACTCCAAGAGTCAGTTGACTCACTTCCTGTTGCAGCTACAATTCCACAAATGCTGAAGGAAGCCTGCACTTGTGGGAGCCCAGCTTCTCACGACCACCTGCCTGCAGCTGGATGTCAAATTGCCTGCTGGGAGACTGAGTCCGACCTGCCCGAGGTATCCCCCAGTCTGTGGGAGGCGTGTTTTTATTGAAGTGAACCCTTGTCCTCCTTCAAGGAAGAGACACTCACCTGTGGACAACCCTTTGAAGACAGCTGTAACAGGAGACAAGTCGACCAGTTGCATCTGGACCTGCACTGAACTTCACTGGTGCATTGTTGGAGTTAGAGTCCAGACACCAGAGATGATGATGCAGCGGGTCTAACATAAACCCTTCCCTGTGTCACTAGATCCAGGAAAACTCTTACCATTTATTCATCGGTGGGGTCCATAACACCGCATACACACATTCACACATTCCCTGAATCGGTGATGAGTAGATGAGCTGCAAGACTTGCGGGGTACCTTATTAACCTATACAATAACTATACACATTATATACATTTAACTTATGTAGCTGTCAGTTCTAAAAACATCAAGGTACTCCGCTATTTGGTCGATAGACCAACTAGTAGGAATCAGTTGATGGTGATTAAGTCCAGCTCAATCACAGTTTAAACCCTTCAACATTTATTTGCCATGACTTTATTCTAATAACCACAGACTCAAGTTTATATTTCATAAGATTTTATCTAAACTCATTTAAAGAGAATTTTAAATTGCGTACATTTTATTAGACAAATGCATTTTAAGCATTATTTTAATATATTTGAGCATAGGAAATTAGAAAACGGAAAATACTCATTACCCCTTGGCCATAGGGCAATGAAGAAAATGGTTCACCAGAACATGAACCGCAGATCACAGGATAGGACCCCAAGCTGTCTGTCCCTCTATCCTACTCGGACATCTCCCTCCTGAGATAGAATTTCAGTGACGGTCTTGTTCGTTTCCCCATCAAAGTTCAAAGTCCAAAATTTTCTAATTCTCTTGCACCATAAAGAAAAATCATCTCAACTGACAGCATATCGTGCTGAGCAAAGGTGCGGAAAAGAAGTCTCTCTTCATCATAAGCACAAGCACTCTTAATACCCTTTCACTAACTTTCTATACCCAATATTGAAACATTTAGGGGCTAAATCCATTTCTGATTGGTCCATTGGAGGGGTGGTGATGATCACCTCATGTCCTCCTCGCTAAAACTAGTTAGCAAAAGTCCTCACTCATCCTAGGGGTTCACATGACTTCATTAAATGTTCACATTTATACTTTATCACACTATTTGTATCATTCTCTTGCATTCATAAGTATATATATATATGTCCACAACCTGAACAAGTGTCTGTTGGTAGAAGAAATAAAAATGAAGGCCCAGTTTAAGAGCAACACTTGAATTCTATATTCTGAGGAGTGACAGCAGCATTTCGCGCTAATTTTGCAGGCCCATGGTTTCCATTAGATGGGAAGAGGAGGAGGCATAATTGCAAGAACCACCTGGAGGCCCATCGCAGACCATACCATTGAAGTTTGCTGTTCCTCCAGCAGCTGTTACAACATCTGGTGCTGCACTAACCATTGAGGACTCAGGCAGTGCTGTGAAGGAGTCCTTTGTATGGAAATAGTTCACCCATCCAGGCATATAAAAAATAAAAAATGTTTACATTGTAATTTGTAACATCAGTGAGCATTAACTCTGCTGGGTAAATGCCGGAATTGACATATTTGGGATAACCTCCATGTCATGCCATTTAGGATGTAGGCACAACATCAGCCATGGTGGAAGAGAAGATCAGAATAAATAGAAAAAGACCAACAGTTGCCTCTCGTGCAACAGAACTGATGAAAATGTGAGTTCCTGCTACCATTCCAGCAGAGGTTTGACAAAGAAGTAATCCATTCGGGGAAAGAAAACAGTTTGCTAAGAAAACATTTGAACTTATCAACACAAGGGGGTGGGGGACCAAAGAATTGGACCCAATATATAATGCTTGAAATAAGAAGCAGATATATTTTGAGAGTAGCCACCCAAAAAAAAACAAATGGAACCGAAATGGGAATTATGCAGAACTTTTAATTACAGTAATACATTTGCAACTCCAAGTGGTGGCTTTGTAGTCTGGGTTTTGTCATATTCCTAGGGAGTTATACGTGAGATTCAGAGATGCACTCCAATCATGTTACTATGATTTAGTGGCTGCGCTTATGCATATTCTACCGCCTCAGTGAAATAAATAGTGATCACACCTTCGCCTGCTGCTGATTTGTGTAGGCTGATAGGCTGGCCTCTCCTCAGGAGGAGGTGTGTGGGGGGGCATTGGGGATGGGGGGTCCTGTTGCAGAACTGATTTTCCAAGAGGAGTGGTTCATTATGCTGGGTACACCTCAGGAGTGTGCCCAGGGCTCCTCACATGGGAAGAAGGCTTCTGCCATCTTAGGTTAGGGTAGAGAGGGGTATCCTGGGGTTGTTGTTTGAGGGCCAAACACACAGAAAGTGACTTAAAATAGATTGGGTAGCCTCATTTAGCTAGTTAGTCCTCCCTCCCACAAATGAGAAGATGGCATAACAGTGGCACCACAAACCCATAGTCATCAGATCACTATGGACTGGAAAGATGGCGGATGAAGGACTGCCCTGCTGCTCCTTTGACCTAGCAAAGAAAAGCTGCATTAAAGTCCTACTGTACCTGCTGATCTTAAGGACCATGCAGAGATGAATGAGCCTGTGGTGCTCACTCATGGAAAAGTTGCCCATGTGTGCCAGAGCAGAAGAGTGACTCCAAGAGTCAGTTGACTCACTTCCTGTTGCAGCTACAATTCCACAAATGCTGAAGGAAGCCTGCACTTGTGGGAGCCCAGCTTCTCACGACCACCTGCCTGCAGCTGGATGTCAAATTGCCTGCTGGGAGACTGAGTCCGACCTGCCCGAGGTATCCCCCAGTCTGTGGGAGGCGTGTTTTTATTGAAGTGAACCCTTGTCCTCCTTCAAGGAAGAGACACTCACCTGTGGACAACCCTTTGAAGACAGCTGTAACAGGAGACAAGTCGACCAGTTGCATCTGGACCTGCACTGAACTTCACTGGTGCATTGTTGGAGTTAGAGTCCAGACACCAGAGATGATGATGCAGCGGGTCTAACATAAACCCTTCCCTGTGTCACTAGATCCAGGAAAACTCTTACCATTTATTCATCGGTGGGGTCCATAACACCGCATACACACATTCACACATTCCCTGAATCGGTGATGAGTAGATGAGCTGCAAGACTTGCGGGGTACCTTATTAACCTATACAATAACTATACACATTATATACATTTAACTTATGTAGCTGTCAGTTCTAAAAACATCAAGGTACTCCGCTATTTGGTCGATAGACCAACTAGTAGGAATCAGTTGATGGTGATTAAGTCCAGCTCAATCACAGTTTAAACCCTTCAACATTTATTTGCCATGACTTTATTCTAATAACCACAGACTCAAGTTTATATTTCATAAGATTTTATCTAAACTCATTTAAAGAGAATTTTAAATTGCGTACATTTTATTAGACAAATGCATTTTAAGCATTATTTTAATATATTTGAGCATAGGAAATTAGAAAACGGAAAATACTCATTACCCCTTGGCCATAGGGCAATGAAGAAAATGGTTCACCAGAACATGAACCGCAGATCACAGGATAGGACCCCAAGCTGTCTGTCCCTCTATCCTACTCGGACATCTCCCTCCTGAGATAGAATTTCAGTGACGGTCTTGTTCGTTTCCCCATCAAAGTTCAAAGTCCAAAATTTTCTAATTCTCTTGCACCATAAAGAAAAATCATCTCAACTGACAGCATATCGTGCTGAGCAAAGGTGCGGAAAAGAAGTCTCTCTTCATCATAAGCACAAGCACTCTTAATACCCTTTCACTAACTTTCTATACCCAATATTGAAACATTTAGGGGCTAAATCCATTTCTGATTGGTCCATTGGAGGGGTGGTGATGATCACCTCATGTCCTCCTCGCTAAAACTAGTTAGCAAAAGTCCTCACTCATCCTAGGGGTTCACATGACTTCATTAAATGTTCACATTTATACTTTATCACACTATTTGTATCATTCTCTTGCATTCATAAGTTTTCTCATCCTCGGGAACTCGGTTCCTTCATCCGTTCCCATGCTTTTAGAATAGTCTCTTTGGCACAACTCCTGTTGCAGGCCAGGCTGACCTTGACATCTCTCACTCCGGGCATAGGCCATATACTCATGACTGAGCGTCCATTTCTGCTCATGCGTGGGGTCCATCTTTATTTTATGTGCACCATCACGTTTAACATCAGCCACTTTCAGACAAGGCCGATGAGGCCCAAATGGGAATTAATATGAAAGTAAACATAACAGAAATTAGATATAGAAAATAAGCCCTTCTGTTTACCGCCCACCATTCTAATTACCTGTGTTAGGTATTACCTAGCAAAAGCGACATTTAAAGCCATTTTACTTACCATCTGCATTCTATTGCCACAATATAATTCTACTACATACACAAATACATGCAATTTACTCTTTATTTCTACATGATCACTAACCTATGTTAGTTCGACTCACATTTCATTAACAAATTAGATTTTCACAAATAGCAGTTAGTTTCCCACGTGTAGTGTCTAAATAACAATGTGCATTTGTTGATTAGTTTACATGCTTCACACAATTAATATTATTAAAGTTATGAGGTAATTAACTTTGAAGGGGGTAAAAAAATGTTGTATCTCCCCTGCTCCATCAATGATATTTGAAGTTTGTGGATCCGGGGTGGCCCTAGTAACACTCATCGCATCTCTCACACAGCTCCAGTATCTTCAGCATCCTACGCACCTTCTCAGCATCCTGAATCCCCAGCATTATGACCACTTCTTGGCTGGAACCACAGTTTCGGCAAAGTTTTCTGTGAGGACTCTGAGACTGCTCGAACCGACAGGTAACTGTCTCCCTGGACCCAAGTGGTCCTTGTGACTGGCTCCCAAACTGTTGTGGCCAGCTCAAGAGAGGATTTGCAGTCGTGCTAGCCATTGGCTCAGTAACGCAACACCGATTACAAAGATTTATTGGAAATTAAAAAATGTACTTACCTTTAATAAAATCATATCTCCAGTTCCCCTTGATAGATGTTTGTCATTTTCGTATCTAATTTAGGATAAAATACACTCCATTTTTATAAATTGGTGTTGAATTATTATTGTATTGTATTTATTCCTTAGCAGTTGTTTTGGTACTTCTATATGCTTTACTCTTGTGTTTTTTTACTAAGCTTGACTTCTCTGTGCCAAAGCTGCCCAGGATTAAGCTAAAGGATTTGTTAAACAAACCTAACTGGACCTGCTAGACATTATGACATTATTACATTGTGAGGTCTCATACCCAGACCACATTATCCAATTTCCTGTAAGCGCAAAAAAAAAGGGAGGATCTGTCTTAAGGATGCGTAGACTCGTCCTCTGATCTGATACATAATGGATCAAATCATCTGTTTGGGAACAACCAAAGATTTACCATCCTCCTGAATCCAGCATTGTCATAGCTACTCCTGGTTCTTGCTGCATGTAATCTCCAGAACGTGGCTGTCTATACAAAGAAAAAAGTACCATCAATAAATACTTTTCCGAAGGAAGAGAATGTCAGATTTGGTGTTGGTCTGGAAAGCAGATGTATTCTGTAGTCAAGTCAAGTCAAGTCATAAAATTTGTATAGCGCACTACATACCCAGAGGGTTTCAAGGCGCTTAGGAAGGGGAGGAGGATTATTTGTCAAATATCCACGTTTTAAGCTGCTTTCTGAACGCTAGGTGATTCTGGGTGAGGCGAAGGTAAGCGGGGAGAGAGTTCCATGTTTTGGCAGCCAGGTAAGAAAAGGATCTGCCTCCCATGGTGGTCTTGTTGATGCGAGGTACAGTGGCGAAGGCTTGGCTGGAAGAGCGAAGTTGGCGGGAGGGGGTGTAGAAGGACATTCGAGAGTTGAGGCAATCTGGTCCGATGTCGTAGAGTGATTTGTGTGCGTGGGTAAGCAGTCGGAAAGTGATCCTCTTATTGACGGGTAGTCATGCTTGGAGAAAGGTAGGGCACAGGCTGTGGGTGGTCAACGGAGAAAGCCTTGTATGAACAGCATCTTCATCATGCACAGCCAGCGGAGAGGCTTACAAGGCTGGAGACATGTAACCATGCTTGTATAGTTGTAGGAGCTGCCTGGTGCCACATTCTGTATTCTCTGGAGCCTTAGAAGTTTGTAGAGCAGGGCACCAAGGTGCAGTCAACCAGCGTAATCTAAGTATGACAGTTCCAAGATGCCGGTGGCCTGAACGATATGAGGGAATCCTAGATGTAGGAAGGTGTAACCTAGAATTTGCCTGGCATGAAAGACACAGTGAGGCACTTGATTTACTTGCACAGCAACAGACAGATTGGTGTCCATGCTCACTCCCAGGTTCCTTACTTCCCTCAACGTGACTGAGGGGACTGTAGAGTTCCTGCAGGCTGATGGCAGCAGGGAAGTACTTTATCCAGCTTCCTCAGGGTAGACTAGAGTCACCCCATCCTCCCATCTCCCTGCACGTGTCTCAGTCAGCAGCAGCCTCCTATTGCCCCCAATCATCTTACTCGAGACTTTTTCTTGGGGAGCTTCACACTCGTGCGGCTGCTCTTTTGGCCCAGTTCGGGCCCCAGCGTTGTCGGATATCATCAGTACAAGTACCTACGCCAGTCAGTCATTGCATGGGTGGCGTACTTCATTTATGAAACTCCATTGGGTGAAACACTGTGGTTTCATTGGCCTTGTCCGTTACCGGAACCCTCCCTGCAGAAGAGGCTACCAGAGGCCCGGAATCTCCCAGCCTGCCCTGGAAAACATAGGACCCTTTACAGAGCTCTGGAAAATACACCTATCTTTGTGGATGGCGCGCGGACAAAATGCCTTTGTAACAACCCACCTGCAGGGCATAAAACTCTGGTGTTAGTGTTGGATGAAGCAGACACCATGTTTACAGGAGTCTGCCACTTATATATAGATTGAGTATGTTATTATCCTAGAACCGAGAACAGGTGAGTGTAACCAAACCGTGTAAAGTATAAAGTATGACGTCAGAACAGAACCTTTGTGCGCAACCTGCACCGATGTCCCGCTGGAACGTTATGTGATGAGTATTCTACCATTCAATGAGCTTTCCAAATGCCCTGTCTACTGCCCCTCTATTCTGCCTCATACTAACTCACGGTTTGGAGAGGGCGGGTCCAGGAAAGGAGGAAAATTGGCAAAATAGAAGCAGTGTCTCTATGTCGGTCTTCTATTTCTTTCCCTAAAGGCAGGAATCAAGATGTCTTTCCACAGCGTGTGTGAGTACAGTTGAAAGATATAAAAAAATATATGTGGTCATCTTTACAATATGTTAAAAAATATTGCTATAAAATCACTCAAACTAGTTTTGATTGGTACACGTTTAAATTGGTTTTCCTTTAAGTGCTCAATAATTGTTGGATTTTTTAAAAATATTCTACTATAAATCTTTAAATGCTACCCTGGGTTATATTAAACCCAGTCTTTTAAATCTGGCGAGACCAGATGAGTAAGATTTCTTCGGGGTTCTAAATAACCATCTGGCAAAATTATCACAATACAACTATGGCATGTCCTTGACCCCTAGGAAAGCCAAGACTGTAAAGAAACCCATGTATGTTCTGCATTTTACTACCCCATGGAATATATTAGAGAGTGGAAAATCCCCCACATCCTTAGTGCATGAAAAAGAGGTTATAATATATATATTCCTAAATATTTTGCATGATACTAATCAAAAGCCTGCTTAGCACCTTTTGTTCCATTTACTCTGCTTCCAATTTCATGCTGTGTACCAATTTGCCAGTGCCATTGGCATCATGAATCACAGTGATGTGAATGGGCATTGGGAGCCACGAGAAACAATTAGACCACTGACATGAACCTTATCCAACCAGACAGCCACGGCCCTCGAGAACCGAAAGGCTTGCAATAAACAGGTTCAAAGCAGGAGAGGTTTAAATGGAAAGACATTTACATCATTGTATTTCAATTAACAAAATCTCCGAACTGACAATATTTTTTCTATGGACAAACCCACTAATCTAGGCCCATCAGTCCCCTTCTCACCCTGGGCATTCACACGTTTCCAAGACTAACTACTCTTTGGCTAACCCACTTTCTCACCTTTTAGTGTGATTTTGGGGGGAAAGAACTCTGCACTTGTGGCGGAGATCTCTGCATACATAAATGGACATACGCCTGCCAGGAATCCCATTGTACATTTCTGGTAGGCATGATTAAGACGTATTCGATCATAAAAATACATCTATGATCAAATGTACCTGTGTGAAAAAGGCCCACAGTGTAAACTGTGCATGTGGAAATGCCTTCACAGGAGTGGCTTTTATTTTCTCCAAGTCAACTCCCCCTCCACCCCTTTCGGTCACCCTATTTCTCAAGATCCCCATCTATTCTAGGGCCATTCTACTGCCATTCCTTACTTGGATACCAATTAACGCTAGCCATTGGACGGACTACATCTCCAACTGTGTCTAGAGCAGAAGGGAGTTGTTAAACCCACTAACCCACAGGTTTATAGCGTATCATGACCTGTAACACTCATCACCTGTCCCTATTGGGCTTAACGCATGCGTAACATTACTCCGTGATGAATAGATGAATAGAAGACCAGATTAGTTCACCCACAGACTCCAGCTCCAGCAAAATCAGCGAGTCTGCACCACTCTGCGCCCAACGCCCACGGCCCGAGTGGCCAAACACCACGAGGAGGTCTCCCCGGCAATCCTGACCCAAGATCCAGTGGTCCCTGACCTGCCTGAAACCCCAGTGGACGCCTGCAGCCTCAATACGGAAGGTCCACCCAACCACGACCAGGAGCTGGTAAGAAGATCCATCCCTAAAAGACGCCCCTCCACCTGACTCCCCATGGACTTGGGTGGCCCAACCAACAGTGTTTAGCCAACCCCCAGCATCCCAACGTACTTCTCCAAGTGCTGGTCGCACCCAGAAGACCTTTGTCTCCAAGCCTGCAGTGTGTTTGCAAACTAGAGACTCCCGTTGAAAGTAGCGGGGCACCTGAGCATGTTTTAAATAACAAGTATTTCAGTTAATGTGTACATCCAACAGTGATTCAAGATTTTCTCTTAATTCCTTCTCTTAGGTACCATGGATCAGTGGAGAAAAAACACAAGCTTTGTGGTCCTGTGTTTTACCCGAGCAGAAACCTCCTACAAAGCTTTAGACTTCGAACACCCAAGACCATGGTACCTCACCCACCAACAAGATTAACTTGACAATCTACTTAGTGCAAGCTTGCAAAATTCTCCAGCACTGTTTTTGCCCATCTTTTTCTTTTTTTTTAATTCTACACACACTTAAGATCCCCAATTGATCAACACAACACATCTGGATCAAATAAAGAACCCTGCAAAGCATTTTCCGTTCTGCAGTACTATCTCTAAGACAGAAATTCTCTTTTTCTGCTCCAGGCAGGTGGGGGGGTTCTGGATGGGTGACAAGGGTGAGGAGCCAGGAGGGGCGAGGCCAAGATAGCGACTGCAGCGGATGCTCAGTGAAAAGCTCTGACCCAGCCCAGGTGAAAAATCCTGACTAATAGCTGGTGTGGCCGCTCTGGAACCCGTTGACTGCTGCCCGTGAGCTGCCTGACATGCTCCAGACTCGGGGGTCGGTTGGGACAGCGGAAGAGCCCAGAGAAACGGTCAATTAGCCCGAGTTTTGAGGGAGCAGAAACATGGGAGCGCAAGGGAAGACGCAACACCACGAATACTATGAACAGGGGGCATAGAGTGTGCCCCCATTGACTTGTGAAGCCCTCGACCCCACTCAAGATTGGGTCGGTAAGTCTGCCGAGATCCAGGCTGTGCAGCTGGTGTTTGAGGATCGCCTGCGGCGGCGTGATCGGCAGGGGCATTATGCCAGAGATAAACGGCCTACAACTCACATCAGCAGGAGTGTGAGGGGTCTGCTGAGCTGGGCGTTGTACTGCTGTCCTGGGCTTGAGAAGCGCAGTGTGGCCATTGAGCGGAGGCCCAAAGCAGGAACGACAAAGGCGAAAGATTGGGAGAGGTGCGGTGACCGTGGGAAGCTGTAACAGAGGGACAACTGAACGCATGGACAGTAAGGGGGGTCCCTTGATAGTAGAGAGGCCCACACCTGGCCTTGTGCTGAGGGTGAAGAGCAATGGCACTGTTGTAAGTTCCTGGCCTAGGAAGAGGTGGCAAGGGACTTAAAAGTGCTAGGAATCAAAACACCCTGAAACCAGTGGCTAGGGATGAGAGGCTTTTTTTCAAGCCAAATTTGTTTTTATTGTTGTGGAATAACAGTCAACCATACCTGATTGTATACAAAAACAAAGCGTAAAGGAAAACAAAACAAAGTCCCTCGGATTCAGTCTCTGCTGAGGGAAAGAGGTGACATAAGAGTCTCTGAGGTCCCAATTCCTGCTTAATGAGCCTTCTCGTTAGGTCCCCTTTAGGCTGTTTGTCTTTCAGGACCAGTCCTCCAGAGATACTCCAGTCATCCAACAAAAATAGGGAAAAGCCAAAAAGGTAACACAAACAAATCAGGGGTCAGTCTCCTGTTTTACTTATTAGGCGTACTACTTGTCACCTGTGTTGTACCGTCACCAATGTGAGGGAAAAGTGGGTGAGGAACTTAAAACATTGACCGTGCCCCAGTCAAGCTGTGTTTCCCTTCACCTCCTTCCCGGTCAATCTTTTTAAATATTGTAGGAAAGGCATTTGCCTGGAGCCACTGTCCTCTGGTACCGCAGCTAGGGGTACCATGGTGTCCTGGGCTCCTCCGTGATGTCCGGATACTTCAGTGTTCTCTGCTGGGCAGGCCTCGGTCTCACTACTGGTCTCTCCTTTCTCTGGACTACTCTGCGCTTCTTTCAACGTTTCCTTTCCCTCGCTGTTTGGTCTCTCTCCTCGCCAGTCTTCTCCTCCGAGTTCGACGCCTTTACTGTTCTTCGAATTTCTTTTCCCCTCAACAAGCATTTCTGCGGGTCATGTTACCGCTTGTTTTTTCAGTGCGTCTCGTCCGCCGACTTCTTCAGGTGACGGTCGAATGCTGGGGGCCATCTTGGTGTTCCCGGCTGTTGGGCACTACATTTTACAGCCACATAAGGAATTTACCAGGAGTTGAGGGCTGTCTGGAGACTGTGCATGGGACCCCGACCTGGAATGAGCAGGAGCCTGCAAAAGGGGACTATTTGGGGGCCCCGGAAAAGAAATAGGAAGCGAGGAGGGGTAGTGAGGCCTACAGTGAAGGAAAACCCAAGAGGCCACTTGAAGTGAGAGAAACTGAGATCCACCCAGGGAGGGCTTGGGGAGAACTCTCTGACCTGAGTGAGTGTGTGCCGACTACGCTGGGGAAGGAGTAGCCCAAGACTTGTGAGCACAAGAATTTCTAGGGCTCCAAGATACTAGGAGCACTGGGCTAACGATCACAATTAGCAGGAAGATTACACTAGAACACTCCCATTATCGGCGTTTCCAAATCATAGGAAAAGCATATTGAACACTGTTGTAAGAACTGAGCCGGCAAAGTAGTGAACAAGATGGCCCTAAACAAGGGAGCGGACCACTGGGCACAGGAATATCCTCCCAAAATAAGGTAGTCACTGACGAAGAGGAGACAGATGGTCAGGGCCAGTCTATTCACACCCACCTGGATAAAATACTGGCTGCTATCGCAGACACAAAGGCCACCCTCCAGCAAGATATAGGGACTGTGTCAGTAGGGTTGGGGAAGTTACAAGCTGAACACCACAAGCTTGCTGATAGGATGAAGGAAGTGGAACTTACCTTACAGGAGATGCAACCAGATCAGAAAGCGACATCCCACAAACTTGGATGACTTGGCTCTTAGGGTGGCCACTTTAGAATGACGGACTGAAGATGCCAAAGGGCGCAATCGCTGCAATAACATCCGGGTGGTGAGAAATCCAGAGGGCAAAGAGGGGACGGGCATTGTGTCCTTTCTGGAAGACTGGCTCCAGAAGACACTAACACCGGGATCGCTCACTAAATTCTTCGCACTGGAAAGGGCACATAGAGTCCTGTCACGGCCCCAGATGCCGGGTCAACCCCCACGGTTAATAGTGGAAAAACTGTTACACATAAAGACCGAGATGCAATAATCCAATACTCACATACTAAAGAGCCGACTGTGTTAGACAATTACAAAGTGTCTGTGTTTCTGGACTTTTCGGCCAAGGTGCAAGCACAACAGGCATTTCCTGGAAGTGAAAAAAGTGCTGTGAACAGATGGATACAATACGCGCTGCAGTTCCTGGCCCAGCTCCGACTGCACCTAGATGGGAAGGCCTACTTCTATGACTCTCCTGCCGAGGTGTGGTCTTGGCTGGAGAGCCATAGGATGGACACACATTCACCGGATTTGAGAAAGGTCACAAAAGAAATGCCCAAACCGAAGCGGGGGAGACTACGGAAATCCACCAGGCGGATCGCCTTGCAAAACCCTTCCTCATCCCAGACGGCAAGAGAATGGCAGGCAGCTCTGCAAGAAGTGGCGGAAGTCCTATCAATGCCCCAAGAGGATGGCAGAATTGTGGAATCCTCGGAACATGGGACTAGTCAATCAGACTCAGGGAGATTGTAGTGGAGTGATGCAGTGCTTCCATGGTGACCCCTGGCTCTGTGGACAAACTGATATGATTTGAATAAGTGGAACAAACGGTAACAGGTGATGGGTTGGGGGAGGAGGGACTGAAATGGAGTTGTGTTTTAAATGAATAACTAGGAAGGGAAAATAATATTGGATGGGCATGGCACAATAGATCGACGGAAAATACACATGTAAAATAAATGTGGTGAGGAAGAGGCGGCGGAGGTTTGCGGTTGGGCGCCCAAACATACAGAGGCTTGCTGCGGTCCTGAACCGAATCCTGGGTGGGCAAGGGAGTTAGTTGGACTTAGCCTGAGTCACACCCCCAACTAGATAGACACCCCCACAATGTGAATAGGCGACTTCTACCTTTCTTGCTTTTTCCTTTTCTTGCAGGTTTGAGGAGCCAGCAGTAGCGAAGCTGCCCTCGGAACGGGGAGTTGTTGGTTGATGGGGTTTGTTTTACGTCCAGTGGTCTTCATGCATGCAGTGACTGGAGGGGTGGGGAAAAGGAGGGGGCCAAGGGGGGGAAGTAAAAAAAAAAAATAAAAATGGAAACACCTGAATTATGCTGTAATTGACTGTAAATCACTCATCAGGAAATTAAACGTATATCCTGGAATGTAAGAGGGATGGGATTGCCTGTCAAGTTTCATAAGATATACAGCTATATTTTAAGGAGGGGTGCACATATAGTCATGTTGCAGGAGAACCACCTAACAGAAGACGAAGGAATAAGATTGTGACGTAAGTGGCATGCCACCTCATATTCTGCTTTCTCTAGGGGCGTACTGATATGGGTCAGAGCTGGCATATCATTTGAGTCGGTACGGGTACAGATGGACATAGAGGGCCGATACATACTAGTGTAGGGTAGGTTGCTGGGAAACGAAAGTGCATGGAAAGCATATATGTCCCGAACCATGATCAACTCAGTTTTTTGAAGAGGATGTGTACATCCTTATCCTCATTGGGCACAATTGACTTGTTTCTAGGGGGGGCTTTAACTCTGTGGTAAATATTGCATTGAATAGATCAACACCCCCCCCTACCCCCCATTGCAAGGCACATCGTTATCAAGTTGGCGCGGGGTTTTGGGGAATGGTTGCAGCAGTGGGAATAAAATGACGTGTGGAGGGTTCAATACAGAAGGCAAAGGGATTACTCTTATTATTCCTACCTGTATCGCTTGCACACCAGACTTGATCTGTTCATCTGTTCCAGCTGATAAACCTTGGCTGTAGCACACACTGAATATCAGATGTGAGTCCCTTGCTCATTGCACCATCAGGATTCAAGCAAGCCGGGCCGAAGACGCCTGAAATGGCAGAAACCGGTCCCCGGAAGCTTGTTTCCTTCCCAGTGTAAGAATTGGCTGTTGTAGTCTGGTCTGCCCTGTTCCCATGATGCACTGGGCCAGGGACAGACTAATTTGCATACAGCCGGGTTCTGAAACTGGGATGGTGCAATGAGCTAAAGAACGGTGTTGGATCTAGCCCTGATCTCTTGACTGGGTGAGAGTACTCTGCTTAATTCAGAGACTCTGTCCATCACCACCCCTTGTTGTAAATAATTTTGTTTCTAGGGGGGGCTTTAACTCTGTGGTAAATATTGCATTGAATAGATCAACACCCCCCCCTACCCCCCATTGCAAGGCACATCGTTATCAAGTTGGCGCGGGGTTTTGGGGAATGGTTGCAGCAGTGGGAATAAAATGACGTGTGGAGGGTTCAATACAGAAGGCAAAGGGATTACTCTTATTATTCCTACCTGTATCGCTTGCACACCAGACTTGATCTGTTCATCTGTTCCAGCTGATAAACCTTGGCTGTAGCACACACTGAATATCTGGTGCACACTTTTTCGGACCATACCCACAGTTCCTTAGCTTCTGCCCTATTGCAGAACAAACTGTTACCCCTACATTTCGACTGAACCCTGCCCTCCTGACAGACAAACGTTTTAGACACTCACTGTTTGAGATGGTCTCTGAATACTTCCTACACAATACTTGGTCCACAGATACCTGTGCTACAGAGTGGGAGGCATTTAAAGTGGTGGGAACGGGTATTGCTTAGGTCAAACAGTGGGTCTGTGAAAAGAACTGTTGGCGGACCTTACAAAGTTAGAAGACACATTACATGACTGTGGCTTGCAGCTATCAGGGGATGTGAACACCCATAGGCAGATGGACACCACAAGAAAGGAGTATAACAGTGCATTAGAGAGGCTGTGGACCCTGGGCCTTAGAGAATACCACACTAGGATATATGAGGAGGGAGCTAAAGCAGGTAGATTATTAGTGTGGTTAGTGCGCCTCATAGTAGGGGGATGCCCATCACTTATCACAACAGCAGAAAGGGTGAGCTTATTCTCACCTACGGCGATAAATAAAGCATTTAGCTCATACTATGAGAATGTATATGAGGCCCGGTTGCACAAACAAAGGAGACTATACGAGAGTTTCTGATGCAACTACTGCTGAGGATTTTAGACCCTTAATTACGGGCATAGTTGGGAGGTTAAGTTTCGGCCGATGAAAATAGAGAGGCCATCCGAGTATGGCTACTGGGAAAACGCCAGGTCCGAATAACTTAATGGTAGAATTTTACTCAGTCCTGATGCAGACTCTGACCTCCAAATTGGAGGTGTTATATGCAGAAGCACTGGACGCAGGTATGCTTCCAGCCTCCACCAGAGATGCTTTGGTGATACCCCTGCCAAAATCGGAGCAAATAGGGGCACAGGTGTCAGGGTTCAGGCCTCTATCTAAGCTGAACACTGACTTTAAAATCCTGAGCAAGGTTTTGGTCGCATGCCTTTTACCATGTATGACATACCTGGTCCACCCAGACCAAAACGGGTTCATACCGACAAGATCCACATTTGCCAACATTCGTAGACTCTTCTACAGTATGCACCACTAAGAGAGGAGTAGATACCCAGATGCTCTTATAATTTCAGTGGATTTGGAGAAAGCTTTTGATTCTGTAAGATGGGACTTTCTGTGTACTACGATGACTAGAGTGGGACTGGGAGCTGGGTGGATACGATGGATCAAGTTGCTATACTCGCGCCCTACAGCCTGAGTGAAAGCAGGGGTAGTGATATCTTGTTCATACAATATATTCAGGGGCACCAGACAGGGGTGCCCACTGTCCCCACTCTTGTTTGTCCTGGCCATCGAGCCACTGGCAGAATTGTTTAGATTAAAAGGCCACAGCACGGGATGTGACTGGGGTATAGAAACCATATTATTTCACTTTACGCAGATTATCTATTATTATATTTGGGGGGCGGAGATTGCGGAGGAAGACAGGTGCTGTCCCTCTTGGAGACATATCCTGTCTTGGTTGGATTGTGAATAAATAAAACAAAAACCTACATATTCCCACTAATAGGGGGTGGGTGGGTCTGCGCCCAAGGAACCTATCTGTGGCACTGTCTTGGTCTCCACGTTCCTTTAAATATCTTAGACAAGAGGTATTTCATGAGATAGAGGATCTACGGTAGAGGAAATTGAACCTTGGTATGCAGTCCTACAGGATGAGCATCTCATTTTGGCGCTCACTATGATGATGGCTCGAATTGTACTGGCAAAAATGGTCACTCTCCCTAGATTATTATACTATTTCGTGAATCTTCCGGTGGTGATTCCGCCCGCGTGGTTCACAGGACTTAATAGCTTGCTATGGGAATTGATCTGGGATGGGGGAAGAAACAACGTTTCACTGGCTATCCTACAAAGCATCCCAGGAGGAGGGCTGGCGGCCCCAGAGTTTGAGTTATATAATCTGGCAGCCCAGCTGCAGTGCCTGGCCCAATGGCTGGAGGGTCGAAACCTGGAATTGTTTCACACTTCGAGTTCAGCCATTGATCTGAAGCACCTGCTGGCTGGACTTCTGCACCCAGTTTTGGCTGTCAAGAATCCAGGGGTACTATTACGAGTGGCACTGGATAGCTAGAAGAGATGCTGCCGACGTACAAATAGAATCCCATTGTATGCACCAAGCTTGACCATTGCGGGACTCCTAGGGTGGAAACCACCTACATTACTCTCGAGCGCATAAATGACTAGTTGTTCAGAGGCTGGAGCAACATTGGTGGGTGATTGCTACCAGAACGGAGTTCTGATTCCACTAGAAGACTACCTGTCTCAATATGATTCGCCTGGAGGCTAATTCCTCACTTACAATGCAGTAGTTACAAAATTCATGGATCACTGGCGAGGTGCTCAACTGGAACCACGGATGTGGACAAGATGTGGGGTTCATATACATGACTTGGGGGTGTGTGATACTACAAGAATACTGGGACACAGTGCATGCACAGATTAACTCAACACTAGCCTGAACACTGCCATGCTCGGTGGAGATAGGCCTCCTTGGATTGTTCCTCAGACCAAAAGCTAAGAAGGTGGGTTCCCGATTTGAAGACCTAGCTTTGGTTTCAGCACCCAGGCAGATAGCCATGAATTGGAAAGCGCCGAAGAGCCCCCCAGTAGTGTCATAGATGAAAGATGTGGATAACTGGGCTAAGACAGAAGAAAGAGCCATACAGCCAGAAGCAGCCAGGGGAATCCGCAGACGCCCCACAGTGGAATTATAGACAGAAGTATTAAGAGCCTGGGTCGGTAGAAGACACAAGCATAGCGATGAACAGGAATACATGGATAGGAGTATAGGGGCAGAGAGTAATAAGTCTTAAGTCTGCTAGATCAGTAGGGAAATAGGAGCAGACACTAAAAACAGGGGGATACATCACTGATGGCCCACACCCCACCCCACTCAAGGTAGTGAATAGAGCACAAGCAGTACACAAGGTGAAGCTGCACAGACAAACTACAGTATCAGGGGATACCACTGGATATGATTACGTTTTTTGGTTTTCCGGATAAAAGGGACAGTTTGTTTATTAATATAAAATAAGATATAGCTATTAAATGCACAGTTACCTGCAACTCCCCTAGAATATATATAAACCCAGTGTTAGAACAGGAATACTTAATCAAACACGATATGAGACTAACATAGTCCGTTGCATGTAGACGTCAGAAACACAATTGAACATAGGGCTACAGGAGAGAGATGGTGGCAATTAACTATTTAAATACTGTACTTGGTACTCTATTATATTTTTGGTGATGCCTGTGTGTTAGCAATATTGAAATGTTAATAAAAACCAATAAAGATATACCTAAAAAAAAGGGTGAGGAGCCAGGAGGCCATCCAGTTGGGGGAGGAGGGAACAGGTGCTTGTTCAACAAGGGAAGTGGTATGTCCTTCCCTGTGGTGTTCCAGGTTGTTGCTGGAGGCTGGTCTTTCTCCCAGCTTCGGCCCCTTTCAGCAGTGGTTTTGAGGTGTGAACCTGTACCCAGTAAAGCTAGGCCAGTGCAGTGCTCATGCACCCACTTTCCCAGGTGATGGAATACCAGGAAACATGTTGTTTGATGCTGTGCTATCCTCCTCAACCTATGTGTATCACTGCCAGACTTGTATTTGGGTCTCTTGTAGTGCTAGTGAAGTTGTTCACCAATCTTTTCTGGAAACCAGGAAGGATGCCTTTATCTAATACCTGAGTTTTGGAGAGATGTTCAGACAAGGTCAAAGCTATTGCATTTATAAATGCTCGTTTTTTGGATCTCCAGTCTCATCAACTTGATTTTTTGATAGTGTTTGGACGACCAGAGAGGAAGTGCTGGCTAGGTTGTTTTTTTAAGTGTGCAGCGTAGTAAAGAGTTTAGAGTTACTATACTCACATGAAGAAGTTCCTTATGGTAAAAATGAATGTCCTCTTTTTTTATTGTTTTAAATGTAGTGATTTATAATTCTGAAGACTTTAGAAAAGTTTCAGGTACATTGATCTTGATGTAGCGGAAAGGGGCTTTTGCCAATTTTTAGCATTTGGACCCAATTTAATACTCACCAGTCCCTTTCACGCTGCATGAGTTTAAAACATATTACCAATTTCTATTATCTATATTGGTCCTCTCTCCTCTCCGATGATCCTTATGTAGTTGATAGGGATTGGCAAAGGATTGATAGAATTCCAAAAATTAGGACCTAAATAAAGAAATAATCATTTAATATAACCTTTTGACATTAATAAAGACAGACTCTGATTACTTTTCATCGTGCTTTATCTCATTTAATGTGAATGCTCATCAAGTACAATACAGCTCAGATCATAGATCACCATACAAGAGAAATAACAAAATAGTAATTCATATACACAACCCAAATATCCATGTCATGAGAGTGGATAGGTGAAGAGACAGAAGAATAAAGTCATTTGCAAATAGGATTGATGCAAATTCGGAATATCATACGACCCTATTAGCACAAAAATGCTAGAAGTCCAAAAGCCACTTTCCGGCTGAGAGAGTAAGCTGGGGCACCCTCAAAAGATAATGAGGAGCAAAGTTAAGAGTCAGGATCATAAAGAACAACAGACAGCCAATTAAGGGGCCCATTAGGATGGCGGACGGACCTTCGTCCGTCCGCCACCCCAGAGGAGGAGGGACCGTCAGCAGGGGCAGCGGCGGTCCCTCCGTGCTAATTAAGATGTGACCGCCACCCTGGCGGTCACATCCTGTATTTTTAACATTGCGGCGGGTGCTGCTTGAAGCAGCACACGCCGCAATGTTAAAAAAGCATTTTTTCCTTTGCGTGCACGAAGCTGCAGGCACCGCGTGGTGCCTGCTGCTTCGTTCACGTAAAGGCAGGGGGGTACCATAGGTACCTCCCATGTGCACCCCCCACCCCCCCTTCACCCCTGGGGGCCCGCAGCGGGCTCCCAAAGAAAAGTCTGTATGCCTTTGCACGGCAGAAATGCCGCCGTGTGAAGGCATAGCACCGCTGACATCCTAATATGGCTGGCGGTGTCTGATAGACACCGCCAGCCATGTTAGAGCTCACCACCGTGGCGGAAAAGCGGCGGACTGAAACCAGGACCCACCAGCCATCCTAATGTGGCGGTGGGTCTTTGGTGGGTCCGAGGAGGATTTTCCGCATCCGCCGGGCCGGCGGTGGCTTCCGCCGGCCCGGAGGATGCAGAACATCCTCCATCGTAATGTGCCCCTAAGTTAGGAAACATCAACACAGATTTCTCCTCTCGCGAAGTAAATCAAGCAGAACTACTCGCAAGCATCTCCCCAATAAACATTTCAGTACTAATAGTTATACCCTAATACACTAAAGATCCAACCCCCCCCCCCCATGTACCATCACACAAAAAATTCTTAAATCCCATTGGTCTATACCAGGGGGTCACTCCACCTTCAATGTGCCTAACATTTCAACAGTTCTTTTGTCTTTCGAAAACTTTCGTCATCAACCTTTGGCAGAGAAAACTCAGATTATCTCTTCCGCGGCTTACAGATTTCTCCATCTCACTACTGAATCAAACTCGTAGTACAAGTATCCACATACTCTGCTCAGCAAGGAAATTCCATTCATAATGTTCATTACTTTGGGAGAGGAGTTTGCCTAACGGCTAGGACGGTCGACCTCAAATCTGCGGAACAGGGTTCGAGTCTTTGCAATGACGCTGACCATCCTGTGATTCTGGGAAAATCACTTAATCTCCCCGTGCCAAAACAAAAAAAAATGAATGTGTCCTCGTGTAATGCCACCAGTACTATGTAAAGCGTTCTGATTACCGATTCGGGTCAAATTCGCGCTATATAAAACTCTGTAAATTAAAAATTCTTCCTCCACACAGCCTTGACCATCATCAGGAATTCACGAAGGACAAAATACATATTTTTACAGCCTACATTTTAATAAGCAAATTAAACCTAAAAAAACTGTTCAGGCCTTCTCTGCAGAACAGTAAAATATGCTCTAGGAAAAACAAATACACATGTGATTATCGCTGTCACTTTACAAAACTTCACTATTAATGCTTCTTTGCATTACATTTTATATGTCTTTAGCTGTTATTTCTACATTATTCATTTACATTTGCGGCCTACTTCAAAAGCCCTGAAAGCACTCGTTATTTCCAGCACGTAGTTGTGCAGTTTTCATCCTACCCTTTTTAGTTTTGCACTGTTCATTTTCACACCATTTTGTTAATAATTCGCACAATGAGGAGTTTAATTGGAGCAGGTTTTATTTCGTGAGCCCCTGCTCCATCATTACCCCCTTTGGCGACTTAAATCATCATAAAAACGAAAAATTCTGATTGTCATCATGTTATGCTACATAGAAAGCAGTAGTTATCTTTTGTTTCAACATAACTCCATCTATGTCCTTTACTATTTCATAGTAATTTCCTCTTCTGTCTTCCAGCTGTATTTCATCTCTCTTTCTCGCTCTCTGCTTAGTCTCTTATGTTTGTTTCTTGCACTTACAACACATATATTAATACCAGCATCAATATCCCTGTAGCAACAGCAACTATTGGCGTTAGTATTCTTCCTAGCAAGCTATTACTAAAAGCAGAAAAAAAGTTACCTAATGAACAGAAACCCTTACCGTGTTTCTACCAAGCACCGAAAACCTTCAGTTCAGTTAAATCTTCTCATAAATGTGTAATATTTGTAATATGGCCCTCTAGGTTCTTACTTTTGTCAGGGATATATGTGCAACACTGTTGAATATACTACATACTCTGCCCTCTTTTGCCACTAATACACCTAAAGCAAGTCAATTTTGTAAAACCATACATCTTATAGCCACCATTTCTGTATCAATCATTAAGAACCCTTTAGCTGTGTCTGTTGATGAACGATCAACCACTGTGGATAATGTTCTAATTTTATGTGAATTCAAGATTACTCCGACTGAAGGTATCAATCTCCAAAAATATCACCTACAATCTCTGCAGCACTAATTCCCCTTTTATTTCAAATTAGTCCAATCTTCTTTTCATTGGTTCCATGACTTTTATTCAAATGGTACACCTTCGGAAAGAAGATTCCCAAAAAACACCCATACCAATGTGCAGGCAACCTATAATAAGCATTCTTACCACACACATAATATATCCCAGGGAAAACAGGATCCGTACCAACTCTCACTCCCCAACACCCTGTAATCAGGAAAGTATGGTCACATTCACTAGAACCAATGAAATAAATAAGAAAGGCAAACATTTTATTAGACCTAATTCTCAGGTCTTTCAAACATGGAGAGTCCGTTGTTACAGATGTGAGTCACCCAGCCATGTCTCTACATTCAAATATTGTCCTGCTCATGGACAACAGTGCAAAAAATGTGGTAAAATAGGTCACTTCTTAAAGGTGTGCAGGGGAGGAAAAACCAATTATGTTTGCTGTGTAGTTAGTGAAGAGTATGAAGTTAGTGACAGTGACAAACCTATGGAACAAAAAGAACTACTGTTAGGGGTGAGATGAGAGCAGCAAGACCAAGTTCCTGTAATAGCCGACCCAGAAATTGAAGTGTGGATTAATGGAGTCCCAATGAAACTCTTAGTAGTTGCGTCCAGATGTAATGACGGTTGCATTTGAGGGCAGCAAGGTAGAATTAGTTGGTTATTTCTAGACCACTATCAAATTATTACATTCATCTATTGAAGGAAAGGTATATGTAGTGTGCAAAGGTATTAATGTCTTAGGCTTAATTCATCAGCAGAATTCTACTTGCCAATTAGACCTGGGTCTAATATTCCGATTACCATTGAAAGGTGTAACATTAAGTGTGTCACTAATTTGGAAAATGATTGGGAAAGCAATTTTAAAAAAGTTTTTCGAGAAAAGATTGGGAAGATAACTGACTTTGTTTATTCCATAAAAGTCAAACAGGATGTACCACCTGTAAAGCACAAACTTCACAATATTCCTCTGAGTATTAGAAAACAGTTATCAGACATGTTGGAAAATGTATGTGAACAAGGTGTCATTGAAAAGGTTAAAGGCATTTTGTGGTTATCTCTTATTGTATTAGCCAAGAAGAAGTCAGGTGCACTCAGAATGTTTGTGGACTTAAGGAGTGTCAACAAGGCTCTCTGGGTAGACAACTTCCAATTGCTTAGAATAGAGGATCTGATCACAAAAATTAGACATTCGAGTTGGTTTACCAAGTTAGATCTTAGATCTGCTGACCACCAAGTTGTTTTGGATAAAGATTCTCATCACTTAATTGCCTTTGTCACTCCAGAAGGTACTTTTTAGTTTTGCAGGATGCCATTTGTCATAGCTTCTGCAGCAGCAGTCTTTCAAAGACTGATGTCCACAATGTTTCACGGTTTTACACAAGTAGCAGTTTTCCAAGATGACATTCTAGTATTTACAAAAAGTGAATCTGAGCATGATATAGTGTTGTCTAAAGTTTTGAATGTGCTTGAATCCAGAGGTGCAACTTTGCGAAAAGATAAGTGTATTTTCAAAACCAGGGAAATTGAGTATTTGGGTCATGTTTTCTCTGATCAAGGGGTGGGACCTAAACCATGTTTTGTAAAAAGCATAGTAGATGTGCCCGCTCCGAAAACCAAAGAACAATTGCTTTCTTTTCTCAGTTTGTGTGAATTCTATGCTAAATTCTTAAAGAATTTCTCAAACTTGACAGAGCGCTTTGGAACACTTTTAAAAAACAAAATGCTGACTTTATTTGGTCTGATACATGTGAATGTACATTCAAAACCATCAAGAAAGAGATTGTAAATGCTTCAGCTTTACAACCATTTCTTGAGGGTAGAACTACTGTGGTGATGGTTGATGTGTGTGAGTATTGTCTTGGTGCAGTTCTCTCTCAACTCGAAAGGGGTTATGAATAGGCTTTGCCTCTAGAACACCGGCAGAACGCAAATATTCAGTTATCGAAAAAGGACTATTGGCCTTTGTATGGAGCATAGAAAAATTCAAAGCATACTTGTGGGGTAGATCTTTTGCTTTAAAAATGGACCACTGTTCCGTAGTGAAATTAAACATACCACAGCTAGGATTTTCAGATTAGCAGCAAAATTATTGGAATATACTTTTACTATTGAGTACAGGTGGGAAAATCTCTCAAGCAGACTCTCTGATTAGACTTCCCATTAAAGAATCTGAAAATTTAGAATGGGAATCAGAAATTGAAGAATGTTTCATTGCTTATGTAGGTGATGTCAATGTTTATGAGAAAAATGAAGATTGGATAGGTGCAATTGAAAAGTGCGCATTTTAAGTAATTGCATTAGTCAAGTCAGGTTGGCCTAAAGAAAAACATTCGTCATACGATTTACAAATGTTTTGGAAAATTTCACAGGAACTGTCCATAGAAAATTATATCTCAGTGTGTGGGGACAAACTTGTTGCACTTTTTTTTTTCTTCAACGCATAATAGAATTAGCACACTGTGGTCATTTAGGCTCCACGTCAACCAAAAGAAAAGTCAGAGAAAGATTCTGGTGGCCACGGATGGACAATGAAATTGAAGAATTTGTATCTAGTTGTATAAAGTTTAAACTGAGTGATAAAGTTTTGATCACAGAACGACAGGTGGAGTCTACAGTCTGGTGTCCACAAAAAGCCTGGGAGTGTGTTGGGGTAGACTTCATGGGACTTCATCATGTTCTACCCTAAGGTATGAGATAATTTATAGCAATGGTGGATCATCTTTCTAGATGGCTTGAAGTGAAGATTCAGCGAGTCAGTTACTCCAGGGTCCCTTCTTAGGAAGATGTAGCTCTCATGATTAGATATCAATTTAACCAACAACCAGCATGTGTGTGTGTGTGTGTGTACAGGAATTTATATAGCGCAAATCACCAAGCGGTTTCTAAGCGCTTGCTTAGGGAACCCGTCCTGGTATTCCCCTGTGAGATAACCCCGGCAGGGTATCCGCAAGGTGAAAGCCAGGCATCTCGCCGCGAGGGGCCGTTGTGGAGATTAAGCAAGCTATTGTCCAGAGTCGCAGAGTGTGAACCCGTGAATTGAGTAGGCACCGGAGCGAGAATTGTCGAGTCCATGGGCATTTTAGGACTCAAGACCCCGCCGAGCCGGGAATTGAACCCTGGTACCGGGCTGACCTCTGCTTCCAGGTCTGCCTCCTCTAACCAGTGAGCCACACTTCTCCCATGGAGTCTTCACTACATATAGTCCGTTTTATGGTCTAAGTAAGCAAAGCTTTCCCCTATGATGCCGATCCAGAGTCACTGCAGCATATGTCTCACCCTTTTCGTAACCTCTTTCTCTAAAAACCCAAGGAGGTATATGGGACTTTTGCTCAGCAGCTTTTCCCTTAAAACTCTGTCTCCCATCTTCCACCAGATTTATAAAATCAATCTCCTCCTGACGCAAACTACAGGTCAAATTATTTTGATGCGCATACACTGTATCTATTGTTTTAGTAGTATGGGGGAATTCTCCAAAATACTCTGCATTTTTCGTACTACTCACCATATTCATATTATTTCTAATAGGCACTTCAGAAAAAAATAAATCATAATTTGAATGAAAATACTGCAAGCTTCCTTTTCCATAGAACAAACTTGTTAGTACATTACATGAGACTCTATATGTTAAAGGTATGTGATGTTAGGTCACCCCCTAAGACGCAAACAATGGTAATTGCATGCACACGTAACAATCTCTCACATCCATAGTGTCTACATACTCATACAATAATTTAGTAAAGACATTTAACAAAAAATCATTAATTGAATTATCTTGTTGTAAATTATCACTTGTTAATTTGTCAATGTTAGTCTGTGGATCTTCTTTAAGATTTTCCACATCTATATTTTCATTCACCAAATTATTAGTAATATTATTTTTAGTAGGATACATAAAATACGTTACAACAACAACTAATATTAACCAAAGAAACATTATTAGTAAGACACTTATAAAGCAAGCATTAATACATCTTCATTTAAAAACTCGATTTTGATGTTGAGTCTCTTGTAATTTTGCCCTTGCCATTTTCTAGAAAAATCAAAAACTAAAAATATGTAAAAATGTGTAGGGTAACCAAGCACTTCTTAAAGCTTTCTTACCTTTCCCCTATTTTTCTCAACTTTAACGAGTTCCAGCTTTATTTTCTGCACTCAACAGAACACCCTTTTCAAACTTTTGCACCCTCAATTTCAACACAGTTCAGTTAGGGTGGCACCTAATCGTTTTTGTCACTTGATTCTGCAACAGTCTTTTCCTTACAATGATTTGTAGAATCAACTACTTCAGCCACCATGTATGTCCATTCAGGTGCTGTGTACTTCCTGTTCGGAACTTTTGCTCCTTTTGTTCTCCGAACTGTATCTTCTTCTGAGTCACTTTGTTCTGTTTGGCTCGATATTTTTATTACTGTATTTGCAACCTTTTCACTCAGAGTGTATTTCAGTCTTTTCACTCCTTTTGGCCATATGCCTAATTTTCTTGCCTTTTTCACTTGCACAGAGCCTCCAGACTCAAGACTTGATTCAGAACTTCGTTTGTTTGCTCTCTTTCTTGTTTGCACTTGCTCTTGAATCAAACTCTCTTCAACATTGGCATTTATAGTCTCTTGAGACCCAGTAGCTTGTGCCCACTTTATTCAACTCAATCCAGACTCTTTGGCTTTCAGCCTGATCTTGATTTCTATGAACACTTTCTTTTCTTCCATTTTGATCAGTTTCATGTTTTTCTGTTCTTTCAAGTGGATTTGAGACTCTTCTTGTGTGACTTGCATGAATACAAATTGGTAAGCCACCACACTTCAATGCTTTCTTTGGCACCAATATCACTTGGTATGGCCCATGCCTACGTTTATCCAAACATGACTTCCTTACTTGTTTCTTCACCAGGACCCACTCTCCTGGACTTAGGTCATGTGCTTGTTCTTGCTGTTTTCTGGTTGCAACTTTTCCAACCTGATAAAACACAAAACACACCACATCAAGCAATCCTTTGCAATAATCAAGCACTAGATCATCAGTTATATTCATCAGCTGATTTGCTGGAAATATTGGCTGTCTCATTGCTCTGCCCATAATCACTTTGTGAGGCGATAATCCCGTTTTTTTATCAGGAATACTTCTCAGACTCATTCAAGTTCAAGTTCAAAAATTTGTATAGCGCACTACTCACCCAGAGGGTCTCAAGGCGCTTGAGGGAGGGGGGATGGGAGGGAGGGTACTTTACTTATCGAATATCCAACTAAATGTAAAACATCTGCCCATTTTAGTGCTGTGGATGCACACACTTTTGAAAGTCTTGACTTAATTGTACCATTGATCTGTTTGACCACACCTGAAGTCTCTGGTTGATAGGCACAGTGTGATTTTTGCTCAATTTGCAATGCTGCTCAATTCATCCGAATGATTTCATTTTTAAAATGTGTACCTTTATCAGTTTCTAAAAAGACAGGAAATCCATAATGTGGAATTATCTCTCTCAGTAACAATTTTGCAACAGTTAGGATATCATTTCGTCTTGTTGGATAAGCTTCCACCCAACAAGAGAAAAAACAAACCACTACCAATGGGATTATACCATGATTGCTTAAATAGCCTAATCATCGCGTCTCTTCCTACATGTGTCAAACCATGGTACATTCTTGCCATTTGTGACAACAGGCTGTCTGGCATTATTGGTATTCCATCAGTGTAAACCCACACTTCATCTTCAGCCCTACGTGAACAACCTGTTTTGATCCAAATTTATTTTTCTTCCTCATAGCTTCTTTCTGCAATTGTCTAATTTCTTCCCGTCCCCATACAAGAAAACATTAGATGACAATTTTTATGAGATTTCTGCGTATCTTTGTTAATTAAAATCAAATTTTGAGCACAAAAACGTGCAACTTGGTCAGCATATCGATTTCCTTTTGTCACATAATAGTTTCCAGATTTGTGCCCTGAACACTTCACAACCCCAATCTCTTTGGGCAATTGTAGTGCAACCAGTAATTCTTTCACATGATTACTATTCTGAATTGTTGAACCAGAGGATGTAAAAAATCCACGTTGTAACCACAATTGTCCAAAATCGTATACAACTCCAAAATCATATTGACTATCAGTGAATATGGTTATTCTTAAATGTTTGCCAATTATGCATGCTCTGGTCAATGCAACCAGCTCAGAAATTTGGGCAGAACTTATTGCTTTCAAGTTTGACGCTTCAAGAACCATAGCAACTGTTCAAACTGCATATGAAACATGCAAAGAACCTTTATCATCTCTGAGACAAGATCCATCCACAAACATTACACAATCTGATTCAGACAATGGTGGGTCTTTTATATCAGGCCTTGGTTTTGTACACAGTTCAGTCACATCCAGACCATCATAATCAGCTTCATCCACCACTTCTTCACAACTTAGACTTGGTAACAAAGTTGCTTGATTCAAAGTTGTGCATCTTGTCACAGTCACATTCTCTACACCCAGAATCACTCCGTCATATTTTGTTAACCGACTACATGTAAGATGCTGTGTTCTAGTTCGTGTCAATAAGATCTCGACTGAATGTGGAACATACACTCTTAATGAATGTCCCATTACAATCAATTCACTCTGTTCCAAACTCAAACAAGTTGCAGCAATAGCTTTCAATCATCCCAGAACGCTGCAGCCACTGAATCTAGTGTTGCAGAAAAATATGCCACTGGACGATGTGCTGTTCCATGCGTTTGCATTAGAACTGAAAGTGCACAACTGTCTCTTTCACAGAAAAACAGTGCAAAATCCTTGCTGTAATCTGGCATTCCTAATGCAGGTGCTTGACAAAGGCTGTCTCGCAGCTCTACAAAGGCCTTTATGCATTCTTCATCCTGTTCAACTGGATCGGTCAAATCTTTATGTGTCAATCTCTGTAATGGTTGGCTGTCAGTAAAAAGCCACTGATCCATTGTCTGCAGTATCCAACCATACCCAAGAGCCTTCAAACTTCTGTGTTCTGGGTGTATTCATTTGGAAGATCACATTTATTCGATCTCATGATACTTTCCAGACTCCTTTTTTGTTTTTAAGGCCCAACTATAAAACTTCTTTTTAACAGAATTGCAATTTTGAAGGTGACACTTTATGCCCACGTACTGCCAAATGATTCAGTAGAGCAATTGTTTATGTCACACATGCTTCCCTTGTCTTTGATGTAACAAGCAAATTGTCAATGTATTGCACCAAAACTGAGTCTTCTGGCATTAACAATGACTCTAAACACTTTTTCTGAATTTGATTGAAAATTGAGGCACTCTCTGTATACCCTTGAGGAACTTGGCACCATGCAAAAACACGGTCTTCGAACCGGAACGCAAACAAATATTGGCTACTTGGATGTAAGGGTACGGGAAAAATGCTTGCCACAAATCAATCACGGTAAACCACTCTGCACAGCAAGGAATTTGGTAAAGAATCACTGCCAGGTTCGGCACTATTGGGCAACAAGTTATCACTATCTTATTCATTTTCCTTAGGTCTTGAACTATTCTGTACTTACCACTCGGGTTCTTAATCCCCATAATAGGTGAATTACAAGAACTCCCTCAAAATACCCTGTTTAATCATTAATTCAATTACAGGTGTTACTCATGCAATAGTCTCAGAACTCCTTTAGTATTGAGGAGTTTTGGGAAATTCTGCACCTTGTTTGACTGAAAGCTGAATAGGATCAACCCCTTTCATTATTCCGATGTCTTCCCCTAAAAAATCCCATACATCAGTCATTAACTGTGTCTGTCAATTCAACAAGCAAATCCTTTGCTGTAATAGAGGATATAAATCATTCACTTCTGTCCCTTGCCCTGCCATCATCATTTTAAGCACCACATCTTTGTACTGTGTATGAAATGCAATACGATCTGGTGTACAATAGATGGTGCAATTCATCTTACAAAGCAAATCTCTACCTAACAGGTTAACTGGACTTGTATCACACACCACAAAGCGACGCAAATCTCGAAAATCTGCAATACGTACTTTCATTGGTTTGGTCACTGGAGTTCTGATTAGTTTGATTGAGACACCTACGACTTGGATAATATATCCGGAGAGGGGTAGGTTAGGGATTTCCACAGTACTCACAGTGGAATGGGTAGCACCAGTGTCTACAAGGAATAAAATTACATTATCTTCGACTTCTCCATCCACAAAGGGACCATACTGATCTACCTCTAGAGATGCGCCAAGCACGTATGCTTCCTCCCCCCTCAGGCACAGTCATTGAGATGTATCTGAATCACTCTCCTGGCACTGCAACCAGTATTGTGAAACTATTTCCACATTTTGAATATTAGTTCATTCACCCGCATGAAAACCCTCACTCACACTGTATCTTTGTACCTGAGCGTTCACATTCTTATTCGGAATCGGGGGTTCTGATATTTGTAACTTTGTAACCACCTGTTGTGGTTGTAGTTGATCTCTGTTCACCTCAACTTGCATTTGCAGATTAAAATCCTGATTAATTTCATTATTCCCTAATAACACCTTACACTCGCGTTTCTTATGTCTCAACTTGCCACACACATAAGGCACGCATAACACAGAAATTTATTTTTCATCTCTTCTTTGTTACCTCTACCCCTACTGTTCCTTGAGTAGAAACACCACCTTTCACCATGACACCTCCCATGTTAGAAATTTGACCATTCCGAGTATTCTGATTCTGATTCTTTCCTTGGAAACCTGTTTGAGAAAAATCTACTAAATTACCACCTTTCTGTGCCGCTTTCATCTGTGCCCACATTAATTTCTCTTTCAACTTCTTATTTCTCGATTCAATATCATCACTACAGTATTTCGCATACTGCAATATCTTGTCTACCCTTTTATTCTGCCAACAAATCAAATGCTGCTTAATCATGTTAATAATCTCTGGTTTCAATCCAAACACAAATTTATACACAAAATATCCCATATCTCTATCAGTCATGCTTTCGAACCACTATACTGTTTAAATACCTGTAGAAGTCTTTCATAATAAGCATGTATTGTGTCTTTTGTTTCCTGAGTCGTATTTATTTTTACCCAATCAGTTTCTTTTGGTGAAATCTTAACCTTCAAATAGGTATTCACTTGATTATATTTTTTCATCACTTCGTCTGAAGGTGCTCCAGTCTTTGCATCTATGGGATATTCTTCTTTTGGCCAATCTACCGCAATCTTACACTCTACCCAAAAAACAGCTGGAACCACAATGTCGAACAAACCATCTAAATCTTTCAACAAAACATTTGAAACCTTTACAAATCTTTCTACTTGTTTGTAACACTCAACTAGGTTTCCTCTCAATCTGGGAAACTCATTTGTAAATGACAGTATATCCTGCCTTGACCATGGAACGTGAACTTATCCACCGCCTGGTACCTATCTCATTGGATATATTATTTCAGTCACTGTTGTCTCTGTCCTTGTCTCTCTCACTGGAAACATAGATGAAGCTCATTGATTTGCAACCATTTCTTCTTTCTTTTTAGCCCATCTGCCTTTCCAACGTTCCAATTCACTCCATCTTCTCAATGTATTAATCAACTCTTTAATTTGCAATCACTTTCCAGAAGCATTCAAACGCTCCAAATCTTTATCACCTCAATCCATCCAATCTATATGTCTTTTGTAAAGCCTTTAATTTCTCTGTCAACTCCATAAGTTTGTGCAACTTCAGCAAATCTTTCATGAAGATTCTTTGCTCTAATTGTAATATTCTTACACAAAAACAATAATTCTTATTCCTGATATTTACTCTCAGGACTAATCGTACCTAGAATAATTTCTTCCAAATCCGCTTTTAATCTACTCACATCCATGCTTGTATCAACTTTATTAGACACCATCCCTCTAATCCATTCATCCAACTCTTCTGACGAGGGCCCTATTGAACCCCCGGATGTAGGTGTCACTTCTCTCACATTCTGCACTAACCTTCTTGGTTCTAACTGCACATTACGCTTTGGTGTTTCTACTAGTCTTTCCGAAACATCAATCAATAGTCCTGTCTCGCTTACTCCAGTAACACTACTATTCCTATTATAATTAACAGGTACTGTTAATTAAATATTCCGATACCTCACTATACAATGGAACTATGAGACCAAAGTCACAGGAACTGACAAAGCTTCTGCATTCAATATTAATTGGATAATCTTTTGTGTCAAATCTTCTTTCACCTGACTAACTACATTTGTATTTCTCACTTGAGAAAGCTGAGGAACTTCTACTTGAATCAATGGAGCATCCAGGGTAATTCTTTCTTGTTTTTCCTGATATGGCGGAGGTCTATTCAGTAATAATTCAGCCAATAACTCATCATCAACTTCGTTTGGATCTGGATCTGAATATTCAACATTTTTCTTTTTCTCTTTCCTCCTTCCTGATCCTCTACTACAACAACCGGGTATAAACCTTCACAAGCTGCAATCACATCTCTTCATCTGGGCATCCCATTTTACCTCTGAATATCTACTCATAGTATTTCTGTATTTAGTCTCAGACCTGTCTCTATCTCTCTTATATGCCTCATGTTCAAATTCCTCAAGCGCCTTGTACCGCATAGGTCTAGGATTTTGTCTTAATTGATTCATGTGATATCTCAAATCATAATACTACTTAGTGTATGCCACACTAAAACCTGCCCATTAGGCTTATACCATCCTCCCGGGATCTTAGGCCACTTCGGACTTTTCTCTCTTAAGGTGAACAACTATACAAACTATTAATAACCAAAATTATTAATTCTATTGTAATCAAACACCAATTTAATCAATAAAACCATTAAGTCTGCTACCAAAAACTGATGCAGCGGAAAGGGGCTTTTGTCAGTTTTTACCATCTGGACCCAATTTAATACTTAACAGTCCCTTTCACGCTGCATGAGTTTAAAACATATTACCAATTTCTATTGTGTACATTGGTCGTCTCTTCTCTGCGATGAATCTTATGTAGTTGATAGGGATTGGCAAAGGATTGATAGAGTTCTAAAAATGAAGACCTAAATATAGAAATAATCATTCAATATAACCTTTTGACATTAATAAAGACAGACTCTGATTACTTATCATCCTGCTTTATCTCATTTAATGTGAATGTTCATCAAGTACAATACAGCTCGAATCATAGATCACCATACAAGAGAAATAACAAAATAGTAATTCATATACACACCCCAAATATCCGTGTCATGAGAGTGGATAGGTGAAAAGACAAAAGAATAAAGTAATTTGCAAATAAAATTGATGCAAATTCGGAATATCATACGAACCTATTAGCACAAAAATGCTAGAAGTCCGAAAGCCACTCTCCGGCCGAGGGAGTAAGCTTGGGGCACCCTCAAAAGATAATGAGGAGCAAAGTTAAGAGTCAGGATCAACAGCACAACAGCCAGCCAATTAAGGGGCCGATTAGGATCGCGGTTTTCCCGCATCCTCCGGGCCGGCGGAAGCCACCGCCGGCCCGGAGGATGTGGGAAAACCGCTGGGGAGGCACAAAAGACCTACCGCCAAATTAGGATGGCGGTGGGTCTCAAAATCCGTCCGCAGCTTTTCCGCCGCGGTCGCCTTCCGACCGCGGCGGAAAAGCTCTAACATGGCTAGCGATGTCTATCAGACACCGCCAGCCATATTAGGATGGGGGTTAACAGATGCCTTTCTGCGGCGGATTCTCCGCCGTGGAAAGGCATACAGTGATTTCTTTGGGGGCCCGTTGCGGGCCCCCAGGGTGAGTGGGGGGGTGGGGGTACACATGGGGGGTACCTATGGTACCCCCCTGCATTTGCATGCACAAAGCGGCAGGCACCGGGCGGTGCCTGCCGCTTTGTGCATGCAAATGCTAAGCATGCATATTTAACCTTGCGGCGGGTGCTGCTTCAAGCAGCACCCGCCGCAATGTTAAATATTGAGGATGTGACCGCCAGGCTGGCAGTCACATCCTAATTGCACTGGAGGGACCACCGCTGCCCCTGCGGACGGTCCCTCCTCCTCTGGGGTGGCGGTGGGTCTCAAAATCCGTCCGCAGCTTTTCCGCCGCGGTCGCCTTCCGACCGCGGCGGAAAAGCTCTAACATGGCTGGCGATGTCTATCAGACACCGCCAGCCATATTAGGATGGGGGTTAACAGATGCCTTTCTGCGGCAGATTCTCCGCCGTGGAAAGGCATACAATGATTACAATGATTTCTTTGAGGGCCCGTTGCGGGCCCCCAGGGTGAGTGGGGGGTTGGGGGGTGCATATGGGGGTACCCCTGAATTTGCATGCACAAAGCGAAACTCAGCTTATCTCTTATGCGGCCCGCACATTTCTCCATCTCACTAATGTATCCAACTCGTAGTACTAGTGTCCACATACTCCGCTCGGCAAGGAGATTCCATTCATAATGTTCATTACTTCCTCCACACTGCCTGGGCCATCATCAGGAATTCACAAAGGTCAAAATACATATTTTTGTAGCCAAAATATGCATGTGATTATCGTTGTCACTTTACAAAACTCCACTATTAATGCTTCTTTGCATTAAATTATATATGTTTTGAAACAGTTAGTAAAAAGGATCTTATGACATCTATCATTATTATTTTCTTTGGCTGTTATTTCTGCATCATTCATTTACATTTGCCGCCTACTTCAAAAGCACTGAAAACACTAGTTTTTTCCAGCATGCACTTGCACAGTTTTCTTCCTCCCCTTTTTACTTTTGCACTGTTAATTTTCATACCATTTTGTTAATAATGCACACTATGAGGAGTTTAATCCGAGCAGGTTTTATTTCGCGAAACCCTGCTCCATCAATCTGAAAATTTAAGGAACTGTCAATGTTGGACGGTCTCCGTTCCAAAAAGTGTTGTGGCGATCGCGCTTGCACACCCTGCGCTCAGCGCATTTCAACTGTCTTTCTCTGAGGAGAAGTAGTGTTCTGTTTCTGCGCATTTGTATGAATGGAATTTCGGCAGGGGAGTAGCGTTTTCTCTTAGAGTATCTCCGCTTGTCAATCTCCTAGAGTAAATACGCTCCAGCAACCATTTGAGCAAATTTCTGAGTCCTTCAACTCAGGTATTTTCCAAGAACAGCTGAATTTTGAATCTTGGTGAGTGACTCAGTTTGGGGCATTTCATTTTGGAAAATAAGAAGGAAGAATTCAATAAGACGAAGTTAGTCTAAAATTGTAACTTCATCTTGTGACTGTTATTCTTCTCGCATTCCAGCACATCTGACTATTAAAGCGAAGAGACGTATTAAACCAGGATACTAGTCACCAGTATATTTCTAGAAGGTCAACCTTGAGCCATGCAGCTAGAACTGTACTACTCAATATCAGAATTTATGAACTTCCTTTTTTGCAACCATATACTGTAGATATAGATATATTTGTACTTACCACCTGTAATTCTGCAGTCAAGACAAAAAGAAAGAACTTGAATACCGAATTGGTTCTACATGTACAAAATGTTATACTAAATACAGAGAGCAGCTAATCCACTGAGTAATACAGGTAATAGGAGGTACGCAAGTGGGTGGTACTAGATTCTCTTGAAAGAGGCAGGGGGAGGGACCAGTGTGTAAGTAATAATTGTGTGCTTGTGCTTGCAGGTGCCAGTGAAGTCCCTTGCTAGTATTCCAGTGAGGAAGAGGCACAGCATTGGCAGTCTCTCTTATTGTCCCAATCCCCTTTCCCCCTCTTTACTGTGAGTCGATTTAATTATTAATTCGCAGTGGAGGTTGGGATCTGAGGAAAAGTTCTTCTGCTCTTGTGGAAGCCGAGTTCAGGTGCGTGGTACTGACAGATTGAAGTGCCACTTACCAAACTTCCACCCGGGCAGAATGGTTAAAGGAATAGATGTTAAGGCCTTAGTGACTGTTTTGGAGGGGTTGCGGAAACAGTTAGGTGAGATGATGGAAGAAAATAAGAACCTTAGAGACGACCTTTGGAAGTCTAGTCAGGAAGCCAGTGTTCTTCGACAGAGATTCAATGACTTTGTAGCAGGATCCAACCCTTTGCCCAAGGAACAAAAACCCCAACATTTCTCCCCATCCCCTTCAGCAGCTGAGTTGACTACAAAAGTAATTTGTGCTATATCCCCAACTATTCCACTTGCCGTCCCTGAGAGGTTTAATGGTGACCCCCATAAGGCTAAAATTTTCCTCACAGTGTAGACCCATCGTTTTTAAGGACCAATTCAAAGTAGCCTTCATATTGTCCTACCTTAGCGGAGATGCTGTAGCTTGGTCGATGCCACTGGTAATTGCAATGATCATATCCTATATAATTTCGAGGAATTTAAGGTTGAGTTCCTTTGTATTTTTGATTGGAGAACCATTTCACAGACCACGGATAATGAGCTCTTAGATTTGAAGCAAAGTAATTGAGAGCTGATTGCATACTTAGAGCAATTTAACAAGTTGTTTGTTGAAACCAACTGGCCTGAAGCCAAGAGAGTGCCATTTTTTATAGAGGGCTCAAAGATGAATTAAAGGATGGCCTGGCTCAAATCCTGAAAAGACCTACTGTTGTATCTGAATTAGTCGATTTGTTATTACAGATAGATCAACGTTAAAATGAGAGGAAGAGTGAGCGCCGTAAGGATGTTTGACATTTTCCTCCTCGTTTTGACAGGATTTAACCTGAAAAGGTGAAAACCAGTGAAACCGCGTCGGGCGAAGAGCCTATGCAGACTGGCACAGTGCGAGGTCCATTGACCAAGGAGGAGAGAGAAAAACAAAGAAGTGGGAAGCTGTGTAGGTACTGCGGATATTCTGGACATTTCATCACGGAGTGTCCAAAGAAGCCAAAGAACAATTATTGGGTAAAAGACAGGCCCCACCAGTAAGAGGAGTTGCTATGGTGAGTGCGTCTGATGAGACAACTCCAGATACCCAATTAGTCGCAAACACTTTACCATCTTCTGCCCCTCATTTAATCATTTTCTGCTTGATCAAATTTGGAGCCACCAAAGTCGATGAGGTATCTGTCATGATTGATTCTGGAGCCACCAGTAATTTTTGCGACATTAAATTTGCTAAGTCATTAGGTATTCGATTTTTAAAGAAAGAAAAGCCAGAACCAGTTCGAGCTGTAGGTGGAACCAACCTTTCATCGAGACCCACTACCTACGACACTGAGGATCTGGCATTGATAGGACCCGGTCAACACCGAAGCTTTTTGAGGTCAGTCTCTTTGATGCCCCTCAATTTCAGCTTATCCTGGGGCTGCTGTGGCTGACTGAACACAATCCGAAGATCGACTGGGCCTGAAGAACTGTTGAGCTGAATTCGGAATACTCTAAAAAGCGTTGCTACAACTCTTGTACCTCGGATCCTCAGCCATCGCAACAGTCTCTTTTGGCCGATCATTCTCGAATGATTTGTGCTTTGGAAATCCAAGAGATCCCCAGAGAATATCAAGATTTGGCGTCAGTATTTGATGAGCAAGAGGCCAAGAAATTACCACGCATCGGAAATGTGATTGTAAGATCGATTTAGAACCAGGAGCTTCGTTGCCATGCAGCCAAATCTATGCCCTATCTGAAGTGGAGAATTGTCATCTGAAGGAATACTTGGACCAATACGTGGCCAATGGGTTCATTCCACCTTCCCAGTTCCCAGTCTCTGCTCCACTGTTCTTTATCCCTGGGAAGGATGGGAAGCTTAGGGTTTGTATCGACTATCGAGCCTTGAATCTAGTTACCAAACATAATTGTTACCCCTTGCCATTGAATTCCGAACTTCTGGATCAGGTAAAAGAAGCCTGTATATACACTAAATTGGATTTGAGAGGGGCATACCATTTGGGGAGGATGGCCGAAGGCGACGAGTGGAAGACAGAGTTCCAAACTCACTTTGGCCTGTTTGAGTATTGGGTCATGCCCTTCGGTTTGTACAATGCTACTGCTGCCTTCCCGCATTTTGTCAACAACGTGCTCGGAGAGTTTTTGGATTGCTTTGCAGTTGTTTACATTGATGATATTCTCATATTCTCTGCAAACATGGAGGAGCATGTTAGACATGTTTGTGCGATGTTGAAGAAATTGCTCAACAATAAGCTTTATGTTAAGCAGGACAAGCGTGTTTTCCACACCATTCAAGTAGAATTTTTGGGTTTCATTTTGTCTCCAGAGGGAGTGCCTATGGTTGATGCCAATGTGACAGTGATAAAGGATTGGCCTCCTCCCCAAAATGTAAGAGATATACAAAGCTTTATTGGATTGGCCTCAAGTTTTTCTGAAAAGGTTAGCCCTCTTACTCGCATACTGAAGAAGAAAGAGAAGTTCTTTTGGAGCATCGAAAGTGAGGAGGCTTTTCAGTTGTTGAAGGAAACCTTTACTACTGCCCCGATCCTGTTGCATCTGAATACACAAGAGCCTTTCTTTGTAAAAACAGACGCATCCAATTTGGCCATTGGAGGTACCCTGTCACAAAGACATAAGAACACTGGTCAACTCCATCAGGTGGCCTATCGATTCCGAAAATTGACTGCTGCAGAAATAAATTTCTCTATAGTGGACAAGGAACTGTTGGCTGTAAAGGATGCCTTCCAGGAATGGAGGCATTATCTTTTGGGAGGTAAGCATGAGATCAGTCTTTCCTGACCATAGAAATTTGCAGTTTCTGAAATCTGCTACAACGCTTACCTTTAGGAAATTGAGATGGTCACTCTTCTTTGCGGATTATAATTTTGATTTAACTTACAAACCAGGGTCAGCTAATGCAAAGGCAGATGCCTTGTCTCATCTAAATACAGGTCATCAAGAAGAAATTTGCAAGAAAGGTTGCATTATCCCTAAAGAAAAGATCATTGGAACCATTTTGTATACTGAATTGGAAGACAAGCTCAAGAATTCCCTTTCTGAGGAAGATATGTTCGAGTGGGTCAAAGGTGCTCTAGAAAGAGAAATAAAGAACGCGAAAACTTATAATCAAGGAAACCTCTATGTTCCAAGTGAGGAGTTACGTAAAGAAGTAGTTCAATATTGCCATAATAATCTGTTGGCTGGACACAAAAGTGTGAAGAAGACTTTGGAACTGATAAAACGAGAATTTTAGTGGCCAGACTTGGAAGCTCAGGTGAGGTAATATGTGGCATCTTGTGAACAATATGTCAAGGGGAAGGTCATCAGGCAGGCTCCACAAGGGTTGCGTATACCTTTGCCCGTATCTCCTTATCCATGGCACACAGTCTCCCTGGATTTTATTGTTGATCTGCCCTCCAGTCAGGGATTTTCCACCATTTGGGTGTTGGTTGACCATTTTTCTAAAATGGGTCATTTTGTCCTGCTAAAATCTATTTTCAATTCTGCTCAATTGGCCACATTATTTACTCAACACATTGTTAAGTCACATGGGATTCCCAAGGTGGTTATTTCTGATAGATGTCCACAGTTTATCTCACGATTTTGGAGGGCCTTTTTAAAGAGACTGGGAGTCAATTCCCGGTTGTCTACCAGTTTCCATCCCGAGACTGACGAACCGCAAGGGTAAATCAGTAATTAGAGCAATAATTGCGCCTGTATCTGATGGATTATGAGGGGGATTGGCCAAGTTTGATCTGGGCTGCTGAATTTGCCTATAACAATGCAGTACACTCTTCCACTGGTTATTGCCCAATCTTTTTTAATTCAGGCAGGCATCCAAACATGTTAGTAGGAAAGACAGTGAGCGAAGTACCTGCGGTGGAGGTGGTAGTAAGAGATCTGCAAAAGGCCCCCCGTTTATGAGCCAGGAGATCAGGTTTGGGTTTCCACTTGTAATATGCACTTAAAGGGGAACCGAAAATTCCAACTTCGATTTGTGGGCCCCTTTCTGGTTGAAAAAATGGTAAACCCAGTTAGTTTTAAGATAAAGCTCCCCGCAAGGTTAGAATACATCCAGTGTTCTATGTATCCCTGAGTAAGAGAAATCCACCTATTTTGTGAAGGGATCTACCACCAGCCCCAGTTCAGCGCCAGTCAGAAGAGGAATTCGAAGTCAAACAAATTACAGATTCTAAAGAAAGGAAAGGAGAGCTATTTTATTTGGTAGATTGGAAAGGTTTTGGCCCTGAGGAAATGTACTGGGAACCCAGTTCTAATGTTCATACCCCTAGACTAGTTTGATAGTTTCACAAAACCCACACCAATAAGCCCAAGGAGAAGGTTGGTGGGGGTTACTGTCAAGGTTGGGTTCCGTTCCAAAAGTGCTCGAATTCACTCCCTTTTAGGACTAAGGTTTAAGAGGGTGCCTAAATACCCATAGAGAAAGATTCACTGATTCATTTCACAGAGGCTCTTACAGTGTTAGTGCAGGCCGATCCATGTATGTCCGCAGGTATTATTCCAATATGGCGGCCGCCAGTAGTCTTTTCTTGTTGGTGAGCATTCTAGTATTTCAGCCTTAGTGAGAAGTGTTGTGGTGATCGCGCTTGTGCACCCTGCACTCTGCTGGCTTCAACCGTCTTTCTCTAAGGAGAAGTAGTGTTCTGTTTCTGCACATTTGTATGACTGGAATTTCGGCAGGGGAGTAGCGTCATCTCTTAGCTTATCTCCGCCTGTCAATCTCCTAGAGTAAATAATCTCAAGCAACCAGTTGAGCGAAGTTCTGAGTCCTTCAACTCAGGTATTCACAGAGCACAGCTGAATTATGAATCTTGGTGAGTAACTCAGTTTGGGTCATTTCATTTTGGAAAATAAGAAGAAAGAATTGAATAAGATGAAGTAAGTCTAAAATGGTATCTTCATTTTGTGACTGTTTTTCTTCTCGCAGTCCGGCAGTCTTTGTAAGAGAAGTACAAATCTGACTAATAAAGCGAAGAGACTTATTTAACCAGGATACTATACACTATTATATTTCTGGAAGATCAACCTTAAGCTACGCAACTAGAACTGTACTACTCAATATCAGAATTTATGAACTTCCATTTTGGCAGCCACATACTGTATGGATGTGTGTGTGTGTGTGTGTGTGTGTGTGTGTGTATGTATATATATATATATATATATATATATATATATATATATATATATATATATATATATATATTCACTGAAAAAACCATAGGTTATAGACCATATATAGTTAGGAATTAGCATTTAAAAAACCTTATTTTACTCACACAAAACCATTGAAATTCCATATATAGTTAGTTGCACTAACTATATATTGCGCACCCGCAATCCACTGCTGATGATGTCACATATTACATCATTCATGACATGGTCAGTGACATCACTGATGACATCACTGATGACATCTCAAATGACATCACTGATGACATCACTGATGACAACATCCAGTGACTGTATGCTTCTGTAAAGTTAAAATATGTCTTACATATTGAAGAATGAGTGGATGTATAAGTTTCTGGACGAAGGATTTAGTAGGTGCATGACTGAATGTATGAGTGAGTGATTAAATGTGTCTCACTGAGTGCATGGGTTAGTGACTAAACTGTCTTAATTTGTGCATCATTATGTCTGTTGTTCTGTAAACTGCTGCATGTGTTGATCAGTAGCTATATGAGTAACTATATGGGTTATTGATTGATTGCCCAAGTATTTGCATGGGAGACTGAGTGTGTGTGTGGCTGGATGGGAGGTGTGTGACTCTGTACAGATCAATGTGTACTTGTATCAATGATTGTATAAGAGAGTAAGTATGTGTTAGTATATGGTTGAAAACGTAAGGTGCTCTATGTTTAACTGTATAGAGTAGAAAATGGAAGTGTGATTGATTCTTTACAGGACTGACTAGGTGTGTGAGTAACTCCATGGATGAGTGGCAGAGTGTGAGTGTCTGTATAGGTGTATGAGTGCATATGATTGTGTTGTAAACATGAGTGATTGTATGTATGAATGATTGTATGGGTGAATGAGTGAATGTGTGTGTAGACGTTGGAATCAGTGAGTACGTATGTAGTAACTAGTATTGGTGTGTCAATGGTTTCAAAAATTATACTCTGTTTTTAACACTGGGTGAAACAGAGGTTATATTAAAATGTGAGGAGATGCATTGTATTGTCACATGAATGATATCATCAGTGATGTGGTCATTGATGTCAAATGAGATGTCATCAGTGATGTCATCAGTGATGTCATTTGAGATGTCATCAGTGATGTCATCAGTGATGTCACTGACCATGTCATGAATGATGTAATATGTGACATCATCAGCAGTGGATTGCGGGTGCGCAATATATAGTTAGTGCAACTAACTATATATGGAATTTCAATGGTTTTGTGTGAGTAAAATAAGGTTTTTTAAATGCTAATTCCTAACTATATATGGTCTATAACCTATGGTTTTTTCAGTGAATTTTCAAGGTTTTGTAAATGCTAATTCCTAACTATATATGGTCTATAACCTATGGTTTTTTCAGTGAATTTCAATGGTTTTTTAATAGCAAATATCATAAGCTGTCGAATGTCAAGTACGTGGTAAGAATTTTTTTTTTCGTGTTTATGCACACTGATCTGCTTTGATTGCTGCCCCCCACCCCTCATTTCTATTAGGAGTACTCTCTCTTTGCAGATAGTGAAGGGTAGTTAACGCAGCCCTTTCCCCCTTTGTAATCCGTCGTGCCTGCTTCTCTCTCCATTTGATTGATTGTTCTCTTTGGTTCATTCTCTATTTACAAACAAGCACAGAGTCGCAATACTCTGTTTAGTCTTTGCAGATAGCGAAAAATCGTGTAAAAAAACAAAAGGAATCGAGCAAAATCAGTAGGCCACTAATGGGATCTCTTTTGACCTCGCTAAAATAGAAACATTAGGAACAACCTGTTGAAAATAGCAATGCGTATGTATATAAGCGGCGTTCATTTGTGTTCACAGTACCCCTTGTTGATTGTTTCAATCGAGCATTGAATTGTTCGAAGTTAATTCTCTTAACGATCTTCTCTACCTGCAAACGAGGAAGAATAGGAATATTCTATCTCCCTTTGCAGATAGTGAAGGGTAGGTAACGCAAGCCTTTAACACGTCGTACCTATTTCATTCCTCATTGATTGATTGATTGTCCGAACATTGACTGTTTGGGAATTAGTTCTTTTTGGAGGTATTCCCTGTTTGCAAATAAACGTAGGAAAATCTTTGCAAGTAGTGAAAGGGTACGTAATGCGGACCGTTCTCCCCCGTTGTAATCTGTCATGCCTATCTACTCCCCACTGATTGATGCACCTTTTTCACCCGGACCATTTACTAGAGATACGTCATCTGGCCCGACCAGAGAGCACCCCTAGTGAAAAGGACATATGCAATAATAACGAAGTGATCACTGTATCCTGTTAACAGAAACTTTACCATGAAACAACCTGGAAAGAAAAAAATAGGAAAACGAAAATCAGTAGGCCACTGATGAACATGAACTTTTATTAAACAACGAACAAAGAAACGATAACATAACGTAATGATAAAACCTATTAATGTCCTAGAAACAAGAAAACGTTAAAATATGCCAGTGGTGAGAGACCAGAAAAACAGTAAGAGAAACCAAATCACCCCTCGCTGTCCCACCGCCTGCCACGCCAAAAAAATCGATAGACTAGGGAAAATGCAAGTCAGTAGAACATCCACCCCCACTCTGGAAACTTCCAAGGTGGGGCAGGGTTCCGGCTACGCCCAGCCGGGAGCAGCCCATATAAGGCAGGTCCTGCTGCCACGCCTCGGCCAGGAGATCCTAATGTAGGGTGTAGCCGGAGGAGAGGCCGAGACCAGCGGGACCCGGCCAGGGGATTGCCTTTACAACGCTGAACAGTTGCAGGGGGGGGGAATGTCTCCTCGACCCTCCCCTCTCTCTCCCAGTCCGGCCGCGGTGGCCCTTGAGAGTTGCAGGTAGTCCCGCCACATGCTCTTCCGGTCCGACCACCAACGGTCGGGGGGCCGAGGCCGACGGGATCCGGCTGCAGCCGATAAACCAAGAAACCCGTTCATGGGGCCAGAGCCAGGGGCGTCCGGCCGACATCCACCGGAAGCCCGGCCCGAAGACGGACGGGACACTTCTTTCTTTTATAATGGCTGCGACAACACTGGAGGGGGATGTCTTGCACATGCCTCCGACCCCCCCCTCGTCCTCATCGCCTGGTCCGGCCATAACAAATCTCAAGCGAGACGCCGTGGGGTGCACTGGGAGGGAGAGACGGTGCGAACAGGCCTCTCCCGCCTCCCCAGGTGGAGGCTTCCCAGCTGCACCCTCAGCGCTCCAGGCGGTGGCATCCTAACAACTACAGTGCTGCACAGTTTCGGAACGACCTAGATAACGGTTCTTCCACTGTGGCCATGCTGCAACGTCTCGCCCGGCAGGGTGGAGCCCGTCCGCTCATGTGACCCCGCGATCGCCGGTAGCTGCCGAACTCTCAAAATGGCGGTCGACCTGGCAAGAGCGGGCCCAACATAAAGAAATGGCCCGGTCACTGGTTGACTCCACCACCGTAGTCCTCCACGACCTTGAAGATTCTAGAGGAGCCGCGGGAGTCTCCGACCCCCGATGGGGAATGACTGCCATGATCGCCCGTGGAGTGACGAAACTGTATCCGCGGGACGTCGGCGCTCCCATGCTGGCGCCAGCCTCACTTTGAATTACTACAATCCTGCAGACCTCACTTCCGGTGAAAGCACAGTGTGACCCGGTAGGAAAAATTATTGCACCCCCTCCCCTTTTTGACTGATAGTTCAAACCACCGATCCTTTCCTTTGCCCTTTTAACGGAACTTTGGACTGCCTCCCCCTCTTTTACATTTTCTAGAGAAAACAAAACATTAACCACTGCATTAGCATAGCAGTTGACACCAGAACTGTTTTCAAATTGAAAACCAACAACATCTTCAACAGAATCCTTTTTGTTTCTGCTGTGACCCTGCTACAGCACAGGCATTGTCCCCAGCAGTAATTCTGCAATGCCGGTAAGAATAGCTGTGGTGCCTACTGGACTCACTCACCCCCGCGGCGCCCCACGCCGTTTTTTGCTGGGCGGCAACTTACTAGACATCACTTTCGTGCCATCTAGATTTCAGCGCGTTCTGCTGCCTTGGAACTATTCGCACAACAGACCGCTACTGACAAGAATATTTCATTATTGGTGCTGTCAATTTCAATAAATCTATTGGATAATTAAAAAGAAATTGCCACGGTCTCTTCGTTGTTTAAATGTTTTTACTGTTTTTGTTTTGTTGTATATATTTATATGTTATTAAAGTTTTATATTCCTACTACTTTGTTGGAGTGCTATATATTTTTAATGTGACACATAATTGTAAAAACTTTGATGTACAAAGAGTCATTCCTGGAATCTTCCGCTTCAGGCTCGGTCCCCTCCCCAATCACAATACAGGATGGTTTTCAGATAGTAGGAACGCGTGTGCTGTGACGGATCACATCGGGTGTGGGCCTTGATCTACTATAACTCCTTTGAAGAGGGGTGATTCTTTACAGCTGGGGCCATAAACTACATCTGCAGGGCTAGCTGATAGCCTAGGACCGGCCTGGACATTCGGACACAGAGGAAGAGGAGTGTCAGAGGGTGCGGTAGTGAATAGGGCGAAAGGGAGGTGTCGGGCGGGCACAGAGTGTGATTCTCAGGGAAGAGCAGCGCAGATGGGGGAAGGTTTATTGCCCATGCATAAGACAGAGAGCGGTGGTGACCAGTGCCTGAGGGAGATGCTTACGAGGGTGAGGAGCCATGCTACGAATCGACAGCGTGCAGAGAGTGGGTCTGGTCAAGACATCTAAAATGGCTGCCGTGCACGACAAAAGTGTGGCATTTCAAAAAAGGCAAGATGGCGCAGACAATGTTTTTCAACACTTCCTCATTTCCTTCGAATCGAACGTTAACAGACGTTGGGGCATATTACCAAAGTTAAGCGATATTTATCGCTAACGATGCTTACCAACCAATTTTTTACCACTAAGCATCGTCAGAAATTATCGAAGATAAACCTTACTATTATCAAGGTTTATCGCAAATGCGATAATAAACGGCCGCAATGCATGAATATCGCTAAAAACTCAGCGATATTCATGCATTACCGAGCTAATACTCTTAGCCATGTTATCCACCTCCCATTGGATAACATGGCTAAGAACTGCTCAGGGCAGGTGTTACTTTTTGGAGATATTCGCGCTTAACGCGAATATCTCCAAAAGTTGGTAATAGGAGATAGATATCTTGCATGTTGTAATGCAAGTTATTGTGGTATATGGAACTCATACCATAATCTCTCAGGAAAGCAGAAACTGATCCTTTTGGGACCGCCTAAAAAGGCCTAGGGGGTGAGGAGTACTCTACTTTGCCCCCTTTTCACGTTCCGAACTATTTTATTTTACTCTCTTCTGTAATTACACAAAATACCAGCGATAAGATGCATCGGAGACACACAGTGAGAGAAAGGAGGCCGGAGATGAAGAAGACATGTCAAATACACATTGGAGATAATATAGTGGCAGAAGGGAAGTAAATATGAGTAAACTTACCATGTAACATAAAAATGTTGCACTCTATACTATAAGTCTCATTTTATACTACAATCACTTCGCTACAACCTCATAAATTAAAAATAAAAATGAATAATGTCTCAAACAATTTTTGATTTCTAAATATAAATTTATTCTTCAGAATTTTCTAAATTTGAAAGAACTAGTAACATGTCCTCATCAGTAATTTCCTCTTCAATCATCTCATCTGGAATCTCCTCATTAAAAGTCTGCAATGATGATTCTTGTAACTCTATGGTCTCCAAACACTCGATAAATTCGCCATCAAGAGATTGATCAAAAAAATCATTCAAGTCATCTCCTCCTTCTGACAATATTTCATTATTGGTGCTGTCAATTTCAATCAATGTAGTGGAATCATTCAAGTCATCTCCTCGTGACAATATTTCATTATTGGTGCTCTCAATTTCAATCAATGTAGTGGAATCATTCAAGTCATCTCCTCCTTGTGACAATATTTCATTATTGGTGCTGTCCATTTCAATCAATCTAATGGAATCATACAAGCCATCTCCTCCTTGTGACAATATTTCATTATTGGTGCTCTCAATTTCAATCAATGTAGTGGAATCATTCAAGTCATCTCCTTGTGACAATATTTCATTCTTGGTGCTGTCCATTTCAATCAATCTAATGGAATCATACAAGTCATGTCCTCCTTGTGACAATATTTCATTATTGGTGCTCTCAATTTCAATCAATGTGTTGGACAATTCAAAAGAAATTGCCACGGTCTCTTCATTGTGAGCCATTTTATTTTGAAATTGCTTGCTGTAAATTGCAGAAAAAAATAATCACTTTCATTTATCGTCTTTAGTAATACATAATATAAAACTAACTTTATCAAGTATTTAGTATAACAGAAGGACTGCAAATAAATAACAGAAAACATTTTTCAAATTATCTTCAAGTGTACAACATAGTTCCCCATACAAATTAACAACTCACCTTTTTAAAAGTAGCAGAAGTGTTAGTACTGTGTAAATCAAACACCAGAAATTCACCACCAAAAATTCCTCACAAATGTACCTCAGACAGTAGTATCACAAAATGGCTGTGGTTTCCTCTCATTTGACATATATACATAACCAATTAACTTTCATCACACACAAATACAAAACCAAAGTAACATTTTAATTGGTTCTAAATTTCAACACTTTCAAATGTGTTTTCCCCATGCAATTTTCCATAGGACATTTACATACGTCTACAGCCTGAATGGCTGAACGGAATTACACCAAACTTGGCAAAATGGTACATCAAACCTAAGAGGTCAGGAAGGATCTACTATGCCCCCTTATGGTCATTTCCCCCTTCGCTTTGGCCTCCTCTTGTCTCTCAATCCTACCGAGGGACAAGATGGCGGCCGCTACGGACTGTTTGGAATGTTGACAGACGCCGGAGAACCAATCAGCTTCGCAAAGCTCCGTAACGCGAAAAGTACGCGAAGCGGAGCGCTGTTACAGATATATATCTTTTTTTCAACGTTAATTTCTCAAAATCCACTGGAGCACATATATTGAGACCTAGCAAAGGCACATCGGGCTACCAGTCCCTAATATTTTGCCAAGTTTCGTGCAAATCCATTCAGCCGTTCGATTATTATTATTTTGTTTTTTTTTTTGCCCCGCGGGGCCCTTTTAAAACCTCCACATCAAACCTAGGGGGTCAGCGAGGATCTACTATGCCCCCTTATAGTTATTTCCCCCTTTGTTTTGACCTCCTCTTGTCTCTCGATCCTACCGAGAGACAAGATGGCGGCCGCTACGGACTGTTTGGAATGTTGACAGACGCCGGAGAACCAATCAGCTTCGCTTCACAAAGCTCCGTTGCGCGAAAAGTCCGCGAACCAGAGCGCTAACCGGTCCGCTGTTACAGATATATATCTTTTTTTAAACGTTAATTTCTCAAAATCCACTGGAGCACATATATTGAGACCTACAAAAGGCACATCGGGCTACCAGTCCCTACAATTTTGCCAAGTTTCGTGCAAATCCATTCAGCCGTTCGGGCTAAAAGTGAGGCCAACCGCCCTATGGAAAACTCAATGTTAAAAACACGTTTTGGGACCCCCCTTTTTTCTCGGCCCCCACTGGACGAACCCCCCCCAAATTTGCAAGGGCTGCTCAGAAACAAAATGTGCCATTTTCCTGAAAATTTCAGCCGATTCCGTCCACAAACGCCAAAGTTATTAGACATAGAATTTTCAAAAAACCCATAGAGAAAAAATCCTAACTATATATACCTACTGGCGACCGCCAGTAGGTAATATATATATATATATATATATATTGTTTCACAAAGCTCCTGCATTCGAAGACGCACACCAGAACAGTTCTTTAAGGCGACCGGCATTTCATTTCCTTTTGTTTCATTGATGAGGCCCTACGCGTTTCAAAGGCTTCCCTTCTTGTTCACGGGCAAAAACGTCTGTGGTAGCTTGGTCATTAAAGTGCACTCCCTTTTTAAGGCATATGATGTCACCGCCTTCAGGTGAAACATTGCATTGTTGTTTACTGCTGTGCATGCTGGGGTGTGTAGTGTACCCTGCATCCTTTTTGATAATACGTTTTAAGCTACTGCAAACTTTTGACGTTTATTTTCTTTCCTTTTTCTCAGCCCCCAGTGGGCTACAGGAAGGTGCAAACCAGTTTATTAGTAAGCCAAACTGTTCTCCCAAGCACAGACTGCGAGTAGTTCTGTGTCTGTGTGGCCTCTTGACTTACGAGCGGTGCTGTCTTCACGACTGGAATCGCCGTCGATAATTTTGTTTCACAAAGCTCCTGCATTCGAAGACGCACAACAGAACAGTTCTTTAAGGCGACCGGCATTTCATTTCCTTTTGTTTCATTGATGAGGCCCTACGCGTTTCAAAGGCTTCCCTTCTTGTTCACGGGAAAAAACGTCTGTGGTAGCTTGGTCATTAAAGTGCACTCCCCTTTTAAGGCATATGATGTCACCGCCTTCAGGTGAAGCATTGCATTGTTGTTTACTGCTGTGCATGCTGGGGTGTGTAGTGTACCGTGCATCCTTTTTGATAATACGTTTTAAGCTACTGCAAACTTTTGACGTTTATTTTCTTTCCTTTTTCTCAACCCCCAGTGGGCTACAGGAAGGTGAAAACCAGTTCATTAGTAAGCCAAACTGTTCTCCCAAGCACAGACTGCGAGTAGTTCTGTGTCTGTGTGGCCTCTTGACTTACGAGCGGTGCTGTCTTCACGACTGGAATCGCCATCGATAATTTTGTTTCACAAAGCTCCTGCATTCGAAGACGCACATCAGAATAGTTCTTTAAGGCGACCGGCATTTAATTTCCTTTTGGTTCATTGATGAGGCCCTACGCGTTTCAAAGGCTTCCCTTCTTGTTCACGGGCAAAAACGTCTGTGGTAGCTTGGTCATTAAAGTGCACTCCCCTTTTAAGGCATATGATGTCACCGCCTTCAGGTTAATATATATATAGTTACAGTTAGGACCTTTTATCCATAGGAAAACCCCAACATTCTATTGGCAATAACTTTGGCGTCGATTGATGAATCTTCTTGAAATTTTCCAAAGTTCTGCTCCTTCCCTGAAAGTTTGTGGGTGATTGGTCAAGTGGGGGCCGAGAAAAAAGGGGGTCCCAAAACGTGTTTTCCCCCATGCAATTTCCCATAGGACCTTTAGCCACGGCTACAGCCCGAACGGCTGAACGGCATTACTCCAAATTTGGCAGAGAGGTAGTACCCAGTTCTGACTTGTGCCTTTTGCTTATATGGTGTCAATCTGTTCAGTAGTTCCTTAGAAAATGACAGTTAAAGTCATTTATATATCTATAGGCGCGGTGGATCCGCGGATTGTGCGAGGATTGGCATCGTAACATAAGCGCATCAACCCGATCACGCGCTCAATGCTAATTGGCTGTCAAGCGGCTGTAAACATTCGAAACCAGGAACAGTTGGCAGCCATTTAATTCCTCGGTATAAGCAAGGCTGAAGAAGTCTGTGAAATATGTGTGCAAAACGTGATAAGGGGGTAGGGTAGACACACCCTGACCCCCTAGGCCTGCTCAGGAGGTCCCACAAGGACCCATAGGGCAAAAAAAATCAACAAAACAAAAGTCGCGGGATGAGCTTTGGATTTGCGCATCCCGCTGCCGGAAAAAAAATGAAGCGTGGGCTCCTGCGGTTTAAAGGTTATTAGCCCCCGGGGGGCCAAATCCCGGGGGCATTTAAAAAAACAAGTGTGTGGGGGGTCCCAATCCCCCACACACTGCCCCGGGGACTGCCACCCCCAGGGCTCTAAGTTAATATATGCCCCCACAGCCCAGGGGACCGCCACTCCCCGGGTCTTGTTAAAAAGGGAGAGGGGTCTTAGGACCCCCCCAGTCCTGGGAATCACCACCCCCAGGGGCTTCAAAACATTAATTGAGGGGGCTCCGAGGCCCCTGCAGCCCCGGGGACCACCACCCCCCGGGGCTTCTTTAATGTGAGGGAGGGGGGCCCAAGATGGCCCTGAAAAAGTGGATATGTTAAGATGTGAAGAAATCTATGAACATTACAGTGTGCATCCACTTCATTCAAAAGAAGTGATGGGGAACACTATTGATTTGTTCCAAATGAAAAAAGCAAAAGAAAGTCCCATGAGTGTATGGGAAGACAGCTTGAAAGCTCGTTGTTTTCCACAGTTGTTCCCAACTGGAAAAGGAGGACAATATGATGAACGTCCTGTGCAGATTCCTGCATCTGAATATCGGACAACAAGATTATATGCAGAAGATCCAAGATTTCGACAATGTATCCCTTATATATTTCATCTTTCGTTTGAAAATGACTTGTCTGGACTTTCATATGCAGTGAATCATATTCTAAAAACTGGAATACATCTGCAAAATGTATCTGCAAAAGAGTTTATGGATAAAGTGCACCAGAGAGATGATCATCTAGAATCTCAGCTCATTAATTTGATGGCATGTCAGCATGGGACTAATGAATATTGGTACCGTCCTCATGGAGAACTGAAATGTATGCTACGGAACTTAGGAACTCCAACATGGTTCCTTACCCTGAGCTGTGCTGAGTACGCTTGGGATGATTTACTAGAATTTCTTCGAGAGGCAAATTTTAATATAAAAAACATCGAATACAAGACACCTGGAGAATTGTGCTCTTTGGATCTTGTTAATGTATGCAGGTATTTCAATCATAGATTTGAGGCTATGATGTCTTTTATCTGCAATTAAAAAAATCCTACTCTTGGAGTAGTTGTGGATTTCTTTTGGAGAAAGGAGTATCTAGCAAGAGGTGCTTCTCATATACATATGCTGTTATGGGTTAAGGACGCTCCAAAATTCGAGACTGATTCCGATGATACTTTTGAGTGTTATTGAACAATATGCAACATGTGCTGTACCCAAAAGCACAGAAGAAAACTACTTAAGAGCACAAGTGTTATGATTCCAAAGCCACCGATATGGAAAATACTGTCGACGAAAGTACAAATCTAAGGACAAGTTCTACACCAAATGTCGTTTTGGATTTCCACGTCCTGTAATATCGAAAGGAAGAGTGAACAGTTTTATGTCATCTTTGCGACATACTATCACAAGAAGGTCTCCAAAAAATACCTACAACATAAGAAGATATAAAGAGTCAAAATACATAAATGACTACAACCCAGTTATTTTGTCCATGTGGAATGCTAGCAAGGATATTCATACATTGTGAAATCGAGTACTGAAATCTGTACAAGAAATTGAATATTTAGCAGCAAAACATCCCGAAAGTACAGATATTTTGAAAACGAATATGTTGGATAGATATTACCCAAACAGAAGTCATCATCTTGAGAACATGTGTCTCTATGAAGTCAATCAAGCAATCAATTAAGCAACTTGTAAAGCGCACTACTTACCCGTGAGGGTCTCAAGGCCCTGAAGGGGGGTGTTCTGGTACTGTTCGAAGAGCTAGGTCATGAGGAGTCTCCTGAAGGTAAGCAGGTCTTGTGTCTGCCGGAGGTGGGTAGGGAGGGTGTTCCAGGTCTTGGCGGCGAGGAAGGAGAAGGATCTGCCACCGGAGGTCGTTCATTGGATGCAGGGGACAGCGGCGAAGGCAAGGCTGGTGGATCGGAGCTGGCTGGTAGGGGTGTAGAAGTTGAGCCTGCTGTTTCAGGTAGACTGGTCCGGTGTTATGGAGTGCCTTGTGTGCATGGGTGAGGAGCTTGAAGGTGATCCTCTTGACTACGGGGAGCCACTGTAGTTCTCTCAGTTGGGGGGTGATGTGGCTGCGGCACAGGACATTGAGGATCAGTCAAGCGGAGGCGTTTTTTTCATGCGTTGTAGTCGTCGCAGGTGTTTGGCCGGGATTCCTGCGTAGAGTGCGTTGCCGTAGTCCAGCCTACTGCTGACAAGGGCCTGTGTTACCGTTCTTCTTGTTTCGGTAGGGATCCATTTGTAGATCCTGCGGAGCATGCGGAGGGTGTTGTAGCAGGATGAGGAGACGGCGTTGATCTGCTTTGACATGGAGAGGGAGGAGTCGAGGATGATTCCGAGGTTGCGTGCGTGGTCAGTGGGTGTTGGTGCTGTTACCAGCATGGTCGGCCACCAGGAGCTGTCCCAGGCTGAGGGGGTCAGTCCGAGGATGAGGACCTCTGTCTTGTCGGAGTTCAATTTCAGTCGGCTGCTCCTCATCCATTCGGCGGCGGCCTTCATTCCCTCGTGGAGGTTGGTTTTGGCGGTGTGCGGGTCCTTGGTGAGGGAGAGGATGAGCTGGGTGTCGTCGGCGTAGGAGATGATACTGAGGTCATGCTGGCGGGCCACTTGTGCAAGGGGGGGCCATGTAGACGTTGAACAGTGTCGGGCTGAAGGATGAGCCCTGGGGTACGCCGCATATGATGTCGGTGGCTTCGGATCGGAAGGGTGGGAGGCGGACGCTCTGGGTTCTGCCGTGGAGGAAGGACGTGGTCCAGTCGAGGGCCTTCTCTTTGATTCCGGCTTCTTGGAGGCGTGTCTTTAGTGTGTGGTGGCAGACCGTGTCGAAGGCGGCTGATAGGTCCAGGAGGATAAGGGCTGATGTATCGCCGTTGTCTAGTTGGTGCCTGATGTCGTCTGTGTGCGACGATGAGGGCTGTGGTTTCTTCTGAATCCAGACTGGGATGTGTCTAAGATGATGTTGTCCTCAAGGTGGCGGGTCAGTTGCATGTTCACAATTTTCTTGAAGACCTTTGCCGGGAATGGGAGCAGGGAGATGGGCTGGAAGTTCTTGAGATCTTTGGGGTCCGCCTTGGGCTTCTTGAGAAGGGCGTTGATTTCAGCGTGCTTCCAGCTCTCCGGGAATGTGGCTGTCTCGAAGGAGATGATGATGACCTTCCGTAGTTGGGGTGCGATGGCTGCGTCTGCTTTGTTGAATACATGATGTGGGCAGGGGTCTGATGGTGATCCTGAGTGGATGGAGTTCATGACCTTGCGTGTCTCGTCGTTGTTGACGTTGGTCCCTGAGGTCAGGCCATTGATGGTGGTGTTCATCGGGCGGGTGGGGACTGGCGTTGTCAGGGTGGTCGAGATGTTGAAGCTGTTGTGGATGTCAATGATCTTGCAGTGGAAGAAGGTGGCCAGCGAGTCGCACAGTTCTTGTGAGGGGGTGATGTCGTTGGTGTTGGCGCTGGGGTTGGAGAGTTCCTTCACGATGCTGAAGAGCTCCTTGCTGTTGTGTGCGTTGTTCTCCAGGCACGTTTTGAAGGAAGATCTCTTGGCTAGTCTGATGAGGTAGTGATGTATGTGGGTGGCTTTCTTGTGTGCTGTGTGGCTGTCCGGTGTTTGTTCTGCAAAACTACACTTTTAAACGGAATACTACAGAGAATATCAATGATGGAAAATATGGAGTAATTGGTTCCGAAGGATGTTTGCTGAAACAAACTAAAAGAAATTTGATTAATCACAGGAAGCTGAGTTGTGACACTGCTGATAAAAGGGAATTTTACTATTTAGCTCTTTTACAACTATTCATACCATGGCATTCAGAACTGGAATTACTTGGAGATTTCCAGAGCTATGAAGATTCCTTTAATGCTTGTAAAGATAGCATACAATGCAGTGCTTTTGCAAATTATATGAAAATGTTGAACGATGAAATTGATCAAGAAGCTACAATTGCAGGTGCGATTGCTAGAGACAGTTCTCAAGACAGTTAAAGTGTTTCTGCGCTGAGTCAAGATCCACTAGGACAACCAATTGCTGAAAACGAAGCAGCAATCGCCATGAATGCGGTGGAAACAGCAATGTATCAAGTTCAAGAAGATGTAACAATCTTAGGAAACTTGGAAGAACAACTAAATGTTGAGCAAAAACAAATATATGAGCAAGTGAGACAACAGATTGACCATGGATTACTTCATGAAAAAACAGAGTGCTCATGCACGTCATTTCAACCTATACGAATGTACGTGAGTGGACAAGCTGGAACAGGAAAACATTTTTTAATTAAAGTAATTACAAGTTATCTACAGAAAACAACTGAGGCGCATTTGTCTTGTCTTGTCACTGTTACAACTGGGTTGGCAGCACACAACATTAAAGGAATTACTTTACATTGTTTACTAATGCTACCAGTAGAGCATGAAAACAAATTGGAATACCACAAGCTATCTGGAGAAGCTTGTTGTGAAGTTTCAAGAGTCTTGAAGAAAATTAAACTTCTCATTATTGATGAGGTAAGCATGGTATCAAACTTAATGCTTGCCTTTGTGCATTTAATAATGCAGCAAATTCTTAAAACAGAGTATGACGTGTTATTTGGAGGAAAACACGTCATAGTTTTTGGAGATCTACTGCAATTGACTCCTGTAAAAGGACAACCAGTATTTAAAACGCTTGCGCAGGAAGACACCAGAAAGTCTCTGGTTAGGTTTGGAAACGTGAACATTTGGTCATATTTTGAATACAAAGAACTCATTACAAATATGCGACAGGCAAATGATGTTGATTATGGAACTATTCTCCAAGATATAAGAATTGGACTACTGACAGAGCATGGCAAACAAGCTTTACAGACTCGATTACTTTCCAATTTGTTTCCAAATGAAAATATAGTTCCTGAGAAAATATACATGGAAATTTCAGATAAGAATCTGTAATCTGCTTAATGCCAACACTGTGTGAGTGTTCTATATTCAACGAACAACTTTTGAAACTGGAAAATGAAGAAATAATAAAAAGGGAAGCCATCGATAAAATAGAACATGAAGGAATCACTATTATTTTGAACGAAAAATTGAAGACAAAATTGGATTCTTTAGAAAAATCAATATCTAAAACTGCTGGTTTAGAAAAGAATCTATATGCATGTAAGAACTGTCGGATAATTTTAAGGCGGAATTTGGATGTAGAAAAAGGTTTAGTTAATGGAGCAATGGGCAAAGTTGTGGATTTTGTTAATTATCAAAATAAAGATGGTATTGAATTCTTAAAGATTAAATTTGATCGGATTGAAGAAGTGAAACAAATTGGTTGTTGTTCTGTTCTTTTTTTGCTTGTTAAAGATTTATATGTCCGTAGAAAACAGTTTCCATTTTCTCTGGCATATGCAGTGACTATTCATAAATCTCAAGGTTTAAGTGTTGACAGTGCTTTGGTGAACATTGGAAATACTGTGTTTAAAGAAGGTATGGCATATGCTCCTTTGTCCCGAGTCAGAACATTATCTGGTTTGTTTTTGATTAATTTTGATGATACTAAGATTACTGTAGATACCAACTGTGTCAAAGAGTACAATAGGTTAAGAAGAATATATGCTCCTAATTTAGCTCAATATTCTGTATTTTAAAAGCGTGTGGTTGCTTGAAAAAGAAGGTATGAGAATATCTGTACTGAAGGTGTAGAGAAGGGAAAAAACAAGATAATGTTGTGATTGCAAGCAAAAAGAAAAACGACACTGTTGAAAAAATTGTTGGTTTTCAGTTTGAAAATAGTTCTGGTGTCAACTGCCATGCTAATGTAGTGGTCAATGTTGGTTTTTTTCTTGGAGGTTTGTTCCTTGTTACATTCTGTTCATGAAAAATTGAGAACAGATAAAAGTAAAATACAAAGCATTTCTGATGTGCGTAATCTTTTGGATGTATGTTCTGGTTCTACACAATTTACACAAAATATCCAACAAGATGCTCAGGAGTTTCTAATGTATATGATTACAGTATTGGAAAATGAAGGTGTAGACATGGAGAATATTTTTGGCCTTTGTTATAAATGGGAACATCAATGTGAAAATTATATGTATACATGTAGCACTAATGTAGACACTGAAAGATTTTATATTTGACATTACCAGACTGTAAATCAGTGTCTTTCAGTTAATTAGTTAAAGCTGCAAACTAAAACATGGAGTGTGGGCTATGCAAATCAGAAATGTTTTTAACATTATTTATCCAAAGATATGGAAAATATATAATTTTAATGATGCAACTTTGTACAGCTGGCGGAAAAAATTGGACACTTTAACAAAACATTTTGTAGCTCCACAACTATCAATATCAGGAAGGACTTTTGTAGCAGTAGCAATAATTTTCCACGATGTTCCTTCATTAACATCTGGACATTACACTGCCTATCTCAAAAGTGAGAAAGGCTTGAGTCTTTGTAATGATGCTGAGTTGGTTTTCAAACGTTTGCCTTTCGAATTACCAAATTCCTACCTAATATTTTTAAAGCCAAAGTTTTAGGAAGATAATTCAGCCTCTGAGGAATTTATTGTTATCAATTCATAGGATTACCATTGGACAATTTACATAAAAATTACTGCAAAAATATAATTTGGCCTCAAGGAAATGTATTTCTTTGAATTATGGACTTTTTGTTGCACATTGTCTCGGTGTATAATGTTAACTGGCATTATTTATAGTGTTTATAAATTTAAGTTATAACATTTTCTTAGCAGTAATCATTTTATATATGTGTGATTTGTATTATCTAGTATTTTACTATAGATGGTTTATTGATGTTTTTTTAAACAATCTAATTGGTTGGGGTTTTTTGCCCGCTGTTATGTGATGAGTACTATTGAAATCACTGTTTCTAGTGAATTTAAATATATTCTGAGAACAGCAAAAAAGGCAAAGAAATTACTTTGTAAAATGTTAAAATTATGATGTGCTGTTAAAAATATATTATTATATGTTATAACTATTTTTTCTTTTTTTTTTTTTACAGATCTTAATTTTAAGATATCAAATTTACCACCAATTAGATTATAAAAAACAAGTGAATAAAATGTGTACCTTTTTTACGTGTATTACTGTTGAGGTAGGTTTTAGTAAGTCTTAAAATGCACAATGGACTGTGTTTCCACACAGTTGAAGAAAAGGAACACGGATGTACTAGATTTCTGTCCGAAAATTGCAATGCAAAAAGGTATAAAATAGGGGACAGCTTCAGAACACCTGTCTGCAAGATATATGGTATAGTACAGAATAGACTAATATGGTTGTTTTTCAGGCCTTGGTCATTTCAGAATTAAAAGAAATGAAACTCTTTAACTTAAACCACATCAGTCAGTGTTTTTGCACTTCATAGTAGATCGCATCCCTTCCCTTCAGTAATATATAATAATGTCCTATCAGTTTCCCAAAATGTAAGTAGTTGTAAATGTATCTTGTTCTTTGTTATCAGTACACACATTTACTCCTATAATAACAATTGCCCTAGCCATTAACTCTCTTTCTTATTTATAAGGTGAGGAAAAGGCATTCTGCATACCTTTTCTTTTCCATGTAAATATAATCTCATCATACACAGTACTTTGCGTTGAAAAGGTGTTCTATAGGTTTTGCTTGTGTGTTTGCACAGAACACTCATAGAACAAGACACATCTCCAGATTTATCAGAAATCATAAATCTGGACATGTTTGTCAATGCTACACCATCCTCCTATTGGTGTAGCAAACACAACGAGGAAAATTTGTTTTCACTTCTCCTCATTTTTTCACTTTCAATATATGCTGCAATGCACGGCATATATTGAAGGAGAAAAATGCCTTTACTTATTGTTTTTGTGCAAGAAGGTGTCCCTTCTTGCACAAAAACAATCTCCACATGACACAGACATCGTTGCACCATGGTGCAAGGGTGCCTGTGTCACCACATGGCTGCAGTTTGGGCAGCTGTACAGAGGGAAGCACAGAGTTGCAACATATGTATGTACATATGTTACATCCCAGTGCTTCGGAAGTACCACAGCACACTGTAGTTAAACACTTTACAGTGTCATGATGCAGCACTTCCTTATAATTCTGCACTCATGCATTCATCACACATCAGATATGTATCTTTACAGTCAATTATGCACTATACATACATCCATCTCAACGTTCACACACTAGCATACTAGTTTAGATCTTTCTTTAACCTGAGTAGTTTGTTCTGAAAACAACTTTTTTTCTTTTTTGTGTGGATGTTTTGAACGATTTTGTATTTTTTAAAAAAAAATTAAACGGGAAAAATGAGAACTGGGAAAAGAGAACTAAAATCTGGGAGGAGAGGAGAAAAGAGATCTAACAATGTTGATGGTCAACAGCTCGACGCACCAGATCCACCGACTGCTCTCCATATGCTATCCGCCCTCCACATTTTATATAGCTCATTCTAAGTTTCCCAAATTGGGGACGAATATCAGGCTGTGCGGTAGAGGTTGATGGTGTTGTTCCACTCATACTCGGGCCTTCTGATGAAGCAGGAGGAGCTTCTCTCAATCTCCTTAACTCCTCCCTTGCAAAGTTGACCAGATGCTTGGATTGCAAGTGCTTCCGCATACTTGCATTTCCGCACTAGTTCATTTTGTTGGGGTCTCCCCTTGAAAGCACTTCCTTGCATATGCGGCAAGTAACTTTTGTTGCATTCACCTTTTTTAAGCCTGGTGAAAAATTTCCAGACAATGCTGGTATATTTTTCCTTTGTGGAGGTTCTGGAACAAATTCTTGCTCTGATGAGTTCTCTGATTCAGAGGATGATGGTGGATTAGCAGCCATGGTATCTTTAAATGAATCTCTTTTCTAAAATCTAAAAAAGAAAGAGCAGCAAATCTTCTCAGGAGGTCTTTCCCTAAGAAAGGTTCTTAGAAGAGTGATTGAAATGGGTGGGGTCCTTCAATAGTTTCAATAGGAAGTGTAATGAACCAATCAAATCTCTTTTTTTGAGGTCACATGGGGTGCGCGTAGGATGCGGCACTCAGCACGCACCCTGCTCGCACCGTGCTCGTACCCAGCGCGACTTCACGAAATTGCATTAAAAAACGATGTACTTTTTAAGAAAGTTAAAGAATATTATTTTTATAATAACCTCAGATAATCTCTTGTCTTAATATTTATACTAACTATATACAAATACGTTTTTCAACATTAAAACAATCGCAGAATTCGCACATCCACCGCGTCCGATATGCATATGACGTCACGTGCTACTGCACATCCGTCACATCGCGTTATACATACATCTTGCGGATGCGCCAGGCGTCGCGCACAAGTCGCATAGCAACCGCATTGGAAAAGTCGTATCCGTCGCACACCCTACTCGAATCCTAGACCGATACATTTCGCGCAGTAAACGAGCAGGGTGTTCGTAGGGTGCGCGACTCCCAAAAAAGAAAAAAATAATAAAAATAATTTAATTATAATATAAACAATACAAAATATTTATTTTATTTTATTTTATTTTTTTGGGGATCAAAAACTTTTATTGCATCTTACAAGTACACTGCAGAGTGCCTACAACCCATTGGGCCGGCCGCTAATACCCAGTCATGGTGTTAAAGTTATGTTATACAGTTTTCAGGGCGATATCAAACAAAATTAGTAGCTTGACAGCCGTTACAGTCACAGGTCTTGGCATTTCGAGCAGTAGGTCAGAAAGCGATGGGTGGTGATTTCCCAGTTTTATAACCAAACAAACAAACAAACAAAATAACCTTTAGGAACATGAGTGCGGTCAGGTTTAGTGCAATATTGATCATCTGGAAGTATCTCACTGAGGTTTCCCACTACAGATCCTTCGAAGGTGGCAACCCATCCTGCAGGAGGTAAGCCTATTTCTAATCCTGCGGGCCTGTAATGTATAAGTCCATGCCCTCCTGGCCCTAGTTCTCTGCGGGGTATTGGAGCAGTTGTATCCCCTTCTGTATCCGCGCCTCACAATCTCACACACCGCCTACCTAACTATCCCTCCTCCCCCTCTTCATCTGAGTCTTCCGGGTCATCCTCTGGCAAAGGGTCACATATCTCCCCTCTATATGTATTCCACCTGGACCAGATTTTATTCCATTTCCCCGGGCAGGCGCGGCTAGAGTAGACCGCCCTTTCCGTCACCATTGTCTTGTCCATGTTCAGACACCATTGTGATTTGGTCGGTGTTTCTGGAACCCCCCAGCGCTGCGCGACATCTCTCTTCGCCACCCCCAACCCCACCGTGACCCAGAGTCGACCGTGTCGTGTGAGGTCTGTAGGTTCCCATATATTGAGGAGGCACCTCCTCGGGTCTGGTAGTAGTGTCAATTCTAGTGTTTGCGAGATTGTCCGTAATATCTGTTTCCAATATTCTTGAATTCGAGGGCATTCCCATATGGCGTGGAAGAATGAGCCCTCCTCCCCGCACCCACAAAGGCAGTAAGGGTGTTCTATCCTGTGAATATGATGTAGCATTTTTCTAGTGTAGTATACCCTATGTACTATCTTCAATTGCACTAGTTGTAGTCTAGATGAGATTCCGACCTCCCTAGGCGATGCCAGTGCCTCATTCCATTCATGTTCGTCCACCTCACCAATGTCCCCCTCCCACTTCGCCTTCAATTTTAGTGTCGGGTCTGGTGAATTATTAAGTAGTTTGCGGTAGACAAGGGATGTTGCACGTTCTACCATGAATTCAGTGAGAAGACGGTCCTCTAGCGGGGAGGATTCCGGCAGGTCGGTGTTGGCAGGCAGTACTGCCAGTAGTGCGTGTCGTATCTGGATGTACCTGTAGAGCTCCCTTTCACTGAGGTCATACAATTCCCTCAACCTACTGAAGGGTAGTACCCCGCCCTTTTCCCAAAGATCTCCCACTGTGGAGATCCCTATCGTGTCCCAATGTGAAAACCCCTTGCTGTTTCTCAAATGACCGAGGACTCGGGAGTCCCATAGTGGGGTCAGCTTGGTGATCACCCCCTTCCATCCTAGTGCGGCTGTCGCTGTGTGCCAGACCGCAACCGTTAATTTAGTGGGTCCCACTAAGGAGCGAAGTTTACGGTGATCGTATAACGGAGCCAACATGCTATCAGAGCCCAGTTGTCCCCTGTCCGCCCGGAACGCCGGCTCATCCTGCGAAGCATGTAGCCAGTGGTTAACGGGTTTAAGGTGCACTGCCCAGTAGTACAATTTCAAGTTGGGAAGGGCGATACCCCCATCAAACCAGCCTCTGTGTAATTTAGATTGGGCGATACGGGCAGGGCGGGTCCCCCACAGGAGGTTGGAAACCAATGCCGCCACCGTTTGAAAGAATTTGGGGGCTATCGGGTATGGCGTGTTCTCGAGGACATATAAAAACCTGGGCAGAGCCATCATTTTGTAAAGTGCGGCCCGTCCCAAGAGCGTCAGAGGAAGGTCCGACCAGAACTTAACGTCTCGTCTGAGTCTATCGACGTGGGGTTTCAAATTTTTTTCAACGAATTCTGTAGGGTCCCTGGTGACATGGATGCCCAAGTATTTGAACGATGAACCTGCCACCCGTAGAGGGCAGCTCGGGTCAAGGGCCGGAGGCTGTCCCCTCAGAACAAACAGTTCCGACTTATTCCAGTTCAACGTATATCCCGAGATCCTGCCATGGGCGTCACAAAGTTGTAACAAGGCCGGAATTCCGTCGGCGGGATTAGACAAGTAGACCAGCATGTCGTCCGCGTATAGGGACAGCCGGTCCTCCCACCCCTCCCTCCAGCAGATGCCCTCAAGCAGGGGCGAGGTTCTGATGAGCGTGGCAAGGGGCTCCAGCGAGATCGCAAATAGCAAGGGGGAGAGGGGACAACCTTGTCTTGTACCCCTTCCCAGGGAAAACTTCCGAGAGACATGGCCATTAGCTATCACTCTAGCCTCTGGATCTGTATAAAGCAACCTGACCCATGCAATGAAGCGGGGCCCAAATCCTAGGCGCGACAGCGTCTCAAACAGGTACGCCCATTCCACCAGGTCAAACGCCATCCTGGCATCGAGTGCCAAAATTACTGCCTGGGACGTTATCGAGTCTGCCCTTGCCAGCACGCCATGTAGGCATCGCAGGTTCAACGCCGTGTTCCTGTGTGGCATAAACCCGGACTGGTCCGGGTGTATGAGAGAAGATAAGTGGGGCAAGAGTCGTGTCGCCAAGAGTTTGGCTAGTATCTTCACTTCCACGTTGAGCAGTGAGATAGGGCGATAAGAGGAGCATTCCTCAGGTGATTTGCCCGGTGTGGGGATGGTCACTATAGTTGCTATCCTTTGATCAGGCGGGAGTGTACCCTTCTCCTGACATTCCTTGAACATGCCTAGCAGATGTAAACTAAGGGCCTCCGGCATTGCTTGATACCACTCTACCGGTATCCCGTTGGGCCCCATGGCCTTACCCGGGTTCAGGGCCTGAATAGCTAAGTGTATTTCCTCAGCGGTGATATCCGCCTCCAGTTCTCCTGATGCTTCCGGGGACAGTGTTTGGACTGCGATCGGCGCTAGTGCGTCTCTGGCCATGCCCGAGGTGACCACCCGGACAGGGGTGTAAACCTGTTCAAAGTGGTCCGCAAGGAGATCCACAATGCGCTCCGGATTGGTGTGCAGCGTGCCATCTGCGTCCCTCAGATGCGGAACCCCCCTAGAATTCCCCTCTCGTTTATCGAGCCACGCCAGCAGTTTCCCGGCCTTATCACCCACCTCGTAGACCCTATTCTGGGTGTCTTGCAGCTGACCCTTGACATACATACGGAGATGGTCGCTATAGATCTGCTGGTGTAATGTCAGTGCGTGTAAGGTGGAGGGCGTGGGGGATTGTTCATGCTTCTCCGCTAGGTCCTGCAAGGTCAGGTCTATACTGTCCAATTCTCGGGAGCGTTCCCGCCTGTATCCTGTGATGGCGTTTATGGCTTCCCCCCTCAGAACTGTCTTATAAGCCTCCCACAGTATCTCGGAGGAGTGCACCGAGTGTACATTTTCAGTAAAATACTGCGATGTCACCTTTTTGAGCACCTTGCGGACCTGGGGTACCTTGAGATAAGCGGCCTGTATGGGGAATAGTCGCCTACGTGACCTTGTCTGTGAGGAGAGTGTGAGTGTAAGAGGAGAGTGATCCGAGATCCCTCGAGGATGGACCGTCATGTCCTCCGCGAGTCGGAGACCATCCCCCAGGGTTAAGAAAAGGTCGATTCTCGACAGACTCCCATGTACTGAGGAGTGGAAGGTGTATCGGTTAGTGTTAGGGTAGAGGTGCCTCCAAATATCAGCTAGACCCATGGCAGTTAAGAATCGTTGGAGGCGGGGATCCCCCCCGCGGGGGCCTGTGTGGGGAATCTATCGAGTTGTGTGTCAAGGACTGCGTTGAAATCCCCTCCAAGGACAATCTCACCCTCCGGGAGAGCCAGAATAAACTCACCCAATTTGGGGAGGTGTACTGAGTGCAATGCTGGGGGGATGTATACCGAAACCAGGGTGAGAAGCTTTCCCTCCCACTGTCCCTGCAGGGCTGCGAAGCACCCTTGATCGTCAGTTTTTGTGAGCATGGGGATAAACCGTGTATTCTTCTGCATCAGGATTCCGGTGCCTCTGGAGCCGGACGTAAAGTCCGAGTGAACTACCATCTTGTACCCTCGTCTATCTAGGGCTTTGACCGCCCCCCCTGTCAGATGTGTCTCCTGCAGTAGTATTATCATGGGTCTCTGTCTCCTGATCGCGGTAAGGACCAAACCTCGTTTAACCTTGTCCCCCAGCCCTCTCACGTTCCAGGACATGACACGCAAGGCCGGGCATTGCGCTTCAGCATCCCCCCTCCCCTCACGGGACTGGAAATATCTGCCATTGGGTATTTAGGGGCTGGTAGTGTAGTGCAGGAGAAATGATACCCGGGTACCGGGCGTGCCTCTGCCCACCAGGAATCAGGAGGGCCCCACGAGGGACACCCCCCCCCCATCCGGGGCTGACCCACCGTCAAAGGCTCTGCTGGGAGTTGCATCTCCCTGTTCATTACTCTTGTCTCGCTTGAACACATATGGAAACCTAGGTATTTTCCCTGACCTTGCATGTACGTTCCTAACATTAACAAAACCCCCCCTCCCAACTGCCCCCTCCCTGCATCCCTGCCTAACGGACTTCCAACTGCCCGCCTCCCCAACTGAGCAGAGCGCTTTACCCATCCCACAACCAGAGTACTTGCGTGTAAGGGGGGAGAGTGTCTCCCTGAGCAGGCGGCATCCCTGCGTGCTTCTGGGGTAGTGTCGCCAGAGTCCAAAAACAGCTACTAAGTGATCTGACGACGATCAGCAGTTGTCAGTGAAGCTATCGACCGAATGGGAGTCATTCTTCTTCGCCATTCCCAGCGATTCCATGCGAGTGCGATCCTTCTGCCCCACCTTGGCCAGATGATTGTGAGCCTGTCCCGTTGTGTCCTCCGCGGTCGTTATGGTGCCTGGATGGCTTGCGCTGTCGGTCCACAGTGTGCCATCCCTCCAACCAGTCCCGGGCAGCGTCCGGGGTGTCAAAGAACCACACCTTCTTGTCTGCTACAACCCGCAACCGGGCCGGAAACTGCATCGAGTATTGTAGTTCTTTTTCCCGCAATGTTTTCTTGACCTCCAGGAATGTCCTCCTCCTCCTGGCGACCTCCGCCGTGTAATCCGGGAAAAACGCTATCCTCGAGTTCTGGATCTGGATGGCTGGTGCCACTCGTGCGGCCTGTAGGATGGTATCGCGGTCTCTAAAATTGAACAGTCTTGCCAGTATCGGCCGAGGTGGCCCTCCAGTCTTAGGCTTCCCCCCGGCACCCTGTGGGCCCGTTCTACCGAGAAAAAGTTCGATAGGCCCTTAGGTTGGAGCTTGGTCCTAATCAACTCCTCCACGTAGAGATCCATGGCCCCCGTGTTTTCCGATTCCGGCACTCCCAAAATTCGGACGTTGTTGCGTCTGGAGCGCCCTTCCTGGTCATCCAACTTGTCACGAAGCAGTTTGTTGTCCGTCTGCAGTCGTTCCATCGCCGTCTGCAGTTCCGATACATCCTCGACCAGGGATTTGGTGACTACCTCCATTTGCTTGACCTTTTCCGACATCTTGTGGAGGTCTGCTCGGATTAGCGTGACCTCAGTAGCTGGTGCACCCACCGTCGCCTGCACCTGCGCCAATGCCGCCAGAACATCCTCAATAGTGGCCTTCTTGGCGCCCTCCATCTCCGTCGTTTTCCCCCCCGTTTTGCGCTGGTCTTGGGGTGGGGAGTGCTTGTCATAAGCAAATTTGTCCAACCTGGCCTGGGCGGCAGTTTGTCTGGGGCCTCTCTGGGACATGTCGGACACCCTCTGAGATGTAAGGTCCGTCGTGAGGGCCAATGGACACCCCGTGCATGCACGCGACGGCAGTTCTTGACCACAGCCGTCACAGCAGGGGATGCGGGGCGCCGTGTCTCCGAATGGCAACAGACGTAGTGGATTCCCCCTCGCCGGCCAGTCCGTGTTATACCCCTTGCTCCTGGTCAGCAGGGTGCGGGTCAAGCCCGGTTCGTGGGTGCGGCCCCGCTGCCGTTAATGTGTGGCCTCCCTCCAGGCGTGTGTAAGTCAGTGTCCGCTCGCACCTACTCAATTCCGCCAGGCAAGTAGGGGGGGGGGGAAGAAATTCTCGCCCCCGATGCCCACCTCTCCCAGGTCGAAGTCCAGGGGTCGCGGGGCCCCCTCCAGGCAACCGGGGCCCCAGACCGACCACCGCCAAGCAGGGGGTAGGGGGGTCGCTACTGTTGGGATGCGACGCGCGTCCGGCGCCTAAGATGGCGGCACCCCCTTCGTGGTGCACGGCGTTCGTGGAGGCCTCAGGTGGTGTCCACGGCCCCCCGTTACCGCTGCCGGGGGTCGCGGTGTTCCGCTCACGTCACCAGGGTCCCGGGGAGAAGAAGGATGGCTGGCGCTCGACCTCTCCGGCCAGCCGGCACTTCCGGCTAGATGTGACCACCGGGAGTCGGCTTCCGGTCGGACTCAGGGGCTACTGCGGCTCCGGTGCTTACTGGCTGTTGACAGGCCTCATCGGTTCTCGGGCTGCAGTGATGGCTCAGGGGTCGCAGACGTGCCGAATCATCCCCAAACCAACACCGCTGGGTGCCGCATGGACTCCGGTTCTCCTCCGCCCCGTCTGGCACTGGTAGGTACCGGATAACTATGTCGGATTTTTACGGGAAGCCTTCACCGCTCCGGAGCCTCCCTAAGCTGCAGCCGCCATCGATGGCTGCTAGCCACGCCCCCACAAAATAATTTTAAAAAAATGTATGTAAAAAAATTATTAAAAAATGTGTAATGTAATAAAAAAAATAACATCTAAAAATAAAAAGATTTAAGAAATGTAGATAGAAAATATAAAAAAACAATAAATATAAATATGTTTAAAAATTATAATTTAAAAAAACCTTTGAAATTCACTAAACAAACCATAGGTTTTGTATATGTTATAGTTAGGAATTAGTATTTAAAAAACCTTAGAAATTCAAAGAAAAAAACATAGGTTTCAGACATGTTATAGTTAGGAATTAGCATTTTAAAAACCTTTGAAATTCACTGAAAAAACCATAGGTTTCAGACCTTTTATAGTTAGGAATTAGCATTTAAAAAACCTCAGAAATTCACTGAAAAAACCATAGGTTTTAGGGGTGTTATAGTTAGTTGGACATTTTACTTGTCCAAAACCATTGAAATTCCCCCGTTATAGTTAGTTGCATTAACTATAACTCCCGTGCCCGCAATCCACTGCTGATGATGTCACATATTACATCATTCATGACAGGGTCAGTGACATCACTGCTGACATCTCAAATGACATCACTGATGACATCATCCACGTGACAATCTGATACATCTTATCATACACTAGTATAACTTTTCAACACTCATTATAAAATATGAAGTACCATATTTGAAACCATTGACACACCAATACAAGTTTCTAAAAACACACTTAGTGATTCCTACATCAACACACACATCTAAACACTTACCTATAGATTCACTCATACATGCTAACAATCAATAGAACACTACTAAATATACTTATACACCTACATCAACATTACACACCAGCACACATCCTATTCACTTATGCAGTCATCCTACTCACTTATGCAAACAATTGATCATACTTATATTTACTAAGCTACACACTTACACAAACACCACTTTATTTATTCATGTAGATAGTAACTCATACTTAGTGTTATAACATCACTATTACAAGTACACAGTTATCCATACATCACTCATACAATCACTGAGTCTTTTGTATACTTATTTACATACAACAACTGTCACATACGCTGCCTTTTCTATTTCTAGTTTGTTGGACATGTATCATTGAGAAATATATTTACTCATCACCACACCCATAAAGAGATTCACTCACCCAAACAACTGTTTCCACATACAGTCTTAACCTCATATACCTACTAAATCAACTATTTACACATCTTTGGACAGTCACCCACCTCCCACCCAACCACACACACATTCATTCACTATCCCATACAAATACTCACTTACCTTATTAATAATGAATATACACTTTCACATAGCTAGTAACCAACTTATGTAGTAGTTTACACAACAAGAGATAGAGTGATACAGTTATTCACACAGTTTTGATCACTATCTCATATATTTAGTGAGACACTTTAAATTAGTCATTTATACAGTCAATCACTCTGCTACTAAATCCTCCATTCAGACAATTATACATCCACTCAGTCTTCAAGGCAGATTGCTATATATATATATAATACTTATTTAAATATCGAAGCAAACCACGTTCACTGGATGATGTCATCAGTGATGTCGCCAGTGATGTCATTTGAGATGTCAGCAGTGATGTCATCAGCGATGTCACTGACCATGTCATGAATGATGTAATATGTGACATCATCCGCAGTGGATTGCGGGTGCGCGAGTTTTAGTTAGTACAACTAACTATAACGGGGGAATTTCAATGGTTTTGTACGAGTGAAATGCCCAACTAACTATAACACCCCTAAAACCTATGGTTTTTCCAGTGAACATATATATATATATATATATATATATATATATATATATATATATATATATATATATATATATATATATACATACATATATATCAACATGAAATTTGGCTGATCCCAAGCCTCTGTATCGGCGGGCTCACGGCAGGGGTAGCCACCCGCTTAACATAAACACACTCAACCGGCGTATTCTCCCCTTCAATCGTGGAAAAGAATCACACAGATTCACACCCACAGAATCAGACAAAATGCATTGTAACTGTCAGTGACTGCCTAATGATAGTAACATTGCCACATACTCCATATTAACCATTTTAATATGTATAAACAAACATAATCACAAAAAAGTAATTTCACACACAAGGATACTCAAACGAGCCTCGTCTCCAAGTGGAGTTAAATTATGTGTATATCATAGTATATCTAATAAATATGTGGCAGAAAATACACAATTGTACTGTCGACCAATTTCCCTTCTCCCTTATTTGGGAAAAATTCTGGAGTGCCACGTTGCCACTGTCCTCAGCTCTTTTATGGAGGACAGTGGCTACCTGGCCCCTCGTCAGGCCGGATTCCGCCCCAGAACACTCTACTGAGAGGGTGATGGTTTCGGTCCTGGATAGTTTAAGGGAAGGAATGGACAAAGGCCAACCCCAGGCTTTGGTCCTCCTTGATTTGTCCGCTGCTTTTGACACGGTTGACCATTCCATCCTCCTTTCCCGAGTCAGGGCAGCGGGCGTCAGGGGGACCCCCCTGACTTGGCTAAATTCCTTCTTGAGGGACCGAACCCAGGCCGTCCATCTTGATGGGTTTTCTTCTTCTCCACTTAAGATGCACTGCGGTGTCCCCCAGGGTTCTTGTCTATCTCCTCTTTTATTTAACCTTTATATTTTTCCTCTTATTTCTTTTCTTCAACAGCTGAAGGTCACCGTTTATAATTATGCGGATGACCTTCAGTTGATTTTCCATCTTTCTGATTCTCCTAAATCTATTTCTAATTTTCAGTCAGTTATGATTTTCATCAGGGACTGGATGAATTCTAACCATCTTAAACTCAACCCAGACAAGACCGAGTTGGTCTTGACGGGTGGAGCATCCAGTCCCTGGTCCCCCACGTTTTGGCCCCCGGCACTTGGTTCTCCTCCTTTACCCTCGTTTTCTGTTAAGACACTTGGGATTACGTTAAACTGTAATTTAACCTTGCACTCCCAGATCAGCACGGTGGTGTCTTCCTGTTTCTTTACCCTTCGCACTATTAGGAAAATTTCAAGATTCTTTTCAGTTCCTGCTCTTAAACTCATCATGATGGCTATGGTTCTGTCCCGGCTGGACTACGGTAACATCCTGTACAATGGCGTCCCAGCTTATGCTCTTCGACGCCTACAGCTGGTACAAAACCAAGCGGCACGCCTTATCTTTGGCCTCCCTAAATTCCATCATGCCACTGCCTTACTTAAGAACTTGCACTGGCTACCCATTAGGGAGAGGGCTCTTTTTAAATTGGGTTGCACTGTGTTTCAGGCTCAAGCAGGAACCGCCCCAGCCTTTATAAACTCGGCAATTTCCAGGTATATACCCGCCAGAGAGCTTCGCTCCTCTTCCCAATCCCTTCTCTCTGTCCCAGGCTTCAGGAAAATGAGGATGGGGGGGGGCAAAGTTTGCGGTGCTCGGCCCTACCTTCTGGAACTCTCTCCCCCCCAATGTTCGTTCCATCTCACTCTATCTAGACTTCCGTAAATCACTAAAAACTCATCTTTTTCTGCAAGCCTCTTCTGTCTAGTCCTTTCCCAGTTGCCATCCGAGGTTTTTAGCAGTCCTAGCGCCATGAAACCATTAGGTAAAAGTGCGCTTTATGAGTGTTTTTAAATTCAAATTCAAATTGTATACCAAAATGCATATTCTAATCCATATTCCTCCTATTCATTCCGAAAGGTGTGACTAACGGTCTCCACCCGTGCTTGAACAGTATCAAAGGTTGCTGTATTCGAACCAATTGAAAATAATAATAATAATTGTGCTTCAAAGACAAGAAAGAAGGTATTTACATAAGTTAAGGTGCAGATGTTCAGGAGTGGGAAGGGTTTTAGGGGGTTTCGCTGTGCTTAATTATAGGTGTACGGTCAATGCTTCATCGGCATTGAGCCCATTAGGGATCTTGGAATCTAACAAGATGATATATCTAGATTCCAGACACCGTAAGGCAAGTCTGCGATTCCCTCCTCTGATACTTTTGGCAATACTGTCAATGACAAAGTATTTGATGTCATTGCTATTGCCGGAAAGCGCCTTGTTTATGTTCCTGTATAAATATATATATATATTTGACAAACATGGTAACCCTTTTGAGAAGCACACGAAAAGCCACGAAGGTTACCAGCCTTTATTTTCAGGTATGGGCTCAGTTCTTACAGCTGATATAATAGAGCAGCCTTTCGTTGTTGCCAGACGCGTTTCGAATGTCTTCATCAGTGGCATGCATCCGAAGTAACGTGCTGCGTTGGGTCTCCTCCCCCAATTTAAAACATTGACACACCCCTGGATGGGGCAGCTCAGTTGAGATGGTGCTGTGGCATTCTGGGGGATGAAGTACCCTTCATTACCATCAAATTCACGTGCACTATTTACTGCCGATAAAGCCCGGATTGGACCCCAGCTGATGTCTCAGTCCCTTATCCTGCTCAGCTTCTCTGCATGAGGTAGGTGAATCCTTACCCCACGGCCCTTCTGTGATCTCGGGGTGGTGCATTCTCGGCAGCTGGGCTGCCGCCATTCAATTGACAAACATGGTAACCCTTTTGAGAAGCACACGAAAAGCCACGAATGTTACCAGCATTTATTTTCAGGTGTGGGCTCAGTTCTTTACAGCTGGTATAATAGAGCAGCCTTTTCGACGCGTTTCGAATTTTTTCATCAGTGACATATATATGTATGTGTGTGTGTGTATGTATATATATATATATATATATATATATATATATATATATATATATATATATATATCTTACCTACTGGCAGTCGCCAGTAGGAAGTTATAGTTAGGACCTACTTTCCATAGGAAACTTTGGCGCTGGTGGAATCTTAGTGAAATTCTCCAAGAAAATGGCCTGCTCGGCTCCGCTCCTTCCCCTGAAAGTTTGGGGGTGATTCGTCAAATGGGGGCCGAGAAAAATAGGGGGGTCCCAAAACGTGTTTTCCCCATGCAATTTTCCATAGGGACCTTTAGCCAGGGCTACAGCCCGAACGGCTGAATGGAATTACACCACATTTGGCAGAGAGGTAGAGTTCGGTTCGCAGATTGTGCTTTTTGTTAAATGGTGTAAATCCGTTCAGTAGCTCCTGAGAAAATCAAAAGTTAAATCATAGTGATATCTATAGACGAAGTACTGTACGTGTACGGAAATTCATACAATTACGAGCACAAGCTGCATTTTGATTGAATGTCAACTGTCTGTCAACACTGCAAACCAGGAAGTGTTGGCAGCCATCTTGTGCCTCGGTAGAACCTAGTCACAAGAAAACAGTAAAACAAAGTTGAAAAATAAGGAAAGGGGGCAGGGTAGAAACATCCTGACCCTCTAGGCCTGCTCAGGGGGTCCCACATGGATCTTTAGGCCCCAGTTTTATGTTTTTTTTTAAATTAATAAATCGCGGGTTATGCGTATCGTAAGCGGTGGAAAAGGAAAAAAAACAAGTAGAAGTCCGTTTTATTCTTAATTAGCCCCTGGGGGGCTAAATCCTGGGGTCATTTTTTTCCATAATGGAGGGCTTGTAAGGCCCTCCGAGACTCAGGGAAAGAAACCTCCTGGGGTTTTATTTTGAAGGATGCGGGGGGGGGCTCACAGCCCACCTCCCCCCGCAGTCCTGGGGACCGCCACCCCCTCGGGGCTTTTTTTTAAATATATATTTTTTAAAAGTATGTTTTCAGCTCCCCCTCCCTCTCCTCCGTACACGTCCAGGGGACTGCCACCTTCCTGGGGCAGTAATATGTAAAATGACCTTCCAGCCCCGGGGCCCTGCACTCCCCGGGGCTTTTTAATGTTGGGAAGGGGGTCGCGTGGCCCCCCTCCTGGAACACTTGATGGCCCGGGGGACCACCACCTCCCAGGGCCTGCGCTTGCATTGTCTCGGGGTGCCTACCCATGGGACACTGCTGTTTGCTATGTTAGGGCGGGATCCTCGCGGCTCCCACTTTACCACAGCAAACAGCTTTCCTATTTGAAAGAGAGAGCAAGTTAATCTGCTCTCTCTTTCAAGTAGGAAAGCAGATTGTTTTTCATCAGAGAGACCAGCATGTAAGCTGCTCTCTCTGACAAAGCAATGCCGGCTCCCGAAGGACGCGGGGAGCTGTCTGGGATCGTGGGGGCATTGGGGCTATAATAAAACAGTTCTTTTTGAGAACAAACTTTACTGGTCAGAAAAAGAGCTATATTTCTATGATAGTATGTAAAATTTTCCGTTTTTTTTGTGCACTGGTTGTACTCTCTATGCATGCGCAGCCTCGTTTCCAATCCCAGGTTTCTTTCTTTTTCTTCAAGTTCGCCAGGCAAAGCTGTCCTCATTTCAAGTATTACAATTGTCTCTTTCTTTTCCCGGGATGTGTGTGTCATCCGCTGCTATACTTTTGTAATATATTAATAATTAAATTCTATCTATATTTATTTGAAACGTATTGCCGAGGCGCCAAACGTTGAGTACATACTCCGTCCACCGTCATTTCAGTAGTTTTCCTCCGTTATTTTTATTATACCTGTTACTTTCATTTTACCCTCCGCCTATCTTCTCTGTGATCGATGAGATTTCCTGCCACAGACACCACGGTGTTTGTCCTTGGCCTCTGATGTTATCAGACTTGGTCACACGCATACCTAAAAACTAATTTGAAGCACGTAAGCCACAGCCATTACAACGCGTGTCCCTCACCACAAAGCCATTATCATGCTTATGCCTTTATCATGCGTGGTAAATGTATACTAGTTGTAAAAGCATGCATGGTAAAGGCATGCGTGGTAAAGCCATATGGGTGCTAATGAATTTTTGGTGACGATCACGCGTGGTTATGACCGCATTGTAATGGCTGTTTTCCCCCAGGACACTGCAGGAACCGGGTCTGGGTGTGGCGGACTCCTGGGCCTCGCAGCCTCCCTCACACTATATAGAAATCTCCGGGGGGTGGCCGGTTTCGTGGTTTGAGGGGCGTTATTGAGGCCAACACAGTTAATTTTGTAGGGGGGTAGGTTTGCACGCGAAAATGTCGCAAGAGGTTTGTAAATGTGGTACACATTGTTTTACTTTGATTTCTTTTCTATGTTGTAGTCCATCCAGAGAAAATATAACTTATTGTACAGCCAGTACTTTTCAACCCTACTGTCAAACATCTTACTATAGTATTTCAAATTATAAATATTATTTTTGTTGTGCACCGTCCCCCCCAAAAAAAAACAAGTATATAGTTTTTTTTATTAACTTTTATTAAAACAACAATAACTGTAAACGTAACTTAAAGATAATGTAATAAACAACTAGAAAAATAACTTTAATAAAACAGTATTATAAACAAATTGTGATGTGGACTCCAAAAGACGTTGGGTAGGTAATCTGCAAAACAAAAAAGAAAAAAGTTATGTTGATGTGACTAAATAAGATGAAGCATTATAAGTGAAGGTAACACTACGATTTTACGTGTGCAGTGTGCCTAGTACATTTCACTTCTGTTATAGTCCCGTGTTCAAGTGGTGTCTATATGGAAGTGCCTACTGCGTTACTGACACAAAGGGATTGTAAATACGCCGACTAATTTCTAATGCATTGCAATGGAGGCATTGTATATCTAGGCCGCTGTGCTTACCTTGTATAAACACTGCGGCAAAACACTACGGCCACCGGAGTTCACAACTTCAATTCAACTCTGCTTCTACACGCCAAAGTAGACAGTAGTGTCTATAACTTTAAAAGAGAAAGTGAAATTATGTCACAGAGAGTGAGAGAGAGTAAGAGAGAGAAAACAACATTAAAACTGCCTCGCAGAGTCTGGAGTTGAGATTTTTTCTTGAAAAGTCAGATGCAGATTTACAAGCTCCTTGCGCCACTTTTACCATGTTAAAAGTGACACAAAAGTGGTGCAATAAGCTTGTAGATCTGTTTCTTGGACTGTTGTAACCTAACTGTTGTCACTGCTCGGGGGTAATTACACATTTCTACACAGTGAAGCTGCTGCACACTACCTACTCTCTCCTTTCACAAATAATTTGTTGTTGTTTCAGAAACAAAATTCTTTACTCACCTAGTGCCATTGGCGTGATTAAAAGAGGGTGCTCTATGTGTTGAAGAAGCCTTCACAGTAATCATGAGAGTTTACCACTTCAACTCAGATAAGGTTGTATATAGCAGACTGGAGATAGCAGCGTCCAAAACTTTAAAAAAGAAAGAGAAAGAGAGAAAAAAGGACATTAAAACGTGGGAGAGACACACAAGACGGGGGAGTACCTGAAGCCAGAGGTGCAACCACAGCCAAAAATATCGGGTGGGGGGCTTAACTTCAAGGAAAAAGAAGAGTGGAGCTGGAGGGGCGTAAAGCGGGGGGGACATCAAAGCCTCATTAACAAGCAAAATGTCTTTAAAAGACCTGTGAAGTACTCTGGTGCGACTGTGTGTGGGCCCAGGAAGCTATCTGATCCTAGCTGAAGCCCCGTTAGCCCAATGTGTGTTTTGCGCGCCTGCTGCATACTACACATTCTCTCGTTTCACAGATAACTTGTCGTTCTTTCAGAAACAAGCTTCTTTGCTCACCTTGTGCCATTGCCGTCGTCCTTGTTACATAATGCATCGTGAAGCTCTACATCTAAAAGATATTAAAAGAAAGATGTTATGATTGGTAATTGTTACTATATTAATTTGGAGTTAGATAACATCGCGCTTTTATACACGTTCCTTCTCACATTTCTAAGAACTGTTTGTATTGGTAATATTCCGGACATTTCAACGATTATAAAAGCGTTCATGCTATTGGGAAAAAAATGTATACATGTAAATTAATACACTATATAGGAGTGTGTTTGTCTAAAACGTTAAGTCGCGTTTTTGTATCTAGTCTGCTACAACCCTTTGCCTCCCTCCGATGCGTACTCAAGTCTCACTGCTCACCTTTTCGTGGAAAAGACACTTTCTGCATGATGTAGTCCCGATCTCCAACAAAGAAGTCTCATATATGGTGCCGAGTCTTGATATCTCTATGGCTAACGACATACTCCTGCTCCCATCATCATCGCAGGTTCTTCACCTGCTCAGTGCTTCAGGCACCACTAACTCAGTGACCAAAGAGGCCACACATGTAGTAGTGGGCCCCTTGTTCGGTACTTTGGGAACAACTCTAAAATGGCGTACAACATGTGCGCTCCGTCTTTTTTATACATAGGGTCACGTGTGTAGTGACAAATGTGCTGGATGGGTGTGGTATGGGTGTAAACCAGCCATGAGGGAGTGTGTGTGTCAATCTGACAACTAGACCTGCAACTAAGAAATCACTAGAATGGAAATCTGGGCCTTGTACTGTTGTTGTGTTTTCCTGGCAGCGTAAGCACAGTAGGGTGTACTAACGTATTCAGTCTCGATTAATTTACCACCTTCCCCAGGGGCTTTTAAATGTTGGGAGAGGGGTCAATAATTGTGCTGACTTTTCTCCTTTAGCGTGCAGTACTATATTATTTTATAAAATGTATAACTCTTCAAACCATCTTTGCTCCTACGACGTACGGTCGCTATTTTTGTAATTGCTTTTAAAAGTAATATATGCTTATTTATAGTTTTTAAAAACGATTTCCATCCCATATTATCCCAGATAATGTCTTCCCTTAATATGTACAATAAATACATAAATATATGTTTTTGATAATTAGAATCTTTCGCGCCTTATGCGTATGGGGCGCCGTACATGACGTCACGCGGGATTTTTTTTAATTTTTATTTTTTAAACAGCGGGGTACGCGTTTTGGGCAAAAAGAAAAAAAATGTGAAGCCTGCTTTATTATTAATTAGCCGCCGGGGGGGGCCAAATCCCGGGGGCAATTTAATTTTCATAATGGGGGGCCCAGAGGGTCCCCACTGCGCGGGGATCGCTACCCCCCTGGCCTTTAACTATATGTATGCGGGGGGGCTCATGGCCCCCCGGAGTACCGGGGTACACCTCCCCCCCAGAGGCGCCCCGGGGCCTCTTTTTATTAAAAAAACTGTGCAAGGGGGTTGTAAATGTGGTATTTTTCTTTCCTTTCTGTCTTGTAGAGGATCCAGTGTAAATATAACTTTTTTTGTACAGCCAGTACTTTTCTGCCTGTTACCATAGTAACAGTTCATGGATCACTTATGTGAGTACAGAGGCTAGAAGTTCACCACAATATGTTGCTAATTGGAATAGTTACTGTGCTGGAGATTTATATATTTTTTTTCATAGGAACCATTAGTCGTAGAAGAAGTCAGTGGAAAAGTTTTGTAAGCGATTCCTTCCTGTTCGGGGAGTATTAGGGTAACGTGCTCCAAGCTGGACTTTACGAAGCTTAATGTTCATTGGCTGGGAAGTATTAAAAGTATAAGTTTTGGCAGTCATTCCTTCCTCCTGTGCGGAGCAACATGGACATTTCATTGGCTAAAGTGTTCCAAGCACAAGTTTGCTCTTTATTGGGTGGGAACGGTTCACTGTTGTCAGTGATATTGTGATGAATTTTCCAAAGGAGTATGGGGAAAGAAAGTAGTAGAGGGCAGGTTAGGAACACTATTAACTCTCTACAGTGCCCAGAAGGTGGTGGAGAGGAATTATGAGGGATTTTTTTTTATATATGTTTCAAGGGACATTTATATAATTGCCGTGTCGTGTATAAATCACGGTGGAAAAATGATAGTGTCTTGCGCTGTTTTTTTTTTTAATCAAGTTTGTAGGTGACATACTTCTTAGGAGTACTATTTACTTATAATGTGGTGTTTACTTTCCTGATGGGGAGGTGTGGTTGCGTAGAAAAAAAATCAGTCTAGGTTTGAAACAGTTTTTATTAAGCAAATACAAATAAACTTTCTTCAGAAACTGTCGCTGTATATATGAAAGGGGTGACAATTAAAAATGGAATTTCATAAAATATCAGTTAAGCGTGGCTATATACTTCTTTTTTGTGCTACAGTTTGTAAAAGTGTTGCCCCACATTCTTGATGATGTAAGAGGGCATCAGTTACTTTTAGATAAAGTAGAATAGAAGTGCTACAACAAACACTCCCGCACTACATTATCTCAGATCAAGAGAACAAGTAAAAAACACTTAAATACAAATGATTTCATAGAAATGCATGCATTATTATTTTTCAAATTTGTATTCTGTACAATTCAGGAACGTGCTGTCATAGTGCTTAGAGGTTGCAGACTGTTCTGCTAATAAATCACATACTCACTAAAGAATATATAGGATAGTACTCTTATAATATAAAGTACAGATCCTATATATTCTTTAGGGAGAAGTTGAATAGGAACCGCAAATAAGAATAGAAATTAGAAAATAACATTCAGAAATGTTGGGTTTATTAAATATTTAAAGTAACAAAGTATGCATGATAGCTATTTTTTTTTGTTCTGCTGTTTTGTAAAATATGGTTCTTGAAAAAAATATCTGATCAAGTACTTTTTAATATTTTAAAGTTATATTACAGATGGCGCTGAAAAATCTCCTGTTCCCCTTCTGTAGCAATAGGACAATCTGTTATATAACGATTGATACCATTGGTACAGTAAAAAGAAAAGGAAGATAAAGTTATGTATTTAACAGAACATCCATGATGAAATACTTTCGAGTGGTAATTATTACTGAACTTATTTTCTCCGGGAGGTGAAAAAGTTTGATCTTTGTGGTGACGGGTCATAAACTCCTCTGAGATCATGACGGTGAGAATAATAATATGTATATATTCTCAAAGCACATGATCACAAGTGGAAAATAAACTGATAACCGCAAGCCGGTATCGTTGCTTTCTTATTGTTACTTTTTGTGACGACAGATTGTGAAGTCCACTAAGATCACCAAGAGTGTTAATGTTATAATATACATATTAACAGTATGTGATCTCTAGGGAAAACACAATAATAAGTGGAAGATGGTGACGTTGATTGTAAATGTTTAGGATTTGCGTCGACGAGTCACCAACACCTCTCTAGCTAAGTACAGTGTCAATATTATATTATAAAAACTCACTATATATAAGGTGAAAGGAGCCAGAAAAGGAGCAATGTTTGTTATAATCTATCTGTTTCTAAAAACAAGCTGCTGACGTTACAGAGAAAAAGCGAAAAACATGCAATAACATTTTTATTCTACATATAAATGTTTAAATATTGATAAATAGCCACAAATTATAACTAAGTACTATGCCTATGCCATATTGAAACAACTTACAACTCCGGAATATGTTTGTTGACGCAAAAAGAGAATCCGATGTTAGAAAACGGAACCTGCAACATAGATTGGCGACTCAGAAATAACTCGCGATAACAAAACTAATTGCACAGTAGGTGTGGTTTATAAAGTTTTTGGTTGTTTAGTAGTCTAAGTAAGGAAGCTGTGGGTCCGCCTATTTAGATTGCACGTTTTGCAGTTTACACTTGATGACGTTTCAACCGTTTTTGCACGTGTTCGGAACAGTTACAAACTGTGAAGCTGTAAAGGTTTTGATTTCCATCGTAACACATATAAGGTATTATTATCTACATACGTTGGAGAGTTTAAAAAGTGTTACTCGGTAAAATGTGTTCTTTGCATTTTCATGATTAAAAACATGTAAATAGAAGATATAAAAAAAATAGCGTTATCATTAGAAGAAAAAAAAGGATTAATATTTGTTATTATTATGCTTTTTAATTTAAAAAATGGTAGCATTTGTAAATCGTAAACCTACCCTCGGAAAGGTGTGCTGGCACTTCGGGCGTCGGGAAGATTAATAAATAATAAATTACTTTTTGTATGCACCTGCAAACTTGGCTTTTAAACTTTCAATTGCCTGGTCTGTATCTTTACACTTCCTCCAAAAATTCTGCTACTGCTATTTTAGTATTGTAGTGAGTCATACAGCAGTATGTGTTTATCTATACACTGTTTTAAAAGTGAAGCAGTTATACATTCAACTTGACACTCTCCTTGGACAACTGTAATCATCCAGTTAGTATCTAAGTAGTCATGAAGCAAAGTAGACCTTAGGCCATGAACTGTTTTAAACTCTTATAGACTATGCTTGCAGTCTTCTATGCACCTGCAAACTTGCCTTTTATATGTTCAATTCCCCAGTCTATATCCTTACACTTCCAGTAAACACTCTATCACTCCTGTTATAGTTTTGTAGTGACTCATTGACCAGTGTGTACTATTCCATTCACTATATTAAAACACTAATGGGTAGATGTACAACAACTGCCATATCCCCAGGGATATGCCAGTTATTGTGCACTGTGACATCATCACTATGGATGTGCCGTATTTAGAATGTGGTGCACTATGGGGCAAAAACAGTACAGATATGTGATGTATCTGTGCCGTGAAGGCGGCGCATTGCTTAAGTTGCATTGCAAGTGCAACGCATTTCTAGGAATGCTCAGGGGCTCTATGCTCACAATGCTGAGTCAATGATTTCACCTGGTTCGAGCAAGTGCAGGGTTTTGATGCAGCATGAGTTCAAAAGTGACAAAGTGAAATCTTGTATATTTCACTCAGCCACTTTTAGGAGGTGTTCCTGCGCCGGAACACCCCCCCCCCATCCCCCTGCTTCAAATCATTATAGACTACGCATTCACTGTTGTATACAGTAGCAAACTTGCCTTGTATATCTTCAATTACCCAGTGTGTATCGTTACACTTTCACCAAACACTCTTACACTACTGTTTCAGTATTTTAGTGAACCATCCAGCAGTATATGCTTATCTATACACTGTTGTAAAAGTAAAGCTGCTATACATTCAGCCACACATTCTCCTTGCAGAATTGTAATCATTCAGCCAGTACCCAAGTACTCATGGTGGAAAGTGTGCCTTAGGGCATGGACTGCTTCAAACACCTATAGACTAAGCATGTTCTATGCACCGGCAAACTTGTCTTTTATACCTTCAATTCCCCAGTCTGTATCTTTACACTTTCACCAAACACTCTCACACTACAGTTTCAATATCGTAGTGAGCCATCCAGCAGTATGTGTTTATCTATATACTGTGGTAAAACTGAGGCTGTTATAAATTCAATCAGGCTCTTTCCTTGCAGAACTGTAATCATCCACTCAGTACCTAAGTACTCATGCATTAAAATAGGCCTTAGGCCATAGACTTCTTCAAACCCCTATAGACTGTGCATGCAGTCTTCTATGTACTTGCAAATTTGTCTTTTATACCTTCAATTCCCCAGTTTGTATCCTTACACTTCCACCAAACACTCTGTCACTGTTGATTTAGTTTTGTAGTGACTCATTCATCGGTATGTAGTAATCCATTCACTACATTAAAACACTAATGGGCATGTAAGCGTTTCTCTCCCTGGTGCTTAATTAACTCTTTCACACAGTCATTGACAGTAGCAACATAAGCTTTTTATTCAGTCGTCAAAGGATAAATTGTTCAGAGAAACTCAGTAGCAATTCAATAAAGCATATCGGACACGGTCGGTGGAGTTCAGGGAAGCAGTTCTCGGATTCTCTCGTCCTTGGTCACTCTTCCTCGCAAGTCACTCGTACCGGCGTTTCCCAAAAAGCAAACAGAAAGACACTACCGTCACGAACTGTATAGATTCTTAAAGCTTTATGCATGCACCGGCCACCAATACTCCGGGCACCGGGGTTAGGGATTTCCTAAGTCAGACGAGGGGGTCGGGGCACCAGGGAATTGGGGAGTGAAGAAAAGAGTGTTCGCATGTAGCGTGCAAAACTTTACTTATGCCACCAGCCCAACAGTCCCGTGCCCTCCAACCTCCTCCTCCACTGTTCTCCCCACGTCACTTGCCTGGGGCTACGGTCCCAGGTGACCGTAGCAATGGGTATCGCGGTGTCCTGTTGCTCGGAGGGACAGCGGGATACGAGCGCGGTGTGTGTTGGGGAAACCTCCCGTAGGTCAGCTCCGCCGCTCCATCGAGTCGCCGACTCCGTGATTCTACTGGCTGGACTCTCCACTCCGTTTCCACGAACTTCGTCGTCTGCTGCTCTGTGCTGCGTAGGTCAGTTTCCTTCCCCGCCGTTGTCCGTCGCAGTTGCCTCTCCTCCGGGTCTCCAATCACCAGACGGCCCACAGCTGAGCCAACGGTTCCCTTTTAACTCCTGTGCGGGCTTCTGTTCCTCTCGGGCCCCGTAGACTAGACCGCTTGATGCCCCTGGTTGAGGTGGACCACTGGACACCATCTTGAAGTTCCCACTAGCCTTGGTGATATGGTGCTCTCTATCACATTGCCTCTCTTCTGGAGATGGACGATCGGGCCATTCAGCTGTTGGAAATCTGGAGAGATAATCTACATTCCCTTGGAACTTTCCTGGCATATGCAGAGTCTGAAATGAAAAAGGCTGTAAGGCTAAAAACCATCTTAACACTTTAGCATTGGTTTCTTTATGGGTTGCTAACTAAGTTAGGGGAGCATGGTCGGTAACTAAAAAGAAAGTTCCTCCCAACAAATAGTACTGTAAAGATTCCATGGCCCATTTGATGGCCAAGCATTATTTTTCCATGGTGGCATAGCGTGTCTCCCTCGGAAATAGTTTGCGACTCAGAAACAGCACTGGTTTAAGCAATCCTTGATTATCTGGTTGAGATAATACCGCTCCCAGTCCTTTATCTGAGGCGTCTGTTTGCAACACAAAAGTCTTTTTGTAATCGGGACAAGTCAAAATTGGAGCTTGGCACAGTATAGTCTTTAGGGTTTCAAAACTCTTCTCTTGTGTTGGGCCCCACCTGATTTTTGCTCTTGAAGGTTTTCCTCTCAATAAGTCTGTGAGAGGGCTGGCCACGTCAGATAACTGGGGAATGAATCTTCGATAATATCCAACTAACCCTAGGAAAGCTCGTACTTCTTTTCTTGTGGTTGGTCGGGGAATGTTTCTGATAGCTTCCAGTTTGTCAACTTGGGGTTTTAAGGTTCCTTCACTGATGGTGTAACCTAAATAATTTATCTGATGTGTACCCAAAGTGGGCTTCTTTGGATTCATAGTTAATCCTGCCTTGGCCAAGGTTTCAAATACGTTTTCTAATTGTTCTAGATGTGTTTTCCAATCCGGGCTGTGTACAACAATGTCGTCCAGATAAGCCACGGCATAATTGTGATGGGTTTTTAATAATATGTCCATAAGTTTCTGAAAGGTAGCCGGGGCTCCATGTAGCCCAAATGGCATCACTTTGAATTGATATAACCCTGAGGGTGTAGAAAAGGCTGTTTTCTCTTTAGCTGTTTCCGTCAGGGGTATTTGCCAATAGCCCTTGGTTAAATCAATGGTGGACATCACCCTAGCCTCCCCCAGTTTCTCAATTAGTTCGTCTACTCGAGGCATGGGATAATTGTCAAATTTCGAATGAGCATTCACTTGGCGAAAGTCAATGCAGAAACGGATGCTGCCATCCGGTTTTGGTACCAAAACTATGGGAGATCGCCAATTACTCTTGGAAGGTTCAATGACACCGGCCTGGAGCATCTTTTCTATTTCTTGTTCTACTGCCTCCCTCCTAGCCTCAGGTATTCGGTAGGGTCTCACATTCACCACTCTTCCTGGGGCGGTAACAATATCATGGGCTACCAGGGACGTCTTCCCCGGTTTTCCTGAACTAAGTTCGGGATACTGGTCAAGTAACTGTTCCAACTGTCGTTTTTCTTCTACAGATAATCGGGGACCCATGGCTGGCCGTTCCTCCTGTCCACCCCTCCCCATCTCCTGAGGTAACTCTAGTGGAGTGATGGTCACATGATTTATGGATTGGACTACCTCGGCCTCTGGGGATCCTGTACTTGGTTCTTCCCATTTCTTCAGTAAATTAATGTGGTATGTCTGCCCCACCTTGTTAGTGTGTGGTACTGCTACTCTGTATGAAACGGGTGTAACTTTCTGGGTAATGGTATATGGTCCTTGCCAGGTTGCCAATAATTTCTTATCGGAAGAAGGGAGCAAAATCAGTACTTTGTCTCCCACCCTCAGTTCCCTCAACTGGCTTGTTTTATCATACTGCTCTTTTTGTCTACTTTGTGCTTTGTCCATGTTTTGGTGGACAGTATCCCATAGTGTGGCTAAGGTTTCTTTAAGGGTCTGCATATATCCTAACAGTGGTTTCCCCTCATCCTCCTCCTCAGTCCACTGCTCGGCTGCCATGTCGAGTAAAGTACGGGGTTTTCTCCCAAACAACAACTCGAATGGGGAGAATCCTGTGGATTTCTGTTCGTGTGTTCTAATGGCAAAGAGTACTAGAGGTAACTTTCTGTCCCAATCCTTCCCTGTCTCACTTATCAGCTTCTTCAGGATGGTCTTAATCGTTCGGTTGTATCTTTCCACCAAACCGTCGGTCTGGGGGTGATAGACTGCCGTTCTAATCTGTTGAACTCCCAAAAGGGAACATACTTCCTTCATGAGTTTTGCCATGAAAAGGGTTCCCTGATCTGTCAACAATTCCAACGGAAATCCTACTCGGGAGAAGAACGATATCATAGCCTGAGCCACAGTTAGCGTAGTCATGCTGGTCATAGGTATAGCCTCCGGATATCTTGTTGCATAGTCTACTAGCACTAAGATATATTGATGTCCTCTGGCTGAAGGAATTAACGGACCTACCAAGTCCATCCCTACACGCTGAAATGGTACATCGATAATGGGTAAGGGACAAAGGGGTACTTTCTTGTCTCTGGAAGGATTTACCAACTGACATTTTGGACATGTAGCACAAAACCTAGCAGTTTCTCTATACACCCCCGGCCAGTAAAATCGATCCAGCAAATATTTCAAAGTTAATTCCTGTCCGTAGTGACCCCCACCCGTCTGGTTGTGTGCTAATTGCAAAGCTTGTTCTCGAAAGGCTACGGGTACCAATAACTGTTCTACTTTTCTAGTTGCTCCTTCACTTACTCGATACAGTAACCCTTGTTTTATACAAAAATAGGGTTCTACCTTCTCTGAGTCATTCTCTTGTACTTGATTCCAGGCATTCGTGAGGGTGCTGTCATCTTTCTGAGCTGTACGGAAGCTTTGTGCAGGAGTGTCTCCATGCTCTGGGGAAGAAAGTAAACATGAAGCAAAAGACTGACAGGCATTGTTATATCGCTCTTTGTCTCTTCTCTTTTCATTTTTTGATTTCTGCTCTCGGTCTCTGGGCTGAACTAGGTTTTCACCAGAAAATGGAGCCTCCTTTAGCCATTCCACTCTGGCTTCTTGTTCCGAGGCTTCCATTAGATAGTCATGAAATTTGGGCAGGTCTGTTGCTAACAAAATATTCTCAGGAAGTCGGGGAACCACTCCCACTCTCCGGACTTGTGGATAACCGTCTATTTCAAGCAAGACTTCGGCTAAAGGATATTCCTTAACGTCTCCATGAACACATGACACTAGAACAGTTTCTCCTTCACATAGAGAATTCAGGGGTACCAAATCTTGTACTACTACTGTGTGGTGGCATCCGGTGTCTAGCAAAGCATCAATAGGTTTCCCATTTAATCGGATAGTTTTCTTGTACGTTTTCCTACATAGACCTGTAACCAAAACTCTCCCTCGGGACCAACCCACTTCCATTGTCTCGGATCCATCATTGTTTAAGGGACAGTTTCGTGATATATGTCCCCACTCTGCACATCTGAAACATTGCGGTCCTACCTGAACAGGAGAATTGGGCTTTGGGAAAGGTTTTGGTGTGGGTCTAGTGGTATTAAAGGGGTGTTTTTCTACACTATCATTGGGAGCTTGGGATTAAGGTTTAGGAAATACTATGGGGGCTCTCCCAGTAGAGGCTTTGAAGTCTGGAGACCTGTGATAAGCACAAGCTAACTCGATAGCAGATTGGGATGTTAATCCAGGATGTTGCTTTAACCAGGCTCTAGTATTTGCAGGTAACGCCTCTAGATGTTGTTCTAGAAAAACTTGCTCCGTAACCTCTTCCACGGTGGCAGTACTAGGTTGCAGCCACCGGCTTCCCAAATCTCTGACTCTGTAAAATAATGCTCGGGGATTGTCACCTGTAACCCACTTCTCCTTAGGAAAACGGGCCCTATAATACTCTTGGTCGCACCCTAATCTTTCGAGGATTGCTTTCATTTTTTTCGGGGTAGGGAGTTACTCCCGCTGGGTTGGCCGCTTGGTACGCTGCCTGTAGTTCCCCAGATAATAATGGTGCTATATATTGTCCCCACCTTTCTGCAGGCCAAGTAGCGGTGGTAGCAACCCTTTCAAAATTGGTGAAGAAGAAGTCAGGGTCTTCTCCTTCTTGGAACTTTTGTAACACACTACCGGGAATATTAGGGTAAACCCGGGCATTAGAAATTACATCTGTAAGACGGAGAATAGCTGTGTCCTGAACTTTCTGGTTACTGGTTAACAATGTTGCTTGTTCTCTTAAAGCCGTTTGAAATGCCTCTCTTTCTTTTCGTGCATTCTCATTCTGTTGCTCAAACACTAATTGCAAATGTCTCTGACCTTCTGCCAGCTGCGTTATAATATCTTGCACAGTCACTGGTTGCGTCATTTTGTATCAAATGGCAGTATCCCACTTCTGACACCACTGTAAGCGTTTCTCTCCCTGGTGCTTAATTGACTCTTTCACACAGTCATTGACAGTAGCAACATAAGCTTTTTATTCAGCCGTCAAAGGATAAATTGTTCAGAGAAACTCAGTAGCAATTCAACAAAGCATATCGGACACGGTCGGTGGAGTTCAGGGAAGCAGTTCTCGGATTCTCTCGTCCTCGGTCACTCTTCCTCGCAAGTCACTCGTACCGGCGTTTCCCAAAAGGCAAACAGAAAGACACTACCGTCACGAACTGTATAGATTCTTAAAGCTTTATGCATGCACCCGCCACCAATACTCCGGGCACCGGGGTTAGGGATTTCCTAAGTCAGACGAGGGGGTCGGGGCACCAGGGAATTGGGGAGTGAAGAAAAGAGTGTTCGCATGCAGCGTGCAAAACTTTACTTATGCCACCAGCCCAACAGTCCCGTGCCCTCCAACCTCCTCCTCCACCGTTCTCCCCACGTCACTTGCCTGGGGCTACGGTACCAGGTGACCGTAGCAATGGGTATCGCGGTGTCCTGTTGCTCGGAGGGACAGCCGGATACGAGCGCGGTGTGTGTTGGGAAACCTCCCGTAGGTCAGCTCCGCCGCTCCGTCGAGTCGCCGACTCCGTGATTCTACTGGCTGGACTCTCCACTCCGTTTCCACAAACTTCGTCGTCTGCTGCTCTGTGCTGCGTAGGTCCGTTTCCTTCCCCGCCGTTGTCCGTCGCAGTTGCCTCTCCTCCGGGTCTCCAATCACCAGACGGCCCACAGCTGAGCCAACGGTTCCCTTTTAACTCCTGTCCGGGCTTCTGTTCCTCTCGGGCCCCGTAGACTAGACCGCTTGATGCCCCTGGTTGAGGTGGACCGCTGGACACCATCTTGAAGCTCCCATTAGCCTTGGTGATATGGTGCTCTCTATCACAGGGCACATATACAATAACTGGCATATCCCCAGGAATATGCCAGTAATTGTGCACCGTGACACCACCACCATGGATGCGCCGTATTTACAATGCGGTGTACCATGGGACAAAAACGGACAGAAATGTGATGTATCTGTGCTGTAAAGGTGGTGCATTGTTTGAGTTATGTTGCAAGTGCAACGCATCTCCAGCAATGCTCTGGGGGCCCTATGCTCAGAATGCTGTGTCATTCCTTACACCTGCTTCAAGCTAGTGCAGGGTTTTGACACAGCATAAGCACAAAAGTGACAAAGTGAAATCTTGTAGATTTCACTCAGCCACTTTTAAGAGGTGTTCCTGCCCCCCATGTAGGAATGTCTCCTACTGGTACAGGGATTTACAATGTGACGCACCTCCCAGATACGTCATATTCTAAATACCACACACCATGGCGCATCTTTTGCACCACCGCTGCATCAGAAAAGTGATGCAATGGCGGTGTAAAAGAGGCACAAGGGGGTTGTAAATCTGCCCCTAAGAAACTTACAAATTCACCCAGGCAGTTTCACTAGCAGTACATTCTTTCTGTATTTACTTTTGTTATTATTTTACATAAAAAATATGAAATGTAACTTTAAAAATAAAATAAATATAAGTATTTATAATAAAAATGTAGGAAATTACTATAAAAAGAAATAAATATAATAATTAATACATTTTAAAATTATCATTTACAAAACCTTTCAAATTCACTGAAAAAACATAAGTTTCAGGCACGTTATAGTTAGGAACTATAACTCGCACGCGCGCGCAATGCACTGCTGATGATATCACATATTACATTATTCATGACATGGTCAATGACATCACTCATGACATCAGTGATGACATCTCAAATGACATCACTGATTATATCACTGATGACATCATCCTTGTGAAAGAGTGGCAGACCTCCTCTCACCCTAATATAACCTTTGATACACACATTCAAAAATAGAAACTAACATTTTTTTAAAAATGGAGATACCAATACCAGTTACAACAACCTATTAGGTAACTCCAACATCTACATACACATATTCACCAACAGTTCTATATAGTCACTCATACATGTACTCACTAATTATATGTACTCATACACCTATACATCCTGTTACACACTGATACTCATCCATAGAGTTACTCACACACATACTCACACATGCAAATAAACTATCAAACATCCATTTACTTGCATATACAGGTATACACACACCACTACACTTACTTCAACAGAAACGTACACATACGTACTCTCTTAAACAATCACTTATAGAAACAATCACATCCTTATTTATACAGGAACTCTTCCAATCTCTCACTCTCACATATACTCACTTATATACATCAATACTAGTTTAAAACCTGTGTAGTTACTCATAAAGATACTATTGAGACAGTCATTCACTCACTAACACACCCATACACACACTCATCCACACATACAGTCCTGCACACATGCTGTCTTCAAAACACATACAAACAGTGATTCAGTCGTTCATGCATCTGTGCGCTAAGTAATACCCCCACCAAACCATACAGACACTCGTACTGATACTCAAAAAAACAACTAATAACCCATATAGACACTCATGTAGCTACTCACCAACCCATGCAGCCACTTCTACACAAAGTGAGACACTGATACAGATATTTACATATTTAAACATTACTCGCTAATACATGTATTCACTAAGATACACTTAATAAGTCAGTTATACAATCAATTTAAAAAAAAAACCTCCATCTAGACACTTATTTACCCATTTATTCTTCCATCGACCTTTAGATATACATATATAAAAAATATGTATTTTTCAGAAAGACACACATTCACTGGATGATGTCATCAGTGATGTCATCAGAGATGTCATTTGAGATGTCATTTGAGATGTCATCAGTGATGTCATGAGTGAAGTCACTGACCATGTCATGAGTGATGTAATATATGACATCATCAGCAGTGCATTGCGGGCGCGCGAGTTATAGTTAGCTGAACTAACTATAACGGGGGAATTTCAATGGTTTTGTATGAGTGAAATGTCCAGCTAACTATAACATGTGTGAAACCGATGGTTTTTTCAGTGAATTTCTAAGGTTTTTTAAATGCTAATTCCTAACTATAACGTGCCTGAAACCTATGGTTTTTTCAGTGAAAAAAAAAAATATATATATATATATATATATATATGCTCAAGATTCAGTTTTCCTCGTTTTCTTTGCATAAACAAACGGACGCAGACCCAGATTGCGGTGCATATAATTGATGTTTTATTCCATAACGCCCTGCACCACCGCCATTACATATATATATATATTCACTGAAAAAACCATAGGTTATAGACCATATATAGTTAGGAATTAGCATTTAAAAAACCTTATTTTACTCACACAAAACCATTGAAATTCCATATATAGTTAGTTGCACTAACTATATATCGCGCACCCGCAATCCACTGCTGATGATGTCACATATTACATCATTCATGACATGGTCAGTGACATCACTGATGACATCACTGATGACATCTCAAATGACATCACTGATGACATCACTGATGACAACATCCAGTGACTGTATGTTTCTGTAAAGTTAAAATATGTCTTACATATTGAAGAATGAGTGGAAGTATAAGTGATGGACGAAGGATTTAGTAGGTGCATGACTGAATGTATGAGTGAGTGATTAAATGTGTCTCACTGAGTGCATGGGTTAGTGACTAAACTGTCTTAATTTGTGCATCATTATGTCTGTTGTTCTGTAAACTGCTGCATGTGTTGATCAGTAGCTATATGATTAACTATATGGGTTATTGATTGATTGTCCAAGTATTTGTATGGGAGACTGAGTGTGTGTGTGGCTGGCTGGGAGGTGTGTGACTCTGTGCAGATCAATGTGTACTTGTATCAATGATTGTATAAGAGAGTAAGTATGTGTTAGTATATGTTTCAAAATGTAAGGTGCTCTATGTTTAACTGTATAGACAAGAAAATGGAAGTGTGATTGATTCTTTACAGGACTGACTAGGTGTGTGAGTAACTCCATGGATGAGTGGCAGAGTGTGAGTGTCTGTATAGGTGTATGAGTGCATATGATAGTGTTGTAAAGATGAGTGATTGTATGTATGAATGATTGTATGGGTGAATGAGTGAATGTGTGTGTAGACGTAGGAATCAGTGAGTGCGTATGTAGTAACTAGTATTGGTGTGTCAATGGTTTCAAAAATTATACTCTGTATTTAACACTGGGTGTAACAGAGGTTATATTAAAATGTGAGGAGATGCATTGTATTGTCACATGAATGATATCATCAGTGATGTGGTCATTGATGTCAAATGAGATGTCATCAGTGATGTCATCAGTGATGTCATTTGAGATGTCATCAGTGATATCATCAGTGATGTCACTGACCATGTCATGAATGATGTAATATGTGACATCATCAGCAGTGGATTGCGGGTGCGCGATATATTTATTTATTTATTTATTTATTTTTTAGCGATTTGTAGAGCGCCTGGTGACCCGGAGGCATCCCCGCGCTATAACATTTGTGGAGACCGGAGGAGAAAAGGAGGGGACTTTATTTTGGGAATAGCAGCGTTTTCAGTTTTTTCCTGAAAATCAGATGACTAGGTTCCAGCCGCAGGGGGCGGGGAAGTGAATTCCACCCGGAAGATGCTTTAACAGAAAAGCGTCGGCCGCCGGTACGAGTCTTCCTGTATCTGGGGACGTTGGCCAGACGCTCATTATCCGAGCGAAGGGATACAACTAACTATATATGGAATTTCAATGGTTTTGTGTGAGTAAAATAAGGTTTTTTAAATGCTAATTCCTAACTATATATGGTCTATAACCTATGGTTTTTTCAGTGAATTTTCAAGGTTTTGTAAATGCTAATTCCTAACTATATATGGTCTATAACCTATGGTTTTTTCAGTGAATTTTCAAGGTTTTGTAAATGCTAATTCCTAACTATATATGGTCTATAACCTAGGGTTTTTTCAGTGAATTTCAATGGTTTTTTAATAGCAAATATCAAAAGCTTTAAAATGTATTCTTCTTTAAATCGAAAAATATATTTTATATGTTTTTAATATAATTTTTTTATGTATATATATATACATTTTTTTTTTTTGTTTCGCTACCGGTCCGCGCACCGGGTAGCTTCCCGTTAGCTCAGTTTGGTGCAGCGACCTGGTCCGCGAACCGGTAAACGTTCCGTTAGCACAACTGCCGCGTTAGAAAACAACATCGTGACGCGTCGCGTAAGCGCGACGTATCGCGTTGCCGCGTAATGCGTCTTATGACGTGCCGCGTTAGCGCACCCGGAAGTGCTCCGGAGCGCGAACCGAGGCGCGAAGCGCAGCTCCCCGGAAGCGATCCGGGGCGCGGCGCGGAGCGCGTAACGTAAGCGTAAGAGGTCATGTGACTTGTTAATAAAACTTTCTATTGGTTCATTTCACTTTTGGTTTCCTAATGATGTAAGGCTAGGTCATGTGACCTAAAAATAACACTTTTCATTGGTTTAGAACATTTTTTTTCCCCAAATGATGAAAGCCCCCACCTTCTTTCCTCACTCTGACTTTCATCTTTGTGAGAGGAAGACCTGTTTTTGCTTATTAAAATAATGGCATCTGTAGTAGCTGCAGCTGGTGGACCCCCACCACCACCACAACCACCTAGGAAGGAAGGACCACCTCCACAGTTCCTTCCCAACCCAGAGGAGGAAGAGGACGAAGAAGAGGAAGAGGAAGTACAGCCAAGACAGTTTTTACGTGAGGAGCCCCGGATATCTCACCACAAAGATAGTTTTATTTGGCAGTTTTTTTCTTTTCCTCAAGGCCAAAAAAAAGTGAATGCTCGCCACGTGACATGCCTCATATGTAAAGATGTTTTATCTAGAGGCACAGATAAAAAGTATAGTTACGGCAACTATACTATGCACCATCATATGCAGAGGTGGCATCCACTGAATTACAGCGTTGCAGAGATATGTCACCTCCAAGACAACCCACCAACTCCTGTGGCCAGTACATCGGCACAGGTAACTCTGTCGGGGCCAGAGGCGCGGGAAACGGTGCCAAACATTCAACAGAATTTTGTGCACATGAAGATAGTGTGCCTTTATTGTGGTAACCTACTCTCATGTGCAAATATGAGTATCAATTTGATAAACAGAGCATTTGAAAACCACAAGTGCTCAAAACGCCCCAAAAAAAAATTTTTTTTTTGCTCCTGTTGAGCCCTTTCTAATGCCTGTTTTTCGTTGTTCCCCCTCAAAAAAAACAAAAAAAAATATAAAACCGTTCAAAAAATTTAAAAAAAGTAAAAAATTGTTCAGAAAAATAATAAAAAAAATATAAAACAACAAAAATAATTAAAAAAAAGTTCTTTTCAGAACTACCTCCCCTTTATAAAAAAATTGCTAGAATGTTTAGCACTCTGGCAACCTCTATTTCTTTTGGTTCGCTTCCCGGTTCGCTCGCCGGTACGCGAACCGGGAGCGAACCAAAAAAAAAAATTTCAAAAAAGAAGAGTAAGTATAAGGGAAGGAAACAGAGAGTAATGTTAAAAGAAAGACAGCTATAGGGAGTAACACAGAGATACTGTTTAATAGATCTATTTACCAAAGAAAAGATGGAAGAGGGTATAATTGTGAAAAACAAAATAGATAAGGAAGTGGAAGAAAAAAAGTAGAGTAGAAGAATAATAAACAAGAGTTTCTTAGAGAATGTGAGTGAATGTTCAAAATAAGATTAAAACATGTGGAATAACAGAGAGAAAAAACAGAAAGCAGAAAAGAAGAAGTAACAGAAAAGGAATGATTGAAACAGCAAAGAAATGTAAATAACATAGGGGCATATTATCAACATAGGTGATAAAATTATCGCTGCTTTTATCGGCAGAAATCTGCTGCTAAAGCCGCTTTTGCGGCAGAAAACTGCCGCTAAAGCCGCTTTTGCGGCAGTTTTCTGCCGATAATGACTGCTTTTATCGGCAGAAAACTGCCGCTAAAGCCGCTTTTGCGGAAGAAAACTGCCGCTAAAGCCACTTTTGCGGCAGTTTTCTGCCGATAAAAGCAGCGATAATTTTATTGCCTGTGTTGATAATATGCCCCTTAGTGTGCTTGAACTACAGAGAGAAAGCATAATGAACAAGTAGTGAAAGAGTGATCAGTCAGAGACAGTGAGAGTAATAGAGACGGAGTGAGTGAACAAGAGTGAGGAAGTATGAGAAGAGAGGGACTGAGAAAAAGAGTGGAAGGAGTAGAGTAAGTAAGTAATAGAGATAGGAATGAGGGAAGTAGCAAAGGCAGGAAAGTGAGGGTTAAAGAAATGAAGTAGTGGAACTAATAGAAGTTAAATGTGATAGAAATGTAACGAAAAGAGTACAAAACATTTACCTTATAATTGTCGTTAACTTAGTCACTTGTTATTTTTATACTTTCAATCTGTGAAAGAGAGAACATACATTTGAAAAATATTAAAACATGCATTTAAAAATTAGAAAAGACAAGGGAAAAGATTGAAGGACAAACAGTTTTTCAACAACTTTGACACTTACAGAAGCCTCTGCTTCTCCATGCCCCCTACACAGTCCTAAAAATATACATTTTAAACTAACAGTATCTTGATGCAGATGAAGTGAGGTCTATCTTGCAACATGGTGCATCTTTTGCACTGCTGCTGTCTCACAAAAGTGACGCAACGGCAGCGCAAAAGAGGTGCACAGCCATCATAAAACTGTCCCTAACATTTTAAATGATTGTTTCAGGATGCCAATAAGGTGTGTCCTATCCAGAGGTTTGTTTGAGGTGAGGCCTACTCAGGGTTGCAGATGAAATTTAGAGTTGTTGAAGAGTACAGAGGAGATAATACATGTCCATGCCTACCAATGAAGTGAGTCATGTCCACTTCACTCTTGAACAAAGGCCAGACCTCCTCTGTTTCCCTGGACAGGCCTAAACTTGATCTGCACAATGTGATTCGTAATATTAGGAAACACAGGTGATGTAATTGAAAAACGTGCAATTTCTTTTGCTCATTTCACAATCACATCACTTGTGTTTCCTTTGCTTAGGTATCTCATTGTGCAGATGTAGTCCAGCATATGAAAGAGTACGCAGAAGTGCAGCACTGCATGCAACAACTTTGACACTTACTGAAGCCTCAGCTTCTGCATGCCCCCTACACAGTCCTAATTATATACATTTTAAACTGACGGTATCTTGCTGGAGATGAACTGAGGCCTATCTTGCAACATGGTGCATCTTTTACACTGCTGCTGCGTCACAAAAGTCACGGAACAGCGGCGCAAAAGAGGCGCACGGCCATCATAAATCTGCCCTTACCATTTTAAATGATTGTTTCTAGATGCTGATAAGGTGTGGCCTATCCACAGATTTGTTTCAGGTGAGTCCTACTCAGGGTTGCAGATGAAATTTAGGCTTGTTGAAGAGTACAGAGGAGATAATACATGTGCAGGCCTACCAACGAAGTGAGTCATGTCCACTGCACTCTTGAACAAATGTCAGACCTCCTCTGTCTCCTGGAACAGGCCTAAACCTCATCTACACAATGTGATGTGTAATGTTAGGAAACACAGGTAATGTAATTGAAAAACGTGCAATTTTTTTTGCTCATTCCACAATCACATCACCTGTGTTTCCTTTGCTTAGGTATCTCATTGTGCAGATGTAGTCTATCATATGAAAGACTACGTAGAATGTGAGCACTGTATGCAACAACTTTGACACTTACAGAAGCCTCAGCTTCTCCATGCCTACTACACAGTTCTAAATGTATATCATAAATACAAAAAGTACAGAATTAATTATACATGTTAAATGGTTTATTTTTGCTGTTCTCAGAATTTATCAAATTTCACTAAAAACAGTGACTTGAAGGTATTCATCATATAACAGCGGGGGGAAAAAAAACACAATCAAAATGATTGTGTTTAAAAAACCCATATAACATAACCAATCAGAAATCAGAACTCCTGAAAAGTAATTTACTTTCCATGACGTCGAAGGATATCCTATGAACAGCTTACACTCTGTTGTGCTGTTATTATTTTCAGCCCGCCACTTTCTGAAAGAAAAGCTCCATCGTTTTGACAAATATGTTACATACAATAAATGACTTCTCGCTCTCTACCGCACTTTTCCACAAGGCCAAATCGTGTAAGAGCCATTTATAACTCTTGGAATTCTTCTAAGCAAATCCCGTCATTTTGTATTTCCGCAACTTTCAGAAAGAAAACGTTCAAGATCACTTTCACAATCCTGTACTAGTAATATCTCACCCTTCTTGCTCACTCATGTTCCACATTTCCTATGACATTGATACTGCTTACTATGAGGCACATTACACTACCTCTATGACTACTACAATTATTTAATTCTCTTGCTCACAGTGGATGTTGTCAAAGGACCATCATGTCATATAATAGCTGCAGTTAGAAATGTTCTTCCTAAAATCAACAACTGTGTAGCCACAACATTTGTAATTAAAGTTGAAAACTTATTTTCATCAGGTTTATATAGTTGGAATTTTTAAATGACATTATAACCAAAAGTTTGTTCAAAATATGTCGACAGCATTGCAGACTTACATTACCTCTACTCCATGTTTTGATTGGCTGCTTGAATTAGCTTATTAAAAGAAACAGTTTTTCTGAACTCATTCAAAGTGCAGTTATTTTTCCATGACATCAAGTGTTATGGTAAGGACACCGTTTGCTTCGGGAAATACTCTGTTGTCCTTTAACTAATCCGTGCCCACCACTTTCTGTAAGAAAACCTTTTTTTTTCAGTAACTACTTTAAACTCAAAAATAAATTTTGACTCTGTACTACACTTATCCTCAAGGCCAAATAGTGTAGGAGCCATTAGAACCTCTTGAAATTCCTCAGAGCAAATCCCGAGATTCTTTCCCTAAAATTTTGGTTGTAAAAACACCAGGTAAGAATTTTTAAGGTCAAAAGGCAATTTTTTTTTAAAAGTTAAAACAGAATCATTGCAGAATGACCAGCCGTTTCTAGACTTCAAATAAGCTGTGTAATGTCCTGATGTTGTTGAAGGACCGTCATGATATATAATTGCTGCAGTTACAAAAGTCCTTCCTGATATTGACAACTGCGAAGCCACAAAATTTTTAATTAAAGTTGTCAATTTTGTTCCATCAGGCCTACATCGTTGGAACATTAAAATTACATACTGGCCATATGTTCGTATAAATAATGTGGACAACATTTCAGACTTACATTGGCTACACTCCATGTTGTGATCAGCTGCTTTTACTAGCTTATTAACGGACACTGATTTACTGTCTGGCAAAGTTAAATATATAAATTTTTCTGAGTCTACACTAGTAGTACTTGATACCCTATAGTTCTCGCAGTCATGCTGCCATTGATAAGAAAGCCCAAACAGGTGATCTACATCTACACCTTCATCTTGCAATACATCAAGCATATACATTAAAAACTCCTGACAATCTTGCTGAATATTTTGAGAGAATTGCGTTTGACCTGAACATTTGTCTAACAGATTTCGAATTTCAGACACACTTTCTATTTTTGTTCTATCAGTGCTACATTTCTCTAACACAGAATTCAACAAACTGCAAAATCTTTGATCCGAATTGACCACAATCTCTTCTTTTAAATTTTCTAGAGAAAACAAAACATTAACCACTACATTAGCATAGCAGTTGACACCAGAACTGTTTTCAAATTGAAAACCAACAACATCTTCAACAAAATCCTTTTTCTTTCTGCTTATAATTTCTGGTTCATCGACTTTTCGTCTTTTTGCTACAACCTCTCTACTATTGGTCACATTTCTTCGTTTCCGGCCTACCACACGTTTCTCAAACAAAGGATATTGAGGCAAATGTGGCGCATACTCTCTTCTTAGCCTATTGTATTCCTTAACACAATCTAGATCCGCACAAATGTTTGTGACATCACACTCAATCAAGTACAATCCCGATAAAGTTCTGACTCGTGACAATGCCACATATGCCATACCCTCCTTGAACACAGAACTGCCAATATTCACCAATGCACTGTCTACACTTATGTTGTGTATTCCTATAGGTTCTGAATCAATCCCCCTATTCCTGACCCTAATCTGGTTAAACTAACTATCAAGTTAACTAACAGTCAGCCCATGAGGCAAGACAAGCCCCCATGATGCAGATACCTTTATCTGACGCAGTCACACTACGGCACAGGAACGTGTTATCTGATTAGGTCATAACGCTTGAGATCTAATTAGACAAGCGACATTCCTCCAGCCCCTGATAAGGCATACGACGTTCTCATAACAAATCAAACCTATGACAACCTGGAAAATCCGTGCGGCCATTGTTTTGATTTCACAGAGAACTTTAGTAAAGAATGTGCTAACGAGCAAATCGTATGACATCTTTATTGACGTATCTATGTCCATCCTTACGTCAATCTCGGCACCTTTAAGGTATAAATATTGCCGATCTTGCCCTATGCAAACACACGCGTGGTGACAAGACGGAGCAGCCATACTTGCCGAAGCCGAGGGCAGAAGCAGACCCCGCTGGCAGCAGCCCCGCCTTCCTGACGCGCTGAGAGATGCGCTGCTATCTCAAGCCGAGAGACCCAGCACCGGCGCTTTCGGGCAGCCCTCGCAGGCAGCCTGGAATATCGAGAGCAGAGAAAGAGATACTATTCCTCATCCATCCTAAATTCCAGGTACAGAACTGAATAACCCCTCACAGAGAATTCTTTAGTTATTTACTTGGCAAAAACAAACTTAACTTAAACTGTAACTTTCTATTCCCGCCCACGCATTAGACTTAGGTCAGGTACACGGGGTAGGCGTATTTAGAAACACCAGTTGAGCACGTTTAGTCAAAATGTATATGTGTATGTAAATATATTTTAATCATTTTAAACATCATATGGCTCAGAAACCATATCAATGTTTTTACAGTATTATTTTATACTATTTCTTTTAATGTATGCACTTTACTTAACTATAAGTATTGCAATAATATCGATCCATTTCTCATGTATGAGAAAAGAGACAGATCAATAAATAACACCTTTTTATTGAACACGCCTGTCTCTTCCTTTTCTCTACATTCTGATGAGACTAAGAATGCACGTACTGACTGAGTAAAATAATTGCCTTGTGCTCACACGACTCTCGAGATTGACTCTTGATTAGGGGAGAGCAAAGTTGTCATGTTCTATGGTTGTCAGAAACTAAATCCCTTCTTGTCTAATCAGGGGAGTTAATTCCTTCCTTGAACATTCAAGAAAGTTTCTAGCGAACTCTGAGCTTAGCTGGCAAACCCAAAAATTAAGTCTAGTATTGACAGTAGTAGACCTAGTTAACGTCTGGCCTAGGCCTTTACTGCTGTAGGTACTATTCCAATGCGCAGAGCCTATTGGGAAAATAGGAGCTACACTACATGGCGCCCAACGCGTTTGGAAAGGGCGATAAAACTAACGTAAGACATTTAGAGTAACTCAGTCGTGCTTTCTCACTCAGACCCCTTTTCCCAAATACTCCAAAGACGTCTGGAGTGGGTGAAAGGTTATATCCTCCAAAACCTCGCAGGAGGGAACTCCTATGTATGGTTCTTGGTCAAGTCAACGTTGAAGGATAAACAGTTCCAAAATATTGTGCATCTAATCTCTGTTTCCATAAAGAAACCTGATCTGCAAACAAACATAATACCATCCTGTCTGTAAAATGGGAGACAGTGATGAAGAAAGAGAGGCAGTTAGATTAGCTACTGAACTCGCAGATGCTGATGCTACCATGCAAGCAGCAGACCCGAATATAACACTCATTCCGGTCATTAAAAGGAGATCTATAACCTTAAAACTTATAGAAAATGGACTGACACCTAGAGGTGGCACAGTCATATTCGTAATTGAGGCACACGAATATCGGCAGACAGAGGTATACTATTCATGGATACATTTTCCAGCAGCAAATGCTGTAACAAAGTACTTCCACTATTACAAAGTAGAGGAACCTCCTGAAACATACACTCCTTTCGAGGAGGTGGAAGTACCACTCAAATTCCAAGAGCATTTGCTCTTATTTGATGGCGCCCTAATACATAACAATCACATTACAAGGCTCGGTCCTTTAGGAAGACCAGGGGCAACGTGGCCGGTCCTAGCCGGATACACACCACATCCAGACATCGATAGAATGCCTGCAGCAGAGCTGTTAATACAGCTAAAACAACTACTAAAAATTCATAGACAATTAGTTCAGTATGTAATGCGGACTTCAACAATTCAGCCAGCGATTAAACTTCCACAGCTGACCCCTCACCAGGGGAACACAAATAAAATCACACCACAGAACATCCAATCCTGCCTAGGTAAAGTTCCAGCTAAACGGGAACAAATACCATTCTGGTTGGCACAGAAAATCACCCAAATAGAGGCGGTGTTTCCTGACACCACCCGCTGGAAAAACACAGGATTCTGACTATATGTCTCCCAATGGGAATCGCACCACACATTGAGGACTGTGACACTTGGGGTACAGTCTTTGCTTCCATCTATACAAAAACGCACGGTGTCCCATCCATTTCGGTAATACCAGATGTGCTAAAACAAATTCAAGATGAATACGGTCCAGAACCTGCTTTAACCCTTGGTATGAAATTACTAAAAGACTTCAAGCAGGTCTCGGCTATATTATTAGCCAACATAAAAGGTGAAGCAGCAAACGTGGCGATCCGCCAGAGGTTAAAAGAGACAGATATAGCAGACCAACCAGCTGAAATCGCCAGAATCATAGAAAAATCCTATGAGGAACTAGGCAGAGATAGTCTAGGTGGAATACCAGTAAAACCGCAACTGACTACAAGTCCAGAAAAAATATTTTTTAATAATAATAATTCACCAAAAAAGAACTGGGATGGAAACAAACAATCCAATCCTAAAGAAAAGAAATTCCAGTCCCGAGGAAGGTCTCCTAGGCGAAGAGAGAAATCTCCAAACCAAAGACAGAGGTCACCGCAGAGTGACCCCTCTGGGAATAGATATAACCTTAGAAATAGGGATAATATTAAAAAACCTGATAGATATCAAGACATTGATACACGTCCCTCTCAATCTTTTCAGACTTCCTCGCAGAAATCGGAAAGAAGAGGACGATCAGAAGAGCACGCCAAGTCCAAAGACAAGGAACCTGCTCAGCTAAAAAAGAAATTACAATTTCCAAAAAAGAAGGTAGCCAGTATCAAGGTAGTTAAAAATGCCGAGAATACTGAGGACACAACTGAAAAACGGAGAATGGGCTCAGACTATGCTAGACAGCGCAGCAGAGGTGAGCATAGCTCGCAAAGTCCTTATGAATCATCTGGAGACAGTGGACACGAATGAATACCTTCAAGTGGAAACTGCAGACACCAGAGTTAGCAAGCCCCACAAGATATACGAGATAACATTACGTATAGAGGGAGATAAGACTAGGAAAATAAGGGGACTATTTTGGGATAACCTCTCAAAGGGTTATGACATCCTTCTAGCTGAAAAAGACTGGCCACCAGAGTTTGTCAGGGAGTGCCCTCATGGCGAAGAAGTAATTATGCCTGCCTTCTCGAATCAAATACCGATTCATAAAAAATACACACTTGCTAGAAAGTGGGCAGTGGCCTTAGCACCTGCTTTATATAAAAATCATGTAGGATGGGATGAGGATTCTCCTCCTCACAAAATCCAGTTAAAATCACAACCTACTGCACAAAGGCAGTACCCAATTAAGCAAGAAGCTAAAAAACAAGTAAATGAAATACTAGATCAGCTAGAATACCAGGGGGTGATTGAAACTTGCACCTCACAAATGAACAACCCTTTGTTTCCGGTCTCCAAACCAGACAATTCATATCGTCTAGTTTTGGATTACCGACACCTTAACACATGTTGCAAAACCTTTGCAGTGCAAAACTCACACAGTGCTGCACTAATGAATAACATAGTGCTCAAAAAATACAAAACAACCTTGGACATCTCCAATGGATTCTTTTGTCAAAACATAGCACCAGAGAGCAGATATTTAACTGCATTCTCAGTAAATGGCACTCAAAAACAATTCTGTCGGTTAGCCCAGGGGTACAAGAACAGCCCAGGGGTATTCTCAGCGAGAGTAACAGAATTACTACAACTATATGATGATGAAGCATTATCTTATGTCGATGACATTTACTTAACAGATGATGACTTGGATACTCACTTGAAAAGAGTGAACACCATAATACTTGGGTTCGCTGCAGAGGGTTACAAATTTAACTTCAAAAAGTCCAGAATTGCCCATCTGACAGTCCTATTCTTAGGATATGAGTTATCAAGTGAAGGCAAAAGCCTGGCAGACAATTTCCTAGAGAAATGTGCCGTAATCCAAGCTCCTAAAACACTAAAAAACCTACAGTCAATTCTAGGCTTCCTAAATTTCGGAAGAACATACATTGCAAATTACGCAGAAAGGGTCAAACCCCTTTATGATCTAATTAAACCAGACTTTAAAAGATCCAATTGGACTCAAACACACACAGAAATTTTGAGATCCTTACAAACAGACATGCTAATTAAAACAAAATTAGAAACACGTGATAACACACGCAACCTTGTGATCCGAGTCATCCCAGGGAGATGCGGATTCACATACCTGACCTCTAATGAGGGAGAAAAGGTACCAATTGCATTTAAATCACACTTGTACACTAAGGCTGAAATGAAATTTAGCCCAACGGAAAAAATTCTTACAGCAACACAGACAGCTATAGCAAAAGAACGAGCCCTGGCACAAGGTAAACGAATAGTAATCGTGACACCAATACCAGCCTTAGAGGCGGTAACAAAGGCAAGCATTCCAAATGCTAAAGCACTCCATCCGAGATGGATACAATGGGCTAACTCTCTTGCTGCAACAGACGTGGTGTACGAATTTGATCCTTACTTAAAAACACAAGAATTTCTCCAATATGAATTTGAATGTCCTCTGCCAACCGAAATTCTGCCTCTAGATCACTACGGCTGTATAATATATACAGACGGATCAGCACAACCCGCAGTAGGGGGTAAACAAGCTTACAGTGCTGCGTGCGCGATTGTTAAAGGTCGTTGGCACGAAGGGAAATTTAAACCAACCCTCACTAAAACACAATCCCTAGGAGATTGTACAGCTCAGCGAGCTGAACTACTAGCATTCAAGATGGCGCTTGAAAATACCGATCGAGAATTCCCCACACTCATAGTGTGCGATTCGTATTATTGCGTTCAATCTTATAATGAATACTTGCAGATCTGGCTTCAGACGGATTCAGGGATGCGAAAGGTGGCACAATCAAGCATAAAATGCTCTGGGAACAAGTAGCTCTTTTACAAAAAGAACTACCAAAGACTCACGTGATACATACACTGAGTCATCAACGTGATGGCGTTCACGTTGCAGGGAATTCATTGGCTGATGAGGCCGCGAAGGCAGCTGTGCAAACGGCTTCCGTAGCTGCCGTCACCCGGTCAAAAACAAAAATAGACAGCGAAATTTTACAAGCTGTCAGCGCTTCAGAAAAGGATTCGATAGAACCACTCCCTAAAGGCTTTCCAGTAAAATACTCATACATAACTGATGCAAACAATGTTCCTTTTGCTCGAATCCCTGGAGTGGGGGATAGGGCAATTCCAAACATGGAACATAGGTTAGGACTAATAATAGCGGCACACGAAGGGCTTGCTTCTATTCATGCTGGCGTCTCAGCCACAGTATCATTATTAAAACAGAGATACTGGTGGCCACAAATGAGAAGACAAACAAGGAACTATGTTCTAGCATGTGAAATATGTCAAAAAATGAAAGTATCAACGGTGAGACGTCCAGCACAGACGCCCCTTCTAATCTCGGATAAACCATTAGCCTGTGTTTATCTAGACCACTGCGGTCCCTTACAAAGGATGGTAACTATAAATATATCTTGGTCGCAGTGGATTCATGCACGAGATTCATATGGATGTGGCCCCAGCGAACGGCTGACGCCAGAACTGTTATAAAAGATTTGCGAGTCTTTATCGGCACATACGCAATTGGCATGCTGCATTCGGACAATGGTCCTGCTTTTAGCTCTCGGGCTTATAAGGAGGCCATGGTCAGCATGGGCGTGCAATTGCGGTACTCTTGTCCATTTCACCCTGAGGGGAACGGAATTGTTGAAAGAAAAAACCGTGACATAAAGCAATCTATAACGGCAAAGGTATTAGGTTCGGGAGCTGGGTGGGTCAAACATCTAATAAGTGTCCAACGTAGTCTAAATAACTTGCCAAGAAATTCTCTGAAGGGATTCAGTCCGTACGAATTATTATTCGGAACTAGGATGTTGATCTCTGACCTTGATAGTCAGACTTCAGTGGTAATAGAAAAAACCTTTGATGTCAAAGACCGTTTGGCTATTTTGCAGGACTTAAACAAAACAAGAAAAGACCTGAGCAACATACAGTTGAAACAACAGCCAACAACCACTGAAGAATCACCACCTGTCCCAGCAAGACCTGTCTGGATTCCAAAAGTCGGGGATCTAGTCAGGGAGAAGATCGCGGTAAAGAAGGAATTTGGGCCTTCTTACAGAAAAGCAGTTCCTGTCTTGTCTGTCAACGGGACAAGATCAGTTGTACTACCGCCACTTGCTGGTAAAAAGGAGAACCGAGTTGTATCCATCGACCTGGTAAAACCACAACATGTGGCCGATAACAAACAGTAGGCCAAGTGGACTCCCAATAAGTAGCAGAACACCAAGGTTTGCTACCAGTACAGAGGTCCTAACAAAAAGGCTCATCACATTCGAAACGCCTAAAGAAGAACAAGAAGGACTATGCAACAATGCAATAGAACTCAGACCTCTGAAAACCCAAATAAAGACATTTAGCAGAGACACACCAATCTATACTGAAGTACCAAGTGAATATGCAAAAAACTGAAATCCTGAACCAATTGGAACAATTGACAGAACTGCATCCGGTTACTTCATCAACTTCGATGATTCCTCTGACGGCTTCAGTGAATCAAAGACACAGCCATCATCAAAATCCTTTAAAGACAAAGCTAAGGAACTTTTGAAACATCTGAAAGAAACATATCTGGTTTCTCCATGGATTGAATTTTGGGTGGGTTTTGGTGCATTTATCCTCATACTTTGGCTCATCATGGTATTTACTTTGGGACGCTTCATTGAGGGAAAATATGCTAAAATGGACACAGCAAGTCAGAACATCAACTTGGTCCTCAAACCACACACATCTTCACACGTCGAGAAAAGAGAACTTTCTTCAGAACTTTCTTCAGCCAACTTCACAGCCAATCCGATACCTGGTGGGGTAGCCTGGGACAACACTGACTATGAAATTTATGGTCCGGTCGAGATCCTGAAATATCCACACCAAATCAAGATCTCCTTGAGTGACTTTGCAAAACCAAACTCATTTGCTGATGATTGGGACTTCGAAAGCATTAACAACATGATGTCTGACTTAGTAATGTCTGCTAAATTTACAAAACATGATTATTTGCAAGGTTCTACAAATTATGATAGTATGTATTGCTATAACCATTATGGTAACCATTTTTTGCATAAATCGGCACAACCTAGAAATGTTTTAAATTATAATCAATGGGAACATTGTGCTACACCTCCAAAAGGGAGCTCTAGAACCGTTTATGACAAATATTCATATTTTTCAGGTTTTAACATAAGTAATGCTGAAACATTTTATTTTAAATTGTCAAACAAGACAGGGATGAAAACCATGATAACCAACACAAAATTGATATACTCAGATTCATTCTTCGAAAAAATGAATACTTTTGGATTTGATTATTGGGACAAAAATGTTGATTTGAAAAGTGTTTGGGGTACAAAAGAATGGCAAGTACAGGGTATAGAAGCTTTGTTTAGAGCCTGCATGATCCCAGAACAAATGATATTTTTAAATGACACTGTTCAACAAACCACCTGTCTTGGCTTAGCCAAAATCAAAGATTTAAATAAACCGTCTATTCCGAAGCCAACAATGTTTAGCAATAGCTCTGATACAGATGAAGAGATAGACGTAAACCATATATTAAACCAAAACAGAACACATCCTGATTGGAAACAATGGTTGATCTGGCCCACAGATACAAATTACTGTCAAGATAGATTCCTGAATAAAACACAGGGTTTCAAAATGACCAGGCCAGACCCTAGATATCCCCAAAGACATCACCCAGGGATAATAACAACCTACAGTGTGGGCAAATTATGCCTTCAATGGCTACAGACTTCCACACTGCCTGAAATTAAGCAACACCTAACTTTACTTACTGATGGTGCTGACTTGCGTGATTTCATACTGGGACCACGCAAACAGCGTCAAAAGCGTTTCATAGCAGCCTCTGTATATGCAGCATACAATGAGGCCTGGAAGGTTACTCAAATTGAAACAGCAGAAAGAATACGGGAAATTGACCGTATTAATTTGGAAAAATCACTTTCTGTAGTGGACAATGGGTTAATGACTCTGTCCTCCAGAATTTTTTCATTGGACAGCATTGTGTCTTCAGCAATCGATATATTATCGCAAGACTTACTGTTATTACAACATGGTCAGTCACAATTGCGTTCTATTGTACAGCTTGGCTGGACGTTACAAAATCTGCGTTCAGGCTATGTGCCTTGGCGTTTAATCAACACAACGTCACTATTCCAAATCTTTAACCTTACTGATAGACAAATCGGTATGGCGCAAAAGGGTGCTGATTATACAATCTTGAGCATTGAAAAACTAGAAAGATTACCAATCACAATGTCAGAACGACCTGTCAGTGAATGGATAATCCACGGAATCATAAATATTCCAATCTCAACCTTCAGGTTTCAATACTGCCAAAAATATATACAGGCTGGCATGTACGAGAAATTGGGAAAGGGGTACCTTAAAACAACTTGGAACCTGCCCTATTCACATGCATGTGTTAGTAATAAAGGATAGAAAGTGTTTCTTAGTGGCAACAATTGTGCTATGTCACTAAGCGGCACGCTTCTGTGTAACGGAATTAGTTTGCATGGAGCCTGTGAAGGGAATTCATACAACCTTTCATGTCACCAGCAAGGCGCACCTGCAACAGAAATAGAACCATTCTTTCAAAGACTCTATAATGGGAGTTACATTCTTATTGTAGACCGCAGATGTTGTAGTCTTAGGCCCGGGACTCCTTATCTAGTCACTACGACGGCGAAGGTCAAGTGCTGTGGACGTTCTTTATTCCCCAGCTCCTTTCCAGACAGGGAGGCAAGGGCATGGCCCAATTTGAAAATTACTTCTATTCGAATAGATACTTTAAGCAGAATGAAAACAGTGCTTCTTCAGACGCCTACAAGGCTCACGTCATCAAAAGAAACGTATGATCTACAAGTCGCAAGGACGACTGCAGAGATACATACATTATTATCAACTAATTCCCCCGTACATTTCGCGGAAATCCTAAGCGAAATCTTAAATATTTCTGATACCACTGGGGTCTCAAAGGTATTTAAGACAGTATTTTCGATGGCATTAACACCATTCAAAGCCATACTGGGTATTTTTCCAGATTTCGTCCATTCGATTTTTGGCGGACTTCCCCTGATCCTGGGACTAATTGCAGGAATCCTATTCTTAGTCCTTATTTTTCGTTATGGCAACCCATGTCACAGATCAAACTCTCGCGACAATGGAAGATACGATCCTAGCCATTGGATACCGGGACCGGATATCAAAAATCCTGGGACTCTCCCGGCTTAGAGACCTGAAAATGACTTGGTTTCTATCATTTCGACCAATGTGGCAAAGGTGTGTTTTACCTGTACTAAGGTGTCTGTTATGCGGAGAAGAATGCGTGTTAGACACCTGTCTGACGCTACAATCGGATGCGCCAGTGGATGCAGATACACTGTTGGTTCCTACCAAGGTTCACGCTTTGTGCTGCCCTCAAAGGCTGCCAATCCTGATGACGGCATTCCTGGAATCTTCACCACTACGATTGAAGAGTAGTGAAGTTCAAGGTGAAAGCAGCATCGAACAGGTACAACCTTCTGTCAGCAATGCGAATCAGAATGTCAATGGAGACAATCATGCGCACGAATGCATGGTTACCCCTATTTCCGACTTAGTGGAACTTTCCCATGAAGCTGTTGACAGTTTTTTCGAAAGCCTGAATGATATGATGTTCTCTCCAGAACAGAAATAGAGACTTTTGAGTAAACTCGCACACGGCGTTCCCTGAATTCGGCCTTCAACTTTAAAAATAAAGTCACATGAACAATTTCACTCCAGCTCACGGACAGCAATATTTTTCAGCAAGCCCCTTAAAATATTTTTCTACATATTTTTTTCCGGGACACTGATCTTCTGCTTAAAGTAAGAAACTATTCCTAGAGAACTAAGATTTCTATTTTTAGATACTTTATAAACTTTAGTTGCCCGCTGGGATGTTCACGAATATTTTATTATGTGATGAAATGGTCTCGAACTTCCTTTCTGTATAGCCATATTAAGAGCCATTTCATGTGTATTTCTCAAATACCAATAAGCAATAATGCATAAAATGCGTGTTTTCTTTGCATTTAATTCATAGCTTAAGTGCATACAATATATATGACTGCAATTTTTCAGTATATTTGAAAATTTCGAAATGCATTTATGTATTTTGGGGTGGTAAGGTATACACTATTCTCTATAGTATGTTGTACTATGTTATACTATGCATAGATTAGTAAATATGACCATAGTTAGCGTGGAGTGGGTGTCGTGTATTCCTATAGGTTCTGAATCAATCCCCCTATTCCTGACCCTAATCTGGTTAAACTAACTATCAAGTTAACTAACAGTCAGCCCATGAGGCAAGACAAGCCCCCATGATGCAGATACCGTTATCTGACGCAGTCACACTACGGCACAGGAACGTGTTATCTGATTAGGTCATAACGCTTGAGATCTAATTAGACAAGCGACATTCCTCCAGCCCCTGATAAGGCATACGACGTTCTCATAACAAATCAAACCTATGACAACCTGGAAAATCCGTGCGGCCATTGTTTTGATTTCACAGAGAACTTTAGTAAAGAATGTGCTAACGAGCAAATCGTATGACATCTTTATTGACGTATCTATGTCCATCCTTACGTCAATCTCGGCACCTTTAAGGTATAAATATTGCCGATCTTGCCCTATGCAAACACACGCGTGGTGACAAGACGGAGCAGCCATACTTGCCGAAGCCGAGAGCAGAAGCAGACCCCGCTGGCAGCAGCCCCGCCTTCCTGACGCGCTGAGAGACGCGCTGCTATCTCAAGCCGAGAGACCCAGCACCGGCGCTTTCGGGCAGCCCTCGCAGGCAGCCTGGAATATCGAGAGCAGAGAAAGAGATACTATTCCTCATCCATCCTAAATTCCAGGTACAGAACTGAATAACCCCTCACAGAGAATTCTTTAGTTATTTACTTGGCAAAAACAAACTTAACTTAAACTGTAACTTTCTATTCCCGCCCACGCATTAGACTTAGGTCAGGTACACGGGGTAGGCGTATTTAGAAACACCAGTTGAGCACGTTTAGTCAAAATGTATATGTGTATGTAAATATATTTTAATCATTTTAAACATCATATGGCTCAGAAACCATATCAATGTTTTTACAGTATTATTTTATACTATTGCTTTTAATGTATGCACTTTACTTAACTATAAGTATTGCAATAATATCGATCCATTTCTCATGTATGAGAAAAGAGACTGATCAATAAATAACACCTTTTTATTGAACACGCCCGTCTCTTCCTTTTCTCTACATTCTGATGAGACTAAGAATGCACGTACTGACTGAGTAAAATAACTGCCTTGTGCTCACACGACTCTCGAGATTGACTCTTGATTAGGGGAGAGCAAAGTTGTCATGTTCTATGGTTGTCAGAAACTAAATCCCTTCTTGTCTAATCAGGGGAGTTAATTCCTTCCTTGAACAGTCGAGAAAGTTTCTAGCGAACTCTGAGCTTAGCTGGCAAACCCAAAAATTAAGTCTAGTATCGACAGTAGTAGACCTAGTTAACGTCTGGCCTAGGCCTTTACTGCTGTAGGTACTATTCCAATGCGCAGAGCCTATTGGGAAAATAGGAGCTACACTACACTTAAACCTTGCGATTTATGGATTGTCACCGCATATGCCAAGCAAACAGGAAACTTCTTACGGCGAACATATAAGTCTTTTACAAGCAAAAACCTAGCAGAGCAACGACCAATTATCTGTACTTCCTCAATGCCATCAAATTTAATTTTTAAAAATTCAATTCCATCTCTATTTCTGTATTTCTCGAAATCAACAACATTACCCATTGATCCATTTACCAGACCTCTTTCAACATGTAAATTCCTTCTTAAAATTATACGGCAATTTAAGCACACATTCAGAGTCTTTTCAAAACCAGCAGTTTTAGATATAGTCTTCTCTAATGAATCCAATTTTGATTTCAAATTCTCAGACAAAATAATTGTTGCTCCCATATGCTCTACTCTGTCAATAGCTTCCAGCTTCACAATCTCTTGGTTTTCTAAATGCAACATTTTGTTGTTGAAGATGGCACATTCTGCAAGAGTTGGCATCAAACATATTCCAGATTTCTTCTCAGTAATTTTCTGAAAAATATTCTCAGGCACAACGTCTTCTTCTGGATACAAATTTGACAGTAATCGTGCATGTAAAGCTTCTTTCCCATGCTCGGTCACTTTTCCGATTCTAACATCTTGTAGAATATTCTTATAATCTTCATCCTTCGCTTGACGCATATTTTCACGCAGTTCAGCATAATTGAAGTTTAACCATATATTGATGTTGCCAATACTCCCTAGGCACTTCCTGGTATCTTCATGCGTGAGCATTTTGAACACAGGTTGTCCTTTCACTGGTGTCAGCTGCAGAAGATCACCGAAAACAATGATGTGTTTGCCACCAAATAACACATCATACTCTGTTTTAAGAACTTCTTGCATTCTCAAATGCACAAAGGCAAGCATGACATTGGAAACCATGCTTACTTCGTCAATGATAAGAAGTTTCATTTTCCTCAAGACTCTTGAAACTTCACAACAAGCATCTCCAGATAACTTGTGGTATTGTAATTTGTTATCATGCTCCACTGGCAGCATCAGTAGATGATGCAAAGTAATACCTTTAATGTTATGTGCTGCCAGTCCAGTTGGAGCGGTGACAACACAAGACAGCGATGACTCAGTCCTTTTCTGCAAATAACATGAAATTGCTTTAATGAGGAAACTTTTTCCAGTTCCCGCTTCTCCACTCACGTACAGTCGGACATGCTTCAACGACGTACATGAGCACTCTTTCTTCTCATGACTTAATCCATGATCAATTTGGTTGGTAACTTTGTCATATATTTTCCTCTGCTCAACGTTGAGTTGTCTGTCCAAGTCTTCTAAGTTAACCGCATCCTCCTGAGCATGTGCCATGGCTCTTTCCACTTCAATCATGGCAGTAGCAGCTTCATTTTCGATAACTGGTCCTCCTAGTGGATCCTGACTCAATGAAACAGAACTCTGACTGTCCTGAGAACTGTCTCTAGCAATCTCGGCTGCAATCGTTGCTTCCTGCTCGATTTCCGCATTCAACATTTCTAGATATTTGGGAAAAACAGGACATTCTATTGTCTCCTTGGCTGCATTGAAAGAGTCTTCGTAACAGAGGAAATCTCCAAGCAGTTCCTCTTCTGCACGCCAAGGCTTAAAAAGTTGCAAAAGTGCTAAATAGAAAAACTCTTTTTTTTCAGGAGATTCGCCACTCAATTTTCGATGGTTTACCAAGTGGCATTTTCTTTGCTTGACCAGACATCCCTCACTTCCAATTACAGCAAACACTCCTTTATCAATATCTTCTTTGATGTTCCTCTTGAATATGTAATTTTGTAGAATCTCATACAGACAAACATTCTCGAGGTGACTGCTTCTATTTGGATAATATGTATCCAACATGTTGGTCTTCAAAATATCGGTACTGTTTGGCTCCTTTTCCGCCAAATACTCAATTTCCCGCACAGGTTTCAGAACTCGATTACGCGTTGCAGCAAGACCAAGACTCGCCCAAACGATACTCCTGGATTTGGCATAGAGACTTGCTGAAGACAACCGGTCAGAACATTCGTAAGCTCTGATTTCTCGATGTGACAACATCTTCAGACTGAAACTGTACGACTTCTTACTGAGGCTCTTTTCATGGGAAATGTCCTCCCACATATCCTTCAATTCTGTCTTTTCTTTTTTGGTGATGTAAGATGTCACATACCGAGCCACAGCCATACAGTTATCAGCCACAAACTGTATATCCATGTTAGCATTCCACATGGACAAAATCACTGGGTTGTAGTCGTTGATGTACTTGGACTCTTCGTTCCTTTTCAAATTGTATGTGTTTTTAGGTGATTTCTTCATCACATTATGTCGCAGCGAAGACATCAAACTGTTCACTCTTCCTTTAGAAATCACCGGTCGTGGAAAGGCGAAACGACATTTGGTGTAGAACTTGTCCTTGTTTCTGAATTTACGACGACAGTACTTTCCACAACTATGGCTTTGGAAGCGTAAAACTTGTTCTCTTAGGCTTTTGTCTTCCTTTGCGTTTGGAACAGCACATGTAGAATACTGTTCTATGAAACTCATCACTAAGTCTTCTGGATCTGTTCCAAATTTAGGTGCATCCTTGATCCACAGCAGCATATGTATATGAGGAGCACCTCTTGCTTGGTACTCCTTTCTCCAGAAGAAATCCAACACCTCTCCAAGAGGTGGATTTTTCTCGTTCATGATGAAAGACATCATAGCTTCAAATCTATGATTGAAGTACCTGCATACATTCACTGGATCCAAAGAGCACAGTTCTCCGGGTGTCTTGAATTTGATATTTTCAATGTTTCCATTTGCCTCTCGTAGAAATTCAAGTAAGTCTTCCCAGCCATACTCGGCACAGCTGAGAGTGAGGAACCATGTGGGAGTTCCTAAGTTCCTCAGCATACATTTTAAATCACCATGACGACGGTACCAGTACTCATTAGTACCACGCTGACACGCCATGAGATTAATCAGGTGAGAATCCAAAATACTGTCTTGCACATTGACTTTATCCATAAAGTCACTTGCCGAGATGTTTTGCATCTTTACACCACTTTTCAAGATGTGGTTCACTGCATATGACAGTCCAGACAGATCGCTTTCAAACAGGAGATGAAACAAATAGGGAATGCATTGACGAAACCTAGGATCTTCTGCATACAATCGTAAAGTCCGGTATTCAGAAGCAGGAATTTGATGAGGTCGCTCATCATATCTTCCTCCTTGACCTGTTGGAAATAGCTGTGGGAAACACCAAGCTTCCAAACTTTCCTCCCAAACACTAATGGGACTCCCTTTGGCTTGTTTCATTTGAAACAACTCAATAGCATTCCCCATGACTTACTTGGAATGCAAAGGATGAACACTATAATGTTCATATAATTCTTCATTTTTAGAGGGTTCTACTTTCTCAATTTGACCAGCACACAAATCGCTATCCTCTTCTTCACTTACTTCCTCTTCTGCAACATATACATTCTTGTAGTACTTATTGTTTTTTTTCAAATACAATGTTGCCTTTTTGACTTTCCTAACATCCACTAAATCTTGCCATATTTTCTTACTCTTTGTCGGAACCCCATTAACTAAGATAACCAGAGGTTCCTCTTCCACTTTTTCTACTCCAATTGTATTAATGTTTTTCTTCAAATCTAGAGGCAAATAAACAACTCTTCCCTTTAATCCTCTCTGTAAATCTGATGGAGGCAATTTCCCTGTCTTTGGCTCCATTCTTACAACGAGTGTTTAAGGAGGAGAATTCTAGTAATGGACTAGTATACATACGTGCTGAGTGTTGCAATTTATATGTGTGTTAGATTTCAACTTTGCTCTCTCTCCATATATTTTCCAGGAGAGTTTGAACTGTCTGGCCCTTAGGAGGAGGTTGTTTGCATCCCTCTGGGTAGTGTCCCCTCATTTTGGGGGGGGCCGCCTGTACTTCATTTTTCAGGTAACCAGACCACGTGGTGGCTGCATTTTTGTAGTCTGATCGGGTTGATAAATTCCAGATTGCATGCCCCCACAGATACCTGATTGAAGACATAGGGGGGATAGAAGAATGTGTTCTTGGTGATTGGGTCTTTATAATTAGTGTATTCTTCCATCACCTTTTAGATGATTTGGTTCTTTCGTTTTCTTTTTTTCCCCTTTTTTAAGTGATAGAATGACTTTCTGGGAGTTGGATTGACTTCTTTGGTTCCACGTTTCTAAAATTCGGGTGTTCACTGCATCGGCACAAATGGGCGAGATTATTTTTGCGGCATAATTTGTCTTTAAGAATTGTTTTAAATGTATTATGTGTATATATTTCCCCAGTACCCTCGTCCTGATGAAGCCACAAGATACCACTGGCGGAAACGCGACCGCGACTGCGTCGACAGATAATTGATTGTATTCGTTCTACCCCTTGTTTTTCTTTTTGTTTAGGGTACATAGTTGTGTATATATTTTGTATATATTGTAATTACTAATTTTGATTACTGTATATAGTCTGGTCACCGCCTTTTCTGTGATTCATCGTATTGTCCTTCTCAAAAATCATATCATTTATTGCTGATAAAAATACTGAAGAAAACAGGTTAATAAATTGTTTCCTGTTTTGAAATAGCTTTTGCTTTATTTGTCCCTCAGTACCTTTTTTTCTACTTCCTCATCTTTGTGATGCTCCTTGCCCAGGTATGGGAGGGTAATTTGGGCAGAACCCCTTTTTTTACGTACCATTCTTACAATAGCCTGAAAGGGATGGATACTTTGAATCAAAATAGATTCATAAGTATTTAAATCCTTCAATTCAGAAGGAATCTCAACCAATTCCAGATTATTATGAACCGCTCTAGCAGGCATCCAGTTTTGATTTAATTTGTTACAACAATAAGTACACACACGTTGATCCAATCCCAAATCAAAACAATTTTCTACCATCAAGTATGTTGCGAAATCCTTCCATTCACTATTATTTTCCCTTTCACTTTTCACATATAAATCCACTAACTTAGTCTGATTCTTATAATAAGTGCGTCGACAACACACACAAGTGAAATTAGGCCTCTCACTTGATTTCACCTGAAACGTGGCAATTTCCTTCTGAAAATTATCTGTACTGGAAACCTGTACACTATCTTCCACATTACCCTCTTCTTCTGGGTCAATTTCAACATTCTCCTCTTTACTTGCAAAGTAACAAAACTCAATTTCTTCACAAATATTCTTCACATCTATTTCAGAACCATGCAAATGAGCAGTGCATAATTGTTTAAGCATAATTGCTGGACTCTTAGCATAATACAACATTCTAACTAATTTCCTCACTTTATTATGATGCACTGCTAGCATCCTGAAATGATGAAAAACACTCTGGCATACTCTCCTGGAAAGACAAGCCAGTGAATGACCATGCACACCTGTCACTTCTCTCACTCTGCAAGGATCTAATTCTTGCAACAACTTCATTTTCTGTTTTAAACTTTTCTTATTAAATGTCCGTACAAAATCACAAAGCAAATTGATGGAATCCTGTCGCACACTGCAAATACTACTACACTTCCAGATTTACACTGGTCCCTTAGGACGTCTTCCTAAAACCTCATTCCCTAACACCTCTTCTGCCTCTGTTGTCACAAGTTTTTCTTTTTCAACTGGACAACCATCTTTCACCTCATAAGCTCGACCACTGGTGTCAACTGCATGCACCAAATCATTATCCTGGAAATAACTCTCCTCATTAAAAAATGCCTCACAACTTGAACTATGCATCCATTCTCCTGAAAAAACTTCACAAAAATTACTACGATTAACTGTTCTCTTCCATCTACTATTTCTTTTGAAATCATAAATTGCCTTGTTTAGCTTCCTAATTCTATTGATTATCAAAATAAATACCTTTCGCTTCATTTCAAATGCCTGATCAATAATTTTCTCAACTTTTTTTTTTCTCTTATAAAAAACCACTTTCTGTTGACCTTTCTTAATATTTTTTAACAAATTGCCAATTATCCTGTTGCGGAACATTCGTCTACGAATGTCCCTAAACTGATTTTTCCTTCTACTACCATGCACAGAGTTATCTCCTGCTCTAGCAGTAACATTTTTGATTGGCCTTTCCTTTCCGTTTAAATTGGTTCTCTTTTTCTGGACTAAAACATTTTCTGTAGTACTACTTTTTTTTCTACAAATGTTTCTTATGAATGATTTTGTTGTCTTACCCGGAGCTTTCTTGGTGACTTGATGAGTTTTTATTGTAGAGGACTGCTGCAAGAATTTATTAAGCTGCTGTCTTTGACGTTTTGTAGCCTTTCGGTTTCGTTGTTTAGATGGCATTATGTACTTTTGAAATGATCTGCAGTTGAATCTGTGGTGAAATATTATTAAAAATGTTATTAACCACTATTAGCAAACAGTAAATCAATAACAGTCGTCAAAAATTTAACACACTACTTGTCATTTTTACATACAATAATTTCGAGTGCATTGGCAAATTTAGTAGTCACAAATAGTAGCAAAGAAATGGAATGCTTCTACATTTGACCTGTGCTGTTTTATATGTGAATCTGAACTAATTTTATGAGCATATTTGACTATTTTATTAGACACTACACACAACCTGTTTTTGAAGTTGTGTTTAATTTTAAATGAAACGGTTTACATGTTTACTTTTCATTTCCAGTAACTTTTAAAAATAAATGTTTATAGTTCCATAGGCTCAAGCAGGTCAGCTTCCCACCCTATGTCATACAATTCTGACAAATCGGCATCCTCATCATGTTCTTCATCATCCTCAGGATTTAAAACATCCAAGGGATCTACTTTCACTGACGTTTCAATGACAAGTTCAATGATAAGATCGAGATCAACGGATTGCTCATTATCACTCATGATTGATATTGTCGTTATCTTTAAAGAAAGAGAACAACAATGAGATGTTGCAGAGTAAGAGACAAATCTCAGAGACTATAATAGTAAAATTGTTTAACAAGAGTAACATTTTGCAGCTATTATTTAGCCATGTCCAGCGATGCTGAGGAGGTGAGGCCTATGTCCAAGTTTTCAGTGAACAGGACTAATCTCTTCTTAACCTTGGATAAGCCTCACCGACTCTGTGTCCCCTGCTCATACTTAAATGTAAAGGGGCAGATTTATGTTAACTGGCGCATCCCCAGGGATGCACCAGTTAACGTGCACCGCTGCTCTGCCACCCATGGTGTGCCGCATTTACAATGTGGAGCACCATTGAGCAAAAACAGCACAGATGCGTCACACATCTGTGCCGCAAAAGCGGCACATTGCAGGAATCACGTCGTAAGCGCGACATGTCTACTGCAATGCACAGGGGCAAGCCACACATTGCATGGTGCATCACTCCTTATGCCTGTTTCAAACAGGCGTAAGGATTTGATTCAGCAATGCCATAAAGCTGACTCAGCGAAATCTTCTAAATTTCACTGTGTTAGTTTTACAGTGCTTTCATGCAAATGAATGCCCACCCTGCAACAAAACGCCTATATGAAACCTGACGCAGGTTTCATGTGGCACAGGACTTTACACCGTGACACATCTGCCTAGATGCATCAAGTTGTAAATATGTTGCAACATAGCGCATCTTTTGCGCCGCCGCTGCGTCACAAAAGTGACGCACAGCGGCGCAAAAGAGGCACACGGCTATCATAAATCTGTCCCTAACATTTTAAATGATTGATTCAGGATGACGATAAGGTGTGGCCTATCCAGAGGTTTGTTTGAGGTGAGGCCTACTCAGGGTTGCAGATGAAGTTTAGGCTTGTTGAAGAATACAGAGGAGATAATACATGTGCAAGCCTACCAATGAAGTGAGTCATGTCCACTGCACTCTTGAACAAAGGTCAGACCTCTTCTGTGTCCGTGAACAGGCCTAAACCTCATCTGCACAATGTGATTCGTAAAGTTAGGAAACACAGGTGATGTAATTGAAAAATGTGGAATCTCTTTTCCTCATTTCACAATCACATCACCTGTGTTTCCTTTGCTTAGGTATCTCATTGTGCAGATGGAGTCTAGCATATCAAAGAGTACACAGAAGTTGAGCACTGTATACAACAATTTTGACATTTACAGAAGATTCAGCTTCTCCATGCCCCCTACACAGTCCTAAATGTTTACAGTTTAAACGGACGGTATGTTGTTGGAGATGAAGTGAGGCCTGTCTTGCAACATGGTGCATCTTTTGCATCACTGCTGCATTGGTTTCATGTGGCACAAGACTTTACAGCATGACACATCTGCCTAGATGCATCAAGTTGTAAATATGTCGCAACATAGCAACTCTTTTGCACCGCCGCTGGGCCACAAAGGTGACGCACAGCGGCGCAAAAGAGGCACACGGCTATCATAAATCTGTCCTTAACATTTTAAATGATTGATTCAGGATGACGATAAGGTGTGGCCTATCCAGAGGTTTGTTTGAGGTGAGGCCTACTCAGGGTTGCAGATGAAATTTAGGCTTGTTGAAGAGTACAGAGGAGATAATACATGTGCAGGCCTACCAATGAAGTGAGTCATGTCCACTTCACTCTTGAACAATGGCCAGACCTCTTCTGTGTCTGTGGACAGGCCTAAACCTCATCTGCACAATGTCATTCGTAAAGTTAGGAAACACAGGTGATGTAATTGAAAAATGTGGAATTTCTTTTCCTCATTTCACAATCACATCACCTGTGTTTCCTTTGCTTAGGTATCTCATTGTGCAGATGGAGTCTAGCATATCAAAGAGTACACAGAAGTTGAGCACTATATACAACAATTTTGACATTTACAGAAGATTCAGCTTCTCCATGCCCCCTACACAGTCCTAAATGTTTACAGTTTAAACTGACGGTATCTTGTTGGAGATGAAGTGAGGCCTGTCTTGCAACATGGTGCATTTTTTGCATCACTGCTGCATCGGTTTCATGTGGCACAGGACTTTACAGCATGACACATCTGCCTAGATGCATCAAGTTGTAAATATGTCGCCACATAGCAAATCTTTTGCACCGCCGTTGCGTCACAAAAGTGACGCACAGTGGCGCAAAAGAGGCACACGGCTATCATAAATCTGTCCCTAACATTTTAAATGATTGATTCAGGATGACGATAAGGTGTGGCCTATTCAGAGGTTTGTTTGAGGTGAGGCCTACTCAGGGTTGCAGATGAAATTCAAGCTTGTTAAAGAGTACAGAGGAGATAATACATGTGCAGACCTACCAATGAAGTAATTCATGTCCACTTCACTCTTGAACAAAGGCCAGACCTCTTCTGTGTCCGTGGACAGGCCTAAACCTCATCTGCACAATGTGATTCGTAAAGTTAGGAAACACAGGTGATGTAATTGAAAAATGTGGAATTTGTTTTGCTCATTTCACAATCACATCACCTGTGTTTCCTTTGCTTAGATATCTCATTGTGCAGATGGAGTCTAGCATATCAAAGAGTACACAGAAGGTGAGCACTGTATACAACAATTTTGACATTTACAGAAGATTCAGCTTCTCCATGCCCCCTACACAGTCCTAAATGTTTACAGTTTAAACGGACGGTATCTTGTTGGAGATGAAGTGAGGCCTGTCTTGCAACATGGTGCATCTTTTGCATCACTGCTGCATTGGTTTCATGTGGCACAGGACTTTACAGCATGACACATCTGCCTAGATGCATCAAGTTGTAAATATGTCGCAACATAGCAAATCTTTTGCACCGCCGCTGCATCACAAAAGTGACGCACAGCGGCGCAAAAGAGGCACACGGCTATCATAAATCTGTCCCTAACATTTTAAATGATTGATTCAGGATGACGATAAGGTGTGGCCTATGCAGAGATTTGTTTGAGGTGAGGCCTACTCAGGGTTGCAGATGAAATTTAGGCTTGTTGAAGAGTACAGAGGAGATAATACATGTGCAGGCCTACCAATGAAGTGAGTCATGTCCACTTCACTCTTGAACAAAGGCCAGACCTCTTCTGTGTCTGTGGACAGGCCTAAACCTCATCTGCACAATGTCATTCGTAAAGTTAGGAAACACAGGTGATGTAATTGAAAAATGTGGAATTTCTTTTCCTCATTTCACAATCACATCACCTGTGTTTCCTTTGCTTAGGTATCTCATTGTGCAGATGGAGTCTAGCATATCAAAGAGTACACAGAAGTTGAGCACTGTATACAACAATTTTGACATTTACAGAAGATTCAGCTTCTCCATGCCCCCTACACAGTCCTAAATGTTTACAGTTTAAACTGACGGTATCTTGTTGGAGATGAAGTGAGGCCTGTCTTGCAACATGGTGCATCTTTTGCATCACTGCTGCATCGGTTTCATGTGGCACAGGACTTTACAGCATGACACATCTGCCTAGATGCATCAAGTTGTAAATATGTCGCCACATAGCAAATCTTTTGCACCGCCGCTGCGTCACAAAAGTGACGCACAGTGGCGCAAAAGAGGCACACGGCTATCATAAATCTGTCCCTAACATTTTAAATGATTGATTCAGGATGACGATAAGGTGTGGCCTATTCAGAGGTTTGTTTGAGGTGAGGCCTACTCAGGGTTGCAGATGAAATTTAAGCTTGTTGAAGAGTACAGAGGAGATAATACATGTGCAGGCCTACCAATGAAGTAAGTCATGTCCACTTCACTCTTGAACAAAGGCCAGACCTCTTCTGTGTCCGTGGACAGGCCTAAACCTCATCTGCACAATGTGATTCGTAAAGTTAGGAAACACAGGTGATGTAATTGAAAAATGTGGAATTTCTTTTGCTCATTTCACAATCACATCACCTGTGTTTCCTTTGCTTAGATATCTCATTGTGCAGATGGAGTCTAGCATATCAAAGACTACGCAGAAGGTGAGCACTGTATGGAACATGGCTATGTAACTCAAAAAATCAAAATCTAAATTTGCCAAGCACAGATGGGGACGTATTTACAAGGACCTTGCACCACGGGGAAATGTCTTAAATTAAAATGGGAAAAATAACATGAAAGGGACTCAAAGGCCTTGTAAATATGCCCCAAGCAACCTATGAAACTCTAGCAGTACATATCAAGAAACCTAATTGATTTCAAAAAACGTTTTTAAACAAATGATGTAAAGCAATTATATACCTACATTCATGGGGAAGTGACTTAAAATGCTCTAAGACACATGAAAGCGTTTTTTTAAGGCCCTTGCACCATTTTTTGCGTCACTTTTAACATGGCTATGTAACTCAAAGAATGAAAATCTAAATTTGCCAAGCACACATGGGGGCGTATTTACAAGGACCTTCCACCACGGGGAAATGTCTTTAATTAAAATGGGAAAAATAACATCAAAGGGACTCAAATGCCTTTTAAATATACCCCAAGCAACCTATGAAACTCTAGCATGACATATCAAAAAACCTAATTGATTTCAAAAAACGTTTTTAAACACATCATGCACATCAATTATATACCTACATTCAAGGGGAAATGACTTAAAATGCCCTAAGACACATGAAAGCGTTTTTTTACGGCCCTTGCACCCTTTTTGCGTCACTTTTAACATGGCTATGTAACTCAAATAATCAAAATCTAAATTTGCCAAGCACAGATGGGGGCGTATTTACAAGGACCTTGCACCACGGGGAAATGTCTTAAATTAAAATGGGAAAAATAACATCAGAGAGACTCAAAGGCCTTATAAATATGCCCCAAGCAACCTATGAAACTCTAGCAGTACATATCAAGAAACCTAATTGATTTCAAAAAACATTTTTAAACACATCATGTAAAGCAATTATTCAACCACATTCATGGGGAAGTGAGTTAAAATGCCCTAACACACATGAAAGCGTATTTTGAAGGCCCTTGCACCATTTTTCCATCACTTTTAACATGGCTATGTAACTCAAAGAAACAAAATCTATTTGTAAAACACTTGACACAAAGCAACATTTTAAATACACAACTTTCTTCATAATTTTCTCCCTAAAGCATACTATTCTCTATATAAATTAAATGAATCTTTTCTCACCTTAGCAAATACTTTATGAGTTTCAAAACAGTCTCAGACACACACCAATTTGTCTTCAGCAGAACAAAGGGTATGCACTCCAGAGGCTGCAGCCAAAAAAAGCACAGAAATGCTGTAATTCATCACACATATCTCTCATGTCACCCAATCAAAACTCTTCCCTCACTTTTTTCGAATCAACACCCTTCCCCCCTCTGCCCTTTCTGCCTTTTTTGCATAGCAACCACCTCCTGAAAGACCTCTCATGTTTGCAACTTCACACAACAATGTTTCAATTGAACTCTGAACTCTCAGTACACCTGCGTATCCAGTGCAATCTTTCATAAAATGATTTTTTCTTGACCATTCAAATTACATCTTTCAAAGAACTCATCCATGCACCCTAACTTTCTGTTTCCAGCAATCAAAATCCACCAATCACTGCTACTGATTCATTAGCACAGAAACTCCACAGTTTTTTTCATTATAAACTCTTATTTTTTCAACTGCCATTTCATTGCCACACTTCATCTGACTGCAGCAGAACCTTCTCTCACCATGTTTTCTGTCTGGATTGTTGGACATAGTTATATCCACTGGGCTCAAAGGTTTGCTGATAACAGAAATTTACACAACCTCAATTTACAAAATGTGGAAATCAAGTGGATTGGCCACAGAGGATTAAAATGTCACCAATTGATACCATTGGTGAAAACCTTTTTGCATTTGCCAAAACCTGACCTGTTAATTGTGCACTGTGGAGGAAATGACTTGGGCACTTTGACTGGGGTAGGTCTGGAAATGCTTTTAAAGGACACTTTTGACCAATTGATGGCACTTTTTCCTCAAACTGCCTTGGTATATTCAAATATGCCAAAGACAGAAATGGAGGTGGTCGAACCAATTTTGTCCACAAATTGAGAAATCGAGGAAGCATGTAAATAAGTCTGTTTCAGCTTACATGAGAGACCATGGAATGGGCTCCATCTACAACAATAACTTGCGTTACTACATGCAAGATATCTACAGAGCAGATGGAGTTCACTTCTCAGATGAGGGGAACAGAATTTTCATCCTGAATTTAAGACTGTGCATTGGTACCTACTTGTAGGTACCTAAATCAGCCACAGGACCCAAAAGCTCTTTTCAGAGCTACCCTACATCTGATCACTCACAATTATTATTTTACTCTAACTTTTTTCACTAATTTTCACCAAAGTACGCTCCCCGGAGCGCTACCCGGTACGCGCACCGGACGCTAACCACGCGAAAATTTTTAAAAAAATGGGTTTTTTCCGCACATATGGGCCTCCTCAACCACCCTCAGAAAACCTAGGGGGTCAGGATACGTGTACCTTGCCCCCTTCTACCCATTCTGATCATTATTTGCCCTCCATCTTGTATCTCAATTATACCGAAACACAAAATGGAGGACTCCCGTAACGCAGCCGGTTCGCGTACCGGGGCGCGCACCGGGAAGCACTCGCTCAAAAAAGGAGGGAAAGTAATATACAGAAAAACCACTGGAGACACTTTCACCAAATATAGATTAGCTCATACTACATACCAATCCCTACCATTTTCACAAATTTGGTTGGAATTCCATTTAACCATTTAGCCTGTAGACCTCTCTAAATACCCTGAGGTAAATTACTTCACAAAACACATCTGAAGTGTTGGAATTGACAACCAACTAAAATGTTACTTTCATTTTCAACTTTTTTTACCTGACATTTGATTGGTTATGTACCTGAATATATATATAAAAAAAGAGAGAGAAACACAGCCATTTTGACTACTACTTCCTGAACTACATTGCAAGATCATTTTCACTCACAACTTAAACTTGTTTTTAAAAGGTAAGATGTTATTTTATAAATTTGAAAACATTTTCAGATAGTTATATACTATCCCTCTGTAAGAGTTAGACATTGAGAAAGGCTTGTTTATTATAATTATGGATTGATTTAGGTTTCTGTGGTATAATTATGAATTTACTTAGGCTTTTTCACAGGCACTTTTTAATAGTACTACTTCACGCCTCAAAAGTATCTGTCTGAACTTAAACCCAAGAGTGCCCTATCTCTACTGATATATTTATTTTTTATTCAAATTTCAGCACAAAAATACAAGGAGAACAGAACGTTTCCTTTGAAATTGTCCTAGACATGAACAATGAGGAAATCATTGAACCCATTGACTTGGAATTCATGGATGAATCACGAGACCATGAACTTCTACAATGTGTAGAATCTGTGGATTTCTTACTTCAATATGAGGACGGTCAAATGTGGGAAGTTATGTTCAGTCAAAAAGAAGACATATCGGACAGTCAAATGTTAGACGTTCTATTAAATTTTGAAAAAGAATCAGAAAAATAAAATTATATTTAATATAAAAAAATTGTTTGAGTCTTTAATCATTTTTATATGTAATTCATAAACTAGTACCAAATTGATTATAATGTAAAGTCAGACTTATAGTATACTGTGCACAATCCCAAAAATAAATTTATATTTAATAATCATAAATACTGCTACTTAAATAAAAATAAAAAAATAAAAACAACAAAAAGAACAATCAATAAACATACAATATTTCAAAATATCATAGTCTATCATTCTTTTTTTTTTTTGCCCCGCGGGGCCCTTTTAAAGCCTCCACATCAAACCTAGGGGGTCAGGGAGGATCTACTATGCCCCCTTATGGTCATTTCCCCCTTTGTTTTGGCCTCCTCTTGTCTCTCGATCCTACCGAGAGACAAGATGGCGGCCGCTCCGGACTGTTTAGAATGTTGACAGACACCGGAGAGCCAATCAGCTTCGCTTCGCGAAGTTCCGTTACGTGTCAGGTACGCGAACCGGGGCGCTGCCCGGAGCGCGCTTACAGATATATATATTTTTTTGAACGTTAATTTCTCAAAATTCACTGGAGCACATATATTGAGACCTAGCAAAGGCACATAGGACTAAGAGTCCCTACAATTTTGCCAAGTTTCGTGCAAATCCATTCAGCCGTTCGGGCTAAAAGTGAGGCCAACCGCCCTATGGAAATTAACATGGGAAAAACGCGTTTTGGGACCCCCCTTTTTTCTAGGCCCCCCCTTGATGAACCCCCCCAAATTTTCAGGGGCTGCTCAGAAACAAAATGTTCCATTTTCCTGAAAATTTCAGCCAATTCCGTCCACAAACGCCAAAGTTATTAGACATAGAATTTTCAAAAATCCCATAGAGAAAAAATCCTAACTATATATACCTACTGGCGACCGCCAGTAGGTAATATATATATATATATATATATATATATATATATATATATATATATATATATATATATATATATATATATATATATATATATATATATATATATATCAAAGCTGCTTCCTTCTCGTATTTGTCCAAAAAAGAGTCAGCACTCACGGGAGGAGGATCAAAGATTTTATTTAGATCCTCTGAGCACCAGACGCGTTTCGGCTACTGCCTTTGTCAGTGGTACCCCGTAAGTGCTGACTCTTTTTTGGACAAATACGAGAAGGAAGCAGCTTTGATAACAGCGAGGTGCGCCCCTCGCAATGAAGCACCTGTGCTAGAGTGCATGGCCCGGCGTAACAAGGCAGCAGCAATATATATATATATATATGTATATATATTTGTACTTACCACCTGTATTTCTGCAGTCAGCATCTATAAAGAAAAGACAAAAAGAAAGAACTTGAATACTGAATTGTTTCTACATGTACAAATGTTATACTAAATAAAGAGAGCAGCTAATCCACTGAGTAATACAGGTAATAGGAGATACGCAAGTGGGTGGTACTAGATTCTCTTGAAAGAGGCTGGGGGAGGGACCTGTGTGAAAGTAATAATTGTGTGTTTGTGCTTGCAGGTGCCAGTGAAGTCCCTTGTTAGGATTCCAGTGAGGAAGAGGCACAGCAGGGGCAGTCTCTCTTGTTGACCCAATCCCCTTTCCCCCTAATTACTGTGAGTGGATATAATTATTTACTCGCAGTTGAGTTTGGGATCTGAGGAAAACCATGCAATTTGGAGATTGTTGAAGCAAAGTTCTACTTTTCCATTCGACATGCTTGCAGACTCCATGTCCCAGAAATTCTCGCACCAGGAGGCTCTTGCTGTGTGAGCTGGGAGAGGAGCGCCTGATCCATGCTGTGTGCTATATATAATTGTATACACAAATCAACATCAGGGGGTCGAATCCATACGATTTGTATCCGAAGCCCTCTCTGTACGAATCATACCCGTCCGTCCGAGTCGCGTAGTACGATCCATATTCCGTGAATCCGTCCGAATCGTCGCGATCCGTACGTATTGCAAGGCTGAAACCATGAACCGTACGACTCGTACACATGCCGTACGACCCTACACATGACGTACGACCCGACGAGTACGATCTGGACCGGGGTATGAGGACGCGATTCGTATGGTCCAAGTCAGGTAAGGGCGAGTTGTACGGAAAAGCACACAAACACATACACACCGTACGGTGCGTACACCCCATGATCGCAGGGGTACAGTGCGTAGTCCTGCGATCATGGGGTGTACGCACCGTACCCCATGTACGATGGGTGTACGCACCGTACACCCATCGTACATGGGGTACGGTGCGTACACCCCATGCCGTACGACCCGACGAGTACGATCCGGACCGGGGTATGAGGACGCGATTCGTACGGTCCACGTCAGGTAAGGGCGAGATGTACGGAAAACCGCACAAACACATACAGACCGTACGGTACGTACACCCCATGATCGCAGGGGTACGTGCGTACCCCTGCGATCATGGGGGGTACGCACCGTACCCCTGCGATCATGGAGGGTACGCACCGTACCCGGGGGGGCTGTTCCATACCTGTTTCTGCGCGCACTCTGCTTTTATGGCTGTTTTCAGCTCCTGTAGAAAAAGGGTCGTACGGTGCGTACCCGACACGTATCGTACTTGCTGGGTTGTAAAAACCAGCCGCGAACCGTACAGATGTCACGTACAGTGGGTTCCGAGGGAGATTCGGACGAGGATTTGATTTGTACGGTCTCTATACGACTCGTACGGAGTACGACTCCTGGTACGAATCGTACTTCGACGTACGTACGGGGGACGTTGCAGGGTACGATTCGTATGGGAAAAACGCTCCGAACGGCTATTCGGAGCGTTTTTTTCCTGAATCGGAATCTGCCTCCAGGTGTTTGTTAGATTTAGACACATTTTTACTTATGCATGAGGTACATTTTATTCAATAATCATGACCTCAAATTTGTTTTAGTAATGATTTAACACAAATGTTTTTTAAACTTTCACATTTGGTGCGATAAAAGAAAGGACAATCCACATTCAACTCGATGGATATACAGTGAAAAATATTTGAAAAACATTTGTGAAATATAAAAAAATACATCAAATAGACATTATGATAAAGCAAAATGTAGACATGAACTAGGCTAAAATTGCATCTTCACCAATCCAAGATTTTACAAGGCCAGAGCATTACATTCACAGAAAGTGCCCTTAGTACTGTAAAATGTAAAGGGTCCAAAGATATCTAATATGGGCTTCCAATAGTTTTTTGGACAAATACACTTATAAGTCCGTATTGATACTGGTTGAACTAGGATCCCCTATTGATCCCGGTCTACACGTTTCGAACCCACCCTTTCTTTTGGGGGTCTCTTTAGGACAAGGGTTTGGTGAATTCTGCAAGGGTGAAGGAAAAAGACTTTTGAGTTGAGTGATCAGCAAACTCCAATATACTTTCACGTGGCACAATGGTTATGAATTTATCTTAGGGGGCACAACAACACTTTTTGATTCCGACTTATCAGTTGTCGAGGTTATTAGGGATTTGCACTCGTGCACCAAATCAAAGGAGCAGGACAGGCTTTTCTGGACTCCTCATGTTGTTATGAAAGGAAGGGATGAACTTAAATAAATATGGTCTTTTAAAATTGGTATGAAGCACAGAGTTCATGGTAAATTACAAAGCTTCTATTACCTGTGAGTGTCTGTAATTTTTATTTGTTTAGAGGTATATTCTGGAGCCCAGTGTAATTCCTTTCTGTAAAAAATGAAAAAGGACCTGTTTCAGTCTTTGCTTTTGCCTGCACGCTTCAAAAACACAATAAACAATCAACAAGCCTTGTGGAAAATGCTTGCAATCGGGATTAGTGATTACAGCTTCTTTTTTTTAAGCTTGCGAAGCATCTTGCTCACAAACAATTTGTGCTGCATTATTGTATTGTATGGCACATTTATAGAGCGTAACTGTCACCCCACGGGTATCCTGGCGCTGTGATCCTCAATGGCCTGAGCACGATATTATAGTGGCAGCTGTAATTACAATGTCCTTGGGAAAAGATGAGTTTTTAGTTCCTTTTTAAAAGAGGATACGTCACCCATGCTTCTGAGAGACAATGGCAGCGCGTTCCACAGCCTTGATGCCGTATAGCTGAAAGAACATCCACCCATTCGCATCCTCAGGATCTTAGGAACTACCACCAGGTAGGCTGAGGCAGAGCGAAGGGATCTTGTGGGGGTGTACCAGGAGAACAGCTCCTGCAGGGAGATCGGCCCCTGACCGTGGAGGGCCCGAAAGACCAAGCAAAGGGGTTTAAAGTCAACACGTTGGGAGACTGGCAGCCAATGAAGATCCATAAGTGCTGCCGAGGAAGAGTCAGACCGTCGACGAGAGAGTGCCAGCTTGGCGGCAGAATTCTGCACCCGCTGCAGTTTGCCCAACAAGGTTATAGGTGCCCCAAGAAGTAGTGCGTTGCAGTAGTCAAGTCTGCTTAAGATGATACTACGCACTACTTCTGGTCTGGCATGGGCCGGGAGCAGGGGAAGAATCTTCCGCATGGTGCGGAGCAACAACATACAGGTGGACACCGTTTTATTCACAAAGCCATCCAGTTGGAGATTGGGTTCGAGCATCACCCCTAGATTCCGAACGGAGTCTGCCGCCGCTACCGTACCCTGAAAAGAGGGGGGCCAGAAATCCTGTGGTAAAGGCCGGGAGATACGGTCCATCGAACAGTGCAACACCTCGGTCTTAGAGCTGTTGAACTGTAAGGAGTTGTTGCTCAACCATTCCGCCGTGGTGATCATACAATGGTGGAAGGTCTTCTGTGACACCGCATTCTTACCTTCAAAGGAGAAGATAAGCTGGGTGTCGTCGGCATAGTTGGTGACCGCAATGCCGAAAGATTTAATTAACTTGACCAAGGGGCAGAGGTAAAGATTGAAAAGGATGGGACTGATGGCCGATCCCTGAGGCACGCCCTGTTCGACCCTTTTGATGTTAGATTTAAAGGGTGGCAAGGCGACCACCTGGTGTCTGTCACCAAGGTAGGAGATCAGCCAGTCCAGGGCCAAGCCCGACACCCCAGCCTCCTCCAGCCTCCTGACCAAGATGGCATGGCTGACCGTGTCGAACGCTGCCGACATGTCGAGCAGCACTAAAAAGGCTGCTCGACCTTGGTCGGCGCGCGAACGAAGGTCATCCAAAACGGTCACCAGTGCCGACTCTGTCCCATGGGCTGGTCTGAAGCCAAACTGCGCCACGTCCAGACAAGCATTGGTCTCTAGGAAGTTGGACAGATGTTTTGTGGCCAGTTTCTCCAAGATTTTAATCGGAAAAGGAAGCAATGAGATGGGCCTATAGTTTGCTGGACACATAGGGTCCAGCGTTTCCTTCTTCAGAAGCGGGGAAACCACCTCAAGCTTCCAGCTGTCCGGGACCCGGGCGGAGGCCAGGGACTGGCAACAAATCGCATGGAGAGGAGGAAAGAGCTCGTCACTGAACAGTTTCCAAAATTTGTGCGGAAGTGGATCAAGGGGAGAGCCTGTGGATACTGCGTCCGCTAAAGCACAGAAATCCACCAAAGAAGGAAGGGGGAAACTATCAAGCCGGGCTTTCCCGGCCTCCACCTCCATAGAAAAAGGCGGTGCAACATGAGATGACAGATGGAGATTGGAATCTGACGGAGTACTCAGCTTGCTCAAGATGGTAGCGATCTTGTCCTCGAAGGCCTTTGCCAATGAGTCACACAGCTAATGAGAAGCTGGGATAGCAGTTGCGGCGCAGGCCGGCGTGACAAATCTTTAACGATTTTAAACAAGGCCTGAGATTTATTTGAGGCAGATAGTAATGTCTCCTCTAAGAACCTGGCTTTGGCGCATTTGATCTGCGCTTTATAGGCCGCCAGTTCTTGTTTGTAGAGAAGTTTATCAGAGTCAAGGTATTGCTTCCTCCAGACACGCTCAGCCCGCTTGCACTGAAGTTTGAGCTGAAGAAGATCCCTTGAGAACCAAGGCATGGCGAGTTTAGTTCTGTCCCGCGTTTTCCGCAGCGGAGACAGAGTGTCCAAGGAGACGATAATTTGCTGGCTAAGGAAATTATAACTGTTGTCCACACTGCCTCCCAACGTGAGGGCTCCAGAGAGCAAGTTTGGCAGGCATGCCTGCTTCAGGAGCCTGGACCATTGTCTGCCAAACTTGGTGGCTCCCAAACTACCGCTCTTAGTGTAGCCTGCTGGGAGCGATATGGAAATTGGACAAGAGCATGGTCCGTCCAGCATTGCAGTAGGATATTCCCAACGATTACCTGTCTTGTGTCTGCGAAGATCAAATCCAGGGCGTGGCCCTTTAGATGGGTCTGAGAAAGAACTAGCTGTCCAGATGGATGTTACAGCACGCTTGAGCCAGATATTTGAAAGCTGAGTTTGTCAGTCCGTCCGGCCACAGATTGAAATCACCTAACACCATAAATCTGGCGTGGGTGTTCGAAAGATCATAAATCAAGTCCGTGAGCTCGGTTACGGTAGACAGAGCACTGGCCGGGGGTCTATAGCACAACAATCCAGTGTATAAAACCCCACCATGTCCCTTCAAGGAGAATCCCAACAGCTCACATCCCGGGATTTCCTTAATTTCCAACTGGGAAAAGTCCAGTGACTCCCTGTATATCAGTCCTACTCCTCCTCCTCTAGCCCCAACACGAGGATTGTGTCTAATTTTGTATCCTGGAGGGCAAGCTTGCCCTAACTCCACCGCGCTGTCTACCCTGGTCCAGGTCTCTGTCATGAAGAGTGCATCTAGCTCATGATGTTCAATGAGTAGAGCTATCTCCGCATGATGCCTACTCAATGATCTCACATTAAGCAGGCCACAGGACAAGAGTTCCAGGCGCTTACTAATTGTGGGAGGCTGATGGTCAGAAGTAACACGAGGTTTCAGACTGAGGAGTTCATCGCTAGTGTAACTGATGCGGGAGGGGGACATAGGAGCAGCAAAACTGCCCGCCCGCGCGCCCTGTGTGCGAACGGGCGCAAACGGGCTTACCTCTGGCGCACCTCCGGCGCGCTGGGCCCACCATCCCTATTTAACACCGTGAAGCACGGGAGTCCGCCGATAAGGATCTACCTGAGCTTGAGGGGGTAACTCCTTAAATGCGATTCGGAGCGCGGGAGTCCGCCGATGCGAGCCTCTAGACCGCCAACCAAGATGGCGCCTAGTAAACGGCCCGTTCAAGATAACACATACCCAAGATGGCGGCTAACGCCGCGATGCAAGCCTAACAAACAGCCAAGCAGTCTAAATCCCGCAAAGTGCGGGTGCGTCCACTATTATTGTGCGGGTATGTCCTACGGCTGGTTGTATCCCCTGAATTATTTTATGTCAAAGGTGCCCGTGTGACAGCGCGATCGTGCGCAGTGTGCATTTGGCATTTCAATGCGCGCAATGAAATTTGTTTTATTTATTTATTTTAGTTTACTACCCACCGCCCCACCGCCCCGTGGAACTCCCCCCACGGGCCGGTACTTGGCACACACAAAGCAACGGAAACTCTGCCAGGGAATAAGAATACAAATTCTCAGCTCGACCAACTGTCTCTGCTGACAGGGCACAAGTGAACACAACACTCAAGGTCATTGACTCCCTAATTGAAGAAGTTGAAACACTTTTGGGAAGGGGACAAAGGGAAAAAGCCTGAGCCAGGTAAAGTGGCAGACAAAGTTGCCACCATATTTACTAGAAAACGAAGCCCTTGGGACTTAACGTCTCTTCACCTTGCGCTGACGCTTTGCTACGTGTCTGATGCCTGGATGCTATCTCTAACACTATTGTCAACACTAATTCCACCAGCCCCAATCCTACGGCATAGGCTCCTTCACTTTCATGCTCAAATATATACTTTATCATTGCGGCCCCTCAACCAACCATTGGTCTGGACTAGGGAGCTGTGAAGATGAGAGAAACAGGGGGGAAAAACAACAGCAACAAACCTCATTATGGGCTGTGGTCTGTACACTCCACTATTACTGCCCCTCATACCACTCAGCTGTTGCAAAAGACCCTATCATCCGCTTCTACCAGGCCACTGGCTGTTGTGGCTGACTCTAGGTATTCAGCTATGGCCTTAGGAGAGAAGGTAATAGTGGGACCTTTTTCTTAGACGTTAACTACAGGAGGCACATCAAGGAGGGTGCGAGAGGCTCTGACCGGTAGCCCAGGTTGTGTCTATATGATAAGGTCCCAAAATTGGTCCATGGGATGAGAGAGGATGAGGATTCTTTAATAAAAAAGTGCATCCATCAGATAAGGTCTGTGCGCACTTGTTATACTATAGTACGCTTAGACATTATGGGTGCTAGAAGACTTCACAATTCATCAATCCAAGAGGGTATTCTTGACTATATCGAGATAAGCTTGAAGCATACCCACATGGTTGAAGTGTTAGGGGGCCTTGAACTACGTAACAATCTTCCAATTGGCACCTTAATGTGGTTCAAACTTAGCCCACCTTCCTCTAACACCTCTCAAATATCTCTCTATCCCACACTACCTAAACCAAAGGAGGACATTGACTGGGAATTAGGGGTCACCTATACCTGTTGGGGGAGGGGCGCACCCAGTCACAAATGAGGCAAGACTGTGCAAAACTGATCATAAGTGGTTGGCCCCAATTTACATACATCACTTAGTGGTGACCCTGATTTCAAATCAGAAAGCAAACCAAGAACCCAAATATTTTTGACATCTTGTCTTTGGTGATCCCGGACGGGGCACGTTCAATCATCCATTTGATATATGCCTTCTCCAAGAAACCTGGAGTCTTGATCCAGTTTATAGGTCTGGCTATGTTAACTTCTTTGTTCCTGCCTCTCACAACAGGAAGGGACGGTCTACCTGTGTACTTCACTCAATGTTAAAATGTGCCCACTTGCCGTAGCCTTTCATAATATTCAAGGGATAACTATCACAGGGGAGGATTCTTGCATGCTCTGTAACCATGGGGTTAGAGGGGGAGGTGAAACACATTAAAAATTCATTGCACACAGGGAACAATTCAAAACACCTGATTCCATAATTATTGGAGGCAATTTCAATATCACTTCTGAGACTCTTGACAACAGTGGTTTCTCCCTCACAGAGGTAGAAGACGAATAATGGGGTATCCCCCCATTCGCTATTGCACCTGTTAAGCGGTGGTCAGTCTCAGAATATCAGCTATTACCATTTACTTTATCTTATGGTCTGAGGGCGTGTATCTGCCGTACATCATCTGATTTACAAGCATCCCATAATTTCAATCACCCTGGACAATTCAGTAGGATTGGCTACACATTGATCGCTCTCCCACTTTGCAGTTTTGTAATGGACATGAAGGAGTCACCAGGAGTGAAAGTGACAACGCCAGTCACTGTTCCTTGAATAGTATAATTAACCATTCGGAGGAGTTTCAACTTTCACTCTCTACAGCCCTAAATCCATATAACAATAGATGCAGGAAAAATGGGCCAGAATAGAGGTCCATCCAGACCTTAGGGCTAAAATGAACAGGGCAATGCAAGACGCAGAATCTGACAAAGATAGTTTTGTGCTACCACAGGACAGAAATTCTGTGATCACTTCTATACATGAGAAGTTGTTAATACTGTAGGTGAATGCTTTATGCCGAACCATTTGTATGGCCCAATGGTAGTGAAATCTGGTCATAGGTGGTTTAACAAGGAATGCAGTCGAGTAAAAAATTAGCTACATCAAACCCTGGAGTGCTCTAGCGCGGATCTCACTGGAGTCAAAAGGAAGCAATACAAACTCGTCAAGATAAAAAGCTCAAAACAATAGGGACTCACAGATCTGAGAAGACCTTTATGAGGCAGTAATATCTAAGGATTCCCGGAAGTTCGGGCGGTTTGTGGCAAACAGGGGACAGAGTGCCTCAAACCCCCTATCTATCCTGAGTCCTGGGCCAAACATGTCTCCAATCTCTATAGCCCTCTCCTGGTGATGGCTGTGTATGACTGGGTCCCCATATGTACCTACCTCACCCTTAACCATTGAGGTCAATAAAACCGCTAGAGGAATCAAAGGCATTGTCGAGGTTAACGCTGAAGGGCATGGCGGTGTTCCTGGGGATCTCTTTTTATCGGACATAGAGAACTGGGCCCTATGCTTAAATAAACTATCCTACGCTATACTGGGGGGGATGACATCCCTTGCAGCTGGAAAGCGCCAGAGATTGTCACAGTTTACATAAAGGGCCCAAGTGATTCTCCTCTAAATTACGAACCAATAAGTCTCATTGATGTCACCCAGGTCTTCTGTAGGCAGATTTTGAACAATTAGGACCTCTGGATAGAGGAACACCAAACTTTATTGAACATGCAAACAGGGTTTAGGAGGCAGATAAATACAATAGACCACATCTTTAGGCTCCTGACTATCTAGTGGAAAATGGTTGTCCTCCGAAGTCACACCAATACTTAGTATTTGACTTTGTTCCCCGACAAAAATTTTGGAAGGTTCTGAAGCTAGATGACGTCCCCACTAACTTGCTGGACATTCTTATGCATCTACATCATGACATATATGCCAAGTACTCTGGGGCACTAGGTGTGAGTTAACAAAAAGCATAGGAATACAGAAAGGCTTACGCCAGGGATGCATACTTGCCCTAAACACTATTCTCTCTTTTTCTCAATGATTTGATTGACCAACTTGAGGGCTGTGAGAGGGACACCCCAAAGATTGCGGGCAGGAAGATCCCTCTGCTTCCTTTCAGACATGACACCTTGCTGGTGTCCAAAACTCTGGCTGGCCTACAAATCTTGGTGGAAAGATGTGTGGCCTTTTGCGCCAACCAAGGGCTGGAGATAAATATCTCAAATACGAAATTCATGACCATCAACCCTCACAGATCATACTGAGGCTCTATCATGCTTGAAGGAAACACCTTAGACAGGGTCACAGTGTTTGATTATCTTGGAATCAAACTAAGCTGTAACATGGTAGGGCCCTCTTTAGGGAAAAAAGATCTCAGGTAAATCTACACAAAAGCACCTGTATTTCCCATGCGCTGGGACATGGTCATTAAACTGATAACCCATAAGCCCGGCTAAGACCACTACCATACTGGTATAGGTTAAAGTACACCCTGGCCCTAGAAGAGTCTTATGAAGCCTTCAAGGTAATAGTGACGTTAGGTGGGGTCAGGCCAGCAACTCGAACCAAGTTTCCCTCATTAGTGAATTTCTTAGCATCAAACCACATACTGTGTTTGAACCCTTTCTCGATTATATACTTACCCCAGATGCCAGACATTTGTATCTTAAATTTCGGCTGAGCACATTACCACTTCAGTCTTTCTGCTCTAAATGGAAATCCAAAGCTGACCCGAGCAATATATGTTCAGTGTGCCTGCAAGCTGAAGAAACTCGTTTACACCCTGGATATGAACGCCAGAGGAAGAGCTAGATTCCCCCGATTTGTAGACAGCTTAGGTGTAGGCAGTGTTTTGTAGCGCTTAGGCTGTTACGCCCAGAGACAAAAGAGCCGGTTGTATGTGCCATTGACAAATATCTTCACTGGTGTATCAGAGTCAAAGCGCTAGAGTAATTTCTTGGCTTATGTGGGGCTGCTTCCTCATCATTTCCCTTTAGAAGTTTTAGGGGCACATGCATCAAAGTAGGCTTTTTTACGAGTCCTTAATTGCGATTATTAAGGAATCGCAATTAGGGACTCTCAAAAGCCTATGCATGTAGAAATCGCTATTATAACAGTGATTTCTAAACATTCCTTAATTACGACTCGCAAATTGCGAGGCGCAATTAAGGAATGGCTTCCCAGTCATTCCTATGGGCCTACAGGCCCATAGGAATGAATGGGAAATTGCATGCGCAATTTGCGAGTACTAATAGGTACTCACATATTGCGCATGCAATTCCAAGGGTGCAGAGGTGTCAAAATGACACCTTGTTGCACCCCTGACATTGTGATGTGCACCCATGTTGCGCACACACGTGCCCCAAGGGCATGTGTGTGTGTAACCTAAAGCCTTGAAAAATGCACTTTAGTGCATTTTTCAAGGTTGTTGCATAATACAGACCAGAGTAATTTCTATGTATTTTGCGATCCCAAATAGCCAATTCGCTATTTTTGATGAGGACATGCATTGCATTTAAGGACTCGCAAATTGCAATTCCTTAAATGCAATCATAATTTAAGAAATCACAATATATTCAGATTTCTTAAATTGCGAGTGCCTCACACCTTGATGCATCGCAAAAGCCCTTTTTGCGGGCGCAAACGGGCCATTTTTGAAAATCGCACTGTTTGCTCTCGCAAAACAGGTTGATGCATGTGCCTGTTAATACCTTATCAGTAGTCTTTTTACATCGACACTTTATATCTGTGTCGACTATTAATAAATCCCACTGTGAATTTAAACTGCAATATCCCAAGTCTTTTACCTAGGACATGTGTTATCCAGGTTCCGGTATGTAGGCTCCAGATTTAAATGCATATGAATGCATATGAGTGTATTGTTAGTCACCTGTACGTCTTGCACAATGTTATCTTATTCTGTGGACTATTTCTCTCTCTCTACATCATGAGAATTCACATAAACCCCAGCATATTGTCCTTGCAATTATCATGAATGTTTTCAGTTTCTTCTTAAAAGCTTACTTTGTATTTTATATTTGATCTTTTATTTTGTTGGATGATTTTATAGGATTTTATATTTATTTGATTTTATCCAATTGTGATATGGAAATTTATTACATTCTGATCGTTGATTTTATAACTTGACTGAATACTTTATCACCTTTTATTTTGTTTGTCTGTGTTGTTATGTGTACTTTTGTAGTCTTTGCAAACCGAATAAAGTTTTTTGACTGACTGATTTTCCAATGTGTAGTCTTTCACACTTGGTGAGTGAGGATAGCACATTTGAGATTAAGAAGTCACGCAGAGTCTGGCGTGCAACACCCATTGGGCTCACGGGGCTTCAGCCCCCCCCCCCCCCCCGTCGTGTGTGTCAGCCCGGGCTGACACGTATTCGCGGGCTGGCGAGCATCTAATTACAGCCGTACCCGAGTACTTAACAGGTCTTTAAAAGACCATTAATTGTAAATGAGGCTTTTGTTGTGTTCACCCATACTTACAGCCACTCTGTCTGTATTTTTCAGCCAAAGCCCCCCCCCCCACCCCGATATTTGGCCGCCCGCCTGCGCAGAGATGATCCACTCTGGCACCTTACATACTCAAACCCCACTTTTTCATGATGGCACTAAAAAAAAGATCTTGGGACAGGTTCTCTGCCCTGGGTGCCAAACCATCTGGTCTAGCTAACCATGATCAGTCTTCATTAGGACCGTTCTTGGGTTCTTTTTTCCCTGGTTTCTAGTAATTGTATAGACCTCTCTTCATTTCATGTTGTTATTCTAGCTTATCTGTTGTTTCTGTTTCTGTTGCTTCAAGTAAATAATTAGGCAGTGATTAAATTCCTACTCTTCTAATTTCACAATCAAACTCCATTTTTTATTAGTCTTCCAGATATGCTCTTTAACTGACATGATATCTATACCATATTTATGATTATCCTTCATTGAATTAATGATTGCTACGGTTATAGTCTTCGAATAAAAATAAAGTATTGTTTTATTTATAACTATTTCTCATGCAGTATTTCTGTCAAATAATGCTGAATCAAGATCGCTCGGCTTTACCCCATCTAAAGGGAATATCAGATGTACAATTTTAAGTATTCTTCTATGCAAAGGAGAATGTTTTTTCCATATTAAAGATTTCCCAAATATTAGGGCCTTTGGAATAAAGAGTTAGGGATTTGATGGGGCACAGTTTTCCACCTGTTCCTACGTTCCATTTTCTATGTTTTCACCATCGTTCATATTGAGTTTTACCTCATTCTTGAACTCCGAATTGCATTCCCTCCTCAGTGTAATCTCTATGTCATCTGTCTCTTGACTGAATCTATAGTCTTATTTTTAAGTGTTCTCTCAGAGGGCCTCCTAATATTTAGGCTTTCTAAATCAGCAGTAAAATCTGCGAATATAGTTTATGTTGCTAGAGATGTAATAAGTAGAGTTTCTTTGTAGCTAACTGTAATATTATTCAGATGTTGCGTTGACTTAGGTTAGGCTCTGCATGTAATACTTCACTTCAGCTTTAAAAAAGGAGAAGATGATTCTCTGACTAGATTGATTTGTTTTATTACATCACTATCTCTATTGTTATTATTTACCCGAGAGTTCTCTGTGGTGTGGAAAATGTTTAGGCCACAGGCAAGTGATGATACACTTATTGGAGTGATATCTACTCTTAAATGGATTTTTTTCACTGTCCTTTTCTTGTTATCATTTGTTCTTTTTACACTTTTTTTGTATTTTTTATACACAAAATGTAACCATGACAGAACCATATTGACCTGTTAGGCACTAAGGAGCTTTAATTAGACAGTGATTCTCTCTCTCCCCCTCCCTCCACCGCCCCTGAATTCTAGAGGAAGTAGTTATCTCCCCTATCAAATATAAAACAACTGATCTCATTCCACAGCCACACAAGGGAAACATCCTTCATAATGCAGCATTAACCGCACAGCTTTTACCACACATCAGTGGCGGTTGCTAAAGAACAGGGGTAGTCGGGCCACCACCTCTCCTCCGTCCTTTTCACTTCCTACTGATTCCCTGAAGCCGAAGCTCCCAGGCTCCGCTAAACCAATCACGACGCTGCTGTCACAAGCATGACAGCAGTGTTGTGATTGGTCTGAGTGGCCTGTTTGGCCACTCAGGCAGTGCCTGGGAACCTTGGGACAGTTCTCCACCCAGCTGTGCAACACAACCGGGTGGAGAAATGGTCAGTGCGTATGACGGTTCGGCCGGCTAAACCGCCATGTGCACTTAGTAGTGCCCAAACCATTGCTCCTCCTGTGAACCAGCCCAGCCCCACCCCATCCCAACCTGGCTCTGTGCAGAAAAATAAAATGATAATAACAACGTTATCATTTTCTTTTTCCTTGTTGCACTGCTCTGAGAGCAGTGGATGACGCTCCTCTGCCTTAGCTGAGGTGCCGCTGCTCCCACACATGCTTTTTTTGGTGCATCTACAACTCATACATTTACTATGCATGGTAAATCTAGCTAATGTAAAGTGTGTGTGTGTGTGTGTGTGTGTGTGGTTGTGTGCGTGCATGCGTGTGTGTGTGCGTGTGTGTGTGTATATATGTATACATTTAAGGGTTATGGGGTGTGTAGGAGTATAAGGTGGTAAGGGTATTTTTAGGGTTTACGGTAAGGGTATTTTTAGGGTTTGGGTGGGTAAGGGTGTTGGGTTATAAGGGTAATTTTAGGTTTAGGGGTGACTAAGTGTATTGAGTTGTAAGGGTGTTTTTAGGGTTATGGGGTAGGTAAGCAAATTGGGTGGAAAAAGTATTTTTCAGGTTTAGGGATGGGTAAGGGTATTGAGTTGTAAGGGTATTTTCTGTGTTCAGGGATGGGTAAGGGTATTGGGTTTTAAGGGTATTTTTAGGGTTTACGGGTGGGTAGGAGTATAGCTTGGTATGGGTATTTTAAGGCCAGGTAAGGGTTTGGGGTGATTATGATATATTTACCGATTAGTGGTGGTTCAGAGAATTGGGTTGTAAGAGGTTTTCTAGGGATTAGGAGTGAGTAGGGATGTTGGGTGGAAAGGGTATTTTTAGGTTTTGGGGGGGTGATAAGGGTATGTTAGGGTTTTGGGGTCGGTTGGGACATAGGGTGATAAGGGTAATTAGTTGAGGGGGTTTTAGGGTGCATCGGGGCATAAGGTGGTAAGGGTAATTAGTAAAGGGAGGGTTCCCCTCAAATAAAAATACTTTTTTTTATCAGGGTTTAAGAGGTCTTCCCTCAAAAAATGTCAAATACACATATATACACAGACACACACACATACATACATATATATACATACATATATGTATATATATATATGACAAATAATTCCCCAATCTCCTGTGATTGAAGAGCTGGCACTCGTAATCATGGGTATTCTCCCGTTTATTGCATGGTTACAATCCACACACGGACACCACAGGGACACGTTTCGGAAGTCTTGCTGCCTTTCTCGACCTGTCATGCGCCATATTGGTACCTCTTTTAAAGCTTACATTCATAAAAATAGAAAATGCCCTTTTGACATTACGAGGGTATGCATTTGTATTTGGTAGTAATGCATACTAATATGGCGCCAGTTTACGGCAATGGGGATTTGGGGGGGCAGCCGACCAGCGGGAGGCTTGCCCTCACGGGATGTTTGGGGCCGGTAGGAGGGGAGGGGGTTGCAGGACGGACAGGAAGGGATTTTTGGGCTGTTTGGGCTGGGGGTTGGCTGTTGGGCTCCTTTTGGGCTGCTTTTGGGCTGGGGGGACGATATAGAGGTGTTTCGTGTGTCACTGTCCACCATTTTTTGGTACAGTGACACAGCAGGCAGTTGGGGACGTTTTTTTGTGTTTTGTGTGGCGGGATCGGTACTGGTGGGTCACCCGGGGCGTCGTGGATGACAGCGGTGTTGCGCAGGTTACAGGAGTATTGTAGTAGACTGTGCGGTGCGGACGTTGCGGAGTAATGGCGGCGCTTGGGGACCCCCGCGTCAAGGAGGCTCTGAGGCTGCTGCAGGAGGCGGGCCGCATGGACCTGGTGCGGCCCGACCTCCAGGTAAGGCCACCGCGGTGCGCCGCCCAACGGCGCCGCGGCAGCAGTTATAGCGTGTGGGCCTCCGCGGTCCCGGCCGCGGAAGGCCCCGGGAGGTGGGAGAGGTGGGAGGGATGCAGGAGGGGGAAGCTGGCGGGGCAAGGGCGCAAGGCGCGGGAAGCCACGGAGTGGGGGAGGGTGTCTGGAGGGCAGCAGGTACGCCCAGTGTTGCACTTTGTGGGTGGGGTTGGGGAGCAGGGGGGGAGGGTGGAGACGGCAGCGTGGTACCTGGCAGGGGGATGGGGGCCACAGGAGTGGTCGGGGGCGCCTGGAGTGGTAGATGCAGTGGGGGATGGGGAGGGCCATGGGAGGGGTGCGGGGGCGGTTCTGAGGTTGGAAGGTGGTGGGGAGGGGAGGGGAGCGGGGGCAGGTTAGGAGGCGGGGGGCGGGGTCCCCCTTATTAATAGAGGAGTCACACATGGAGGAGGAAGGGGGCGGGGAGGGGGGCAGAGGAGGGAGGGGGGCAAGGAGGCACGGAGACTGAGCTAGATTGAGGATCTTCGTCTGGGGAGGGGGCGAGCGTGGTGGGCCCGAGCAGGTCTCTGTCCCCGGGGAGGGGGAGGGAGAGGGGGGGGAAGGAGTGGAGGGGGGTGGGGCGCTGAGGGGACGGGCAGTAGAGTGCGGAGGCGGCGGGGGGGACCTGGCTGGGGGGCGGGGCCGGGGAAGAGGCGGAGGGGAGGGTGGCGACTGGGGGTGGGGGAGCGGGATGGGGTCCGGGGGTGGGGCAGGGGCACAGGGGCCGGAGTGGGGGGAGGGGTGGGGCTGGGGGGAGGGGTCGGGGGTGGGGCGGAGGCTGGGGGCAACTGGCGTGGCGGGCGGGTCACTCTGCGTGGTGGGGGCGAGGGGCACAGCGGGGTTGGGGCGAGAGCGGCACGTGGGGGGGACAAGAAGGGCCTTTCTTACCCGGCATGCTGGACTCCACTTTTCGTCATTGGCACAACATGTTGGCGAGGGGCTTGGGTGAGCAGCATACGGCTCCGTTCCACCGAGGGGATGGGCCGGCTCTGCCTGGTACGGGCGGTCGCGCTCCAACGTGGGACATGGCATGGGACGGCTTTGGGCGGCGACACGACATGCCACTGCCAGCCCCCCCCGAAGGGTCACATCGGCCGCCGGGGGTACGAGAGTACTTGCAGCTCCGATCTCTTTGAATGTTGGTGCGAGTGTGGCGGCGGAGGGGGAGAGTGCGTGGACTGGGTGGATTCGATGCGGGTGTGCAGGGAGAAGGCGGGATTGAGCCGGCTGGAGTCCATGGGGGACGGCCGGGGGCCACAGGATGTTGGTGATGGAGATACGGGAGGGGGGATCTAGTAACGTTGTTGGCAGTGTGTTACAGGTCTGGCCACAGCAAGATGCGCCAAGGGTGACGGCCCCTTCAGCTCCACTGGTTAGGCGGCAGGTTCCAACTCGGACGCCCACCTTCACGCCAGGTACGGTTGGAGATGGAGTGGGGAGTGGTGCGGGCAAGAGGCACTGTGTGGAGGTGTCGGTGGGGACGGATTCTCGGGGGGATGATGGACGGCTGGTGAAAGGCGGTATGTTAAGGACATCGGGGTAGGTACGGATGGCAGGGCGCCGGCGAGCGCGGTCGGGTCGGGCGCTGCCGGGGGGACGGCGTCGGGGGGCGCGGTGGCAGGGGCGGCCGTGGCGGGGAGTAAGGAGAGTTGCGTAGTGCCGGTGCGGAAGCTGCCATACATGGGGGTAACCAAGCCGCTGGGGGCGCACTTGTCGGTGGCGACGAGGGAGAAGATCTGGAAGGGAGAGTACATCGACATTTTAAAGTTGTTGCATAGGGAATTGACTTCGAAGGAGGGGTCCAAGGAGGAGGAACAGGAGTTAGCTCGGCGCCCCAAGGTCCCGCTAACGATTGATAACTGGTCAGCGGCTTTCCTGATCTACGCTAGCGTATACTGTGAAAAATTCCCGGATCGGTCCATCGCGCTTTTCAAGTACATTGACGTGGTGCGGAGGGCGCAGGTGACGTACGGGGGGTACGCCTGGTCCCACTATGACGAAGAATTCCAGGCGCGAATGTCGACCGACCCTGAGGCAAAGTGGGGGAGCTGGATTCTGATCTTTACCAGCAGACAATGGGGGGTGCCAAGTTCAGTCGCACAGTGTACACGGCCAGCGGTTTGCCGCTCGTGCCGGCCCCCTTTTCTGCCCGCCCACCCGAGGGGGGGTGGGGCAGGGGGAGCCCACCGGCCACGGTACAACCGGGGCCTGCTGGGACTTCAACAGGGGGGCGTGTGGCCGCCAGGTGTGTCGTTTCCGGCACGAGTGCTCCAAATTTGGGCACCGACACCCAGTGGTACGCTGCTGGGGGGTCGTGGGGCCGCCAGGACAGCAGCCTGAACAAGGTGGGGTGCAGGGCGGAGGGCCACAGAGCGGGGGGAAGGGAGGTGGCTGGGGGGGCTGGGGCTTTGGGAAAAGGCTTGTACGCCGGTTAGATTGGCACGGATGGAGCCATGGCTAGCGGCGTCTCCGCGGGCCGACGATGCGGCTGTGTTGCGACGGGGGTTTTGGGATGGTTTTCGGCTGGGCTATGAGGGTCCACGGATTGCGGGCTGGGCGGACAATCTAAAATCGGTGCAGGCCCACAGAGGTATTGTGAGAGAGAAGCTGTTTAAGGAGGTCAAGGAGGGCCGGATGGTGGGCCCATTCGCGGAACCGCCGCTGCCGGGGTTGATTATATCCCCGATAGGGCTGGTGCCCAAGAAGGAGCAGGGGCAATTCTGGCTAATTCAACATCTGTCATGGCCGGCTGGTGGGTCAGTGAACGAATTCATCGCGTCGGATTTGGCGTCGGTGTCATACTCGTCAGTGGATGTGGTGCGAAGGCTCGTGTCAGGGGGGGGCAGGGACGCCATGATGGCGAAGTGCGACATTAAGTCGGCGTTCCGTTTGCTCCCGGTACACCCTGAGGACCACCAGTTACTGGGGATCCAGTTTGACGGTGTCATTTTTGTGGATAAGGCGCTGTCGATGGGGTGTTCCATCTCATGCGCACTTTTTGAGCGCTTCAGTTCCTTTTTGCAGTCGGTTTTTTCCACGCGCACAGGCTCTGAGATGGTGACGCACTATCTGGATGACTTCTTTCTGGTTGGGCGACCCGGTGCGACAGACTGCCAGCGGCTGCTGGACAGTTTGGCGGGGATGATGGAGGAATTTGGGGTCCCCCTGGCGCCTGAGAAGACGCACGGTCCCAGTACGGTGTTGTCATTTCTCGGTATAGAGCTCGACTCTGCGGCCATGGAAGAGCGCCTGCCGGAGGAAAAGAGGTCGGCTATGTTGTCATTGGTGGGCGACATGCTAGGAAAGCAGAAGGTGTTTGTTCGGGAGGTGCAGGTGCTTTTGGGGCACCTTAATTTTGCATGTCGCGTGGTGCGAGCGGGTCGTACATTCTGCCGGCGGTTGGGTTTGGCGCTGTCGGGCTCGGCTCTTCCCCATCACCATGTGCGTCTCTCGGCGGGGGTGAAGGAGGATTTGCGGATGTGTCGGGTTTTCCTGGAACGTTTCAATGGTGTGCCAATGGCGCCGGCGGAGGACTGGGAGTGGGACGTGACGATGTACTCCGATGCGGCGGGGGTCGGCGGTTTTGCACTGTACTGGGACGGGAGATGGTGCGCGGAGCAATGGACGCCTCATTGGCAGGCGGGGGGACGGAGCATTGCCTTTCAGGAGTTGTTCCCTTTGTTGGTGGCAGTCTCGGTGTGGGCGGCGGAGCTGGCGCACAAGCGGGTGTTGTTCCGGGTGGATAACATGTCGGTGGTGCATGTGGTAAACAGGCAGTCGGCGCGGGACCCCCAGGTGTTGATGCTGACGAGAGTTTTTGTGCTGCGCTGTTTGGAGAATGACATTATGTTTCACGCGCGCCATGTCCCGGGAGTGGACAATGACATTGCGGATGTTTTGTCTCGTTCACAGTGGCAGAGGTTCCATGGGCTAGCCACGGCCGCGGAGATGGTCAAGACGCCGGTCCCGGGGGAGCTCTGGTCGGTGGGAGACGCCAGGTCGTTCAGCTGGTGAGGGCGTCGGTGGCCGCGTCCACGTGGAAGACGTACACACAGGCGTGGGAGGAGTTTCGGCGCTCTGGTGCGGTAAGGCGGGGGGATCCCTGGCGGCGGGAGGAGCAAGTGGTGAGATTCATGTTGAGCTTGATGGACAGAGGTTTGTCGCGGGTTACGATTGCGGGTAAGCTGGCTGCAGTGGCGTTCATGGGGAAGTTGTAGTAGGGGTATCCCCCGTCGGCGGGTGAGTTGGGGACTCGTCTACTGGAGGGCTGGGCGAGGGAGAAGGGAGCGGGCGTGGCACGGCGTCGCCCGATCACGGGGGTTTTACTGGTGGTCTTGATTGCTGCGTTGCCGTCGGTGTGCCGAGGCGGGGAGGAGACGGCGTTGTTTTCTATACTCATGTCCTGGCTGTTATTTGAAGTGTTTCGGGTGTCGGAGCTGGTGGGGGTGAAAGGGGGGCGGGGTCTCCTGTGGGAGGACGTGGAGATGCGGGCCCGGGAAGTGGCGGTGCACTTGCGATGCTCAAAGACGGACAAAGGGGGGTGGGGACGTGGGTGGTGTTGGGACCTGGAGGTCAGGAAGGGGTGTGTCCGGCGATGTGGGGTCGGCAGCTGGCGGCGGGGCGGAGTGCGACAGGTCTCGAGGTCTTTGGTCGGAAGGAAGGCGGCAGGGTGACAGCGAATCAGGTTTTGTGGGTTCTGCGGCACGCCCTGTGGAATATGGGTGAGGACCCGAAGGCGTTTGGAACGCATTAGTTTCGAATCGGAGCGGCGACGGAGGCAGCGCGGTGTGGCTGGGGGACTGATGAAATCAAGCGGCTGGGGCGGTGGAAGTCGGATTGCTACAGGCGATATGTCAGGATGCGGGGGGTGGAGGGGACGATTTGAGCCTTTATGTTTCACCCTCTCATATGTGTGTCTTTTCAGGTGCTGTGGCGGGGCCGGAGGCGGCGCTGCTGAACATTTACATTGTGGGACACTCATTTGTCAAGCGGGCTGAGAGGGCTGAATGGGACGCTCACCGGAAGCTGAACTTGGAGTTGGATGAAAGATTGTTTCGGTGTCATTGGCGAGTAAAAGGGGGGATGCGTTGGCACGAGTTGATGCCCGTACTGAATAATGTGGTCAGGGGGGGGTATGCCCGGATGTTTTAGTTATCCACCTGGGAGAAAATGACCTAGTGCAATGTAAGGGTTTGGCACTGGTCAAACAGATGAAACGAGATCTGTTGGAGGTTAAGCGGCATTGGTCAGGGTGTCATGTGATTTGGTCGGACTTTATTCCCAGGTGGTGTTGGAGGGGTGCTGAGTGCCCGGGTGCTATTGACAGGACGAGGAGAAAGATCAACAGGGAGATGAAGGATTTTTGTGCCAGGGAGGGGATACGCAGGATGGAGCATCCCGAGCTTAGGTACGGGGCGGTGTATTTCTTTAGGGAGGATGGAGTTCACCTTTCAAGGTATGGGATGGAACTCTATATTGTGCCGTTGAAGGAGGCACTAGATGCAGCTTTGGGGGTGAGCAGGTACCCGAGGAGATTAGAGTCCTAGGGGGGGTCAAAAGACGCTAATGCGGCTTTCGAGTGGTGCTTTCCTAGTTAAAAGGAGGTAGTTGGGGGTATTGTAAGAGGTCTGGGTTGGCTTTTGACAGGCGGTGGGGGACACTGAGGTCTTTTGCAGTTGTAGGCAGGGGGGGGGTATGTTGCGCCGGGATGTTATATGAGGTTGTGTGAGCTTTGCAATGTGGGGATCCATTTAGGGGTGGTGGGGGGGTTGTTAGGCATTCAGCTTATTTAGTGAGACATAGTTTTGTGCGGCAAAGGCCAAGGTTGGGAGTAGGCAGGGTGCACCTGATTCCAATAAAACGACCTTTATCACACTATTTCTGTGTCCGTGTCAGTGCTCCCCCCCCCTCCTACTGGTGGGCCCCAATTTGGATCTAGATGTTGAGACTGGTGTGCCCCCTTTGAAGGACTATGGCAATGGAGAAGAGGAGAAAGCGTATGTGGAGGGGAAGGTTCAAACGCTGGGAGCAGGTTCTCCCGTGGCGGGGACTGGAAACTATCTGCTTAAATGCACATCCTCACCCAGGTATAACAAAGGAGCTGAGCACCGCAAGGCCCTGGCAGAGGAAGCGGTGGTATCATGGGACCTTACTACTGTTTATATAAACTGTTTACTCTAAACGCACGGATTGAAGTTCCAGCAGCAGAAAGTAGCCACTGAAAGTCCTCTTCCCTGATATTTGAATATTTTTTACTGTACAAGCTACGTTTTTCAAGTGAATCAGTGAAATGCACATGGATATGGAAGTACAGGGAAGGAGCCGATGACAAGGATGAGGCGACTGCGCTGGAAAGAACTTTGTCTAAATAGACAGAAAATGCGTGACTGTTTTATTTTTGTTTTTTTAAATTCCTGGACTCTTATGACCCGCCATAAACAAGAACAACTTGACACCAGCCTGAGTACTGCATGCCCCCTTGTATGGAGCCGAGACAAAAACAAGGGTAACGAACTTCTTGTATCTTTTATTTCTCACTTTCTCCTTGCCTCTTTCCTTTCCCCTTCACACCTCGTCCCCACCCTATAAGGGGACAGTTGGATAAGGGGAACAGCCTAGCATGTATACATCTGTAAATTAGAGCTACACGACCCAAACAAGCCTGGGCAGAAACCCTGGAACGAGCTATCCATTAAAAGTGTATGTTGTATGTCTTATATGTATGTGTACGTGTATGTAAAAAACTATAAAAATGTACTGAAATAAAAATTCCTGGACTCTTATGACCCGCCATAAACAAGAACAACTTGACACCAGCCTGAGTACTGCATGCCCCCTTGTATGGAGCCGAGACAAAAACAAGGGTAACAAACTTCTTGTATCTTTTACTTCTCACTTTCTCCTTGCCTCTTTCCTTTCCCCTTCACACCGCCACCCCACCCTATAAGGGGACAGTTGGATAAGGGGAACAGCCTAGCATGTATATATCTGTAAAGTAGAGCTACACGACCCAAACGAGCCTGGGCAGAAACCCTGGAACGAGCTATCCATTAAAAGTGTATGTTGTATGTCTTATATGTATGTGTACGTGTATGTAAAAAACTATAAAAATTTACTGAAATAAAAAAAAAAGAGACATGATTAAAATGCCGTTTTTTAACCCTGTAGAAATCCAGTCCGGGTTTTGCAAATAAAGTATAAATGTATGAACCTTGTAGCACTCGTATTTGCAGGTTTTTGCTCAGTTGTGATCCTTTTCCAAGTAATTGTAGTTTGCAGCATGTATGTATACAGTTACTATTTTCCCAAATACAAATGCATACCGTCGTAATGTCGAAAGGGCATTTTCTATTTTTATGAATGTAAGCTTTAAAAGAGGTACCAATATGGCGCATAACAGGTCGAGAAAGGCAGCAGGACTGCCGAAACACTTCCCTGTGGTGTCCGTCCGTGTGTGGATTGTAACCATGCAATAAACGGGAGAATACCTATGATTACAGGTGCCGGCTCTTCAATCACAGGAGATTGGGGAATTATTTTTCTTACATTTTAGCGGTAGCACCACCAGCAATCAGGCAGCACGTTGATTCCTCAGTGACATTATTGCTTTTTTATATTATAACTTTATGGGGATCAGTCCCCTTTTTCCTTCTTTTTGTCTTTGCTTTTATACTATTTTCTAGGGTGGAATACAAGTCAATACTGTACAACTGATGAATCAATCAATCATCTTATAAAGTGTGACTACTCACCCATCAGGGTCTCAAGGTGCTGGGTGGGATGGTGGGGAGAGGAGAGGAGGGGAGGCTGGGTCTGCGGTTAAGTCAAAGAGCCAGGTCTTTAGGTCCTTCCTGAATTGCGGCAGTGATGGTGATTGTCTGAGGTGCAGAAGCCGGGAGTTCCTGGTCTTCACAGGGAGGTAGGAAAAGGATCTTCCTCCAACATGGTCTTGTGGATCTGTGAGATGGTGGCCTGGGCCAGTTGGGCAAAGCGGAGATGTCTGGTGGGAGTGGTGAAAGAGAAGGGGTGGTTGAGGTATGCAGGTCCGGTGTTGTGGAGGGCTTTGTAGGCATGTGTGAGAAGCTTGAAGGTGTTTCTCTTTTTGACCGGTACTCTCAGGTTGCAGGTGATGTGGTTGCGGCGTGGGATGTTCAGGATGAGTCTGGCGGAGTAGTTCTAGACAGTATGCAGTTTTTTTTAGAGTTTCTGGGTGGTGCCGGCATACAGTGCATTGCCGTAGTCGAGTCTGTTGCTGACAAGTGCATTGGTGACCGTTTTCCCGAACTCAGTGGGGATTCACTTGTAGATCTTACGAAGGAGGTAGAGTGTGTGGAAGTAGGAGGATGAGATGGCATTGATTTGGCAGTTTATTGAGAGCAAGGAGTCCAGGATGATTCCTGAGTATTCATGCGTGGTCTGTGGGAGTGGGGATTCAGAGCGCTGCGGGCCACCAAGAGTCGTCCCAAGGGGAGGAATCCAGGATGAGTACTGCAGTCGTGTATGAGTTAAATTTTGAAGCAGCTGTCCTTCATCCAGGTGGCAACTGCCTTCAAGCCATCCTGGAAGTTGTTCTTGGCAGCTGTGGGTTTGTCTGTGAGGGAGAGAATCAGCTGGATGTCGTCGGCATAAGAAACGATGTTGAGTCCGTGGCTTCTGACGATGGCTGCAAGCAGGGCAATATAGATGTTGAAGGTGGTTGAGCTCAGAGAGGATCCCTGAGGCACTCTGGAGCTGATCACTTTGGGTTCTGATTTGAACGGTGGAAATCTGACTCCTGGTGTTCGGTCAGTGAGGAAAGAATAGATCCATTCTAGAGCTTTGGCACGGATGCCGGCGTCGTGGAGTCTTGAGCAGATGGTGTGGTGGGTAAACAGTGTCGAAAGCAGCCAAGAGGTCCAGGATGATGAGGGCTGCTGTCTCGCCTCAGTCAAGGAATGTGCGGATGTCAGCTATCTTCTGAGCAGTCTCAGTGCTGTGGTTGCTTCTGAAGCCCAATTTGGAGAGGTCCAGGATGTTCTTCTTTTCAACAAACTCGGAGAGTTGGCCGGTGATGGCTTTCTCGATGACTTTGGCTGGGTAGGGGAGCAGAGAGATGGGTGTGTAGTTCTTGAAGTCTGTCTGTTTGACAGAAGATTTCTTCAGCGGGGGCTTGATCTCTGCGTGTTTCCAGCCTTCCAGGAAAGTTGCGGAATTAAGTTGATGGTGCGGCAGAGTTCGGGTGCAATGGAGGTGCTGAGGGCAGGGATCTGGGGAGCTCCGGAGTGGATGCTCTTCATGATCCTGGAGGTGTCATCGGGGTGAGGGTAATCCAGTTGTTCAAGGTCTGTTTGGGGCTGGAGCCATTGGGTGCGGTGGTTGCGAGTGGGGTGGGTGGGTCTTGGGTTGCAAAGCTGTCGGAGATCTCCTTGATCTTGCAGTGGAAGAAGGTGGTGAGGTTGTCGCAGAGATCTTGGAAAGGGGGATGTCTGCTTTCTCTGTGCTGGGTTTGGCGAATTCTTTGTCTATGGCGAAGAGTTCCATGTTATTGCTAAGTTATGTCATTCTCCTGTGTGGTGGGGGACTGTTAATTCGCACACTTGCACATTCACAAGAGTGCGCCTGTGTTTTAAATAGAAAGCTGGGAATTGAAATTGTGGTGGGGGGACTATTAAATCGCGTACTTGCACATTTCGTATTTTTAAATATTGCATCTGTGTTTTTAAATAGAAGCTGGGAATTGAAATTACCGCACTGATTAATCCTGCCTAAAACCCCTAGATCCTAGACTGTCCTCGCGGTGCCCGTCTGTGAGAGCGGACCCGCCATTTTTGAGGTCAGCAGTCTAGTCTTTTCCCGCCCTAGACCTACATAAGCTGTACGCTGGCATGGCCACGCAGCGGGCGCGCCTAAGGCAAGCCCGTCTGCACCCATAAGCGCACAGGGCCAGCCATGCTGCTTGATTTGATGCAGGGGGCGATCTTAGCAAGAAGATTTGCTACTCCAGTGAGGAGCTAAAACAGATAGGTAAGTCAGCAAGTGATAGGATTGCTACACCCCGTTTGGAGGAAACAGCTGGCATTAAGGCTGACTTTGTCAGGAAGGAGGTCATAGCGGGAGGGTTGCTTAATGTTAGGTCCCTGCCTAAACATCATGTGGAGATCCAACTGTTACTTGACGCTCATTGTCTAGATGTTCTCTTCATGACTGAAACCTGGATTCACTCGGGATTGGAGGCAGAACTAGGTTTGGCCTGTCCTCTGGGTTATAAAATTCTACATAAACCACGAGCTAGAGGACGAGGAGGTGGGGAAGGGATAATTTTCAAGGAAACCCTGGATCTCGGCCAATTAGAGATCGACAAAGTCGAAGGCTTCAAACTTCTTAGTTTTTCACTTAAAGACCCTACAGGCTGCTTACTGGCGGGCATTATTTGCTACAGACCCCCAGGAGCGGTGAGCTCACCTCATCTGCAGGAACTGATAGACACTATCTGTAATATAGCTCTTACCCACTCCAACTTGGTCCTCTTGGGTGATTTTAATCTATGGTGTAACGGAAATTTAGACTCTGGATATAGTAACCTTATCCAGGCCCTTGAGAGCCTGCGTCTTTGCCAGTGGATTAATGAAGCCACCCATAAGGGGGGAATATATTGGACTTTGTCTTCTCTAAACCACAGGCCTTGGGAGCAGTAAAGATACTTCCGGTTGGCTGGTCCGACCATCAATCTGGTCAAGTTTCAGATACTTGACCCTAGAAGGGTTCGGCCTGCTACCAGAGAAATAAGGATGTTTAGGAGCAGAGACTGGAGAGGACTCCTTAATAAAAAGACTGGTTCTTCCTCAATATTTTCCTTTGGAAATGATTTTAATAATGATAGAACGATGGAAGATAATTATACGGACTTTTGCGACCAGGTAGCGCTACGCTACGCTGCTGTACGCTTTGCGCTTTTTATTGCTGATTAGATAGCATTTTAAAATTTCCTGCTTATAATTTTGTTTTATCTGGGTTATTATCCCCTGTTTTGTGCCCCCTTACCTGCACTATTATTGTAACAGCACCGCCGCTTGTGCGGGTCCGGTTCTGGGGTGGGGTCCGTTTTTGTATTGGCCGCCATCTTGGAGTGGTGTGGTGGTGGAGTGGGCAGGGACTATTTCCGGCGAGCGCTCTAGTGCGCAGGAGCTACGGAGGGACAGGTACTTAAAGCTCCCCGCCCAGCGCAGCGGTAACGCGCAGCGGGCGCGCCCTCGCGTGGCCGGAGTCGTGCCAGAGTCCTGCCCGTCTGCGCCCGTCCGCGACAGGACGTGCAGGACGGGGCAGGACTTTGACCCATTCCGTGACTTTTCCCTTGGCCATAATGCTGTGCTATGCTAGGGACAGACTCGTTGCTATTGGTCAGTCACTTGGGACCTGTGGGACAACTCGGGTGGACCCCTTATGTGGCCCCCTCTCTTGCGGTTGTGGGCGGTTTACTGTTCCCGCTCCCCTTGGTAGGGGTTCCGATGAGCGCGTCACGGTGGCTGTCAGTTCATCTCCTTCTATCAGCATCTGGAACTTGAACGTCAGGTCGCTGATAAAGCACCAGCTGGATATTTCCGACCTGCTACGCCACGATCCGCCAGATCTATTCTGTCTGACAGAGACTTGGCTGCAGGATGCGGATACGGCCGTTGTCAACCTGGCCTTCCCGCCTGAATACTCGGTATTTACTCTTAACCGAGTCTCTAGAGGTGGAGGGATAGCCCTTGCGGTCAAGTCCTGTTACACGTGTACGTGGCAGGGACAGAGTATCTCTGGCTGTGAAAGCGCAATGTTTAAGGTGGCTATCACGCCTAATTTTACTCTGTCAGGGTTATTGATCTATCGACCCCCAGGGAGTGAAGTGACCTTTAGAGCTGCTCTACCAGATGCCATTAGCAAGCTGGCTGTAGGGTGTTCCAACTTCTCCATTATTGGGGATTTAAATCTGCATTTTGACAATCTATCTAGCCCGTCGGTGTCTAGCTTCATGGCAGATCTTGAAGCGCTCCAGTTGGCTCAGATGGTCTCACGACCCACCCATATAGGGGGCCAAACCCTTGACCCGTTCTGTACTGTCAAGGGTATGGCCATTCTGTTTGTAGCCCTGACGAAATTCCCACGGCACGAAAGGGAATGAAACGCATTGGCTGTGCCTTTGTTTCTTGAAAGAAAAGAAAAAAAGAATTTAATAAAGAAGCAACAGAAGATTCACAAATCTTATGAACTTTTTTTGCTATATACATCTACGAGTGCACCTCTCAAATTCTTGTATATTCTTTGTATAACAGACGTCCTTGCCAGCGGATGTGGAGAGTGGTTGCACCACTATAATTTAAGAAACAGAGAAAGTTGATGTGCTAAAACTTAGTCTGCTGCTGTGTGCTTTTGGGTTTTTAAAAATCAACAGGTGTTGTTTTCTAGAAACACACAGTTTGCATCTATTTAAAGGCTGCCTCCTCCCTGGTTTCCTGCTTGCGCTTTTTGTCCTGCACTCAGCTGGTCCCTTCGCCGAGCCTCCTCTCGCCGTTCCGGTCATCTTCTGTTCTCTGCTTTAGGCTACAGCAGCTCCTCTGCCTTTTCCTGACCCGGCTCCAGGATCAGATTTAATGGAGAAAGAAAAAGACAACAAAGTAACAAGCGGACATCAGGTATTTTGGAAAAAACTGTTTTTGTTTCTTGTGCTCTGAGCTTAGTAGAGGTTGATTCCAAGTAGCAAAATAATTAGATTTTTTGAAGTGTGCAATACACTCTCACAACTGGCAGGGCTCTGCCAAAAATAAACCCTTCTAGCCCTAAAATCTTTTGTGTACCCTGGAGGTACAAGTTGCGTAGATGTCGTCTTGACACACGGACTACATTTGAGACACCAAGGCGCAGCACAAAACAAGTGGGTGCCAAGGGATTTCTTGTGCTGTTTTTGGAACACTGCAAGATAATTGTGATGACATCCATCAAGGGATTCATTGAGAATCTTTACTCCTACTCCAAGGTGACATAGGCCTTCTGACCACAAAGACAGAGCACTACTAGATATCCGTTTGAGGTATGAACTAATGACATACAAATACGTTTTGATGATTTTGTTGAACAACTACATTGGGAGTCAAATCACTGTTCTTGTAATTCGCAGATACTCCTCTGACCAGGTGTTCATACAAAATGGGCAACAGGCCTTTTTGTGACCCCCCTGTAGCTGCCATGGAGGAACACCACATCATCTTGTTTGCCTTTCTCTATCCCAATCCCCTTTCCCCTTGGGGCCTGCCACCGGTACAGTGTTATTTCCTGTCACCGGAAGTAGACCTTAGGAGGAACTAGCATCGCCCTATCAAAACCACCTGAGATTCAGGTGAGGGGCTCACAACACCCATAAAGTGCCTCTGAATAGACCTGTGCACAGCGAGTAAGGAGTTTGTGAGGTGTCAGTGAACGATCCTGGAAGGTGCCAAAGAAAGAACTTGTGACTTGTCAGCGATGGACCCTGTGGTGTTCTAGTGAAGGAGTTTGGAAGTTGCCGGAGACAGAGGTCATGACTTGCGAGGCAAGGAGCCCCTAGGCATCAGATAGGGAGCCTATGAAGACCAGTGCTGAAACATTTGAGTTGACAGAAAAGAGTCAGCAGGGTGCAATTCAAGGTTCCCCCGAGGTGTGTAGGGACCTTGCAAACTGTCTATAAAGAATATCAGTTGCCTCTACAAATGTTTTTACAATGCATGCCTTTACCGCACATGTAATATTATGCTTTGACTTTTACAATGCATTGTTTTACATTGTGGTAATTTGCAACTCATTTAAAGTTGCAACAACTGATAAACTATATGTATATATATATATATATATATATATATATATATATATATATATATATATACATATATATATATATATGGTTAAAAACTTGTGATATGCCAAGACAAAAGGGCTATGCTATTAAATGGAGTCAGAATGACCCGGAGGTAACGCATGCCAAGATAGTCAGGGGATCCCTTGTCTCAATCGAAAGGTGTCTTGACGTAGAGACCTCTCACAAGGATACTTTGTCAGCCTTTGAGGCTATTACCCGGACCATTCGAGATAGTTTGTTCCGCCCGGGGAGAGGTCATACTTCCAGGTCGACTACCAATTCTTGGTTTGATGCTGCCTGTTCTAAGGCGCATTCTTGCCTCAAAGCTGCGTTACACAACAAGGTAAGGGACCCGGTAGAGGTGGCTACTTGTAGGAGAGTCTATCGCCTAGCACGGAATAATTGTAAGAATAACATCAAAGCCGAGGCTTGGAATAATCTGGCTAATGCCGCACAATCTAAGGACAGTGCCCTATTTTGGCGTGCAGTTAATGCACCATTTTTTAATGAAGCCAACAATGCAAGGGTAGAGGTTGCTATCAGCGAAAACTCCTGGATTGACTTTTTTTCAGAAGTCTATAATCCGGAGGGGATCTTAAAGTTAGCTGACATAGAGGACATGGACGAGGAGGCTTCCCGGACCTTTCGCCAAGTTAATTTGGGTATCTCAATTGGTGAAATGTCCGCTGCTATTAAGCAGAGTAGGGGAGGTAAAGCCCCAGGCTTAGATGGGGTTCCGTTTGATATTTTTAAACACTCAGTTGACTTATGGTCCCCCATTTTGAAGAGAGTCCTGGACGCAAGTTGTGAGCAGGGGTTTCCCAAGACCTGGTCTGATTCTATCATTATTTCCATCTTCAAGAAGGGAGATAGGGAGAGTCCCTCTTGTTATCGCCCTATCTCTCTTCTTGATTCTTTTATGAAGATCACAGGGAGGGTTGTTCTGAACCGGTTACTATCTTGGGTAGAAGAAGCAGGAGTGTTGTCCCCGGTTCAGTACGGCTTCCGTGAGGGGATGGGCACCGTTGAACAGGTCCTGAACTTTACACTACTACAAGGGAAATATGTTCAGGCTAAGGCGGGTAAACTCTATGCAGCATTCGTCGACCTGAGTGCTGCTTTCGACTGCATTAAGCACGACCGTCTGTGGAAGGTGTTGGAAGAACTTAAAGTAGAGGAGGCTATTATTTCTTTTTTAAGGCAACTTTATGCTGGGGCAAGGGCCAGGGTGAGATTTGGAACCGGAGGAGAGTGCACCAAGCCCTTCCATGTAAAGTATGGTGTGAGGCAAGGGTGCGTTCTCGCGCCTCTTCTTTTTAATTTATACACCAATGTCTTAGAGGATGTTTTGGCGTCTAAAGTCATTGACTCACCCAGAATTAATTTTAAACAAGTGGTTTCCCTATTATATGCGGATGACGCCGTCATCATGGCCAGGACAGAGAGAGGCCTACAGACAGCCCTAGATGCCTATATCAATTTCATGGACTCTAGGGGTCTGAAACTGAATGTGGAAAAAACTTTCGTGATGACGTGCGCCAGGAGTAAAACAAAAACCTGTAAGCTGTTCGCACGCAGGGAGAAAGTGCAGGCAACTAAATCCTTTTCATACTTAGGAGTAGTTCTTGAGGGTGGGGGGCACTGGGGTCCGGCCATTAGGAGTAGGACCTTGTCCTTCAAAAAAGCGACTGCAGCACTTATGGCTTTCTCAAGAAAGATGGGCAAAAGACCCCCTGAAATTTTACTTAAAATATATATGGCCAAATGTGTTAGTACGGCCATATATGGTGCTGGTGTTTGGGGTATCCAAGACACCAGGGAAATACAAATAGTAGAACATGCTTTTCTAAGGTTTATTTTAGCTGTACCTTTTAGTTTATCTGTGTATAATTGTCACGCTGAGCTGGGAGTTCGTCATATCAGTGATTTGATAGCGATGCAACCACTTCTACTTTGGCACAGGGTTTGGACCGCAGCTGACTTGGAGCTGAACAGAGAGATTATCCGTGATGTTATGGCCCTGGATAAATCAAACAAAATAGCATGGCTAACCTATATCCAAAAGTTTTGCCAAGATATGGGGAACCCTGAGTTCTTTTCTGTACCAGAGGGGCTATGTAAGATCAGGAGGAAAGACCTAAAGAAAAATTGTTGGTACCATCTGGAATCCCTAAGGCTCGGGGTTGAGCTCAATAAGGGCTTGGTCGTGCGGCACCAAATGTCGCTAGTATCTGGTAATATGCAACCCTACTTGAACTGGTGCACTAAGGGTTTTGATAGGCTTTTACTCACAAGGTTTAGATTTGACATCTTTTTTCGCCTTGTTTCATTTCCAAAAACTAATGATTGGACCAAAATACTCTGTAAGTGCCCATGTGATGGGGTGGCCGAACAATCAACCCTTCATGTGATTTGCGGATTTTATTGTAAAGAGAGTGCCCGATGGATTAAACCTTTTCTGAAAAATAGCGGAACATGGTATCAGTGCCGCCCAGCATTACTGTATCTCCAGTTGTTACATGATGAACTATGTGTGGCCACTATGGTCGGTTTTCTAAAGAGTGTATTCAGAAAAAGGAAAAGTTTAATGTGTTCTTAAATTTACTGTAAATACAGTTAATTCTTAAACGTAATGACTTATATGTGACAAGTTCTGTATTCAGATGCACAATATGTATTGACTCTTTGTGTTGCTGCTTTTATGATTTTAAAATGTTGCTAAAATCGAATAAAGCTTTTCTACTGCTACTATATATATATATATATATATATATATATATATATATATATATATATATATATATATATATATATATATATATATATATATATATTCACTGAAAAAACCATAGGTCTCAGGCATGTTATAGTTAGGAATTAGCATTTTAAAAACCTTAGAAATTCACAGAAAAAACATAGGTTTCAGGGGCGTTATAGTTAGCTGGACATTTCACTCATACAAAACTATTGAAATTCCCCCGTTATAGTTAGTTCAGCTAACTAGAACTTGCGGGCCCGCAATGCACTGCTGATGACATCACTCATAACATGGTTAGTGACATCACTCGTGACATCTCAAATGACATCACTGATGACATCATCTAGTGAATGTGTGTTTTTCTGAAAATTAAATATGTTTTATATATGTATATCTTAAGGTCGATGGAATAATAAATGGGGATATAAGTGTCTAAATGTATGATTTCTTTTTGCTTTTTTTTTTAAAAAAATGGATTGTATAACTACCTGATTAATTGTATCTTACTGAATCCACGGGTTAACGAGTAATGTTTAAATATGTAAATATGTGTATCAGTCTCTCAGGTTATGTATAGGTGGCTGCATGGGTTGGTGAGTAGCTACATGAGTGTCTATATGGGTTATTAGTTGTTTTTTTGAGTATGAGTGTCTGAGTGTCTGTATGGTTTGATGGGGGTTATTACTTAGCACATAGATGCATGAATGAGTGACACTGTTTGTATGTGTTTTGAAGACAGCATGTGTGCAGGACTCTATGGGTGGATGAGTGTGTGTATGGGTGTGTTAGTGAGTGAATGACTGCCTCAATAGTTTCTTTATGAGTAACTACATATGTTTAAAACTAGTATATGAGTATTGGTGTATATAAGTATGTATATGTGAGAGTGAGACATTGGAAGAGTTCCTGTATAAATAAGTATGTGTTTCTATAAGTGATTGTCTAAGAGAGTAAGTATGTGTACATTTCTGTAGAAGTAAGCGTAGTCGTGTGTGTGTATAACTGTATATGCAAGTAAATTGATGCTTTATTCTTTATTAGCATGAGTGACTGTGTGTGAGTAACTCTATGAAAGAGTGGGGGGGTGTAACAGGATGTATAGGTGTATGAGTACATCTAATGAGTGAGTACATGTATGAGTGACTATATAGGACTGTTGGTGAATGAGTGGATGTGTATGTAGATCTTGGAATTACTGAAAAGGTTGTTGTAACTGGCATTGGTAAGTCAATTTTTTTGAAAATGTTAGTTTCTATTTTTGAATGTGTGTATCAAAGGTTATATTAGGGTAAGAGGAAGTCTGCCACTCTATCACAAGGATGATGTCATCAGTGATGTCATCAGTGATGTCATTTGAGATGTCATCAGTGATGTCATGAGTGATGTCACTGACCATGTCATGAGTGATGTAATATGTGACGTCATCAGCAGTGCATTGCGGGGGCGCGAGTTATAGTTAGCTGAACTAACTATAACGGGGGAATTTCAATGGTTTTGTACGAGTGACATGTCCAGCTAACTATAACGCCCCTGAAACCTATGGTTTTTTCTGGGAATTTCTAAGGTTTTTTAAATGCTAGATGCTAACTATAACGTGCCTTAAACCTATGGTTTTTTCAGTGAATTTCAAAGGTTTTTTAAATGCTAATTTCTAACTATGCCTACAGAGGTAGGACATGTGAAGAAAGAAGAAAAAACACAGAAGGAAGAAAAAGAAATGCAGAAAGAAGCAAGACGAAGAAAAGTACACGAAGAAGGAAGACGTGCAGAAAGAACAAACAGAGGAGCAGAAAGAGGCCTTGTTGCAAAATTATCCTGTACCCTCAACCTTTTCAGATGGCTACTGGTGGCAACTGACTCTGACTAACCAGTCCTAGAGCCAGTGATATGCTAAAACACACTTAGAATACAGTTAAAACACCTACATACACCAGTGAACACTATGCATTGGGGTACACCTGTTATTAGCATGACCTCCTCTGTAAGCCCCTACGATATAATAGGGCAGGGGGATTAAAACTACCTCTTAAAACCTGCCACAGGGCGTGTTTGCACATTGGTGAAGGGAGGGGGGGTGGCTGAGCTGACGTGTGCAAACACATCCTGTGGCCGCTTTAATTTAGGGGATAAAGTCCCCTTGAATCCTGAGTGTCCCTTGGGTACAATTAGCCCATCAGGTATCTCTAGTTAGCACCACAGAGCTGCGTTGCAGAGAAAATGGGCACAGCCTGGACCACCTCTTTGCAACGCAGCGCAGTGGCGCTTACTGGAAGCACCTGGTGGACTAGTTGGCCACCATGGTCCCTCAGGATTGAAGGGGAATTATTTCCCCAACTTAAAACGGGCCATAAGGCGTCTTTGCACACGTCACCTCAGGCCCCGTCCCCTCCCTTCCCCACTGTGTAAACACGCCCTGTGGCCGTTTTAAGTTGGGAGATTAACTCCCCTTGAATCGTGAGGGTCCCTAGATGCAAATTAGCCCACTAGGTAAGACCAGTAAGCACCATTGCAGAGAGGTGTAAAAAGGGTCACGGCCTGCATCACCTCTCTGCAATGCAGCGCAGTGGCGCTTCCTGGAAGCACCTGGTGGGCTAGTTGGCCCTCAGGATCCCTCTGGATTGAAGGGGAATTCTTTCCCCAACTTAAAACGCACCACAGGGCGTATTTGCACAAGTCGCCTCAGGCCCCGTCGCCTCCCTTCACCACTGTAAAAAAGCACCCTGTGGCCATTATAAGTTGATAGATTAAGTCCCCTAGAATCCTAAGGGTCCCTAGGATCTAACTAGCCCACTAGGTACCTCCAGTAAGCACCACAGAGCTGCGTTCCAGAGAGATGTAAAAAGGGGCATGGCCTCTGAACACCGGTCTGCAACGCAGCTCCCTGGCGCATACTGGAGATACCAGTTGGGCAGGTTTCCCCGCTCTCTCTTTCAAAATTCAAACCAAGTTTGCTATGGCAGGACAGGAGTCGCGAAGATCCCGCCCTGCCATGGCAAATTAAGGTGTCCCAGGGGTAGGCACCCCAGGACACTGCAGGAGCCGGCCCTGGGGGGTGGTGGTCTCCAGGGCCATCAATGGCTCCAGGAGGGGGGCCGTGCCCCCCTCACATTTTCAAAGCCCCGGGGGGTGGTGGTCCCCAGGGCTGGGGGGTCCGTCATGGACCCCTAATCTAAATATTTAGAGCCCAGGAGAGGTGGCGGTCCCCGGGGCGTGTGGGTGGGGCTTGAGCCCCCCCCACCGCACAGGGTATTTTCTGGAAAAAAAAGCCCCGGGTTGTGGCATCCCCGGCGCTGTGGGGGGGCAGTGTGCCCCCCGGAATCAAATTAATTCGAGCCCTTGGGGGGTGGCGGTCCCAGGGGCTTGGGGGGAGTTAGAGCCCCCCCACAGTCCATTAACCAGCCCCGGGGGGTGGCGGTCCCCGGGGCTGCGGGGGGGGGCAGTGTGTCCCCACAATCAAAATTAAATCGAGCCCCGTGGGTGGCGGTCCCCAGGGCTTGGCAGGGCGTTAGAGCCCCCCAACATTTCACAGACAAGCCTGGGAGGGTGGCGGTCCCCAGGGCTGCTTGGGGGGCTGTGTGCCCCCTGCAACTATAAATGCTTTGCCCCAGGGGGTGGTGGTCCCTGGGGCAGTATGGGGGGAATTGGGCCCCCCACACTTTTTTTTTTTACCTGGGGGCTAATTACCTTCGAAGTGCGGGAGTCCACGCTTCTTTTTTTTCCCTAATTGGCAGGATCCGTGCACCCTGTGTGGATTTTGCCGATTTAAAAAAAATATATGTTTTTTGGGGCCTTGGGGGGTGCTTGTGGGACCCCCTGAGCAGGCCTAGGGGGTCAGGGTGTTTCTACCCTGCCCCCTTTTTGCGTTCTGCACATTTTTTCTGCTTTCTTGTGCCTCTACCGAGTCACAAGATGGCTGCCAACACTTCCTGGTTTGCAGTGGCGGCTGGTGACATTTGAAAGTGGTGAGGCGTAAAATTATTGCCACACTGCACAGCTGCGAGTTAGCGCAGCCATCGAGCCTAAACAACCTACAGGTTTAAAAAAAAAAAAGAGTGGATAAATGGTGCATTTTCAAGCAAATTTGAGGAAGCAGGAAGGAATAGAGCAATACGAGCACTTAGAGTATGTGCACCATCCATAACTTTCTGAACCATGACAGCTTGTTTCAAATCCGCCTGCACCCACCGCATGGTTAAGTAGGCAGCTGTCACAAATAACACCTCCCCTTACCCGCACTCGCAAAGGCAGGGAGAGCTGAGCAGACACCCCAAGGTCTCTGGGTCACACATCCTGCCTATGTCATGGTGATGGAGAAGATCTCTTGCACTACAAGATGTGTGATGCTCCAGAGTGTCTTTGGGATTGCAGTCTGCCTCTATCTCAGCGGGGTGCCTCCCGACTGTTTTTGGTGCTGCTTGATACGTTCATAGTATAAGGGTGTCTCTTCCTCTGTGGTTGGGGGTTGCGGGATGTCTCAGGCGCCGCAGGCCTACAGGAGCTGCAGGGAGTCTCTGGAGCTGTTCTGTGTCTGTCTACCGCTGCTTCTGACACTGCAGAAAGTTTCTGAATCAGGTGGGTGTCTGACTGTTTCTGTGGCTGAAGGGTGTCTCTCGGGCTGTGGGGTGTCTCTAACTGTCCCTGTAGCTCCAAGATATCCGTCTCTGTAACCTGGGATGCCTCTGACCCTTCACGCTTTCTTTGGAGCTGCGGGTTGTCTCTGGCTTCAAGTAGGCTGAGTGGTGGCAGAGAGTCTCGGTCACAGTGGGAATGCATTTCTGGGTGTCTCTGTTTCTGGGGTTGCATTGACTCTCTGGGGCCACCCCCCCTCCTCTTCCTCCTCAGAGGACAGGCTCGTCCTAGCAGAGGGAAACAACTTCTCATACCTCTGCCCCCTCATACATTGTAGACCGTAAATTGTAACTCTCGCAGCATCGTGTCAGTGTGCTCACCAGTCACCACACACGAGCCAGTGTAGAAGAAGCAAAGTTTCTTCCTAAAGATACAAACCCGCAGGAAGAAAGCAGTCTGTCTGGACTGCTCGAGCTCAGCAACTACCAAGTCCAAATGCATAGACCGAGTCAAATCCACACAGCCAGCTCACATTCCAAATTCTATAGCTCTCGTGGAGAAGTGTGGCTCAATGGTTAGAGCGGCAGACCCTGATGCAGAGGTCTAGCCCGGGACCAGGGTTCAATTCCCCGCCTCGGCGGGTCTTGGGCTCAAAAATTCCACGGACCTGATAATTCTCGCCTCGGTGCCTATTCCAAACATGGAGTCCCACTCTGCAACTCTGGGCAATAGCTTGCTTAATCTCCACAATGGCCCCCACAACGCTAAGGATGCCTGGCCTCCACCTTGGGGGTGCCCAGGAGTGGACACCTCACAGGGAAAGCCAGGATGGGTTCCACAGCGGTATTCGTACAAGCGCCTTGAGACCCTTGCGGGTGAGTAGTGCGCTATACAAGTATCAATTTACAATTTACATATAGCTAAGCAGCTAAACGTGACAAAAACATAACATCAACAATACAAATATGCACACACTGCAGGGTACAAGATGAAATCGTTGATTTCAGCTCCTGTATCCCCGCACCAAACTACCTGAAACTTGTAATGAGGGCCCAAGAACTGTTAATGTGGTTAATACCTCAGTTGACTGTGAATTTATTACAGATTTAATTTCTATCTATGGACAAAGTTAACATATTACGACTTTGTTGGGTGCTTAGAACATTTTCAAGTGAACATTCAATGCTCCTCCCTAAAAAACACCTGGGTTCCCACCCATACCCAAAAAATAGGCCATACTTAGGAATTTTCCTTTATTTATTACTTTATTGTTCGTGTTGACTTAATATGCTTTGTAATTAATTGTTTGCTATGCTAGCATTGAAGGGTGGTGTTACTATCCAGAAGAAATACAACATTATGTGGTAATACCTTCTAGGAAATTGCAGATATTCTTATCGATAACAGACTATAAGCATTCAACAATCTATACAACATCTGATCTGAAATACCAGTCTATTGCCACGGGACACTTAATTCAAGATTAAGGCCTTGCATTGTTGTGTGATCATTATTAATACTGAAAGGTTTTACTATCTGGCTTATCTCTTCACGGTATCATTGAGCGATAAACACCAGTCTATATATATATATAATATGAAAGAACACGCACAAACTGTAGTATGGAGCAGCATTCGAGAAAAGCCCAAAACAGAACTTCCTGTACCAAAAACAAAGACTGTCCTTCGTTTCTCTAGGATGTGTTTGATTTTATTTTCTCATTGAGGCTTGAATAAGAATATTTACAGTCTCAATCAAGGATGACCAACGAAGAGGTAGGTCGCATTTGCAATACGAAGGTCAACCTGGCGACCCCGAACAACATATTTGTTTCAGGTGGTGCCTCTTCAGCATAATTCAGTTCGAAACTAAAGATGATCATTTCTTTTCAACGTTCCCATGAACATGTAAAAAATATTTCAGTCTGCAAAACCACATTAAATTAGTTGATGGTTGTAGCCTGAATTTTAAATATTCATGGTAAATGTTCAAGCCAGAGACCTCATTTGGGTATGTATCAAATTCACTATTTGGAGCCACTAGAAAGCCACAAACAGACACCTAGCCAGCGCATCACCACCCATGCTTCAGGAACCCACTCGTTAGAGTGAAAGAACACTGTCAGGTCAAGAAGAAGTGTAAATTAAGGCTCAGTGGTTAGAGGCGGCAGACCCGGAAGCTGAGATCGGCCGTGGACCAGGGTTCGATTCCCCGCCTCGGTGGGTCTCGGGCTAAAAAAAAAAAATTCCACAGACTCGATAATTCTCGTTCCGGTGCCTACTCGACTCACGGGGTCACACTCTACGACTCTGGGCAATAGCTTGCTTAATCTCCACTATGGCCCCTCGCGACGGGATGCCTGGCTTTCACCTTGTGGACACCCTGCCGGGGTATCTCACAGGGGAATACCAGGACGGGTTCCCTAAGCAAGCTCTTAGATACTGTGTCGGTGATTTGCGCTATATAAATACATGTACATTTACATTTACATTACCTCGCGAGCAGGATCCTATCTTCAGGCTACTGTACTACACTAGGCATAATGTCAATGAAGTCGGATTCTGAAATTAAAAGCGCACCTCGCAGATGCGCTGTTGGAGTCCAGTTCTGGACTCCTGCTGCTCTCGCGTCCGTGCACTGTGCGTTTGTTGAATAACTCTGTCATGCGCACTTGAGGCTGTGAAGCAGCTGCCAGCACAGGCCAGAAATGTAAACAGACTAATTGCGTCTGCCGTCTGCTTACATTTCTTGCTGCCCGTGAGCAGTTTTTCTTGTTGATTCTGCCGAGTGGGGCGCTGCCCCGGCACCCCTATGGACCAGCCGCCACTGCTGGTTTGGAGTGTTGACAACAACAACAAGTATATCTATAGTCTGAGAAATGTGTCAATAAGCAATGTTGGTATGTCTCTCGAAGTGAACCACTAGTGAATCCTCAGTCTTTGTGAAATTAATGAAGGGGGGGACATCCCTTAAGGATAAGAACCCTCACTCACCCGAAGGTGACATGCTTCATCATTTGGGTCCTCCTTACCAAATGTTGAAAGCCTAGTCAACACTGGGAGCTACTACTTCAGGAAAAATTTAAGGAAGGAGCTCAGAGATGTTTTCGGAAGGTAAGCAATGGAATGGTAAGCCCAAAAGTGAGCTAGGGTATAGTGAGGTGTGCAGCGCTGTATAAAATGCAAGTGGTGACTTAAAACTATCTAGATAAAATCACAAAGACCTATTTTATTAGTGTGTTTTATCTGACAGGGTTCAAAAGAGAACAGCACAGTGGTATTGATTTAAACCACTGTCACTCAGTGGTCGACATGTTTCAGCCTCTCGATCACTACCTGTGTATCAGTGGCTTTCTTCAGGACCAGATCTATTATGTGATAATGCTGCTGCACTAAACAGTGAAAAATTATAAATAATGAAAAAATGAAAGAATGATTTATACGAAACCGGTATTCCTGCTTGTCTTTGTCATTCAGGTCATACCCAGGTATCTATAAATGAAGAAACACATATGGTGGAACAAGAGAGACACACACAATATATAAGCTATACTTTGACCGCGGTTGTTGCACTTGTAAATATCAGTGTCAACTCAGTTGAAACAAATGTTTTGAACTTACCCTCAAATGTAGGATAGTCCTGCCTCACCTCAACCTGGCAGACTGCTCTGGAAGGAGGCCCCGCTCTGCGGGAAAAATTACTGTGTATAAGTACATATACACTAAATGGGCTCCACCTGCTTATTGGTGTGCCAAGTATACAGGTGTCTAGGTAAGTACAACTGTGTTTAAACAGACATCACTGAAAGTGAAAAGGCTGGGTAGCCAACCCCTTAGCTGACCAGGAAATATATAGGAGGATGCAGACATGTATATAAATATAATTATACAATGGGGGGATGACCATTCAATAAACACCCTAGAAAAGAGTTTAACTACCCTTGAGACGATTTTAACTACAAGAGAGAAAGGTTAGTATTGCCCTCCTACAATAGAACCATACATATTGCAAAGAACCACAACACCAATTTCCTGTGTTCTTACCTCTCCGTCGGTACCTTGACACCCAGGAGAGCTAGTCCCGGGAGGTACCGACTGGAGGGGGAGCTGGTATTTAAGTGCAATGTGGTTAATTGCTTGCAGCTGAGAAAGCTGGGTCTTCACGTGTATAGTAGGCTATTCTCCGCCTGTATTCGTATTGCGCATGTGTGCATAGAAGACTATCCATCCGCGCATGCGCGGAACAGATCCTAGTACTCGGCGGCACTGGTTACTTTGCACCTGCGCGGTAGGCAAGGCCTGATGCCACTGCGCATGCGTGGACGAGCAGCGCATGGTTCCTGCGAGTACCGTCTATCGTGGCACCGCTCCGACAGCCGGGACAGCGGAAGCCTGTGGGATCAATTCCCCAGGTATAAACGATGTCTAGATTAAACCACTAGATGAATGAAAACAATTATACAAGCAGCGATGGAGGGGCAAACTCAGCCATACGCTGGACATACATATGTGTATTATAGCTTACCAATTATCTTTCTAAAAATATAGAAGGAAGTCATGGTGAAGACCTATCAGGTAATGTCCTGTGGGTATTACGGCATTACGGGGCTCACCTACATGTCATAGTCACGGGACACGCTTGCTGCCACCAAGCAGTCACTAGTGAAGTATACTGTAAGGGGAGACATGGGTTACAATGTAGTACTTATACTGTGCACCATCAGGAAGGTGTATACTCAAGCTATATTCCGACAATTAGAGGGATACCCAAGGAATATCATCGTTGAGTCCCAGGCTATCAGTGCCAAGCTTATAAACCCATTGTTGCTCTTTGCGGAATAAGAATTTAGTAGGATCCACTAGGTGTGGTGGAATCCAGGGTTTGTCTAGAACGACTCACCGAAGGTCTGTGTCAGTGTGTCCTTTGTCTATGAAATGGTTGGTTAGTTTCGTAGAACGTTTGCCACATCTTATAGTGCTTTTATGTTCCTGTATGCGTGTCTTAATTTTTCTAGTGGTCATGCCTACATATCGAAGTGGGCAAGGGCACCATATCAGATATATAAGTCGCTCACTATTGCAGTTAGTATGCTTATTGATTTTCCAAGGGTAGGGTGTACCTATGTCAATGTCTAGGGTTTTCTCTGTTTGCGGACAAACGGTACAAGAGCCACAGGGAAAATGTCCTATCACTGGCGGCATATTCCAAAGCGTGGTTTGTACCCCAGACTGCTTCTGACCATAAGGGCGTGTATGGACCAGTTTGTCCCGCAGGTTTGCACTATGTTTGTATGCAAACAAGGGGCGTTCCAAAACATTGTTGGCCAAATTTAGAACTCCCCAATGTTTATTTGTACTTTTTTTGACGGAGTTAGAGAAGCTGGAAAAAGTATTGACAAAAGTTATCCTCTGATTCGTATCTTTGATGGGTCTGCTTTCTAATAACGCTTCTCTATTATTATTTGCAGCTCTTTTCTTGGAGTTGCGGATCAACAGAGAGGGATAGTTTTTTTCTTTTAGATCACGTACCAGATTATTTGCATTTTCATCATATTTGGCTGATTCTGTGCAGTTCCTTCTAATCCGTAAGAATTGTCCAAAAGGTAAATTCTCACGAAGCGCTCGTGGATGGTAGCTATTGAATGGTAGTAGTGAGTTACATGAGGTTGGTTTTTTATACAATTCTGTTGTTAGCGTGCCATTCTTAGGTTTAATTAGTAGGTCCAGGAAAGGAAGACTTTCTCTTGAGTGTTCCAGGGTGAAACGTAGGAAATCGTCTTGTTGATTGAGCCAATTGTGGAATGTTTTCAAAGTTTCCTCATCGCCTCTCCAAATTACGAATATGTCATCTATGTATCTTTTCCAGATACATAGATGGTTGAAGAATGGGTTACCATTACTGAGTATGGTCTCCTGTTCCACCTTGTGCACATACAGGTTAGCCAAACTGGGGGCACAAACGCTCCCCATGCATGTACCCGAGATTTGGAGGTACAGCTGCTCTTCGAACTTGAGAAAGTTCTCTTTGAGGACTTTTCGGACACAGAACATCACGAAGAAGGCAGTTTGTCGAAACGCGTTTGTTGCTGCTGGCTGCTATAGAATAACGTTTTTTCAAGCGCCTCAGAGAGTGCTGAGTTTCTTTGGAACCGAAGGAATTGAGAGTGATTTAACTGCGGAGTCCACTGTCGCATATCGGCACCTGCCCGAGAGTGCTTCATATAAGGAGGTGGAATCTGAGCTTATATATATATATATATATACACACACATATATGTACATAAAACATATATATGGTTAGGTAAATATAAACATAGAATGTGTACATATATCCATATATGTTGTATCTTTTTTAGGGGCTAGATGATAAATGTTACTCACCCTGGAAACACCTGTGGCATGTAGTGTTGTAGCTTTACATGCTTAGTATACGTCCGCCATCTAGTGTTGGGCTTGGAAGTGTGCAAGTAGGCTTTCTTCGAAGAAGCCTTTCGAGCCACAAGGTGTAGTGATGACTCCTCTTGCTTGCAAATGCGCATGGTCCCAGACTCCATTGTTAGATTGTTTTCCGGTTGGCGGGTGAGGATGGAGTGTAAGGATGATGTATCCTATGGCGATGACCTTCCAAAAATAATGTAATGTATAATGTAGAGAAATGCAACCTACAAAGGTGACCGGGGAGGGTTGTGTACTCATGCAAATCTATAGCACTACATGCCACAAACTCCCTTGTTTTACATGGTGAGAGAGCTTTTAGCAGGCAAAATAGGATTTCTTTCTGTTCAGTGTTTAGTTGTCCTTCTAACTGTTCAAAAGCAATACTGCTATGTCCCGCTTATTCCATTGCAGTTTTCACCTCATTCATGGCTATCGCTGCTTCATTTTGAATAATTGGTTGTTCAAGAGGATCATTACTCAATGGTCCTGAACTTTGGCTACTTTGCAAACTTTCTCTAGCTATTTGAGCTGCAATGGTTGCCTCTTGTTCAATCTCATATTTAAAAATGTTCACATAGCCAGGAAAGACTCAATCAATCAATCAATCAAAACATTTGTAGAGCACATTACATATCCCTGAGGGTCTCAAGGCAGTGGGGGGTGCTGTTACCGCTCGAAAAGCCAGGTCTTAAGGAGTCTTCTGAAGGTCAGCAGGTCTTGGGTCTGTCGTAGGTGGATGGGGAGAGTGTTCCAGGTCTTGGCGGCGAGGTGGGAAAACGATCTGCCGCCGGAGGTCACTCTTTGGATGCGGGGAACTGTTGCGAGGGCAAGATCTGTGGAGTGGAGCTGGCGGTGGGGGTGTAGAAGCTGAGTCGTCTGTTGAGGTAGGCTGGTCCGGTGCTGTGGAGTGCTCTGTGTGCATGGGTGAGGAGCTTGAAGGTTATCCTCTTGTTGACGGGGAGCCATTGCAGGTCTCTCAGGTAGGCTGTGATGTGGCTGCGGCAAGGGATGTCGAGGATTAGACGTGCCGTGGCGTTCTGGATGCGTTGAAGCCGTCTCAGGAGTTTGGCCGAGTTTCCTGCATAGAGGGTGTTTCCATAGTCCAATCTGCTGCTGACAAGGTCCTGGGTGACCGTTCTTCTTGTTTTGGTGGGGATCCACTTGTAGATCCTGCGGAGCATGCGGAGGGTGTTGAAGCAGGAGGATGTGATGGCGTTGACCTGCTTCGTCATGGAGAGAGTGGAGCTGAGTATGACCCGTAGGTTGCGTGCATGGTCGGTGAGTGGGTGTTGGGGCTGTTCCCAGTGCTGTTGGCCACCAGGAGTCGTCCCAGGCCGAGGGGGTGGATCCGAGGATGAGGACCTCCATCGTGTCCGAGTTCAGCTTCAGTTGGCTGCTCCTCATCCATTCGATGACGGCCTTCATTCCTTCGTGGAGGTTGGATTTGGCTGTGTGGGGCACCTTAGTGAGGTAGAGGATCATCTGGTTGTCGTCGGCATAGGTGATGATGTTGAGGTCATGTAGTTGGGCGACGTGGGTGAGCGGTGCCATGTAGATGTTAAACAGCGTTGGGCTGAGGGATGATCCCTGGGGTACGCCACAGATGATTTCTGTGGCTTCAGAGCGGAAGGGGGGGAGGCGGATGCTCTGTGTTCTGCCGGAGAGGAAGGAGGTGGTCCAGTCCAGGGCCTTCTCTTGGATCCCGGTGTCATGGAGGCATGTTCGTAGTGTGCGGTGGCAGACCGTGTCGAAAGCAGCTGACAGGTCCAGGAGGATGAGGGCTGCGGTTTCCCCATTGTCTAGCAGGGTCCTGATGTCATCGGTGGCGGAGATGAGGGCAGTTTCGGTGCTGTTGTTGCTTCGGAGTCCGGCCAGGGAAGGGTCCAGAATGCTGTTCTACTTGAGGAAGCGGGTCAGCTGTTTGTTGCCGGTCTTCTCGATGACCTTCGCTGGGAACGGGAGCAGGGAGATGGGCCGGAAGTTCTTGAGGTCCTTGGGGTCCGCCTTGGGTTCCTTGAGTAGGGCGTTGATCTCGGCGTGCTTCCAGCTCTCTGGGAAGGTTGGTGTCTCGAAGGAGATGTTGATGACTTTCTGGAGGTGGGGTGCAATGGTTGTAGTGGCTTTGTTGAAGATGTAGTGTGGGCATGGGTCTGACTGAGATCCGGAGTGGATGATGTCCATGATCTGGATGGTGTCGTCGTCGTTGATGTCGGTCCAGGAGAGCAGGCGGTTGGTGCGGATGGTTGTCGTGGGGGCAGAGGCTTCAGTGGTTGTCGGGGTGGTCGTGGCGTTGAAACTGTCGTGGACGTCTGCGTTCTTGCGGTAGACAGGTCTTGCGAGGGTGGGATGTCGTTGGCGTTGGTGTTGGTATTGGAGCATGGGTTCGAGAGTTCCTTCACAATGTTGAAGAGCTCTTCGCTGTTGTGTGTTGTTGTTGTCTAGGCGATTTTTGAAGGAGGCCTTTTTTGTGGATCTGAAGAGGTGATGGTGTTTGCGGGTGGCGTTGTTGTGGGCTGTGTAGCAGTCCGTGTTCGTTTCCGGAGCCAGTTCTTCTCTAGCTTCCGGCAGGTTTGCTTGGAGGCCTGGAGGTCTTTGGTGAACCAGCTGGCTTTCTTGCTGGTGTGTCTGTTGAAGGGTTTCTAGATCGGCACAAGGGTGTTGGTGCAGTCGTTGATCCATTGTCTGAGGTTGTGGGAGGCGGTGTCGGTGGGGTTGGCGGGTGGGTTCTGGGCAAGGGTGGTGGTTAGCTGGTCTTCGGTGACTTTGCTCCAGCAGGGGCGAGGCATCTCTGGGGTGCGGTGGTGCGTATTGGGTTTCCGGTGGGTGAAGCGAATGCAGCAGTGGTCAGTCCAGTGGAGTTCAGTGGTGTGGTTGAAGCAGACGTGGGGACTTGCAGTGAAGATGGGGTCAAGCTTGTGGCTGGCGGAGTGGGTGGGTGATGTGATGAGTTGTCTGAGTCCGAGGTTGGCTAGGTTGTCGGTCAGGGTGGTGGAGTTGGTGTTGTTGTTGTTCTCAAGGTTGAAGTTCAGGTCCTCGAGGAGGATGCAGTCCTTGGAGGCGAGGGCTTGTGTGCCGATGAAGTCGGCGATGGAGTCAACTGTGGTCGTGGAACAGGGGGTCTGTAGACGAGGGTTCCACTGAGGGTGGTGTTGGGATCGATGTGGATCTGGAAGTGCAGGTGTTTGGCAGTGCTGAGGGTATTGTCGGTGTTGGTCGAGACTCTAAGGGTGTTCCAGTGGACGATGGACATTCCTCCTCCTACTCTCTTGGTGCGGTCCCTGCGGGTGATCTTGTAGCCTTCCGGGATGGCTATGGCGATGTCGGGTGCCGAGGAAGGGTTCAGCCACGTCTCCGTCAGGAAGGCGACATCTGGGTGTTGGAGTCGAGTAGGTCCCAGAGTTCGACGGCGTGTTTACGGGCGGAGCGGTTGTTGAGGAGGATGCATCTGAGGTGGTTGGGTTCTTTTCTGGTCGGAGGCTTGGCGGGGGGATGCTGGTGAAGCTGCAGTTCTGGCAGGTGAAAGGCCCGTGGGTGCGCTTTGGGGCAGCCAGGGATGAGGTGTGTGATCGTCCGGTGTTGAGTGTGTGGAGGGTGCTGGCATTGTAGTGGTGTTGGGCATCGTGGCGACTGCGGGGCCAGGGGTTCTGGCCCTGGCATGGTCCAGGCGCAGACTGGCTTGCATTAGGCGTGCCCGCTGCATGCAGGCGTGCAGCAGCCGCCATATAAGGGGAGGTGGGAGGGAGTAGCAGTTGGGAGGCGGGAGCGGGGCAGCGAATGGGAGAGCAAGGAGGCGGGGCCGCAGGGAGGCAGCGGCAGGAAGAGACTGGGACCAGAAGGCAAAAGGGGACGGGGGCACAAAAACAGATCACTAAGGGGCAATGAGAGTCAACAAAAATGGCACAAGCGGGCAGAACAGTTAGCACAATTCAACACAGTGAATAAAGGGGAAGTACAAATATACATAAAGAGCATGGGAGGGGGGCAGCAGCGGGCACCAAAGTCAGAGAGACACTGGGGGAGCTGTGTGGCGTGGGAGTGGCCTAACCTGCAAGCAGGGTCAAGGGTCGCTGCAAGTATCTTCATAGTAGTCAGTCTCCAAGTAATTCAGTTTCAGCACGCCAAGGCTTAAAGAGTTGCAGACGTACTAAATAGAAAATTTCTCTCTGGTCCAGATTTTGCCAACTGAGTTTTCTATGGTTAATTCAATTTGCTACTTGACTCCCCAGCACAAGTCACGTAATATAACCAGTTTCCATACTTGAGTACAAAACACATTGATTTTTATATCATGCGACAAGAATATTAATAATTCCTTTGGTTCTTATTTTCAAGCTTTTATTTTCTTTGTCTTGTATTTCAATTTCAACAGCCACAGCCAACACGTGTTTCGTCGCTATAGGGGCGTGATCTCGCGACTTCCTCAAGGCTGTATAAACATAAACATACAGAATGCCTCTGTATTCAATGTTTTCAGACTTCGTGCATAGAATATACATCGTGCATTTGTCATGTTATGGGATATGGATACTCAACACAGGGCCAGATGTAGGTAAATGTCATTTACCGATTCTTAAATACCGAATTTTACCGGTTCGGTATTCAAGAATCGGTAAATGAGATGTAGGGAAAAAATCGGTATTTTTTACCGAATCGGTAAAATTCGGTATCGAACTTTCGGAATTTACCGAATCGGTATTTACCGAATCGGTATTTCCCATTTATTCCTAAGGCCCATAGGAATGAATGGGAAATACTGATTCGGTAAATACCGATTCGGTAAATACCGAATCGGTAAATTCCGAATCGGAAAGCAAGCAAAAGTGAAACTTAAGAAAACAGCCAATCAGATGCTACCACCCTTCCCCTCCCTACCAGGAAGTGGCTACCCAGGCAGCTGCAACTAATTAGAAGGTTCTGGAGAGGCAGTCAGAGCTGAGCAGAGTCACAGAGCAGCAGGGAGAATTCCTTTTGAGACTTTACCAACTGAAAAATGGCAAGCAGCAGTGAAAGCCAGAAGGCAGAAAGAAAGAGGAAAATAAAGTTCAGCAGCATGGAGCTGCAGGTACTTGTGGAGGAGGTAGTGAGAGTGCACAACAAAGTTTTTGGCAGGCACTCCCTCACTGTTCCCGAGTCTGCCAAAAGAAAAATCTGGCAGGCAATATTAGAAAAAGTGAATACTGTGGGAGTCACGACCAGGAATACTGAGGATCTCAAACAAAGATTCTATGACCTCAGGAGCCTCACAAAAAAAAAATGGCTGAAATCCACAAGCAGGCAGGCCTAACCGGTGGAGGCAGGAACACAGCGCCCCCCCTGACTGACCTGGAGGAGTTGGTCGCCTCAACCATTGAGGCAGACAGCGTCTGCGGACTGGGAGATGTGGACAGCTCAGCCAGAGCTGCAACAAAAAAGGTAAGAGGCATGCGCTGCATTACACCCCATACCAACCTGCTTCCCTTTACCCTTTGTGGACAAGCAAACCCCAGTCCAGTACTGCTATCACTATACAGGAGCAATGCATTATGGGAAATGCAGTCAGCAAATGTAAGACCATGTGTAACAGCGCAGACATCAGCAAGTTAGTGAAATGAATGCAGATAAAAATGAATGCAGATAAATGAAAGTGAAATGTGTAAAGCATTTATTGTAGTGACTGTGACACAGTAGCACTCAGTTGATATACGCTTATTTATACCTAGGGGCCAAATCAGGCAGTGGACCCACTGACAAAGAAGGGACTGCACCAGCGAGGGAGGAGAGTGAGGAAGCAGGTCCAAGCCAAGTGCAAGCCTCGCAGGAGGAAGGTGACACGACTGGCATCTCCCATGAAGATGACACTGTACAGACCCCAGAGTTGCTGCACTCCCCACAGCTTTCCCAATCCCCTCCCTTGGTATTCTCATCAGAAACTTCACCATCACTGCTCCAGTCCACTCCTGCAACCCTACCAGCCAGGAGGCGTGTCGTGGCCTCACTACCATTAATAGAGGCAGCAGAGGGTGAGGGGGAGGCTCAAGTCACCGTAGATGTGAGTTCAGCAGCACTGCAGTACACAGATGAGACAGTCACTGCTCGCAGAAGACAACGCAGACCCAGCAGTGCAGGTGGACGTGGTGAGGGCACTGTGTTCCGTGGGCTGGAGGGGAGCATGGTGCGCATTCAAAGGATGCAGGGCAAATCCATCCAAGCCTGCCAACGCCAACTCTGCGCCCTGAATGTGCAAATAGGAGACATGGGGAAGGGCATGAGAGACATTGTGGAGGCAAATAAAGAGGTAGCCAAAACAAATACGGACATAGCAGCAGAGATGCAGCAGATGAGCAACTCAATTACGCAGCTATGCTCCAAACTTGATAGTCTGTCACACACAAGGCGCAGGGATGCCCGTGCCCACAATACGGCCATCAATCGCCTGGCCACCGCCACATCCCTGCTATGCAGGAGGGGCATAAATATGCAGGAGGCTTTGACACAGAATACAGCTGAGGTCACCAGGGGCATGGCCAGAATGACGAGTGCACTAGAGGCAATGTTGATTTCGCACACAGCACAGAATCCTGCCCTGGTCGTGACAGAGGCTGATGACACTGGTAGCCGGAGCAGCATAGCAAGCACTAATGTGGAGACACGGAGGAGTACCAGGCGCCAAGCTGAGGCTCTAGGGCACGCTGAACAAAGCGAACAACATCCTAGTGGCTCAGGGAAGCGCGGGCGCAAGTGACATTACCGGTCATGGGTGAAGTAACCCGGGACATACAGTCCCCACGTGTATAATGTTTATTCTGTTGCACTTAAGTGCTTGAACGTTGTGGCGCCATTAAAATACGTTGGTCCCATACACAACCTGTCTGTGTCTCATTACTTACTCAGAAATAGTTGCGTGTAATCTCCTCACATCTGTATCTGCCATCACTTGGTGTTGCCACTCCAGCAGGTAGTGTTTCAGGCACAGCAATCTCGTCATCATGATCCTCAAAGTCTGATAACTCCACCTCAGTGCCCTTCTTCACAGCAAGGTTGTGCAACATAGCACAGGCAGCAATGATTTTACAGCAGGTGATGGAGGTATACTGCCGTGCACCTCCACTCTTGTGCAGGCACCTGAACCTGCTCTTCCATATACCAAAGGTACACTCCACAATATTTCTTGTGCTCTTGTGGGCCCTGTTATATCTCCTTTGGCTGGGTGTTGAGGGGTTGAGGTAGGGGGTGAGTATGAAGGAGCGGAGGGCATATGCACTGTCTCCTAAAAGGAAATGGGAATACATTACTCACATGCATACCTGTACTTCTTACTGCAATAGGTGTTAATGGGGTCGCACACTGTGTCTTACCTAGGAGGTATCCTTCACCAAAATAACCTGCTGTCAGCCGTGCATAGATATCGATGTTTTGAAATATGAAGGAGTCGTGGGTACTCCCAGGAAATTTTGCAACAAGGTCAGTGATGGCGCACTTGGCATTGCAGATCACCTGCACATTGATGGTGTGGGTGGACTTTCTATTCCTATATATGTATTCGGTGCCAGCAGGGGGACAAATGGGAATGTGGGTGCCATCAATGCAGCCAATGATATTGGGGTAATGCGCCATCAGATAAAAGTCAGTTTTTGTTTGGAGCAGTTCTGCATGGGTTGCAGGGAAAGTTATATAACGGTCCATCCTCTGTACCATGGCGTCAAGGAATTTGTTGAAAAAGCGTGACAGGCTGCTCTGGGTCACCCCACCTACGGCAGCAACCACATTCTGGTAGCTCCCAGACGCAAGCAGGTGTAGGCTGCACAGCACCTGCACGTGGGGTGGAATAGCGTGTGCCCTTGGGATAGTGTGCTCCAACAGTGGTTGGAGGTCCCTGATGAGGTCCAGGATGGTGTCTGGGTCCAACCTGTATCTCTGGAGTATCTCTGCCTCTGTGAGCATGAACAAGGTGATCCTCTGTCTGTAGACCTGCTCCTGTCTCTGCTATTCCCTCTCTCCTTCCTCCCGTAGCCGTAGCCGTCTCGCAATGACATAGAATGCCACCATTGTGAAAAAAGAATTGCATTTTGGGTCCTTTTTTATAGGCTGCACCTGGTTACCACCTGAGTTCAATCCATGGTAAATACCGACTCTTAAATACCGAATTTCAAGCAAATTCGGTATTTAAGGGCTTACCTACATCTCAATATACAATTTTACCACTTCTTATTTACCGATTCGGTATTTTACCGAATCTGTAAATTTACCGATTCGGTAAATTTACCGATTCGCAAACCGTTGCCATTCGGTAAATTTACTGATTCAGTAAATTTACCGATTGGGAAACTTTACCGAGTCAGTAACTTTACCGATTCGGTAAATTTACCGAATCGGACGATTTTCTGTCCCCTACATCCCAAATGACCAATACCGGTCGGTAACGGCCGAAATTCGGTAATTTCGGCCGTTACCGACAGGTATTGGGCAACCTACATCTGGCCCACAAGGTCTAACCATTGTAATTAAACATTGCCATAAACGGTGATGCGGAAATTCATATTACACTTATGACCCTGAATCTCTTAGTAAGAGGTATACAATAACCTGAAAGTGATGGAGAGATATAAAGTAAAGGGGCTCCAAATTGTTTATAACGGTAAGTGCAACCTTATTGCCCAGGAGTGTTTTATATTGTGAGTCGTGCTATCCTACAGTGGCGGTTTTGGTCTGCACTGTGTATAGTGCTTAGTGATTGAATACATGTCTAATGTTTCTAAAATCAACCCTATAGCCAATTCCAAGTGAGCAGGTGAGTGTGGAAAGCAACGCAAAGGAAATAGCCACCAACATATACCCAAATAAATACCTATATCCTTTAATGCATCGAAATCTGTAAGGTGGAAGCAGAGATACACATGTATAGTTAACTCAAAGTAAATCTACTTCCTAGAGCTGTCTCTCAAACCAAAACGATTTGTCCACCCTATATTTGAAAGTTTTTAATACCTACTTTAAATGTGGTGATAATTCCAAGCCACATTGGGGTTCCAATCTATGCAGCTTTTCTTCAAGTCGTAGGTCAAATCTCAAAGTGTCCTTTCGTATTTAAAATCGTTTTCTGTGAAAGCCATATAAAATATATTAGCCATACTCTCTCCATATGTTAGACATTCACTCATATAATTAAAATTGTGTAAACTGTTATCATATTGGTAGCATCTCTATTCTAATAACGATATCGTCTATACAGTCTCTACGTTTTCCCTTTCGGGAAAAAACGATTGTGGCCCCATATTAAATCCATAATTACATCTATTAAGATTAGATCAGTCTAGCTCTCATATATGTGCCAACCTAGCAATGGAGCACAAAGCACACTACTGAAATGTATACACACTATCCGATATTTTCAGTTATTTTTTCCAGTGTAGAGTACCCCGATGGCTTCACTCCCGGACCGCAAACGTATGTTCCAAACTCAATTCTTCTTAGCGTGTCACTACCAATGCTATTCGCAAGCTTAGCAGAAACCCTGTCAATACTGGCATCTCCTTACCTTCGTGTGTGTTGAGTATGGCACATCACGTTGCTCCAGTGTATTGTCAAGTGCGATAAAAAGCTCCCGAGTATCTAAGCCGGCAAAGCTTAAAACGACCTTCCTTCGCGTCAGACGTGTATACTTACGATTTGGCCTCAAAATCGCCGACATTTTGTAATGGGTATAGTTGTTGAATAAGTGATATATATTTACATGCTAAAATCTCGTGCAACAAAACGTATTTCAATACGTGCATATATATCCACAGCCAATTAAAACTGTGGGTTGTTATTTAAGTATCCCAAAACTTCAGGAATGCATAAATGGGACAAGATATATATGATATTGTTATTTGATTGTGCGTGAAGCTATCATGCTCCAACTTGCATGATATTTACAGACACACTGACTCATGATGCAGTATTGACAACATGTTTATGGTAACTTTGGATGTAACAGCACTATACACCAGCATCAAGAGAGAGGTAGGACTGATAGCAACTAGGCAGATGCTAAATAGAAGATCAGCAAGTGCATGGAAATATACGGAAATGTTGATCGAAATGGTCGAACTTATTTTGGATAACAATGTATTTCTATTCCAAGACAAATGGTTTAGACAGAAACAGCGGAGTTGCGATGGGCTCCAGATTCTCTCCCTCACATACTAATCTCTTTATGGGCTGGCTCGAGGAGAAGAGAATCTGGGGCCCAGAAGGCTCTAAGTGGAATGACTCCATCTTGTACTGGGGAAGATACATAGATGATTGCTTTATGATATGGACAGGCACACAGACCAAACTGACAAACTTTATCAATTAATTAAACACCAATGACTGTTCTTTGTGAAAGATAAACAGATTCAGTGGAGAATTTTTCGCAAACAAACCACAGGCAACTGGGTATTGCATGCGTCAAGTGCGCATCCACCGCATCAGGTACACGCAATTCCATATGGGGAATTGGTCAGAGTCAGATGCAATTGCAGCGTAGACACGGACTTTGAAGAACATAAAAAAGGAACTATAACTAGATTCGGAAAGAGAGGTTATGATGGGATTACCTTGAGAAAAGCGGAATCAAGGATAGATCGACTGAAAGGAGAAGATACATTGAAAGACCACAAACAGGCTGTAACTGGGGCGGAGACAATCAGAATGATTACTGGATACCCCAATTGGTCAGGGGTACTAGGCAGAGTATGGATAAGCATTAGCACTTATTACGTGCAGACAAATCCCTCAAAGACCACATTACGGAGAAACCAAACATTTCATACAGGAGGGGGTTAACACTGGGGAACACCCTAAGCCCAAGCTACCCCACAATACCTAATAATGAAAACTGGTTGACCCAACACACAAAAGGCTTTTATGGATGTAACCATTGTGTAGCTTGTGGAGAAGCGTGGCTCAGTGGTTAGAGGCGGCAGACCCGGAAGCTGAGATCAACCGTGGACCAGGGTTCGATTCCCCGCCTCGGCGGGTCTCGGGCTAAAAAATTCCACAGACTTGACAATTCTCGCTCTGGTGCCTACTCAACCCACCGGGTCACACTCTGCGACTCTGGGCAATAGCTTGCTTAATCTCCACTACGGCCCCTCGCGGCGGGATGCCTGGCTTTCACCTTGTGGACACCCTGCTGGGGTTTCTCACAGGGGAATACCAGGACGGGTTCCCTAAGCAAGCGCCGGGACGCTCACGGGCAGCCGTGCGCTCTACAAATCCAGCACATTTACAATCCAGCACATTTAAGTGGGCTATTTCTAAGAAAACACACTTTTATGGTCCCAGTGGTAGAATTTATGAGATCAGAACAAATATCAATTGCCTGACAAAGTTTGTTGTCTACGCTATTCAGTGCAAAAGTAGGAAGAAATACATTGGCAGCACCATTAGAACACTAAGAGAAAGGATTGGGGAACACATACGGGCAGTTAAGCAGGGTGACATGAGGTACCCATTGGCAGCACATATGTCCATATGCCCGGTACAGACAACCAACAGGCGCTTTGAGTTCTATGGAATTGATCATACACCTAGACACCCCAGAGAGGGCAATAGGGAATTAGCGCTGGGCAGGAAAGAAGCATTGTGGATACTGAAATTACGGAGTACAGAATGCGGTCTTAATATCGACCAGGAATTACATTACTTTTTGGGTAGATGATGAGTGTCCAATACTGCATGATGAGTCAGTGTGTCTGTAAATATCATGTAAGTTGGATCATGTCTTAATGTTACACTAACGACAAGGGTCCTAATAACCATGATGTATATTTGAAGAAAAATGTATGTAAATAGTAGCAGACTGTATGCAACAAAGCGATCCTTTTCCTCTTCCTTTTGTTTTAAATTTTAAATTAATTTTGTATTATGATCAAATTAATGACTGGTATGATGGGGCTTTTACTCTGCTCTAAGATGCTTTGTTCTAACCTTATATGATGGAGAGAATAAGGTTTTGACTTGATAGCTTCACACACAATCAAATAAAAATATCATATATATCTCGTCCCATTTTTGCATTCTCAAAGTTTTGGGATACATAAATAACAACCCACAGTTTTAATTGGCTGTGGATATATATGCACATACTGAAATACGTTTTGTTGCATGAGATTTTAGCATGTAAATATATATCACTTATTCAAAAACTATACCCATTACAAAATGGCGGCGATTTTGAGGCCAAATCGTGAGTCCATCGTTAGTATCTATCTGGCTAGAGGCGGAAATCGTTTTGACGTATACACGTCTGACGCGAAGGCGGCTCGTTTTAAGCTTTGCCGGCTCAGATACTCGGGAGTACACTGGAGCAACGTGATGTGCTGTACTCTACACACACGAAGGTAAGGAGATGCCAGTATTGACAGGGTTTCTGCTAAGCTTGTGAATAGTATTGGTAGTGACACACTAAGAGGAATTGAGTTTGGAACATACGTTTGAGGTCCGGGAGTGAAGCATCAAGGTACTCTACACCGGAAAAAATAACTGAAAATATCGGATAGAGTGTATACATTTCAGTGTGCTTTGTGCTCCATTGCTAGCTTGGCACATATATGAGAGACAGACTGGTCTAATCTTAATAGATGTAATTATGGATTTAATATGGGGCCACAATTGTTTTTTCCCGAAAGGGAAAACGTAGAGACTGTATAGACGATATCGTTAATAGAATAGAGACGCTACCAATATGATAACAGTTTACACAATTTTAATTATATGAGTGCATGGCTAACATATGGAGAGAGTATGGCTAATATGCTTTATGTGGCTTTCACAGAAACCGATTTTAAATACTAAAGGACACTTTGAGATTTGACCGACGACTTGAAGAAAAGCGGCATAGATCGGAACCCCAATGTGGGTTGGAATTAGCACCACATTTAAAGTAGGTGTTAAAAACTTTCAAATATAGGGTGGACAAATCGTTTTGGTTTGAGAGACAGCTCTAGGAAGTAGATTGACTTTGAGTTAACTATACATGTGAATCTCTGCTTCCACATTACAGATTTCGACGCATTAAAAGATATAGGTATTTATTTGGGTATATGTTGGTGGCTATTTTGCTTGCGTTGCTTTCCACACTCACCTGCTCACTTGGAATTGGCTATAGGGTTGATTTTAGAAACATTAGACATTTATTCAATCACTAAGCACTATTCACAAAGCAGACCAAAAGCGCCACTTTAGGATAGCACATCGCACAATATATGACACTCCTGGGCAATAAGGTTGCACTTACCGTTAAAAACAATTTGAAGCCCCTTTACTTTATATCTCTCCATCGCTTTCGGGTTATAGTATACCTTACACTAAGAGATTCAGGTACATAAGTGTAATATGAATTTCGGCATCACCGTTTATGACAATGTTTAATTAAAATGGTTAGACCTTGAGTTGAGTATCCATATCCCATAACATGACAAATGCACGATGTATATTCTATGCACGAAGTCTGAAAACATTGAATACTTAGGCATTCTGTATGTTTATGTTTATACAGCCTTGAGGAAGTCGCGGGATCACGCCCCTATAGCGACGAAACACGTGTTGGCTGCGGCTGTTGAAATTGAAATACAAGACAAAGAAAATTGAAAATAAGAAGCAAAGGAATTGTTCATATTCTTGTCGCATGATATAAAAATCAATGTGTTTTGTACTCAAGTAGGGAAACCGATTATATTACGTGACGTGTGCTGGGGAGTGAAGTGGATTGTGTATAGAGCTCAGGCTTTATGTTTGTGGAGTTTAGTGGTTCTCCATATCCTACAGCACCGTCGTTATATTTATTTCATACTCCACACTTTTGTGTGATTCCACCTAGAGGTGCCATAGCCCTATACTAAATACCACTTGTCCGAAGATTTATTTAATTTGATTTGCGTTTGCATGTTTGACTAAATTTCCATCACATCCAACTACTGTGTACTTTTCTTCTTGCATGTTTTCTGTTCTATTCCATTTATATCTGTAGTGTTGAAGAACTTCATAGAGGCACATTTTCCAGATGTGGGCTCCTTCTTGGATAGTATGTATCCAACATATATATTTTGACAACATCTGTGCTTTCTGGCTCAAACTCTGCTAAGCATTGGATTTCTGGGAAAGACTTCAACACTGTCTAGTGTGTTGGCTAGGCCTAGACTTACCCAAACAATTCCACTTGATTTGGAGAACAAACTGTCTGAGCTTGACCAATCCAAGCACTCATAGGATCCTATCTCTCTATGGCAAAGGATTTTCAAGTGGTACAATTTCTTGCTGAGACTCTTTTCTGCAGAAATCCCCTCCCACATATCTTTCATCTCTGACTTCTCCGATTTCATAATTTATGATGTGACGTAAGGAGCAACAGCAAGCGCGTTGTCTGCAATGAACTGTATATCCATGTTCACATTCCACATTTTCAGGATGACTGGATAATAGTTGTCAATATACTTCAAAGCTTCTTTTCTTCTTTGGTTGCATCTGTTTTTGGTGATTTCTGAGTTAGTGTATATCTTATTGCTGACAAAAAGAAGCTGTTTACTCTTCCTTGTGAAAAGACAGGTCATGGGAATCCAAAATGACATCTTGTATAAAATGTACCTTTGCATCTGTATTTTCGACGACAGTATTTTCCACATCTGTGACTTTGAAATCGTAAAACTTGTTGTCTCAAGCTGTTTTCACCACCATCTTTTGGGATGGCACATGTGACATACTGTTCAAAGAAAGAGAGGATGGACTCATCACTATCTGTCCCAAAGTTTGGTACATCCTTTATCCATAACAGCGTGTGTATATGAGGAGCACCTGTTGCTTGGTACAACGCAAATCAGTTACTGCTCCAAAAGGAGGATTTGTTTGGTGCCGATAGAGGACATCATAGCTTGAAACCTGTGGTTTAAAGATCTGCAGACATTAGTGGGATCCAAGGAGCAAAGTTCTCCAGCTGCCTTCACTTTGATGTTCTTTATGTTTGAGTTTGCTTCTCTCAAGAATTGAAGCAGGTCATACAATGCATACTCAGCACAACTGAGTGTTAGAATCCAAATAGGTGCTCCTAGGTTTCTCAACATGCATTCGAGTTGACCATGACGACAATACCAATACGTATTGGTGCAAAGTTGGCATGCCATCAAATTGATTAAACTGCTTCCAAGTTTTTATCCCTTCTATGAACTTTGTCAATTTATTTTCTAGCAGAGAGATTTTGTAGATGAAGTCCTGTCTTCAATATGTTGTTAACAGCACATGAAAGTCCAGACAAGTCGCGCTCAAACAGAAGATGAAATATGTAGGGAATACACTGACGAAATCTTGGATCTTCTGAGTATAGTCTTATTGACCGGTATTCAGGTGCTTGTATCTGCACAACATGGTCATCAAATCGTCCATCTTCTCCAGAGGGAAACAGTTGTGGAAAACAGCAAGCTTTTAAACTTTTCTACCATACACTCATGGGCGCTACTTTTGCTTGCTTCATTTGAAATAGTTCAATGGCATCACCAATCAGTTCTTTGAAATGTAGAGGGTGGATGGAGTAAGTGTTCATAAAGCTCTTCTGATCTGGATTAAAGCACTTTTTCAATCTGTCCACGTGATGCTAATCTTTCATCCTCTGTGTATGTTGCGTCTTCAACAACATCAACATTCCTTTAATAAACATTATTTTGTACCAGGTATAATGTTGTTTTTAACTTTACTAATATCTAATAACTCTTGCCATGTTTTGTATTCTTTATAGACACACCATTTACTAGAATGACAAGTGGTTCATGAGCCTCTCTGTCTACACCAACAATTGTAATACTCTGTTTAAATTCTAAAGATAAGTACACAACTCTTCCTTTAAGACCTTTTTGTAGGCCAGTTGGTGGCAGCTTCCTTGACTCCATACGAACGAAGGAATGGGTGCACACATATATTAAAATGGACATTTAAAACTGCTAGTTCTTGAGGCACAGATATCAATTCTAAGTTAGGTACGTCTCTAGTTCGCATTTTGTTTTCTTCTAACTTATTGTAGCAGTACTTACATTACATATAACTTGACAAGTAGACAAGTCAAACCACTCCACTACAAATAAACAAACAGCAAATTCTTGCCACTTATCATTGTTCTCTTTTTTACGTTTTACTACAAATCAATATTCTGAGTTCAACTTTTATAGATAGTGTGTCCACAACAAATACAAACACAGTTTGGTTTTTCAGAGGAAACCGTGTTAAACTATGTAATCTCTTCTACAAAGTTATCAATACTATTCCCTGTTTCCTGTTTCCCTATACCTGTAGATGGTAAATCTTCGTTTTCCCTCACTCCTCTTCAGGACCAAAGAACCGAAACTGGATATTATCACAAACTTTTTCTACCTCTGCTACTGTACCATGCAAAAGAGCTTTATTCCTTTCTCCTAAACATAGTGCAGGAGTTTTAGCATAGTAACGTCTCCTAACTAACTTCCACATTTCAGAGTAGTGCACAGATAACATTCTGAAATTATGAAAGATGCTTCAGCACACTTTCTTTGATAGACACACTAGTGAATGTACTTGTAAAATTGCAATTTTCAGTTTCAAACTTCTGCATGAAAACTCACGTAGAAAATATCTCATATCAATAGATTCTTTCCCAAAACTCCACTTTTATAGAGGGGCCTGTCTACGCCTTCCCAGTACCTCTTCAGCTATCACTTCCTCAACATTCCTAAGAACCATTTCCTCTTTTGCTACAGGAATGCCACCCTTCACCTCATAACATTTACCAGTTGTTTCAACTGCATGCTCTAATGTGTTCTGTTGTGAGCAGCTTTCTTTGTTAAAGAAAGGCTGTATGCTAGATGTAGGCTTCCATTCACCTCTATTTTTATTCACATCTTTTTCTCTTCATACTCAACACTGTTTTGGCCATTGTTTTCATTCTGTTTAATATTAATATAAACAGTTTTCACTTCAAGGCAAAGGTTTAGGTTTTATTAACTACAGTTTCTATGTGTTGTTTTTGCTTATAAGATGCTGATCTTCTGTTATACTGTTTTCTATTTCTTACTAAATTTTGTATTAACCTATTACTAAACATTCTTTTTCTTATCTCTTTGTACTGTTTTTGCCTTGCTATTAGATTACTTCTTTTTGGAACAGTTTCCACTTTGAATATAACTTACTGCTTTTCGTTTCTGAGTTGTTGGTAAAGTTTTTTCTTTTTGTTGATATAATTTTCCATATTTTTTTCTAACCACTGTTTTAAGAAACTGCTTATTTCTCTTACCCCCATTTGTTTTGCAGAACATTTTGTCCATCCGCTTTTTTGTTCTGAGTTTTTTCAAAGCAGAACTTTTTTTGTTGCTTTTCTGCTCTGTTCATTTCTTGTCATCTTAAATTCTTCTCTTTGAACTCAAGCAGATATCGAAAAACATAGAACACAAATTTGTCGTTCTACAATTAAATCATCTAAAATTGTAGATATATTTTATACCATTCCGGACCCAAGTATACCGCAGTGTGTCGTATGGCCTATCTAAAGACTATCTTACTAGTCTTTTTTATGTACTTGATGAAAAAACTTTAGATTTATAAAGATTTGTAAACATCAAGTCTGCCAAGCAGTAAAACTTTTCTGGATGGATGACTAATTACTATAGGATTATTTAAATGAGTGTGCCACTGCCTCCATTAGTGCTAGAGGCATACGAGTTGTATCTGAGCATGTGATTGAATGTTTAGATCCTTCTCACACTGTCTAAGGGGGTGTATTCATCCCTCTCACCATTGGAATGTGCTTATATGATATTTAAATCCGGGTGAAAGACTAGATGTATAGCTGAGCATATTGGCCTTTAAGTGTGCATGTAGCTCTTTGAAACTTCTAACTAAATGTGCACACTTTTATGCAAATAGTAGAGTACCCTATGGCCTAGTTACAGGCTACCTTAGGGGTGAGTTATATGTGGTAGAACAGCAGGTTAAGGCTTGTCAAGGGGTTTTAAATGCCAAGTCAGCCTAGCAGTAGAACTGGATGCACAACCTCAAGTGTACCAGGGCTGAGACATGTTTAAAGGACTACGTCTCTGGATGGGTGACTTGGTAGTGTCAGTTCTTTAGTAGATATCGAAATGAGAGTCTCAGTGCCTATGTGGGGGGGGTGTTTCCATATGTAAGTTTGATGGTACATCACTGGCTCTCTTTGTGACTATGGGTTTGTAAATCTATATGTAGGGGCAGTTTGGATTGCCTCCTGGGTGTTAGTTACTATTGGGTTATTTAACTGAGTATGCTGCAGACTCCATTGGTGCTAGGTTCATAAGAGTTGTGTCTGTGTGTGAGAGTGAATGTTTAGATGATTGTGACATTGCCTGAGGGGGTGTATTGGTGGCTCTACTCTTTTGTATTTGCTTACATGAGATTCAAATCAGGGTAAAAGGCTGGATGTATAACTGAGCCTATTGGTCTGTAAGTGTGCATGTTGCTCACTGAAGCTTCTAACTACAAATGTTAGCTTTTATGCACATAGGAGTGTACCCTATGGCCTAGTGAAAGGAAGAAGCTTCAAATGTAAGATGAAAGTATCTTTATTGAAGCCAGCAGGAACATCGCGGCCACCTCTACATAAAACAACATCACCTCCCAACTCCTACATTCCAGAACCCATCAACCACATTCCACCCGAGACCCAGCACGCAACCGTAACCCAACACATTTTCCTCCGAAACAATAATAAATAAACATGGATACAGAACTGATCAAGTTAAAATCTACAAAACATATACATAGTTCACAAATGTTGGATAAATGCATATTTAACTCCTTGAACTAAATGGAGATTATTAGAAATAATATAAAACACACTAACAAAATTTGTTGAACGAATACATGACAAAACACTTAAACTTGGCATATTAGAGTATACATTAAAGCATAATATACTCCTGAAATTAGGATGGCAACCTAGAAATCCTAGAAGAAAGTACACAGGCACTGGTCTCATAGTGCACCTGTGTGAACGGCTTGAGATTCATCTTCCCCAGACACATGACATTGATGTGACCTAGGCACCGTGATTTTACTTTTATTCCACCATCTGCCATCCTCAATTTCACTGCACTATTATTCTCACTACAGTCTTAAGTTCAGAAAATGTACTCTCCCCTTAGGAAGAATCCTAGGAGATTTTACCCTCACTTGAGGGAAAAATTGTTTACAGTGCACGTATTACAATGTGTATCATTACAAAAAATGTTTTACAATGTGAAATTCATTACAGCGTATGTCATTACATCGCATAATCCATTACAAAGCATTCCCCAAAGTAACACCCCAGCGGAGTTAGAATAGTAACTGCGTTGTAATGGATTATGCATTGTAACAACATACGTTGTAATGGATTTTGCGATGTAAAACATTTGTTACACTGACACGCGTTGTAACGCGTGCGTTGTAAAGTGTCATATTCCTCACTTGATCACCAACAAATACTCTTAGCTTTCTGCTCCTTGGTTGAACATACTTGTTCTGAGCTTCAACCCTCTTACTATTTGCCTCCTTTATTTTTTCTTTGGGCAATTTAAAATCCACCTCCTCAACATTTTGGAAGAGGGAACACATCCTCTCAACAAGATGAATGGAGAAACCTCAAACACTTTTGACAGTAGTGCTCACTGCCTACAGCAGTTTCTTTAGTTCTTGCTTACAATTTAAACCACTGGCATTCGAGTTATACATTCTCCTTGATCACCCTGTTGAACCGCTCCACAAGGCCAATGCTCCTAGGGTGATAAAGAGAAGTCCTAGTGTGTTTTATGTCCATAAATTTCATAAACTCTTTAAATTGCTAAACAATTGACATTTCTGTGTTTAAATTAACTTGCACCTTAAAATTGGCATGTCATTTTAGAATTGCATGTTTTACCTCCAGCACTGCTGCAGAAGCCTTTAGTTGCTAAAAGTGCAGTACATTTCTAATTTTTTAACTATAACCATTACCAAAACAAATTTAAAGCACATAAGTAAACTGATCTGAAAAGACCATTAATGAGGTAATTCCCTGTACCAAATACGCTTTTAGTATTTGAGATATATGCTTCCTGAGCTTTGATTTAGTGATTCCAATAGCAATATACATTCTTGGTTAGAGCAGTCACTTGGCTTGCATCTCTTTTTTTTCATATAATTCTTTTTATTAACAGTCATTGACATTTACATACAGTACGAAGGAGTAGGTGAGTGTGCTTACAGTGGTGATAAACCGCAATCATTGACAAAACAGTATTTCCTATTGGAAGCTATGGGGAAGAGACAGTATCAGGGTCAGTTCCACGGGGTGGGCTACACACATTCCCCCTATAGGTATTCCATGGGTCCCAGATTTTGGACCATTTTCAGGGGCAGCCTGAGCAATATAGACTGTTTTCTCCCTGAACATGCACCAATCAATGTCCTTTTTCCAGTCCGAAAGCGTTGGTGCGTGAGCAGCTCCCCAAAGCTGTGCTATGTTCCTTTTCGTTATTGTAAGCCCCAGGGTGACCCAGAGTGTTTGATGACTTTTTAAGTCCGTGGGCTCCCAGATGTTGAGAAGGCATCTACGCGCCTCTGGGCAGAGAGAAACTGCGAGAACCTCTCTGATTACCTCATGTATTTTTTGCCAGTAGGCTTGTATATAAGTGCAGTCCCAGATGATGTGAATGATTGTGCCTAGTTGAGTGCAGCCCCTCCTACAGTGCCCCCTCCCCCAGCCACTCCCATGCGTAGTAGTTGGGGCCTGGTCACATAGACTCTATGGAGGATTTGAAGCTGTTTCAGTCGCAGGCGCGCAGAGATTGCCACTCTATTCTCGGGGAGGACACCGCCTCCTGCCACTCCTCGTCGTCAATTATCATACCGTCATTCACCCATTTTTCTCGCAGTACGTGGAGGGGGTTCTCCATGTTATTTATTAATTTTTTGTAAATTAGCAAGATGGTCGCCTCTGGCAAATGGCCATCGAGTATTCTGTCCTCTAAGGGGGAGGAGGGGACCCTGCAGGAAGGAGCGAAGTGTGTGGCGCACCTGTGTGTAGAGAAAGCGTTCCAAGTCCGCTAGTTCATATTGGTGCTGAAGCATGATAAACAATTTTATCTCGTTCTTATCCCAGAGGTCTTGGACCTGCGAAATCCCAATAAGTTCCCACTTGTCAAACCCTTTCGATTTCCATAGGTTCCCCAGCTGCTGGGAGTCCCACAACGGGGTGGCCAGTGTGAGTTTCGTCCCCCATCCCAGTGACCTATTAGCAGCGTGCCATACCGCAGTAGAGTAGTAGGGCCCGTAAGGGGATATCTACCTGGCTTAGAATATAGCACCCGATTGAAGGTTCCCCCAGGGAGGAGCCATCTGTCCATAGAGTAGCCCGGGTCGTATAGGCGACCATAGGTACCATGGTTTATGGCTGCGAGGTGCGCCGCCCAATAATATTTTTTAATGTCTGGTAGGCTAATTCCACTGTCATACCAGTTGAGTGTTAACTTCTGCAAAGCTATTCGCGGTTTACCGTCCCACAGGAAATTTCTTTGAAGCCCCTCAATTTCCCTAAAGTATGTGTTGGGGACAGGATCAAGTGAGTTCTGCAAAGCGTATAAGAACCAGGGTAGGGGCATCATTTTGAAAAGAGCTGCTTTGCCCAATAGTGAGAGAGGGAGCGCCTTCCAGCTTGTTATGTCTTGTTTGAGTCTTTGTAGCAGCGGGACTAGATTGCGGGTGTAGCGGAGTGTCCGGTCCAAGAAAAGAAAGATCCCTAGGTATCTAAACCCTTCCGATGCGATTTGAAGGGGGCAGCCTCGCGGTGTTTGGGGTGGGTCACCCCTGAGGACATAGAGAAGGGATTTTTGCCGCTTTACGCTGAAACCGGAATATCTACCAAATATATGCATGATGTCAAAAATCGCAATCAAAGATTTCTTGGGGGTGGCAAGGTATAAAAAAATATCATCAGCACAGAGGGATATTCGGTCTTCCCAGTCCAGGGACCAGCGCAATCCGTGGATAACTGGATCCTTCCGGATCCAGGTCGCAAGGGGCTCAAGGGCCAGAGCGAACAATAGGGGAGAGATGGGGCATCCCTGACGTGTCCCTTGACTGAGCTGAAAAGTATCTGATTTTTTGCTGTTAACCACCACTTGTGCTAAGGGTTCACGATAAAGTAGGCAGATCATTGTATAAAACTTGGTCCAAACCCCAGCTTAGTGAGTGTGGTGAAGAGATGTGACCATTGTAGGGTATCAAACACCATAGTGGCTTCTAGTGAGACAATTATTGCCTTTTCTTGTATGGCGGACGCTCTACCCAAGACACCATGGCCCCAACGTAAATTCAGCACCATGTTCCTATGCGGCATAAAGCCAGATTGGTCAGAGTGAACTAGGCCTCCTATAACTTTGACCAATCGATTAGCCAGCAATTTGGCCAAAATTTTGGGTTCAGCATTCAGAAGGGCGATAGGGCGGTATGATGCACACTCCGTCTTGTGTTTACCCTCCTTGTGGATAGTGACAATAGAAGCTATACTCTGGTCCAATGGCAATAGTCCCTGCTCCAAACTGTCCTTGTACATAGATTTTAAGTACTGGGCCAGCTTGTCCGGCCTTAATTTGTACAGTTCAATCGGAATACCGTTGGGACCCAACGCCTGGGACCCAACGCCTTGCCTGGGTGTAACGTGCGTATTGCTAGTGCTATCTCATCTTCGGTCAGAGCACTGTCGTGAAATTCATGGTCCTCTATGGTGCTATCGAGGTATAACTGGTATGGATGTGATCAGCAAATTGGTTAACTATATCTTGTGGGTCTGTGATGGGGGGCATATCGGCTCTACGGATCTCAGGGACCCGCCTGCTGGCCAATACTTTTTTGTCAAGCCATGCAATTCATTTTCCCGCCTTGTCACCCAGGTCGTAGATTCTACCCAGCTGGTCTACCCCAAGTGCCTTGGCTTTTTCAGTCACTAAGTCTCTATAGCTGTCCTGTTTAAGGTGAAGCATATGTAGCGCCTCGGGTGTGTTGTCATCTCTAAGGTCTTGTTCTAGCAGGTAGATCTCTGCCTCCGCATCCGAGATATCTTTGCGTTTGTCCTTTTTGTCACCGGAGATCAGAGACAAGGCCTGCCCGCGGATCACTGCCTTAAAGGCCTCCCGCAGTGTTTGAGGGGAGTCCACTGTTCCCTCATTCTCCCCGAAATAGTCGTCCATGGCTTTGAGCAGTTCTTTACGAATTTTGGGGTCACGGAGATACCATGGGTTGATTAGGACGATCCTTCCCACCCGTGTGTGACTGAACACTAAGTGTACCCAAAGTGGAGAGTGGTCGGAAATTCCTCTAGCTAAGTGTCTGATTTCGTGAATATATGCTGTGTGTCATCCAGGGACTATGATGTAGTTAAGTCTTGAGAGGCTAGCATGCGCGCCGGGGTGGAACTTGTGTTGTAGTTTGTCCTGCTTGTAAGCCCTTCAACCGCCTACCAGCTCCATTGCTTTGAGAAAGTCAGGTAACCAACTGTCCAAGCACACGGGGGATGGCGATCCAATGTACCTGAAAGTACTGAATTGGAGTCGCCCCCTAGCACCTCCGGTAAAGCCAGAAGGATGACGCTTAGGTCCCTGAACGTGGTGGCCTGTAGACTTGGTGGAACATAAACTGACATGAGTGTAACTGTCCAAGCACACGGGGGATGGCGATCCAATGTACCTGAAAGTACTGAATTGGAGTCGCCCCCTAGCACCTCCGGTAAAGCCAGAAGGATGACGCTTAGGTCCCTGAACGTGGTGGCCTGTAGACTTGGTGGAACATAAACTGACATGAGTGTAATGGTTTGACCCTCCCAAGTACCCGTGACCCCAATGTAGCGGCCCCAATCGTCAATCCAGGTGGATGTTACTGTGAGAGGAAATTATTTCCTGAACATAATGCCCACTCCGCGTGCACTAGATGTGAAGCCAGCCTGGGCTATCATGGTGTAGCCATATTGATGCATGGCCATGCACGAGTTCCCAACAGGGTGCATTTCTTGGAGCATGACAACATTGGGTATATGTCTTTTGATGTGCTGGAGCACTATGCTACATTTTACCTTGTCCCCCAGCCCATTAACATTCCAACATAAGATCTTAACATTTCTGTCCCACTGCGCACACATTAAAGCTTGAGTGGTTTTCTATGTTTTTTACAATCCATTCGGGCTGTTGTGTCAATGAAAAAAAGGAAACCAGTAACTAAATAATAACCCAACACCCCAAACAAACTCCAACCCAACAACCCCCACCCTGCTTCCCTGCACTCTGTGCGCCAAACTGCCCATTCAAACCTGCAGAGTGCCTGTTGCCCCAACTGGTAAACTAAAGAAAGAAAAAGATGGGGTATAGCACCCGTCCTGTTGCCCTCCCCTTTTATTACATTTATGGAAAAACCAAACGAGTCACTGTCTACTGGCATTGTGGTCGATCAGCCGGGATGGGCTCCAGTTCAAAAGAGCTTCCCTCCGGCCCCATGTAGATGCAGGGCCCCGGCGAGGATCCGTCCATGCTGCAGGTGTAATCGCCATACAGCAAAGTCAGTGTCAGTCACCTTGCCGGTCAGCGGAGCAATCTCCACGGTTGGTCTGTCCAGAGTCACGGTCTACTTGGCTGTCCAGCCACTCCGAGGCTGTATCCGATTGAAAAACCAAGTTCGTCTCCCTGCCTCTACTCTGAGTTTTGCGGGGAAAAAGCATGGCATATTTGAATCCTCTGTCTCTTTTTATTTTGTATTTTTCCTTTTTTTAATATATTTTTTTTATTGAGAATTCATACTGGTACAAAACGAAAGACCATTTAATAGATTATTCCATACAAAATTCCTTCTATTAAGACTAAAAGGAGATACAATAAATATGATAAATAGACATTATATATAAGGGCATGCTTCCATCTTCAATAAAACCATTATAGTTCTTAGATACCTTATGCATATAAAATTACAAGAATTTACTAGCCCATATTTACATTTGTGACTCTCTCCAAGCTTTCAAGGGTGCCCAGATTTTTAACCCAAATTCCCGTGTCTTCTGACTCTTTAGTGCATAGAGTGTGGCCTCGATATTATGGATACCCAGTAGTCTGGTCAGCCACATTTGAAATGATGGAGCATTCTCGTCCTTCCATGCTGCTGATATAAGGATACGCAATACTGCAGTTGAAATAAAAACAAACGCTTCGGTCTCTTTATTTACACCCAGTTTAAAATCACTTCCAAAGATCATCAAGGTCGGGGATAGACTGATCTTAATGACTAGCAGCCCCTCCCAAAATGTCTCTATCTCCCCTTTTATGATGCTTATTTTCTCGCAGTTATGGAACATATGCATCAGATCCGCTGGGCCTTTCAAACATCTAGGGCATTTATTATCTTCCCTTTTACCCCAGTCGAAGAGTTTGGAGGGTGTATAATAAAGGTTAAATAATGTTTTAAAATGTTGTGCCTTCAGATTAGAGGAACGTAAAATCTCCTTATCTCATTGTAGCGCTCTATCAAGATCCACATCTGGATCCGCCAATTTTCTGGCCCAGGAGACTTCCTTTTTATCCATATCATCCTGGATCCCAGATATTAAAGCTTTGTAAATAGTTTTGATTCTACGCCCTCCTTTTAACAGATACTCCAGAGCACTACAGCGATTGCCAGGGGAAAGGCGGGGTCTTGTAGATTTCAGCATTTGAATAACCTGGAGTTATTTAAGACTTTGACTACTAGATATCCCATATTTCATCTGAATCGCCCCGAAGCTCATCACATCCTCCCCCTCCATTATATCCCCTACTGTCCGAATACCCAGTTATTCCCAGTATTTCCATGTCCCATCTATACTTAAGTTTGGGAAAAACCCTGACTTCAAGGAGAGGGGTGTATAGATTAATCTTAGGAATCAATAACATCTTTTGTGCTTTTTCCACACCTCCCAAGCACTATCCGCTAACTTATATCTCGTTTTCTTAAAATACCTACGACCTGTTTTCCTTAATAATGCCCCCACGGCCTCCCTCCCCATTAGTAACTCATATATAGAGGGGACCTCTTGATTGCTATGGGCGGGATCTTGGGCAACGGATTTACTTGTAGAAGGATCGAATAAGATTGCCATTTGCGTTAATAGGCATGCCCAATGATAATACCTTAGATTCGGGATGCCCAATCCACCTAGATCCTGTGAAAGAGACATAAACTTCAACGAACGTCTAATCTTCCCGTATTGCCATAAGAACCTCATAAAAATATTTTCCATAGATTTTAACAACACCTCATCTAATAAAAAGGGAATAGAGTGAAACAGATACAAGACCTTAGGTAACATAGTCATTTTTAAGGACGTTGGATCTACCTATGAGTGACAAGTGCAGAGTATCCATTCTTTTAAGGTCCAGTTCAATCGTTTTTAACAACGGGACAAAGTCATCCTTTATGATTAATTCTGTTGCTGCATTAATTGTCACTCCCAGATATGTTGCGGCATCCACATATCTATGATCAGATTTAACTATGCTTTTTGTACAGATTACCTGAGTTTTCCCCTCATTCAACCGATACCTTGAGTATCTGCCAAACTCCCTGGTAATTTCCACTAATGCATGCATGGCCGAGACAGGTTCCACGGATATTACTGCCAGGTCATCAGCGTACGCTAAAATCTTGGTCTCGTGGCTATTATTATAACCGGCTTAATCTCCACATTCCGTAAGATCTGCCCAATCAGTGGATCTATAAACAAAGCAAACAAAATGGGTGAACAGGGACACCCCTGACGTGTCCTTCAAGTTATACTGATCTTCCCTGAACTTTCACCCATCAGCTGCACCTTAGCAACCGGGTTGGAATACATAGCTTTGATGGCAGTCAGGATTCTTGGCCCAAACCCTCTACCTGCCAGTACCCCCCACAAGTAGCCCCACCTGACAAGGTCAAATGCTTTTTCGGCGTCGAAGAGGATCATGGCCATCCCCTCCCCCTCCCCCCCCGACAGCATGGGCCTCAAACATAGATATTGCACGTCTTATATGATCTGTTGTTCCACGCCCTGGAATAAACCCATGCTGCCAGGGGGAGACTAGGCCGCCAATAACTCTCCCCAGACGCTTCGCCAGAATCTTAGCGTAGATTTTATTGTCCGCATTTATCTGTAGGACCCAGGATTTTCCTTAGGCTTCCCTTTCTTATGGAAAATCACTATATTTGTGTCCTTCCATGTCTCCGGTATTATACCAGTGCCTACTATGCCATTAAATAAATCCAATAACAGTGGCACCAGCACGCTAGAGATGCACTTATAGACCTCCAATGGGATGCTATCCGGCCCTGCTGCCTTACCAGCAGCTAATTCCTGTAATGCCTCTAGCACCTCATTGATCGTTATATCCCTCTACAGTATTTTGCTTTCTAGTTCCTCTAATTTAGATCCTTCGTCCGGATACTCTCCATGTGGATTCTCCCCATCCATCTCTTCCTTGTACAGTGTTTGATAAACGTTTTTTAACACCTCTATAATCTCATGTGGTTCCACATACTCCTGACCATTCTCCTGGATACTCATTATTATATGTTTAGTGGTACACTGCCTAATTCGAAGTGCCAGTGCTCTACCCGCCTGTTCCCCTGTTTCATACATTTTGCCTTTAAAGGCTTGGAATTCAAGGGCAGCTTTTGCAGCCATCTGTTTATGTATATCTGCTTTAACAGAGCTAATTCTCAGCGGACTTATTTTCCCATCTTTCCCTTGTAGGATATCTCGGCCATGTTGTTCTTCTGCTTCTGCCAATTTAGCAAATAGCCTATCCTTATCACCCCGCACTTTATTCCTAATCCCAGCAGCGTAACTAATCGTTTCCCCCCTAAGTTTTGCTTTGAATGTATCCCACACACTATTACGGGATGCGCTGTACCGATTAGCTTCAAAAAATTCACTAGACCATTTCCTCAGATGCTCAACATACATGCTGTCTGCCAACAGTTTCCTATCGAAAGTCCAAACCCTTTGTTTTCTTGGTGTCTTTAGATGATCATAGCTCAGATGTAGGGGGTTGTGCTCTGATAGGACCTACGGCAGCTTCCTGATGCTGACTATACTCATTTCCGTAGATGAAATCAGGAAATAATCTAGTTTTGTGTATTTTTGATAAGGGCATGAGAAGTAGGTGTACCCTGGATTACCGGGCTCCTTATTTCCCCAGACATCAGAAAGGCTGTGGGACTGCATCAACTGCATCATCAAGCACAGGGCCCGAAAAACCTTTGGCTTCCGGCCTGCCTACCGATTCTTACCAGTAAGATCGGCGGTTATATTAAAATCACCACACACCACCAAGGGGGGAGGCCAGTTAGCCAACTCTCTCTCTAGTAACTCAAAGGTCTCAGAATCATCCTGGTTGGAGCCATATAACCCACAGATTGTTATACCCATACACATTTCGGCCAGTGCCCACCTCCCTAATGGGTCAGACGTATAGCGCTTGACCCCGCCAAGTCCTGTTTTCCCTAGAATGGCTACCCCTCTTACTGTCGAAGTCTGAGAAGAGCAAGATAAAATATCGTAACCTCCCAGATTGAGCAGCTGTTCTTTCGCCCAGGGTAGGTGTGTTTCTTGAAGACATAAAATGTCTATGTATTCCGACTTAACAAACTCGGCCAGTCTGCGCCTCTTTTTCCAGTCGTTAAGCCCCCTATACTAATAGAGCAGAAGTTAAGATTCACCATTAATGCAGCTATACATTTCCTCCACTATTTGTACCAACCACTGGATGGAGACACCATCTAATCCGAACTAGGAAGCATGCCCGACTCCCAGAGATAGGAACATACTTGTACCATGAATTCTCTTTTTAGGACTTTTTACCCCTTTAATCACCCCCCTGTCATCCCCCCCTACCTTCCCTGACCCGCCACCCTCCCCACCCCCTTTCCTTCCCTTCCCCCCAGCCCCTCCCATCCTCGTGAAGCGCTCAGACCTTAGTCTGTGCTTGTGATGATTGCAGTGATAGCGGTTTGGGCATTTCATACAATTACTTTTCAGTGCCTAATGCCCCCTTACCACCCCCAACATGACTTTATGATCAAACGTGATACAGAATTCAAAAGAAGAAGAACAGAAGAAGCAAGAAAAGAAACAGATTGGAAAACAAGAAAGAGGATCCAAGCAGCCCATCCCTCCTTGACTAGGGCTAGCCAGCCTTCATTTCCCCACTTGTTTACCTAACTTCGTAAGGAGTCCAAATATTCTTGTGCCTTCATTTCTGAGGCACAGTACTGAGTCCGGCCCTCATTTTTTAATTTTAGTTGTGCAGGGTTAATGAGATATACTTGGATGTGTTTATCCTGAAACGGTTTGATCAATTGTCTCAACCTCCAGCGCCTCTCCACTGTTGTGTGGCAGTAATCTGGCCTGACGAAGAAGCTGACTCCCTCGCTGGATCTTCGTGCTTCCGGTCTAGCTTTTTCAGCAATGGCCTGCCGTAAGATAAAGTTGCCCAAGAATATTAAAATTGCCCTTGGCTTGTCCCCTCTTCCCGCACCAGATCGAATTTCAAACGGAATGCGCTGCGCTCTCTGAATTTCTGCAGACCAGTTCCAGTCAGTGAGCTCTGGGAATGCCACTTCGAGCAAATTGATCATGTACCCCCTTACATCCGAGCCCTCCACCCCTTCAGGTATCCCAAGTACCCGCAGATTATTCCACCTGCGTCTGTTATCCATGTCCTCCAGCTTCCACTGAATATCAGTAACCTGGGCACATTGGGACTCGACTCTAGTGGTGGCAGCGGCGACCTCCGATTCTGTTGCAACAATCCTTTCTTCAAGGTTTGATACCCTGTAACCCACAGTGGCACATGCCTGGGACAGCTTTCTGACCACGCCTTGCATCTTCCTCATTGCGGCCTGCGATTTGCGGCTATCGTGGCGTGTTTCCTCATGATGAGCCAGAATTGCCTGGTGGATGACCTCCAGGATCGGTGTATGGGTTACAAGGTTTTCTTAGTTGGAGCTTCCCTGGAGCGGCATAGAGGATGAGTGATCCCAACTTAAGTCTTGTGCTGGCTCCTGCTGATTTGATTGAGCGTTAGCCCTTTTAGCTGTGTTAGGGGGGTCCTGTTCAAGGTCACTTTCTGATTCGAAGTTGCTTTCCCCCTGAGATGAACTCCTATCATCTTCCGACCACTCCGCCTCTTCTGAGACAGAATAGAAGCATTTGCTACTCTCCTTCTCCCTCTCTTTGCCATCCGTCGAGACCACAAGGGGGCAGAGACCTTCCAACCCATCTTCGCCTAGGGTACTACCTGCCCCTACTTGAGCCGGTATCGATACTGTCTGACTCCCCTCAGACACGTCCTCTACCTGTGCGGTCATAGTCACATCTCCCAGGGGCTCCCCCTCCTTCACTGCTATCTTAGTGCTGCTAGTTACTGTGCCCAAAGTACCGAAGTCGCTGCTGCTCGTGCCTCCCCTTTCTCCAACGAAGGAGATCTCTGTTGGCTCTATTCGTGTCTTTTCCCCTACAATAGCCTGGGTCCCAGTTGGACAATAGTGCCCTTTTTCGCAGGGGCAGCCATACCGGAGACTTGTGCTGCTGATAGTTCGATCTCCTCCTGTAGGCGTATGGGTAGGGGTAGGGAGGTAGATACCTCTTCAGTCTTGAAAGTCGGGCCTCCCTTACTCCGTGAGAACATCCCTGGGATTAATGCAGTCGCTGGATGTATTTTTGCGGAAGCCTGCTTCCCTTTTCTCTGTGGCTCTGCAGAGGGCATGCGAATTTTAGTTGGTGACCCATCCTTACCGGATTCCTGTCCAGTTTGCTCCGCTGCCTGGGTTTTCCTTCGGGCCGCTACCGCTGCCGCCATTGCCGATTTCACCAAGACTCCTGGAGTGGGCTTAGGTGCCATTCTGTCCAAGCTTCGCTCGCTCCGCTCACTCCGCCTGTACCTTCCGACACGCCCACTACGCCTGAGCTGAAGCCAGAGAAACAGAGCACCGCTTGAACCACAGGAGTCCAGGCTTCCCCGCTCGCGTGGCTCTTATTGCAGCGAAAAACAAACAGTAAGTCGCCGACAGCATTTAGATTTTCTTTCTTCTTCATTCAAGTGCCGGTTATTGCCTTCTAGCGCCAGTGTGGGGCTTCAATGAACCTTGCCCTTTCCCGCAAGCACTGCAAAACAACCACTACGCGGTCGCCATCTTGCCCTACCCGAATCCTCGGTCTCTAAGTTGACCAAATAATAACCCAACACCCCCAAACAAACTCCAACGCAACAACCCCCACCCTGCTTCCCTGCACTCTGGGCGCCCAACTTCCCATTCAGACCTGCAGAGTGCCTGTTGCCCCAACTGGTAAACTAAAGGAAGATGGGGTAAAGCACCCGTCCTGTTGCCCTCCCCTTTCATTACATTTATGGAAAACCCAAACGAGTCACTGTCTACTGGCATCGTGGTCGATGGGCTCCAGTTCAAGAGAGGTCCTCTCCGGCCCCATGTAGATGCAGGACCCCGACGAGGATCCGTCCACACTGCAGGTGTAATCGCCAGACAGCAAAGTCCGTGTCAGTCACCTTGCCGGTCAGCGGAGCGGTCTCCACGGTTGGTCTGTCCAGAGTCACGGTCTACTTGGCTGTCCAGCCACTCCGAGGCTGTATCCGATCGAAAAACCAAGTTCGTCACACTGCCTCTACTCTGAGTTTTGCGGGTAAAAGCATGGCATATTTGAATCCTCGGTCTCCAAGTCATTTTTTTTCTGCCAGGAATGATCTTCTCTGCCTCGGTACCATCTGAGTAAAGTCTGGAAAGAAAGTTATGTCAGCATTCTAGTAGCAGAGGGGGGCGGTCGTTCTGGCGTTTTGTAGGATGACATCTCTGTCTGTAAAGTTCAACACCCGCGCTAGCAGGGGACGTGGAGGGGCCCTGGGTCTCGGACGGCCTCCCGGCACCCTGAGCGCCCTTTCTAAAACAAAGAATTTGCTGAGTCCTTTAGGCTGTAGGTGTTTTAGGATAAGTTCTTCTAGGAAGAGGTCCGGCGTCTCTCCCTCCGCTTTCTCAGGGACCCCTAGTATGCATACTAAGGCGCCCAGCTTGTGTTCTGAAAGTTTGCGGAATGCGTGTAGATCGTGTACATTTTCTTGAAGGTGCGCTACATCTACAAGACTCGCCGCTGTAATTTCGTCTTGTTTGACCTACTCAGTGCTTTAATCAGATCTACCCGGATGACATTCACTTCGATTGAGAGCATGTCCATGTTGTGCTCCAAGGAGGTTATGATTCTAGCTATAGCTTCCATAACATCTTTCAGCATCAGTTCCTGGCTTTCTCCTCCAGATTCACACATCATTCGAGTACTGGGACGCGAGTCTGGAGGTGAGTCTGGGGACTGTGTAGCGGTCCAGCTTATTGGATTGGACCGTTTTGTGGCCCCTCAGGCCAGTTATTTTCAGCTTTTCAGAGGTCGCCATTTTGCAAATGAGGGCCGTGGCAAACAGGGCTTCCTCCCTCTTCTTTCACCCCAGCCCCACGTGTACTGAAGGGTACTGTGCAGAATAGCAGCAGGTTTTATTCTTCTCCCGCCCAGAGATTCCGCCAAGCGAGCAGTCCCATATGGCCGGGCTGGGGAGTCTCACTGGGATGGAAACCACAGTCCAAGCTGAAGTTATTCACTGAAGAAGCGACAAGCTGGGCATTAGTTCAGCCCTTCCCAGGGTCCAGCATAGTGAGGGCTATTCTTGCCTGCTTTCCAGGTCTTTCGTTACGGTTTAGAGGGGTGGAAGGGAGGGACAACCACAAGCACACGATTGCTCAGCTCCTGTAAGGGGGCGGGGGGTAGGCAAGGCACTGGCACCAGGTATTACCCTCCCCTGATATCCATCGCCGCCCACAGGGACCTCCTCACCCCTCCATCATTGCACCTGCAGTCAGGGAATGGCCGCGTTGGTCTCCAGGCACTCGATTTGCCACTTAGCCTTAGCAGAAGGTTCTTAAGGCAGTGCGCACCCCTCCTGAGAGGCAGGAGGGCTCCGTCAGTCGGCTCCAGGTGGCGGGGGTCTTTTGTTGGAAGGGCCGCACAAGGCCTCAGATTTGAGTCGCCAGGCAGCCGCTTCTTCTCGCCCCAACACCAGCCGCAGTCTGCACCCCGGTCCCGGCTCACATGGACACGCAGGCCTCACTGCAGTGGGAGTCGTAACTTCAAACCCAGACCCCCGAACAACACCGGAGTTCCCGGGAGGAGGTGGTCAGTCCACACCCCTTCCAGTTCGTAAATCTGAGGTCGGGTTTCGGATTGATGCGGCGGATAGATTTATGGGAGGCAGCTAGGATGGAGTTCTTGGATTATGTGGCCATCTCTCTGCGTCGCTTGGCCACGCCCCCTGGCTTGCATCTCTTGTTCAGCCTGGTCCACAATCTGTCAGTATAAATGAAAATCAGACGTAGGCCAGAATGGGGAGGGAAAATGAGCCTTAGGTTAGAACTACAAGAACATTTCTAGTACATAAGAGAATAACTTATTTTTGTGGTCTCATTACAAACCATTTTAGCAGTCTGATGCAGACAGTGTTGTTTGTAATCTATACTTTTTAGAGAGGGCTTCATGTTAGCTTGTGATTGGATGGCCTGTATGTTTCCCTTTGTGGCTCCTGATTCAATGGCTTTGTTCCTCAATCCTGTGCCTGTCCCAGATTTCAGAGTGTTCGATTAGTTGTGTATTCTTCCACTGCTGAAGTAAAAACAATTTTTTCCACCATCTTTTGTGATGTCCTACCCATTTCTCGCTCAGTTGCGTGCAATTATTCTCTTTCCCTTGCTACTCAACTTGCTGCGCCTCTCAACCCCTTCTATCTTTAATTATCCCCTCCTCTGGCAATGAGGACTGCTGTGGCTCAGTTCCCTTACTGCCTTTCTCTCACTCTGCATCACTCATCGCTGTTGGTTTTGCCAGTATCTGATGCATTTAAAAATGCACTGCTTTGCAAAAGCCTACCTTTTAGGAAGTATATAATTTATAGTTCCAAATTGGCCACCATGTTGTATGATGTAATGTAGGCGCCATCTTGGATGAATAAAAAGGATAAGGTACTAACCTGTAATCCTAGTTCTCTTCCAGGGGAATACTCATCAAAGTCATAAGCACTGAATAGTCCCACTCACGTGTGGGGACCCCGGAGCATTAACAGTATATATATTTCTAATATACACACATGTATATAAATATGCAGCCCAGAAAATAGTTTTAGGCTCAAATATACCAATATTGCAATGTATTTTTCATTTGAAATATATACATCATATACAAATTTCATTTCCATGACACAGAGAACTGTACCACCAACTTGTTTTTGAACACAGCCTTTATTTTCAAAGGAAAAAGGCAAGGTGATAGCAGGCAAATTAGCCTAGAAAAGCTGCATATAGAACACACAGAGAAACTGGTGCAGTGCCTTTAAGACATCCAGGCTCCCATCATGCCCCACAGGTGACAGTTAGGTCAGGTCTTTTTTGATGGCACATTATATTGTATAAATAACATGAGGAAACAACATTCTGTAATAGGCATGGTATTCGTCCGGGGAGGAGGGAGGTTTGCTTATTACTTTGATGAGTATTCCCCTGGAAGAGAACTAGGATTATAGGTAAGTAACTTATCCTTCTCTTCCAGGGAATACTCATAAATCGTCATAAGCACTGAAAAGAGTAGCAAGCCCATCCCTGGACCCCGTCGGAAGAATACCTGCTTATCAAACATATTCTGAATTATACGATGATCCAAATAAATTCCTCAAGGATGCTTGACCAAACTGAGCATCCGCTTGAGTATCAGAATCTAAACAGTAATGGCAGGCAAAGGTGTGGAACGACCTCCATGTAGCTGCTTTACATATCTCTAGAATAGCTACATTTTAAGCATAGCCGTAGTAGCAGCTTTAGCTCTTGTAGAGGGAGCCCTTGGCTTGCTAGGGAGCTCCTTGTGAGCTAGCTGATAAGCTAATGTGATGTAAGATACTATCCATCAAGCAATGGACCTTTTAGAAGAGGGAAAACCAGTGTGCATTGGGTCATAGTTAACAAATAGACGGTCCAACTTTTTTATATCTTTCGTTCTATACAGACAGAATTTTAACACCCTTTTTAGATAAAGTGAATGCAACACCCTCTCAGGAGGCGTGGTGGGATTTGGAAAGAATGTGGGTAAAGTGTTAGACTGATTAATATGACAGTCTGAGATTACTTTAGATAAGAAACTCGGGTGAGTTCTCATAACCACTCGATTAGCATGGAAAACAAGATAAGGCCCTGTAGAACATAAGGCCTGAATCTCGATTACCCTGCGAGCAGAGGTAAATGCCACTAGAAAAGCAGCCTTCCAAGATAGGTGCTGCAGAGAAGCTTTGAAGCCGGCATTAGCTAAGTACAAAAGGTATGGCAAAATAACCTGTTCTTGAACCACAATAAGGTTATGACCATTAGCGGTACACCATAGATAAAACCGCTTCCATTTGACAGCATACCACTTTCTCGTTGAAGGCCTTGTAGCTTCTTTTAAGATCTGCAAACAGTCCTGCGACCATATTGCAGGAACTCAGGAGCCATGCTATCAACTCAATGACAGGAGGTTGGGATGAAATTCCTTCCATTCTGACTTGGTTAACAGATCCGGATGGCATGGCAATCTCTTCTGCGGTGTTTTGGAGAGATGTAGTAGGTCCGTGTACCACTACTGGCGAGGCCTTACTGGTGCAGTCAGGATCATCTCTGTCCTGGATTTGTAGAGCTTGCTGATTACCAATGGTATGAAAGGGACTGGTGGAAAGGCGTAAAGTAATTTCTCTGACCAGTCGATCAACAGTGCATTCCCTCTGGAGCCTGGTTGAGGGTACCTGGACGCGAAGGCCCAGCATTTTGCGTTTGTCGTGTCTGCGAATAAATTGATGTCTGGAGAACCCCATCTCAGAAAAATGTCTTGTGCTATCTAATCCTTTAGCACCCAGTCGTGTGCGTCAACGAAGCTTCAGCTTAGGTCGTCGGCCTGTGCATTGAGGGCGCCTGGAAGGTGAACTGCAGATATGGACATGTTCCTCGCCAGTAGCCATTTCAAATTGCTTGAGCCTCCAAAGACAGGGGTCTGGATCTGGTCCCTCCCTGTTTGTTCAGGTAGTACATTGTTGTGGTGTTGTCCGTCTGAACCACCAGGGAGCGTGACTCTATGGAGGGAAAGAACACTTTGCGAGCCAGATGAACAGCTCTGCGTTCTAACATGTTGATGTGGTAAGTTTTCTCCTTTTCTGACCACATCTCCTGGACTTGAAGAGATCCCATATGAACACCCCAGCCCTGAAGAGACGCATCTGTGATGATAGATTGTTTGGGAATCTCCTGGTTGAAAATAACTCCTTTCAGAAGATCAGACGTTTGCATCGACCATCTTATTGAGATTTGGACTGCGTGAGGAAGAATTATGGTGTCCTCTAGCAGTTGGAAACTTGAGACCATTGGTACTCTAGAGCTTGTAGTAAGGATCTCATCTGTAACCTGGCATTTGGAACAATGAATATGCATGACGCCATCTAGACCAGCAGAGAGGACACTAGCCTGGCTGTGGGAAGAGGTGTTCTCAGAAGAGTAAGACCTTTGTGGAGTATTGATAATAGTCTCTCCTCCAAAAGAAACGCTCTTGCGTTTGCAGCATCTAGCACAGCACCCAATTAGTGAATCCTTTGAGTAGGGTTGAGGATAGATTTTTGAGGTTTACACACAGGCCCAATTGGTTCAAGATTTGAATGCAGTAATTCAGGTGGTCCTGCAAGAGAATGGGAGAGGCACTCTTGAGTAACCAGTCGTCTAGGTAAGGATAGACAAAGATTTGTTGCTTTCTCAGGAAGGCGGCCACCACTGCCATGCATTTTCAAAAGGTGCGAGGAGCAGACTTGAGTCCGAAATGGAGGACTTTGAACTGAAAGTGGTCTGACTATCCTGAATCGTAGAAACTTCTGGTGCTTCTGAGAAATTGGGATGTGAAAGTAAGCTTCCTGAAGGTGTATGGAGCACATCCAGTCCCCTTGATGATTGTGGGGAACGATCTGGTGTAATGCCAACATCCTGAATGTCTCTTTGAGGACGAATTTGTTTGAGTCTGAGATCTAGTATGGGCCTGAACTCCTTGTTTGGACCTTTCTTTGGAACCAAGAAGTAGCAGGGAATAGATCCCCTGTCGATGTTGCCAGGGAACCATTTCAATGGCATGTTTTTGTAGCAGGATGGATAACTCCTTTAGTAGCAGATCTAGCTGACTGACTGGGGTTCTGTGAGGCAGTACAGATGGTGGCGGGGATTTGAATCTGATTGAGTACCCAGTCTGCACAATATTGAGTACCCAGTTGTCCTGCGTTATTTATACCCACTCTTCCAAGTGAAAGCTTATACCTCCTCCCACCGGAGTGGGTAACAGCCTAAGCAGTGAGTTCTTGCTTCCCCCAACTCTGTTTTGCCGTGGGTAGGGGGGGTTGGGGGTTGCCTAGAGCCCCTCTTCCTCTACCAGGTCGTCGCTGGTAGAAATGCCATCTCTAGGACCAATGAAGGCTTTAAACCCTCTGCTGGTATTGATGGTGATCATAGGGTTGGTAGAGATGTTGGAAGTCCTTCCACTTTTCCAAACCAACAGCCTTCAAGGTGTTCAGTTCAGATTTTATCCTTGACCTATCATCTGCATGACAGCCAAAGAGAGATGTGCCATTGAAGGGAAGGTTGAGAATCCGGTGTTGGGTCTCTGGTTTCAAGCCCATGATTCTCAGCCATGACGATCTCCTAGCACAGATACCATTGGCAGTAAGGTCTGAGGCATCTGCTGCCACACCAAAGACCTGATTTGCCACAAGCCCTCCTTCATGCAGGATCTCCTGAAAATGTTGCTGATCTTTTTGCAATTTTTCCGTAAAATGGGAGAGAGAGTCTCATAACGAATGGTCATATCGACCTAGAAGAGCAGAGGCGCTGTCCACACTCATGTAAGAGGCAGAGGTGTTGCACATTCCCTTACCAATTGAGTCCATGGCTTTGCTGTCTTTGTAAGGGGCAAAAGCAGATGAGGAGGCCCCCAAGTGACCCTTCCTGGCTGCTGACACAATGACAGAGTCTGGTGGTGGGACAGATCTCAGAAAAAGAGGGAACCGTTCTGGAGCTCTGTACTTCTTCAGTATCCGCGATTGAGCTACTCCCACTGAAGCCGGCATCAGAAAGGTATGGCAAGCCAGTTCTAGTAACCCAGGTACCACAGGAAGAAGAGGTCTAGTGGAGGACCTGTGGTGCAGCGTCTCAAATATTACAGATGTTGAGGGGACAGATGTAGGCATTTCAATGTTCAGCTTTGTAGCCCCTCTACAAGCACCTCACTAAACAGACAATGTCATCCACTGGCGATCCTCTAGGTGGTAGAGTGGATGACAGAGTTTGAGTGTAGTCGGCCTTCGATTATGTGGATTCAGAGGACCATGAAGGAGACCTAGAGCGACTAAGAGGAGATCTTGATCTTTGTCTCCTCGAGGGTGTGGACTTTTGAGGTGTGGAATGTCGCACTAGCCTATCAGGAAATTGAGAAGGCGAGTATACTTGAGAGTATTCTGAGCCAGGGGTAATTTTTTCACATCCTCCAGTCCTTTATACTCTCCAACCTTCTCGGGGAGAGGTTAGTCGATGGCGTATAGTGTTCTGGAGCCGGAGAGCCTTTCGGGGTGACTTGAACAGTTTGCAGTTCAGGAGAGGATGAAGCACTCCTCGACGTCAGAACTTTAGCAGTCAAATTGTGGATTTCCCTCAAAGTCGATGGATCACTCGACGTCGACACTGGTGAGCGCTCTGTTCTCAGTCCCTTAGCCGGTGGAGACCTGTGGGTGGAACTAAGTCTCTATGTCGACCTCCTCGATGCTGACCTCCTTGAGGGCGACCTCGCCGGTGACCTTCTCGATGTTGAAGATGATCTTCGACGCCGAAGGGGACTTTCTTGACTGCGATTTTCTCGATGGTGATATATGCCCTGCCGTCGACGACAAAGCAGTCGATCGGCCGTGAACCATGCTTCCCGACGTCTGAGTCTTTTGTGTTAGACTTGACCTCTATGTTCTAGGTACCTTCGACATCGGTGGTGTTCTCGATGCCAGCACCGAGGCCCTTGCCGGAGACTGCACCCGACAGCAAGGTCTTTGACGTCAAGCGTCTGCCCTCCACCATGATAGGCGAGCGAAAGGGTGTCGACGTCGGCCATTGAGAAGCCTTAACCGTATCTGGAGTCGCCTGCTTCGACAGCAATATAGTCTTCAATGAACATCTCGGCACTGGAGATTTCGACGCTGAAGAGCACAAGGGTATTTTCGACTTCGACCTCTCCCCCAACGGTAAATTCAACAGGTCTTCATTTTTCTCCTTTTTTGTTGTGCTCTGATCTTCTTTGAGAGGAGCGCTCTTTAGAGGGATGTCCTTCCCTGCCAATTATGGATTCCTTTCCTCTCACCTGCATGGCATGCAGCTTGATCTACTCCCTTTCACAAAGTATTCTTCTCGAAAAATGCTGGCAGTAATAGCACTTATTAGGCCTGTGTGTAGATGGTAAGCACACAATACAGACCGAGTGCGCATCTGACTTAGCCATTTTCTTCCCACTTATTAAATAAGGCTGGCATTCTGACAGGGATAATAGCTGGGAAGTCAGAAAAAATTATGGAAATAGTACCAAAAGTACTAAAAAGTCGAGTGAAGACAAAATCTCACTTCAAAAGAACAATTAGTGGCAAAAAAACACTAATTGATGAGCTCAATGCTACAGGATCCTCACAGAAGAAGCCAGACAAAAAGAACTGCCCTGTCACCTGTGGGGCATGATGGGAGCCTGGAGGTCTTAATAGTACGGTGCCAGTTTTCTCTGAGTGTCCTGTATGGAGCCTTTCTAGGTTAATCTGCCTGCTTTCACCTTGCCTTTTTTCTTTGAAAATAAAGGCTGTGTTCAAAAACGAGTTGGAGGTACATTTCTGTGTGTCATGGAAATGTGAGTTTTATATGATTTATAGATTTCGGATGAAAAATACAATGCAATATTGGCATATCTGAGCCTAACACAATTTTTTAGGCTGCATATTTATATACATGTGTGTGTATATTCGAAATATATGCATATTATTGGCCCAAAAGTTATTTTCTATACTTTCAAAATGGCCTCCACATTGCATCAATATGCAATGTGAAGGCCACCTTTGAAGTTCAGAAACTACACTTCAAAGATGGCCGGCTGCAGCTAATGACTTGGCCAAGGCCAGCTCAATTTAAGAAGCAATGGCAAGGCAAGAGTGGCAAACAACGAGTATTGTCAAGGGAAGACGGATTTGCTTTGCCAACACTTTCTATTTCTAGGATATTGTCAAATGAGGTGTGTGAGGGGCTTATTGATTTAGTTCAATGTCAACTACAAATACACTGTTGTTCCCCCTACACCCGTTTCCCAAACCCATTCCTTTTTCAGAAAGGAATTATATGAATTTCCTGACTGAAGCTGTATGCACCAGTTGGTAAATATTTGGTTTTGGTTATAGTGTAAACTTTGATCCCTAAATCTTATTTTCTCTATTTTTGTTGCATTTTATTTCCTGAATTTGGTTTTATGATTTAGTTTTTGACCTTCAGGTTCTCTTAAATATTTGCTGATTTGACTTGTTGCTTCACCAGTACCACATGCTTTTTAACTGAGGAAGGTGCTTTGGACATCTACCAAGTTGAGAAGATAAATTCCTCTCAGAATACAGTTTACCTTTGCAGGTCTGAACTTTATGGCCTTGTGTTACATCTCCCACCAAGACTGTAGCCTCTCCCTCACCCAAAGATCTACAATTCAGTTCTCTACATGCTGGAAAGCAAGAAAACTACCACCTCACAGGATTAAGCTACTATTTTGGGAAACACTTTTTCACTTAGTTCCCCTAGTTTCTTACTGCAGATTTCTCATCTTGAAGGATCTCCAGGTAGCAGGCTAAATCCATTCTTTTTTTTGTGATTGACCTCAAATGGTGTAGGTGGCACTGGTCATAGATTAGCGCACCCTCCTCCTCATTCATCAGTTCTGCCTAAAAATTGCCTTTACATGGAGACAAGTAAAAAAAAAAAAAAGACAATCACTACCTAAGGAGATAAACGTAAAAGGCATTATCGAAGAACTAACTTGTCCTCTAAAGATTAGGATTGAAGGAGAATCTGTGGGAAAAATGCAGTATTCAGCAGAAGTACTGCTACCAAAAAAATTGTTTTTTCTAATTGATACATAATGGAAAGCATTTATAGCAGTAATTGCAAAAATGGAGGGCTCTAAGATCGACATGCTTTTCATTTTTGTGTCAAAATGAGATACAAAACTGCTCTGCCGAGTCATATTTCACTGTGTGTAATCCAGACAGACTATAAGGTGAGTTCATATAGTGAACACCAAACATGTTTTACAATAAATCTCAGAAACAGCCACTTCTTTTAAAAGAAGTGAGGTTGGTGCCAGATACTACTTTCGGGAGAGATGGATAAACTTTCACAAAAACGGTTATGAAGGAAGACTGTGCAGGGGATGTAGGAAGCGGACACTGTATATGGTATACCACTAGGTGGTTATACAGTGCACTGTGTCCAGATTCCCCCAGATGTGTACAGGGCTCAATGCAAACCCTATGCTCTATCTGTGGTAGTGTGGCGAGCAGCCTTAGGCGTATCACAGAGGAGAGACATTTGTTGTGCACACAATGACCAATAAATGACACACAACTCAAAAAAAGAGATCCACACCAATTTTATAACAAGCATTTGCAATGTAATAAGTCTCACATTTTCGAGAGTTTAAGCTATTGGCATTGTAAATGACAATGCCTTTTATTTGTTTTGCTATTTAACACATAAATAAAAGGTAGTCATGTACAATGCCAATAGCTCAAACTCTTGTAAGTACAAGACCTATTTCCTTGCAAAGATGCGGTCGCAATTGTCCCTGGCTGCATGGAAAGTGAAAGCGCGCATGGTGCGTTGAATGTTGCAGGAAAGCATGTCGTGCCTGCAGTAGAAGAAACTCATTTAAAAACCAGCATTAGAATGTGCTGTGTAGCGTGAGGCATGAGCGTGTACCAGGATCTGTGCGCGAAAACCAGCTGTGAGGGACACCAGTATTAGAGTGTGCTGTGCAGTGTGAGACACAAGTGTGCACCAGGACCTGTGCATTAAAAACAGCCCTATAGAAAACTAGCATTAGTGTATGCTGTGCAACGTGAGACATGAGTGCACCAGGATCCGTGCGTGAAAGCCAGCCGTGTGGGAAACCAGCATTAGAATGTGATGAGAAACATGAGACACAAGCAAGCTCCAGGATACATGTATGAAAACCATCATCAAAATGTGTACAGTGCTGCGCGGTACACAAGCATGCACCAGGATAGGTGCATAAAAAATACCCCTGTGAAAGGCAGCATTAGAGTGTAATGTGTAGCGTGCGACATGAGCGTGCACCAGAATCCCTATACAAAAACCTGCCACGTAGGAAGCCAGCACTAGAATGTGTGACTTGAGCCACCAGCGTGCACCAGGATCCCTGTACGAGCAAAGGCAGTAAGCAAACTAGTGCCAGGATGTGGGCTGTGCATACTGAGACGAGCGTGCACCAGTATCTGCGTACGAAAACTAGCCATGTGAGAAACGAATATCAGAATGTGCGCCACCAGGGTGCACCAGGAGCCATTTATCACAAGCATTTTGCAATGCAGTAGGTGTCGCATTTGCGGGAGTTTAAGCTATTGGCATTGTAAATTACAATGCCTTTTATTTATCGGTTTTGCTAATTGACACAAATAAAAGGCATTGCCATTTACAACGCCAATAGCTCAAACTCTTAAATGCCAGGCCTATTCAAAGAAGTGGCCGTCATTGTCCCGGGCTGCTCGGAAAGTGAAAGCACGCATAGCGCGCTGAACGTTGCAGGAAAGCATGTCGTGCCTGCAGTAGGAGAAACTCATTAAAGAAAATGGTGCTTATAGAGTAAAAAGATGCACCGTGTAACAACCGAAGTAAAGGGGCCAGTCTTCATGGGAGGGTACAAATGAGGGTCTAACAAGCCTATTAATGAATCAGAAGCCAGCATTTACAAAGGACAATGACACAAGCTAATGACAAAAATGGGCGTAAAGTGGGCGGGGTTTCTATTCCATACTCCAATACAGATGCCGCAAGGCAGCACATGCGCTGCCCAGGTTTGACCTAAAAATAAGCTTTGCTGAAGATTTATTTTAAGAACAAGATCTTTGCAAAAAGGTAAGTATGTTTTTAAATAAAAATGATTTTTGGTTTCAAAAGTGAATACAGTGCAATTATCGGTCTTAGCAATCTTAACCAACGGAGAAAAACAAAGTGTTTTTACAGGTAAGTAACCAACTTACAAATCGAGGCTTCAGGTTGCAGGGTCAGCAGAAGGCAAGGTTCATGTAAGCACAAACAATACACCACCAGCGGCACAGGGGCGGCCGGGTGCAGAGATCACAGTGGAAGATCAGGTTCAATGTTATCCAATGGAGACTGGAGGTGCTTGAAAACACACTGCTTGCAGATAGTTAAAGCAGCTGCAGGGCTCAAGCTTCGGAAGTTTAGACACGCAAAGGAGGGGGGGGGCACAAAGCAGGACCAAACATACACCACCAGTGATACAGGGGCAGTCTGGTGCACGGTGCAAACACGTGTTGGGCGTCCAATGCAATTTAATGGAGAAACTTTGTTTGTAAAACAGGTTGTAGATAACGAACTGGAGGCTGCACAAAGGAAGCCAATGACAGCAAAGGTAAGTTGTGATGCTATTGGTTATAGGGACACAGTCAGTTGTGCCCCCCAAGGCCCAGGGGCTTCAGGTTCAGGTGTGTCCTTTGAGGTCAGGTTTTTCTTACCAGAGCAGATCACGGTCGGAGGGAAATTTGGATTCACGCTGCAGGCACCGTTGTGGAGTCCGGGTGGGGTCAGCCAATGCTGGACTTGGACCTATACCGTAGGCAGTGTTAGTTGGCATGGCACACAGGCGTGTGCCATGTCGACTGTCATTTTGCATGCACCAGGTCATGCATGTTGCAGTGGCAGACTGAATGGCCTAGCTTAGGGATCCCTCTTCAGTTCCAATGCCCTAGGTACTCAGGTGCCATTTACTAGGGACTCACCGGAGGCCTGAAGCGCCAATTGTGGAATAGTTTTAGGGAAGAAGCACTGGCAAGGAGGACCTGGATGGCAGGGGCCCTGTGCACTACAATCAAAACCACATCATTTTCCAGGCAAAAAGTGGGGAGGGCTAACAGTGTCAGAAGAGGCACTTTCTCACACAACTCCCCAAATGAAAGACAATGAAACTAACTTTTCCCTGGAGTCGTCATCTACATGTAGGAACCTGGAATGGCCATTTGCATTGGCACGTGCATTCCCAGGTCTGTTTTCCACTGTAAAATCCATTCCCTGTAGGGAGATGGACCACCTTAGCAGTTTGAGGTTTTCACCTTTCATCTGTTGTAACCACCGGAGGCCGGTGGTCTGTCTGAACTAGGAAGTGAGTGCCAAACAGGTATGGCCTCAAGTTCTTCAGGGCCCAGTTGACAGCAAAGGCTTACCTCTTTATGGCACTCCAACGCTGATCTCTGGGGAGTAGTCTCCTGCTTATGAAAACAACAGGATGGTCATGTTCTTCATCATTTGTTTGGGCTAGAACTGAACCTATCCCATACTCAGAGGCATATGTCTGCACAATGAACAGTTTGGAATAATCTGGAGCTTTCCCCCCCCCCCCCCCATCCCTATCTGGCATTGAAAGTGAGGTTTGACCTTCGCAGAGCCCCAATGATCTTTCCAAGGTGGATCAGGTGGTCCTGCTAGGTGGCACTATAGAAAGCAATATCATCTAGATAAGCTGCACTGAACGATTCCAATCCAGAAAGTACTTTATTCACTAACCTCTGGAAGGTGGCAGGGGCATTCTTTAATCGGAAGGGCGTCACAGTAAACTGGAAGTGCCCACTTGGAGTGGAGGATCCAGAGGTTAGACCTTTCTTCCAGTACCCTGTGAGATCAAAGGTACTCAGATACATGGCTGCCTCTAACCTGGCATTCAATTCGTCTGATCTACGAACTGGATGTGCATCAGTCTTTGTCACAGCATTAAGACCCCTATAGTCCACACAAAACCTAATTTCTTTCTTTTCACCCTGGGAGTGAAGTTTGGGGACTAAGAAAACTCGGCTGGCCCAGGGACTCTGAGGGTTCAATGACACCCAATTCCAGAATATTGATTACTTCAGATTGAATGCTCTCTCTCTGACATGATCAGACGGCCTGTAAGGAAAATGCTACTTACCAGTATGCATAGTTACACACTGTCCATAGATGGCCACCTAGTGTTGGTCCCGGATGTTTGCATTTTGTTTTGTTGTAGAAAAGTCTTTGGCATAGGTGACTCCTCCTTCGGATGATACTGCGCATGGGCATTGGCTCCATTCTCACATTGTTTTTCGCCATTAGGGAAGTGATGGAGCTGTACACGAAGTAGAGATGTCCATGTGATTTGTATCTAATTAAGATAATACTGGAACAGATACAGGTAGCCGGGGAGGTGGGTGGGCGTGTGTAACTCTGCAGCTCTACATGCCAAGAACAGATGCATACTGGTAAGTAGCATTTTCCGTTCTAGGCATATGAGCTGCAGATTACACACTGTGCATAGATTGTATAGCAGTACCCACACCTAGCGGCGACCTCCAGTATCCGTTGCAGTAGTTTGAAACAGAGTTTTTAGTACAGCCTGGCCCACAGTGGCTTGTTGTTTAGTTTGCACATCTACACAATAATGTTTTGTGAATGTGTGCGGTGTAGACCATGTAGCTGCTTTGCATATATCATCTAGGGGAATGTTCCCTAAGAATGCCATTGAAGCCCCCATTTTCCTTGTAGAATGGGCTTTTGGAGGAATTGTTAACGGCTTTCTCGTAACATATTTGTATGCATTTAACAATCCACCTAGCTATCCCCGATTTTCATATGGGGTTGCCTTTATGTGGTGGTGAAAAAGACACAAAAAGTTGTTTAGTTTTCAGAAAAGTTTGTGTCCTTTCGATGTAGTACAGTAATGGTCTTTTGAAGTCTAAGGTGTGTAGAGCTCTCTCTGCGACTGTTTGTGGCTGAGCGAAAAAAACAGGCAGTTCAACAGATTGATTTAGATGAAATGGTGAAATTACTTTTGGAAGGAATTTAGGATTAGTGCCTAGAACCACTTTGTTATGATGCATTTGCAAAAATGGTTCTTAAATGGTAAATGCTTGTAGTTCACTGACTCTTCTGAGAGAAGTAATAGCTACTAAGAAAGCTACTTTCCAAGTTAGGAATTGTAATTCGCATTTATGTAACGGTTCAAAGGGAGGTCCCATTAACCGTGTAAGAATAATGTTTAAGTTCCACACTGGTGAAGGTGGTGTTCTGGGAGGGATTATTCTTTTGAGTCCTTCAATGAAAGCTTTTATAGCAGGTACTCTAAACATATATAGATGTTGTCTATTTTGTAAATATGCTGCAATAGCAGCAAGGTGTAGTCTGATAGACATGTAAGCTAAATTACACTTTTGAAGGTCTAATAGGTATCCTATGATGTGTTGAATAGACAAATCTAAAGGATTTATGTGGTTGTTTTGACAGTATATTACAAATCATTTTCACTTAGCAGCATAACATGCTCTCGTAGTGGGACATCTGGCTTCCTTAATAACGTTGATGCATTCTGGAGGAAGGTTGAGGTAACCAAACTCTATGACTTCAGGAGCCAGATCGCTAGGTAGAGCTGAGCTGGGTCCGGGTGTCTGATCTCTCCATGGTTCTGTGTCAAGAGCAGTGGCGTAACTAGGGGGGGCCCGCCCCAGGCGGCACTCGTTTGTGGCCGGCAGCTGCTCGGCCCCGGCACTTGTGGCCCGTGGCAGCGGCCTTTATAATTTATTCGAGGACACTGACTCTACTGTCAGTCAGTCAGTGTCTCCAAATAAATTATAAAGGCCGCCGGAACAGGACGCCAGTGCCACTCGGCCCCCCGTGTTGAAGTGCAAGGCCAGCACAAGCACCTGCTTGTACAGGCTGCCTGCAGTGATGTGGTGCGTTGCTCGACGTACCGCGTTTGTGGGTCCCGTGATGTCCCAGGGCCGTCAATCTTGTAGCGCGCGAAAGTGCTACCAATGACGGCCCTGGGTTTAATGTTTGGCCAGCCTTTGCCCTGAAAATAAATTCAGGAGTGACGCATCACGCAGCGTGCCACTTTGAAGGGGCCACTTTCAAGGCTGAAAGCCTCACTGCACTTGTCACTCGATCCAGAAAGACTGCAGTTCAAAGGCATTCAGAGAAATGCTGGGAGGTAGGAGTCCTGGGAATGGGTTGAAAATAGCCATGTATGCAACCATTTGTTGCTGGAAAAACTGTGAAGAACTCTTTGTTAGGCGTGAGTGCCTAGACAGGATGCTATTGCAGTGTAGGCGTGTTATATTATACAGTGACTGGATCAGGGCTTTAAACGTCCGGCCTGTGACATTCCCTGTGTATCTCTGGAGGTACATACACTATGATTTGTTTTCACTCGAGTCACATTTTACAGCACGCCTGTGTGCATAGGTTTTTTGTATAAATATATACATAGCTGCCAAGGTTTCAGATTGCTACGTGTGCCATTTTTATAATTTCAGTGTAATTATGAGCGATATTTCCACAACAATGAGTGACGCTTTCTCTTTGAACAAAATCAAGCAATGAAGACGAGGGAAACACAAATATCAGAAATTGGCTATGCAACCCGTAAAACTAGTTACCATTGGGAAAATAATTGTTTTCTGTTTTCACTGATAGTTCTTTCAGGTTTATTTCGTTATACAGAAAAGGTTTATTCGGAGAGCAACAGGGTGTCTGTGTAAGGCAACACAGCAACCCAGAGCTTGAGCCCGTGAAGGAAATAAGAGCAGTTACTTATAGTGTCTGGTCCTGGAGCCTGGACCCCTATGGGTGTGACTGGACAGCAACAGCATCCGTTGTTGGGAAAGAACGGTGCTGATGTGGAGGCCCTCCAATCTGTGCGTAGCAATGAGTACACCGTCATTTAGTGGGTAGGTGATGCTGCCGTGCGTGCTCCTGTGACAGTTTCCTGTGCTTCTGAGAGATACTTCCAAGATTCATGCACAACTCTTTGGGCCAGGCTTTATTAGCACTGGCGCATGCACGAAAGGAAGTAGGGGTTGCAATCAGCTGTGCAGATGATCACTCTTCACATTCAAAATGAGTTTTGCGCTAGAAGTTATTAAAAGTGAAATCTCAATAGTTCATGAAAGTGGGCGTAAAAGGACGATAGTGCAAAACTGTAGGAAACCACACAAAGTCAGATCAGTGTGATGCAAAGCAGCACGTCATAGCTTAGTTTGATAGCACAGAAGCAAATGAAAACAAGTGCAAACGGTGGACAGTCAGGGGGTAGTTGCGACTGATTTTCCTGCTCATAATTTGAGAATATATATTCCATGAGCGGCGCAGTGTTTGCCTACACCAAACAAAAGTATGTCTGAGCGCTAACAGAGGGCGGAAAGTGAGTTCAGCTGTGTTTACTGTCATCCTGCAGACCCGGAATTTTGCCTGACAGCCAGAGTGCGTCCTCATCTGCAGCATTAAGCAGCATCTAGAGTCGCATCTTAAGTGCGCCACTCTAGCTGACCCAGCCGCCGCAAGGAAATCCATACATGCCGCCTCAAGCGCCAATCGGACACCATCACGGTCATATAACGGGTGTCTCCTTGCCAGAAAACACCAGGTAAGTCGGCACCCCCGGATTCATTAAACGTACCCACTGCCAGGTCCTCGTTGCATTTGTTAACATTACAAAGCGGACCTGAATGAGATGAGGTGGTATTGGCCCACAGCAGCAAAAAGTAAACACCTCTGTGTTGAATGGTGTCATGGTACATTTGTAATTGAAAATTGGTGCATGCCTGCTTGGAGTGCCCTCCATACAGGCAGGCAGCATGGAGGGCACTCAAGCCGTGTGGCGTTTCCTGCTTGAATGTAGCTCTTTGTCTAGTGCTCCTCGCATACGTAGTCAGGGATTCAAAATTTGAGTCAAGACTTTACCGCACACAATCACAGGACTGCGGATGCAAGGGGCGGAAATCTGAGGGATAGCCCCGGGCGCCACAAGCTCCAGCTACGCCTCTGGTCAAGAGACGAGGAGATAGGCTTAGTTTCTGGTGTGGTACCACCAATAGTTGCAGCAGTGTGGTGTACTACGGTTGTCTGGCCCAAGTTGGAGCTACTAGTATGAGTGTTAGGGAATGTTGCTGTAGCTTGCGTATCACTAATGGAAGTAGTGGGAGAGGAGAAAAACGTACGCAAATTTTCCAGACCAGTTCACCCATATCGCATTGCCTTTGGACAGCGGGTGTGGATATCTGGCGGCGAAGTTTGGGCATTTTGAGTTTTCGTGGGTTGCGAAGAGGTCTATCTGAGGTTGTCCCCACATTTGAAAGAACGGTTGAAGAACTTGTGGATGAAGTTCCCACTCGTGGATCTGCTGTGTCTGTCGACTTAGCAGATCTGCCATGGTGTTTTGTACTCCTGGAACGTGTTGGGCTAAGAGGAAGATTTTTAGTGGTATAGCCCATCTCCATATCTGCTGAGCTAACAGAGAGCTGCAGAGAGTGTCCCCCCCCTTGTTTGTTTATGTAGAACATTACTGTCATATTGTCTGTGCGGACTAAGACAGCTTTGCCTGATATTTGTTTTTGGAATGCTTTTAGGGCTAGGAAAACAGCTAGTAACTCCAAGTGGTTGATGTGGAGTAACTTTTGTTGCGGTGTCCACCTGCCTTGCACGGTGTGATGCAGTAGGTGAGCTCCCCAGCCGGAGAGCGATGCGTCCGCTGTCAGGATTATCTGAGCAACTGGCTCTAGGAACGGTTGGCCCTTTGAAAGGTTTTTGGTGCTCCACCATTGCAGAGAGCGATGAGTCTGACTGTCTACCAACACTAGGTCTGTTAATTGACCACGAGCCTGGTTCCATTGGCGTGCTAGGCACTCTTGAAGTGGACGCATTTGCAGTCTTGCATGAGGTACTATAAATATGCAAGATGCCATCATTCCTATGAGCTGCATGAACACTCGAGATGGAAGCGAGTGTTGCAATTTGAATTTTGTTAGGAGAGTTTGTACACTTGTTATCCTTTTTGGAGAGGGATAGGCTAGTGTTAGTTGGGTGTTTATTGTAGCGCCGAGATATTGTTGTATGTGTGAAGGTTGCAGATGTGACTTGGTGTGATTTACTGTGAATCCCAAGTCGTGAAGCAGTTGAATAGTAGCCCGAGTGTGTTGTACACACTGGCTGTATGAGCTGGCTTTTATGAGCCAATCGTCTAGGTATGGGAATACATGAATATGTTGTCTTCTTAAGTGTGCTGCTACTACTGCCAGGCATTTGGTAAACACCCTTGGCGCTGTTGTGACTCCGAATGGGAGCACTTTGAATTAGTAGTGCTGCCCGTCTAGCACAAATCTGAGATTTTCTGTGCACTGTGTGGATGGGAATGTGGAAGTAGGCGTCCTTGAGATCTAGTGTGACAAGGAAGTTGTTTTGCAACAGGAGTGGAAGGACTTGTTGGAGTGTGACCATATGAAAATGATCCGACTGTATGTAAATGTTTAGAGGTCTGAGGTCTAGGATAGGTCTAGATCCGTCCTTCTTTGGGATTAGAAAATATGGGGAGTATACTCTTTTGTTTTGCTGATGCTTTGGGACTATTTCTATTGCATTTTTGTGCAGGAGGGATATTATTTCCTGTCTGAGCAGTGTTAAATGTTCTTGTGACATTGGATGCTGCTTGGGTGGTATGTTTGGGGGGGGTGGATGTTAGTTCTAGACAGTAACCTGATTGAATTATTTGAAGCACCCACCTGTCTGATGTGATGTTTTCCCAGGCTGGTAGGTGTTGTTGTAGTCTTGCCCCGACAGGAGTGGAATGGGACGGGGGAAGGGAAGGTGAGTCATTGGGCAGGGGTAGAGGCAGAGCGGGAGTTGTTATTTTTACCTCTGCCTTTGTTATTGTTACCCCTGTAACCTCCCCTTTGGTAGCCCTTACTATATGTGGATTGTGTAGGGGCTTTGTATGAGGTAGAAGGTGTGTCTGAGGAGTATCCCCTGGTGGCGCCTCGATAAGATGAGCGGCAAAATGAACATCTGGGAGCCTGCGACTGCAGGGCTCCCATAGATTTGGCTGTATCTGTATCCTTTTTCATTTTTTTCAAGTGATACATCTACATTGGGTCCGAATAAGTGTTGTGTTGTTCATCGGAGGGTTGATTAAGTATAGCACTTTGGACTTCAGGTTTGAACCCTGATATGCGTAGCCAGGCATGTCTACGTAATAAAACACTGGTGTTAACTGCCCTGGAGGCGGTGTCCGCTGCATCAAGTGCACACCGAATAGAGGTGTTTGTAACATTTTTCCCTTCTTGAAAAAGCTCATTTGCTCCATCTTTGTATTCATCAGGGAGGTGTCGCATTAGTGATTCTAATTCTTCATAATGGGCCCGTGATATCTGACAAATCATGCTTGTGTATTGGCAATACGCCACATGTTTGCTGCTTGAGACGCAGTTCTTTTCCCTGATGTGTCAAGTAGCTTAGACTCTTTATCTGGTGGTGCAGCTTCACCTGATGTTTGTGAGTTGGCTCTCTTGCGTGCATTGGAAACAACAAGTAAGTCTAGTGGTACTGGACCTTTATTATATGCTGGGTCTGAAGGGGCGCGTTATACTTTTTCTCTATTCGAGGGTTAATGACCCGAGTTCTGACTGGGTCCTTGAAGACTTCAGGAGCATGCTTAATCACTCCTTTAAGCTTTTGTAAAATGGATGAGGACCTTTGTGCATTATCAAAGGTATCCATTAGAAAGTCTTAATCTGCATATCTACTCCATGATATTGCGCAGCTCTGTGTATCAACTGATTAAAACCCATAGTGTCTTCTGGTGGGGAAGGCCTTGAGGGGTATATGTCATCTTGAGGGACATTTGGGACGTCTGGGGTGTTATAATCATCCCACGGGTCAGGTGAGCCTGGAGGAATAGATGGATCATCTGTTAGCCCCTATATCATCAGAGCCATCATCCTATTGTCATCGTCTGGTATGATAGAGGATGCAGGGGAATAGGGGAGCAGGTGGTGATGGTATTTGTGGAGGAGGAGGGGAAGTAAGTCTTAAAGGCGAGGTAGCCATGTCCTTTTTCTTCGAATGAGGAGCAGGCGCTGGTGTATCCAGTGGTCGCTTTTTTGAAGCTAAAGTTAGCTGTCCAGTGATGGGGTCTTTAGCTAGAGTCTTTTGTGCAGGGTCTGGATGAAAAAAGTCCTCTGCAGGAGGCTGATCTTTTGGTGCGGAGGGAGGCTTTGGCACCAAAGCGGTTTCTTTTGGTTTTTTGGCAATGTCCTTAACCGGAGAACCAGGAGTCTTTTTCGGCTCCCATGATTTTTTCGGCTCCAATGATTTTTTCGGCTCTGGTATATTTTTTGGATTCAATGGCTTTTTTGGTTCCAGTGGGCTTTTTGAATCGAAAGCGGGTTTGCTTGGTTCCGACCTGGGTTTCGGTGCCGAAGGAGTAGCGGTAGGCTTCGGCGCCGGTGGTTTGGATGTCGACGGGCTGGTGGATGTTGTCTTTTTCGGTGCCGGTAGGTGTGTGCCGGCACCGTGGGAAGGCCGACTCGAGCCAGAGTCGCCTGAAGGCTTAGTTAGCTTCTTAGCCAGGCCCGAAGGTGGGGCAGAAGAAGCAGTGTGTCGGTGTGCACCCGAGGGCGAGGGTGTGACCGGGGCCTTCTTTGGATTTGTCGAGGAAGGGTTGGGGTCGACGGTCTTACTTACGACCCGCTGTGATGGAGTGATGTCCTCGACATCTGAATCTTCTGTCTCGGAGTTGCTATCGACGTCGTGTTGTTCTGGGACGTCGACGCCTTCTTCAAAGATGTCGTCCGGAATCGGAGCTGAAGATCGAGCCATTGATCTCCTAGCTCTTCGGTCCCAGATAGTCTTTTTGGAGCGGAAAGAGGCACAAGCGGAACAGTCTCTGGCCTCGTGCTCCTGGGAGAGGCAAAGGTTACACACTTCATGAAGGTTGGTGTGGGGAAACTTCGACCCACATTGAGGACACTTTTTAAATGGCGTCCTTTCCATGAGCTGGAGTTGAGGCCTAGTTAGGCCCGAAGGCCGTCGACGATGACCGGAATAGAAATCTTCGATGTTGAAGAGTAGTGTCGACTGGGAAAGCGTTCAAAACTTATTTTCTGTAAGTTGGAATGGATTGCGCGCCGAAGGAAATCGGTTCCAACATGGAGCGCTGGAAACACATCCGAGCCCGGTGGCGGAACAAAAACCAATCTGGGGATGGAGCCGATGCCCATGCGCAGTATCATCCAAAGGAGGAGTCACCTATCCCGTGACTTCCAAAGACTTTTCTACAACAAAACAAACTGTAAACATCCGGGCCCAACACTAGGTGGCTATCTATGCACAGTGTGTAATCTGCAGCTCATATGCCTCGAACATTTAGTTTTTGACAGGCTGTCACCAGTGTCCATATCATGGGTACACCAGCTAATCTGACCAGGGGTCAGTGAGAAGATCTCAGCATACTAAATGAGGACTTGTTTGCAATCAACAGATCCATCTTTTGGATTGCTGGAGAGGAGATCAGGGAGAGGTTCACTCTCTCCTTCCTGTTCCTAATCTGTGACCAGGAGTACAGCCACATAGCTCTGCCATAATAGACGGTTGACATGTATAACCCATTTGGGATGTTTGCAACTCCCAACGCCAACCAGATAAGTGACCGCCCGTTTTCTTTCAAAGACAGGGTAGGGCCCACACAACTTGTCTTGGCGGGCCCTAGAGGCTAGAGTCTCCAATAGCCACACCTTCCGCCCTAGTTTGAACTCAACCATTTGCAACCTTTTGGTCACACCACTGCCGTTGAAGCGCTTGGCTGGCCTGAATGTTTTGGAATAGCTTGATGATGCCTGGTGGCATGATCCAATACCACCAGAATATATCTTTTCTCTGAGGCTATTTGAGGGTCCAGGGGATTAACAAGGTCAACCCCCTACCCTTTCAAATGGTTCTCCCGGCCCCTGGAAGTGAAATTAAGGGGGTCTTAGGTTGTCTCCAGCCTTACCACAAGCTTGGCAGGAGACGTGACTGACAAAAGTCCTTCACCTTCGGAGACATCCCTAGAAAGTAGAAATGATTGACTAATCTACTACATGTTATATCCGGACCAAGGTGCCCAGCTAGGAGGATATCATGGGCCAAAGTGAGGAGAAACCCTAAACCTCTAAGGTACTACCACTCTCCTGGTTGTACCAGGTGTGGTGTCTCTGGCCTCTGTGTACAGGAGTCCATCCTCCCAATAGACCATGTGGGTGCCACTGATCTCACACCTTTCCTGTGCAGAGAGCTTGCTGCCTCGGGCTCTCGGGAGTGGGACAGGTTTCTTGTCCCTGGTAAGGAGCCATCTTTGAGGGTCCCCCTAAGCCCAAGAGCTCTGCCATGTAAGGCAGAAGATCCTCTACCTCAGTTCCCTCTGAAAATAAGAAGTCCTCTTCCTAAGAAGATGGGTTCTGACTTGGAAATTGTTTAGATTAGAAGCTGGTCCCCCAATCTGCTTGCCTTTTCTCTTCGGGGGGCTGGTCCAGCACCTCTTTTTCACTCTGAGCTCCGCTCCAAGCTCTGGTTTTCACAAAACTCCATTCTGGGAGCCCTAGCATCTGTGCATGGGTCCTCAGTTCGACTCCAGCCCAAGGGGAAGTCTCCAAATCATGTTTTTTTTAAATTTCTTTTTATTTTATAACAACAAAGCAAATGGGACAGATCTGCACAGGATTTTACAACAGATACATAAATACTTTAGCGGGCCTTTTGACATTACATCCAATTTGAAATCACAAATATAGGACATGACATTGTGAATATATCACTACTTCAACTGTACTTCCGAACAAGCACCACTAGTCTGGTTCTTCATCGTCCCCAGCGGTGCTCGGTGGTTTGCAGATGTTACCCCTGAACGTGTTCCATGCACCCCATATCCTAGCCCTATTTCTTGGGCAGCCACGGTGGATGTAGACAGCCTTCTCCGCTACCATCGCCCCATCCATATCTTTACACCAATCACGCAGTGTTGGGGGTACTGCAGAACCCCACAGCCTGGCGATGATACGTTTTGCCATTAGCATGCCCAACATCACCCAGTCCTGCTGCCGGAGGTCAAGGTCATTAGGTTCCCACACGTTCAGCAAGCAGCGCCGGGGCTCCGGCAGCAGGGAGATGTCTATTGTTTGAGAAATCGTGCGCATCCCTGCCGTCCAGTATGTCGACATGGACCTACATTACCAGATGGTGTGGAAAAACGTCCCCTCCTCCCCGCAGCCACGGAGGCAGAATTTATGCATAGCTCTCCCTATCTTGTGTAGGAGTGGTCTGGTGTAGTACGTACGGTGCAGAATTTTGAGTTGGACCAGTTTTAATCTTGAGGGGATCGCTGCTTCGCGGGGCGAGGCGAGAGCCTCCTGCCATTCAGAGTCATCAAGGGGGCCCACCTCCTCTGACCAATTTTGTTTCAAAGTGACTGTCACGTCCGGGAGGTTATTAACGAGCTTCCTGTATGTGAGGGAAGTGGCCCTGTCCTGCATGTGTTCGGTCAGAAGCCTATCTTCAAGAGGAGACGATTCCTTAAGGATGGTCCCCGACGGTATAACCGATTGCAACGCATGTTTGACTTGCAGGTATCTAAACATCTCCGTCGGTGACATCTCATATTGTGTTTGTAGATGGGAGAAGTCAACCACCTTATCCTTCTTCCATAAATCCCCTACCACCGAAATACCAATGTTATCCCAGGCCAGGAATCCCTTACTATTTCGGAGGAGGCCCAACTTGCTTGAGTCCCACAGCCATTTGGGTGATAGTACCCAAGCATTTGAGACGCCTGTTGGCCCGGTACCATAGCTGTACAGAGTGCTGCATCAGGCCTATCAAGTCTGAAGGTGGACGGGGGCTGTAAAGATTACCCAGCAGTCCCCTGCCTTCCAAGGAGCTTCCATCAGCAAGGTATGCAGGCTCATACCTGAAATTAACCAGAAATTAATCTGCTTTAGATGTGCCACCCAATAGTATAGTTCTATATTTGGAAGTGCAATTCCCCCATCGTACCAACTTCTAATTAATTTGTCTTGCGCGATTCGGGGCGGACTCCCGCCCCACAATAGGTGGGATACTGTTGCAGCAACAGTTTTGAAGTATCGTGCAGGGACCATTGAGGGAGTATTTTCAAGCACGTACAGGAAGCGGGGGAGCGCCATAATTTTATATAGCGCTGCCCTACCTAAAAGCGTGAGAGGGAGGGCCTGCCACACCTTTACGTCACGCTTGAACCGCTCCCGAAGGGGGCTGAGATTTAAGCTATAGAATTCGTCAGGGTCTGGCGTTACAAAGATACCCAGGTATTGAAATGCTGCTGTCGTAGCCCTTAGGGGGTAGGTCGACGGCAGAACAGGCGGCGGATCCGCAAGGATATACAGGATGGACTTTGTCCAGTTAATCTTATAACCTGATACTTTACGAACTTTTCGCACACATTTAATAATTCAAGAATAGATTTTCTGGGGGAGGTGAGGTACAGGAGGATATCATCTGCGTATAGGGATATACGGTCCTCCCATACTTCAGACCATCGGAGACCCTTAATGGAAGGTTCCCACCTGATCCAGATCGCAAGTGGTTCCAGGATCAGCGCGAATAGCAACGGAGACAGTGGGCATCCCTGTCTCGTGCCTCGGCCAAGTGGGAAGTCGCGTGAGATGTGTCCGTTTGCGACAACATGCGCTAGTGGTTTAGTGTATAGCAAACGAACCCAAGCGCAAAATTTGGGACCAAATCCCATATGTTGAAACACTGCGAATAAATAAGGCCATTCGACTGTATCGAACGCCATAGTGGCGTCAAGCGAAAGAATAACGGCAGGGTATTTAAGAGAGGGGGCGCGAGCCAAGACCGCATGAAGCCGACAGAGTTTGAGTGCCGTGCCTCGATGTGGCATGAAGCCAAATTGGTCCGGGTGCACCGTCTCAAGGTGAGGAGTAAGTCGCAACGCTAGTAGTTTGGCAAGGATCTTAGGCTCCGCATTGATTAGTGAGATTGGACGGTATGAGGTACAGTCTGTCTAAGGCCTACCAGGCTTGTGGATCGCGACAATCGTGGCTAGTCGCTGATCTCGTGGCAGCTCTCCTAATTCAAGACTGTCGGATAGCATGTTTAGGAAGAAGGGGGCTGTTGATTGTATCAGTCTCTTGTGTAGTTCAACTGGGAGCCCATTTGGCCCCAGCGCCTTGCCGGATGCCAACGCATAGGTAGCTGCCTGCACTTCGTCGGTGGTGATGTCGGCCTCCAACAGAAGCGCTGCCTCCGGGGAGAGCTTAGGTATTGATAGATCCTTAATATAGTCATATGCCTCTGCAATCGTGTAGGCTGCCCAGGGAGCATAAATTGTTCATAGTGGTCGGCTAGGAGATGGACTATGCTATCAGGATCGGAAATAGGGGAGCCTGCAGGAGAAGTTAGTTGTGCAATGACTTTATGCGCTCTTTATTTCCTATCCAGCCAGGCTAACATTTTCCCTGCCTTATCTCCCAGCTCATACACCCTGTGGCTAATGGCTTGTTTCTTGCTGTGTGCCATTTCTCTCTGGTGGTCCAAGACTTCTGCTTGTTTTAAGGGAACCGTACAGGCAGTTCCCAGAGAAGGGTGGGCCTCCTGCTCTTCGATAGCTATGGCCAGTTCAGCCTCAAGGCTGTCCAATTCGGACCGACGCTCTCGTTTGTGACCTAGGATGGATGCCATCGCTTGTCCCCGGAGGACCACTTTATACACCTCCCAGAGCGTACTGGGTGAGTTCACCGAGCCCTGGTTTTCCTGAAAAAATTGTTTAGTGGTACGTGCAAGGGCCGACTGAATGGGTGCGATCTAGAGGAAGCCAGCGTGCACAGGGAACATGCGTCTTCGGCAGACCTGGTGATGGGTGTATTTAAACAGTATCGGGGAGTGATCCGAGATGCCTCTGGGGCGGATAGTAACCTCCTCTATACCCTGTAGGGCGTCTGCAGACACCAGGAAATAATCAAAACGCGTGAGACATTTATGAACTGCTGAGTAGAAGGTGTATCGTGTTTCATTCGGGTGCTTGAATCTCCAGCTGTCTGTAAGCCCCAGGGCATCTATTAAGCCGAGAAGACGTTGCCCACCCTGTGTTTCCAACCTAGTAGGGAATCTGTCCTGTGAGCCATCAACTATGTCGTTAAAGTCGCCCCCCATTAGGAGTGTAGCTTCCGGTAGTGTCAGCAGAAACGCTGTAAGGGCTGAATTGGATTGTGCATGTAGTGCAGGAGGTATATAGACAGAGACCAAATTGAATAACCTTCCTTCCCACTGACAGGTCAGCGCCGCGAAGCGGCCATGTTCGTCAACTCGTGTTTGCTGCACTACCAGTGGGACGTTTTTCCGACTAAGAATCCCCGTACCTCTGGAGCCCGAGGAAAAGTCTGCATGGGCCAGCATCTGGTATCCCCATCTATCCATAGCTCGAACCGCCGACCCAACCAGATGAGTCTCTTGTAAAAACACCACCGCAGGGCCACAATGTTTCAGGTACTGCAGTACTAGGCCTCTCTTCACCTTATCTCCCAAACCTCTAACATTCCAGGTAAGTAGAGAGAGGGTTGTCTGTTGAGCCTGCGGCCTATGCGAGCCAAGGTCAGTCATTATCTATAGTGAGGTGTATCAAGTGTCTAAAATTGGGTATGGCCCGCCGGCCATTGTGTACAGTGAAGTGTAACAAGAATCTAGAGTTGCATGTGACCTGTAGAGCTACAGTATCGTCCCATAGTGCTGTCAGAACCAGATTGAGTTTAAAAAACCAATAAGAAACAGTCGCATACGTAGCAAAAGCTGCAGCATAAGTTACCTTGCCATCCCGTATCCCACACACCCTCCCTGCCAGGCGAACCTACAACTGCCCGCCACCCCAACTTTGCAGAGTGCTTTATTTTCCCTCCCAAAACTGCAATACTTGCGTGTTGGGGGAAGAGTCCCATGAGGCAGCAGCCTTTTGGAGTCCCTCAGGCTCCCCCAGTCCAGAACCTCAAGTCAGCTCAAGTGCTAATGTTCTTAGTGCCGCATCTTGAAGTACAAAGGATTGTCCGCAACTTGGCCAGCTCTATTCATCTTCAGGATGTAAGTCACGGTGTAGCTCCTGGTCTCCGGAGCCCATATCCTCTGGGGAGTCCTTCCCTCTCGGCGATGGTGTGGTCTCGGTCTCCGTTCCTGTCTGTGAGAGTCCCTTAGGCTGCAACCTAGTTTTATCAACTCTTCAACGTACAGGTCAATTGTCTGGGTCCCTTCCGTTTCCGGAATACCTATAATTCTGACGTTGTTCCGTCTTGCGCGCCCTTCCTGTTTGTCTAGTTTGTCCGTGAGCAATTTATTGTCCTTTTCCAGGCGGGCCACCGACACTTGGAGGTCTGACGTGTCCTGAACCAGGGATTTGCCACAATCTCCACGTCCTTCACCCTATCCACCATTTTGTGGAGGTGTAGCCCGGAGTAGGGAAACATCCGTAGAGATCGTTCCGACCGTCGTCTGGACATTTGCAAGTGCCTTCATAATGTCCTCCAGTGTTACCTTCTTCCCTCCATCGCATTCCTGTGCTTTGCCATGAGGTGGCGTTGTATGGGATCCTTTCTCATATGCATATTCGTCCAATTTGGCCTGGACAGTCTGATTTCTGGGCCCTCTGCCTGCCATTTCACCTTGGCTTATAGGGCGTGCAGCAGACGCGAACGCGGCGGAGCTACTGGTTAGTTCGGTATCACGCTCTCTAACTGTTCCGTTCCCAGCGTCTCGCTCCCCAAAGTACGCAGTTGGGCAGAGGCGAGAAGGTTCGCAGTAGCGTGAGTTGGAGGTCCGTGGGCGATGCCGGACTGACGCCTCCCGTAGGACTGTGAGATCAATGATTCCCGTTGGCCGTCACCCCAGGGTCCGCTTATAGTCTCAAGGCTGAGGGTAACAGAGCAGCTCCGGGCGAAAACCGCAGCAAGTGGAAGGCGCACCTCCAGATCTTGAAGAGCCCCCCGGGCAAACCCCAGGGTCACTCGTGTTTAGCAACCGAGTCGGAGGGCCCACCGCACCAGGAATACCCCAATTTCAGCAGGCTACACACAAATCAGGCATATCCCTGCGATCAGGCAACAATGCAGCCCAGGGCATCGAGGGGGTTCCTTTCGCGAGGAGCCAGTCCGCCACCACCGGTCGTATGGTGGAAAGCAGGGAAGACTGCCAGTTCAGGCCCACCACTGCACCACGCCCGCCTCCTCTGCCGTCTCGGAGCTGGTGCCAGAGCCGGAGGGTCGCGCTGATCACATTCACGATGCCAGGAGGGAGGAAGGGAGGGGGGGGGGGGGGGGGGGAAGTCCGCCACTCGGAGCACGGCCCCGCCAGCAGGGAAAAGAACCACACGGAGGAACAAAGGCGGCAGGAGCGCCAGGTAGCGCGTACTGATGTCTGGGTGTCCACCGCCGGCCGCTGCAATTACTTTACTCCCCGGTCTCCCAGGCTCCACCGGGCCTCACACAGTCAGGCGGGGATACCTGTAGCTGGCGGCTTCGGTTTAGAAGCACGGAGGCACCGATGTGCGCCGCTCGAGTTCTGACAGCAGGGGAACCCCTCGGGAAGCTCCAATTCAGCGGATAAGTATGCGGATTTTATTGAAGGGCTGCTAAGTCTCTGGAGCCCTCAGACTAAGCGGCCTTCTCCACGGCCGGTAGCCACGCGCCCCCTCCAAATAATTTTTAAGTAGACATTCTACAGGGATGGTTGGGGACAGAACTATTTCCTTCTGTCAAACTACTCCCCCCAGTAAAAAGATTCTACAGCCATGGGATGGATCTTTGTGACATTGCCAGCATTGGTGACTGGATAGGTCCTTCCAATCAGGTACTGATCTGAGTGAACCAGTTGCTAGGTCAACATGGTGACACTAGCACCAGTATCTCTGAAGTCCTCTATTCTAGTTCCATTAATGCACAAGTTACTACTTGTGTAACAATATATCTGGAAGAGACATTAGTTAGTGATAGATTCCTTACCTTAGAATAGAATATCCCCAGGCGTCAGACTGGATACGGAAAGTCCGCAGTACCCCTGCGTGTCGGTAGGTGGCGTCATGCGGCTCCGCGTCAGTCGCTGGCATCGTAAGCGCCGAGATGATGTCACGGAGACTACTTAGGCGCCACCCATGCGCGCTGACATCAGTTCTGTACACTACTTTCCATGCCAGGAGCGCAGAGCCATGCAAGAAACGGACCATGGCGCCATGAAACTTAGGCCCTGAAAGGGATGAACATAACCCTAGAAATCAGTTCGCAGAACGGGGAGGATGGGTGGGGCGGTAAGGAATCTATCACTTACTAATGTATCTTACAGATCTATCGTTACACAAGTAGTAACTTCTGCATCTGAAAGAGACACGTTAGTTATAGATTCCCTACCTTAGAATAGATACCCCAGCAATACCAACCCCGGTGGCGGGTCTGCGAACAAGATGACACCAGAAAGTCACGGAGAACAGAACGGCCAAAGAAGCCGCCTCTCCGGACTGGACTATCAAGGGAGTAATGTTTGGTAAATGTGTGCAACGAGCCCCACGTAGCTGCCTGACAAATGTCCTGCAAGGGAAAGCCGCATCCCAAGGCAGTAGTGGCGGCCGTCGCCCTGGTAGAATGGGCATGCAGCCTCATAGGAGGCTCCTTCTTAGCCAACGAGTAACATGCTTTGATGCACAGAACGACCCACCGAGAGATGGTTCATTTGTGCACGGCCCGACCTTTTTTGGCGCCCACGTAGCCAACAAAGAGCCGGTCATCCACCCGGAACTGTTGTGTGCGCTTCAGATAGAACGAAAGCGCACGTTTTGGGTCCAGACGGTGGAGCCTCTCTTCCTCTTTTGAAGGATGCAGAGGCGGAAAGAATGTGGGCAAAGTGATGGTCTGCCCAATGTGGAAGGGCGTGACAACCTTTGGCAAGAAAGAAGGACGGGTCCTTAAAACCACCTTGTCAGGAAGAACAGAAAGGAAAGGAGGTTTAGAAGATAGAGCCTGGAGCTCACTCACTCTTCTGGCAGAGGTGATAGCTACCAGGGGAGCCGTCTTTAGAGTGAGAAGACGTAAGGGACAGTTATAAAGGGGCTCAAAGGGAGCGCACATCAGATAGGTCAAGACAAGATTTAAGTCCCATTGAGGCATAATGAAAGGCACAGGAGCAACCGTGTGTGTAATGCCTTTCAGGAAACAGTTAACAACCGGGGACTTAAAGAGAGAAGTCTGATCTGGAAGACTTAGAAAGGCGGAGATGGCCAAAAGATAACCTTTGATTGTATTTTTTTGTATTGTAATTGCATTTATATAGCGCTTACTACCCCATACGAGGCGTCAAAGGGATTTTTCGGCGGGTAGGGTGCTACTCCGGTGACCCTAAGAGGATTAGTGTTGAATTAGTATAGTGAAAAAAGCAAGTACATTTTAAGTGGTGACTAGGTTAGTCAGTTATTTGGATTTGGAATGATAGCAGAAGGATAGAGGAGGACAAAGGTTTGTATTTATTTATCGCTTGTTGACGCACGCTATTTAGGAAGCCTATAAAGGAGTAGTGGTGAATTAATATGGTGAAATATGAGGTAATTTCAGTGGTGGATATTAGTCTGTTACTTGGAGTGAGAAGGATAGCGGAGGTATAAAAGGGGAAGAAAGATTAGCATTCATATAGCACTTGTTACCCCTGATGGGTGTTGAAGCGCTTTTCTGGCGAGTAGCACGTCACTCCGGAACCCATAAAGGATTAGTGTTGAAAATTAGTATAGTATAAATATGAAGTAATTTGAGTAGTAGATATGTTATTCAGTTATTTGGGCTGTATATTAGTATAGTTGAATATGGAATTTGAGAAGTGAACATGTTAGTCTGTTAATTTTGATTGAAAAGGATAGTGGAGGGATAAAAGAGTGAAGTTATTATTTTATTTTTTTAGGTCTTAGCAGTAGGAAGAGGCTTTTGGCTGAGTAAAAAGGAGTTTTGGAGGGGAGGAGTCAGAGGGGAGAGTTTAGAAAGGTTTGTTTTAGGGGATTGGTGTAGTAAAAAGTGGTGTCAGATGCAATTAGGGGTAGAGCAGGAGAGAGTCTAGAAAGGGTTATTTTGGCGATCATAGTAGTGGTATGGGGTTTGGGATAAATGAGAGAGTGGATGTAGAGTATATATTGATAGATGTATGAGAGACAGGGTAGTGCATTGGAAGGAGTAGTAGAAAGAAGTTTGAGATGAGTCAGAAGGTTGGGCTAGAAGATATATTCAGCGAAGTATAGGCTGAGAAATAGGCTAGTGCATTGGAAATGCTAAATTAGAAGAAAGTGATAAATATATAGATCCATAAGTACATTGAAAGTATATAGATACATAAAGGAAGGAAGTATATGTAGATTAAATATATTGATAGAGGCACAGGATGAGAAATAGGGTAGTGCATTGGATATGCTTTTTCAGGAGAAAAGTAACAGACACACAGATCCAAGTACATGGAAGGTACATAGATGCACAATGGAAGTATGTACATGTAGACCAAAGAAGATTTTTATGTATTGATTAATATTATTATTATTTCTTTTCTTTTCTCTTAACAACATAATTATTTTACATGTTTTATAAAGTAATACACAAAGATAGGTACATATCTATAGTGAAAACAAATGCTTATATACAGAAGGATATGCTGTAAATTTCTGTTTCCGTATGGTGCTTATGTGGGGAAGAGCCAAATCTTGAGTAGTTTTCTGAAGATAAGGTGGTTGTCTGTGGATCTTAAGTTGGGGGTAAGGAGTTCCATAGTTTGGCTGCTTGAACAGAGAAGGATGTGCCACCCATGGTTTTTTTCTTGAATGGTTGGATTTTGAGGCGAGATGCTCCTTTAGAGCGGAGGTTCCTTTGTTGAATGTGTTTGGTGATTTTATTCCTGATGAAGAGTGGTCCTATTCCATGTATTGCATTGTGGGTAATACAAAGCAGCTTGAACTTGGATCTTCTGGCAACCGGTAACCAATGCAGGGCTTTCAAGGCAGCGGAGATGTGGTCATGCGGTTTGATATGCAAGAGCAGTCTGGCAGCCGTGTTCTGAATCCGTTGTAGTCTTTTCATGGTCGTTAAAGGTGATCTGTGGTAGAGGCTATTGGCGTAATCGAGTTTGGATAGAACAAGGGAGATGGTAGCTTGGACCTTGTGTGGAAATCCCAAATGAGGGAAAATTCGTTGCAGCGTTTTTATAGTAGCAAAGCTTGATCTTGCTAGTTTATCCACTTGGGCATTCATCGACAGCTTGGAGTCCATGGTCATTCCGAGGTTTCTTACTTCCTTCGATACTTTAGGCAGTGATTCCAGTTCATCAGGCCATGCGGCAAGCGGGTTATCATTTTTCCAATCGCCACATGTGAGTATTTCAGTTTTTTAAGCATTCAATTTGAGATGGCTCCAAGTCATCCACTGATCCACGGCTCTGAGACAGCTGAAAATTGGTGATTTTCCAATGTCTTTGGGGCATTCCAGTTGAAGGAGTATTTGCGTGTCATCTGCATAGTAGTAGCACGTGAGGTGAAATTTATTGATCAGTACTGGTAAAGACTTCATGTAGATGTTGAAAAGCATGGGCGAGATGATAGAACCTTGAAGGACCCCTGCTTTTGTGGAGTACGGTTTGGACGAGAAAGGTGGGGTATGGATGACATTAGTTCTGTTTTGAAGGTAGGACGCGATCCAGTCTAGAGCAGTTCCCTCTATGCCGGCTTCATAAAGTCTTTGTTTCAGAGTGTTATGGTCAACCGTGTCAAAGGCAACTGAGAGGTCCAAGAGGAGTAGCGCAGCAACCCCGTTGCGGTCAACTGTATTCTTTAGGTCATCCCAGATGGCAAGGAGGGCAGATTCAGTGCTTCTTGCTGGACGGAATCCTGTTTGGAAATCTGAAAGAATGTCATTCTCTTCAATGACTTGTGACATCTGGGCGAACGCTGCTCTTTCGATCAGTTTGCCCAGGAAAGGTCCATTTGTAATGGGTCTGTAGTTGTCAGGGTTCAGCAGGTCCAAGTTTGTTTTCTTCAGTAAAGGGCGTATGTATGACTTTTTGAGGTCTTCTGGAAATATTCCAGTAGTTAAGGAATCGTTGATGATTCTTCTTACTGGAATGACAGCAGAGGTTGTTAAAAGAATAGTCTTGAAAGTTTGTGGCGGACAGGGGTCAGAGGGCTGCCGGCAGGCCTGCTTGCTTTGACCAGGTCCATAAATTCATCATGTGAGATGTGTTGGAAGGAACAGAGAGGCTTGATTAGAGCATTCTTGGATAGTTGTTTTGTACAAGGGTTAGTGCTGGTGCTTTGTTTCTGTTTTAAGTACAAGTCCAACGTGTCTGCTTTGTCCGTGTAATGATTTGCCACTTTGTCTGTGAAATCTTGAGTAACAGGATGAGTTCCTTCTAGGCAATTTGGTTTTCGAAATTAATTGAATATTTTATAGAATTCTTTATTTGCACATTTAGCGTTTTGAATTCTGTCTGAATAGTGCCTTTTCTTAGCCGACTTATATAATCTGTTAATTTTCTGTAGGTGAAGTTTGTCTTGGTTTGCGTTTGTTTTGAGCCAGGTACGTTGCAGCTTTCTAATTTGTTGTTTAATGTCTTATTTCTATGTTTCTACAAGGCGCTTTTTTTCTTTTGTTCTGTTGTGTGGTTTGGAGCGGTATCAGGATGTCAAAAGTTTCCTGTAGCCACTCAGATTCTGAACAGAATTTATGGTTTCCAGATTTATACTGGATGTTAGTTGTGTTTCCAAGTGTTCCAAATTGAGTTTGTTCCACGGCCGATAGGTGGATGGATGTAAGGTAGTTTTAGGTGAGTCAGTTAGTGTTGTTTTATGTTGAAAAGCAAGCAAGTGGTGGTCTGACCATGTGACTGGAGTTATAGTTTGAAAGGTAACTAGTTCAGTATTAGCAAAAATGACATGTAGGATATGTCCAGCGGTGTGTGTCGGATTGTGGACAATCTGATGCAGGTTCAATGCGCATAGGCCGGTGATTATTGTTTTTGGATGGGTCATATTGGTTTTATCAAACCAAATGTTAAGGTCACCCAGAACGCATACGTTGGAGTGTATTGTTATCAGGTTTGAAACTGTGTCTAGAAGTGCGTCTGGGAAAGTTGCCTTGCTAGATGGAGGTCTGTAAAGGAGCAGGAAGTTACAGGTGGAAGACGGTGTAGGATTGCATCTTGTTAGAAGAGCCTCACAATTCTTTATGGAGATGTTGTCAACTTTAGTGATATGTATTGTTTGCCTGAATACAACAGCTAGACCACCTCCTTTTTTGGCTATACGATTTTGGGTGATTATTTGATAGCCTAGAGGAAAGGCTTCATGCAGGACTGGAGCCATATCCTCTCCAAACCATGATTCGCTTATGAATAGTATGTCTGGTTTTGCATCGGTGAGAAGGTCGTAGATGTGATGCTTGTTTTTAGAGAGGGATCGAGCATTTATTAGTAGACAGTGTAGAGAGTGTCCTTTGGTGATAGTGGGACTTTGTTTTGTAGAAGAGTGATCAGTATTGTGTGGCTGTGTAGCAGGTGTGTTTTTAGTGCTGGCATTAGCTGTATTAGGATAGCAATCGTGTAGCTGTTCTGTATCGTGTTCCTCATCCAGCATGCTAAGACATTTTGATGGGTCTGCATGTGTATGTGCTGGAGATGGTGTTTGAGAGTGAGTTGGAGTGCTGTGTTGCTTTTGTGGTGTAACATTGTTGTGAGGTAGACTTGGGGAAGCAAAGTTGTGAGGTGTGGCGTGTTGCTTATATTTTTTGCGTGTGTTTACGGCAGAAGGTGTATGAGTCAGGGGAGGTGGTGCAGCATGTGGGTCATGTCGTAATGTTCTAAAATGTCCAATGGATGAGAGGCGGTTAGAAGAGAGGTGCTGAATTGCTGTATCTGTGTTTTTCAGAGAGTTCGTGTGCAACAAGGATTATTTTGCATATATTGAGCCTTTCTCCGGTTCCCAGGACTATTCACGCAAACCAAGGATTGTGAGCACTTTATGCAACGCGTTTTTACTCTGTTAACTTCAAGTGTTTCTGCTTTACTCTTTAACCCCCTCCATGCTGATGACAAGCTCAGCTCGTCATCAGCGTTACCTGCCGTGTGCTGATGACGAGCTGAGCTCGTCATGAATCGCGGTAATTTGAAAAATGCCGCACACAGCGGGAAAAACGGCCGCACGCATGCGGTTAAAGACCCCTTTCACTACGTCTGTATTTCGTACCAAGGTTTGCCCCTGAGAAAAGGACTCTTCTGTCCCGAAATGCATCGGGCCGTACGCTAAATACGGATGAAGAATTGAATAACGAAAAGTTTCTTACCTGTCGGTGTAGTTTTACAGCTTGAAGATCTTTCTGGATTCACTATGCTGTGCATATTCCGCAATCTGGTGGTTGGGTCCGGATTCGTAGTCTTTTTTTCTCTCTCTTTTTTTTTCGTCGTAGCCCAGGTGGGCGTCGACGTCCCACCATTTGGTGTACCTTCGGTGACATCGGCGTGCTTCCGGCGGAAGCTACCACCCTTGGGCGCCATCTTCGGATTCTTTTTTTCTGTCTTTTTCCTTTTCTGTCTTTGTAGTGAATCCATGGCTTTGTTTGTTAATCGTTTTTCCAACGTACTTCTTTTCACGTATCTTTTCACATATCTTCTAAGTTTCAACTTTCTTTCTTTCTATGTGTTTCCACCTTCTTCTCCAGCCTCATCTTTCTGGCGGAGGCGGGTGGGTTCGCTAGTGAAACCAGAAAGATCTTTAAGCTGCAAAACTACACCGACAGGTAAGAAACTATTTGTTTTGCAGCGTGAATCTTTCTGGATTCACTATGCTGTGCATAGATTTTGTAGCGGTTTACCTCACTTTTGTGGCGGTTGGGTGGAAGATGAGCGTTGGTTGTTGAATATATGTTGAAGCACTTTCTGTCCTACTTGTGCTTCTTTGTTCATCTGTACATCCACGCAATAGTGCTTAGTGAAAGTGTGCACTGAAGCCCATGTTGCCGCCAGACATATGTCCTGGATTGGTGTGTTGGCCAGAAAGGCAATTGTTGCTCCTTTCTTCCTGGTGGAGTGGGCCTGTGCCCCTCCAGTTAGCTCCTGGCCAGCTTGTTTGTGGCAGAATTGCATTATCTGTGCGATCCATCGCGCTATGGTGTTTTTAGTTACTGGTTTGCCCATGTAACTGTTTGCGAAGGATACGAAGAACTGTTTTGTTTTCCTGTGTTCCTTCGTTCTCTCAATGTAGTGCATCACAGCCCTTCTAGCATCTAGGGTGTGGAGTGACCTCTCTGCGCTTGTAGTGGGGTTTTGGAAGAAGCTAGGTATCTGAATACTCTGATTCATGTGGAACCTTCACACCACCTTTGGCATGAAGTGTGGGTCTGTTCTCATCACGACCCTGTCACTGTGTATCTGGATGTAGGGTTCTTGCAGTGTGAGTGCCTGCAGTTCGCTCACCCTCCATAGCGAGGTGATTGCTACCAGAAAGGCAGTCTTCATTGTTAACATTTGCAGTGATGCTTTGTGGATGGGTTCGAAAGGTGCTTTCATGAGCTCCGTCAGTACCACATTTAGGTTCCATGCCGGTGGCGGCATTCTTTTTGGCGGCGCTATTCTTTTAGCTCCTTCCAGGAATCATTTTACGACTTGGGATGTGAAAAAGCTTCTCCCTGTTTCTCCTCTTGTGTATGCCACAATCGCTGCCAGGTGCACCCTCAGCGAGGATGAGCTTAGCTTAGCCTTGATTAGGTGCGTGAGGTACCTTAGCACCGTGGATTCCTTGGTCAGTTTCCTTTGGAGCTGTTTCTTGCAACACCATAGAGTGAATCTTTTCCATTTTTCCCCATAGCACTTGCGTGTGCTGGGCCTTGTTGCCTCTCGTAGCACCCGCAGGGTGCTCTCTGGTAGTTTTAGGTGTGTGAATTTTAAGTCCTCAGGAGCCAGGCTGAGAGGTTGAGGCTCTCTGGCTCTGGGTGTAGGATTTCCCAGTTTTCCATTGAGAGTAGGTCTCTTCTTTTTGAGAACTTGTGTGGTGGCCCCTGCGCCATCTCCATTATCTGAGAAAACCAGGTCTGTCTGGCCCATTGTGGTGCCACAAGGATGAGCGTCATGTTGCTCTTCATGCATTTGTTGAGAACCCTTGGGATCAGTGGTATCGGGGGAAAAGCGTAGGCAAATGTTTTCGACCAGCTTATCCATAGGGCATTCCCCTGGGACAGTGCCTCTGGTTGCCTGGATGCAAAGTACTGGCATTTTGCATTCAGGTGTGTTGCAAATAGGTCTATTGTTGGCGTGCCCCATTTCCTGAATAGTCTCTCTGTTTCCTGAGAATTGAGTTCCCACTCGTGGGACGCTGAAGTCTGCCTGCTGAGCCAATCTGCTTCTACATTGTCCTTCCCTGGCAGGTGTATGGCTAGCAGGTCTATTTTTAGTGGTATAGCCCATTTCCAGATCTCCTGTGCCAAGTTTGACAGAGGGAACGACTGAGTTCCCCCCTGTTTGTTTATGAAAAACATCGTTGTGGTGTTGTCCGTTTGTATTAGCACCTTCTGGTTGTACAGGTGCTTCTGAAAAGCCTTGAGGGCTAGCAACACAGTTTTCAGTTCCAGGTAGTTTATGTGCCTGACTGCATCTGTAGGGCTCCACAGACCCCTCACTCTGAGCCTGTTCATGTGTGCGCCCCACCCCTTCTGGGATGCGTCTGTGGTGATGGTCACTGTTGGGTCCGGTGGTGTTAGAGGTTTCCCTTATGTTATTCTCTCCCTGGTCCACCACCTTATCTCCTCCTGCACCCTGTGCGTTACAACCACTAGATCCTCCCAACTTCCTGTAGCTTGTGACCATTGCTGTTGAAGCCACTCTTGGAGTGGTCTCATCTGTAGGCGTACATTGGGGACCAAGTGTATGCATGATGCCATCATCCCCAAGATCTTGCTCACAGTCCTCACTGTCAGAGCTCGCCCCTTCTGGTAGTGACGTTTCTCCCTCAGTAGGCTGAGCGTTCTCTTTTCGCTCGGTAAGACTCTGCATTGGACGGTGTCGATCTGGGCTCCCAGGAAGATCTTCACTTGCTCTGGTTCTATTGAGCATTTGCCCCAGTGTATGGAGAAACCCAGGCTTGCTAGTGTTCTTGTCACCTGTTCTGCACGCTCTTTGCATGTCCTGTAAGAGCTTGCCTTTACCAGCCAGTCGTAGAGGTAGGGGTACACGTGTATCCCCTCTCTTCTTGGGTGTGCGGCCACTGCCGCGAGGCATTTGGTGAACACCCTTGGTGCGGACTTTAGGCCGAAAGCGAGGGTCGTGAATTGGTAGTGATCCTCGTTTACTGTGAACCTTAGCATGTGCTTGTTCATGGGGATGTGCAGGTACGCATCTTTGAGGTCTATGGTGGACAAGAAGTCCCCTGTCTTTATCTGTGGGATGACCTCTTGTAGGGACGTCATTTTGAATTTCTGAGTTTTGACGTATTTGTTTAGGAACCGTAGGTCCAGGATGGGTCTTAGACTTTCGTCCACTTTTGGCACTAGGAAGTAGTTTGAGTACACTCCCTTGTTCCGTTCTTTGAAAGGAACTCGTTCGATGGCCGCTTTGAGGAGGAGTTCTTTGGCTTCCTCTTGCAGTAGTTGCAGCTCTCTTCCCGAGTGCTGTCTTTTCTTTGGTTTTCTGTTTGGTGGCCTTTTTTCCGACTCTATGCAGTATCCGAACTGCATGATATTGAGTATCCACTTGTCTGTTATTTTTCTCCATTCCTGGAGAAAAAATCTCAATCTTCCTCCTACCGGCGTTACATGTTCCTTTGTGTTTTGTCCGTGTAGGCCTCTCCTCTCTCTTTTTCCGTGCTCCTCCCCCGGAGGGTTTGGGTGGTGGAGCACCTTCTCCCGTGTGAAGTCACTTAAAGGGTGGTTGTTCACCGCCTCTCCTTCTCTGGCCCCGTCCATTTCCTCTTGACCGAAAGGACTGGCCCCTGCTTTGGTAGTTCCAGCCTTGCCTCTGCTGGCCCTGGTGGCCTTGGTTGTCACTCTGTTGCCCCTGGTGGAAACTCTGGTGAGAATCTCCTCGCTGACTTCCACCTCTGCCGTTCGGCCTCCGTGTAGGAGTGCCTCTTCTCATCCCCCTGAACTGCCGGGCCCCCATTGACCTTGCCGTCTCGTTGTCCTTCTTCAATTGGGTGAGCTTCTCATCAACTGGGGCTCCGAACAGTGATTCCCCGTTGAAGGGTGTGTTCAGGATGTTGTTCTGAACCTCAGCCTTGAAACCTGAGATCCTGAGCCAGGCTTGCCTTCTCTCAGTGATGCCTATAGCCATCAGTCTGCTGGATGTTTCTGCCCCATCCAAGGCTGTCTTCAGGCACGAATTGGCAATGCTCTTCCCCTCTTCCACAAGGTGTGATGCCCTCTCACGGTATTGTTCCGGAAGGTGCTTGAGCAACTGTCCCATCTCATCCCAGTGCTGGTATTGATGCCTATTCAGGAGGGGTTTGGAGTTCGCCATCCGCCAGTGCGCTGCGGCGTTCCTCTCAATTTTCCTGCCGGTTAGATCCATCCTCCTGCTTTCTTTGTCAGGTGGAGGTCCAGACGTTGGGACGTTTGCCCTTTTCCTGGCCGTTGCAGCGATTATAGAATCTGCTGTGACGGATCCCTTGATGTAAGCTGGGTCTTGGGAGGAGAATTTGTATTTCTTCTCCGTCCTCGGCGTTACTGATCTGCACGTAGCCGGGTCCTTGAAGGCTTCCTTCCCCTGGTCTGTGATACTCTTGAGCATGGGCAGGAACTGGCTTCTTGTCTGTATGGGGAGCAATGTCTCGAGCAGGAAGTCTGCTTCTGGCTTCTCCTCCTCCATCTTAACTCCATAAGCTGCTGCCGCCTTTCTGACCACCTCATTGTATGCCCCAATGTCATCCGGTGGTGAAGGCCTCGAGGGGTATGTTACTACCGCCTCCTCTGGGTTTTCGGCCTCGATGTCCTGCCATTCCTGGTCTTGGGCCGTCGAGGAACCTGAGCCGTAGCTTGACTGCTGTTCCCCGTAATCCCCTTCTGTGTAGTAGAGGTCTTCCTCCTCTTCGTGCTCCGACGGTTACGGAGTTTTCGGCGGCTCTTCGACGTCGAACTCCTCGAGCTCCTGTACCACAGCGACGCTCGTTGCCGGCTTCGAGGGGATCTTGTAACTTCTCATTTTTTCATCGAAATCCTTCTTTCTCTGAAGGATGTTCTCCATTTCGGCCTCGAGCCTCTTTTTCTTTCTCTTCATCTCTGCGGCCTGTTCGCCGTCGAGCAGTTCGGCCGCCCTTTTCGGCGGCGCCGTCGAAGCTTTCTTCGGCTCCTTTTCTTTCGATGTCGAAGTCGAAGGCCCTTTTTCGGGGGCCTGCTTCGATGACCTTTGCTTTTCGCTGGTCTTCGGCCTCCTGGAGTCGTCCTCGGAGGATCCGCTGGGCTCTTTTTCGGAGGATGCAGCTTCGGTCGTCGATTTGTTCGGCGCCAGTGCTCCTTTCGAGGCTCTGGGCTCAGACTTTCGAGAGTCTGCCTCTGGTTTTCGAGGCCCTGTGGGAGTTTTCGGGGTCGTAGACTCTCCTACCTCATCAGGCGTTTTCTTATCGGTCTCAGCGACCGCGAAGTCATCTGGGCCTTCGGCGATGTTGTCCTCGTCGTCTAGGGAGAGGCCCAGTTCGTAAAGCGTCAGGGCTTGGCCCTTGCCCTGCATTGTGTGGTGAGCCGTCCTCTGTCTTTCTCGAACTCGGACTGTCTTCGGCTTGAAGACGGAGCAGGCGTTGCAGTCTCTGCTCTCGTGGTCGATAGGCAGGCAGAGGTTGCAGACTAGGTGCTGGTCTTTCTGTGCGAACTTGTGGTGGCAGTTCTTGCAGAATTTAAAGGGCGTCTTGTACATCCCTGCGCTCAGGGGGCCCCCTGTGTGCGCATTCCTCCAAGGACATCGAAGATTTCGAAGTTCTCTCCTTTCTTCGTTGTCTCTTCTCCAAAGGTCCTCTTTTCCCGATCTTCTCAGGTCTTCTCTGTTGAAGATTTGCTATATTTTCTCCTTTCCTCCTCAAAAACTTCTGGAGCTTCACGCGACGATCCAGACCCAACGGCGGAAAAAAGAATCTGAAGATGGCGCCCAAGGGTGGTAGCTTCCGCCGGAAGCACGCAGACGTCACCGAAGGTACACCAAATGGTGGGATGTTGACGCCCACCTGGCCTACGACAAAAAAAAAAAAAAAAAACGACTACGAATCCGGACCCAACCACCAGATTGTGGAATATGCACAGCATAGTGAATCCAGAAAGATTCACGCTGCAAAAATACATTTTTAAACTATTTATGACTGTCAACTGAATTGTTTGCATCATTAAGAATGATTAATGTAATGCATCATTAAGCACAGAAACATTGTTCTGTATTATGAATGTTATTATTTCTCCTGCACTTATGTATTTTTGTACTAACGGAATACACTGAGTTCATTTATTCGTTTAGCTTTGTTTATTTTTATTTTAAATAAGGGTTTTGGGAAAAAAAACAAGTGAACAGTGCATGATACTAGCAGGTCTTCCTGCTATATTTATCTGTCAAAGATGCAAAAGGCCATTATCCCTATGAGTTGAATGAATACCCTTGCTGGGAGGGAGTGCTGCGGTTGAAATTTGCTGCTTAGGGCTTGTATACTGGCTATTTATGCTGGACTGGGATATGCTAGAGCTTTGGAGGGGTCTACTGTGGCCCCTAGATACTGATGTATGTGGGAGGGCTGGAGATGGGACTTGGGGTAATTTACTGTGAATCCCAAGTCGTGTAGCAGCTGGATAGTTTGATGAGTGTGATGAAAACACTGGTTGAATGACTTGGCTTTCATCAGCCAGTCGTCGAGCTAGGGAAAGACATTGATTTGTTGTCTTCTCTAGTGTGTTCCTACTACCGCAAGGCACTATGTGCACACTCTGGGTGCGGTGATCACCCCGAATGTAAGGACTTTGAACTGATAGTGTTGTCCGTCAAGTATGAACCTTAGATACCTCCTGTGAGCAGGGTGCATGGGAATGTGGAAGTAGATGTCCTTGAGATCTAGGGTGGCAAGGAAGTCTCCTTTGTTGTAGCACTGGGAGAACCTGTTGACGAGTGATCATATGAAAATGATAGGACGGTATATAGAGATTGAGGGGTCTGAGGTAGAGTATTGGCCTTAGGGTCCTGTACTTTTTGGGGATTATGAAATAGAGTGAGTAAACCCCTGTTCCTTGATGCAGTAAGGGAAGTGGTTCTATTGCATGCTTTTGAAGCAGTGAGAGAAACTCTTGTTTTAAGAGGTTAAGGTGTTCTGTGGACATTAGATGCTATTTGGGTGGAATGTTGGGCGGGGTTGCTGGGAGTTCGAGGCAGTAACCATACTGGATAATTTGTCTTACCCACTTGTCTGTTGTGATGGAATCCCAGACAAGCAGGTACCAGTCTTCCCCCAACAGGAGTGGAATGGTCTGGGGGGAGTGGAGGGAAGACACCGTTTATTAGCGGGGGAGGTGCGAGTGTTGTTACCTCAACCTCCTTCTTTGTTATTTCCCCTGTATCCTCCTCTAAAATATCCTCTGTTGAGGTATGTTTGTGTTGTGTTTTTGTAAAATGAGGAGGTAGTGTCTGTTCCCATGTTTTTGGATGCTCCTCTACAAAAGGAGCGACGAAAGGAACCACGTGTGGATGGAGACTAACGCTCCCATAGATTTAGCAGTGTCCGTGTCCTTTTTCATTTTTTCCAGAGTGGTGTCTACAGCCGGTCCAAAAAGCTGCTCCTGATTGAACAGCTGGTTGAGGATGGTGGTTTGTACCTGAAATGTGTAGCCAGGCATGCCGTCTGAGTAGCACACTAGTATTAATGGACTTAGAGGCTGTGTCGGCTGCGTCATGGGCACACTTGATTGAGGGGTTAGTTATTAATTTGCCTTCCTAAATTAAGTCATTCGCCTGAGTCTTGTACTGATCAGGTAAATGCTGTAATAGGGTTTCTACTTGGTCAAAGTGAGCCCTATCATAACTAGCAAATAATGCTTGGGTGTTAGCTATGCACCAGTGGTTGGCTGCTTGGGCAGCAACTCTCTTGCACATCTCCTTCAGCCACTCCACCGGACTACACTGGACTGATCACAGCTGCGTCCACTTCAACTTCAGGAGAACCACGACCCACCACCACCCGCAACAGGTTCCCCACAGGAGCTGGAGCAAGATCACCGCCGACCAGCTCACCACCTCCCTCAGCCAGAACCCTCCCACCAACACAACGGACCCCAACGAAGCAGCCCGCAACATCACACAGTGGCTCACCAACTGCGCCGATGACCTCGCACCACTGAAGAACCCTCCCAGCAGACCCGGCAGCAAGAAAGCCTCGTGGTTCACCAACGAACTCAAAACTTCCAAGAAAAACTGCCGCACCCTCGAGGAAGTCTGGCGCCACGACCAGACTACAGAAAACATGACAGCCCTCAAGAACTGGACAACAACACCCACAACTGCAAGGAACTCTTCAGCATCGTCAAAGAGCTCTCCAACCCCAGCGCCTGCAACAACGACATCACACCCTCGCAAGACCTCTGCGACTCACTTGCCTCGTTCTTCCACAGCAAGATCGCAGACATACACAACAGCTTCGGCACACAGACCATGCACCCAACCACCGAACCAGCGCCCCCCCACTACCACCCTCTGCAACGGGACCTCGGTCAGCACCGAAGACACCACCCGCACGATGAACACCATCCACGGCGGATCCCCAACCGACCCCTGCCCGCACCACGTCTTCAACAAGGCCGACTCCATCATCGCACCCCAACTCCGGGACATCATCAACATCTCCCTCGCCACCGCCACCTTCCCGGAGAACTGGAAGCATGCCGAGCTCAGCGCCCGCCTGAAGAAACCCACCACGGACCCCACGGACCTCAAGAACTTCCGACCCATCTCGCTCCTCCCTTTCCCTGCCAAAGTCATCGAGAAGACCGTCAAACAACTCGCCGCCTTCCTCGAGACAAACGGATCCCTCGACCCCTCACAGTCCGGTTTCCGAGCTAACCACAGCACCGAGACCGCCCTCATCGCAGCCACCGACGACATCAGATCCCTGCTTGACACGGGGAAACAGCTTCCCTCATTCTCCTGGATCTCTGAGCAGCGTTCAACACAGTATGCCACCGCACACTAATACAGCGCCTCAGCAACACCGGAATCCAAGGGAAGGTACTGGAGTGGATCATCTCGTTCCTCGCCGGAAGAACCCAGAGAGTCCGCCTCCCCCCGTTCCGATCCGCGGCCACCGAAGTCATCTGCGGCGTACCTCAAGGATCCTCGCTCAGCCCCACCCTCTTTAACGTCTACATGAGCCCCCCCCGCAGCCATCACACGCCAACACAACCTAAACATTATTTCCTACGCTGACGACACCCAGCTGATCCTCTCCCTCACCAAAGACCCCGCCACCGCCAGAGCCAGCCTCCAGGAAGGAATGAAAGACGTCGCAGAATGGATGAAGACCAGCCGCCTGAAACTGAACTCAGACAAAACGGAAGTTCTCATCCTGGGATCATCCCCCTCCACTTGGGACGACTCCTGGTGGCCCCCTGCCCTGAGCATCGCCCCCAAGCCAACGGACCACGCATGTAACCTGGGTTTCATCCTGGACTCCTCCCTCACGATGACCAAACAAGTCAACGCCGTCTCGTCATCCTGCTTCAACACCCTGCGCATGCTCCGAAAGATCTTCCGATGGATTCCCACCGAAACCAGGAAGACGGTCACCCAGGCCCTCTTCACCAGCCGACTGGACTACGGGATCACCCTCTACGCGGGAACCACAGCCAAATTACAGGAAAGACTCCAGCACATACAGAACGCCTCCGCACGACTCATCCTGGACATCCCCCGCCACAACCATATCTCTGCCCACCTGAGAGACCAGCACTGGCTCCCCGTCAACAAGAGAATCACGTTCAGACTCCTCACCCACGCACACAAGGCTCTCCACGACTTGGGCCCCAAGTACCTCAACAACCGCCTCACATTCTACACACCCTTCGCTCGACCAGCCTTGCCCTCGCCACCGTCCCACGTATTCGCAGAGCCACCGCCGGAGGAAGATCTTTCTCCTACCTGGCGGCCAAGACATGGAACTACCTCCCCATCCACCTACGACTGACTCAAGACCAGCTCTCCTTCAGGAAACAACTCAAGACCTGGCTATTCGAGCAGTAGCAGATCCCTCCCCTCCCAGCGCCTCGAGACCCTAGCGGCTGAGTAGCGCGCTTTACAAATATATTGATTGATTGATTGCCAGAGGCATCTAGCAACTTAGATTCCTTATCCGGAGGTGGTGCGTCACCGGAGGTTTGAGAATTGGCACATTTTCTAGCATTAGAGACTACTAGTGAGTCCAGAGGTAGCTGCCCTTTGATGTAGGCGGGATCATCGGGGGCTGGTTTGCATTTCTTATTAATTCTGGGATTGAGAATTCTAGCTCTCACTAAGTCTTTGAATATGCCTGGGGCATGTTTAATGACCTCTTTAAGCATAGGCAGTATTTGAACAGATTTCTGCGACTGTTCAAAAGTGTCTAGGAGGAACTCCTCATCTGCAGGGTGTGAATACATGCAAACGCCATGGTAAATAGCAGCTCCATTAACAAGTTACCCAAATCCAATATTATTATCTGGGCGAGATGGTTTTGTTGGATACGGCTGGGGATCTAGGAGGTCTGGGGGATTGGGTCATTATAATCGTCCCAATCATCTTGTGGTGTGTATCATTATCAGGGCCAGTGAAAGGGTCATTGTTGCCTCTCCGCGATCATCATCATTATACTGTGGTGGTGGTATAAGTGTTATAGACTGTGGAGGTGAGAGGTAGGAGGAAGAGCAGGAGTAGGAAGAACAGGAGAAGAGGGTCTTATAGGTGAAGTGGCGCAGTCTTTTTTTCTTCAGAGGCACTGCAGGAGTATCTGTTGTGCCCAGCTTCTTCTTCTTGTGTGGCACTGCGGCCACATGTCCTGTTTTGGAGTCAATATGGAGTTTTTTCTGTTTGGGATCGACAGGATCCGGTCGAAAAAATTCTTCTTCCTCGATAACCGCTTTTGGCGCCAAATGTTTGGGTCCGAGCGTGATTGAGATTTGTGCTCAGAGGCCTTAGGAGGTGTTTTAGAGTCCTTTGGCTTAGCTATGGAGACTGAAATCTTTTTCGATTCCGATGGGTTTAGTTTCGGATCTGAAGTTTTTTGTTTCGGCGTGGAAGTGCCTGGAGCCGATTTCTTTTTGGGAATAGGTTGGTCTCCTTCCTTCGGTGCCGAAGGCGCCTTGGGGATAGGGATGTGCGGTTTGCTCGTTCCTGAGCTACCGGAATGCTTGTCCTTTATCTTCGGAGCCAACCCCGAGGGCGGGGGGGATGCTTCTGAAGTATATTTTGGGTCGCGACTGGGACCAGCAGGCAAAGTCTTGACCAGGGCCTTTTTTCCCTCTGGTGGAATGGGGGTAGGGGCTGTTGTACGCATTCGTTGACCAGGAGTGATGTGGTCGTCTGAGTTGTCTGCTTCGGACACGATTTCCAGATCGGAATCTTCCTCTGGGACATCTGGGCCTTCATCGAAGATGTCCGCTGGTCCCGGAGCTGCTTTCTGCGCCATGAGGTGTCGTTGGGCCCAGCGATCACGGATGGTCTTTTTCGATCGAAAAGAGGCGCAGGCCTGGCAATTGTTCTTGTTGTGGTCTGGCGAGAGACACAGATTACAGACCTTGTGATGGTCACTGTGGGAGAATTTTGCTCCACACTGGGGGCATTTTTTGAATGGAGTCCTTTCCATGAGCTGTAGGCCCGATGCGTGAATAGGCCCAGCGGCCCGCTTCGACGACTGGAATAGAGTTGTTGAGATGCGCGTCGAAGATCACGCAATCAAAAACAATACCGGAGCGATTTAGAGAGTTTGCGCATCATAAAAACATGAAATACAAAGTTTCGAACCGGAGCGCAGAAGTTACAACCGAACCCAATGGCGGAAAAAAACTATAAGGATGGAGTCGATGCCCATGCGCACTATCGTCCAAGGGAGGAGTCACCTATCTCGTGACTACAAAAGACTTTTCCCAAGACAACAAGGTGCAAGCATCCGAGCCCAACACCAGATGGCGATCTAATGCAGTGTACAATCTGCAGCTCATATGCCTCGAACATTTTTTTTAGATTTAAAATTGGACTCTTAGTGCAATTTTCTGTCTTTGCAATGTTAACCTAGGGAGGAAAACAAGAATGCGGTTTAACAGGATAAGAAACCAACGTATAAATCCAGTCTTCGAGTTGCTGGGTCAGCAGAGGGAAAGGTTCAGGTACGCACCAACACTGCACCACCAGCGACACAAGGGCAGCCCGGATGCAGAGGTAAAAGCTGAAGATCAGGATGGAGACTGGGGGTGCTTGAAGACACTACTTGCAGATAAGTAAAGCGGCTGCAGGGGTCAATCTTGGGGTTTAGGTAAGCACAGGAAGGGGGGGGCCACAAGGCAGCACCAAACACACATAAGCAGTACAGGGGTAGCTGGGTGCAGTGTGCAAACACTGTCAGATGCCCAATTTAATTCAGTGGAGAAACTCGGTTAGGAAAACAGGCTTCAAGCGACGAACTGCAGGCAGCACGAAGAAAAACCAGTGACAGCTGAGGTAAGATGAGCTACTGTAGGTCGTAGGGAAATCATCGGTCGTGCTCCCAAAGGCGCAGGGGCTTTGGGTGCAGGGGTGTCCTTTGACGTCTGGTTTCTCTTACCAGAGCAGGTCACGGTCAGTAGGAGCCTTTGGATTCACACTGCAGGCGTCGTCATGGAGTCCAGGAGGGATCAGCCAACGCTGGACTTGGAAAAAACATTTCTGGATCAGTGGGCACCTAGACACAGGCCAGAGGCGTTGGGTGCAGTGTGTAGGGATCGCAAATCCGGCGGGACCAGAGTCTTTGTTTTGTGCTGCTTTCTTGTGAACAGAGCTGCTGGAGTTTCTACAGCCTTAATTATGCCACCCTCCTGTGGGAGGGGGAATAGTGATAGCCCTGATTGGAGGAGTACAGCCATCTTCAAGATATTGGGGATTGAAAGATGTGCTATACCTCGCCTCCTGCACCTTAGGGGTGGAGATGGCTGCACCTTAGGGTTGGAGATGGCAGCGGTGGGCACACCTATTCTTCCTAGTTTTCCCACCCAAAGTGGGTGTCTAAACCAAGGGACTGCCATCTGCTGCTAGCAGAAGAGGTTGGGGGTTGCATTACAAAGGCAGCTGCCTTTGAAGCGTCTCTCACTAGCACTGTGCCCATCCTGGGGGACACCACCCAGAATGTGCTTTGTTTCTGGTCCCAGAGATCGGGGTCCAAAAACATGTCTGGTGTTGGCAGCAGCCTAAAGCCAATCTGTGACCACACCAGGGTTGGTAGGTTTTCAGGGGGCACCTCTGAGGGGCCTTCTGATTACATGTTCAATATATTCAACACTGGCATCAGTGTGGGTTTGAGAGGAGCAGTCTGGTACCAAACACTCCTGTGTTCAGAGAAGCCATCTTGCTTGGTGCTGTGTAACTCGAGTTTGAGTTTCCAGCCCATGTACTCTCTTGGCTTCCCTGGCACTCATAATATTTAGGAATAAACTTAAATATTGTAGGGGCACATCTGCTCATGCAGATATGCCCACACCTGTGATATGGACACACCCTGCCTTATAGCGGTAAGGCCTGCTAGAGGGGTGACTTACCTATACCTTAGGCAGTGCTAGTTGGATTGGCACACAGGCAGTGTGCCATGCCGACTGTCCTTTTGCCTGCACCAAGCCATGCATGCTGCAGTGGCAGTCTGCATGGCCTAGCTCAGGGGTCCCTCTTCAGTTCCAATGCACTAGATACTCGGGTACTATTTACTAGGGACTTACAGAGAGCATGAAGGTCCAATTGGGGAACAGCTTTAAGGAAGATGCACTGGCACAGGGGACCTGCTTGGCAAGGACCCTGTGCACTACAATCTGACTTACCACACATCTATATCTACAGGAATAAACACTCCCCTACATACTCTCCTCCAGAAAGTATATCTCCCGGGGGTGACAGTATATTCTTTCAGGTCTTTCTAAGAAGTGGCAAACAGATTAAAACTTTACAGTAACGTTTTGTCTGCAAACCTCTACCATTATTGTTCCAGGTCATTGAGCTTGCCTGGGATGCTTTTTCACTCCAGTCCCTGTCAAGGCAGTGAATTCATGTCTTCAAAAAAATTACAAGACTCAAGACCAGGATCCATTGTTCGCCACTTAGACCCTGGTTCCAATTTCATTCATTGTCTCGGTTGCTCACCAACTTCATGCTATGGCCTGTTCCGAGGAGAGTAAAAACCTGAATTTGGTAGCAAGGAAAGCATTGGACATATCTGCCACCACTATGAAGACAGCAAGCACTTCCGCACTCCTAGGAAGGTATGACACATTGCTCTGGAACTCAATGCAACAGTTTATGGACAACTTTCAGGAGACAGACTTGGAGACTTCAACGAATGAGGTTCTTGAATCCGATTATCAGTGCTGTGATTGATATATCGGTTCTCCCAACCCATGGTTACTCTCCTGGCCTGGCCTTATGTGGCTCTGCTCGTCCTAGATCGGGTTCGCCAAAGTCAGTGCTGGAGGGCCAGAACAATGCTAGATTTTAAGCATATCCCCATTTAGATAAATGTAGTCATTAAAAATCTGCCATGGATCCGGTCCTCCAGGACCAACTTTGGGGAACCCTGACTTAGACTCACAGGACTCCAACTTAGAGCACAGTACAGGATTTTAATCCTCCCATTCTCAGGGAACGCATTTGGGGCACATAGGGGTGATGAGATATCACGCATGAAAGTGTTATTATACACTGCAACCAGTCGGATTAGAGAAAAGAAAGTAACATAGAAAACATTCCTACAGACCAGATGACCATTAATATTACCTTCAGAGCGTTGAAAACCCCTCTAAAGCCACAAAGCCAATAGCAAAAGGAGCAGAGGTATCATCAGGAGAGATGTCAATCCAGATGCACAGGAACAGCAGCAATCTGCCCTGCCACTAAATATACCACTTGCAAGCACCAAATTCCACTTCCCCCTCTTCTGTTAGGGGGAAGCATATACCCCTTCTGTTACATGGAAACGTGGAAAACCACTGGACACGGTTTCAGATTTAACACCTTGCCTGCTAAGGCAATTCCCGCTGGGTGCTGAAATTTACAAAACCCCATATTACATGACGAGTTGACCTTGTCATGAGCACAGCTCCAGTGTGCCTCATGACGAGTTCACCTTGTCATTAGCATGGAAGTGGTTAAGTACCCTCTGCCATCAATTCCAAATAAATAATCCCCTTTGCATCGGGAACAATATCCATACTCTTGAGAAAAGAGGCTGTGGAGAAGGTCTCTACTTCTAACAAAGGAACAGGAAGGAACAGGAATGTATTCCTGTTACTCTCTAGTGAAGACAAAAGGGCCAAAGAATGAATTCAGACCCACGCTAGTCCTCAAAACAGTGAACAAGTGGAACTGCATAAAATGAAGTAAAAGGTTTCAATAGTAGTTGCATGATATCTTCTGCATGCAAGATCACATTTTTTCAATTGTCAACTTTTGAATTCAAGTTACTGCATTCACCCTTACACTTTCTGCATACTGCAGTTTGACATTTGTGAAAAGTTGTAACATGTTAAAAAAAAAAAACAGCCAAGGCCAAATAGGTTTCAGATTGTTATTTATTGGATATTTATTCATCACACCGCTAGGGAGGCATGAGTTTGCTTTAAAATAGGCAGGAGATTCTTTAAGCAGCATTCTCTGTAAACCATCTTGCATAGAAAATGGTTTTCAAAGTATCTAAAATTCGAAAACCTGGGAAATGTTCTGGTCAGTTAACCCAAATGACTTGTTGGCTTTAAGTGTATAGTTTTGGAACGTAGTACCGAATTTTTTTTCCAGTTGATGACTATACAAAAACAAGAAGTTCCTTGTGCTTGTACCACAATGTACAATGGCATTTCTCCCCCAGGTTACAGGGAAATAACATTACATTTTCAAACTAGAAGGAAGTTGCGGATCACCTGATAAAATTTGATACAACAGAAATCTTTGCTTAAGTGATTTGTACAACTGTTGTAGTCTTGGTCTGATTTTGCTCAATCGTCCAGGAAAAAGTAGTTTCCACTCTTCTTTTGATCCACATCCTACAAGAAAAATGCAAGTAAGTTCAGGCATTAATACCGTCTATTAAATGTATTTACAAAAACACTTGAGAGAATCCAAAAAGATGACCTAAAGGAGGACATAAGAAATTTTAACCCAAACGCCGGTAATTACAATTATATGCAGTCAGCAATTGTCTGCAAACTGGGTGGAGAAACAGGTGACCTGTTGAAAGAAAGCAGGCTGACATAGGTACAAGAACTGTAGTCAGAAAGATGGGTAAGGATTATGTTACTTACCCTGTAAGCATCTTTGCACAGCGTGTAGTGCTGTAGATTCATATGCTATGCATACTCCTGCCATCTAGTGTTGGGCCTGGACTTCACAGCTCCTATCTTTTTGAACACAGACCATCCATCTATTTACATTTTCCTGCCAGTTTTCCCACCCAAAGTGGGGGTGTAAACCAGGGGCTGGCTGCTGCTAGCAGCAGGCCCTGGGGGTCGCATTACAAAGGCGGCATGCTTTGAAGCTTCTCACTCCCCAATCCTGGGGGAGGAAGCATGACACCTCTGCCCAGAATGTGCATGGTTTCTGGTCCCATCCAGCTGTCCAGGAAAATGTCTGGTGGTGGCTGGCTGCCTATAGCCAGTCAGAAACCACTCCGGGGTTGGTAGGGATTCAGGGGGCACCTCTGAAGTGCCCTCTGGGCGCATGGTACAATATATCCCACACTGACATCAGTGTGGATCTATTGAAAGGAGTAGTTTGGTACCAAACACTCCTATATAAAGCCAACCATGGTGCTGTGGAACTAGAGTTGTCAAATTTCCAGCGCATGTACTCTCTATGGCTTCACTGGCACTTATTGGAAAATGGTGGCCAACATTGTTGGGGCATATCTGCTCATGCAGATATGCCCTCACCTGTAGTATAGTGCACCCTGCCTTCGAACTGTGAGGCCTGCTAGAGGGGTGCCTTACCTATGCTGCCAGGCAGTGTTAGCTGGCATGGCACTCAGACCGGGTGCCCTGTTGACGTTTTCTTTTTCTCCCTAGCAGGGGCATGCAGGCAGCAAGGACTGTGGCACGGTCACAGTGAGTGGGGTCCCAAGGGATCCTTTTCAGCTCTCAGGCCCCAGAGTACAAGTTACTAGGGACTTACAGGGGGCAGAAGTACCAATTGGGAGTTTGATTATAGGGAAGGAGCACTGGGCAAGGATAGATGGTTGGCAGGGACCCTGAGCACTACATTTGAAACCACATCAAAACCAGGCAACAAGTGGGGGCTAACCATGAAAAAGAGGCACTTTTTCACATGCAGCATCTCTAGCTGATATTGCGGTCTAGCCCCACCTGGCAGGATCGCCTGGTCAAGCTGGTGAAGGTTTTACAGGGCCTGCAATCTGCAGGCCTAATTATCCAGGCATCCAAATGCCAGATAGGGCAGGGAACAGTTGTATACTTGGGCTACCTTGTAGGTGGAGGTCAAGTGCAACCTTTACAGCCTAAGACCCAGACCATTCTGGACTGGGAAACTCCAACCACCCAGACCCAAGTCAGGGCATTTGTTGGCTTGACTGTGGTATTACAGGAGGTTTGTGAAGTAATAAGGGTCCATTGTGACAACCTGAAAGAACTGACTTCCTAGAAGGAGCCAAAGAAAGTGAACGGGACAGTTAGCTATCAAAAGGCTCAGCACCTATTCTCAATGCTCCAGACTACTCCAAGCAGTTCATTATGCAAACTGATGACTGAGCTAAGGATAGGAGCGGTCCTGTCCGAGACCAATGATTATTGGAAAGAGACCCTTTTTTGCAAGGTTACCCCCTAACTTTTTGCCAAATACCTTCTGCCAACTTGACTGAGTGTGTGCTGGGATCCTGCTAACCAGGCGCCATCACCTGTGTTATTCCCCAACACTGTACCCACAATTGGCACATCTCTGGGCCACATGTATGTCTCTAGTAAAAGGTGGCCCTGGTACCAAGGGCCTTGTGACCAGAGAGGTCCTCTGAAGGTTGCAACATGTACTGTGCCACCCTCAAAGACCCCTCACCTTAATACCCACACACTGCCATTGCAGGCTGCAGACCAAACTGAACAGTGGACATGGCACACATCCCTGTGTGCCATGCCCACCCACCCACACTACATGGGGCTTGGGTAAGTCACCCCTCTAGCAGGCCTTACAGCCCTAAAGGCAGGGTGCTCCATAATACACGTGATAGTATAGCAGCACGAGCAATATGACCCTACAATGTCTGAACCATTCAGAAACATTGTAAGTGCAGTGGAGACATTTTGAGTGCATGGGCTGAGAGTTTGTCAACACAAACTCCATTACGGCTTTGATGAAGTCTCGGATGTTTGGTATCCAACTTCCCAGCATATTAAACCCATCCTAGTGTGGGATTTAATGAAAATTGCACTCAGAGGACATCTTAGAGATGCCCCCTGAAAAAAGACCAACTCTAGTTGGTGTGGTTGCTGACTGGTTTTCAATAATCTGCCACCAACAGACAGATTTCTGGACCCCTGGGTAAAAAGCCCTACGCTCTCTGGATCTGGAAACAAAGCACATCCTGGGCAGAGGTGTCATGCCTCCTACCCCAGGATGGGCAGTGATCTCGAAGCGGGAGCTTCAAAGGCCTGTCACATTTGTTAGCTTCCTCCAGCCTTTTGCTTCTATCAGCAAACTGGCTCTAACCAGTTTTGATGTGACAAGAAGGGCAGAAGAGCTGTGCTGTAGAGGAGGATGATGATGATGAGGACAACTGCTTTGGCCCCAGCCCTACCGGCCCGTCGCCTGCTCGGAACCCCTGCGAGCTGAACCCAGCAGGTCCTGCAACCAACAGCCTCCAAGAACCCCGGAGACCTTCCCTGCTTTCCTATAGAACTCTGATCTCCTATGGCCATCGGATTTGTCCAACACGACCCCAAGCCAGAACTTCAAATCCTTGTGCGGCCCAACACCACAGCAAGGCCCCCGGGCGATCGGGAGCTGTGTTTCAGCGTTGGACAACCTCCACCAACCTTCTCAATTCCTGTGCCACCTCCCAAAGAGTGCCCACAACAGCAACCAGTGAGAAGAACCAGACACAACGAGACACCCCTGCACCCGCAGCCCCAAGAGTCATGAGGTGCCAGAATGACTGTGTCCTGGTGTCCAGCAAATCTTCAATTTCATCCTCCAGTCATTGGTTCCCTTCATCCAGTCTTCTGGCTCCAGCCTGCAGTCCTTTTCCGCGACAGACATCCTCCATAGGAAAGCATTAAGCTCCCGACAGCTCCGGAGCTCCCTGCACCCTCCAACAATGGACCCCCTTTGGCCTTACCTTAGCCCGCAGGAGCTTGTCTCCTGAGACAGAGTGGCCTGCCTGTGAGTAGTCCACAACCGAGGTACCCATTAGACCCATTGGCTAACACCGGCATTCTGCACCCAGCCGCCCTAGCGCTGCTCGTGGCATCGCTTGAGTGGCAACCTGAACCTTGGTTCTACCCTCCAATCCTAACAGTTTACTTACTTGTAAACTTAACACTTTTTTTTATCCATAGGACTGAATGGTGGGTGGCATGGTTACCCCCTAACTTTTTGCCAAATACCTGGTGCCAACTTGACTAAGTAAGTGCTGGGATCCGGCTAACCAGGCCCCAGCACCTGTGTTCTTTCCCAAAACTGTACCTGTGCACCCAGAACTGGCACGTCTCTGGGCCACATGTATGTCTCTTATAAAAGGTACTCCTGGTACCAAGGGCCTTGTGACAAGGGATGGCCTCCGAGGGGTGCAGCATGTAACTAACCTGGTTTCCCTCCCTAGGAATGCATTGAACTGTATCATTTCTCGGTATTACATATCTTTATCATTGCAAAGTCAAAAACTTTATTTGATTGACAAGAACAGAAAGCATTCTTAAAACTGTAAAGTATTTCTTGCATTTACAAAACCATACTTCATTCCTGAAAAGAACTGCCAGTTTTAAAAACTATACAACTTACCTGCGCTAAGTGATTCTTGGCTCTTATAATAAAAATAACTAAGTAACCACTTTTTACACCGACAATTGGTCTGGGTTCAGTCCGAGTGTGTGACATCCTTACTTGCCTGTGTGTGTGTGTACAATAAATGCTTAACACTACCCTCTGATAAGCCTTACTGCACAGCCTAGCTACCACTAACTTGAAATGAATATGCTACTTACCAGTATGCATCTGTTCTTGGCATGTAGGGCTGCTAACATTCATATCTTAGCATTAGATCGCCGCCTAGTGTTGGGTCCGGATGATCGCACATTGTTGTCCTGGAAGAGTCTTCGAAGTATCCTGAGATAGGTGGCTCCTCCCCTGGACTACAGTGCGCATGGGCATCGGCTCCATCCCCAGATTGTTTTTCGCCATTGTGGCAGAAGATGGAGTGAAAAGTGTAAAGGATGTCCATGCTAATAAGTGAATACAATAGTATATCTGCAGCTGCGACAGGCACCGGGGAGGAGGGTGGGCGATATGAATGTTAGCAGCCCTACATGCCAAGAACAGATGCATACTGGTAAGTAGCATATTCAGTTCGAGGCATGTGGGCTGCTAAATTCATATCTTAGCATAGAATACATAGCAGTCCCTCCATCAGCGGCGGTTGCCCGTGCCAGCTGCAGAAACCTGAAAGAGTGTCTTGAGAACAGCCTGTCCTACAGCTGCTTGCTGCTTGGAATGTACGTCAACACAGTAGTGTTTTGTAAAGGTATGTGGTGTAACCCACGTGGCTGCTCTGCAAATATCCTCTAAAGGAATGTTCCCTAGGAAAGCCATGGATGCCCCCAGTTTGCGTGTGGATTGCGCCCTTGGGGGTATCGTTAAAGTGCGCTTGGCCTTTTGATAACATATTTGGATGCACTTAACAATCCACCTGGCTATTCCTGCTTTGGAAATAGGGTTGCCTTTGTGTTGTGGTGCGAAGGCAACAAAAAGTTGCTTTGTCTTTCTAAAGGGTTGTGTCCTGTCTATGTAGTACATCAACGCCCTCCGTACGTCTAACGTATGGAGCATTCTTTCCGCCACCGTTTGTGGGTTTTGGAAGAATGCCGGTAAGTCAATAGTTTGGTTGAGATGAAACTGTGACACCACCTTCGGAAGGAATTTGGGGTTAGTACGTAGCACTACCCTATTTGGATGAATCTGAATGAATGGCTCTTGGATTGTGAGCGCTTGCAGCTCACTAACACGCCTTAGCGACGTGATAGCGATTAGGAAAGCTACTTTCCACGTTAGGAACTGGAGTTCACACGAGTGCAGTGGCTCAAAAGGTGGTCCCATTAGTCTGGTGAGGACCACATTGAGGTTCCACACCGGAGCTGGTGGTGTTCTTGGGGGAATGACTCGTTTCAGACCTTCAAGGAAAGCTTTAATGGCAGGCACTCTGAAGACATAGAGATGCTGCCTGTTCTGAAGATAAGCCGCTATGGCGGATAGATGTATCCGAATGGAAGTGTACGCTAGATTGCACTTGTAAAGATGCAACAGATAGCAAATGATGTTAGGGATAGATGCATCTAGCGGGTTGATGTCATTGGCTGTACAGTAAATGACAAAACGCTTCCATTTCGCAGCATAGCATGCTCTGGTAGTTGGCTTCCTTGCCTCCTTGATGATGTCCATGCATTCCGGAGGTAGGTTAAGGTATCCAAACTCTAGGACTTCAGGAGCCAGATTGCCAGGTTGAGCTGTTGCGGATCTGGATGCTGAATTTCTCCATGGTTCTGCGTCAAAAGACTGGGCGTGAGGCGCAGTCTTTGATGCGGCACCACCGAGAGTTCGAGGAACGTGGTGTACCATGCTTGGCGCGCCCACGTTGGAGCAACTAGGATGAGAGTCATCGCGTGCTGCCTTAGCTTTCTCGCGACCAGCGGTATTAGAGGGGCTGGTGGAAAAGCGTACGCAAATTTGCCTGACCAGTTCATCCATATCGCATTGCCCTGCGACTGTGGGTGAGGGAACCTGGCGGCAAAGTGTTGGCATTTTGCGTTTTCTTTTGCGGCAAACAGGTCTATCTCCGGATGACCCCACTGCTGGAAGTACGGGTGGAGTACAGATGGGTGTAACTCCCACTCGTGCATTTGATGGCTGTATCTGCTGAGCAGATCCGCCATCTGATTGTCCTTGCCCGGGAGGTGTTCTGCCATGAGGAAAATGTTCCTCTGAATGGCCCACTTCCACATGCCCTGAGCCAGATGAGACAGCTGTGGCGAGTGGGTGCCCCCCTGTTTTTGAATGTAGTACATCGCGGTCATGTTGTCCGTCCGGACTAACACTACCTTGTTGCACAGATGTACAAAGAAGGACTTGAGCGCCATGAAGATTGCCATCAGTTCCAGATAGTTGATGTGCATCTTCTGTTGCTGCGTCGTCCATAGTCCCTGCACTGTGTAAGTGAGCAGATGAGCTCCCCATCCCTGGAGAGATGCGTCCGTTGTCAGGATAATTTGTGGCACTGGCTCCTGGAACAGTCGGCCCTTGCAAAGGTTGTGTGGAGTCCACCAATGCAGAGAGTCGTATGCCCGACTGGTAACCAACACTAGGTCTGTCAATTGTCCCTGAGCCTGTGTCCACTGATTTGCTAAGCATTCCTGGAGCGGACGCATATGCAACCGTGCGTGAGGGACTATGAAGATGCAGGAGGCCATCATGCCAATCAACTGCATGAACACTCTCGCTGGAAGTGAGTGTTGTGGTCTGAACTTTTGGATTAGAGACTGCATGCTGTCTATCCTGACTTGGTTTGGCTGAGCCATGGCCGTCAGGGTATTGATCGTCGCACCTAGGAACTGCCGGACATGTGCCGGCTGAAGATGCGACTTTGGGTAGTTCAACGAGAAGCCCAGATCGTGAAGGAGGTGAATGGTAGTTGACATGTCCGCGGCGCACTGTTGTTCCGACTTGGCCTGAACGAGCCAGTCGTCTAGGTAGGGGTAGACATGAATGTTCTGCCTCCTGAGGTGCGCTGCTACTGTCGCCAGACACTTGGTAAACACTCTTGGGGCTGTGGTCACTCCGAAGGGTAGGACTTTGAACTGATAATGCTTGCCTTGGATAGTGAATCTGAGGTATTTCCTGTGGGACGGGTGTAGTGGAATGTGGAAATAAGCATCCTTGAGATCTAAGGTTGCTAAGAAGTCCCCTTGGTTTAACAAGGGAAGAATTTGTTGCAGTGTAAGCATATGGAAGTGTTCTGATAGTATGTACAGGTTGAGGGGACGTAGATCTAGAATGGGTCTGAGAGATCCGTCCTTCTTTGGAATAAGGAAGTACAGGGAATATACCCCTGTGCCTTCCTCTCCCACCGGCACGAGCTCGATTGCGCCTTTTTGCAGCATCACCACTACTTCCTGCTGCAATAAGTGCAAGTGCTCTGCGGACATAGGCCTTTGCCTTGGCGGGATGTTGGGTGGAGTGGATTTCAACTCTAGGCAATAACCATACTGGACTAGTTGTCGCACCCACCTGTCTGTGGTGATGTTTCTCCAGACGGGCAGGAATTGCTGCAGTCTCCCCCCGACAGGTGTTAAGTGGTCGGGGGGCAGCGACAGAGTCACTGTTTGCTTGGGGTAGAGGAGCGGGAGCTGTTGTTTCCTCTGCCGCGACCTCTGTTGCTGTTATTTCTGTAACCTCCCTTGTTCTGTTTTGTGAACGAGGATTGTGCTCCACCTCTTGAGAACTGAGATTGTTGACCCATTTGTCCTCTGGTGACTCCACGTGCACCTGAGCGACGAAAATTGCTGCCACGAAACTGTTGTGACTGTAGGGCCCCCATGGACTTAGCAGTTTCTGTGTCTTTTTTTATTTTTTCTAGGGTGGTGTCAACATCTGGACCAAACAGACTATCAGGATTGACTGGCTGATTAAGAATGGTTGTCTGAATATCTGGTTTAAACCCCGAGATGCGGAGCCACGCCTGTCGTCTCAGCATAACGCTAGTGTTGATAGCTCTAGCAGCTGTGTCTGCGGCGTCAAGTGCACACTTGATGGCTGCGTTTGAGATTAGCTTCCCTTCCTCAATAAGCAGTTTGGTGCCTTCTTGGAACTTTGGAGGCAGGTGTTGTATAATCTGTTCTAGGGTGTCGTAATGCGCCCTATCGTAACGTGCTAAGAGTGCTTGTGTATTGGCAATGCGCCAAAAATTTGCGGCCTGTGCAGCTACTCTTTTGCCCCCTGCCTCTAGCACTTTGGACTCCTTATCCGGGGGAGGAGCTTCACCCGTCGTCTGGGAGTTGGCACGTTTCCTGGCATTGGCGACCACAAGAGAGTCCAGTGGCAACTGTCCCCGGATGTATGCGGGGTCTGCAGGTGCAGGTCTGTACTTCTTTTCAATACGTGGATTGACCACTCGTGCTCTGGTAGGCTCCTTAAATATGTCCCCAGCATGCTTGAGGACTCCTTTAAGCATAGGCAGCGTCTTTACTGTCCTTTCAGAGACTGAAAATGTGTCGAAAAGGAAGTCTTCCTCTATCGGGTCAGCATGCATGTCCACATCATGATTGGCTGCCGCCCTCTCAATTAGTGCATGAAAACCTGCTGAATCCTCAGATGGGGGATGCACGTGCATTAAAAAGCTGCGGGTCATGCCCCACACTTTGGGTGCCCTGGTCACCAGTGTCATCATATGAATCCGGTTGTGCATCTGGTTCATTGATAGGGAAATTGTATTGCTCGTCCTCATCATACCCCTCACCCGCAGAGTGTTCTGGTGAGGGAGTAGGGCTCCGTCTCGGAGGAGGCTGGATTGGTTCCATGAGGCCTGAAGCGTCAAGGGGCACCCTTTTCTTTTTCAGTGGGATGACATATGAGTCCACTGACTCTGAAGTGATTTTTCTCTTATAGAGGGTCAATTTGCCTGTGTCAGCGTCGATGAAATGCTCTGAATCATCCTCTGATTCGAGTACCCGACGTGGAAGTGGGCCAGCCGTTGAAGAAACCGTCTTCTTTGGTGCCGATTTGGTGGAAAAGGCTTTCGGCGCCTCCTTCGGCGGCAAAATAAAGAGAAGTTTGCCAGAAGGCTTTGCTGGATTGTCCTTTTGCGCCTGCGGCGATATCGGAGCCGACGGAGCAGAGGCCTTCTCCCTGATTCTCTGTAGTGATTCGGCGATGGGGGACGTCTCACTCACAGTGGGTTTTGGCGCCGACGAGGATGTCTTGACCTTTCCCTCGGATCCGACGTCTTTGTGGGCCTTGTGCGCTTTCGACGCGGATCCCGCTGTCACCGACCCCGATTCCTGGGACCGGTGCGCAGACGTGCCAGTCTTCGATCCGTGCGCCTGCGTAGCCTCCGTGGAGCCGGCTTTGGCGTGCTTGGACGGCGGCGCCGCTGTTGACCCGTGCCGACCATCTTTCTTAGAGGACCCCTCCTCTGGCGTCGATTTCGATTTTGCAGCAGCGGAATCGACGGACTTCTTCGACTTCTGCGGACCGGAGGTCGACGGAGTCGATGGAGTAGCGGGTACAGTCGTTTTCGCCGGCACGGCAGCCATCTTAGGGACACTCGAGTCCTTAAGTTTCGGTTTCGTTTTCGGGTCGGCCATCTTAGATGTAGTCGATCCCGATGGTTTCGGTTTCGATACAGTCTGCTCAGCAAGTAAGTCCGTGGCCGGGCCAGAAGGCGGGGCTGTGGCTTGCGGCACTGGGTCTTGGGTAAGGCCTACAGGCGATCCCGTGACCCGGTCGGTATCCTCGTAACCTTCGGGGCAGAGCTCGTCCCCTGAGCTATCCGCCGCGGCCCCATAAATCTCTTAGTCGTCTCCTACCTCGTCGACGTATTCAAGGCCTTGACCCACGACTCCGTCGTCTACCGGATCCGCCTCGACCTCCGTCTCGGGTGGGGAGATTTGAAGATGATGACCCTGTTCCTCTTCTTCCTGGTCGCCGAAGATGTTTTCCGGATCCGGGGCCGCTTGTCTAGCTTCCATGCGCACCGCGCGCCGAAGCTTGAGAGTCTTCTTAGACCGGAACTGTGCACAGGCTTTGCACTTGCCGTCGTCGTGGTCAGGCGAAAGGCATTTGTTACAGACGGGGTGTAGATCGATGTGTGGGTACTTGGACCCACAGAGCGGGCAGTACTTAAACGGGCTCCGCTCCATGTTCAGAAAAGTTTTGCAGTCGTGTCGCGATGAGAAGGCCTCAAAGTCCGAAGAGCGAAAGAAAACTCCGCTTATTCCGGCTCCAAGAGACGGAAGACTCGAGACCGTGCGCACACAATACCGACGCAAAAAAAGCGAGGCCTTTTGGCCGCTAAAAGTTAGTTTTTCTCGGTTTCGACAGAAAGACGTCGAGACCACATCCGAACCCAATGGCGGAAAAAAACAATCTGGGGATGGAGCCGATGCCCATGCGCACTGTAGTCCAGGGGAGGAGCCACCTATCTCAGGATACTTCGAAGACTCTTCCAGGACAACAATGTGCGATCATCCGGACCCAACACTAGGCGGCGATCTAATGCTAAGATATGAATTTAGCAGCCCACATGCCTCGAACCTAAGGTTATCTACTTTAACCTCTGCCATACCTTTGGAGACTCACTAGGCTCTGTGCATACTATGCCTCATTGTGGTATAGTATATAAAAAGCCAGCTTTCTACAGAGATCCACACCAATTTTAGAAACACAAGCTTCTATCAAGTTTTATTTTAAGACCAAGATGTATGAAAAAAGGAAAGCACCCTTTTCAGAAAAACTACTTTACAATTTAAAAAGTGGACAGTTAGTGCATTTTTCAGGCTTTGCAAAGTTAACCTATGGGAGGAAAACAAGAATGCAGTTTTGCAGTTAAGTACTCGACTTACAACTTCACTCTACAGGTTCTGGGGTCAACACCAGGCGAAGTTCAAATCAGCATCAAGACTGCACCATCAGCGACACAGGGGCAGCCGGGTGCACAGGTCAAATTTGGGGTCAGGCGCCCACTGTTAACCAACGGAGACAGGGGGTGCTCGAAGTCGCGCTGCTCACTGATGAGCAAAGCAGTGTCAGGGGTTGAGCTCTTGGAGTCAAGAATGACACAGGGAGGGGAGGAGGGGGAGGGCACAAGACAGCAGCAGACTTACACCCTCAGCAGCACAGGGACGCCCGGGAGCAGAATCCGAACATCCGCATCCGAAGTCCAATGCTATTCAGTGGAGGAGACCGGTTTGGAACAAAGGCTGCAGGTTCGGGTTAGGGGCCAGACGAAGAAAACCCACAGCTGCCCAGGCAAGTAGAGATGCTAGCCGACGAAGGGACACTGTTGGTCAACTTCCTCAAACCCAGGGACTTGTGGTTCAGGGGTGTCATTTGGTATCAGGAAACAGCTTATCAGGCAGGGGTTGTCTTCAAGTTGAAGCTGCAGGCGTTGAGGAGTCTGGCAGGGGTCAGCCCACGGTGGACTCTGGCTCCGAATCGCTGGAAACCTTTGCAGTACCCCTCGGCCACTTGGACTCAGGCCGTGGGTGTCTGGTGCACAGCAGTGGTTTTGTGGTTCCTCAGGGAAGAGCTCTTTGGTTTCTCCTTGGACAGGTCCATTGTCCCTTGTCCTGGGCAGTGCCCCTAAAGAGCTCTCCTGGTGCAGGGATAAGGGGGGGGGGGGGAACTCAAATAAAACGCCTGGACAGCACAGCGCTGCAGGAATCAGCTCCACTTTTCCTGGGCCTGGGCTGGAGGCAGCGCCCACGAGGAGCTAGGGGAGCAGGCAGGAAACAGTCAATTAAAGCATAGTGCTCACCTACCCCTGGCAACTTGACTATAGCACTCTCCTTACGCAGGGCATGCAGTCAGAGTCCACCGAGGCGCTAGGGTGCAGGCAGGGATTACAGTCCTTTAAGTGCAGCGCCCACGCTCGTCACCTCCTGGCCAGTCAGGCGGACAAAGTAGAGCGCTCAAGAGGCGCTAGGGCGGGAGAGCAGGCAGGTAATGCTGGGTCAGATCAGCAGTCAGGGGGCACTCATTAGTATAGGACAGCTGTTCCTGTAAACAGGCAACCCTCATAGCGTGGCACTCCTCCTGGCATACAGTCTGCACTCCAGTACAGGCTCTCACTGGCCCTGTAGACAGCAGAGGGGGAACAGATGGGCACAGGGGCCAGTTCACAGGCCCTTGTGGCGGTACCTTCTGGCAGTATGTCCCCTCACAGTCAAGTCCCTGCTCAGAGTGAGCACATGGCGGCACAGCCCCCCTATTTATATGCCCCTCAACCCACCTACCAGACAGTGCCAGACTCATCTAGAAGTGTCTGGGGAAACTGGTCCTAACTAGACTAGGGGGAGGTGTCCAGCACACTGTCTGCCAGGTTTCCCTCCAAAAGCTGGGGTTGCTGGGAAACAAACAACTAGACCACCAACATACTTCAGACAAGCGGCACATGTGCAGACAGGAATGGCGTCCATTTTAATGGAAACATTTCTACAAAAGGTGAAAATAACTGCACCGTATCACTGCATCTCGCACCACACATGGCCTATACATTCCTCTACCATGGGGGGGGGGGGATATCCTCTCAGGCATCGCTTCAGCCCCAACCTCAGCCTAAGGAAGGCCTAGATAACGGGAGGACCTTGGATTTGGATAGCGGCTCGATTAAAGCAGGGGCTGAGCTGGGGAGTCACTTTGTCAGCCCTGTTGAACCAGTGTTCGTACGGGACTCCCCGAGTCCACCTGGAGAGCTTGAGGCGGTCAAACTCGGTGAAAATGAGACCGAGAGTGAGACAGCAATGGAGCCCAAAATATTCAAGTCTGGAGAAAGTAATCCCGAGGCGACTGGTGCCTTTGACAATACTGGGTCCCCTACGAACCGCATTACCCCTGTAACTGTGCCTAGTGAACTAGTACTGGGAGATATGAGTACTTCATCTCTGGCTTCTGCCTTCAACACCGACAAGAACAGAGCCAGACCCCCTCTGCATTACAACATGAAGTCATATTTGACCAGCAGGGGGAAAAGAAAATCTCAGGATCAGTAATTGTTAAAAAGAAACATCAAAATCAAAAACTAAAAGCGTTGAAGGACCTGAAAAAAGTTTTTGGGGGTTTGGACCAGGCAATAAGAGATGAGATGGTAAAACAACGGAAAAAGGAGACTATAGTGGATAATTCAATATGGCGATGGGTACAAGCAAAAGTGGGGCAAAAAATACAGTATCAAGGCTATCAGAGACTGGCGCGACTGACTAAACTGGGAGGGGCACTGAGCTGGTGGTAGAAGGCGCCGGTGACCTAGTGTTTGGTCCTTGGTCAGCTTTAACAATGTCATCGGGAGAAATAAGCCTGCAGCAACTATCTGGGGATTCAGAAAGTAAAGAGGGGCAGGGAATCGAAACAAAGATGCTTTCGCTGATTCTCCAGAATCTTAAAGACCAAAGAGAAGAGAAGTCATTTTGAAAAATGACCTATAATTCTCATGCTAGTATGGGTACTCTCAATTTAGGAAATGTGGAAATATCTACTGTTTCTAAACTCTATATATTGTTCCCATTTCAGAAATACATATGTGTCTTTCATACCAATTTTTCCATGTACACATTTTCCCAAAATAATTGCTATATACCCAGTACATAATAAAAAACCATTGCAAGACGCTGCTCAGTTAATGGCTTTGGGTTCTTTGATGAACCTACAAGTCCTATATATCCCCACAACCAGAAAGGTCCTGCGAATGTAACGGTATATTGCTTTTAAACAGCTGTCATAACTAAAGGAAGTTACAGGTGAAAAAATTGACACAAATGGCTGTTTTTTTCAACTAATTTTCAATGTTTCCTATATTTAACTGTTAGTTTCTATGAAGAAACCTTGAAGGATCTACACAAATGACCCCTTGCTGAATTTAGAATTTTGTCTACTTTTCTAAAATGTATAGCTTTCCAGGATCCCTTATTGCTTTCATACCCATTTCTACCATTAACTGGAAGGAGCTGGAAAGCACAGAAAATAGCAAAAATAGGCTATGTCCCAGAAAAATGCCAAAACTGTGTAAAAGATGTCGGTTTTCTGACAAAAGTCTGCTTGTCCCTGAAAGCTGGGAAGATGGTGATTTCAGCACCACAACCCCTTTTGTGATACCATTTGCAGGGGACAAAAACCAGACGCTTTCTTCTGGAGCCTTTTTCCCCCATTTTTTCCAACAAAAAAAATGTAGCTGTATTTTGGCTAATTTCTGGGTCCCCTCCAAGGGAATCCACAAACCCTAGGTACCCTTAGAATCCCCAGGATGATGGAAAAAGGACGCAAATTTGGCGTGGATACCTTATGTAGTCAAAAAGTTACAGGGGCCTAAGAGCAAACAACCCCAAATAGTTAAAAAAAAGTCTTAGCACGGGGTGGGGGGGGGGGGGGGGGGGGAGGCCTAGCAACGAAGGGGTTAACCCTAACCACATCACCTCTTTTAAGGACAGCTATTTTGTAGGATTTTTTAAGTTCCAAAGGAAATGCACCTACTCACGTTAAAATATGGAAAAATAAACTAGGACCATGATGGACTATGTTGTTTTTAAAGTTGGAATCAGCAATACCCTGTTTACATATGCCCAACTCCAAATGGAGGGGAGGGGATTTCAGGTTAATCAATCAATTTTTTCTTAATTCTCCCTACCCCACTTCTCCAATGTCCAAGCACTGCAAAATACAAGTTGCTGGTACTCCAATCATACTCAAAGTAGAGGTAAAGAAATAATTAGTTAAATGGCTACATTTTGCTTACCTTCATTGAATTTAGCTTGTTTATTCGGGGTCTGTAGTTGTTTGGATCTCTTCTAAAGGTGATTTCAAGCTGTGACAAAAATTTATTCATTCCAGCCAATAGGGTTTGTGGACTAGGAGAGAAATAATCATAGGTTAGATTCCTTGCAAACATTTTAAGTACAATGCAAGCCGCTATCATAAAACAGAAAATGATTCCAGTAGTTTATTTCAGGATGAACACTGATTATGAATAGTCAAACTAAGGACATCACATTCAAAATTAAATATGTAAAAACGATTACATTTAGATTTTTTTGGGGACAAAACGGACAAAATTAAATATTTCATTTCCATTGAGAAGCAGACCACAAAACTCCATAGTTATTTTCATACACTATCTGCGACATAAAGGTCTAGCAACATTTTCAGTGAAGCGCAAGAGGAGAACTTCAAACTCAGGAACTGGTATTAAAAGAACAGATGCACACCTCTGATGACATCTTACATAAAGACCAAGGTAATAAAGCTAGACAAGCACTGACAAAGTCAATAGGTCTCGTTTACGCAAGAGCTATTGGTTGTGCCAAAATGTTTTAGCTATGTTGTACACCAGCTGTGCAGCTGTTCCGCGTGGTTAAAGGTTAGTGGCGTAATGGAGAGTGGCGTGGAGTGTTGTAAAGTAAAGTGTTGTGGAGCAGGGTAGAGAGTCATGGAGTGGTTGTAAAGTTGAGTGGAATGTCATGGAGTGGCATAGTGTTGTGGAGGGAGTAGTGTGTCGTAGTTCTGAGTGGTGTAAAGTGTCGTAGTGGAGTAGTGTTGTGGATAGGAATAGTGTGTTGTGGAGTGGAATAGAGCAGAATGGAGTGGCGTAGAAGGTGTTGCGTAGAGTGCTGTAGAGTAGAATAGATTGTCAGAGTTGCATAGAGTGGAGTGCATTAGAGTGGAATGGCACAATGGAGTCAATGCCCATGCACACCATCACCGAAAGGAGGCGTAACCTACCTCGTGACTGGAAAGACTTCTTCGAACAAAAACAACTTGCAAACATCCGGACCCAACACTAGATGGCAGGCGCCCCCTCACCCCCAAAGAGGACAGATGAGGGGCAATTGCTCCATCTGCCTCGGGGGGGGGGGGGCGATTCAGAAAGACTGTGGCAATCTTGGGGGGGATGGGGGTACCCCTACGCCTAAAGAAAAATAATCCCTGGTGCTTAGTGGTTTCAGTTTCTTTTTCGTTGTAATTACGACAGTGCGCCTTGCGCGCGATCGTCATTACAAGAAAACTAAAACTATGCCTTGGGAGGTTGGGGAAGCTCTTCTCCTCCCAAGGCAAAAAAAAATAATTAAAATCCCTCTACTGTTCACAGCAGAGGGATACTTCTTACAAGTGTGCTCATGACTGAATGGTTCCGTCATGAGCACACTTGTGCTCATGACGGAACCATTCCGCCATGAGCACAGAAGGAGTTAACACACAGTAAAAGCGCCAAGATAAAAACAATATTTAAAGGCATCTTTACTGCTAATTCTCTTTCAGAATGAACAGAACACAAGTTCTTTGCCAGTTGGAGCTCTCTCACCAGAATTGTAGGCCCTCAAAAATAGCTCGCCCTGATAAAATCTGATTCAGCATAGAGAGGGGGTGGGTCGATTTTTCAAGGCATGCCCTGGAACTCTTTTCTTCCCCCACCTTCACAGAGGCGCCCTCAAGAGGTGCACCTAATGTGCACCACCTTCTATATGGCACAAAATCAGTGCACCTCCTGAAAACTTATATGTATTATTGCTGGAGCTGCTAAGCACTAGAATGGGTCTATCGGGAACTGTTCTCAAATGGTTTTCGTCCTTCCTTCACAACCGGTCTCAGAAGTTCAAGATTGACAATGTGCTATCTACACCTGTGCCTGCAGATCTAGGTGTCCCACAAGGATCCTCCCTCTCCCCCACACTGTTCAACCTCGTCATGGAACCGCTCGCCACCTTGCTCCAAGCTTCCAATGTCCAATTCCATATGTACGCCGACGACACACAACTTTACCTAAAGCTACAATCCCCGGAAGATATCAAACATCTGAACTCCACACTTATTGACACTCAATCATGGCTAGCCGATAATCACCTCAAACTAAATGCTCTGAAAACTGAGTTCCTACTCATCTCACCCCCGGCGAAAATTTCCACCACCCAAACCTGGCTCAATAACCTAACAGCACTCAATGTCCAACCTACCATCGTGGATTCGGCGAAATCCCTAGGCATCACACTCGACGCCAAGCTCAACATGCAGCAGCACGTTAGCAAAGCCACAAAAGGAGCTAATTTCCAAATCAACACACTGAGGAAAATTAAACCTTTCCTCCCTGCCGAAGACTTCCAAACTGCTGTACAAGCTTTAGTCATCCCTCGAATAGACTACGGAATTGTGGCCCTCAGCGGACTCCCACTATCCACAACAGCACCATTAAGAGCCTCACTGAACGCTGCCGCGAGACTCATTACTGGCTCAAGAAAACACTTGCATATATCCCCAGATTTAAAGTCTCTAAAATGGCTGCCTTTTGAAGCCAGAATACAGCTAAAAATTGCTGTTATGACACACGCGGCCGTGCACCACAAGGCACCCAACTACCTCGCTCAAAAGTTGTCTATATCAGGAGGTTCGAGATCCAATAGAAGCACAAAAAAATCTACTCCTGAAACCTCGTAGATTCCGGAAAGAGAAAACATACAAGCGCTCCTTCTCAGGAATGGCACCCAGGATCTGGAATGCGCTCCCTCCTGAAACCAGGCTTATCTCCTCCACCGCACTCTTCAAGAAAGAGGTGAAAACCATCCTTCTGGACAAGATCTCCTGATCCTTATAGGTGCTGGATCAGAGACTCTGCATTGCCCTGTATCACTGTTCACCTTGTCCTTTGGCACTATACCTCTACTTGATGGGGGACACTCCTACGCTACTCTCTTAATACCGACCAATATATGTTACACTTTGGTTTACTGATTCACTCTCCCGATGCCCCCACTCAGTGTTCTCTATACACTAAGACATTGGTATAAGCCATTCACACACCCAAGGTGTACCTGAACACCTCTGTAGTGGGATCAATGATTGGTGCCGTCTTATATTACCTGTTTACCTGTTTGTAAATTGATATGTTTTATGTATGTTATTATTATCCTACCATGTCAGTGACTATTATATTGCTTCCGTTATCTCTGTTCATTCCTACTGCCCCTACCCTGTCTTTGTGAAGCGCTCTGATATCTGTAAGGATCTTGTTCGCGCTATATAAAACTTTGAATAAATAAATAAAAATAAATAAATGTGAGGGCACAATGACAAAGGCTTCCCTTATTTGCATGGGGCCATGCCTTTATACAACTGTGGGAACACTCCCTTGTGATTTCGCTGATCCACATTTTGCAATGATGGGAGACGTATTACAGAAAAAGCAGCACACGTGTCAGCAGCCCCTCCTGTAACACAAAGAACCCTGCAGGTGAAAACAGGTGCACACTCCAATTGTACCCTGTCCCCTAACCCATCCCCGGGCACTTTGTATAATGCGACCTCAGTTGTTGGAAAGGGAAAGCTGGATGAAGCTAATTGCCTTCCTACAATCAATGCAGGCAATAATTCTGAAGCCATATTAGAGCATTGTCTACACCCAGAAAGCATCTACAATTAACCCCACATCGTTTTTTATGGTCTGCATTAAAAGGATCGCACTTAATTCTACCACCCAAGTGGAGTAAGAAAAGCGTTAAGTAATAACTCGCTAATGTATCTCCTATTATAACTTTAATTCTACAATTTCAGTCTTACCGGTTTGCACGAGTGTCCTTGGATGGATTACCATCAAAAACGATTACACGATCTGCTAAATATGTGGCCATGATGAAGTCATGTTCTACAACAAAGGCTGTCTTTTTGGCGTGAAGAATGAAACTAAATAAAAGAGAAGTAAATACAAATTTAGCATTTGGACTGGAAAGTAAATCAGTCAAGCTGAACGTTACGTATTAGAAAGCAAAAAAGGCAAGTTACCGTTTAACGACCCTTGCAGCCATAAGACGCTGTTCAGAGTCCAAATAGGCAGAGGGCTCATCAATTAAGTAGACATCAGCAGGTTTACCCAGACAAAGAGCCAATGCCACACGCTGCAGCTCACCACCAGACAATGTCTGCACCTGTAGGCAAATTAATGCATTGGACCATGAACAGGAGCCGTATTTAAAGAGACATGTTCAAGCAAGTACATGTATGCACACCACCATGGTCTATAAGATGAGAATACATTATATCAACCAGAAATTAGACTGAGTTCCATAACCTCCCTGTCAGCCACCATCCTGGATCATTCCAATGTCATGGGGCAGGAGACCAGAAAAAACATGAAATTTATGGCTGTATTAGGATCATTTGATCGCACAGAATCCACCCTACATCTGATTCCGAAATATAAAGTGCAAATTTAAAAACACATTATTTCCCCATTACACAGCTGATTTTCAAAGTTCTACCTGCACGCTGACCTGCATGAGCTTCTAGTAAATGCCACATAAAAAGGTGGAGCTCACAGGCACCAAATTACAAGCCAGTGCCATTCAAATATCCATTTACTGACACTGTTGGATTCTGTACTGGGGGGAAGTAATATAAAGCAACATGGAAGGTGCAGAGGTGAAAATAAGGCCAAAAAAAGGATCCTGCTGATGCACTACCAAACTAACCAGTGTTAAATCCAAGCAACATTTTCTAGAAGAAAAAGGGAAGAGTAGCACAAAAATTCAGATGTCCATTAATAGAATCTAATACCAAACTGTGCCTGCTGTATGTCATCTTTTGGGGCGGCCTTTCAAAATAGTATTGGGCAAGACAACACAATAGATACTACAGAAAAACTAAAGATCGACTAGAAATCTGGGCAAGCTCAAAAACACCTGAACACACCACTATACAACATACTACAGGGAAACATCCTTTAACATGCAGTCTTTATAATGTAATGCAATTCCTTTACCAGTGAAGGGGAGTATAATTAAGATGTACACATACATGTATATACATGCTGAAGAAGTTGGCTCTGTATATGGTATAACACTAGGTAGTTATACCATGCACAGGCCCAGGGGTTCCCCAGAAGTGTACAGGGCTCAATGTAAACCCAGAGTGCTCTATTAGTGGTAGTGTGGGCGAGCAGCCTTAAGCCTAACACAGAGGAGTGTAAGGCATTTGTTGCCCAACATTGACCAACAATGGACATGTAACTCAAAAAGGAGATCCACATCAATTTTATAAAAAAATAAGCTTGGTTTGTGTTTTATTTTAAGACCAAAATCTTCGCAATAAGGTAAGAAAGTTTTTAACTAAAAATACTTTTCCGTTTCAAAAGTCAACAGTTCAATGTTATCCTATGGAGGAAAACAATAATGCAGTTAAACGGGCAAGAACGCAACTTCTAGTTTCAGTCTTCGGGACCAAAGGTTGGCAAGGGTCTGGTGAGCACAAAAACTGCACCTGCAGCAGTGTAATGAATGAGCCTCTTGTGGTCCGACACCCTACGACGACCTCCAACTACCACCATTTTAGACTGACTTAAGTGCGTCATTTTACTCTAGCCTTAATGTAGGATGGTCCTGCATATGCCTGCTTCTCTTCTGACCCCCCCAACCCCTAAAAAATTAACCCAAATCCCCTTACCTCTCTCTCGCCGTGGTTCCTCTTTCCTCCTGGTTCCTTCTTCGTGAAGTCTGTTTTTTTCACAACGCGTGTGCATTTACCATACATGCCTTTACAACGTAATTCGCTGTAAAGGCATGCGTGGTAAATGCACACGCGTTGTAAAAAAATGCGGGGGGATGGTATGCAGGGTCAAAGACCTCGCGGAGTAATGGTATGTGGAGTCAAAGTCAGCGGAAAAAGAGATTCGTTGTAAACGTGGATTACGAGTTGATCTGTCTGACCGCATCCTGCTGCAACTATAACCCCGCCACCTTGAGTTTGTTCATGTGCGCGCCCCACCCCAGCTGGGAGGCGTCTGTTGTGATGGTCACTGTTGGAGTGGACTGTGTGAAGGCTTTCCCCTGTGATGTGTTTTCCATGTTCCACCACGCTATTTCCTGATGCGCTGCGTGTGTGACAACCACTAGATCTTCCAAACTCCCCGTTGCCTGTGACCATTGCAGCTGTATCCATTCCTGGAAAGGTCTCATGTGTAGGCAAATATTTGGGACCAGGAGTATGCATGACGCCATCATTGCCATTAGCTTGCTCACTGTCCTCTCTGTCAGGGTTTGCCCATTGCGGTAAAGACATTTCTCCTTCAGTATTGCCAAAGTTCTTTGTGCTGAGGAACACCTTGCCCTGTATGGTGTTGATCTCTGCCCCATACAATGTCTTCACCTGTTCCGGTTCTATTGAAGTCTTCCCCCATGGATTGAAAAACCCAGTTGGATTAGTGTTTGTATCACCTGCTGGATGTGTTTGCACTGGCTGTAGGAGCTTGCTTTTACGAGCCAGTCATCGAGATAAGGGTATACATGTATTCCCTGCCTCCTCAGGTGTGCTGCTACCGCTGCTAGCATTTTGTAAACACCCTTGGAGCGGATTTAACCCCGAATGCAAGCGCTGTGAACTGGTAGGGAGTCTTGTTGATCACAAATCTTAGTATGCGTTGTGTGTTCTTTGTTGATGGGGATGTGTAAGTATGCGTCCTTTAAGTCTATAGTTGCCATGTAATCCCCTTCCTGTACCTGGGGTACTACTTCTTGCTGAGATGTAATTTTGAATCTGTGTCCTTATGAACTTGTTTAAGAACCTTAAATCCAGAATAGGCCTTAGCGTTTCATCCACTTTTGGTATGAGGAAGTAGTTGGAATAAACCCCCTTGTTTCTTTCCTTGTACGGTACTAGCTCTATTCCTCCTTGTTGAGCAGTTCCTGTGCCTCTAGTAGCAAGAGTGAAAGTTCTTTTGCCGAGTGCGCATTGTTGTTTGGTCTCTTGTTTGGAGGTTGTTTTTCTAGCTCTATACAGAAGCCGTATTGTATGATGTTTAGTATCCATTTGTCCGTTGTGGCGGTCTTCCAATCCTGGAGGAAGTTCCTTATTCTGCCTCCTACTGGTGTTATATGTTCAGGGAACTGTTTATTTTGTAAAATCTGTTTCTGGACTTTTCTTCTCTTTTGAATCCCCCCCTAGAGGTTTTCTGGGTGGGCATTTGCCTTTCAGTGCAGTCACTTGGAGGTGGGTAGTTGCCCTCCTCTCCATGCCTGTCCTCGTCCGTTTGAGCAACCTCAAAAGGACTGGCTTCGTGGCTGGTACTGCCAGTTCTGCTGCTGCTGTCCCTGGCCGTTTCCCTGATAACCTTGTTGGAAGGTTTGGTGCGAGGTACTCGGTTGGTTGCCTCTACCATTTGGCCTTATTGAGAGTGTACCCCTTCTCATCCCTCTGAACTGCAGTGCTCCCATGGACCTTTCAGTCTTTGAGTTGGGTTAATTTTTCGTCAACTGGTGTCACAAAAAGTTGCCCTCTGTTGAAGGGTGTGTTCAGGATGTTGTTCTGTACCTCAGGCTTGAAGTCTGAAATCCTACGTCATGCGTGCCTTCTCTCTGTCACCCCAATCATCATCTGCCTGCTGGACGTTTCCGCTGCGTCTAAGGCTGACTTTAAACATGTGTTCACCATGTTTTTCCCTTCCTCTAATAGGTGGGTTGCCCTTTGCAGGTACTGATCCGGTAGGTGCTACAGGAATTGCCCCACTTCCTCCCAGTGCTGGTATGCGCGTCTAACGATTGGGGCGTTTGAGTTGGCGATGCGCCATTGAATTGCCGCAATCCGTTCTGCTATCCTCCCCATGAGGTCCATTCTCCTGCTTAGGAGGTGGTCGGGCATTTGTGGGCACATTGGCCATGTTGCAGTAATTATTGAATCAGCTGGCACTGATCCCTGAATGTACGCAGGGTCATTTGAGGAGTCCGTGTACTTCTTTTCTGTTCACAAGGTCACTGATTTACATGCAGCTGGCTCCCTGAAAGCCTATTTGCCCTGGTCCAGCACAATAGGGAGCATGGGCAGGAATTGGCTCCTTGTTTGTGGAGGTAAAAATCTCCAGGAGAAAACAAGCCTTGGGCGTCTCCTCCTATAATTTCACTCCATATGTCTCTGCAGCATTCTTCACCACCATATTATAGATCCCTATATCGTCTGGTGGTGAAGGCCTCGAACGGTATGTGTCTACTACTCCTCGCCTTCTTCCTCCTGTTCTTCAACCGGTTCAGGCGTTTTTGGCAGTTCAGGGACTTCGTTTCTACTTTCGACATCGGCTGCGGGCTTCAGCGGGACAGTGTACTGGCTCATCTTTTTGTCGAAGTCCTTTTTCCGCTGCATGATGCTCGCCATTTAGACTCGAGCCTCCTCTTCCTCTCCAGCTTGATTGGCGTCGAGAGTTTAGGCGCTTCGCTTGGAGGTAGACGTCGTTGTTGACCCGTCTTTTCTCGGCGTCAATGAAGCCTTTTCAGGGGCTTCTTCGACGACCTAGATTTTTCATGAGTCTTTGCCGTCTGGGAGTCCTTTTCGAAGGATCCGCTGGGCTGTTTGTCCCTGGGTGCTGTTGCTTTCGTCGAGTACTTCGACGGCAATGCCCCCTTCGAGGACTTTGTTTCACTCTTATGAGTGTCGGTTGAGTGTCTTGGGTCGTCGACTCTCTTACCTCCTTCGATGTTTTCTTTTGTACTTAGACAGTGCAGTCCTCCAGTCCTCTGTCGATGTTGTCCTCCTCTCCACTGGAGAGGCCCAAGCCTCGGAGCGATGGAGATGCCCCCTGCCCCTGAATGGTGTAGTTCGCCCTTCGCTGCCTCTCTCTCACTCTGAGGATCTTGGGTGTGAACGCCGAGCACGCGTTGATGTCCTCACTGTTGTGGTCGAGCGGCAGGCAGAGGTTGCAGACTGGATGCTGGTCCTTCTGGGCGTATCTGTGGTGGCAATTGGCGCAAAACTTGAAAGGAGTTTTGTCCATTCCTGCGCTCGGGGAGCCCCCTGTGTGCGCACTTGGGTGAACGTCGAGATCTCGTGAGAAATTCTTCTCCTTCGTAGTCCCAGTTACCCGACCTGTAGTCGGATGTGATGAAAATCTGATTTAGTCGATTTTCCCAATTTCCGTAGATTCTTTCTTCAAAACTCTGGAACTCTTCGGTAAGGATCCAGACCCAACGGCGTAAAAAATAATCTGAAGATGGCGACCAAAGGTGGGACCTTCTGGAGGAAGCACGTAGACGTCACGAAGGACACCAAATGGTGGCATGTCGGGCCACGAAGAAAAAAAGAGAAAAAAAGACTACAATTCCGGATCCAACCACTAGATGGTGGAATAATGCACAGCATAGTGAATCCAGAAAGATTCACACTGCAAAACGTATCCTTCTCTGCCAGGGGATACTCATCAATAGTCCTAAGCACTGAATAGAGTAGCAAATCTATCCCCGTACCCTGCGGACGAATACCAGCATATCATAATTTGCTAACAAAACATATATTACCCAAACAAGTTTCTCAAGGATGCTTGTCCAAACCTAGCATCAGCTTGAGTGGGTTTAATGTGCCGAGAAGTTTGGTATCAAACTTGTCAGCCTTCAGTGAAGCCATTATAGTGCTGTGGAGTTCGTAATGACAACCTCCCAGCACCATATACTCTGAATGGCATCATTGCACTTACATTGGCCCTGGGTACTGTAGGGGCATAGGGCTCATGCATCTGTGCCCACACCATTGGCATAGGGCACACAGCTAGAGGCGTGACTGATGTATGCCAGGGCAGTGGGTTTGTGGGCATGGCAAACAGGGATGTGTACCATGTCGACTCTTTGTTAAATTCTGCACCAGGACACTGAGCCTGCAAAGGCAAGGAGGGTGTGTGTGTCAGGGTGCAGGGCCCCTAAGGGTGGCACAATAAGTGCTGCAGCCCTTAGGGGTCTTCTCTCGTCACAATGCCCTGGGTACCTATGGTACCATTTACCAGGGGCTGACATGTGGCCAGAGATGTCAATTGGGTTTTAGCTGTAATACAGTTTTAGGTAAGGAACACAGGCCCTGGGCACCTGATTGGGGGCATACCACTTTCTCACAGTACATTACTAAGCATTGCTATCATAACAGCTTTTCCCCTTGTAGAATGACCTCTCGGCTTGGCCGGGTCCTGTTTGAGTGCCAGCTAATAGTATAACACGACACATGACACTATTCATCTAGCAATGGACCTTTTAGAGGCAGGAAAACCAGAGTTCAATAGACCATAATTAACAAACCGCGTGTCTGCCTTTCGTACACTTTGTTTTATCTCGATAAAATGTTAACACTTTTCAGATCTAGAGAGTGCAAAGCTCTTTCAGCAGGAGTGACAGGTTTCACAAAGAAAGTAGGAAGAGTTATTGACTGGTTGATGTGAAACTCCGAGACCATCTTAGAAGGAACCTCGGGTGAGTTCTAAGCACCACTCTGTTCGCATGAAAAACGAGATAAGGCTCTGAAGAGCACAAGGCTTGTATCTCGCTCACCCTGCGAGCAGATATGATTGCCATGAGAAATGCAGTCTTCCACGAAAGAAGTTGCAGGGAGGCTTTGTGTATAGGTTTGAATCGGAGACCCATTACCTTAGCGAGGACCACATTAAGCTCCCAGGAAGGAGATGGAGACCTAACTGGTGGGTACACTTTTTTTTAGATCCTCCAGGAAGTCCTTAACGACTGGCATCTGAAAGAAAGAAGCCTGAGTGGCGGATTTTCTATATGCTGTTATCGCTGCCAGGTGAACCTTTATGGAGGAATATTGCAAACCTGCTTTGGCCAAATACAGAAAGTAGGTTAACAGTACCTGTTCCTGACCTAGAATAGGGTCGTGACCGTCAGCAGTACACCACATATAAAAACGCTTCCACTTAAAAGCGTAAAACTTTCTCTTAGAAGGTCTCCGTGCCTCCTTCAAGATCTGCATGCAGTCTTGAGAGACCTAAATGTCCATATTGGATGAACCCAGGAGCCATGCTGCTAACCTCAGGGACGGCAGGTTGGGATGGAACACCTTGCCGCCCGCCTTGGTCAGCAGATCCGGATGGCATGGTAATCTCCTGTGTGGTACTTTGGCCAGATGAAGGAGATCCGGGTACCACCATTGGCGAGGTCACTCCGGCACAACCAGGATCATCTCTGTCTTGGATTCGTACAGTTTCCTGATCACCAGGGGAATGAGGGGGACTGGTGGAAAGGCGTAGAGTAATGTCTCTGACCAGTCTATCAACAGAGCATTCCCCTTGGAGCGTGGTGGCGGGTATCTGGATGCGAAGACGCAGCATTTTGCGTTTCCTGCGTCCGCGAAGAGATCTACGTCTGGTGTTCCTCAGCTGTGAAAAATGTCTTGCGCCACTTCTTTTGGCATCCAGTCATGTGCTTCTGCAAAATGGCGGCTTAGGCCGTCCGCCTGGACGTTGAGAACACCTGGTAAGTGAATTGCGGAGATCTTCATGTCTTGTGCTAGAAGCCACTTCCAAATCGCCTGCGCTTCCAGCGACAGGGGTCTGGACCTGGTGCCCCTCTGCTCGTTCAGGTAATACATTGTTGTTGTATTGTCCGTCTGAACAAGCAGAGCAGTCTATTTGATGGAAGGAAAAAACGCCTTGAGAGCCAGATGCACCGCTCTGAGCTCCAGCATGATTATGTGGTATAGCTGTTCCCTCTGCCCACATTTCTTGGATCTGTAGAGACCCCATGTGAGTGCCCCATCCCCTGAAGTCTGCTTGGGCAGTTCCTCTTGAAAGGAGACTCCTAGCAGAAGATCAGTCCTTCGCATCCATCATCTGATGGAGAGCTGGACAGACAGAGGCAGGGTTATAGTGTCCTCCCAGCGATTAAAGATTTGAGACCATTGATCCTCTAGTCTGCTGCAGAGGTCTCATGTGAAGTCTGGCGTTTGGGACCAGAAAAAAGCACGAGGTCATTAAACCCAGTAGAGATGAAACCTGCCTGTTCGTGGGATGAGGTATCTTCAGGAGGGTCTGATACTTGTAGAGAAGGGATGAAAGTCTCTCCTCCGAAGGATATGCTCTTGCGTTTACTGTATCCAAAGTTGCGCCCAGTTAATGTATCCTCTGGAGTTTGACATGCAGACCTAACTGATGCAGAAAATGAATGCAGCAAGCGAGGTGTTTTTGCATAAGAGTTGGAGAAGCACTCTAAAGAAGCCAATCGTCTAGGTAAGGGTAGACAAAGATTTGTTTCCTCCTTAAGAACGCAGCTACTACTGCCATGCACTTCGAGAATTTGCACGGGGCCTACTTCAGCCCGAAGGCAGGACCGTGAACTGGAAGTGGTCTGATGAATTGGGAACCTTAGAAACTTCCAACGCCTTCGAGAGACTGGGATGTGGAAATGGGCATCTTCAAGATCTATAGAGCACATCCAATCCCCTTGATTTAACAGCGGGATTATTTGCAGTAACGCCAGCATTCTGAACTCTCTCAGGACGAACTTGTTAAGAAGCCTTAGATCTAGTATAGGCCTGAACTCCTTGTTTGGACCTTTCTTTGGGACCAATAAGTATCAGGACTAGATTCCCTGTCTACGTTGATACCATGGGACCTTCTCGATGACCACCTTAAGGAGTAGAGCGGAAACCTCTTCTCTCAGAAGATTTATGCGATGGGTGACAGTTTTTCGTGGAGGGGACTTGAACCTGATGGGAGTACCTATTCCTCACAATATTGAGCACCCACTTGTCTAGTGTGATTTTGGTCCACTCTTCCAAATAAAAACTGATACTTCCCCCTCCTCACCCCAAACAGGCTTTGTTCCAGACCCCCAAGAGAACACAGGCTCCCAACTCAGGGGTTCAGTAACATGTCAGGCTAGTGCAGATTGGTCAGTTGGACATGAGGGAGTTGGACTTTTTTAAAGGGGGCATCTCTAAGATGCCCTCAGAGTGCATTTTGTAATAAATCCAGCAGTGGCATCAGTGTTGGTTTATTATGCTGAAAAGTGGGATACCAAACATCATAGCATTCAGTAAAGCCATCATGGAGCTGTGGAGTTCATAATGACAACTCCTAAACCATATACTCAATATGGCTTCACTGCACTTACAATGTTTAAGGATGGACTTAGACACTGTAGGGGCATATTGATCATGCAGCTATGCCCTCACCTATGGTATAGTGCACCCTGCCTTAGGGGGCATGAGGCCTGCTACAGGGGTGACTTACTTATTCCACAGGCAGTGTTTGTAGGCAAGGCACACTGATGTGGGCCAATGTCGACTCAAGTTTTACCTGCACCAAAACAGTCTGCATTGACAGTGTGTATGTGTTAGGGGAAGGGTCTCGGAGGGTGACACAATGCATGCTGCAGCCCTTAGAGACCCTCTCTGGTCACAAGGCAATGGTACTTTTTTACAATGGACTTATATGTGGGCCAGAGATGTGCCAATTGTACAGGTACAGTGTTGGGAAAGAGCACGGTTACTGGGAACATGATTAGCAGGGACCAAATGCACATTCAGTCAAAGTGCATCAGATTTCGGGCAAAAATTGGGGGTTAACCATGCAATTTGCTGTGCCAGTGCCGACAGCTGTTGAGAACATATATGCTGCCACATTTCTGTATAGTGCATGGCAATCATGTTGGATGCCCTCCTGTTTAAAGAAAGTCTCCTTTTACTTGGCAAAGGTTGTGCACATTTTGGTAAATACACCTTGGAGGTAAACTTCCCTGTAGTAGGATGAATGAACATTAGTTTTGTCTCTCGTCTAACTCCTTCTATACCTTTTCCAGGATTTGCCTTTAAAAATGTAAGAGACTGCTGAGGCACCAATGGCTGTCTCAGTGCAGACAATTCATTAGGCTTGGAAGAGGGTTGATATATTTCAAAGCCAGGTCTTTACGAACTTAAAGGCTGTTGAGGGGAGTCGAGTGCTTGACTCCAGAGATCTGTGGTCTGACACAGTGTGCGGCCTCTTATGATGAGTTTAACCATGGAATTTTTTTTGTGTGCATGGGCCGCTGGATGATTAAGTGGATGGAGTCTCTTCCTTCACTTGTTCCTTGGTGGCACCAGAATTGATTTCCTCGGGGCAGAACTGGTGAGGTAGTATGCCAGGTGAATCTATATCCTCTCCCTCTCTAAACTTAGACAATCAACTCCCCCAAAATGTCTGGGGTGTCTTCCGTAGACTATTGCTGTAGTTTGATGTAGGCCACGGACCTGTTTCTTCAATATGGTCTTTTTACAACGGAAGGCGAGACAAGTTTCCATTGTTGTAGCCTGCAGAGATGCACGTTTGAAGACTATAGGTTGATCGGTCCAAGCAAACTTAGCGTGGCATCGAGGGCATTTCAAGAAAGGTGTCAATTCTATCACCTTCATAATCTCTGGAGCAGGAGCACGGACAACCAGAAGTGTGCTGGTGCTAAAACATTCGTAGATTGGGTCTGCCTAAACTGTCTCCAACGTGTGCTGAAGTTGAAAAGAAAATAATTGTAGCTGAGAGCAGTCTTTCCCAATGAAAATTAAACCACATGGGCCCGAAAAAAAGAACATTGAACACGTCGAGTCATAGAGTCCTGTCAATATACATTCAACCCAGACTGTGGAGAAATACAATCTAACAATGGAATTGGTGCCCATGCAGATTACGAACTGAGAGAGGAGTCACACATCATTCTGTGACTTGAAACACTTCTTTGAACAACAACAACTTGCAACATCCGAGTCCACCACTAGATGACCAGAGTATGCAGATCACATGAAATTATACAATTAAAATAAGAGCACAAGTGTAATCTTGGTAAAGCAGATTGATTACCTCTTGGTCAATAATGTTCTCTATCTGCATTGGCTTCATGACATCAGTTACAAACTGTGGATGAGTATAAGCATCTCGGATCTTCTCATGTAGTAGCTGACGTACACTTCCCTGTTAAAAGTAGAACACTGATGTAGGTACTTAGAAAATCAAGCAATAAGTGCACAAAAGGACACAGTCACACCACCAATGGAAACATTTTAATGGCACTTTTCTGTACCCTCCGAAACATGAGAAATAGACACCGATGGGAGTTAAAACTACTCCAATGTTAACATTTGCAAAAATGCTACTTTAGTATCAGAGGTATCTTTTAGGTCTAATTATTATGTTTAAATTCCTTGCAACTTAAAGTTATCTACTTGCATTACCAGTCCCACATCAGATCTTCACTGGACTGATAATCAGAATGGGGTTATTTCAAAATAAGTATTTTTTTCAAAACTATTTTACAAATTGCCATTCAGACAATTTCAATATAATTTATGTTATGTTAATACACAACTTTTCTGAGAGATCCCTACTTGTTCTTTAAAAAGCAGGAAACGGTAAATAGAGAAAATTCCTGAAGAAGTATTTTACATGGTATCAAATGGAGGGTCTACCAATGTGTAAAGTGCTAACTTAATTATCTACAACAGAAATGGTCATCTCATGGATGGATGTGCTTTTTAAGACCTCTAAAAACATTCATGGTGAAAATGGGTTACGAAATGGACATTCCTTATAAACTGTAAGCTACTAGGAAAATCAAACGCCAAGCCTGAGACTGCTCGTATGAGGTATGGGACAGAGTAAAGTTATTCCATCAAAACTAGCCAGTAAAAATCACTAGTACCTAATGGGATCAATGGAAGCAACCATTAAGATCCGATTCAAACCAGTTTTGTGCAACACCAAGGGTGGCAGTGGTATCTAATAAAATCCAGTTCACAGTCACCTTAAAAACAGGAATATGGATTTACGTACCAAGAATTGCAAGGCTAACAACAAGGCATAACCAAGCAGAGGCTCAGTGAAAGATACGCTGATAGAGAAAGCATTGCACAAATGAGTGCCTTTGAGTGAAATCTAGATGGCTATTTTTGTTACGCCTGTAGGAATTCATTTATTTCAGCACTCTGCAGTGTATAATGCAGTCCTTGTTCCATGCCATGAAGGTGCTGATCTTATTTCCTATTGGAGTATGCAAGAAAATGTAAGCCAGCCCATCTATGAAGCAGATCACAATGGAACTCAGATTAAAATAGATTGGGTTGTGCCTACATTAGTTGGCCAAGGCACAGCAATTGTTGTGCGAGGTGAGCCTCTTACAAGGAGAGGACATTTAAAATGTGGATCTAGAGAAGAATTCCTACTGAAGTAAAGAATATCCTCAAGAAACAGATGATACACATAGGACCAATTATCACGTTTAAGAGAGCACACTGCCTAAAGGAGATCATGGAAATTATGTCATAGTAGATAAAGTCCGACTCAATAAACTACATACAACACAATTATGTTTTTGGAAGTCTGAACTCACAGTATGGCCTTTAAGTACACAGTAATGTAAATATATAAAAACCTACTGTAGATTTGGGACTAATCTTCTGTGGTTTGTAGCTAACATTAAGAACTGGCACGTCACCTATAAAACAAAACATTGAGATTAAAGGTGATAAAGAAGCTGGGTAATAACATACTAGGTAAAACGAGAATACTTAAAATGGTGCAACGCAAAAGCATTACAAGTGTAGCAGACTCCTACAGGTGAGTGGTAAAAGAGGTTGTTAGACAAATTCTGAATTCAGTCCAATCATTACCTCCTTCATCGGGCTTCAGTCTCCCAGCAAGCATTCGGATGAATGTGGTCTTGCCAGTACCTAAAGAAACAACATCTTGAAGTTTAATAACTGCAGCAAAAGGAGACTCAGTTTTTCATACGACAAAAGTTACATGTGCGTCCAGATTTAGATTTTGAAGGTTGGGGTCAAACATACTTAGGGGAATGGGCTGAACACATGCAAAGAGAACAGAAAAATAACTAGGGACAAAGGACTATGCATGTCTAGTGTACAATAAAAGGTGACCCATATCAGAAAAAAGAACAGAGGTGTAGAGACGATGTACATATGAAAGGGACTGAGCATGCAAGTGCCAGCATGAGAGGGCTAACCATTCAAAAGAGGCACAGAAGTGCCTATGAGCACAGACAGGATATTGTAGAAGTCTGGATGAAAGAGAAAAGGGCATAACACAACACATGGGGAATGAGAAGTCCAGTCCAGGACCCGGTTAGGTTATCAGTAACATGAGACATGCAGTGAACAGTACTTGAGGAATGCAGACATCCTGGATTCCTAAGGTTTGAAGTCCAATGACAGAATTAACATTCTAAAATACACACTATGTTTTGGCAAAGGGGAGATGATTTGAGCATGTGTAGCACAGCCTCATCAGCCCACTGCAGAAGATTATCTGAACAGCAAAAAGCTTATGATCAGACCCCTCTGTGAGAAAGTGCCCTCTTTCTGCATGGTTGCCCCCATTTTTTGCTGAACTGCTGATGTACTTTGAGTGTGCCCTGGGCTCCTGACAATCAGGTACCCAGGACCTATGTTCTTTCCCCAAAAACTGCATTGAAGACCAAACCTAATTGGCATCTTTGGCCACAGGTCAGCACCTGATAAATGATACCACCGGTAACCAGGTCGCTGTGACCAGGGAAGGCCTCTAAGGGCTACAGCACTTATTGTGCCACCCTTAGAGGTCCTGTACCTTTACACTCACACAGTACCTTTGCTGCATGTTTTGGTGCAGAACTAAGTGAAGAGTCGGCATGGCACACATCCCTCTGTGGTATGCTTACAACCCACTGCCCTGGCATAGACCAGTCACCCCTCTAGCTGAGTGCCATATATCAGCAGTGAGGAACAGGGGCATGAGCCCTGTACCCCTACGGTGTCTAAGTCCATTCTTAGACATTGTAAGTGCAGTGCTGCCATTAAGAGTACATGGTGCTGGAAGGTTGTCATTACGACCTCCAAAGCACCATAATGCTTTACTGAAAACTGAAGTTTGGTATCATAGTTCTCAGCACCCTAAACCAACACTGATGTCAGTGTGGGATTTAATAAAACATGCACACAGAGGGCACCTTAGAGATGCCCCCTGAAAAATGACTTAACACTATTATATCCACTTGTAAACACTGCATAATGTATTGCAAAGCATTTAACTTAACCTGTGCAAGGCTTGTTTCTAGAAATAAAATAACTAAACAATATTTTTATACAAACAAAATAGGTTTGAGTTCAGTCTTTGTGTGTGTGACATAATTGAGCGTGTACAAGAAATGATTAACACTACCCTCTGATACAGCCTTACTGCTTGCTGACACTACAACAAATAAGTAGGGACTATCTATCTTCACCTTTGGGGTGCCACTGGACTCTGTGCACACTATACCTCATTTTGGTATGGTATATATAGAGCCAGCTTCCTTCACCCTCCACAAAATCCTAGGTATCCATGGTTTAGCATTTTTGTTTCCATACTTCGACAAAAACGTAGGTTTATGTGCTCACTAAAATGTCCCCCAACCCCCTTTCTGTTTTAATGACTGCTGCTTAGCAATGTGACCCCTTGCACTGCAACAGTTTGAATCCATAATACATGCTACCCATGACCAGGTCAAACACATTCATTAAAGGTTTCTTGGCACTAGTAGTCATCAAGTAGAACTATACCAAAGTTAGTCACAGAAAATATCCTACTAGGAAGCTTATCTAAATATCCAAGTGTTCAAGTTTTTCCTGAACAGCCTAAATTCCATGTCATGGCGCAGACGCTCCAGGAGTGAATTACACAGTAATTGTGCCTGCACTGAATGGTTGAAGAATTTATGGTCAAATAGGAATAAGAGGACCTGAAGAAGTATAGGGGAGTGTACTGCTTGATCCTCAAAGCGAGGAACCAGTCCCTTAAGGGCCTCAAAGGTGAAGCATCAGGTTTTAAAGTAGAATCTGTCGGAAGCTGGCTCTGTATATACTATACCAAAGTGAGGTATAGTGTGCACAGATTTGGCAGTCGGGCAGTATCAGAGGACAGTGTTAAGCATTTGATGTACACACTCAGCCAGCAAATGAATTCACACACTCAGACTGAACTTCAGACCAATTGCTCTTGTATAAAAATATTAGTTTCGTTTTTATATTTTCTAAAACCAAGTAATCCTGGCACGGTTAAGCAATAAATACTTCACTGTAGTAATGTAGTTTGTAAACAGTTTGGATTGCATTAGTAAATATACTTTGATTTGACTTATAGTATTGTTTCAGAGAATACAATGATTTGTAAATACAGAACATAGAATTGAATGGGATTTTCACTAAAATGCCAGATAAGTCACTTTTTGGATTCCTTTTCTTACTCGGCGTAGTATGCCCGGGTATTACTCTGTGACATTTCCTGCAAACAGGTAAGTAAAATCGTTTTTGTTAGTGTAATTTGAAAGAATTTCTTTCTGTTTTTAAACTCCACACAGAAACTTTTCACAGAAAACAGTCAATGTTATCCTATGGAGGAAAATATTGTTATCAGTTTTGAGGTAAGTATTTGGTAGTGGGAGTTGAGGTTCTGGGGGTAGACTCAGGGGTCCTCTAGGGTCAGTGATACACTCTTGTTACACCCTCAGCGGCACTAGGGTGGCTGAGTGCAGAGTGTTGAGGTCCAATGGTATCCAATGGGGGCTAGGGGCCTCCGGTTGGTGGCTGCTGACTAGCAGGCCACTTGGCTGTGGGAGCAAAGCTCCTCGACTTTATTTAGCTAAGGGCAAATGGGGAAACAAGCCAGCACAAAATGTGCACCCTCGGCAACGCTGGGGAGGCCGGGTACAGAGTACTGTTTTTGCGTTGGGTGCCCTTTTGTTTACAATGAGGATTTTCGTTTTTAGCTGCAGGCTTGGTCCAGGAAGACTTCCGGGAGGAACCAACAGCTAGGTAGGTTGGAGGGCTCGGGACGTAGGTGCACCTCGGGATCTTTTCTCCAGGGCGCAGGCCGGCTGGATGCAGGGGTGTCTTGGTCGGATTTCACCATACGGGCCACTCGTGGTTTGGGGGGTCTCCGTGCAGAGGCTGCAGGAGACATCGGGAAGTCCTGGAGGGGTCAACCCACTGTAGTCTCGGACTCTGGAGCGCTGGTGGACCTCGCTGGGACTGGTGGGCCACTCGAAATCGGGACGCATGCGACAAGTGCAGTGGTAGTTCCAGGCATCAGGTTACTTTGTCCTCAGCAGGCTCAGAGTCTGTTTTCGGAGTTTCTTTTGAACAGGGCTGCTGTTCACAGGAGATCTGGTCTTTATTGGAAGCAGTCAGTCCTCCCAGTGGTTCTAGAGGTCACCGGGTGCAGGACAAGACTATTTGTGGCGTAGGATCTCCGGAAACTGCAGATGGGCCAGTAGGGCTGGGGCCAAGTCGGTTGTTCTCTGCAGTCTCCTCTGCTGAGTGTCTTCTTTCGTCCTTTTCTTCTTAGGTTGTGGGAATCTGCTTTCTTGGTTCAGGGCTGCCCCCTAAATACTGAATTTAGGGGCGTTTTAGGGGTTTCGGGGTCAGTAGCCAATTGGCTACACCCTTGGTGGACTCACCCCACGTGGGGGAGTGGGCACAATCCCTAATCCGGATTGGAGAGTGCCTGCCATCCGCAGGATGGCAGGCACTGAAGAGGGCGCCTTCACCTCGCCTCCCCACCTGAGGGAGGAGTTGTCAGAGGTGGGCACACCTTCCGGGCTGGCTAGTTCTTCCCACCTGTCTTCCCGCCGCGAAGGAGGGGGGACAAGAAGGGGGCCTGCTCCTATTAGCAGGAGAGGCTGGGGGTCGCATTACAAAGGCTGCCAGGCCTTTGAAGCGCCCCGGCCACAAATAGCTCTTCCTAGCCTGGGGGAGGTGTGAACACCTCCACCCAGGAAAGGCTTTGTTTCTGGGCACAGGGAGCATAGGCTCCCACCCTAGGGGTCCAAAAACATGTTTCGTGTTAGTAGGCTGGTGTGTACCAGTCAGGGAACCCAACAGAGGCTGGTTGTTTTTCAGGGGGCATCTCCAAGGACAGCCAGATCAGCTGCTATCAACGCTGATGCACTCAGCTGAATATGCTACTTACCAGTATGCATCTGTTCTTGGCATGTAGGGCTGCTGACATTCATATCTATAGCATAGATCGCCGCCTAGTGTTGGGTCCGAATGATTGCACATTGTTGTCCTGGAAGAGTCTTCGAAGTATCCTGAGATAGGTGGCTCCTCCCCTGGACTACAGTGCGCATGGGCATCGACTCCATCTCCAGATTGTTTTTAGCCATTGTGGCAAAGATGGAGTGTAACAGTGTGAGCGATGGCCATGCTAAGAGTAAGTGTAAATTCTGCAGCCGCTACAGGAGCCGGGGAGGGGGGCGGGCGATATGAAGGTCAGCAGCCCTACATGCCAAGAACAGATGCATACTGGTAAGTAGCATATTCAGTTCGAGGCATGTGGGCTGCTGAATTCATATCTATGGCATAGAATATATAGCAGTCCCTCCATTAGCGGCGGCCGCCTGTGCCAACTGCAGACGTTTGAAAAAGTGTTTTTAGAACAGCCTGCCCTACAGCTGCTTGCTGCTTGGAGTGCACATCTACACAGTAGTGTTTAGTAAAAGTGTGTGGGGTAGACCATGTGGCTGCTCTACAAATGTCTTCCAAAGGGATATTACCAAGGAAAGCCATGGAGGCCCCCAACTTGCGGGTGGAGTGGGCTCTGGGGGGGACCGTTAAAGTGCGCTTAGCCTTTAGATAGCAAATTTGAATACACTTAACGATCCACCTCGCTATACCTGCTTTGGAAATGGGGTTGCCTTTGTGTTGGGCAGAAAAGGCAACAAAGAGTTGTTTCGTCTTCCTAAAATCTTTGGTCCTATCGATGTAGTACATCAAAGCTCGTTTGACGTCAAGAGTGTGGAGCATTCTTTCAGCCACTGTCTCTGGGTTTTGAAAGAATACAGGCAGTTCAATAGTCTGATTGACATGGAACTGTGAAACCACCTTAGGAAGAAATTTAGGGTTAGTGCGCAGTACCACCCTGTTTGAGTGAATCTGTATGAATGGCTCTTGTACGGTGAGCGCCTGGAGCGCACTAACACGTCGCAGCGACGTAATGGCTATTAGGAAAGCCACTTTCCATGTTAAGAACTGAATCTCGCATGAATGTAGAGGCTCAAAAGGTGGACCCATCAGTCTGGTGAGGACCACATTAAGGTTCCATACAGGAGCTGGCGGGGTTCTGGGAGGAATGACCCGTTTCAGTCCTTCTAGAAAAGCTTTAATGGCAGGCACTCTGAAAACTGAGAGAAGCTGCCTGTTTTGGCTATAAGCCGCTATGGCGGATAAGTGCATCCGAATGGAAGCATATGCTAGATTGCATTTGTAAAGATGTAACAAATAACAAATGATGTTGTGAGTAGATGCATCTAGCGGGTCGATGTGTTCTGCACAGTAAATGACAAACCACTTCCATTTTGCTGCATAGCATGCTCTGGTGGTGGGCTTTCTTGCCTCCCGTATAATATCCATGCAGTCGGGGGGCAAGTTAAGGTAGCCAAATTCTAAGACCTCAGGAGCCAGATCGCCAGGTTGAGCTGTTGCGGATCTGGGTGCTGAATGTCGCCATGGCTCTGCGTCAAAAGTCTGGATGTGAGGTGCAGCCTTTGATGCGGTACCACAGAGAGTTCTAGAAACGTGGTGTACCATGGTTGGCGTGCCCACGTTGGAGCAACCAGGATGAGTGTCATCGAGTGTTGCCTTAGCTTTCGTGCCACCAGCGGTATGAGAGGTGCTGGGGGAAAAGCGTACGCAAATCTGCCTGACCAGTTCATCCATATCGCATTGCCCTGCGACTGTGGGTGAGGGAACCTGGCGGCAAAGCTTTGGCATTTTGCGTTTTCCCTTGTGGCGAACAGGTCTATCTCTGGATGATCCCACTGCTGGAAGTACGGGCGGAGTACTAATGGATGTATCTCCCACTCGTGCATTTGGTGGCTGTACCTGCTGAGCAGATCCGCCATCTGATTGTCCTTGCCCGGGAGGTGTTCCGCCATGAGGACAATGTTCCTCTGAATGGCCCACTTCCACATGCTGTGAGCCAGATGACAACTGTGGAGAGTGTGTACCTCCCTGCTTTTGAATATAGTACATGGCTGTCATGTTGTCCGTCCGGATCAACACGACTTTGTTGCACAGATGTACCTTGAATGCCTTCATTGCCATGAAGATTGCCATCAGTTCTAGGTAGTTGATGTGCATCTTCTGTTGCTGCGTTGTCCAGAGTCCCTGCACTGTGTAGTGGAGTACATGAGCTCCCCATCCCTGGAGAGATGCGTCCGTCGTCAGGATAATCTGTGGCACAGGCTCCTGGAACGGTCGGCCCTTGCAAAGGTTGTGTGGATTCCACCAATACAGAGAGTTGTATGCCCGACCGGCCACCAACACTAGGTCTTTCAACTGTCCATGAGCCTGAGTCCACTGGTGCGCCAAGCACTCTTGAAGCGGACGCATATGTAGTCACGCGTGCGGGACTATGAAAATGCAGGAGGCTATCATGCCTATCAACTGCATGAACACTCGTGCCGGAAGCGAGTGTTGTGGCCTGAACTTCTGGATCAGCGACTGAATGCTGTCGATCCGCACAGAATTTGGCTGAGCCGTGGCTGCCAGAGTATTTATCGTCGCACCCAGATACTGCCGTACATGGGCTGGCTGAAGGTGCGACTTTGGATAATTTAGTGAGAATCCCAGTTTGTGAAGAAGGTGAATGGTGTGGGACATGTTGGCGGCGCACTGCTGGGCTGACTTTGCTCGGACAAGCCAGTCGTCCAGATAAGGGTAGACATGAACGTTTTGTCTCCTGAGGTGCGCAGCCACTGTCGCCAGGCATTTCGTGAACACCCTGGGCGCCGTGGTCACTCCGAAAGGGAGGACCTTGAATTGATAATGCTGATTCTGAATGGTGAATCTGAGGTATTTTCTTTGTGATGGATGCAGTGGAATGTGAAAATATGCATCCTTGAGATCTAATGTTGCGAGGAAATCTCCCTGATTGAGCAACGGAAGAACCTGCTGCAGCGTGAGCATGTGAAAGTGTTCTGAGAGAATGTACTGGTTGAGGGGCCTGAGATCCAGTATGGGTCTGAGGGACCCATCCTTTTTCGGGATTAGGAAGTACAGGGAGTACACTCCTGATCCTCTGTCCTCCACCGGCACAAGCTCTATTGCCCCTTTTTGCAGCATGACTAGCATCTCTTGCTGCAATAAGTGCAAATGCTCTGTTGACATAGGACGGTGCCTTGGTGGTATGTTGGGTGGAGTGGACGTTAACTCCAGACAATAACCGTACTGGATAAGTTTTCGGACCCACCTGTCTGTGGTGATGGATTTCCAGACTGGCAGGAGTCTTCCCCCGACAGGTGTTGTATGGTCTGGGGGCAGTGACAAGGCGTCACTGTTTGTTGGTGGCGGAGGTTCGGGAGTTGTTGTTTTCACAACCTCTGCCCTTGGTGCTGTTGCCACGATAGCCGCCTCTATTCTGCTTGTTGTAAGAGGTCTGCGCCCCACTTTTAGTGTACTGTGTTTGCTGGGACATCTGGCCTCTGGAAACACCTCTATTGCCTGAGCGACGAAAAGTACTACCCCATAACTGTTGGGACTGGAGAGCCCCCATGGACTTTCCAGTCTCGGTGTCTTTCTTTATTTTTTCCAGGGTGGTATCCACCTCAGGTCCAAATAAGTAATCAGGGTTTACAGGCTGAGTATGGTGGTTTGTATCTCCGGTTTGAACCCGGAGATTCTGAGCCGGGCCTGACGCCGCAGCATCACACGTGTGTTGATTGCCCTGGCCGCGGTGTCTGCTGCGTCCAGAGCACATTTAATAGAAGCATTCGAGATGAGCTTCCCTTCCTGAATGAGCATCTCCGCTGCCTCCTTATACTCATCGGGCAAGTGCTGTAACAAGGTCTCAAGTGTATCATAGTGTGCCCTGTCATATCTGGCCAGGAGTGCCTGAGTGTTTGAAATACGCCAGATATTGGCCGCTTGAGCCGCCACCCTCTTCCCTGATGCTTCTAGCACTTTCGATTCCTTGTCAGGGGGAGGAGCATCACCAGTGGTTTGAGAATTTGCCCTCTTACGGGCATTAGAAACAACCAAAGAGTCCAACGGCAACTGGCCCTTGATGTAGGTAGGGTCGCCAGGTGCCGGCTTATACTTTTTCTCAATCCTGGGGTTTATAACCCTGGCACGTGTGGGTTCCTTAAAAATGTCTGAAGCATGTTTCAGAACCCCTTTTAGCATTGGCAGAGTCTTGAAAGTCTTTTCAGAGGTGGAAAAAGTATCAAACAAGAAGTCCACCTCAACAGGGTCAGCATGGAGCTGGACGTCATGATTTTTAGCCGCCCTCTCAATGAGAGCATTGAATGCCGCAGAATCCTCAGTAGGGGATGTCTTGACATTATACACTGGAGTGTCCTGGGCAGTGTGCGGATCGTCAGGGTCCCCTGCATCTGCCCATGAGTCCTGGTGATCCTCAGGATCAGTGTTGGCAGGGAAGTTGTACTCCTCAGCCTCCACATCTGAATAAGTGGGTGAGGATGGAGCAATGGTCCCAGGCCGTGGATTAATCGGCTCAACCAGAACAGGGGAATCCGTAGAAGGCTTTTTGCGTTTCAAGGGAATTATGTAGGACTCCATATGCTGTGCCGGCGTGATCTTTCTCTTGTAGAGTGAAAGTTTCCCGGTGTCTGCGTCGATAAATTGTTCCGACTGCTCCTCCATCAGGGGTTGTCGATGCTTTAAGCTCACCACTGGCTGTGGAGGCTTCGACCCCGTGGACACCTTAGGGGCGTCGTCGACCGTCCTGGGTGCGAACGCCTTCGGCGCCACTTTCGGCGGCAGCGTGAACTGGATCCGCGCCGGGGATTTTGGCGTTTTGGCAGCGGGCTTTGGGGTGGAAGTGTCCTTCGGATCGACCGCGGAAGCCTTGTTCCTGATGCGTTGCAATGAGTCCGACACCTGCTTTGTGAAGGAGGCGGACGGTTTCGTCGACCCGACAGGCGTTCTCTGTCTACCAGCATGTGCAGACTCGAGCGCAGAACTTTTGGCCTTCTCCGGTGGATGTGCAGGAACTGCCGCTGTAGGATCGCCGTGTCCTCTGTCCGTGACGACGGCCTTCGGCGCCGACGGTTTCGGGTCGGCGGCCTTGACAGTTGGTCTTGGTGCCCCAGTCTTCGGCTCGACGCCCTTGAGCGACTTCGGGTCGACGACCTTCAGCAACTTAACCGGATCGACAACCTTCTTCAGCTTCGGCTGCCCCGACATGTCGGAAGACGAGGAGGCGATCGGAGCGACGGTGTCTCTATCACTTTCGGTTTCGTCGAGACCGAAGCTTTCACTGTCGGTTTCGATTTCACCAATGGCGGCTCCGCAGAAGTGTCCATAGTCGGGCCCGTAGGCGAGACCGTGGATCCAGGTGTAAGGTCTTGGGTAAGGCCATGTGGCGATCCCTCGACCTGAGCCTTAGTGATTGTTCGATTGGGGCATAGCTCTTCGCCTGAGCTATCTTCCGTGGCCCCATAGGCCTCATTGTCGTCTCCTACCTAGTCGACGACTTCTTCTTCTTCATCGTTCACTTCGACGTCTGCGTCGTAGTTGTAGTCGATCTCCTCTGCCGGAGTAGAAAGCGGCTCTCGAACTTCTTGCTCGTCCGCTTCTTCCCCCTCGAAAATGTCCACCGGTGCCGGGGCCGTCTTCCGGGCCTCCTGGCGTGCCACGCGCCGAAGTTGAATCGTCTTCTTCGAGCGAAAACGGGAACAAGCCATACAGTTGGCTTCATCGTGATCCGGCGACAGGCACTTGTTGCACACCGGGTGGACGTCGATGTGGGGATACTTCGATCCGCACACGGGACATTTCTTGAACGGGCTCCGTTCCATGATGTGTCGTCGAAAGTCTGGTTGCGTCGACTGGGCCTCGAGCACCGAAGAGCCACGCGACTCCCCTGGAAGTCTGAGCCGGAACAGAGCTGGGCACCGAACGCAAGACAATACCGCCGCTAAAGGAAAGGCCTTTGGGCCTAAAGGAAAGTTTCTATCGATTCCGATCTTGAGTGATCAAATATGCATCCGAACCCAATGGCGGAAAAAAACAATCTGGGGATGGAGTCGATGCCCATGCGCACTGTAGTCCAGGGGAGGAGCCACCTATCTCGTGATACTTCAAAGACTCTTCCAGGACAACAATGTGCAATCATCCGGACCCAACACTAGGCGGCGATCTATGCTATAGATATGAATTCAGCAGCCCACATGCCTCGAATTATAGTCTTCCTTCACCTGGGATTTCGCCCGTGAATTACCCTTGGTTGCGACCTCTTTATTCGTTCTACAAGTTAACCGGCACGATTGACCTCCGCTGTTTAATTTTTCCCTGCAGCCAGGTACCGTTTCCACAGACGCCGACCGACGCCGAACTGCCACATCTGTTCCGGCCGTCCTGGAACGTACCAGCACCGTTGCTAATGTCAATCCGGTCCTGAAGATGATCCGGACTAAAGAGGATTGAAACGTCGTCGACCGTTCAGCACAATTGAAAGTGCAATCCATAATGTGGCTCTGCTAATCCATCTGGCAAATCCTTGAAAAACCATATTACAAACCATTGTTCTGAGCCACATTGTTTATTTAATACACTGTAAATATACAGCACCTTGTCACCTTGCGCCGTTATTGCTGATCACAATTGTCACTTGCGTCGCCACTTCTTGTGTCACTTACAATTTAGAGCACTAAGTGCAATTCAGGTTGTTTTATAATTGTTTACATACAGTGCTGCTACAACTGTACATAATGTTTCCTTTAATTATATGATGCCTTGACCACATTTCTAAAACTACTTATTGAGTCTCCTTGTCTCTGTTCACGTAATGCTTGATGCATACATGTTCAATTGCCTTTCCGAATAATACCGGTTGAGATATTGTTTGTTGATTCTCATGTACCTACCATAATCTCAAGGTGGTTTAAGGGTTATACTCCTGTAGTTTGTTATAAGAATGGACTTAAGACACTGTAGGGGTACAGGGCTCATGCACCTGTACCCTCACCACTGGCATAGGGCACCCAGCTAAAGGGGTGACTGATCAATGCCATGGCAGTAGTTTGTAGGCATGGCACACAGGGATGTGTGCCATATCGACTTCACTTTATTCTGCACCAAAACACACAGCATGCAAAGGCAGTGTGTGTGTGTGTGTGTGTGTGTGTATATAAAGGTACAGGGCCTCTAACGGTGGTACAATAAGTGCTGCAGCACTTAGAGGTCTTCCCTGGTTTACCAAGGGCGGACCTGTGGCCAGAGATGTCAATTGGGTTAGTTTTGGGGAAAGAACAGAGGCCCTGGGAACCAGATTGGCAGGGACCCAGGGCACATCAAGTGAAAGTGCATCAGTAGTCTGGCAAAAAGTGGGCGGGTTTCTGCAACAGAAACCCACTTTCCTACAGATTCTCTGTTTCATAGACAGACAATTAAGTTGTTTCAAGAGAGTGGTGTCACAAGAGCTTGCATACTAAACGAGCAGCCTCATTTCGTACCACTTGTAGCCTGTGAGCCTAAATATTTTAGGGAGGCCCAAATAAATGTTAGCAGCAAAATTAAGACTTGATGAAATAAAGGCTATAGTTACCATTACCAGGGCTTCCAGAGGGATAAAGGGAACAAGCATTCTAATCGTTTTCAGCAAATATATACATTTAGAAACCACAGTCGTCCTCTTTGGTTTCATGAAAAGGTTTACTATCCACAATGGCCCCAAGACTATTAGCTTATGTCCTAGGCACAGGAGCAGAACCCATTTCTCGAGGCCAATACAATTTGTTCACGAGAATTACTCGGTTATTCAATATTACAATCTGTTTTATCTTCATTTAATTTTAGATGGAAATCATCTGCAGCCTCTTGTAGACAGGAAAGGCGAAAGTAGAATTGCCTGAGCTTAATCTTCCAAGAAAGATTTAAACCAGTTCAAATGGGGTCCTTGAAGGCCAGCGCCCTCAACACAGTAGACCAAAATCGTATGGTCGACTGTGTTGAAAGCAGCAGACCGATCCAATAGTACTAATGCAGAGATCACCATCACATTAGAACAGCTATTACTGAAAGTTTCAGCGATTTCATACTGTGTGCTGGGCAAAATCCCGCATGTAAAGGAGAAAAATATTTGGGAGTGCTGGTGGCTGCAGATCTCCTGAGCCACATGGGCTCCTAAAAATGTTGGCATGGAGGAGACTATACAAAACTGCGCAGAACAGGTATTCAGTAGGGACAGAAACTTTGCTGGTGAATATTTTTCCTCAGGGCTGGGGCCAAGCCTACATTTCTGAAGCCTGTTGCTGTGACCAGATTTGTAAAAGAGAACCAGTTTTGCCCTGCGAGAAGAGCAGACTAATGGCACCACCTGCATGATCGGCACAGGTCAGCTGATTAGGTAATGTGAGTGAAGGACAACTCAGGGCGCCAAGATAGCCTTGGAGCCACAATTTTCCTGCATCCTAGGATGCCTGAAAATAAAGCAGTAAAAATCCAAAATATCGGCTAATCAGTGGAGTTGCAAAGACACTTTCCTTAACCATCACTGGTCAGCAAGCACCTAACACTTCTTATGCCGCTATTTGCCCATCTTCTGCACTTCAGTACAAGGCAGAGTTATTTCTTTCACACAACTCTCATTGGGGCTGTTTTCAGATGCTTGGTGTTGATCATCCAGATTCCAAGAACATTTCGAACCTTCGTTTTACTACTATGGGCTATGGAAATACCCATCTTAAAGTCACACTGGACCCCCCCTCTAAAAGCCAGTTATCAGCTGAAATAGGCAAAGACTTAAATTCAGTATCCTGGGTGCAATCCTGTAGGTGATCCCGCCATCAGAAAATCTGGATTCAAAAGGCTGTACTAACAATTCGTAAGTCAGAGACTCACTTAGCAACTAAAGGGAAAAGCAACCCTTGAAGAGCCCCAGTATAATACCACAAATGTTGCATTAGCAACAAGGGATCGAAACATAAAAAGAAATGGAGGAAAAACAACAAAGGGACTGGCTACACATTTATTTCATGTCAAAACAGCCATTATCAGGCACAAGTTGTACAGATGTGTGTGTGAAATAAGTTACGGCAATATCCTGACTTTGGAAAATAATGCTTCATAAGGGTCTATTATGGGATGATGTGATTATACAGATAATGACCTTCCGACCCCTCAGTGTCACCCTGACACCCATGCTCAATACTTCGATTGCTTGTGAATTAATTTTTGGGTTTTCATCATTGAATTTGTGGGACTGTTTTAAATTATTGCACAGAAGCATTTCAAGAGATTAAATGGCACATTGTCCTGAAGGATCAAATTGCCTGTATGGTGAATTGCAGTACCTCGATACTGTCTTCCTGCCAATCTATGGGTACCCTGCCTCCTAATGGGAGCGATCAGAACAGCTGAAGCATATAGCTGAATACAGTTGCAATGACTCTTGGAAAATACCACACCTTCTAATTTAGGAGCCCCCTTGTAAGGAGTAACAATGAATGTTACAGGAGTTAATTCATGTGGCAGTGGTAGCCTGGATCCTGATCCAGGATTCTGCACAAGTAAAAATGAAGAGCTCACCTAACTATTATGTTCAGTAACATCTCAGCTGAGGAAGCATGATAAAAAGAGTGGTTGATAAATTTAGTTGGGACTCATTTGGGTGAAAAGGGGGCAGATTTTTCAAGGTAAGTGGATTTTTTTGTACTTTGGTCTGCTATCAACATATCTTTATTATGCACAGAAAGAGCCTCACCATTTTCTCCCAACATCACCATGATTTCGGAATCTGTGAATTCTCCATTTACGATCTCCAACTCAAACTCGCCAAGCTTTTTTTTCATAGAAGGGTATTTATACATGCACATCTTCTTGATTTCTTCTTCATTTGCTGTTTCTGCCACTTTAAAAACCAGTGAAGTTTCTCGAAACCGTAGATTTTCAGTTGGAACATAGCCATCCAAGAAAATGTTGATGCCTGAAAGAGGATTATAGGTTGGTTACTAAGGAAGAAGAAACAATCGCAGTACACAATTTCCCAAAAAGGCATAGCTGTGATAATGTAATTTGGAATCTCATGTATATTATGCCTATGCTATCAAGATAACACTACAATTGTAAAATAGTCCTTAATATTCCACCAGGGAATGCATCACTTAAGGAGCTGGTGTGAATGCAGTAGCTTACCTTCTCGTACGCTAAAAGGCATCGTAACAACACCATAGGCACTTGGTACACCATAAAGGCAGCAGATAAAGTCAGAGAGATAGTCCAAAACACTCAGATCGTGCTCCACAACAATGATGTACCTAAAAATAGAACACAAAGCTTTCGTCACAGGACTGCGCATGTGCGTGATTACATAGCAGTATGTTTATAGTTGAACAACATTTTACCAACAAGAAAAAGGAAAATGTTACTTACCCTGTAAGTATCAGTTTGTAGCATGTAGAGCTATAGATTCATATGCTTCATGATTCTCCTGCCATCTAGTGTTTGGGTCGGACGTGTACAACTTGTTTTTGTTCAAATATGTCTTATCAAGTCACAAGGTATCGTGACTCCACCTATCTCTGGTACTGCGGGTTGGGCATCAGCTCCATTGTTAGCTTATTTTTTCCGCACAGAGGGCGAGGATGTAGATGGAGCATAAGTTAGAGAAGAGAGGACCATGCAAAGCAAAGTGTGTAAAGAGGACATGTTCTGCAACAAACCACAGGCAATCAGGGAAGAGAATGAAGCATGCAAACCCACAGCACTACATGCCAAGAACAGATGCTTACAGGGTAACATTTTACGTTCGTGGCATGTGTAGCTGTAGATGCATGTGCTATGCATTAATTGTAGAGCAGTCCTCCCAAAAGTGGAAATTTAGCCCGAGGATGTTGCAGAGGATTGGAAAAATGCTTGCAGGACAGCCTGGCCAACATTTGCTTACTGGCAGGCCAGGACGCACACGAAGCAATGTTTAGTAAATGTCTGAGGGGAAGACCATGTAGCTGCTTTGCAGATATCAACTAAACAAATGTTATATAAAAAGCTATTGAGGCCCCTTTCTTACGAGTGGAGCTGAGTATGGGAGGGACAGGCAGGTTTTTTTGGGCTTTGGCATAACTGCTCTGTATACACCAAACAAGCCAGTGTGCTACACCTGCTTTAGAAGGTGCATGTGACAATGTGGTTTAGAGAAAGAAACAAAAAATTAATAAGTCTTACAGAAGGGTTTTCATAGGAAAGTTGGTTTCTATTTCAGTAACCCCCACCCCAGACTTTTTGCTAGATTTCTGATGCACTTTGAGTGTGCCCTGGGTCCTTGCCAACCAGGTTCTCAGGGCCGGTGTTCTCTCTAACTTTAAGTCTCTTGTAAGGGGTACCTATGGTACCAAGGGCATGGTGTAGGAAGTTAGCTCTGTAAATACTATACCAGAGGGAGGTATAGTGTGCACAGAATCCAGTGGAACCCAAAAGGTAGTCAGAGGTAAAAGTAAATAGCACCTTACTCTCTATTTGTGGTAGTGTGGGCGAGCAGAAAGGCTTTATCAGAGGGTAGTATGAAGCATTTGTTGTACACACTCAATCAGCAAATGATTGCACACACTCAAAGACTGAACTCAGACCAATTTGCTTTGTATAAAAATATTGTTTAGTTACATTTATTTCTTAGAACCAAGCAAGCCTGGCACAGGTAAGTGATTTGTACTTTGCAGTAACAATACAGTTTGGATTGCAGTTTTATATATACTTTGTTCCGGTTATAGTAGAATTACTGGAACTGCAATACCTTAAAATATTGTACATATACTTCATAATGACTTTTTAATAGGATGTGATGTTAATTACTTTGCAGATAACTTTTCGTACACAGTGTAATATACATGGATACAGCACTAGGACATTTCCTGTAAAAAGGTAAGTAAATGCGTTTTGGGTATTTGTACACAGTTATATAGACTTTGATAGGTTTTCCAACTCCACACTTAGAAACTTTTTCATAGAAAACAGTCAATGTTAACCTATGGGAGGAAGGGAAATGCTACTTACCAGTAGGCATCTGTTCTAGGCATGTAGAGCTGTAGAGTTAATAATTGAGCATAGATCACCACCTGGTGTTGGGCTCAGATGTTTGCAGTTTGTTTTTGTCTAAGAAGTCTTCGTTAGTCATGAGATAGAGGACTCCTCCTTATGGTGGCAGTGCGAATGGGAATCGACTCCATCCCCAGATTGTTTTTTCCACCGTTGGGTTCGGATGTGACTTGCTGCGGGTCGAGGTCGTTATCGAAACCCCCTTCGATGCGCAATCACCTACCACTGGACGGTATTGTCTCGATCGCATTTCCCTTTCTCGACGCGCATCTTCTACAATCGAAAAATCCTCGATAAACCTGGACGTGGGCCGTTGGGCATACCCCCGCCGATCCAGACGGAAGTCAATGGAACGGACTCCCTTCAAGAAATGTCCCCAGTATGGTGCTAAATTCCCACACACGGACCTACAACCACTGTGTAATCTCTGCCTCTCTCCGGAGCATCAAGAGCTTACCTGTGAGGCTTGTCTATGTTTCAAGTCTAAGAAGACCATTTGTGATCATCGGGCTCAAGTATACAATCTACAGCTCATATGGAATTATCGGTTAACAGTTAAGTACTTTGTTGTGGGAGTTGGTTTTCTGGGGTTAGACATTGGGCTCTCCCAGGGTCGATGTTGCACTCTCAAAGCACCCTCAGCAGCACTATGGCAGCCGGGAGCAGAGTGCTGAGGCTCAATGTTATCCAATGGGGTATAGGTTGTTGGCTGCTCAAGAAAAGGTCACACGTTTGTGGGAGCAAAGCTCCTGGACTTTAGCTCAGGGCAAATGGGGGTTCAAGATAGCACCAAAGGTACACCCTCAGCAGCACTAGGGCGGCCAGGTGCAGGTCGCTGGTCTGTTGTTGGGTGCCCTGTTCTGGTCAATGGGGATTCTCTGGTTTGCAAACACACTGCAGGCTCGGGAACGAAGGTCTTCTGGGAGAGACCACCACTTGGAGAGGTAAGTTGGGACACTGGGGGTTGGCTAGACACAGTCGGTTGGGCCACCAGATGCCCCACAGTGCAGAGGTGTCTTTTAGGGTCGGATCTTCTTACCAGCTCCTGGTCGCGGTTGGGGGGAGGGGGCGGACCCTCCAGATTGAGGCTGCAGGCATCGGCTGGAGGCTTGATGCAGGTCAGAGATCACCGGATCTCAGGCCAGGATCGCCCCGGGGAGACCTTGTGGTGTTGGGCCACTTGAACTCAGGCTGTGGATGCAGAATGCTGCAGACTCGCAGATTTTGCCAGAGCTGGAGTCTCTGGGTCAACAAATGCAGTGTTCACAGGAGACACAGCCTTTTCCTTGGAAGGCAGGGCAGGTCCACATGGTACTTGAGGTTGCAGGCAACACCGGGGTTTCACTTCTGCAGGTTCGAGGTGGGGACAGGCCGATAGAGCTGGGGACAAGTCAGTGGGCGTCGTCCTCTTCGGTTCGGCACGTCTGTTTTGTCCTTCTCTTTTGGGTCGATGCTTATCTGAGGAGGCAAGGTTCAGGGGTGCCCCTAAATACTAGATTTAGTGGTGTTACAGGTAAGTAAAAAGGTTGGGACCAATGTGTCCATTCCTTGGGGTGGGTACACCCCCTATTATGCCACCCTCCAGTGGAGGGGGGCATCTGCCTCACTCTGGATGGCTGGGTCCCCCCCATCTGCAAGATGGCGGGGACTGAGAGTTGTGCTTCACTTCGCCTCCCCCACCTGAGGGGTAGGGTTGGCAAAGGTTGGTACACCTGCCTTCCTCACTTGGTTTTCCCACCGGTTCTCCCGCCCAAAGTGGGGGTCAGAACTGGTAGGGACAAGTTGCTGGAAGCAGCAAAAGGCCAAGGGAAGCTCAAAGGCGGCAAGCCTTTGAAGCTTCCCCTTCATGGACCCTGTCGTTCCCAGGGGAGGAGGCTTGGCACCTCGTACCAGGATGTGCATTGTTTCAGGCCCCTGATAACAGCAGGCTCTCTATACAGGGGGTCCAGAAACATGTCTGGTGGTGGCAGCTGAAAGCAGCCACTCAGCCTGGACACTAGTGGTAGGTCGTTTTTCAGGGGGCATCTCTAAGATGCCCTCTGTGTGCATATTTCATTAAAACCCACACTGGCATCAGAGTGGGTTTAATGTGCTGAGAAGTTTGATACCAAACATCAGTTTTCAGAGTAGCAATTATGGTGCTGTGGAGTTCGTAATGACAAGCTCCCAGCACCATATATTCTTAACGGCAGCACTGCACTTACAATGTCTAAGAATAGACTTAGACACTTTAGGGGTACAGGGTGCATGCACCTGTACCCTCACCACTGGTATAGGGCTCCCAGCAGGAGGGATGACTGATCTATGCCAGGGCAGTGGGTTGTAGGCATGGCACACAGGGATGTATGCCAAGTTGACTCTTTACTTTGTTCTGCACCAAGACACGCAGCCTACAAAAGCAGTGTGCGAGTTTAAAGGTACAGGACCTCTAAGGGTGGCACTATAAGTGCTGAAGACCTTAGAGGCCTTCCCTGGTCACAGTGCCCTGGGTATCATTTACCAGAGGCTGAACTGTGGCCAGAGATGCCAATTGGGTTTTGTTTTCAATGCAATTTTAGGGAAAGAACATAGGCCCTGGGTACCTGATTGGCAGGAGCCCAGGGCACACTCAGTCAAAGCCCATCAGAAGTTCAGCAAAACGTGGGGGCCACCATGCAGAAAGAGGGCCCCTTCTCACAGCAGGCTCTCGACCCAGGGGTCCACAAACATGTCTGGTGGTGGCAGCTGGGGAGCATCTCTAATATGCCCTCTGTGTGCATTTTTCATTAAATCCCACACTGGCATCAGTGTGGGTTTAATGTGCTGAGACGTTTGATACCAAACTTCTCAGTTTTCAGTAAAGCCCTTATGGTACTGGGGAGTTCGTAATGACAAACTCCCAGCACCATATATCTTAATGGCAATACTGCACTTACAATGACTAAGAATTGTCTTAGACACTCTAGCGGTACAGGGCTCATCCACCTGTACCCCCACCACTGGTATAGTGCACCCAGATAGAGGTGTGGTTGATCTATGTCAAGGCAGTGGGTTGTACGCATGGCACACAGGGTTGTGTTCGATGTCGACTCTTCTCTTTGTTCTGCACTAAAACACGCAGCCTGCAAGGGCAGTGTGTGGGTGTAAAAGTACAGGGCCGCTAAGGGTGGCACAATAAGTGCTGCAGCCCTTGGAGGTCTTCCCTGGTCACAGTGCCCTGGGTACCTGTGGTATCCTTTACCAGGGACTGACCTGTGGCCATAGAGTGCCAACTGGGTTTGGTATTCAATGCAGTTTTAGGAAAGAACATAGGCCCCCTGTACCAGATTGGCAATAGCCCAGGGTACACTCCAAGTACATCAGAGGTTCATCAAAAAGTGGGGGCAAACATGCACAAAGAGGGCACTTTCTCACACATGGTAGCTAGGAAAAGGTCTTTGAGGGCTGCAGCATGTATTATGCCAGGCTCAGGGAGCTCTCACCACAAGTCTGGTGACTGCCAATGCAGCCTGTGTGTTGTGGTGCAGCTGAAAGTGAAGAGTGGACAAGGCACATACCCTTGTGTGTTATGCCTGCCCAGCACTGCACGAGTCATAGGTAAGTCACCCTTGGGGCAGGGTCCACTAAACCTCATGCGAGTGCCTACCTGCATGGGCAGAAAGGTCCCGATAATATGTAAGGACAATCTTGGATATTATAAGTGTCGCTAAAGCCACCCTGAGTATAGAAGTTGGTCATTACGAGTTTGAGCACCACCATGGCTTTACTGAACACTGCGATGTTTGGTATCAAACAAATAAGAATATTAACACTGCACTGATTCCTGTATCAGATTTAGTATTCCATTCACTCTTAGGTCCATTCTAGAGGGGGACCCCGTGAATCAAACCAACCACTAGTGGGTTCCTGACTAGTGAACACTAGCCTGCCACAATGTGACAGGTTTCTGGACCCCTGGGGTAGAAGCCTTCACTCCCAGGGCCCGGAAACAAAGCCTTTCCTGGGCAGAGATGTTTACACCTCACCCAGTTTAGGAAGAGCTATTTGTGGCAGGGGAGCTTCAAATGCCTTTCCACCTTCACAACGTGACTCTCAGCCTCTCCTGCTATCAGGGGCAGGCCCCCCTACTGTCTCACCCACCTTTCGGAGCGAAGACAGGCGGGAAACTTTAGAAAGCCCAGGCGGTGCGCCCACCTCTGCCAACTCCAACACTCAGGTGGGAAAGGAGAAGCTCACTCCCCAGTGCCCGCCATCTTGCTGATAGGAGGCATCTCCCAATCACGGTTAGGGAATGTGCTCACTCCCCCACATGGGGTTAACACACCAAGGGTGCAGTCACGCTAAGGCCAGTGGCCCATTGGCTACTACCTTGAGACCCATAAAACGCTCCCAAAATACAGTATTTGTGGGGGAAGCCCTGAACCTGGGATTTCAGTATTGATGACCTAAGGAGACTGGAACCCAAAGATATCTCAGCAGTGAAGACTCCAGGTCCAACAAACTTGGTCCCAGCCTTACAGGCCTGCCCGCAGCTCCGAACTCCCCTGTGAAGAATTCGAAGGCTCCAAAAAGGATCAACGACCTCCAGACTTGGTGAGAACTGAACTCCCCCCCCCCCCCCCACTTCAAATAAAAAAAACTCGAGATTCCAGAGGACAGCGGCCCTTTCCAAAAAGAAGATCAAACTCCTGCAGAACCAATAAACCCTGCTCAATGACTTAACTCTGCACCTGCCATCCGCGACCGTTGACCTGAGGTGCCACCGGTCCTGAAGTGGTTCCCCAGCGGTCCTGACCCCCAAACTATGGAGGGGTGTCACCTCCAGGGTCAACGTCTGCAGCCTCTTCACGACTACCTCCTTCCACTTCAACCTTCTGGTAAGGAAGAAACCAGACTTCAGAAGACACACCTGCAGCCTCTGGCTCCGTGTCCGGACGTCCTCCAGCATCCGAAGCACTTACCAGGCTCTTGGTTTCCCTCATCTGGTTCCCTGACAGACACCTGCAGCCTGGGACTGATTTTGAAGATCTCCATATAACGGCATTGGGGGCCCAACGCTGTGTGAACCCTGCACACGGCCGCCCCTGTGCCCACTGGTGCTGCCTTAGGTCCCCCTTTGCATTCACCTAAATCTCAAAAGATCTTCATGGCATCCCGAGTGGCCTGCCCACGAGCAGACTCAACACACAGGGCCCCTAGCCTCATTGGGTAGCATTGGCCCAAGTAACACATTTTACCTCAAATACCAGGGCTCGAAAAATCCAACAAATGGTACTAGTCCTGCAGGATTAGTACCTTAAAAAAAGTCCTTGACCAAACTGCAACCTACTTGACCTCAGTCTCTGAAAGCGGAGCAAATGTGACTCGATAACAAGATTTAAAGGCATCTTTATTGCTCATTAACTTTGTGAGCAATAAAAATGCCTTTAAATCTTGTCATCTTGTCACATTTGCTCCGTTTTCACTGACAGAGGACAAAAGTTAGTTTGTTTTCCTACTCGCCAGAAAGGGCGAGTAGGACCTAAAAACAGCTCGACCTTGTTAAAGTTAGCTCGACTATGCGAGCGGTCGAGTGGAATTTTCGAGCCCTGAATACCATACCATAGAAGTCGGTTTTCCTCACACATCCAGAATCAGTAATTGAAAGCACTTTGGATATCGAAACACCACTCATATTACATTAACAGAACAAAACTGTAGGAAGCTGGCTCTGTGTATACTATACCAAAGTAAGGTATAATGTGCAGAGAGTCCAGGGGTCCCCAGAGGCTAAAGTAGATAACACCCTACTCTCTTTTGTGGTAGTGTGGTTGAGCAGTCACGCTTATCAGAGGGTAGTGTTAAGCATTTGTCGTACACATTCAGGCAAGAAATGTGACACACTCAAAGACTGAAACCAGACCAATTATTGTAAAAATGTATTAGGACACCAACAGGCCAATGTAGGGCAAGCAGTGCTAAAAATACAGCTGCAATATCTAGCGGTTAGCCACCACTTTGGGGGAATACTGCTAAATAGTCCATGCAAAGTATGTGTATCTATAGCACACATGCCTCAAATGGATTGTTACTTACCCAGTAAACACCTGTTCTTTGCATGTAGAGCTGTAGATTCACATGCGCCCTCCCAACAAAAACCCGGACACCTGTAGTTGTTGCGGTTCTCAATATTTACATAACATACGCATGGACATCTCTATTACACTCACTCACTACATTCTCACCTTCTTGCAGAAAAACAGTCTAACAATGGAATCGATGCCCATGCGCACTATCACCGAAAGGAGGAGTCACCTTCCATCGTGACTGGAAAGAAATCTTCGAAGAAAAACAACTTGCAAACATCTAAACCCAACACTAGATGGCAGGAGTATGCAAAGCATGTCATCTGCAGCACACATGCCTCGAACACAGTTTCACTTACCTACAATTGCTAAATTAGTCTTCCCCCTAGGATTGCATGGTGTGGTTTCCCTTTGAAAAAGGTTCCACGTTGACTCTGCCTTGTATTGCAACAAAAGTAACTTAATGTCTACAACTGAGTTGTCCTGCCTACTACTGATGTACTACACTGCCTAAACTGTATTAGTATGTTTTACAATAAGCTAGAAAAGTAACTGAAGAGTAACTAGAAAGTAATCTCAAAGTAATTACAAGTATTTTAAAGAGTTTACAACACATTTTCTATACTGCAAGGTAACGTGTATGCTTCTACAAAACCAGTAGACACCTTATTTTGAAAAGTAGTATTGTATTGAAAGTATCACTTACCTGCTACAAAGTAAATCTTGGTTCTAGTAATGAAAATAAAGTCACTTTTTATACAATTGGCCTGGAATCAGTCTTTGAGTGTGAGACATATCTTGCCTGAATGTGTACAACACATGGTTTGAGTGTGTGACATTTCTTGCCTGAATGTGTACAACAAATGCTTAACACTACCCTCTGATAAGCCTGGCTGCTCAACCACACTACCATAAGAGAGAGTAAGGTATTATCTACTTAAGCCTCAGGGGAACGCCTGGACTCTCTACACACTATACCTTACTATGGTGTAATATACACAGTCAGCTTCCTACAGTTTTGTTCTGTCAATGTAATATAGGAGTGGTCTTTTGACATCCAAAGTGCATTTGGTTACGGATTCTGGAAGTGTGAAGAAAACTGGGAGTTCTATGGTATGGTGGAGGTAAAATCTAGACATTAACTTAGGGAGGAATTTGGGGTTGTTTTGAAGGGCTACCCTATACAGATGCACCTGGAAGAAAGGTGCTTCCAATGTACTAGTGTGCATGTCACTGACTCACCTGAGGGAAGTTATGGTTACAAGGAAGGCCACCTTAAAGGACAAGGAACTGCAGTAGGCAAGAGTGAAGCGTTTTGAAAGGAGGGCCCATTAGTTTAGTGAGTACTATGTTGACGTTCCACACAGGAGCGGAAGGCATCTGTCATGATAGGCCTCAAGAGAGTCATCCTACCACTGAGTTAATGATTGGGATTAGGAAAAGTGACGTGCGTTGTCTATTTTGTAAGTAAGCAGCCACTGCAGCTAAATGGAGTCTAATAGAAGTATAGGCAAGGACAGACTGCTGTAGATGAAGAAGGTAACCATCCATGTCCTTCACAGCGGTTGTGAGAGAGTCAATATAGTTAGGGAGATTGTTTGAACAGTTTCTGTAGGCAGCTGGCTCTGCATATACTATACCAAAATGAGGTACAGTGTGCACAGAGTCCAGTGGAACCCCAAAGGTAGGAAGAGGTACAAGTAGATAGCACCTTACTCTCTATTTGTGGTAGTGTGAGCGAGCAGTAAGGCTTTATCAGAGGGTAGTTAAGCATTTGTTGTACACAATCAGGCAGCAAATGATGTCACACAGTCAAAGACTGAACTCAGACCAATTTTATTTGTATACAAATATTATTTTGTTATATTTATTTTCTAGAACCAAGCAATATTGTCACAGGTAAGCGTAAATGGTACTTTTCAAGGCAGGTTGAAAAATACAAGCAAGCTGAATGAAAATGTCTTTGTTACAGGTTTGCAACGACTTTCAATACAGTAGAAATTGCTGTTCGATTACTTTTCAGATGCAAGTCCCCTGTAAAAGGTACTCCAGGTACCAAGGGCCTGGTGATCAGAGAGGGCCTCCGAGGGCTGCAGCATGTATTATGCCATCCTCGAAGACCTCTCACCTTAACACCCACACAGTCACTGCAGGCTGCGCGTTTTGGTACAGACCTAACTGAAGATTAGACATGGCACACATCCATGTGTGGCATTTCCACCACCACTGCCCGTGGCACTGATAAGTCATCCTTCCAGCAGGCCTCACAGCCCTAAGGCAGGGTGCACCATACCACATGTGAGGGCACAGCTGCAGGAGCAGTATGCCCCTACAGTGTCTGTGCCATGCACAGATATTGTAAGTGCAGTGAAGCCATTTTGAGTACATGGGCTGGGAGTTTGACAACACAAATTCCACAGCTTCAGGATGGCTCTACTGGAGGCTGAAAAGTTTGGTATCAAACTTCTCAGCATAATAAATCCACACTGGTGCCAATGATGGATTTATTATGAAAAGCACTCAGAGGGCATCTTAGTGATGTCCCCGGAAAATGACCGACATCTGGTGTATTGGGCTGACGGGTCCCCGTCAGCTAGCCACTATCAAGTTTCTGACCTTTGTGCTCTCGGAAGTCAGAAACAAAGCATTTTCTGGGGGAGGTGCTTCACAACTCCCCCTGGCAGGAACAGCAACACTTGGCCGTGAGCCTCAAAGGCTCTCACCTGATGATGTGCTGATTGGGGCAGCTAATGGAGATGCTCGCCGCCCCCCCGTCCAAGCCCCACCTTTGGCGGCAGGATAGGCAGGAAAATTAGTAAGCAGAGTAGGGGTGTCCACCTTAGCCTGGCACAACCCTAGAGTTGCCAAGAGCTAAAGTGAAAACCTCTCTTAGAAATTCTCCATCTTGAATTGGAGATTTAGGCTAAAAAAGAACAGGGATATGCCCCTCTCCGCAAAGTGAGGGGGCACCCAAAGGGTGTAATCACCCTAGGGGACATTGGCAACTGCCCCACGACCTTAGTAACGCCCTTAAATTTAGTATTTTATGGCTCTCCTGAACCTACGAAGGGCTGAAGAGCCGTGCAGCAGTGGAGAAGGTAACTGACTTGGTGGCAGCCCTCCCGGCCTGTCTCCTCCAGCGACCCTGCTCCAAGAAACCAGCGTGGACCGCAGCCAGCAAACCCCCGCCCAAGTACTTCCGTCGACACTGGATTTGTCAGGCCAAGAAACCAACACAAGGACTCCGGATACAGGCAGATCCACTACACTTACACCAGATGCCCATGGCCCGAATCTAGGTGGCCCACCGACCCAGTGAACTCCCACTGACCCAGTGAAGTCCCCCCCCCCCCCCCCCCAGAGAGCCCAAGCAGGGATCCAGCATTGGACGACCACTCCTGACCGGCCCCTCGACGCCTACAGCCTCAACCTCAAGGGTCCCCACGACCGGATCTGGTGAGAAAACCTGATGTGCCCAACCAACAGTGTCCCGGCATACCTCCACCATCCAACTTACCGCTCTAGTTGTGGGATTCCATCAACCAACCGCTGTAACTGAGCCTGGAGCAGTCTTCCCCATGCGAGTTACTAATTGTATAATGATATATCTGTAAGAGACATTAGTTAGTGATAGATTCCTTACCTTAGAATATCCCCAGGCGGCAGACTGGATCCGGAAAGTTTTGCATAACAGTACCCCTGTGCGTCAGTAGGTGGCGTCCTGCGGCTCCGCATCAGTCACTGGTGTTGGAAGCGCCGAGATGACGTCACGGAGAGTACTTAGGTGCCACCCATGCACGCCGACGTCAGTTCTGTACACGACTTTTCCGCGCCAGGAACGCAGAGCCATGCAAGATACTGACCATTGGTGCATCAAACTAGTGCCCTGAAAGGGATGACCTTAACCCTAGTAATCAGTTCTCAGAACTGGGAGGATGGGAGGGGGAGTAAGAAATCTATCACTAACTAATGTCTCTTACAGATATATCTTTACACAAGTTGTAACTTGTACATCTGAAAGAGACATGTTAGTCATAGATTCTTTATCTTAGAATAGATACCCCAGCAATACCAACCCAGGTGGTGGGTCTGCGAACAAAATTACACCAGGAAGTCACGGAGAACAGAACGGCCAAAGAAGCCGTTTTTCCGGACCAGACTGTCAAGGCAGTAGTGCTTTGTAAACGTGTGCAGCGAGGCCCACGTAGCTGCCTGCAAATGTCCTAAAAGGGAACGCCGCGTCCCAAGGCAGTAGTGGCTGTAGTTGCCCTGGTGGAATGGGCACGCAGTCCTACAGGAGGCTCCTTCTTGGCCAAGGAGTAACCTGCTTTGATGCACAGAACGACCCACCGGGAGATGGTCCGTTTGTGCACGGCCCAACCTTTTTTGACGCCCCCGTAGCCATCAAAGAACTGATCATCCACCCGGAACGGTTATGTACGCTTTAGATAGAAGGCGAGCGCCCGTTTTGGGTCCAGACGGTGGAGTCTCTCCTCCTCCCTGGAAGGATGCGGAGGCGGAAAGAAGGTGGGCAAAGTGACGGTCTGCCCGATATGGACAGGCATAACAACCTTTGTCAAGAAGTTAGGACGGGTCCTCAGAACCCCCTTGTCCGGATGAACTGGAAGGAAAGGAGGCTTGGAAGAAGGAGCCTGGAGCTCACTCACTCTACTTTCAGAGGTAATAGCCACCAGGAAATCTGTTTTTTAAGGTGAGAAGACATAAGGGACAGTTATGAAGGGGTTCAAAGGGAGTGCACATCAAATAAGTCAAGACAAGATTCATGTCCCACTGAGGCATTATGAAAGGCACGGGAGGAAACTAGTGTGTAATGCCTTTGAGGAAACGGTTAATAATCGGGGACTTAAAAAGATAAGGCTGATCAGGAAGCCTGAGCAAGGCGGAGATGGCAGAAAGATAACCTCTGATAGTGCCCAGAGCAGAGCCCTGCTGGGCCACAGCCAGAAGAGACAGATTAACCTCAGAAAGAGGGGCAGAAAGGGGATCCACAGCCTTTGCTGTGCACCATGCCACAAATTTGTTCCACCTGCAGGTGTATGCCGTTTTAGTTGAGGGACGCCTGGCTGCCAAAATAACATCACAGACTTCGGGAGGAAGGTCAAAAGCAGTCAACGGCCGCAGCTCAATCTCCACGCATGAGGTGGAGACTGGACAGGCTCGGGTGGGGGACCGACCCCTGCTGCTGCAACAGAAGATACCTCCGAAGAGGCAGACGGATCGGGGGATCGAAGCTCACACTGAGTAGCTCGGGATACCATACTCTTTGAGCCCAGTCCTGAGCCACAAAAATGGCCTGGTTGCGCCTGATCTTCAGCACTCTGGGCAGAAGTGATATAGGCGGAAAGGCGTACAACAGACCGCAATTCCACTCATGATGAAAAGCGTCTCCGCCTTGGAAATTCCAAAGCGCAGAACTGATGACATTGCGTGTTCTCTTCGGTGGCGAACAGATCTAACCAGGGCTCTCCCCACTGCAGAAAGAGACCCAGCACTTCGTCTGAGTTCAGACGCCATTTGTGATCCATCATGCACCGACAGCGGAGTTTGTCCGCCCTGGCGTTCAGAGAACCTGCCAGGTGTTGAACCACCATTGTAATGCCCAGAGGCGCAAAGCCTCCTTGCATAGGGTCCAGGACCCCACTCCGCCCTGTTTGTTGAAATACCACATGGCAGTGGAGTTGTCCGTGAACACCTGCACTACACTGCCCTGGACAGAGCGAAGGAATGCCTTCAGTGCAAGACAGATCGCCCGCAGCTCCAGAAAGTTGATATGGAGCCGGGACTCTGCCGGAGGCCAGAGGCCTCTGATCTCCGCCTCTCCCAAGTGGCCTCCCCAACCCAGGAGGGACGCATCCGTCACCACTGTGTGCTCCGGTTGGGGAAGGGAGAGGGATCTGCCACTGACGTAATCTCGATTTGTGAGCCACCACTGCAATTGCTGAGCAGTGCCCCCCGAGATCTGGACATGATCGCACAGGTTGACCTGATGCTGTGCCCACTGGAACTTCAGGTCCCACTGCAGAGTCTGCATATGCCATCTGGTATGTGTCACCAGCAGGATACAGGAGACCATCAGAACCAGAAGCCGGAGGGTCATCCTGGATAGAGGCTGAAAGACCAGAATCATAGCCTGAATATCCCGGACTCGTTGTTCGGGAAGATAAACCCAAAACAATGCTGAATCCAGAACCGCTCCGATGAAGGGGAGCTTCTGAGAGGGACTCAGGTGGGACTTCTGCACGTTGATGGAGAACCCCAGCAAGTGCAGGAGGTCGGCCGTAGACTGGAGTGACTGACGACTGCCTGGGGCGAGCCCGCTTTCAACAACCAGTCGTCGAGGTAGGGGAAGACTGACACCCCGGACTTGGGCAGATGAGCTGCAACCACCGCCATCACTTTCGTGAAGACCGAGGGGCACTGGTAAGGCCAAAAGGGAGCACAGCAAACTGAAAATACTCCCGGCCTACCATGAACCGCAGGTAGTGCTGGTGGGACGGCAGGACGGGAATGTGAAAATAAGCGTCCTGCAGGTCCAAAGGCACCATCCAGTCTCCAGGGTCGATAGCAGTCATGACCTGAGCCAGAGTTATCATTTTGAACTTCTCCTTCCAGAGGAAGAGATTGACGTCAAGGAGGTCCAAGATGGGGCGCAGGCCCCCCTTGTCCTTCTTGGGGACCAGAAAGTAGTGGGAATAACCGCTCCCTACTTCCTGTCCGGGAACACACCCGATGGCCCCCTTGGCCAGGAGGGCCGTGACTTACTGTAGGAGAAGAACCAAATGATCCCCCGACAGGCGGTGGCACCGAGGTAGCATGGCTGGAGGGGAGGACTGAAAGGGAAGTGAGTAACCCTGGCAGATTATCTGCAGCACCCACTTGTCCGATGTAATTTTGTGCCAGTGGGGGAGGTGGTGGCAGATCCTGCCACCCACTGGCGTGGGGTGCTCCCTGAAGCTCAGATTAGGAAGGTTTGGAGGTGGAAACAGCGGGGGTCGAGGTGGACGGACCTGCATGCTGGTTCCCCGATCCGCCCCTGCGAAAACCGCGACCACGGCCGCGCGGAGGCTGGCTCTGCACAGGCTTGGTGGATGGGCTTGCCTGGGTGCCTCTACCTTGGGCACAAACGGAACGAAAACCAGGAGTGGCCGGGGTCTTAGCAGAAAGATCCGAGTACTTGGCCATAGCCCGCAAGTCCTTAAAGCGCTCCAGGGCACTGCCAGCACCCTGTCGCCAAAAGGCAATCAAAAGGCATGTCCACGAGTGAGCTCTGGACATCGGGCAAGAACCCAGTTGAACGCAACCAGGCGTGGCACCGCAACGCCACAGCCATAGAAACCGCCCTGCCCGATGAGTCAGCGGTGTCCAACCCACATCGAATGGCGAACTTAGCCACACCCTTACCCTCAGCAATCGCTTGAGAAAGGACAGCCTGCACCTCCTCAGTACACTGAGGCAACACCTGGACAACAGCAACCCCCACTGCGTGGGAGCAGCGACCCAACAAGCATGCGGTGTTCACCGACCGCAGTCCCAAGCCCGAAGAGAACAACCACTTCCCAAACTGGTACAGTCTTTTAGAGTCCGTATCCGGCGAGGGCCTGGGAAAGGCACTCTGCGACGTCGAGGCCTGAATGACCAGGCTCTCAGGCGTAGGGTGAGTGAGTGGTCAAGAAGAAAGGGTCACTGGGCACCAGTCGGTGGAGTCTGGCGATGTTTTTATCCACCAGGACCCCCGTGGCCGGCCTCGACCAAGTGCCCAAGAGGACCTCCGTAAGGGCATCATTGAAAGGAAGCAACGGCTCCGACAAAGTAGACGCTGTTTGGAGCACCTCGGTGAGGAGGGTGGTCTTAAGGACCACTGTGGGGAGGTAAAGGTTGAGGGCCTCAGCAGCCTGACGGAGTACCATCGTATAGGAGGCACCTTCCTCCATCGTAGACGGGAGAGAGGCGAACCCCGGATCAGAGGAGACATCGAGGTCGGAGTCACATTGCCAGGCAAGAGGATCCACGGACCCTTCCCAGTCCTCGTCCGCCTCTGGTGTAGAGGGGGGCGGTCGCGGCGGCAGAGCCGGAGAAGGAACAAACGGCACTGGGAACAGTGCCGGCCGGCGCCGCCTCCCAATACGGATCCCAGACTGGAACAATATGGTCCGGGAATCAGGGCAGGGGAGGGATAAATGGCACCCAGTGCAGCGCCGAGGGTGGAACCGAGGGCGCCTCGCGGCGCAAACGGCGTAGGATCCTGTGGCGGCAGGGCTGGAGCCAGCAGCGGAGCAACCGGCCCAACAAGATGTGGACACGGGACCGTGGGCCTGAAGGCGCGCCAGCGGTAATCCATGGCATCAAGGAACTTTTGCATCTGTTCTCGAGTAGTCGACGGACCCGGATATGGCAGGTAGGCCACGGGACTCCCAGGCTCCAGAGGAGCCGCAGGGGCAAAGCCCCTGTGTCCACCTCGTCCGCCTCCGAGGAGCGACGGGGGTCGTCGGAGTGCGAACACGAATCGACTTCATTTAATGGAGTCGCTTACCGGAATCCGAAGGCGAAGACTTGGAGCCCGAGGAGCGACGGCTCCAGTCCGGAGAGCAGTCCCGGGAACGGCCACTAGATCAGGAGCGGCAGCGTGACGAATGCTGGACCTCCAACAATTTCTTATGCCGCTCCCGCAAGACCTTGGGGGCCATGGCTCGACAGTCCCGGGAGTCGTGATCGGTCTCCAGGCAGTAGAGGCAAACATCGTGGGAGTCTGCCACCAACATATTACGGTGACAGGCCCCACAAGCCTTAAAGACGCACAGCCCTACGTGCACCAGGAGAAACAAGCATTTACAATGCAATGGTCTCGGCATTATTAAAGGTAGAGCTATTGGCATTGCTCATGACATTTTTTCAAAATCTTAAATAAATGGCATTGTCATTTTCATTGCCAATAGCTTAATCGTTAAATAAATGGCATTGTCATTAACAATGCCAATAGGTTAATCGCTCGCAAATGCATGACCTATTGCATTTACCCCCACACACAAAGTCACCCACACACACATACAGAGTCACCCACCCACACAGAGCCCCCCACACACACACATCCACACCGAGCCCCCCCCACACACACAGAGAGCCCCCCCCCACACACAGAGCCCCCCACACACACACAGAGCCCCCCCCCACACACACAGAGCCCCCCCCACACACACAGAGCCCCCCCCACACAGAGCCCCTCACACACACAGAGCCCCCCCACACACACAGAGCCCCCCCACACACACAGAGCCCCCACCCACACACACAGAGCCCCCCCACACACACAGAGCCCCCCCACACACACAGAGCCCCCCACACACACAGAGCCCCCCACACACACAGAGCCCCCCACACACACACACAGAGCCCCCACCCACAGAGCCCCCCCACACACACAGAGCCCCCCCACACACACAGAGCCCCCCCACACACACAGAGCCCCCCACACACACAGAGCCCCCCACACACACAGAGCCCCCCACACACACAGAGAGCCCCCCACACACACTTACTAAAAAGCACAAAGTCTTCATACAAATAAAAACATAATCATGGTACAGCAGCTATAAATTAGGTAGGAGTTCATTTTTTTACTTTAAACTTCTAAAACAAAAAATCGGATAAAATGGATGTTGTACATAAACATGCATCTCATAACATCTATAGGAGAAAAAAAAAATCTTGAATTTCACAGTAATTTTATGATCTTTATTTATCCTATAATGCACATGTTAATGTCGTAATACACTATAATTGGTGGGCGACATAGCTGATAAGCAGAAGGTTAGCAGATTAGAACGGGAGAGGCCTCTTATTTGATACGAAACATCTCAAGTCACCACATTATCCTTGCACTTACAGCTTTCCCAAAACTCACAAAAAAAGTTTTGTTCCCTGGAGGAAGACCCAAGACTTAAGGAAATTACTCCTCCCACCGAATACCCATATGTATATGTGGACAGGCTTTTTAGTTAAACACTTATTCACCTTTATATGGGACAGTAAGGATGTATTTAACAAGTCTGATGATGTACACTGAACGCAGGATGCTATGGGACTTATAAGGCGGGATGTGGTACTACCAACTGCAGGACACGGTTAGAAGCTCCAGGTTTCCTCCTCTAATGCCAACCCTTTTCATATGTTGGTATGAGGGGGAGCATCTATGGTGCATCGACTGCAGGATGGATAGACCACCTCTAATGCTGGGGCCATTACACAGAAGATGTTATAATCTGGTAAGGGGCAGTTAACGAACAGTTTCATAAATCTCTGAAACAAAACCCCTTTAGTGTGTCATTAACGATGCAACCTCCCAATGAAATATTGATTTTTTAAATTTATTCCATTGATGTTCGCCCAGCAACATCCCGGTGACCGTGTGTGCCCCGAAATAAACATGAAGCACTCTGCACGATGACAAGCCAGAGGCTTTGCAAGACAATATGCTTCACGGAGGAACATTTATGAGATGCCACATCTACCTCGAAAGCAACTCAGTTTTAGGAGAGAAGAGACTGCGCTCCAGCTTCAACTCAGATTTGACATAGGTTGGGTTTTTATCCCAGCCTCATTTTACCGCTCCATAAATATCTTTAACCCACCAACCAACAAACCCCATCCACACGCACCTCTCGTCAGGCACTCTTCCAGGAGACAATGAGGAACCCTTTTAGCCCCGCCACTTCCGGATTACCTGCCTCACTTCCAATGGCGTTGCGTTCCCAGCCTCGCTCTGAAGTCTCTTCTTTATCTAATTTTGAACGGCGGTGCGTTTCTAGCCTCGCTCTGAGGTCTCTTGGTTACACTAACGGAACGGGACTGGACCTTGTAGCCCGAGAGGTTAGGTCCCCGTTTACCGGGTGCCGGACCCCGTAAAATATTGATACCTATGGGAGTTCTACTTACTGTGACCGCACCGAATATCTCGTAAACACGGAAATCGGACTTCTGAACTACTCATCGGATCAGGCTCTAGGCTAGTGGCCATCTTGGATTGGGACGCAGTGCTCGAAGAGACGAGCGATAGAAACCCACCAGTCTCGTAGAATTGTGGAAGAGACATGCAGACCATGAGAATGAGTTAATCATCGAAACGCATAACTGCAGCTTACAAGGCAAGAGAAGGATCAAGGGGTGGCTTGGACTGCAGCTACTCAAAATGGCTGCAGTTTTATTCACTCAAGAAAGGAGTCACCTGCAATATGTAGTCAAAACGGGTGCCTGGCTCCTAATTGGTAAAAGCCAGGAGTGAATGTAACTATCTACGCAGCATACGAGTTAGCAACATATATGCAGCTTACATGATACCTTGAGTGATGAGGGATAGCCCGGTTGCGGATACACAAAATGGCCGCTTTACTATTTTTTCAATGAACGCTTCCTCAGTGAGCTCAGCAGAGAGGCAGACTCGCTATATTTGTAGAAGGTGCAACATATAAAGAGATCAAAGAAGAAACACTTACATTGCTGGCCCAGCCACCTAGCTCCCCAAGGCATCCCAACTTCAGTATTCCCCAAAATGTACAGATAAAAGGGCAGTCATAACAGTTCAATAACGCAACACGCCTTCTCACAATAACAAACTTGTCTAAAAAAAAAATATATATTATTCACATCAGTCAAAAGCATACTTCATAAACCAAAATCCTCACTTTATATAGGAGCATACAGACTGACCATATGTCTACCTCCTGCGAAGTTCATGTAATTAAACTGACTATGGAAGGGTTTTCACGGCTCTGCCCTTCAAAGACCTCGTCCACCCACAAACAGACATCTTCACAATATATTCCAAATCTAACCGAAGGGTCCGAGAGCGTTTTCAAATGACTCAAGTCCCGCTTCAGACGCTTACCTAACGGTTGACTTTTGTGTGACGTCGGAGCCAGAATGCAGCTTTGTTACGTCACAGAGGGTGCTTTAATGGAGTTATTTCTCCCGCTGATAAAGAGCAACGCCGGATCATGTTACACTAAAGTCTGCCCTCCTTATAACATCACAAGCAGGGGGCGGAAAGTACCCAAAGCAGTTACCTGACCTGCGACAGTAAACAAACGTATTTGGACACTTTGAAAGCTCTAAGCCCGCTCACCTTAGAAGCAGCGAGTAAAACACGACCACGTTTCTCCGAGGCGAGGCAGAAATGCCTCAGAGAAAGCATAGTCTTTTTCAGATTCGGGGGCGTGGTTTACTTGCTCTCCTCTTCCCATTGGCTGGTATGTAAAATTCCAGCCAATGGGAAGAGGAGAGGAAGTAAAGAGAAAGAAGCTTAGAAAAACTCCCCCGAATCCGAAAAAGACAGGGCTTGAACCGAGTGACGCCCCTCTCCTCCAATGGCTGGCCTCCGTTTAGGAAGCCAGCCAATGGAGAAGAGGGGCGGGTTCAAGCCCCCTTACTAAAAATCATTAAATCTTCGGAGCTCCGCCCACACTGCTTACAGCAGTGCGACGAGTCCTTGACCTAAAAAGGATGGAGACAAAGTCTCAAAATAGCAGTCAAAAAGTGACTTATGTACATGCTCAATCCGGATCTGCGCTTACTGGCGTGGAAAAATAAAGAACGGACGTCAGCCCCATGGGTGGCGCCCAAGTACTCTCCGTGACGTCATCTCTGCGCTTCCGACGCCAATGGCGGACGCGGAGCCGCAGGATGCCACCTACTGACGCGCAGGGGTACTGCTAAGCAAAACTTTCTGGATCAAGTCTGACGTCTGGGGATATTCTAAGGTAAGGAATCTATCACTAACGTGTCTCTTTCAGATGCTGAGATCAACTTGGGTCCCAGAAATAAAAGTAACTTAAGTAATATTTTTCTACAACCATTGGCCTGGAGTCAGTCATTGAGTGTGTGTGTTCCTGCCTTGTAGGAGTATGTACAGCAAATAAATTCATACAACCCTCTGATAAGCCTAACTCTTAAGCCCAGGTAACAGTAAATTAAGAGTAAGGTATTATCTACTTTCACCTCTACCACACCTTTGGGGACTCACTAGACTCTGCGCACTATACCTCTTTTTGGTATAGTATATATAGTGCCAGCTTTCTACATTCTACACCCAACCTCAATGTGCTGCTGGTGGTGTAGACTGTGTGCTTACCTGAACCTTGCCCTCTGCTAATCTTAAACCTTCAAGACTGTAACTGTAAATTGGGTACATGACCATGAAACAGTTCTGTTTACCTCCAAAGGATAACATAAAACTTTTAAAGACAACATTTCCTGAAAAATGTTCTAACTTTTTTGCGAAGATCTTGGTCTTAAAATAAAACAAACTTATTTTTCTAAAATTGGTGTGGATCTCCTTTTTGAGTTGTGTCAGTTATCGGTCAATGTGTGTGCAATAAATGTCTTACACTCCTCTGTGGTAGGCCTAAGGCTGCTCGCCCACACTATCACTAACATAACACTATGGGTTTACATTGAGCCCTGTACACATCTGGGCAATCTCTGGAATCTGTGCTCGTAATAACCACGGAGTGGCATACAATATACAGCGGCAGCATCCTACACCCTCCGCAGTCCTACAGCACATCCTGAGGAGTCAGACGTGCAACTCGCACAGCCAGACTCACTCCGAATCAAACAACCAAACCCACAACCTCCATTCCTCAGCATGCCGGCCACCAACTGCACAGCCCTCCCAGGTCCTAACATTCCAAGGTGACCTTTCTAACCAGGACTCCTGTAGGGATTGCCCACCCATCAGATTCCAGTGTCAGGTATAATGTCACCAGTATTCGAGGGAGTATCAGATTCCTCGCTGCACTGGGAGGGATCACCTCCCTGCTTTTTCACCTTCCACTCCATCTCTGCCTTTTCCGCATCCATGGTGCAATTGTCCCCGAGCAGACTTCTGCCGCCAGTGACGTGTTCATAACACGGTGCATATGGTGCTCCCTGCTGATGTCCTCTAGCTGGGAAAGGTTCAGCTTTTTTCAGGGACGACCTCGGGTGCAACCCACATGTCCAGCCACAGTCAGTCATTCTCTGAGCGATCAAAGAAGTGCAACTTGCCTACCACAATGACCCAAAGCTTAGCTAAATAAAGGGCCATTTATTTCAGATCCATAGCGCGGAGGTGCTTTTAACTTCCAAGAACATTTTACAACACACCTACGCGCTTATAGTTTAGTCAGGATGAATGGCAATGTTTCTGTTTTCAAACTGAGGAATCAGAGCCTCCTTAGCAGCTTGCAGAATTGCATCCCTGTAGTTCAATACGCGAGCAATGAGGGCCGTGGGAGGCGCAGGCAGAGGGGGGAAGCAGGTGCCAGAGCCCTGTTCGCTCATTCAATAAAAAATTAGTTGACAGCCCCGTCGGCCGCAAGAGTGATTCAACCGCTGTTCCAAAAAATGCTGTGTATATCGGCTTTCTGCCTGCTCCAGGAACTCCAGTAAGTTATTCCTCCTCGAACGTGCCTTTGCATCCTCGGCTTGGTCCTAAAGGGTACCAGTTGTCAGGCGCGCCACCTGCTACTAGAGTTGATGCACCTCCGTCTGGAGGGAGGAGACGTCTGACTCCACATTGTCCACCTTGCCTGCAACCTTTTGCATATCTGCCTGGAGCAGATTCACTTCAATAGACACTCCTGCAATTTGTCCTTCCAGGCCACCCTAGAAACCTGGATGGCCTCCAAGAGGGCACCAAGTGTTGGTTCTCCCTGGTTCTCTGGCATAGCCAGAGTACCTTCCTGTTTATTCTCTGAGAGGTCTGGCACGGAGTAGTGTACTGTGTGATGGTGTAATCCTGTAATTGCCTCGGAGGCCAGCCCTCCCCCATGGGGAGCGTGAGCTAATGAAAATGCCAGCTACAGCCTTACTCCAGAGTACATGTGAAGACCTCCACGCATGCAAGATCTTCACGAAGGAATGCAGCACTTGGCCCTACTAGGATACTTTCTCACAAATGTCACAGGGGTCACTGCAATTCAGTGCCCTTCAAATAACTGGCGTTCTAACCCCTTGCCCCCCCCCCCCCCCCCCCGAAGCTAGTAGTACTCTAGGTGCAATAATGTTCCAGCGACCTCTAGCGGTCCATGACCTCAGTCCTCCCCAAAAAGGACTGAACAGCAACAGAAACCCAGGAGCCTAAGTCTCACTGGAGGAAAAGGACCGACGTATACAGGTTACCAAGCCACCCCCTTCCCCCTTCCCCCATCCAGGACCAGCAGGCTGGGGGGGAAGTGGGTAGGGGGGATTGCTGGAATGTCCACCCCAAACAGCGAGCCCCCCGCTCCCAACCCCTGTCGCACAGTACGCCCTCACCGAGCACGCCCCATTCCACGACAATGAGTCAAGACCCACACAAGCCAACGAGTACCAAATGGGATAAGCATGCCCAGCCCCAACATCTGCACAGCTTATTCCTCACCGCCCAGTTTCCAAAAGAAGTCCAAGAGCCCGGGCGGTACCACCAGCAGTCCACACGTGTCACTATATGCCCGCAGAGGGCCTGTTCCACCTAGTCATCTCAGTCTAGCCAATCGTCAACACCCCCAGGGTCACAAGAGCCACAAGGCTGCCAGCTACCACCATTGCAACGGGAGGAACTCACAGAGGGCCAGCTACGAAGCCGCAGGACACCCCGTTGCCAAACAGGTACTTCCAGGCCTCACCGCACGACTCCACCACCTTGCTTTAGAGACTTGGCGGAGCCATAAGCAGCATCTTCGGTCCAGTGCAAGATCCACCCCCGTCCTCCCTCCAGGATGATCGCAATGCCACAGTTCACACTGCAGGCAATCAGCACTGTAGTCCTCATCGTATAGCTACACCTCCAGTCCCAGGAGCCCAGGCGGGGCCGTAAACAGTCAAACAATACCGCACAATGTCTCCTAGGGGCCATCCCAGCAAACCTGTGATGTTCTGCATCGACTCTCCTCACTCCCAGTCACCCACACAAGAAGGCCGCCGAGACCCGAGTACCACGGTTAAGGCTCCCCTCCAACCATCAACCTCCGCAGCGGGGCAAGGTGGCTGGCAGGGCACTTCCAATCCTCTCTGCCCGGTATTGCAGCAAGCCCCAGATGACCAGTGGGGCAGTCTGATTTCTGGTGCGCCGGAGGAAGCCCCCACCTGGGCATCAACTCTCCTCTGCGGTGAAGGCAGCCGGTGTGCCCTGCATGTTCTGCAGGTCCATCCGGTGCCCCCACTAATGGCTATTCTTGCCCTGGGATCTCTGCCACATGTGAGCGACACGGCACCCATAGGCCGCTGCTACTCCAGGTGTGTACGGCTTCCTCCCCAGACACTCACAGCGCCATCATGCAGCCCAAAGTCCCTCTCCCCCTCCCCCAGAGAAGGGAAAGCAAGCCCTGCACCTACATGGCAAGATATCTGATCCTCATTTCAGGATCCCGCAGGATTAGGTGATGGGGAAGCGGTGCTCCCTAGAGTCCTGTCCTGTAGGCCATCTTGGTTGGCCACACCTAAAATATTAAGTTTTTAATATCTAAATTATGCGTCACAGATGATATGTTAAATGCAGCGCACCAACTAATACTTTTCTGGAATTTCTCTTCATATTGATTACATCGATCATCTGAAAATAACCCCCAAGAAATTACAGACAAACTTTGTTTTAATAGTCCATCTGTGTTAAAAACTAAAAGTCCATTAACAATGTAAATTACAATCAATAAAATTCTTATTGCTTATACTTCCATAAAGGGGGGGGGGGGGGGGGGGGGGGGGAGTCATCTAAACAGAAACTAAATGAGGCGAAACGTATGATTTTGACAAACTTGGCAGTAAAAGCAAAATATGAAAGGCGGCTGAACATGAATTACCTTCACCAGCGGGGCCCAAAACATTAGAAATAGAAGGGCAATTAATAATTGGCAGATGTGAAGTGTAATACCTGAAGAAAAAACAATAACTACTAGTAAGAGAAATAAAAGGAAACAAATGGGAAAATAAGTCTATGCTAGCAGGGTGGCTGGAATTCAGCACTGGATATTACATGTTATAGAGAACTGAAAAATGTATACCCTTTGACCCAGCCAGTCTGTTACGTAGACAGATGTGAGAAGTACAGAAAGGTACACCTCCGTGTAGCAAAGTGCCCGATTCACAGGGAAATAAGTTCTGAACAAAGCAGAGTACATTTACACACATGAAGGAGGGAAGGGCCTCTGGGGTTTGCAATTAACCAAGGAAGAGGGACAAGATGAGATTATAAAGAAATGTAGAGCTACAAATAAAGCATTATTTACAAATATAATAAAAAATAACATTCAACTGTCCACACTCCTTACCTATCAGGGTCAATGAGAGAGCGAATAGTGATGGCAGCCTTTAGACGCTGCTTTACGTCCAGGTAACTTGATGGCTCATCAAACATGAAACTAAAGAAACAAGATCAGAAAATTACTAGAATGCACTTTTTTCAGATAAAGAAATATCCACATTTCAGGGGAAGAATCATGAGTGAGTCACCTCAAAAGAACTTGTTTGAAGTTGGAAATATCCGAACCCAACCCTAGAAGGCAGAATGATATTATACAGCTCTACATGCGCCATGTAAGATTTTTCTCTTAAATATGCCATTCTGCCAGTTTCCTCAAATTTATTTTGGTTACATCAGCAGCGATGTGATACATTTTCCAACCTGCAACTGCCACATGGTGTATGTTGACGTGGTAGAGTGAACCTAAGTATCATGAGCTCAACACTACGTGGCAGGAAGGCTGCATACCTGTGCAAAACATGTGATCTAGAGTTAAACATGCTGCCAGACATTTTCATCTAAAGTAGAAGTTATAAATGATGAACCATAGGTGGTGCTGTAAAAGGCAATGTAGAACTCCTATTGCTTGAACAGCAACATTTGAAAAGACACAAGGTTTGCACTTTAGATGTACTCCCCTATTAACAGGCAAAGAAAATCACCTACCTCCCCAGTAAAGTGCCCACAGACCTCATAGGCTAAAAGCGATGCCACCAGATTCATAGGGCATCCTTCTTAAGAGTCAAACATTAAGCTTAAATGACACCCACCTTATGGATGACTCAAAATAGGCACCCAAATGGCTAAACTATACCACAGCCACTCTCCGGTAATTAACATCCCAGAGAAGAAATACAAATCGCCAACCCATAAATATATATTCACTATAAAATTCTAGACATTGAAAAAGACTACTGAAGTTTCAATGCATGCATTAACAAATTAGCACATTGAGTCATTTGCCGTACATGTCTGCTTTCTGGATGCATACAACAGCACAGGCAAATCGCTGAAGCTCTCCTCCAGAGAGGTCCTCCACGTTTCGTTCTCTAAGATGGGTCAAATCTGCAAACCAAAAAAATTTAAATTATAATGTCATACATATTATGCACTGGAGAACATGCGATTTACCCTTTTTAATGCTTTTTCTGGTGGATTCTCTATTTAACAGCAGAATACTTACCTTATTATACTCCCCAGGTGACGTACTGGATCTAGAAACTGTCAGCAGTGCTATCGTGCGATGCACAGCTTCCCATTGGCTCTGTAGCACTCCGGAAAAGCACAGTGCAGAGCCGCATATAAGTACTACCACTTTGAGTGGACGTCAGTTCCGTATTTTCACTTCTTTGCCCTCATCTACAGAACATGAATAAATGTTGGGACCAAGTGCGCCAAACTTTGAACTATTTTAGATGTTAAAAAGAGGTGACTCCTCTGAATGAGGAAGGAGAGCAGTAAGGAATCTGCGGTTAGACACGTATCCACCAGAAAGAGCTTTACCAAAGATAATAAACAAGTTCCTCTGATGGAAGCTTGTTACTGCAGAATCCTACCCTTAAAATAGATACCAAAGCAGTATTTCCCTAGCCGGAGGGCCTATGGAGTGGACTCAGACCAAAATGTTCCTTAGGACCTAGCTGTCAAGGCAGTAGCACATAATGAATGTATGTAGTGATGTACACATCGCAGCTTGGCAGATGTCATGGACAGGACCCCACAAACAAATGCAGTGGCAGCAGCGAAAGAATGGGCGATCAGACATTCTGGGGACTGTTTCTTGGCCAATGTGTAGCCAATCTGTATGCAGACACCTTGTCTGGGTTCCTCTTCTGTACAGCCTGATGTTTCTATGTCCTGGAAAACCTCACAAAAAGCAAGCTGATGTAATTGCAAATAAGGAAGACAGTCTTTGAAGTCAGACAATGCAGCAAGCAACTATAAATTCAATCAATCGGGGAATTGTGAAGTGCGCTACTCACTCGTGAGGGTCTCAAGGGGCGCGTGGGGGGTTGGAGCAGCTCCAGGTCTTGAGGGTCCTCCTGAAGATGTGCAGAGTAGGGGTGTGTCTGTTGTTGACCGGGTGCTCGTGCCATGTCTTTGCTCTTCCACCAGATCTGGCTCTGAGGATGGTTTCGGTGAGGGTGGCAGATCCGAGGTTTCTCTTGGGTATGTGAAAGAAGATTCTTTCATTGAGATATAGGGGTCTGGTGCTGTGGAGGCATTTGTAGGCGTGGGTGAGTATCTTGAAAGTTACGCTCTTCTCGATCGGGAGCCAGTGGAGGTCTCGTAGGTATTGGGTGATGCATACATGTCAAGGGATGACGAGGACGAGTCTGGCTGCGGTGTTCTGTATGGTCTGGAGCTTGTGGAGCAGAGATTTGTTGATTCCGGTGTAGAATTTCCAGTCTGCTGGCCATGAGTGCGTGGGTGACAGTCTTTCTTGATTCGGTGGGGATCCATTTGACGGTCTTGCGAATGATGCGGAGGGTGTTGAAGTAGGTGGAGGCGACTGCGTTGATCTGTTGGATCATGGTAAGTGACGAGTCGAGTAAGATGAATTGACTCTAGGGGCATACACATGAGAAGTGTCAAGACCAAGTTTAAGTACCACTGTGGCATCACAAACAGCTAGGGAGGGTACAAGTGTCAAACGTTTAATAAACCGCATCACTACATGTGATTTAACCAAGGATGGTTGGTCTAGTAAACCTAGAAAGGGCCCACAAATAGTGCCCACTACCTTCCGTTGCTGGGCCAAAGATAAAACAAAAGAACGGCGACCAGCTTGGCTTTCAAGGGATCAGTTTAACGTATGCCATACACGGCCACAAATCAGAACACGGCATAAATGGATTTCGCGGAAGGCCATTTAATTACAAGGAAGTTTTCTACCACTTCAGGTGGCTGATCAAATGCAGTGAGTTGCTCAATCTATATACATGCAGACTGCACATTCGGGTGGAGGAACCTGTCCTGTTGGAACGACAGAAGATTCACCCAAAGTGATGTCCTAATCAGAGGACAGGTGCTCATACCCAGAGGCCCCGGGTACCCAACTCTACTCTCCCAATTCAGAGCCACTAGGATGACTTTGGAATGGTAGTCTTGATCTTTTTCAGAACTCCAAGCAGGAGAGACAGACAAGAAGGTATACAGGAGTCCAATAGCCCATTCCAGCCAGTACGCATCTCCTAAGGTCTAACGTTGAAGAAACTCCAACTCTCGCAACTTTCAACACTGCATGTTTGACGTGGCAAAACTATCTAGCCAGGTCGCCACGGTGACACCTCAGGATGTAGAAACCATTTGGCGTCTGCCAGGCACCACGTGGTCATCTTGTCTGCTCTGGCAGGACCCCGATAGGTGGTTCATGATCAGGGAAATTACTTTGTGCTCCAACCAACCCCAGAGGCGCATAGACTCTTGGCACAGGAGCTCAGGCCCCAGTACACTATGCTAGTTTCAATACCACTTAGGGAAACGGCCTCAGAAGCAGGACAGAATATGCACTCAAGACTTGAAGCAGTAGCAGGACTCTGCTTAGGCTGCAATTTCTTCTTGTGTTCGCTAACCTATGGCTTCACCTCCCAGCACAGGATCGCCTTCATGAGGACACATTTATGGCAGGATTTTGAGTCTGGCTCACATTTATGGCAGGATTTTGAGTCTGGCTCGAGCCCAGACAACAGAAGGCACCACATGCAGGTCCGTGACCGACATCGGTTTCCTGCAGTCATGGCAGGAAACCTGTATCTTTGGGTGGGGACATTGTTCCTCAGCACACTGGAATTAGTTTATAAGTCTTTTGAGGATGGACAAGATTTGGAGCGGAGCTTCGAGTTGGCATTGGAACATGAAGAAATAAAGGAAATTGCATCCGCATGCGGCAATGGCACTTGTATGCTGCTCTGCTTTGTCACTTTTTAGCTGCCCTTGGAAGCACAGCCGGGCTTGAAAGTTTCCTGATCCAGCGTGGCACCTGGGGATCATTTGAAAGTGAAGAATCTGTCAAAATGCACACGACAATCAAATGTGAAGCTTTACTTCTGACCAAAGATTTAGATGCCATTTATTGATGGCCCTACAGCAGTGGTCTTCACAATTTGTAAGAGTTCCCCCACACCCTTCTCTACAGAAAGTGCGTCGAGATGTCCCACAAACTTTGGAGGACTGATAGGGTTGCTGGTGATGCAATGATAAAAGTATTAAGATGCCGGCCAATTTGAGATTTACAGGGACGCTATGGATACAGGAGTTAGCTCTTCTCTCATTTGTCTCTTCCTTTTTCATTGTGCACTTGCTCTCTTGTTTATGGCATTCATAGCCCCTTCTCCAGTCACAGCACCCTCATGATTCATAGCATTCCTTTCCTGTCACTGCTTAGATCGGTGCCCACGTATCCCTAACAGCCCTTTCGCTTAACTTCTAACTCAAGTATCCGATCCATACACCATTATAAACATTCCCCATCATTGTTCAGATCTCAAATTACTCTCCACCTCTCCCACCACTTGCCCCTCTTTAATTAGCATCCACCTCTCTCCTGTTACTGCCCCTCCAATCAGTATCAGACACTCTTGTGGAACAGGTGTGGCGCAGCGGCCAGGGTACCCGACTCCGTAGCACGGTTCAATCCCCAGCGCTAGGTTATCCCAACACCATGTGAATCTGGGTAATAGCTCGCTTAATCTTCCTGACACCCCCCCAGCACCGGGATACATCTCCGGAGGTAGCTATGCGCTTTACAAATGCTTGTATTTCATTTTCATTTCATTTCATGTCACTGGCTACCTCACACGCTTCTCCTGTCACTGTCCCACCTTTGTCACCATCCCTCTTATTCAATGTGTTGTATTAGGGGTTATCCTTATTAAGTATTACTACGCTGGGCTAGTCTTATTTATTAATTAACGTCGCTGCACACACGCAAAATTGATGTTTTAGTGGCAAACTGCTTTTTATTTGTTGTAAAACGTAACTAGACGTTAAAATAAATCATACAATAATACATGCAATAAGCCATTGCTTATTTTTACTGGAACTACTCTGTCCCAAATTACCACAGTCTGATCTTTACGATTTATGTGTAATGGACCTTTATGTTTTTACGGATGTGCAGTCGTTATATGTCGTGTGAACAACGTTAATGTATCCACATTGATCCCTAACTTGCTTTGACACGTCAGACACCCCTGTGATATTTCATCTGGCGTGCTGTATTAGGGGCTACCTTCGTTAATGACTTCATGGTTGGACTAGTCTTGCTTGTTTGTTTCCGTCGCGATGCACTTTGCTCGGTTGACATTCTAGTTGCTGTGAACAGCGTGCGACATACTCTAAATGCAGCAAGACGTAAAAACAAATCATACTTTCGGATAGTGACGCACATAGCACAAAGTAGGTGGGGATGTGAATATATTTAAAATATCAAACATAGCGTGTCCTACTTTAATTATCACATTTCCGTATTCTAAACAGACAGATGGTGCCGCACACAGGTAAGGAGTGACAATATGTTTTTTCCTCTTTTTGATTCTTGCTGGGGAATGTTTGAAAGGGGATTCATGTGGGGAATAGCCCACAAGGTTATGAATTCTTAATATATGTGGGGTCTAGTAACAACTTATGTTTAAAGAGAAATACGACTCGGTATGGTGTATTTTGGACTGATGTTGCACCTTGAGATAATGACGTCTTTTTTAACTAAGATGATTTTTACATATAAAAAATGTTTTGTTTACATTTTGCATAGTAGTTGACCCCGATACTCTTGCTGTTCTACTATAAAGATCACAAGGAAATAAGATGGAGTCTCTGTTTAAAAACAAATGTAGTTTCTTTTTTCGAAATGTTTTTATGTCCTTTTTAGGGCTCGCGCCTGCGTTGCAGTGCACAGCACTGCACGCACAGCGAGAGCCGTTTTATATAGGGGTTTGAAAGCAGACCACACGCATGTGCGTGTGATCAGGCTTTCACTGTCAGGCATTGGCTTTTGCATGGTTCCTTTTTTTTTTTAAGAAAAAGCACGCGTTTGGGCAAAGGCGGGCACATGTCCTGCCTTTGTAACGCCCATTCCCGACGGTGGCTAGCACGCGCAGCCGCGCGCGTTTGCCTCGCTGCCGCGCTCCCTCCCCCCGCTCCTCTGTGGTGCGCGTGCACCACTGGTTGTGTTTGGGCGTGCTCTGATGAGGTGTATGTGCAAATTGTAGGCAACGTATTGCAGTCGGGCAGGGATGATTTAGTCCTTCATTATTCTGAGATTGCTTCATTCTGTGTTTACTCTCAAGTGTTATTGTATACGAGACATCACGCTGCCGCTTGTTGTGCTGCCAGGTAAAGCTCATTGTAACAGGACTCAGATGTTACTGCTGCTGCTGTATTTCAGGCATAGATAATAGAGTGAGCGCATCAATCGACTGTGCCGTACTGAACAGTGTTACATGGCTTGCAAGCTCCCCTTCACTCTATACAGTAGTACAGTTTCTCAAACCCCAAATTTACTCTGTACATAGGTTTCTCAAACCCCACTTAACTATCGTAAACCGTTTCTCATACCCCACTTTACTCTGCACATCTCAGTTTCGCAAACCCCACTTTATTCTGCACCCCACTTTACTCTGTACATTAATTTTTTTCAAACCTATCGTAACTCTGTTCCTTTAGTAGCCAGATTTTCCAGTGTTTTGTTCCGGATACCTCCATTTAAAGAGTAATTAAACTAGTTATTGCAGCTAATTAGTCACCTTTCTCTACCAGCCCTCCCTCACGTCACAGCCTTTTGTACCAAGGCTTTAAGAGTGGTAATTCTTTTGGGCGAAAGGGCTCGTGCTGAAGAGAAGAGCACGTAGCTTCCTTGAAGCATATTGCATGCTTCACGATTGCTTCATTCAAGGCATACCAAAACCAGTTCTGACAAAGTCTGTGACATTGTCTTGGATTTTTGCATGGTGAAAATGTACTTTAACAAACTTTGCTGGAAGAAAACAGCAGATGTGCAAGGTGCCGCATGTACACGGAACATTTCCAGCACAGATATGTACATATGGTAGAAGTCTTACAATTCAACTGTATCATTTCTGTTCTACTCTGCATTTATAGATCTATTGTAATTCAAATATAGTGTACAATAAAAATAAAATATAACTTTGTAATATTTACGACGCCTCAGGTCCAGGATCCAATGTGTGTTACGGTTTTCTCATGCAAGACATAGCGCTTGGAAGTCCTCATAGGCCTTGTCACCTCATATCACGGATCTGCCGATTTTAGCATATATCGCAACGAAACGTACGTGGTGCACCCCCACATTTCAGTTGTGACCACGCAGTGTTTTGTGCCCATACAGTTTTATGTTGCTTCTGGTGAATCACAGGAATTATCGGCCCTACTATTCAAAAGTGCAGCGATACCAGACCAGTGGTAGATTGTGCTTATATCCAAACACTAATAAGGGCGTCCGCGTATTTTGTCTGAAGTCCCTGGTCTCTGCAGGGTAATGTGCCCGCTTTGCCCTCGAGACGCACCTGCTCCTTTTGAGCACAGCTAGATTTAACTGCTGCTGAATTTCTCGCATCTCCCCTGCGCCCCCTCTCACTCTTCCTTCCCGTGTCACTAGGTTCAGGTATTATTAGACTTCACAGGAGTGACCCCACCCCCTTTCTGGCAGACTGTGAGGCGACCCTCTTTTTAGGTCCAAGCTTACCAGGCAGCACAGCTGTCTATTTTGCTTACAACTTCATGTGGGCATCCAGAAAGCTTCCAACACTCTTTGTGATCTAGGATTAAAAGAGGAGGTTCCTTCAAGGCCTTGAGCAACTCAGTGGCAACTATTCAGCTGGGCAGGGATAGACGTTCAGATAATGTGATTCATGGGTTCACATTTGTTTTAGGGACCCCCATATCCCCTGTCCTTCTCTTCCACCTGCGGTACCCCAACATAACTCTCCGTATGTCCAAGAACTTCAGAAGGTGCAGAGTGCTTACAACCTAGAACAGTTATCAACGAGGGAACCCTAGCGCCAGACATAGCAGGGGAGGGATTCGCGGTGGGAGGGGCATCGTAGGGGATTTTGGGGCAAGAATTTCACTGTGTAAAATATTAAAGTGGCTCTTAGTTTGTGATCCTTTTTTCAGCTAATTGATAACTATTGCTCGGGTAGGAATACCCCACTTTTCTATAGCGCTGACATGTCTGCTTTGTGCCAATGCAGCGCACGCACACAGGGAACAGACTGCCAACAGTCATGCGCCTAAGGCGTTGTTTTGAGTGGCACTCATGACAAAAAATGGGGGATTTCTTATTTAGATTTAAGATAAAATGCTGCTACATAAGAGAATCATTTTCTGTCTTTGCCAGGTCTTTCTGTCATATCATTGGTAAGGTAGCCCAGTGGGTTGGCAGTTGGGTTAGGGGAACCAGAGCCAAAAACCGGTACACCCTATCCTCTCTCTGCTCTTCTATCCGCAGCCCTTTCACTCTGTTCTGCTGTCTAGCCTCACCCTGCATGTACCAGGACATGGATTGTGGGACCACTTTCACAGCTGTGCTCTCTCTCCAAATCTTTATTTCAATCTCTCCCTTCCTCTTGTCTCCCGCTGTACCCCCCCTTCCACTCCCAGGGATCAGCGTCAGTGTCAATGCCAGAGTGGTCTTACTGCAGCTCCAGACATGTGCAGTGTGTCTCCTGCACTCTCTTCCTCCTCGTTATGTCTCTCCTTAATTTTCTATTGCCTCTCTCTATCTGCTGTCTCCCTCCCTATTACATTACACGAGGTCAGATCCTGCGTATCTTTTGTATGTATTTATTTACTTATGCTGAAATGTGCATCATTAAACACTTATAAGGTCCCAAAGGCCACTGCACTGCAAACCACAACACATAGGTAAATCACGTTTTCATTCACACCGCAAATAGCTCCAACTCTCCCAAATGCGAGACCTATTGCATTGCAAATGCTTGTTGCCTTTGGTATACATGCCTCAACTTTGTTTCTTTGTTGATTCGATTTCAGCCCTTTCAGGACAGAAGGGTGTCCTGAATTTATGTTTCCTGTAGCTACGTTTGTAGATCACATCTTCCGCAAATTACTAGTAGAAGAATACATCGAAGAGGTAAACTTTCAAATCTTTCTCTTGGGTGGTTGTAGCCCTAGCTGCTAGTAAGCCACATCTGCTTTCTAGTCAAGTATTTTATATAATATAAAGCTTGACATTATTAGGCGTAGACTGGTGTTAACTGTGTAGAATGCAGAAAACGGGCTTATTAATTAACCGGCTTAAAAATGGAAGTATAAATCGTAGACAGCATGCTAATCACTTGCACTTCTTTCTAATATAGATTTGACCCACACCATAAGAATTGTGGTAGGTCATCTTTTGGAAGCAGTGTTAAAAAATCCAGTCGACTATCTGGTGACAGTTTAATATCAGGTCTACGTATGAACCATATTTGACAAACAGGAATTTAGTTTTGATTGGTATTTAATTTTGGCCCTTGAGGTTAATTGATCTACTCTAGGCTGAATTTATGATTTTGTCAGCAGGATCATATAAATTACTTAACATCTTTTGATTTCAGATATTTTCAGATGGCTACACTGTCTACTACTCGTGTTTTTTTTTTATGTCCTCATCTCACCTTTTACGCCTCTGCGGATCTTGTGAAGCTGTTTTGGCTAACTGGGGACCTCTCGGCTTACCGCACACGCTTGGGTCGTCCGACCCATCCCGTTTTGTACGGGACTTGGTGTAATCATAGGACCAGCTAGATCAGTCAAGAGGCCTCGCCCCCAACTCATAAGAGGATGCCAGATGTTTATCAACTTATCCTCTACACCTTCATATTCTAGCCGGGCCATTGCAAACAAGGCTTTGAGCCAGTCCTCTCTTTTTGGTGGGAGGCTATCTTTCCATTTCTTACAGATCTCTCTCCGCGCCAACAGAATCCTATATAATAAGAGACCTATGTCTCGCTGTGCGGCAATCGGACAAAAGAAACCATCATCTCCAAATAAGACTAAGGAGAGATTCACATCAACCCTGGTTTTAAAGATGTCCCGAAGTGAGTCACCCACCTCTTTCCAAAAGGATTACAATTCTGAGCACTCAAAAAAGATGTGAAGATCATTAGCTAGAAGTGTGTGGCATCTTGGACATTTGGGTGGAGGTACTGGAGCGAACTTTGCTATCTTAGCAGGGGAATAATAGAGTCTATTAATTCTTTTTCAGACAAGCAGGTTTTATGAACTTATATAGTGTCTTTAACCCCTTCAGCGCAGCGCGAATTTTCGCGCTGTGCTGAAGGTTCTAATGAGCCTATGGGCTCATGACGGAACGGTTCCGTCATGAGCATCGAAGGGGTTAATGATTGCTCAAAAAGGGAATCTACTGAGGATTCTATGGGGGTTCGGTTCCATACTGCCTCTGGGGAAGGAATTGCTAGATCTTCACCTTCTAGTAAATGATAATACCATATCGAGATTTCCTTTTTGATTGGTAGAGCGGAGTGACACAACCTCTCAATCTCCCCTTACTTCCTCCCTCTCCGCATTATACCAGGACACTAGCTGTAAATATTTAAATCTAGATAGTCCTGTGCCTATCTTAACTCTCAGATATTCCCAAGAATGTACTCCTTCGGTGTCCACGAGCTCCACCCATGTGTTAATTCCTGCCCTCTTTATTGGCAACGCTAGACTGTCTTTCAGGCACTCCGGGGTTCCGGGCGATTCCCAGACAGGTGCCCGGTCCGAATAGTAGCCTATCCCACAACTAAGTCTCGCCCTGAGCCACAACCCCAGAGTGGCCCTCAAGACCTTCAGACGTACCCGCTTAAAGAATCTGGGGGACCCAAACTTGTACAGAAAAGCCACGTCTCCTCCTCCTCCTCCTTCAGCTCTCACCATCTCTCCCAGCAATCTGCCCCAAGCTGACTCATCGGGTTTCACAAGTAACATCCGGATGCTCTTAAACTGGAATGCGACTGCATACAGGCCGATGTCGGGAAGAGCCCTCCCTCCTTTAAATTAGTCTGCGTCTGAGTTTTTTCCAAGTCCCCAGACAAAGCTCCCAATCTTGCTCTGTAACTTACTAATGCTCTCTTTCGAAAAGGTTAGAGGTATAGTGGAAAATAAATAAGAAAGCTTAGGGAGAATGACCATCTTTACCAAATTGATTTTCCCGTAAATGGTTAAAGGGAGATTTCTCCATCTACTGAAAATACTGTCTATTTCTTTAGTCCCTCTGTTTAGGTTAATCTGAGGAATTTTTTCCAGATCTTTCACAATATAGATCCCCAGATATCTAAACTCTGTGCTCACTGGTCCCCTCCACTGCTCCAGATTCCAAGGCATAACCTCTGTTTTTGATCTATTCACCGCGTAGCCTGACATGCACCCAAATTCAACCAATAACTCCTCAACCTGAGGAAACACCACATCCGGGTCACTTGTATATAATATCAGGTCATCTGCATAAAGGACTAATTTGGAGCTATAGAGTTCAGACCTATAAGGGGAGATTGATTTGTTTAACTGTATAGCTTGCGCCAAGGGTTCTATGTAAATATTAAATAGAGGGGAGATGGGGCAGCCCTGCCTAGTTCCTCGCTGGATTTTAATACTTGGTGTTAACAGACCATTTAAGAGAATCAGCGCCGAGGATCCCTGATAGCAATTCCGTAGGGTTTGGATGAAAATGGGACCAAACCCCATTACCTCCAAAACCTCCCATAGGTACACCCAGCAGACTATCGAACGCCTTGGCCGCGTCTAATGCGACTACTGCCAAGGGATCAGATCTTTGAATGGCTAGATCTATATTGCCTATCAACAGATGTGTCTGGTCCTGGATGTGCCTTCCAGCCATGAACCCCTTCTGGTCTGTATGTTTCAGCTTGGGTACCAGTTTTGCCAATCTCCCCGCCAGATTGGCCGATATGAGTCTGCCCTTAAGGGGTCCTTGCCTGGCTTTAAGATCAGAACAATTATTGCCTCCTTCCACGAGTTAGGTACTCTACCAGCTGGGCAATATACGGAGTTAAAAATAGTGCCCAGAACAGGAGACCGCTCTTCTTGCAAGATGCTTATATACTTCACTTGGAAGTGAGTCCGAGCCGGCAGCTTTTTTATTCTTTGATTTCTTAATCTGCTCTGTGATTTCCTCCAACGTGATAGGTGCATCTAACCTGTTCCTACCCTCCTCTGGCAAGATAGGCAATAGTTTATTACTCAGCCATGAGCGAATGGAACAAGGGGATGGAGCCAGTTCCTCTTTATAGAGGTTCTGAGAACAGCGAAAGAAGGCAGGTTTGCATATCCTTATTTTTACTTGATGCCTCCCAGTTACCATTAACAATCATTCTTTAATATTGTTTCTGGTAGAGTCAACTCTGGCTTTCCACGCCAGTAAGGCTCCTGCTTTTTCCTCATACTCAAACTTTTGCATATTTCTAGTGTCCCATCGTGCTCTACACCTTGCATCCAGCTTCCCTCTATATTCCCGTCGAGCCTCGTCAAGGTCCTGCAAAACTTGCAAGAGATGCTCAGAGTCCCCATTATTTAAGCCATTTCTGTCCTTCTCTTAACTGACTTATTCTTCCCTCAATATTTTTCAGTGCCACGGCCTCTGCCCTATTCTTAGAGCATATGATACCGTGTAATCGCCCCCTTAGGCATGCCTTGTATGCATTCCAAATAAAGACCTTTGTTGAAGAACCGATATTCAACGGAAAAAAAATCTAAAGAGAAAGACTTCATAGTCTTAATAACTTCAGGGTCAAGAAGCATGGCCCTCTTTAACGTCCATCTAGACTGTACCTGTAACCCTTTACTCTGAACTGTAAACTGCAATGGTGCATGGTCTGAAAGGTGGCTTGGCATAACGGTAATCCCCTCTAGGTCATTGAAGAACTGTCTATCTATAAAAACATAATCGATCCTAGAGGAGTGACCGTATTTCTTACTACAGAACGTGAAGCCCTGTTGACTACCCTTCATAACTCTCCAAACATCAGTCCGATCTAAATCTTGGATCAGGTTTAATAATGCACGACGCAGCTTTGGGGCACCTTTATAATGACTCGGATTAGACCTATCTTTTATGGGGTCCAATAGGACATTGAAATCTCCACCTAGAATATAGGGAGGTGACTCCAGTGTCAATATTGATTGCAACTTAAGTATGTAGGTCGAGTCATCAATATTAGGACCATAAAACGAGTCCCACTACGTCCGTGTCATTTAATGTAAATTGGGCCACTAATCATCTCCCAGAGGAGTCTATTTAAGTTCTTTTAATGGAGCAAAAAGCGCCATGTTTCACCAATATTGCTACACCTCTACTATGGGACGTCTGGTGAGACACACTAAAACATTTTATCCAGGGGACATTAGAAAAAATTGAACAGCTTTCTGTTAAACTCAAATGTGTCTCTTGCAATAAGCAGACGTGGGCAGTGGATAATTCCAGATATTTAAGGATTAGCCTTTGCCTACGAGGGCACCTCAGTCCATTTACATTTCAAGAGATAAAGATGGTCCTTCTATCCCTTAAACCTTGGTTTCCTGCCATCTTCCCAATCTACCGGAATGGCCTGTATGGCTAACTCGGCATGATGTATTACAAACAGAGGTGAGATGAGATTGTTTTTTAATTTTTACCCAATGCTCCCCACCCGTGTGGCTCCCCCCACCCCCCTCCCCAAACCCCTGTGCCGGTGCCCCTTCTTCCCATGAGGAACCCTCCCTTCCAAAAGGCAGAGCCTATTTGGCTCCTCCTCCCCCCTGAGATGTAAAATCATAAATTAACTAAAGTTCCTGCTAGTACCCATTCTAAACAGTAAGAAGCATTTACCTTATCTTTTACTTATCTCCTTTATCTTCCCTCCTACTTTTTAACCCCCTGTTCCTCCTTAATCTTTACAATGAGGGCGTCGGCCTCCTCTCCTGATTTTATCTGGTACATGAGATTATTCCATATCACACGAATCAGTGCTGGGAACTTCAACTGTGCCTTGGCCCCCATATTATTTAGCTCTTCCAACCTTTTTTCCCAACTCCCACTGTCTCGTAGCAGTTACCCCTTAAGATCAGACCCCTCCAAAGCTTCAGGAACGTTTAAAAGCCTTAAGTTGTTCTGCCGTGAATGATTTTTTTAAGCGTTCAATGTCCTCTTTCAATTCTCTGTTCTGAGCGGACAATTTAGCTACCTCTGCTTCGGTCGATCGCATAGAGTCCTTCATCATCGGGATTTCTTTCTCCATGGCCTCAGTTCTTAATGTGACTTCATCTAATCTTTTTGTTATTATTTCGCCGGAGGCTTGAATTGCTGCCTGGTTCGCCTATGAGGTTAAGAATCTGCTAGTCATCTCGGCTTGATAATTTTCTGAGACTGTAAATCTACAGGTTATTTCGTCCTTCATTGCCAAGAGAATATTCGCCAAGGTGGAGGAAGCTACATCGGGTTTTCTTGTTATCTCTGGTACTCCATTAATGGTAGTGCCGTTGTCTTCTACAACTCCTTGTTGTTCTAAATTACCAGCGCCAGACAGCTCCATAGAGGAACTTCCTGGGTTATTACTTGTCAAAACTGAATATTTATTGGACAGGTTTACTGCTGGATGTATCATTATCGGGGCTTTGACTACTTGCTGATCTCGCGCCTCTTCATTTGCCGGACTTATGATATTAACAGTATTGACAATGATAGGAGCCCCCTGACTTATATTGTCTTCGGCTACATCTCCATGATTTAATTGGGAGGGGGTTGTTGAGGCGGTACTGGTAGACATGACTTTATAAAAAGTTTTGAGCAAGGGGGTAACTTATCTTAGGAGGTGATCCTTTCTTAACCTTTCCTTTCCTTCTACCAGCAATGTCACTTTTTTTGGTTTTAGCCCCAACACCTTCGTCGAAGTTACACCCTTTAGCTTTACCCCGTCAGACGCTAACCCGTACTTCAGAGATAGGTGGGGGAGACGCGTGGGAGGTAGACTGGTTTCTCATTTAGAGGGTCAAAAACTGACCTAGCACGGAGGGCGTACCTATTAACTTTGAGGGTCTGGACCACCTCTGGTGTTGTATAGCGTTTTAGGACCCTAGTGTAATTTTCCCAATTCATGCCCTTATATATAGGTATAAAATACTGTATCCATATTAAGACATAGCTCAAGTCGACCTAATACGGCTTGGCTACTTCCACCAGTTCTGAAAATCTACAACGATTTCTTGGAAAAACCCGCCTTCAGCAGTCAGGGACTTTCCCCTGCATGAATATTACATTATCAATGAAATCATGGAGTTTTCAGAGAATTAAGTCTCTGATGACGTTATTATGTCCAATCTTACGTCAAACTCTGCACCTTCAAGGTATAAATATGCCCACACTTATCCAAACAAACACACAGGGGTTTGGAGCACTTCGACTATCTACTTGCCCGACGCGCCCTGCTGCAGCAAGTGCTGAAGGAAGCCGACCCTCCAGCTGACGCACTGAGAGACGCTGTACTTTCTCCTGCCGAGAAATCCAGCTCCAGTGTTTCCAGGCTACCCTTGCGGGTTGCTGGGAAATAGAGTCCTGAGAGAGATACACAAGACCAACTACATTCTAAAACCAAGGTACGGAGCTGATTAGACCCTAAGAGAATTCTTGGAATAGATTCTTGGCAAATAATACTAAAACTAGGCTACACCTCACTTACTTCTTCCCTTGTACTAGACCGAGGTTGGGTAGGCGTATTTTATAAGCACCAGTTGAGTACTTTTAGTCATTATTTATCACTGTATGTATTTTATGCATTTTAGGTATCTTATAACTTGGAAACCATATCATGCTTTTACAGTATTATTTTATAATACTCTTTGTATTAATTGCTCTATACTTTACAGCAAGTATTACGATTGCAACAGTTAATTTCTTATGCTTGTGAAAGAAGACTGTTCAATAAATACCCTTTTATTTAAAACCCCCGTCTCTCTATTTCTCTGCACCTCTGGTGAAACGAAGCATGCACGATTGAGTGAAATAACTATTCTTTATCATCGACTCTAGAGATATATTTCTTATTCTTGGGGAACAAAGTTGTCATATTTTAAGAGGATGTCAGAAACTAATCCCTTCTTGTTTATTCAAGAAAGTTTCTAGTGACCTCTGAGCTAGCTGGCACACACACAATTAAGTTTAGTATATTCGGTAGAGACCTAGTTGACTTCAGTCCTACGTCTAAACTACAATATACACTATTCCAATGCGCAGAGCCTATTGGGAATATAGGAACTCAACTACACTGGCGGCGCCACTTCCGTGCTTCCAAGACCGTTCTGCCCAGCAAAGCTACCAATACGGAGCCCTCTGCATCCATCCATCTGTCTGTCTGTCTGTCCGAAGCCTCAGGGACTCTCACCCCCTTTTCTTCAGGCACAGTAAGTCTCTCCAGGGACCACACTCTCCTACGTGTCCAACCCACAATGTAGCCTCTAATGGTATGTGGACTCCCTACCTTAGTGCTGGCGCCAGCTTCAAGATCTGAATAAGAACTCACTCCTTTCTCCACAACATCTAACTCTGCCGTGTTCGAGAGGAAACCCGCGCCGCTGCCTCCCGTGACCCGGGAACAGAAAGAGTTGAGTCGCGTCTTTCGCGCACGAGCCGCTTCCACCCACCGCGAGCACCAGCCGCATCCGCCGTTCCCTTCACCACGCGGGGGATCCAGTACCACGCACTCCGGCAGCATAACAGGTGATAAGGGGGGTATGAAATATTATAGGGGAGATTTTATCATGATTCCGATTTGAAAGCTAGCAAAAACATCATGACAAACTATAAAAAAAAAAAACATCTCTTGGGGGGAGCCGAGCCGCGGCTGTTCAGCTATCGGCCACCATGTTTCTCACCTCTACTACTCATGTTGAAGAATACCATTATTTACTGTATCTCAGTGGTATATATATTTTTTTTGTGTGTAAGAAACCACCACCTTTTCGTTCCGGTTATTACACGTGGTTGATCACGAATAGTAGTTTTAGCTTTTCTGACTGACACCTTTTAGACCATCTTCACACGTCTTCCTCGTCTGTCATGTTTTCCACTACTTTGATTTTGCCATCGCCTTTTTTTCTGGTTAACTGCATATATTAATGTTATTCTTCGACACTTGTGGTTTTTCTACATTTCACTTTGGGATTGTTTTGTTTAATTTGCTTTGTGATATTTTAGGTCATTGTGATGTGTTATTGCTAGGTCTTTAATTTACTACAGTTTGAAAACACTGGTACTTGAATTTGACCTCTGTAAAGTAACTGGAACAAAGATTGTACAGGGATGTGAAGTTTGCCCTAAGTGGCCAAGCGAATGCTGACGTGGGTCTCGTGCTCACTGCACCACTAGAACCAAGCTGCACCAGACTGAAGGATCCCAATCAGGCCAAAAATGGGCTTGGGTTGGTGGTGGTTCGGTTCAGACTGAGGGTCTGGCTTGGCAGTTGCGGTTTGGCTACTCCTATTGGAGTAAAACCAATAATGATTTACATATGGCTGGGTCTAATCAGAGGTGCCATTGTGTACAGAAGAACAATGGGTTTGAATGCTACCATGAGCGATTATCACCTTTTCTGCATTTCATTGTTCGACACACAGGTACATTAGTGTTGATGCAGCAGGATAAATAAAGTTATGTGGCTTGCGCTTTCATAGCTATGTGTGTATGAAAATTATATGAATTCGGTACACAGGGTGAGAGAGGAGGCTTCTAGTTTAATGGCACAGGACCATGTATGAACATACATAATAGACTAAAGTGCAGATACTGGATCTTAAAAAGGTGAACTGTTTAAACTTCAGATTCTATGTGAAAAGGTTCAAGAATTGAAATCTTATACTTGAGGAAATTAGTGAAAGTTGTATTGATAGAATTGTCACGTTGATACGAAAATAAACATAAAAGAAATACGTAAGCACTTTTAAGATCTGAATATTCACAGAACCACAGGTCACAATATGTGAACAAAGGAGTAAGACCACAAAGTGTTTGTGGAAAGAGTGATTGCATGGACAACCTTCCAGTAGCATTGGAAGACAAAAAAGCAGCAAATAATTTTTAGAGGTTCTAGGGGAAAAACGGCTAGGGTAAAGAAGGGCAATTGTGCAGTCCATATAGGGCCGGGTTTACTGAAGGTAGGGAAACAGACACAAGGACTTTCCTTCATCTGGTTATATTTGTCATGTAGGTCTCCATGGTTAAATTAAACAGATCAGAAAATGCAGCCTGCTGAGTACTTTTAGAAAAGGATGTCACAAAATGAAGCACCCCCGAAACCCTAAAATGGTTTCTGAAAATACTCACCGAGCTGGGCGCACACCGTAGTCTGGGTCTTAGTCTCATCTTTTCTGTCTAGGATACTCCCCACACTTCCCTGCCAGAACAAACCCAAAAAGATGAATTACCATATTGACAGAGCTTAGGACTACATAATGGATGAAAGCAGCTGTCCAGAAGTGACACAGCTTAGACCAAAACAAGCATTGGCATAGCCAATAGGTCTTGCCTATGTAAGAGCCAATGGGTTTGACAATATGTTTTAGCCATGTTGTACACCAGCATGGCTGCAGTTCAACACGGTTAGTGGGGTAAAGGAGAGTGACATGGAGTGTTGTACAAGTGGAGTGGGATAGTGGTGTAGAGCAGAGTGGTGTGGTGTGGCATGGAGTGAGTAGAGTGGCGTGGAATGGCCTACAGTGTTGTAGAGTAGAGGATGTGTAGAGTGCAGTGGCTTACAGGATGTGCAAAGTGGAGTGGTGTGGAGAGTGTGCGCAGAGTGGCATGGATTGTCAGAGTCGAGTAGTGTAGTAAAGTGGAAGGGCATAGACCGGAGCAGAGGGTTGCAGAGTGGTGTCGACTGGCAGAGTAGAGTAGTGTGTTGTAGAACAGAGTGAAGTGGTGTTAAGTACAATGGTGCAGAGAAGATTGGCGTACAGCGAGGTGGAGTAGAGTACATTGGTTTAAAGAAAAACGGTGTAGAATGCACTCGCATAGAGTACAGTGGGGTAGACCAGAGTGGTGTAGAGTACATTGCAGTGGCGTAGATTGTTTCAGAGTAGAGTGAAAATCTGGAGTGGAGCATGGGAAAAAGGGAATGGAGAAGGGTAAAGTGACTTGCAGTGGTGCAGAACGGATTATGGTGCAATAGAGTGAACTGGCATAGAGTGCAGTAGAGTTCAATGGGGCAGAGTAGAATGGCTTTGAATTCCGTGGCAGAGGGTGCAGTCTTGCGGAGTAGAGTGTCAGAGTGCAATGGTATAGAGTGGCGTAGCGTGTAGTGGTGCAGAGTAGGGTAGCGCAGAGTGCGATCTTGCAGAGTATAGTGGTGCTGAGTGCAGGCCTGTAGAGTGGTGCAGAGGGCAGTCTTGCGGAGTACAGTGGCGCCGAGTAGAATAGAGTGGTGTAGCAGAGTGCGTCAGAGTACAGTATAGCGGCGTAGAGTGCAGTTGTGCAGAGTAGTTGGAGTGGAGTGCATGGCTTTTGAGTAAAGTGGTATAGAGTGCACTGGCGTTGAGTGCAGTGGTTTACAGCGACGTAGATTAGAGTTGTATAGTGAGGCGCAGCGTAGAGTGAACTGGCGCAGAGGAGAGTGGTTTAGAAAGCTGGCTCTATATATGGTGTGCCATCAGGTAGTTATACCGTGCAGTGTGTTCAGGGGTTCCCGAAAATATACAGGTCTCAATGTAAAACCCAAAGTGCTCTATTAGTGGAAGTGTGGGCGATCAGCCTTAGGCCTAACACAAGACATTTATTGCTGTACCCTAACCAATAATGGACACACGACTAAAGGAGATCCACAACAATTTTAGAAAAAATATATACTTTGTATTTTGTTTTAATACCAAGTTCTTCGCGATAAGGTAAATAGATTTTTAAATAATAATACTCTTCACTTTAAAAAATCAACACTTTGAAACGTTTCAGACCAAATCAATTTTATCCTATGGGTAAAACAATATTGCGGTTAAACAGGTATGTAACACACTTATAGATCCAGTTTTCAGAACCAAAGGTCGGCAAGTGTAGGAGGCTGGCTGTGTATATACTAAACCAAAGTAAGGTATAGTGTGCACGGAGTCCAGTAGATCCCCAATGGCATACAGAGTTAAGAGTAGATAATACCTTACTCCTCATTTGTGGTAGTGTGGGCAGGCAGTAAGGCTTTATCAGAGGGTAGTGTTTAACATTTTATTGTACAAACTCAGGAAACAAAATGATGTCACATACTCAGACTGAACTCGGGCCAATTGTTTGTATCAAAAATGTCTTTGTTGTATTTTATTTATAGAACAAAGCAGGACTTATATAGGATAGTACTTTTGAAGACAGTGTTAAAAAGCAAGCTGGATGAATAATGATTTCTTCTTACAGGTTTGTAAATATGTGCTAATACAGCTGTAATTACTTTTGGATTACTTTTAAGGATTAATTTTTCTACACAGTGTATTATGCCAAGATATCGCACTGGGACAGTTCCTGGATAAAAGGTAAGTAAAACAGTTTCTCTCAAAACACAGTTTCTTAGATGTTCATACACTTTTCAAATCCGCACTTAGAATGTTTTCCACAGAAAAACAGTCAATGCAGTTCTATGGGAGAAAATCAAGTTATTGGTTTAAAGGTGAGTAATCAGTCTTGGGAGTGGAGTTTGCAGGGTTAGAACCAGGGTTCTTCCAGGGTCAAGGATGCACTCAAATGAGCACCCTCAGCGGCACTAGAGCGGCCGGGTGCAGAGTGCTGAGATCCAATGTTATCTTGGGGGGGGGGGGGGGGGGGGGAGGGGCAAATATTCTCGCAAAGGAGCCCAAATATCTTTAGGTCGAGAGGTGGACGGCAGCTCCTCCTGAAACAGTTCCAGCTGTTCTTGGCAATACACCATATCCGTTAACCATTGAGACGCACGTGGATTCGACGACATTCCCAAGTGAATAGCACACGCCTTTTGGCCAGAAGCAACGCCACTCTCACAAAGCGTCCCAGAACGCCTTTCGTACCCGGCACATGCCCCAACAGACACACCAGAGGCGTACACTCCAGTCTGCGCCCAGTCATGGTGTAAATCAATTCCAGCACATCCACCCAGTACACGTGTACAGTCCTGCACTGCCAGGCTAGATGAAGGAAGTCTGCAACGCCCTGCCCACACCGCTTGCAGCAATCAGTGTCTCGAAGCCCCAGTCTGTGGAGTTTCTTTGGAGTGTGATACGTCTGGTGCAGGAATTTCAGGTGGATAATGCGGAGATTACAGTTAGACGACAGCCTACCGGTCACCGTACAAATCTGTTCCCACTCTTGCAATGTGACTTGCGGATCTAAAAGCTTATTCCACCTCCCCAAGCTTTTATCCTCTGGGTGTACTGTCTCTTACTGCACCGCCTTATACAGTCTAGTGAGCAAGTGCTTCCGGGAGGCAACCACCATGACCATCTGTAAAGCCTTAGACACAGCTGGCTCCTCCGGAAAGCAAGTGTAGTGGTCCCGGACAGCCCTGCGTAATCTGTAACACGTGTATTGAAACAGTGGGGTAGGATTTGAGATATAGTCTAAGTCCGAGCCTGTAATGTATGTCCCCTCTCTGTACCCGGCCCACGCTCGCCCGCCACTGAAAGAGCAGCGTGACCCTCAATGCACATAGCCGGGGCATATAAAGGCAGTCGATTCGTCCCATTACCGATTTCCTGCCATGCGGAGACCGTGACATCAATGGTATTAATGGTATTAATTTCAGATCTGGGTGTTTGCCTGTGTACATGCGTCACGATGTTCTTTAGCGGTGTCGGATCAGCATCGCCCTCCTCCACCGCCACATGGGGGATAAATCCATGTGGGCGGCACCAGAAATATGCATACTGCGCCTGACCACAAAGGTAGTACGCATAGAAGTCCGGAGCATTGAATCCGCCCTTCTCGAAGGGTAGAGTCAGTGTGGCCCATCCAATCCTTGGCGGTCTCGTCCCCCACACCAACCGAAGCAATTGAGTCTTTATTGTTTTTAAAAATGGTTTATTCAGCCGAATGGGGACATTGCAGAATAAGTACAAAAACTGAGGGAGGATCACCATTTTGATCACTGCAATGCGATCCGCCAGCGAAAGAGGCAACCCAACGGTCAAGTCGCTCCACCAGAGCTGTATAAGCTCTCCGTAGTTTTCACGGACCACTACCACAGGATCCCGATGTATCCAAATGCCCAGGTACTTGACTGGCTCTTCCGTCCAGACCAAGGGGTACTCCACGTGCGTTGCCGTCGTGGCCGGCGTGAGAGGGACCAGCACCGACTTTTCCCAGTTGATGTGCAGCCCCGAAAAAAGGCCGAATCGGATATATTCTCAGACGACCTGCGATAGATATGTCTGAGGCTCCCGGACGTACAGGACCATGTCGTCCGCGTATGCAGAGATCCCCACCGGCCGATTATTGAAATTCAAGGCAGCTGCCCTGTGAGACTGGCGAATACTGCATGAGAGGGGCTCCAAAACAATGGCAAAGAGAAGGGGGATAATAGGGCACCCCGGTCTAGTGCCACGCTGAATAACCAGTGGTTCAGAGGTGAGCCCGCCCACCCGCACCCTCACCGATACATCTGTATATAAAACCTGGATCCAGCGGACGAACACCTGGGGGAAGCCCATCTGGTACAAGATGGAGATCATGTAGTTCCATTCGATCGAATCGAACGCCTTGGCCGCGTCCAGCAGGTTGGCCACGGCAGGTAACTCCGGCTTTAGGACGTGGAACATAGCGAAGATCGTGCGAGGGTTCCATGAAGTAGACCTATCAGGCATGAAGCCAGACTGGTCTGGTAGTACCAGCAGGGGCATCAAGGGGTTCAGCTTTGTAGCCAGCACCTTAGCAAGGATCTTCGCGTCAATATTGATAAGGGACAGAAGGCGATACGATTCACAACGCGTAGGCGTCTTGTCTTTTTTCAGCAAAGTGACGATCAGTGTCTGCCGCAGGGAGGGCGGAAGGTAGCCTACCTCGTGCGCCTCCGCATACATTGCCAGAAGGTGCGGCACCAGGAGATCGACATAGTACTTGTACAATTCTGCCGTTAGCCCATCAGGGCCCGGGGCTTTGTTATTAGGCAGCGACAAAATGGCTTCTCTAATATCTGTCTCGTCTATCGGGAGGCTAAGATATTTGCGATGTACATCGGAAAGCCAGGCACAAGCCGCGTTGGCCAGATATTCCTGCAGTGCACACTCGTGCATGTCTCCCTTGGAGGTGTACAGAGTCTCATAAAAGGTGCGGAACTGAGCTAGGATATCGTCACTTGCGAAGTGATCCACCCCCCGTCATCCACTACATGGTCAATTTGGGAGACTTCAGTCCTATCACGTAAACGACTGGCTAAAACCCTGCCAGGCCTACCCCCCTCGCCATAAGCCCTCGCCACACACCTTTTCGAGAGGTATTTGATCTCCGTGGCCGCCAGAGTATAATACTCCTCAAGATACTCCCTGATTTGGGCCAATATCTCAGAAGATGGCACAGCATCATATTGAGCCTCCAGGTCACGCAGACGCTCTTCCATGCGCTGTAGCTGACCCCTCAGGTCCCGCAAAATTCCCGCCGATGTGCTAATGCACTCCCCCCGTATCGTAGCCTTGAAGACTTCCCATAAAGTTGCAGCGCTGTCAACTGTGCCCACATTTAGATCAAAATACTGTATGATGGCCTTACGGATAGTGTCTGCATAGACGGGATCAAGCAGGGAGGCAGCGCGAAAACGCTAAGTGAAGGGATGACGTGCGTTGAGTGGGACAACTAGTTGGAGCAGGACAGGGTTGTGGTCTGACAGGGTCCGCGGTAAAACGCAAACAGACTCCACCCACCCATTAGGTTCCCCATCTAAGAGCCAGTAGTCCAGGCGCGACCAGGAATTTTAAGCAGGAGTGACATGTGCGCCCTGTAGAACCCCTGCATTCCGTAAGCGCCAAGCATCGATTAGACCTATCTCTTCCATAAAACCACGGACACACTGCGCTACTTTAACCATGCGTACACCGGTGGAGTTAGATTTATCCAATTGCGGGTCCAGACAAGTATTAAGATCCCCCCGAACAAAATCGCTGAGTCTGACCAGGAGCGCAAGACCTGAAACATCTTCAAAAATGCCGCTGGCTCATCAACCACCCGACCATACACATTGGCTTTTGTCACCAACACTCTCCCCAACTTACCACGCACCAGCGCCCACCGACCATCATGCGCAAAACACGTGTCAATGGGCTGAAATGGTGTCCCCCGCTTAATTAGAATAAGCACCCCACGTGCATAACTAGAATAAGAGGAAGCCAGTCGGAACACCGCCCATCTCAGGGCCATTGCGCCTTCTGTGTGCCTGGTCAAATGGGTCTCCTGCAGGAGAGCGATCTGAACCCCCATGGCGAACCAGGTGCGCCAGCACTTGCCTACATTTTCTGGGCGTGTTCAAGCCCCTGACATTCCAAGTGACACATTTATACCTCTCTCCCCCCATCAGGCATACAATAACACCATATCGAGCTAACAGTGAACTGCCCAATGACACATACCAGAACATTCGAGACACACTGTAACGCTATACACATGTCCAAAAGAAACCCCAACCTGCAGACTGACTTACCCCCCCACCACCCCTCCCAACAACCCCGAACCATCAAAATCAAGGAGCATCTGACCAATGCCCAACAGTAGGAACCATACAATAGAAACAGAAATCACTCCCTCCCCCCCACCCACTTCAGCAACCTCAAAACGCCAAAGGCCCAACGCACCCTCCCCCCCCTCCCACAATCTCCCATATATCCTACAACAAACTTTGTGGGTCATACCCATCCCCAACACTAGATTTGAGGGGGGGGGGGGCACCGGATAGCTGAGAGAGACCCTCACCCCCTAAACACTCACAGACTCTAGTTCACAAATCATCATCTGACAGGGAAGTGTTCAGGCGCCTTTAGAGGCGCCTCGCTGTACATAGTCATAAAGAAAACTAAAGCATGCGCCACACTCCCCGGCATGTCTAGGACGCATCGTGGCAACAGCAAATAGAATGATTCCAGTCTGCTCAACAAGCCCGGAAACTAAGAGGGCCCTGCGGGTATAGTTACATCAAGAGTTAAGGAAAAGGAGATCCACACCAGATCACCAGGTGTGCAGTGGTAAACCCCAAGCGCAGGTAACATCTATGTCAAAGGTCAGTCATCAACATCCGACGTGGTGTCTGGTGCCTTGCGCCACAGAGACTTGGCATAGTCCATTGCCTGTTTGGGATTCGCAAAGATCTTGCCCCCTGCGTGTTCCCCAATGCGCAGCCACGTGGGGTAGAGCATGGCGAAGGGTATCTGTTCTTTAGCCAGCAGCTTCTTTACATTCTGAAACTCCTTACGAGCCGCTTGCACCTGCGCCGTGAAATCCGGGTAGAAGGAGAGGACGTTATTTTGATAAGTGATCATGCCCTTCTGTTTGGTAATGCGCAGAAGGGTGTCCCGGTCTCTAAAATTTAGCAGGCAGGCGATGACAGGCTGCGGCGCAGCACCAGGAGGGGGCCGCGCGATCAGTGACCTGTGGGCCCGTTCAATCGCTAACATAGGGGAGAGCTCCTCCATGCCGCACACCTCACGAAGCAGCGTTTCCATGTAATCTTCCAGGCGCCCCACGTTTGTAGACTCCGGCAGACCAAGGACGCGGAAGTTATTGCACCTCGATGTCCTCGTTCTTGGCCTGTATAACCGCGAGGAGTTTAGCCATATCCGATGTTTTGGCCGCCACCTGTTGAAGGCCGTCCTCCGTCTCCGATATTCTCTGCTCAGCCTCCCCTATGCGCGCCGCCTGCTTATCCAATTTAGCGGATAAGTGGTCCATCCGGCCATTCAATGCTTCTATCTTGCCATCTATTGCTTGGAGGCTAGCCTAAATAGCAGCAAGCGATTTCTCCAAGGCCGTAGGTCCCTGGGAGGCCTCCTCCAGCTCAGAGTCAGAGACCGCATTTTGTGAGGACTTGCCGCCCTTCCGGAGCTCAAAAGTGAGGCGCGGCTGTGATTTGTCCGGTTTGCCCATCAGGAGGCCGGCACGCTGCCCCACTCACCGCAAGAAGAGTCTCTCGGTGTGACCGTGGCCAATTGTGGGTGTGCCTCCTTCTTGGTAAGCAATGCGCAGTTGTGTATCCCACCACCTCGCTGCGTGAAAACCTTCAGCTACTCCCGCTGCCCATCCATATCGGGGGACCCCAGGAGCCACTCAGGGCCAATAACTGGTCAGCATATATGGTCCCCAGAACGATCCCGCAGGCTCACTACAGGCGTACGATCAGTAGTGGGGCAGGCAGGTTTGATTAACTGTGTCCAGAGGGATGCCCCATATCGTCGCGCACCATACCAGGTCACGTGGGAGGGGACACACCGCTGGACCAGCAAACACGGCAACAGCAATGGCACCCACAGGGAGGGCGAGCCACCGACACCACACCTCACCTCAACTCAACTCCCAGGCTACACAATCCGGGTCTCGCCGAGGGGCCTCCACAGCAACAACTCCAAGGACAACTGTGACAGCCACGTGGTCCACGCTGCAGCAGGAAAGGCACCTCTACTATCCTTGCAGGGGGGGGGCACAGTATATTGCAGCAGACAACAGCAGTCCCCACTAGCAAGCCCAACCAGGAGCGGCCCGTCGTGGCCCAGCGCGGCAAACCACGTCGGCCGCCCGCTCGTCCCCACAGCTCAGGAGGCCCAGCAAAGCAAGGCCTGCACGGGGCCTAGTCCAGGAGCCCACGCCTGCCGCTCGCGTACTTCCGCGGCCCGGCACACACAGGCTCTCCCCTCCCCTCAGTATGGCAGCAGCAATCAAATCCCGCGCAGCTGAGTACTTATCAGGGGGCCACACGGGGCAGATGGTCGCGACTCGTCCGCCGCACCCGGGAGCAACGCTCACTCCCTCGCAGCAATGGGCTTCACCAGGACCGACTCGCAGTGAGTTGAAAGCTTAGGAGGACGCCGCCATCACTCCACGCGGTCGCCCGCCTCCACCATCGACAGGCACCATGGACAGCTTCCTCGGACGCGAGCATTGCAGAAACTGCGGCCACAGGTCTGGGGCCCCCACAGCAAAACTTCCCCAGCCCGGATTCGCCGAGTCGGGCTAGGGGCAGGTAGGATATTGCAGGAGTATCTCCAGTGGCCAGCAGCGCAGCACTACAGCGCTGCCATCTTGCCAGACGCCAAGCCAAACCCCCCGAGGTGACCGCCAGTTGGAGAAGTAAAATGGGAAGCTGGGAGTTGCCTGGATACCAGAGGAAGGGCCACCCAAGGCCGTGTGAGTGTCTTGAGGTGTAAGAGAACTGACCGCAGACCTGCATAATTATTGGGAGAAAAAAAATAGGGCTAGTCAGAAAAACATGGGCATCAAAGACTGAGAGGACTTCCAGCTACCAGCACCTTAAAACATCAAAGTCAAAGGCAAAACACCTAACCAGGGATAACAGACTCCACACTTATATGAAGCAACTGTTCAATTAATTTTCATTTGCACCATTGCACCAACCTTTGCAGCCTTTGGGATCTGGTCTACATACTGAGGCTTTATGATTGCTTTTAGGTCATCCTCTAGGATTTTGGTGAAATAATTCTGCAACTCCGATCCTCTAAAATAGGTCAAAATTTCCTGCCAATCTGGCGGATCCTACAGGAGGGTAGAAAACATCACCTTCAGAATTAACATTCTGCACATTTTTCAAATAGCATTAACATATTTAAACTAGCATCTTTTAACAGCATGTGTGATTTGTTGACTTCGAAATCTTAATTCAAAACATTTTCAAAATACTTACGAATGAAAGACTTATCTGAAGAACATAGCTGTGGATTTAAGTGTGGTTTTTCATGGAAAAATATTTATGACAGATCACCAGGTACACTGGTGTAGCCAGGTTGATGCCAAAACAGGGCACGCACACAGGTTTCTAAATGTAGGTATTGGCAGAAGGTGGAAAAAGCAATAGAAAAACGTAGGTATCTGCAGCTCAATTATGTTTTACAAACACAATCCAAAAAACATAACTAAATGGCACTAGGCAAAACAATACATAACTGCACATACAATGTAATATGTTTAATCAACTTACATCATACTTCCCAAGGTTTGGCTTCTGCTTTCCAGCTAAAATTTTCAAAGCGGTTGATTTGCCAATACCGTTGGTGCCAACCAAACCCAACACTTCACCAGGACGGGGGATAGGCAACCTGGATAAAGCCCAATAAAACAGGTTTACAATACAGTTAAAACATTTTCTTTCTATGCAACTGCTATGATTAGCATGCAAGTCAAGAGATGGAGAAGTTAATGAAGACTTCAGCCAAAACTCTGGCCTTCTAGTAAGGTCAGGACTCAGGGATGTTGCATTCATATAGCCGGACGCCGAGGATATGGTTTGAGGTCAAGGGCGACAAGTTATAATGTGGCTTTTGTATTTGGGACAAGTAGGCCCAACCCACTACAGCACAAACCCTTTGGCTGCCACGTTACATTAACACATTATGGATCAGGGAAGGTCACTGTCTGCAGTTAAGGTAATATTTGTGTCCATGTGTTAATACTGTTCAAACTTATATTTCTGGTTCATTAATGCTAAGCCTTTATTATTAGGCTGAGCGCTCTAAGTAAATGTAAGCTCGGACTGCACTACGGACAGTGGTTCCAGTATGAAAATGTGTACACACGCTTTGTAAGTTTAGCAAAATGAGGCTATGTACAATGCTCCCAGAATGCTCTGATTAGATGCAAACATTTGCAGAAGCTTGAAAGCAAAATTGAGGAGTCTTTGCTTTCAAAGGAAAATGTTCACAAAGAAATGAAAGTAGGAGAAAATACCATTGAGCTAAACTACTGTAAAATTGTGGGTATCATTTCTTTGCAGCATCATTTGTTAAACGTGTTGGTGTATGCTAGTATTTTCCAGAGATATTCAAAATGGAAAATCAGTAACTAGTTTTAATAAGATTATGGGAAACAAAAATAAGCTTTTTCAGAGCAGGCAGGTCTGAAATTGGTGGTCATCGTTTTGGTTTTGTCCATGTGGGACTTGTTTTGGCATGGTTTTAGTAAAACTCAATTGGTGTGGGAGCTGCTGGGTCTGAACCATTATAACAAACAATGGCAAAAGCCAAAATTGTTTATGGTCTCAACAAGCACATATTGCCCCAGTAGTTCCTGCCACTGAACAAAACTACTTTGTGCGCTGATATGCTCCTTGTGAAAGAGCAGAATGCGGAACTCACAGTGAAGTCAGCTGATAGGGAGAGAGACAATTTTAATAAACACAAAAGACCATGGTTAACGCCAGACCTAATTAGGGGCCTAATTATTAAAGAAAGTCTCAAAAGGGCACCCACGGTACATGACCTCGCGTTAAGTGGAGATATACAACTTTTGTGAATTCACAAGAATTTACAGAAGTAGGCCAAGAAATAGTACTCTTAGAACATATTTGTGAACTGCATTTTAGTATTAGCAAATATACGGTTGTATGATTTCTTCATGTGCAAAACTGAGTGTTTGCAACTTATCCTCCAACCGCTTTTTCCCCAACCCTGGAAGAAGGTTCACATTTGCCATTGTCAGGAGTAAAGTTCCTACCTTTCTCAGTAAGGGAAAATTAATTATACCCCAGCGCGACTCTTAAGATCTGCGGACCTAGAACTGGCTGTTGTGCCGCGCTTCAAGCGAACTAGAGCCGGAGGACGCTCGTTCCGAGTGCGTGCAGCGGTTCTATGGAACTCCCTGCCCCCGGCAATTCGCGCTATGAGAGATTTGCTTTCTTTTCGTCGCGCGGTGAAAACCTTTTTATTCCCTTAGTTTGTAACACTTGTTTGTTTTTTGGTTTAGGTGTGTTGTGCCGCTGCCTTGTCGGGCGCCAGGACGCTCCTTAGCTGGAGCATCTGTGCGCCAAATAAAAACGCATAACATAACATAACTTATTTGTCCCTGATTTTAATTCTGCTGGCCCTTACCTGCACGATAACTTGGTGAGTTACACCGCTGTTGGGCGGGTCCGCTTCCCGGCGTCTCTCCCTGCAGCTGCGCCATCCTGGGGGTAGGCGGTGCCGCTTTCCGGCGCATTGTTGCAGCCCACTCGCTCTAGCCGTCACAAGGACGCTAGGCGGGCATAAAAGGAGAGGTAAATGCTTAATGCTCCCTCTCTAGCTGTCTTTACTCGCGTGCGCACGCTATTGTAGCGCTGGTGCCGAGCTGCTGACATATTTTAACTTTAGCCTGTTTAGAATATTTTATTTTGTATTTGTTATTTGTCCCTGATTTTAATTCTGCTGGCCCTTACCTGCACGATAACTTGGTGAGTTACACCGCTGTTGGGCGGGTCCGCTTCCCGGCGTCTCTCCCTGCAGCTGCGCCATCCTGGGGGTAGGCGGTGCCGCTTTCCGGCGCATTGTTGCAGCCCACTCGCTCTAGCCGTCACAAGGACGCTAGGCGGGCATAAAAAGAGAGTCATGTTGACGCGCAGCGGTTACGCGCTGCGGGGACGCCGGACTGACGCCGGAGTTACGCCAGAGTTCAGCCCGTCTGCGCCCGTCCGCGCTGAGGACGCGCTGCAGGACGGGCTGGACCCTGGGACTCCTGTCGGCCCGGTACCGTTACCTCGGGAAAATCTATTGCGTGATCTACTGCGTTACAGACCCTCTGTGCTTCCCTGCCACCGTCGGCTGCGCCCTGAGATTCTTCGTCAGACTTGGGTATGTTCCTCATGTAAATCCTGTTGTAATACTACTTCACGGGTGGCTACTAATTTTCTTCCTCCTTCCCATGATGGAGGCAGACCCTCTCAACTTAGGCAGGGCTTTCTGATTAATGCACGTTCCCTCATCAAACACAATATTGAGTTCCATGATTTTGTTAGCGACAGGCAACCGGATTGTGTTTTTGTAACCGAGACATGGGCCTCTGACTCTTCTGGCCATGATCTTCTTCTGGCTATACCGGAAGGATATTCTCTTCATAGGTTAGATAGAGCGCGACGTAGGGGGGGGGGGGCTAGCAGTCCTTTATAAAACCACCCTCTCTTGCACTATCAAACCTCTGTCAATTCCCTCGGATCCCTTTGAGGCTATATACTTTTGCATTATATGTGCTTCTTCGATCTCTTTTACCGGAATTTTGGTATATAGACCCCCGGGACCCAGGGCTAATTTCTGCCCTGAACTATTCAGAATTATGGAACCCTATCTTGGGAGATCTTCCTTTACAGTCCTTGGTGATATGAACTTCCACTTCGATGATCGGTTATCCTTGGAGACATGCTCTTTGGTTAATGCCCTGGACGCAGGTGAGCTGGTCCAAAGGGTGTCCTTCCCGACGCACAAGGCGGGTCACACCCTTGACGGTGTGTTCTCTAATGATTCCAGGCTAACGGTCGGCATTCCTTTGCCGATAGTCTGGTCTGATCATCTGGCAGTACCACTATATCTGAATATGCCCAATATGGAAGGTAACTTGGTTATCACTAAGAAATGCCTTAAAAGAAATTTTGGAAACATTACGAATGAGGGACTTGTACCTTTTGTCCCGACTGTAAATAGGACATCCCAGATGAAAGTAGATGATGCAGCTCAAGAGCTGGCTGACTCTCTCTCCACAGTATGTTGCGCGACAAAAACCCACTGCCCCCTGGTTTACGGAAACTCTGAGGCTACTCAGACAGAAATGTAGAAGGAAGGAAAGGTGTTGGCGTAAATCCTGGGATCCAACTGACCGGGAAGTATACAGGCGCCTGATACGAGAGTACAAAAGTAGAGTCATCAAGGTGAAACAGGATTATTTTACCAACTTAATTCGTTCTCCCACTTCTTCTAAAGAGCTCTTTAAGATCGTGAGCTCTCTCTGCTCTCTTCAGGCGCCTGACCCCGTGGTAGTCACACAGGAGCTTTGCAACAACATCTCGGACTTCTTTTTAAAAAAAATAGATGATATCTATTTGGCACTGCAAACTCAGAGGAGTGTCCTGAGTGAAGAGGACTCCACTCGAGTTAGACATCTTGAAGCTGCGGTCGATAACCCTTCCCAGGTGTTTAACCACTTTCCTGAGCTCTCTCTGGAGGGGCTGAACTGCCTGCTGGATGGAATTAAATCTGCCTCTCCCTTAGATCCGGTCCCTCTGAAAGTGCTTAAGGCCTGCAGGGATACTGTTCTTCCTCCCATGTTGAAAATCATGAATAATGCGATGGAACATGGCATTTTCCCCGCAGCTTGGAAGAAAGCCATAGTAAAACCCCTGCTCAAGAAACCTACCCTGGACCCAGGAATGTTACAGAATTTTAGACCCATATCTCTCCTGCCGGCTCCTGCTAAGATGCTTGAAGCCCACCTAAATCGACATCTCTCTCGCTTTTTGGATGGCTCGGGATTCTTGGATGGGTCTCAGCATGGTTTTAGAAAGCTCCATAGCACCGAGTCTGCCCTGACTATGGTTACGGACAACATACGTAGGAAAGTAGACTTGGGCCATACCACCGTGCTAGTATTGTTAGATCTAACAGCAGCTTTCGATACCCTGTCTCCCATTATATTAACATCTAGGTTAAGGGAGGCAGGAGTAACAGGACCTGCCCTTAGTATCCTGAGCTCCTTCTTACTGCAAAGAGAGCAGCGTGTGATGCTGGGTGATCTCCTCTCCCCTGCTAAGCTCTTGCAATGTGGGGTGCCACAGGGGTCGGCATGGAGTCCGACCCTGTTTAATATCTACGTGGCCCCCCTTGCTAGACTTGTAAGATCTCAGGGGATGGAGGTAGTATCGTACGCTGATGACACGCAGATCATGGTCTCCCTGACCCACTCTGTGACTGTGACTGTCACCGCTTCTAACTTTAGGTCTTGTATGCAACTTGTTGCAGAGTGTTGCAGAGTGGATGATTCTCAACTCCCTAAAGTTGAACGGTAACAAAACAGAGGTCCTGGTCTTTGGTAAAGACCAGGACATATGGTCTGGTGCCTGGTGGCCTCCATCCCACTCAATCGGCGAGGAACCTTGGGGTCATCTTTGATACTCGGCTTTCTATGGAAGCCCAGGTTAACAAAACTGTGGCCACCTGTTGGGGTGTTATTAGGACTCTGAAGAGCATCCTTCACTATCTCCCCCTACAGGCACGTAAGCAGATTGTGGTTGCCCTTGTTGGCTCAAGGCTTGACTACTGTAACTCCCTCTATGCCGGAGCTAACAAGGGCCTCCTACAGCGCCTACAGGTCGTACAGAATGCGGCGGCACGGTTTGTTTTGGCCTTGCCCTGGATGTCGTCTGTGACCATGGCAAGGAAGAGTCTTCATTGGCTCCCTATCACCTCGAGAGTATCCTTTAAACTGCTGTGCCTTACATATCGTGCTCTCATGGCTGGTCCTACTGATGCTCTGGGATCTCGGCTCACTCGATATGTTCCGAGTAGGTGCCTACGCTCTTCTGAGCTTAATCACCTGGTAGTTCCTCGTTCTAGGAGGGTTAGATGGGGGAGCAAGGCCTTTTGCATCCTGGCACCCCAAGTATGGAACTCACTTCCCTTTGAGATTAAGTCACAACCCTCATTGGATCTCTTTAGGAAGGCTCTAAAAACTTGGTTTTTTGTTGATGCATATCAGTAAGCTCTTTACATCCGTCGACTCAGCTAGATTATTGGTAGGCGCCTTGACGCCCATGGGGCTAAGTTGCGCATGTGTAAATCCCACTTCATTCATTCATTCATGCTTAAAAGGAATGTAAATTAACATGGATACCTTTTAATGGAGCACTCTTCTGCCTCGGTTTCTACTCATACATATTTTAGAAAATATGTCAGAGAGGCAGCAAAAGTTTAATAAATAGCACTTCCCAATGAAGAGCAAAGTACCATAAGAATATCTGATAAATCAGCAAATGGATCTTAAACTCTGGAGAGTGATGCAGTAGTTAAGTAGTTGGATCCCTTGTAGGTAGTACACAGATTATCATCTTCAGCATTGTCCGCATTTCCTTTATTGCACCTATACCTTATCAGTAGTACGCCACAGGCCCTCTACTTAAGTGCCTGAATTAGTTTGCCTGCGCAGCTTATGGGTGGACAACAAAGACCATCTACTGAGGTTAATGTGATAATCAGGAGGTTGTGTCTGACTTCCTTTGGTTATGCAGTAACCTCTTCTGTGCAGTAAACCATGGTCCCTCTACTAAGGAATCTGAGATTATTTGAGTCGTGTCTTCAATGCTTCTGGGTGAATGTCCCAGACCAAAAGTAATCCTTGGATCGTTTCTCCTCTGCAGAAGAGTAGACTCCATAGACCCATTGTTCTTGTTGAACTATGGCACTTTCTCAGGTCTTGCCTCCACTGCTCCTTGATGGACACAATGGGGAGAATGTTTTTGTACGATCTGGGCATTCGAATTATAGAATTATTGAATCCCTGAATTATTTCCTTGCTGTAAAAAGGGTACGCCACAGGAACATCAAGTAGGAAGACCAATTTGTCTCAAAATCCTTCAGTTCTGCTATGTTATGATAGGACAGTGCAGCACCAAAACCTGGTCAGGCAGAGAAAATAATGAAAGTCAGATGTGGGAACAGCATTATGGCCTTCTAAACAACAAAGGGATCATCAATGATGAGATGACTCTTCAAGTCAAACCAGTCATCCCTAGTGAGCAAAAATGATGATTTTTCAGGCCTACAGTATCTATATCACGTGCAGAGAGGATGTCAGAGCAATAAGGTGTGTTCTCATGTGTACACATTTATAATGCCTGCTATTAAGTAAATGACCGAGGTCTTATTTCTTAAAATATGTGCCTATAGCTAGTGTCTACCAGGGGCTACTCCTCTGTCGCTCCTGAACGGACCCCATAGAAAGTTTAAACTAGCCTTTCCGGAGTCAGGGCACTCTAGTTGGCCTCTCGGTCACTCGTGGGAAGCTCCTAAAGAGCATTACTATGTCTGTGGATTACTCTTTGCTGCTCAGCCATGAACTGAGATCACTTAGCATGGCAAGCCTTATTGAGTGCATAGTTTGAATTGTTCATCTGTCTCTCTAGGGGAATATATAAAGCATCTACCATTATTGCCGTTATGCAGGACATGCCATAGATCACTTCCTTCTCTTAAACTTGTGAGTGGATTCCATAGAGACCCTTTCAAATCAGGCACATACATACTCAGGAGAAACTAATGTAATTTGCAAGTCTTGTGTACCTTGTGCTTTTCCTACCATCACATGCCAAGGAGCTGTGGCATAAGGCAATTAGAGCTCAACATGAGCCACCCAGACAAAACAATTTATCACACATGCTATAATGCAATTCAGCACTCTTTCAAATCAAGCAATCAGTCTTATCATCAGTCCACTTTTGCGTTTCATCGGGGTATGAAGCGCTATATAAATGCAATAGCAATACAATGGCATCCGCCACCTTGAAGCTTTGTGCCTATAAAGATAACATCGGTTCTTACTTTCACCCTATGAACATTCTTACTAATATTCTGCAAACACATTTCACAAGGAAATCATTAAAGCAGGGGATTTAATTTACTCAAATCCTTCTTTTTAAAATGATAGACAATATTCACAAATGAGTAGCTACAGTGCAGGAGAGCTACAAAACGCAAGAGGGTTATGTCACTATTCTACTAGGAAAGGTATAATTTCCAACTTAAAGTCAGCTTGATACCACGGAGTCAAAGAGGTACGAATCAAAGAAATACATACCTGTGAAGTTTAAAGGCATTGGCACAGTATCGGTGCGTGGTTTCTTTTGCCAAGTTGCTTGGCAAGTTTACGATAGACAAGGCTCCAAATGGACATTTCTGAAACAAAATGTTACAATGATCAAGAACTACAAAAATGAATTATATTGTCATCTACAGATGCTAATATAATTCTCACTTGTCAAAAACATACTTATGTGTTTAAGGATAAACCAAGCATGCTAAAAAGAAACCCATAAACACTTGCTTTATATTAAAGAGGGGCGCCTTCAGGTGAACAGGATCCTTATAGGTAAAAGTCTACACAGAACAAACATCCTTCAAAACAAATCGGTCTGATCACGGAAATAACAGGCAAATGTTTCATCACACAATGTACACAATATCTTTGTGAAATCTGATGCAATGAGACTTTTCCAGCAAGTCAAATTAATAACCAAGTGTTCAGATCAGAGAACCTACATTTTAGGCACAGATGCAGGTCAACAAATGCTGTGGGTCTTTTAAAAATGTTGCTCCCTAGTCGGACATCACACAATCTACTATAACAGCAGGATGAATATGCAGCATTCAGATACACACACTATGATGGTTAAAGTAATAAGATTTCGAGGAGCCAGCTACTAATTCAGATTACATATGTACAGTACAGCACCAAACCAACAATCTCAAAGAAAAGGCTGATTTGTAGTACAATAAAGAACTCTAAAGAATTATCTGGAATAAACCACTTTCTCAACATTTTAATTCTAAACCAACAGGGTACCAAAATACCAAATGAAGAGTCCAACTCAATCATGTCCAGTGGGGACAGAAGAAAGTGCATGTCATACACCCTTAGGCAACTGCAGCTAGTCTACCGCAGCACCTTTCATATATATCTAGGAAATGCAGACCTGTCATAAGTGGTTCTGCTATACGTCCTCCTTGAAGAGGTGCCTGATGAATATGCTACTTAAAGTTTGGTAAGGCGCCATGTTCCTACAGATTGCTCATCTCACGGTGTCAGACTACTACTAGAACGTTTTCAGCTATTCACCCACCGAGAACTAGGATCCATAATGGGGGATGCATCTGCCATACAGTAAAGGTTACCAGTAAAATGCAGGAGTCCATCAAGATAACAGCCTAAAATCCACCAAGGTTGTAGAACTGCTCATGCCGTACACATCGGAATCAAAGCCTGCATATTCAGGAGTTGTTGAAGGGTTTGAAAGCCCTACACCTTGGTTGGGTCTAGGGCTACCCTAATGACAGTGTGGAGATGAACATTCAGAAAGGGTAGGGCATAGATAGCTATGTTTGACGGTCAGCAGACCCCACTGGTCCAACGTCCAAAAACAGAGGGACAGAATTGGTAAAGCTGCCAAGTTTCAAAACAGATACCTGTACTATAGCTGGAATTTTACTGTTTGTTTGGAGTATATTTAAAAGCTGCTCAACATTTCATTTTAACAGAAGCTAAAATTTGTACTCAAAAACACACTGCTTTTCTCATTTAGTTTGCTTTAAAAGCTCTCGATTTTTAACCATGCAATCTTTTTTTTTAAACTTATACAAAAGGACTGTTATAAAAAAAACTGCTAGAAACTCCTTGTGGGGCCCTTGTAAGCCATAGGCTACTTTTGAAGGAAATATAGGTCAGCTAGAGGACTCTGTATAGTCTTTGCCTGTTTCCTCCCCCTCCCTCTTGGACCTGAAATCAATACTAGGGGGTACCTTCTTTATCTTTATTGCCTGTAAGAAACTATTACTTCAAGTTTCTGATACACTTAAGAAAGGGGAAAATGTACTTATTAAATCTGTCATACGCAATCACTGGAAATTGAAATAAAATGTTTAAACGTAAAGCATTATATAGATGCAACAGCTAATCCAATAAATAGGAATACATTTATTACCTTAATGCAAATACCACAACCAATGCAAAGCGTTTCTGAAATCCATACAATCTTGCTCTGTGGTGTGACCTCTATGCACAACTTTCCTGTAAATAAGAGCAGAAATGTGTTAACTACAAGTGCCTGTATCTTTAACACCTGTATCGTTAACACTCATTCAGCACTAACAAATCTTTTATAGATGAAGAATTTATAAAAAGAGAGCAATAGCTGGTTTGTATACATACTTGCATACCCTCAAGACCTCACACACAGGTGGGTGTCTTGGGTGAGAGGACTCCTGCCTTGGTCCTACAGACTACACATGGATGGAAATGCAATGGCTCTCATCAGCTTTTCACTGCTCGCTCATTTATTTATTTATTTATTTTATTTTTAAAGTTTTATATAGCGCGAACAAGATCTTTGCAGATATCAGAGCGCTTTACAGAAACAGTAGGTAGGATAGACAAACTGTTGAAAACAGTATAGAATTCGGTAGGGAGTGATTTGCTAATTAGGGTAGCAATCGCACAAGAGTATGCACAATAATAACAATCAATAAGCAATAATATAGAAGCCGTGCAATGTCGACTCGAATAAGATTATAGCACCCCAAAGGGTGAGTAAACACACTGTTGAAAACAGAATAGTAGGCAGTAGTGAGTGGATTGCAAGTTAGTAAAGCACTCAAGTCATAGTGTACAGCCTTAATAAACAATCAGGAAACCAATAATATAGCATCCGTGCAGTGATTTTGGTCCAGTAGCAGCCATAAAAGAATCTAACATAGATAAGCATTCAGGTAGCCGATAATATAGGAGGCATGTACTGTCATTGTTCCAGTAGCAATAGGGTTCAGGTGAACTTAGCCATAAGGATGGCTTTTACCTCTTTCTTGAAGAGTACAGAGGAGGGGATAAGCCTGTAAAGCGCTGCGTCCCAGATCCGAGCGCAGCCTGCAGGGACCAGGCAGCCGCCTCTCCAGCAGTATGCGGCCTCCGGCTCACCAGCAGCCACAGGCTCCGTTTTCGCAGCTCCCCATTGGCTGCGCCACCGGGACCGCACAGCTCTCAAGCGCCCGTGTCTCCACCTGCTTATCACGGCACCAGCGCTCAAGCGGGCTTTCGAATCGTCCTCAGCATGGTCCCCACTTAATCAGCCATGCGTGAAGTGCTACAGGGCAGTACAGCATGGATCAGATTTGCAGGATTTATTCAGGATTTGGTCCCGGCCGGCGGAGCGCACTTAAAAGAGCGACCATTCTGCTGAGCAGCAGGCCACGCCCCCGAGCCTGTTCTTAGTTAATTAACTATATTTGTGATATGCTGTAAGATGCCTTATCTAGAGGACATACTGCCACATGAAATTTAGGTTTATCCCAACCTCTGGTTCATCGAACTAGGGGGGTGCAGTTATGGTAATATTTTAGGGGGCTGGCAAAGGAACAGTTTTAGGCAGTTTAATTATTGGCTTAAAATTTCCTGTGCCCACAAAAGTAACATGGGTTTGTAGTAGAACGCTGGGAAAAGTAGTTTTTATTTTTGTGAATGTAATACGATTGGCCACTCTTAAAATAAAGCAAGAAAGTGACTATAATCCTCTACTTCGGTCCAGCCACAGATTTTTCAAATTTACTGCATAGTATAACTATAAATTGCTACATACTTCTGGTATTTGTGACTGCAGCTTAAACCACAAGTTTAAGGACTGTTCCATTATTTTTAAGCACTGCTCAAAAGACCCTCTCCCAGTGTGAAATTAAAGTGTAGTCAAAGGGTCACAATAAATATGAACAAGAAAGATCTTAAGCATTGATAAATTAATGGAAAGGACAAAGCATTTCTAATTCAACACATCCGCTCACCCATTCGAACAACAGGACAGCTCTTTTTGCATTCTTGACGGCATTTCTTTGGCTTGCACTTGTCATGGCTGACGATAGCAATTCTTGTGAGCTTGTCTGCCATCCTGCTACAGTGGAACTTGCACGCTGCACAGGAAGGTTTCAACAAAGCTGTGGGTGTGAAAGAGAAAAACAGGCATATGTTCAGGGTGTGGAAAAAAGAACAATTCACAAAAGGACCATGCCCAGCAGCATACAAGCAGGTCCCTCTTCTGCCACGTAAGAGCCCACACTTTAGCCCAAGTGGTTACTTCCATGATGGCAGTTGTAGTGAGCTGTCTTTGGAGCAGTATTTTAAGCGCTTTGAGAGGAAATTGGATTTTGTAACAGTTTGCACTTTCATCTAAAAAAATGTATAACCTCACCACAAATAACAGACAAGAGATAATATCACAAAATGCCTACAACAGGAATGTGAGGCACACTGTGCAACATTTCAATGCTGATGTGTATATATAAATGATCAAACATTTTCAAACCCAATAGGCCTGGCTTTAAAGTGTCAACACGTGCATTTACACATACTATCTATCACTTAGAAGTATGCCCTACTGACTTTACCAATACTGGTAAACAAGTAGCAAAAAATACACTATTTTCTGTATAGAATGCATATAGGAAAGCCAAGTGGTAGGGCATATTTTCCAGAAGTAAAACAGTCTCTTGCATACAAATAGAAGCCCTTTGTAGATGGAATGCTACACCAAGTTGCCAAAAGTATGATGCAAGAGTATTACCCCTCTGGGCAAAGCCAACCCCATTTTGTATATTTTAAACAAATGTTAACAATATGCCCTGCAGGGGCGTGGCCAACAGCATGGCTTGCTAGGACGTGCTTCTCCAGAGCTCCCGGCGAGCTGCCTCCAAATCCGTCTTTACACTCAGCCCTACTCCACCAAAAACTACGGGAGGGTCGTTGCAGAGACCCTAGATTCTGTAGGGACCACTTCCTCGAAGTTTGCGCGACTGAAACCAGCCAAACGCCTACTTTATTCCATCGTCTCGGGAGGCCTGGCGGCGACAAGATTGCGGCTGCCGTGACAGAGCATCGGGGACCGCACTGAGGTCTGGCCCCTAGGTCCTGTAGCTGTCTGCCACGGTGAGGGTCCAAGTGAGGAGGTCATTGTGTGGTGCCCCGTTGACTGCGAGAGCCCCCATGCGGCGTCCGGACTCCCCGGCGAAAACCACGGACTACACCAAGATGGCGGCCGGAGCCGCGCTGCGGGGATAGAACGAGCCCGGGGACCGTCCTGCCGCTGGCCTGCTGCCCGGGAGGTGAGAGCGAGAGGGGCACTCTGCGGGTCCTGTGAGTTTGTGTGGATCCGGGGCACTGCCCCTGTTGAGGCGTCGGGGATCCCAGACAGGCGGACACTTTACCAATATGGCGGCCAGAGCCGCAATGCAGAGCTCGAGTGTGCTCCGGACCTGATCCTGGCCCCACAGCTGTCTCCACGCTCTTTGGCCCTACAACTTCCCACAATCACCTGCCTGGTGCTGCTGTCGGGCTTCCCCGGCCCTGCATCGGTCCTGATTGAGCTGGGGTCTCCCTGTGGTGTCCCCGCCACACTGCACCCTGCTGGGAAGGCCCTGCCCCCCTGAGAGAGACACCTGGTAATCTCGGAGGTCGGGCATCCGGCCATGTGAACGAGGGGGGAAGATACAGTCTGCGCTAGCCGGACCCTACGACGGAGCAGCAGTCCCGGACACCAAGTGGGGCATTCGGCGTGGCCTGTGACTCTGGGCTGATGCAGGCATAAGATTACTGGCCGGGACTGGCACTCAGCCGACTACACGAACCAGGGCCCCTGGGGGGCTGACAAAAGACGCACGTGGCCCCCGGCGACTGCAGTGCGGGTAGGCCGGACTGCCCTCCCCTGTAGCGGACTGAGGAGCTCGCTGACCCCCGATTGCGGCCAGAGCGTCAGAGGCAGCGTGAAAAGCGAGAACGACGTCACGGTAACACGAGCCATGGGAAGAAGGATAGACTCCCCAAACCCTCCAAACAGGGGCCAATGGACAATTTCGCTGCGCCTAGACAGTCGGCGGATGCCCTCTCCGCTGCCTCCGGCGTGCGCTCAGATACTGACCTGCTAATGGGAGCCATACAGGCGTCACGGGCCGATATCTAGGAGTCTCAGGCTGCCCTAGAACTCAAAATCGGCGAGGTGGGGTCCGAGGTGACACTGCTGAGGCAAGACTTCCGAAAGTTAACAGAAAGGGTGACTACAGATGAGACACGGATAGGCGAGGCCGAAGATTCGATCTCCACCCTGAGAAAAGACATGGCCGAACTCAAGGCATCCCATCGCCAACTGTTGTGGAAGGTGGACGATGCCGAAAATAGGGCGAGACGCAACAACCTGCGCTTCGTAGGTTTTAGAGAGGGAATTGAAGGGACGAATATGGCAGCCTTCCTCCACTCCTACCTGACTAAAACCTTCCCGACGGTGCAGTTCTCGACTTGCTTTATTATCGAAAGGGCGCACAGGGCCCTCCTGGCAAAGCCGCTGGAGGGTGCGAGACCTAGACCTGATTCTGCTTGAGGCTAGAAAGTTGGGGGAGATCCGACTGGAAAACACGAACATTATGATATTCCCGGATTACAGCCAAGAGGTGCAGAAACAACGCCGCTCCTTTGACGCGGTGAAGGCGAAATTAAGAGACATAAATATCTCCTATATGCTCCTCTTCCCGGCGAAGCTAAAGGTGATTTACAAGGAAAAGACACTTTTCTTTAACCATCCGGAAGATGCCTGGCAATGGCTGGAGGAACGTCCTATATTCCATAGCAGGGAGACAGTTGGACGCGGAATGGTAGACAGGTCACCGCCCCACAGGTCCCAGTGGGAACTACCGAAGGCACAGAGACTGAAGTCCCGAAGAGCAAAGAGACAAACCCCGGCGACACCTTATCAGGGACATGGCTCAGGAAGTACACGGCATGGGCGATCGGCCTCGCCGAGAGGGAGCGCCACGGCGGGATCCAGATTAAACTGTCTACGAAGCCAGGCCCGCTCAGAGGGGGATGATGAAGACGAGGTTGGGAGCCGTACTTCCGGGGGAGAAGAAGAGGTGGGGGGGTCGCGCTCCATTCACCCGTTGGTAGAGGCGTTCTGAGACCTGGAACAAGACATGTCGGGGCGGAACAGTGTCCCCGGAACAGACACTCAAGACTCTCATTCATGAACAATGGTGGGACAGGCTATAGAGAATGCAGCTCGTCGCTGGGGAGCACGCAAGTTGACACGCCCTCTTATATTTACACTTATTGTTTCTCACTCGTTTTTGTTCTCAACCGCACAACTTTCCCAATTTTTGATATAAGTGCCTGTTTGGGGGAAGTAGTGCTGCATGCTCTGGGAGGAGTTGGTTAGAGCAGGCTAAAGGGGGGGATGCACGGGAGGGCGACAGGCCTTTTCCTACTGACAGTTCTATCTTGTGAGGGGATTGGACTGGAAGGGGAGGGAAGTGGGGTGGGGGGAGGGGTAGGGGAGTTCCACGTTAACTCAGGTTAGGGGGGGGATGAGTTGGGGTGAGGGGGCAGCAGTCGAAATAATGCAGTCATGTGCCTCAGTGCTTCACACTATGCATCCACACCAGAGACCGACCACATTAAGGTATCCACATCTTGAATGGCAAGTGATGTAGCCGCGTTGCAGGTGTGTGACAGGGGGGTTAGTGTCCTGACGTGGAATGTGAACGGACTGGGTTCTAAAGTTAAAAGAAGTCTAGTGAACTCCTACCTTAAAAGGCTAGATCCAGATATAACCCTACTGCAGAAAACCCTTCTTAAAGGAACAAACTGTGCCTTCATAGCTAGGAGCCGCCACAAAGTTCTGGCTCATGCGGGCTACACATCTGATTCCAGAGGGGTAGCTGTCATTATTAAACAAACCACCCCATTCTGTACCACATGCACCTGGATAGATCCACTGGGGACCTGTGTTGGGGTCCAGGGGACATGGAATAGGTGTACATACACGATCATCTCAGTCTATGCACCGCCCAAGCTGCAGGCAAATCTGCTTAAGGCTCTCGCTCACATACTCCTAGAAACAGCGGACACTATCCAAATCGTGGGAGGTGATTTTAACGACGTGATGGATATAGGCCAGGATCGGCCAGGATCGGTCAGGGACAGCAGGTAGGGGAGGGAACCGGACTACCCTGTCCCAACAGATTGCTAATATAGGGCTCACAGATGTCTGGAGATGGCTGCATCCTACTCAAATAGCCTACTCATTCTGCTCAGGGGCACATAAGGTGTTCTCGAGGTTAGACTATATATTTATGTCTAGACAGCACTTGAAGGTGGATGACACTACAGACTAGAAGGCTAGGGGCATCTCTGACCATTCCCCATTGTTAGTAAGGGTGGGATATACCCGAGGTACTGTGGGGACCACTTGGCGCCTCGCAGCCTGGGATCTTCAAAATGCATCTATTCTGCGAGGCTTGAGAGCAGACATTAAGGTTTATGTTGCTGAAAACGAGGGAACAGTGGAGTCGGAGATCACCTTCTGGGAAGCCCTGAAACCGGTAATGCGGGATAGAATACAAAGTAGACTGGGAGAGGAAAGAAGAAAACTCCAAGCGGAGGTCACTGCACTGGAACAGACTATCCTGGGTTTAGAGAGGGAATACCAGAGTTTGAAACATGCTGAGACTCTTAGAAGACTGCTAGATGCCCAGAGACAATATAGAGACCTGGTTACTAATGAGGCTAAAACTCAATCCCTAGCCACCCTTCACCGCCTCTATGACGTGGGGGATAAGTCAGGCAAACTACTAGCTTGGCTAAGTAAAAAGGAGCAAGCGACTAGATGGGTGGATCACATTAGGAATGCAGACGGAGTGCTTGTCAGTTCTGATGCACAAATTGCTGAAACATTTGTTACACACTACGAACTCTTCTACGCAGCCAGGGATCTGGGGGACGCGTGAGGAAGCTCTACACTATATGGCGCAGACGACCTGCCCATGCTGTCTCCTGAGGCCCTTCTGGTGTTGGAGGCTGACATCACAGTAGATGACATATCGGAAGCTGTAGCCAGACTGAGACCGGGTAAAACGCCAGGACCGAACGGTTACCCGGCAGAGTTTTTTAAGCGTACGGCAGACCTCTTGGCTCGCCACTTGAAGGGTCTCTTTGCCGGGGCCTACCCGGAGGGGGGCTCCTCCCAGACCTCTCCCTGGCTACGATCGTGCCGATACATAAAGAGGGCAAACCACGAGAGGACTGTGCGTCCTACCGCCCCATCTCCCTCCTGAACACGGAAGTGAAACTTCTAGCGACTATCTTGGCGCTCCGCCTGAGGTCGGTGATCACAGACCTTATACATCTAGACCAAACGGGCTTCCTGCCGGACAGAGCAACCAGACTGAACCTTAGACGTACCCACAATTGGCTGCAGGAAGTGCAGGGAAAAAATGACCCGCACTTGTTTCTCTCCCTCGACGCTGAGAAAGCCTTTGTCGCGGTTCACTGGCCGTTCCTCTATGCTGTGTTGCAAAATTTTGGTTTTGGCCCTAGGTTCCAGAGGTGGGTCCAACTCCTCTACCCTGCACCAAGAGCCAGGGTGAGGGTGAATGGGAGGCTATCGCGTGAATTCCAGATACAGAGTGACCCGTCGGGGCTGCCCCCTGTCTCCCCTCCTCTTTGCACTCACTATTGAGATACTTGCAGCCAGGATCCGACAAAATGCGGGCATCTCCAGGTTTGAGAGAATTGACACAGACTCCACACAAGAAAAGATATCCCTCTATGCGGATGATGTACTTTTGTATATTACGAAACTAGAGACCACTGTCCCGGAGCTATTCAGGGAATTAGAGCAATATGGTGGATGAGCGGGATACACAATAAATTGGCACAAATCGATCTTGTACGACCCAGGGGGACGAGACCGATGGGGGTGGCTGCCGGGGCAACTACTGACGACGGTGGAGGGCTTCCAGTATCTTAGGATATACATCACCCTTGATAAGACTATCATTCCAAAAGAACTTGGGGCGGATCATAATTAACTCCGCGGCGGATATGGACCGCTGGAGACAGCTCCCACTTACACTTCTAGGTCGAGCGGCCATGTATAAGATGATCATCCTACCTAAGTATCTATATGCCCTACAGAACGAATACTATCCGCTTCCGACAAAGTTGATGGCTAAAATCCACTCTGATCTAAGAACTTTTCTCTGGCTAGGTAAGCAACCTAGAGTGACCCTGACTACGCTCCAAAGACACCAATATAGTGGGGGGACCTCACTCCCTAACCTGGAGGCCTACTACTGGGCGGAACACATGGTACTGATTAATGATTGGCTACATGCCCCGGCGGATCACCCCACTTATGCCCTAGAGAGGCTTAAACTGTCGCCACAGAACTTACTACATTATCTCTATGGGGCACTAGACGGGAACCGCTCCTCCCAGCGACGATTCTTACGCTAAACGCGTGGACCAAGGCCACAAAACGAATGGGATGGGAGAAGAAGCCCACCCGGCAAACACCGTTATGGCACTGTCAGTGGTTAACAGAGCTCAATAAACTACGCGGTTTCCAAAGATGGGACAACATAGGTATCTCCACTATAGGGGATGTGGTCGCCAAAGGGGAGCTGAAATCCTTTATGGTCCTAAAGTCAGAATTTAGGCTTCATCACTCACAGCTCTTCAAATATACGCAGCTGCGACATGCACGGAAGGCCCAGAATGTCCAACTAAGCGATATCCCAGAATATGCACCTCTGGAGGGACGGTTCCTCCAAGAACGAATCCAAGGGAAGGCGGTCTCCCTCACATACAAAACCTTAACTAAAAATATGCTAGGTGATCTGGCGAAGCTGAGACACACATGGGAGGCGGAGGTGGGAGGCATGGAAGACCTAGACTGGGACATAGTATTAATGCATCCCCGGGAGGTGGCAATTAAATCAAGACTACGCCTTATTCAATTCAATGTGCTTCACAGAACCTACTACGATAGAATGCGACTCCATAGAATGGGGAAAATAGAAGACACACACTGTCTTAGATGCCGCCAACATGGAGACTTTTATCACACCATTTGGGCATGCGACAGGATACAAAATTACTGGACGCACGTCTTCACAGAACTGGGAGAGGTTTTGGAGGTCCCGCTCCAACAGGAACCCAAGCTGGCACTACTGGGTATGACTAATGAGGTGGACCTACCGCGTCCACTCCTCACCTTCCTAGTTCCCGCACTAGTAGTAGCGAAAAGAGATATAGCGAAGTACTGGGGGTCACCGGAGTCGCCAGGTTTAGAGGAATGGAGAAGAGGGTTGGACCTTTACATGGCAGCCGAGGGAGTGACTTATAAAGCAAGGGGGTGCCCGAAGAAATTTCAAAGGGTCTGGACCAAATGGCGGCACTACCATGGGTTGGATGGGGGGTTATGAGGGGGGGGGGGGGGGGACTTGAAAATCTGGCTATTCGGTCACTAGAGCACCGACAAGAGGGCTCCGGGTGGGACACAATATGATGATTGTACCATGTATCTGTGGACGTTGAACTGGGGTGTTACGCATTGTGACAGAAATTTGTGGCTTTGAGGTGGGTGGGAGTAGAGGTCCATGTACTGCTGATTTCACAACTGTAATGTTGAGTTTTGATAAAATGCAAATAAAAATATTTAAAACAAAAAACAATTTGCCCTGCAGACAGCTGCACATTCTAGTCAGAACTAAATCAAGCAGTAGCAATCTAATGATATGTTTTAAAACCGCTTATACAACTGAAGTGTAATCACTGGTACACAGCTTTACGTCAATGGAACAAATGTTTTAAACTGCAATCACAGAGGGATTTAATGGACCAAATTGCACAGGTTTAAAATGCACTAACCAAAGAATTAATATCAAAACTCCAGTCTTTCTGCATGTCTTTCTCATCCTTCTTGAAACGGAATGATACAAAATAAAGAGAAGTAAAAAAAAAATTTTTAAAAAAAGGATGAACCACCACCTTTCGTTGTCTAATTGAGTCTGTGACCATTTGTAAGAAGTTCACATAATCTCCTCACCATTCAGCAAATGGATTTCTTTCAGGTCAGACCTATAATCTCACTTCCCAACTCCTACCTAGGGTGCTAACAGTAAGACAATGGGCGGTCATCTCAAAAGTTGAACATGATCGAAGAGGAGGGGATATTGAAGAAAAACTCAAGAAGAGAGGCAATGCTCATTGTGAAGTTCAACACTGCAGTTGATGGTCTAAATGAAATTTCAGAAATCTATAGACTACAGTAACTCCAGCATCAACATAAACTATCCTCCAAATACTAGCAGAATTGAACCTCCTTACAGCAATGTCGATAATAGATCCTACTACCACAGATCTCAACTTATATTTGTGACCCCAGAGTCCCTTTAGTCAACGCAATCAAAATCAGCAAGCTTATGACTATTCATTATAACCAGCGGTCGTGCGACTTCCAAGAACATTGTACATTCAGTAATAAAGCATGTAACATCAGACCTATGGAGAGACAGATCGCCAACATTAGTGTACCTCATTTCCAATCATTACGGTAGGTAGCGTGATTTCATATAAGACAACCGATGTGGTGCTATTGAGGCTCAATGGTGGGCTTTCATCGCCGTCAATTCAGCAAAAATACCACGCCAACATTAAGAATTACAATTATAAGGGGTTCCCAATGCTTTGTTCCCTTCTCATGTTTACCCCAAGAAGATGCGATCTGTACTAACATCGGCGATCACATCCAGAGATAACGGGCGGAACTATATGTCCCAGGAAGCCTAGCTCCGGCAATACCGCGAGACGCGGGCAACAAAAGCAAGAGGATGCTAATTCCACACAAACGCGGAAGTGAGAATCATCGCGCACTGAGCGGAATATTAAGGTAACGATCGGACTGACAATCTTCGTTTTATTCAAAATTACAGATCTCTGAAATGCACAGAGTTTGGTCCAATATGGCCAAATTTGATTCTTAGGCACAGCGAGACCGCTCACTCGAAATGGACTAAGCCCCTTACAACTACTGAGAGGCCGAGTCGTCATCGCTTTGAAGTAAGTTTCATACAGCGCGAACCAACAAGAGTGCTTATAATATCTGTGCCGTATTAAGCTTACACATACCCCGTCTCTGTTGTAGGACCAACAGTTACCACTCTTCAAAAAAACATAAAGGCACCTTACCCTATAAGTAATATAAGGCTTGTTGGAATATGTTAAGTGACGGGTGATCAGTGTCTCAAAAATGGATTTAGAAGTAAAGATGGTCTCTGGAGGCTCAAGTTGAGTTTGTATTGTGTTTCTATTATAGTCGTTCAAGTGAAAGCCGTTGAATACAACAGTAATAAGGTAAGAGACTTGCACAGTCTGCCTATAACTATAGAGAAGAGGTCGAGGGCATCCCCCAGTTTACACAATATCATCATAATTTTGTTTTCCAGCTACGTGGTCCTGAAGAGAACTCTCCATAACTTAGGGAGTTCGAAACGCGTAGACCAGTTCTTCATTCAGCCTTAGGAGTTTTTTTCAAGAGACACAAACTTCTAAAAATGTGTTTAAGATATCCCATGGCTGTTTGTAAATAATAGAAGCAAAATGTATATTTTTTGGGATTTTGAAAACGAGAGTGTGTTGATAGGTTGCAAGGTGGATAAATTAATGTATGAAGAGAGTATGAGAAGCTGAAATAGTGAAAGTATAAAATGTGTTTTTAGGATGTTATAAGGTGCAAATGTCAATCAGGTGTTTATAAATGTATAAAAAAAGAAAACTGCCATTTGGAGAGGGTCTGCAATATGGTGAGTCTTAACAGATTCAATACTGTGTTTGAGATATAAGCACATCTGAATTCAAACACCATTCTAGAGTTTCTTTGTGTGCCCGTGTTATTTCCCTGAAATCACGTGATCACCCGCGCTGCTCGAAACCATGATGGCGGCTCGGCCGATTATGATTGTTAACTGGTAGCTCAGGGAAACTCAAGGTCACATCTGCCTTTCTTGTGGGATGCGCACATTCTAGCAGAGCCCGTTCCTGTACTCCCCAGGCTACAGATAGACACGGAGGCACCTCATTGACCTGCCCCCGGAATAGCTTAGGCCTAGGCTAATAGCAATCAATTGTGCCTTATATGGGCATTCCTCTTGGCTTACTGACAAACTGTATCTTTCCTTGTAGGGTGTCATCTTGAATACATGAAACGTATATATGCTTTGTGTTTTGTACATGTAATCAGTCTCCACTGCGCACCTCTGAGGGTCGTGTAGACTGAGGCTCCCCTGCCAGGGCGTGTATTTTCTGAATAAACGATTGAACCTTCTCCATTGCATTGAATTATTAATACTAACATATGTATGCGGGCTATTGGTAAGTATAGTCCATTGGCATTTAGTTTTGGATCCTTCAGTTGGCGACTCCGCCGGGACTCCGCGATAGGGTAGTCCCCTCCTGTAAACAGGGGTGACGGGACAGGGAGGAGTTCTGGCCGAGTGGGTGGACAGAAAACGAATTCTGATTTGAGCCACCCGTTTGCGGTACAAAAACAAGCTTGTTCCACCCTCGAGTCCAGTTTCCCTCCCAGCTGCTGAAGACCCTACGCCGGAGTCCTACGGGCTTAACCCGAGAGAAGAACAGACTGTCGATCTGTCTAGGTGTCGGCAGTGGAGAACTCGCAATCGACCTGAGTGCACCAGGTGAGTGATTTTTGAAATTGAATTGGATAAGACTCATTTCAGGGAAGTGGATCTTTTGGATATACAGTTAACTGTCTTTGTTTGAAGGTGGTCGGGGAAGCCGGACCACGAGGGAATGGAGGGACCTGTCGTTGCGGCGAAGGGGCTGCACGAGCAGAGATCCATTGGACTTGTTTTGTGATTAATTGAGACCGCCTCTGATGCCTTAGCAGAGTACGGTGTTGCTCGCTCGGCCGAATTCTCTCTAGGAAATCTCTGGGAGCACCTGGGTAAGCTAGGGGTCTGGAGACATGTCCAGATACACGGCCCAACCAGAACAGGACCATGGGGTGGCCTATGAGAGAGTTCGTGGTTCGCCGACCTGAGGGTCTCGGAGCATTCTAAATGATGGTCTCTTTTTGTGAATCTGTTGGTCCAGAATTCTTTTGAATCGATTCCCCGAACAGAAGTCGACGGGCTCTGTTCGTATTTGAAGACGTCATTTGCATTTGAATAGGTTACGATAACTAATTGCCTTGCACTGCTTTGCAGCACTTTATTGAGACGATTGCATGAGTGAATGCTATGAAAGGACGCGTCCAACTGTGTGCGTGATTATATGTGAGAGAGTGAATAGAAGAAAGCACAATGTTGTGTTTTAGTAAATTGTGTTTCGGGTGCTGCTGTCGGAAAGGAACACGGCTCGAAGAAAGACAGCCTGCCCCTCCCGAAGGCAGCCCCAGTTTTGACATGTACACCAAGCATGGCTTACAGCCAATTTTGTGTAATACTATGTGGAACAAGTACTCTAAGGACAATTCGGATTTACAATGGCCTCTCACGGGGTCTTTTGATGAGAAAAAGATTAATTATATACAGAATAAATTATTCATGAAGAAGAGTCGTCAGTCTATGTTTGATTCCTTGAATTTATGGTTAAAGGAAGCAAAGAGACGACGAATAAGGGAAGAGAAGCTGGGAAAGATGAAGTCGGGTCAAACGGTCACACAGAAAGCAATAGCGTATGATAAGGAAAAGGTGGAAAAGAATATTGAGCGAATGGATAGGCAGTTCCGGTTGGAAACTGATAAAAGTTATGTGGCTAGACCAGAGACTGGGGATGAATTAGAGGAATTACTGGAAGCTCGACCACCTCCCCCTTATGCTCCGCAAGGCTTGTATCCGGCTGTGCCCGTGGTACGAGTTGATCAAGCGGGTGCCGCCTCGACCGTCCGACCCTTATCGGGACTGCCCGCCACAGCCCCCGTCGGTAGATCAGGACCCGATATTCCGATTTCCCCTCCTTCTCTTCGACCAACTACCTCGCCCTTAATATCCCTTCAGCCGGACGCGGCTGTTCCTTCTCCCCTGCACCCCGTATTTCTTTCTCCTCCAACCCAGACCACTTCAGAGCTCCGGGATCTAGTTGGCCCAGGTGCCACGCCCAAGCGACCGATGTCTGACTTGAGTGATCAGCGAGCTTTCACTCGGTCGTTGTTGGTACAGGAGGAGAGGAGAGCTATAATAATTCAGGCATCCCAGTGGATGCGGAATCCTATTTATACTTTGGAAGATATTTGGAGTACTATGAAGGATTTTGAACCCATTGCGCAACAATTGGCTCTAGAGAGCATGGCCATTCGATTGATCTCCCTATGGGAACAGTGTTTTGAGGAAGGATTACCTCCTCAGATACTGCGTGATATCAGGGATTGGGCTCATAAATTTCATCTCCAAATCGAGGAAGTATATCAGAATGTAAACACCCTCCTGCACTATAGGGAACGGATGCACCGGAAGAGCGCTGAATGGGGGGCACAGCATCCCATGAGAGAGGTGCATCCTCTGTTCTTTCCGGAGTTACCTGAAATAAGGGATAATGGGGGCACTATCACAAGAGCACGAGTGGACGCTAGACTTCAGGAACAATGGGTCTACACCCCTTGGAAACGAAGTGATGTCCTTATGTTAAAAGCCCAGCTCCCTGACCCTCGTAAAAATCCTACAGCCTATTATAAAGAACTGACAGAAGCTGCCAATTCAGCCATTATGACTATAGCTGACATCGAGCTATTTTTCGGTCTCCTAATTCCGGTGGATATTTGGAGACAAATACATGATACAGACCACGTTCCTGAGTTGGGAGGAACTTGGACTCAATTAAAGGATTGGGATAAGGAACGAAAGCCGGGTGAGAAACCCCGGGATGAAATATTAGCAGTCCCAGAAAAAATTGTTACATATATGCAGACTCTCCTCCCTCCAAGGAAGGTAGACTGGAATAAACTGACAGCTTGTAAGCAGAAAAAGGATGAGAGCGTGTCCGATTTTTTCACCAGGTTTGAGAAAGTGTTCATAGATTTTAGTGGCCAGGACCTCTCTACGGAGGGTGGGATTCGATTATTTGTAAACAGATTGGTCACTAATTTGCTTCCCGAGGTTATGACTCGTCTCCAATCGGCAGAAAGCACATGGACTACGGCTGCACCCTCTGTTATTCTTAGCATGGCCCAGTATTATGAATATCGGGAAAATGAAAGTAAGCAGAAATCAGAGAAAAAGGCTAAGGATCTAAAAACTCGGGTGCTACTGCAGCAAGTTAGTAGAGGGAATGGTTCTGGAAGGGGAGTAAGAGGTTCCTTTCAGAGAGGTCTGGCAACAGGAAGAGGAAGGGGAGGCCCGCCGAATATTGGAATAAATCAGTGTTCTTATTGTAAGGAGGAAGGCCATTGGAGAGTAGACTGTCCTCTGTTATTGACAAGGAATGGACCTGGTAGAGGACGAGGAAGAGGCCGAGGGAATACAGATCGGAATAGCATAAGAAGAGAAGAGTCACAACGTGAGGGTTCTGGGAAAAATTATTTTGATGACCCACAGAATAGACAATATTACAATGAGATTTACCAGGATGACAGATATGATGAACGGGATTATGCATGAGACAGCCATGGACAGAGCGGGGGCCATATTACTGTACCAGTTGACCAAGAGGGACCTTACGTACAAGGAAAACTGTTGGATACATCGGGAACGTTTTTAGTGGATACTGGGGCGATGAGTAGTTCAGTCGCTCGTACACTGGTCCCAGGGGCAGCTCTGTCTGGCCAAAACAATGTAGCAGTGGGATTCTCGGGAATACCGGTAGTGAGCCCCGTTTCAAAACCTCTGCCTTTTACGATAGGTCCCTTTTCCATGCACACCCCCTTCCTTCTGACTTCTAATTGTGGCGAAAACCTTTTAGGGTTAGACATTCTAAAGAAACTGCATGCTCGTATTTATTGCTCCCCTGATGGTGTTTATTTAACGATGCAGAAACCATCTGTAAAAGAGGCCCAGTACTTTGCTAAAAATGAGACGTTGCCTCCTGAATTCTCCACCAATCCTCGGACATTGTGGGCAGCTGGGGATGCCGATGTTGGTTTGTTGAAAATAGCTCCTGTGTCAATAACCCTGAAACCAAATGCGCAGCTGCCTCGCATTCCCCAGTATAAGATTTCACCAGAAGGTGAACAGGCCTTGTTACAAATCATTCGTGATCTAGTTGACAGAGGGGTGGTGGAAAAGACGGCTGCTAATGTTTGTAATAGTCCTATTTTACCGATTTTGAAAAGGACCCCGATTGATGGTGCTCCTGATTATAAAACTGCCTATCATTTTGTGATTGACCTACGGGCGGTCAATAAAGTAGTCATTCCCCAGTACCCAGTGGTTCCAGACAGAACGACCATTTTGACAATGATTCCTCCGACGGCTCAATATTTTTTTGTGATAGATTTAAAGAACGCGTTCTTTAGTATTCCAATCCATCCAGATAGCAGACATATCTTCGGATTCTCATTAGGAGGCCGAAGCTTTAGATTTACACGCGCACCCCAAGGCTATGTAGAAAGTCCTAGCATTTATAGCCAGGCTCTAAAAGCAGTCCTGGATGAATTAATTTTGCCCGCAGGCAACTGAATCATCCAATATGTGGATGATATTTTGGTGGCCTCTGACATGGAGGACGGTTGCAAGGAAGCAACGGTAAAATTGGTACATCATCTGGCTGTCAATGGAAATAAGGTCTCCCTCTCTAAATTTCAATATTGTCGACAGGAAGTGACCTACCTCGGCCACTTGCTGTCGAAAGCGGGGAGGCGTCTTACACCGGAACGAATATCTGTTATTACTAACATGTCTGTACCTACTACTCAACGTGATGTTCGTGCTTTTCTTGGCATAACCTCTTACTGTCGTCAATGGATTCCTAACTATTCACTTCTCTCTAAACCCTTGTTGTATTTGACCACCAAAGATGTGCATGAACCCCTACCCTGGACGGATGAATGTCAAGAAGCCTTTGACTCTTTGAAATCTGCTTTGTGTTCTGCACCTGTCTTAGGTACACCAGATTACAGAAAACCTTTTTCACTCTACGTGCACGAGGTAGACGGTTGCTCCCTTTCAGTGTTAACACAGGACTTCGGTGGGAACCAGAGACCCTGTGCTTTCTTTTCATCAGTATTAGACATGGTCGCTCAAGCTCTTCCCAGTTGTCTGAGGGCCACTGCGGCAGTAGCGATGGCCATTCGACAATCGGAGGGTATTGTTTTAAATACGGAACTTACAGTCCTGGTACCACATGCAGTGGACATTCTGTTAAATAGAACTAAGACCCAGCACCTTACGAGTGCTCGCTTGACGAGATATGAATTGACATTGTTTGCACCACACATTACAATCAAAAGATGTTCTACAATGAATCCAGCCACATTATTGCCTCTCCCTTCTGATGCTGAAACAAATGATTTTCACGACTGTATATTTAGAACTGAGGAAGAAACTAAAGGTCGTGTAGACCTTACTGATACCCCCTTACCAGAACCCCAGGGAGATCGTATGTAGACGGTTCTTGCTTTAAATTACCGGATGGTACGGCCACAGATGCATATGCCATTACAACCCTAAAAACGGTGGTGGAAACCGCTAGGATTTCACATCACTCAGCCCAGGCAGCTGAACTAATAGCACTATTACGAGCTTGTGAGATTAGTAAAGGCCTAAGGGTAAATATTTACACAGACAGCCAGTATGCTTTCGGTGTCGCCCATAGCTTTGGGAGGCTGTGGAGGGAGAGGGGTTTCTTTACTACACATGGCCAGAAAATTCATCATGGTCCTTTAATTGATCGTTTACTGCATGCCCTGACTTTACCAGATAAAGTTGCCATTATTAAATGTAGTGCCCATAAATAAATTCATTGATTTTACAGGAAAGGGAAATGCATATGCTGATTCGGTAGCAAAAGAAACCGCACAAACTAAGATGACCCCCATGTTCCCTAGTGCCTCAGCCCGGTGGGTGGCAGAAACATCTGTGTTTGATAATACCATTGAAAGTGTGAAAGAATTGCAGAAGGAAGCCACGGTAGATGAGATACAGAAGTGGGACAATTGGATAAAAATGAATGTTGGGTAGATCGAACAGAGAAACATTGGTTACTCCCCAATACATTGGTATATGCTGTAGTGACCATGGCCCATGGTCCAGCACACATAGGAGCAAAAGGTATTTGTGCAGTGTTGGATCCCGTTTGGAATAATCCCAACATTTCTAAAACCGCAGCACATGTGGTCAAGTATTGCACAGTGTGCTTACGTTATAATTCAGGGGGTAGAGAGACTGTTCTGAGTGGAAACTTTGCTCCCCCATCTTTACCCTTTGAAGTGCTTCAGTTTGACTATATAGAGATGGAGCGAGTTAATGGTTTAAAATATGTACTGGTGGTGGTTTGTGCGTTCAGTAAATGGGTCGAAGCCTACCCCACTAAGGAAGCTACCGCAGTGGCTACTGCTAAGGCTCTGATTAAGGAGTATTTTCCCCGCTTTTGTTTGCCCCTAATTATCTGGTCTGGCAATGGCACACACTTCAATGCTACCCTGGTCCGGAGTGTTTGTGATGGATTACAAATAAGGCAGAAGTTTCATGCAGCCAGACATCCACAATCGGCAGGCCTTGTTGAAAAGTATAATGGCATACTGAAGTTAAAAATGGCCAAGATTTGTGCTAGTACAGTATTGAAGTGGCCCGATGCACTACCCTTGGCTCTGTTATCTTTAAGAACCACCCTACACACACGAACCGGTTTATCCCCTTACGAGGTGGTTTTCCGTAGACCCGCCAATGTGTGGGGAGTCCCAAGGCCCAGATCCTTTAGAGATATTGATTACCCTTTGATGACAGACTATCTATATGCATTGACTAAAGATTTACGTTCTATTAATCAACAGGTATCCGAAACATTGCAGCCGCTACCAGAGGGTCCAGGTCATCGGTTGGAACCCGGCCAGTGGGTCCTGGTGAGGAACTATCAACGGAAATCAAGTTTGGAACCAAAATGGTCTGACCCCTACCAGATCATACTGGCTACGAGGTCGGCGGTGAAGGTGCATGGGCGCAAACACTGGATTCATGCGTCCCATCTGAAGCGCCTTCCGCTTCCTTTACCTTTTGATTTGCAAAACCGTGAAGGAATTCCTAGCCAAGAAGGAGAGTCGCAATAGAGCTTTGTGCCCTTTTCTGAAGCTCGAGAGAAGGGGCAGGCAAGCAAAGCATTGCCCCCAGGTGACGAGGTGGCGGCTCGAACGGCGGAGGCTGTTTCTGATAGATCATTGGGATCAAACACATCTGATGTTCCCACAGCCGAGTTGTTTTTTGACCAGGAGCAACCTGGCCGTTGTAAGTACGACCTGCGACCCCGAAAACAGCGCGGTACCCCAGTTCTCCGTGGGAAAAGATAGGGAAAGACTTTGTTTGGAAAACATTAGATAGTTTTACTGGGGTACTGAGCAAGACACTGGACTGAACTCGTTGAGAGCTTGAACATTGTGCTAAGAAGCTCTGTTCAGAAAGAAAGACTGCATTGGGGGTTGCGGTTGTTCTCTCAGACAAAGGAAATACTTTACTTTTCCCATTTGACGGATGAAGAGAGTCTGCCTGTGAGGCTCTGAACGGACACGGGAAGAAGATCCCCTCTGGTGGTGTGCGTGCTTTGTGGATACACGGTAGTTGTTGGACTTGTAGAAAGGGACCGAGTTACATCTGGACTTAGAGAAAATGTTTTGCTTTGCTCGATTTGCAATGGAGGATGAAAGGCCTTTGGCGCCTCGTCGATATGTGGATAATATGCATTTATTTACTGGATGGTCCACCAGAGTGAAGGTGGCATTCATTGTTTTTATCATTATTATTACCATTATTATGATGTCTATATTCGTATATTTGGAATTTCAGCACCCAGCACAGAAATTGTTAGGAACTACTGTGGCCCCGGAAGAGCATCTTTTCTATTCTTTGCCCCCTCACAAGGCCCGACACAGAGAAACCTATATGAAAAATGCCTTCATTGAAATGTTGCACCAGACACATAGTACTACGAACAAAACGAATTGTTGGGTGTGTGGGTTACTCCCTTCTGTTATGCATCAGCATGAATTGTTTATTTCTCTACCGATGTCTTATTTAGCTAGTTGTGAAGCCTGGTTCCAGTTGTTATCCTTAATGTATTCACATTATGTAGCTGAACCAAAAATGTATACTGAAAAAGATTATGAAGCCATTTTAAGATACATAGAAAAACCATCAAGGATTTGATGCAACAGGAAATGGAGGGGAGGGTTCTTTGGACCCAAATACTTGCATGAACGTATATACAGATTACAAGAATGTCACATGGTTGATGGAAGAAATGCAAGATTTTGAACTTTTTAATGACACCATGTATTTCCAATATTTTAAGGAAAGAAACGTTACCAATGATAAGGCCTTACCGATTCCCATTATTAATACTACTTCACCTTTTTGTATACAGGGGAGGGGACATGTTAAGGTAGGGAAGAGCATATGTAATCACACCTACACTTTACAGATATATAGTACCCCACCTATGATTACTCCACCCGATGTATATTTCGTTTGTGGGGAGAATGCATATACATGGCTTCCCCGGGGATGGGCCGGAAGTTGCTATCTTTCATTCCTCTACCCCCCTGTGTACATTGCTGCGCCCGATTATCATCGAACTCAGTAGTTAGCCGAAATGTTAGAAGCTACGACACTGATAGTACTGACCAAACGGACACTTCCCTCCAACAATTCGAAGATTTTAGTAAGGGCCTGGTCCCTTTCTGGGGACCTATATTTACTAGCCGCAGCATCCGACGCTTGTCTAGAATAGTTGAGAACGTGGTTCAGACCACTACTGGGATTCTGACTAATATCACTGTAGAGCTTGCTGCGACGAGGCTTGTTTCGCTCCAGAACCGGATGGTTCTTGACGTCATCCTCGCAGATAGGGGAGGAGCCTGTTGTGTGATCGGCAGCTCTTGCTGTGTGTTTATTCCAGATTCGGCCCCTACCATTCATCTAGCTATACAGAAACTACATCGTTTAGCAAGTGAAGCCCATGTGGATAACGGCACCTGGTCCCTTAGTAGCTGGTTCTGGTGTCTGTTGGTCACGTGGGGTTGGAAAATATTCATAGTTCTAGCCGGAGCTTTTGGAGTGATTTTCACGTGCTGCCTATGTCTTCAGTGTGGCCCGGCTTGCTGCTCGTTTTGCGCAGATAGAATGACATCTGCTTTGAATTTTTCTCGACAAGTAAAAGTCGAGAAGCAGATGATCCGAAAGGAAGTATCAGATCTCATGCAGATCGATGAGGGAATTTTCGTAGAATAGTATTGGCTATAGTAGGCCAAAAGGGCCGTCTGTTGGGATTGAATTTTCGATACCATGCATTATTGGCCTAATATATCCAATGTAACCTGGTAAATATGTAACCACGCAATAAGATACAGTATAAACCCAGGGGTGTGGAATTTTCAAAATAATCTACTTGTCCAAGGGACAAAATGCCACTGTGATCTACATGTCCTGTAAAATCAACTTGTCCCACCCACTCCCGTCCGTCCATACATCAAACATAAGGGCTGACAGAGAAACGTAATATTTTGTTTTATTAAAATTAGTAAACCACTAAATTCTTTGCAATAATAATGCTAAGAAAAACTTGACAAGCAATATTATCCCATTTATCCAAACATATAGAAATTGTATAGAAATACAAGTTACAACATAAAATGAACACCCTTTGGCTTGCCTACAGACAGACAGAAGCATCATGCCCTGCCAAGGATCTAGAATCTCACTAAAGTATGTATCTCTGTAGAAGGAGAAAACGGAACCCTCATGATCGATTTGCCCGCGCCATCAGTCTTGACATTCTTGAAGAATGGACGATGTACCGCACCAATGACAGTGCCATTAGTGAACCAAGAGGCACGGCAGATGTGAACACTGTATGTGACAAGAATATAGAGCAACATTGTGGTCTATATTAATTCAAAAACGGGTTTTTGTACAGCTTGTATTCTGAATGCATGCATTTGAAAGTGCTTCTCTTGATTATGAAGAAAAATTTAGTTTTGGTGAAATAAAATATTTGCCTAAGATCACACAATTTAAGCATGGAAGCACATTTTTAACTAGCCAGGTTCTCTTTCACAAACTATGAGTATTTAAATGGAGGCCCCCCCGGTTTCACAAGCACAGTCAGAGTGATCTAGTTGTGTTCATTGGCAGAGCTCTGCACATTTGTATAAACTAGCACATACCAACTGAACAAACCACCAGATTGTTGCACTGCTGCCAAGTGAATCAGCATTTTCTCTTCTTCTTTAATGGCACCCTTCATATCTTCCTCACCACCATTTCACTAATCAAGTCATTTTAAGACTTGACTAGTTTACTGGACGGGGATACGTTATTCTGTTTAATAAAGCAGTTTTAATGATTATTTTTAATCAGACACAGGTCAAAGATGTCTGAACAATGAGAATGCCTGAAGGCAGCAAGTCAGGTCTTGGCTAGAGTGAGAAGTTGCAAACAGGTAACAGTGAGTTCCTGCTCCACTATGTAGTTCTGCTCTACCCTTAGAAGCTAACTTGGGCCTGCTAACATTTCAGTTATTTGGAGCACACAAACACTTCAAAAACTGTAGAATTCATTGCTCTTTATTTTGAGGCTGGCATGCTGAGTGGGGCGCAGTAGCAGCCCTCGCTCCCTCTTCCAGCTGACAGAGCGGGGGAGGGTGGGGTTTCACCACACCACTGAGTTACAGATAAGAAGGTGAGGACAAAACTGCTTCAACCTTTTGAAATGCAAAGAGTCATTGCGCTGCCTGTTCTCGCCCGGGAAAAGTTTCCCCTTTTCTGCTGCTGTGTGCAGATATTGTGGAAATACCCGTGGGCGGTGAGGCTTTCAGAAATGTCCCTCATGCGAACCCTGTGTGGTTGTCTCACATTGGGGCACAATAAAGGAGGGAAAGAATGTCTTGCTTCTCAAGGGGTATCCATGCTCCGAGCAGATGGACTGTGCCCACAGCCACTTCCACTGTAGGTAGTGCGCACGCATTTTAAAGTGGCGTTTGGTGCTTAAATACAAAATGCAGGACAATCTTTTTCTTCACCCTATGGAACAATGTGAATTTTTATATGGCCTGAATAAGACCTTGAGTGCTAATAAAAGAATGGCATTGCGGTTTTATATAGCGCTAACTCGACCTGAAGGTATTGGAGCGCTTTACATGAGCGCCAGTTACATTTACACATGGACTGTCACATTCATTTATTTCTAAAGTAGCACTATTAAATTGGCGCAGCTGCACAGGGATTGAAATGTGTTATGCAAAGGGAACATTTAGGTTGTCGATTCCCAAAATGCGCCTTCTAATCCAAGCTCACGTCCCCACTTTACCAACCTGGTGTAATCTGGACAACCGCTTTACCTAATAATTATCCAGTGAGTGTGTCCTTTTACTCTTAGCAATTAAGCAAGCCTGGCAGCTCAAGAAGGAAACTGCAGCGCCGCGGCAGCTTAAAAGAAATGCGTACAACAGGCTTAATTATACCCACTAAAATACTCGGCACTGGCCAATTGAGCAGTTTCTCACACAAATGGGAAATATATCGCCCATTTGTGAGGGGAATTGCCCAATATGGCAATTCTGTGTCACACATCTGGTGTGAAAGGGAGTTCTAATCAGGCTCCATCAGCAGCGGTTGGTGGCATGTGTTGGTATTTCGGGTATGGAATTAACTGAATTCTGGGGCTCCCGGAGCTAGGGCACTTACTTCGAACACCATGGGCAACAGAGACAATCGTTGTCAACAGCACGAATTGGGGGAGGGGCAGGGGCACAGTGAAGTTGAAATGCAAGGCCGAAAGTGCTATACATTAATATTCAAAACCCTACAAACAAAGGCAGAGCAGTACTGGGAGGATTTGGTAAAAGGTCACAAGCCATAGTAAACTGGGCCCCAATAATAGGGACTCAGTGGGTTCTTGGTCAGGCTAGGCTTGTCTTTGAAGTGCAATATCCACCCTACTACCTCGCCCCCCTCCCTTCCCTTACATTAACCAAACGCATCAGGTTCATTTAGCTCCAGGCTAGACACACTCCTCCCCGCCCCTGCTTGCTTTTGGGTGTTGCTTTATTCCAGTGACTTGCTCTTTAGAATATAGGTGACGGCCCCACCTCACCCCCTGGCGTGCACACAACCATGGAGGTGTTAGCTGGCTGCAGTCACCATGTAGTTTTTGGACAGGCTCGTGCGCCCCATCATCATTTTCTTACAAGTCGGTAACAGGAAGGTAGGTGGAAGAGGGGGCTGGGGAAACCGGGAGGTAGGGCTGCCACCTCAAAGCACACAGATGGAACCGTCCTACCCAGACGAAGACAGGGGCAGCAGCGTGAACAGCTGATAAGGCCGATCAGACTCCCCACCTTACCGTGTTTGATGCAAATGCAGCGGTATCTGGATCCTTTGGCGGGCTCTCTGGAAGTGGAAAACAGTTATGTTTATAGTGGTCTGCTAGCGCCTCGGCCACAGCCCCTCCAAAACCCTGCAGTCGGCTCTCGCTCACTCAACCCCGAAGCAACGAGGATAGGAAGCCGGCGCCAGCAGTGATCTCCGGGGGCCCATGGGGCAGGGTCCTGCGGCATAACGATGCCTCCTGTAAACAAGTGGGGGCAGAATGTTATCTGATTTGCGGATCCCTTGGATTGTTAGGGCGCTTGATAGTTTCACAGTGTGTGGAGTAAGTTGAAGTTAGCGTGGCTGTGGTAAAGGGACAGTGACTTCTCTTGGACAGTGGGATACGGCCTCCCAGCTAATTAGTCCTGCAGTTTGTTTCCAATACTCCGTTGTCTCCTGCCCGATCGATCAGCAGTCTCTCCCAGGCCCACAGGTCCGTGGTCAGGCCGAGTTACCTCTTTTTTCGGATCCCCCGGTACTGCGGCGCCGCTTTACTGGGCCCTCTACTTCAGCGCCCCCACGTTTTATATTGTCCAACACTCCAATAGCAGAGCTGAGAGCCCGCGCTTTCTAGAATCACAAGGTTACACATGGTTTCTCACAGCAGGCGCACCAGTTTATTCAAAAGGGTTATATTTTGCTCAGATCGCTCTGTAATTAGAACACACTACAAGTGCTATGGCTGGCATTAGGTCCGTGCTTATTTTACCTTAATATATTGCCTCGCGGCCGCCGCGAGCTCCTGCTTGCTGAGACTGAGTGACGTGTTTACTCCCTCAGCCAATCCCTGTCTAGAGCCCAGTTATGGGCTGCTAGCCAATCAGAAGCCTCCAAAGGCTCCCGGCACGATTCTCTGATTGGCTGTGAGCCCCAGAGTACCCACAGCCTGTTTTATTGACGTGATTTGATGTCCACTTGTCCGTAGGACAAAATAGACATTAAATCTTCTTGCCCACTGATAAAAACAACTTGGTTCGGGCGTCGGGGGATATGATTCCCCCACCCCTGATAAACCGTAATTGCAATTTTTATTCGCCTGTTCCTATTGATATAACTAGAGCCAGATTTGTTTCGTTTCTTTGTGTGCCCGTGTTATTTCCCTGAAATCACGAGATCACCCGCGCTGCTCGAAACCATGATGGCGGCTAGGCCGATTATGATTGTGAACTGGTAGCTCAGTGAAACTCAAGGTCACATCTGCCTTTCTTGTGGGATGCGCACATTCTAGCAGAGCCCGTTCCTGTACTCCCCAGGCTACAGATAGACACGGAGGCACCTCATTGACCTGCCCCCAGAATAATAGCAATCAATTGTGCCTTATATGGGCATTCCTCTTGGCTTACTGACAAACTGTATCTTTCCTTGTAGGGTGTCATCTTGAATACATGAAACGTATATTTGCTTTGTGTTTTGTACATGTAGTCAGCGCACCTCTGAGGGTCGTGTAGAGTGAGGCTCCCCTGCCAGGGCGTGTATTTTCTGAATAAACGATTGAACCTTCTCCATTGCCGACTGATTAATACTAACATATGTATGCGGGCTATTGGTAAGTATAGTCCATTGGCATTTAGTTTTGGATTCTTCAATGGATTTGAATGAGATGATGCTCGTTTTGCAATGATGAGGTCCAGTGCCTCTCCCTCTTTGAGAGTTGGACTGTCTCAGAATAGGGATAAGGCCTTGTCTGCCAGAAACTCTTTAAGACATCCTACACCATGATCGTTTGCATTGTTCCAGTGGAGATTAAAATCACCCAGGAAAATTTGGTACTTGTGAGTTGACGTTGGATGAAATTACTTCCCATTAACTCTCGATGAAAGTCAGATTATCCCTCGGGGGTGGTAGAATAAGTGAAACTTGCTGGTGAGACGCTTATTATCAGAGATATTGATACAGAGATATTCGCAGAAGGATAGAGCAATGGAGTCTGCTTGCTTGATTGAGATCGTGTTACGATAAATGCAGGCTAACCCACCTCAAGGCGCCACATTTCGGTCTAGGCGGATTAGGTCGTGATAGGAGGAACCAATAGATCAAGGATGAGGGAGGAGGAGCTGTTTAACCATGTTTCGGTGAGAACAATAATGTCTAAATCATTCTCTAGGATTAGGTTGAAAATGCCAGGTGTGTGTTTGCCAGCTGATCTGCAATTAATGAGTGAACGCTTTATCTTGTTAATAGAATGGGTTAGGGTAGTCTGCTCTATGTTGTTATTTGTGAGATTATCTCTATTTACGGATCTGTTATTGTGTGTGGGTTCTCCGAAGGGGTTGATTTGAATGGATTGGATAGTGCCACATTGTGACATACTGTTACCTGTTGCTAAGGCATAAGATATGAGGAGGTCGTCTATGTCGCTGTCGAATAGTTCAACGTTTGTCCTCCTAGGCCAAGAGGGGGAAGGTAAGTTAAACTGAATATTATTGTCAGGGCGTGAGATCTTGGCTATGTATCTACTAATTTGTGGACTGATTTGGTTACTCCGACTAGTTTTCTCATGGTGTGAAATCTTGGGGAAGTAACTACTAGTTTGGAGACGGATTTGGTTCACAGGGGCGTTGGTGGCTCTGTGCAAGTTTAAAAGTTCATTGGTGATGGTTGATAGGTTATGCATCTCGGCCTTGAGATGGGCTAGGCCAGAAGCTAACTCATTGAATTGTGCAAACCAAATGGAGGTGGGAAGGTTAGTTTTATGTGTAGGTGTATGTTCTTTTGTGGAGGGAAATCTGCAGGTAGAGTTTGCATGCGTGAACGCGTTCTTCGGTTGCATAGGGATATCAGGGATCGGAGTGGTAAGTTGAAGGAGGTTTGATGTTGGGTCCAAGTTGGTGTGTGGACTGGTCGTTGTGTGTTGTATTCGGATGGGTGGAATGAGTATTGCGGGCTTGGCATCGGGTGCCTTGTTACTTTCAATGAGTATTCACTGGTTTGGAAAAGCATTGCAGTCTCTGGGACGAAGATCTTCTGGAGGCCACCGCCACTTGGAGAGGTAAGTCTGGATGCTGGGAGTTACCTGGACACCGACAGTGGGGCCAACCAAATCCTTGGGGCATCGGGTGCAAGCATGTCCTTTGGCATAGTGTGTTCTTACCAGCTCCTGGTCGCGGTCAGGGGCCCCCTCCGGATTGAGGCTGCAGGCGTCGACTGGAGGCTTGAGGTAGGTCAGGGGTACCCTGGATCTTGGGTCAGGGTCGCCAGGGAGACCTCCTCTGAGTGTTGGGCCACTCTAACTCGGGCTGTGGGCATCGGGTGCAGAGTGGAGGATCAGGCTGGTCCCAGACTCAGTGGGTGAACAAATCTGGTGCTCATGGGAGACAAAGTCTGGCTTAGGAAGGCAGGGCAGGTCCTCCAGGCAATTGGAGGCTGCCGACTGCAGGACACACCGTGATTTTGCTGTGGTCGGACCAGGCTGGTAGGGCTGGGACCAAGTCAGTTGGTGTCCTCCTCTTCTTCCTCAGCACAGCTCTCCGGTCCTTCTGGTTTCTTCTGGTCTGAGGAGGCAAGATTCAAGGTTGCCCCTAAATTCTAAATTAAGGGTGTTACAGGTAGGTACATGTCGGGACTAATGGGTCCCTTCCTTGGGATGGGTACAGCCCCCATTATGCCACTCTCCAGTGGGAGGGGGGCATAAGCCTCAAACTGGCTGGCTGGGTCCCCCATCCTCAAAATGGCAGGGTCCGAGAGTTGGGCTTCATCTCGCCTCCCACACCTGAGGGATGGGGTTGGCAATGGTGGGCATACCTTTTCTCCCAACTTGGGTTTCCCGCCTATTATCCCGCCCAAAGTGGGGGTCATAACTGGTAGGGGCCAATTGCATGGAGCAGCAAATGGCAGGGATAATTCACAAAGGCGGCAAGCCTTTCAAGCTTCCCCTTCGTGGACCCTGCCAATCCTGGGGGAAGAGATTTGGCACCTTGGGGGCGTGGCCGAGCCGAGCAGCCTGATGGCCGCTTAGTGGAAAGGCTCTGCTGGCGAGCACAAATTCCAACAGTTATCCGGAGAGTGACTGTCAATCTACTAGATTGCACCCGAGAACTGCAAGCTGAGGCGCTATAGCCTGTGGAGTATCAAGGGATAAATCACCCACACGTAGTTCGGCCTGTACATGGCTGATCGCGCAACGTGGCCGCTGCGGGGAGCGGAGCAGGGCAAGGCAAGCGACCACAATCCTGATATATGCTGCCCCTCTGGTGCAGATAGCGTATCTCACAGAAAACCGGTGAGCACACGTGAAGAAAGCCGGCTGAGGCAGACCAACGCGACGTGGAGAAGGAGCTGACACTTGGGGCTGACGGCGAGACAGGCGCCGACGCCCGACGGGAGGGGGTGCCTCGGCCGCCGAGACGATACCCCTTCAGTGCTGCTAGAGCGCAACGTGGAGCTGGAACAAGGTACACCGCAGCAGCCAAAACATTGAGAGAGACGTGCTGCCTTTTCAACACGCCGGTGCATGGAGACGGTCACAGGAGAGGGGGGCGCTGGGATCTGGCGGTTGGCGGCAGACGGCCTAGAAGACTTCATACTGCCGAGGCACCCTGCACACCCGCAGCCGCCATCTCCATCCAGAGGAATCTATGAGACTCGTGGCCCGCAGAGGCCCTCCAGCGAGTGCTGCATGAAATGCCCCGCCAGACAAGCTGACAGGACAAAACGAGCCCCCCCCACGCCATCTAAGGTAGGACGCAATAGCGGTGGCTGAGCGAGGAGAGGGACAGAAGGTACGCTGGAGGCCTAGGACAGCCGACGCTACGTCAATAGAAGCATTTGCATGCAAAACAGTACTGGGGAGAGAGTATCCGGCCTACCCTACTGAGACGAGTAGATATACTCCTGCATCACTGTGCTGCATCAGAAGCACTACAAAGGAGCAGGCCTGCCATAACGCTGAGATGTCCCCAACAGCTTGCAAACCCCACAGATGCAGTTGCTAAGAAATAAATGGAACGCAACACATTTGTCATTAAATAGAGGTCTAGAATAAGCTGCACCGAACACGAGTTGCTGCAGGGTCAAATAATTAGTAGACTGCGTGACCCCTGCGGCAGACAGCCGGAGGAGCAAAACACCTGCTGTAGGTATTACCAAAAGCGGAACACTGAAGGCTTGCCATAGACGACGCACGGCCGGGAACTATAGCGACACTGGCCTGTGGCCCACACCTAAACGTAGCGCCTTCCCCTGAGACACCCGGAAGCAGCCCTACGAGCACTGAATCGCCTTGGAAGCGTGCTGGAGTGCGGAGGTGCCAGTGGCAAGACGCCATGGGTAAAACGGATAATAAACAAGGGAAACACATCTTTTAGAAATGCACTACCCGCCTGCAAGACTCTGACGAGACACAGGTGACCGTAGGGTCTTTGCGGGACTGCGAACATCAGTGCGATTCTAGAAAACGCTACCACTAGCCCCCATAGGTCGCAGTCGCATCGCACTTGCAAAAAGGATAATGATTCCACGACTCCTATACCGTTTTGCCAATCTTCCGGTGATCCCACTGCGTTCCTTCTTTAAATAACTTAACATGCTCCTCACAACACTGATCTGGGGGGGGGGGGGGGGGGGGGGGTGGGGGGGGGGGGGAGAGACAGAGTAGCCCTGTCCACACTTTACCTTCCTGCTACCCAGGGGGGGCTCGGAGCTCCATCCTTTGAATCATACTTTTTGGCGGCACAACTCCAGTGGCTGTCGTATTGGACAGCGGAAAGCCATATCGTGGAAACACTTACAGAGCGCGGGCGGATACCCCTTCCGGCTATACATAGACTATTGCTCCCAGGCACAAAACCCCTGCGCACATACCCCTAGCAGGTGACAGTGGCGCGCACATGTATGCTCAGGATCCACCGACTGTCCAAAGAGAAACCTCCATACTCGCCATCCGTTGGTAGGCCTCCCCCGTAATGATAGCTATTATACCTCTCGCGCTCTCCGGGTTTGGACGGACCACTCCATCACAGACATGACGTCCCTCTTTGACGACGGACAGTTAATGTCATACGCCCAATTGACAGATCTCTAACCTGGCCAATTCCTCCTACACAGACAGCTCATAGACAGTTGCTGCCAGTTCTGGAATGCGCGGGAGGGTGAACCCCCGACACACCCGGTGATACACGCTATCATACATATGGGGGTGGGTAGACACCTGGTCACATGATTATACAAGGCAATCCGAGAGCTTCTTCTACGACCCTTGGACTCACTAAGGCAGACATGGGAAGAAGAAGAAGTCGGTCGGGTATTTAACGATAAGGAGTGGGCCAAAGTCTTGGAGTATCCCAAAAAAGTCTTTAGAAACGCCCGCTTTCGAAACATCCAATTTAATATACTCCATAGAGCGTACCTCACCCCGCAGCGACTCCACCGGTTCTATCCTAACACACATTTCGCCTTCCCCCGATGCCAGACCCCCGAAGCTGACTTTGAACACATGTTCTGGGATTTCCCCATAATTGCACAATACTGGAATCAGGTACACCGTATCCTTCTGGAAGTCACTGGTAATACAACCCTGCCCACATGGGAAGCTAGTGCCCTGGGGTTGTTCCGCAAACGGAAAACCGAGAAAGTGCCTTGCAGATTTGCCTCATTAGCCATCCTTCTAGCAAAAAGGGGGATAGCCATGCACTGGCGAGCCCCGGAGGGACCCCCGGAGGCAGCATGGACAGGAGCAGTGAAGAAATGGGGGGCAGCAGAGGAGAGAGTATTGCAAGACGAGGAGGTAAAAGGCATATGAACACACCCAATCTCTCTTGAATGGGCGCAACTGATGCACCTATTCACCCATGTCACAACGCAGCCACCCTCCCTACCCACCTCTCAGTCGCACTCCACATTAGGCTTCCCACAGGGACAGATAGGAGAGGTCTCACGAGTAACTGCTGATCCCTAGAACGTAGGATAGCCTGACACTAGCACCACCCCTCTCACGAGATGCACAGCTGACACCTTCGGCCTCCGCCACCCATTACGCACCAACCACTATCCACACCACATAACCAGATTCAGCATCTTCATTTTTTCCCCCTTTCTCCCCATAATGGGGTATCCGCAGCATTATCCCCCAGTTCATTCCCCCCCCCCACAACAGTTAGTTGTTCTCCTCAATATTCGTAAGTTCCGATTCCGATACACAGTTCCTAGGAATGCATGCACCAAAGGCCTGGACAGAGCCACCACGGATATACATAAAGGTAGCACACAGAGTCCCCGGACACCCCAAACAACATCACTATATGGCCCGTGCCTCTCATAGTGATGCAGGTGGATGTGGGGTTCTTTCCCCACTAAGTAATAGTTACAGATAGGCACAGGGACTATGATTAGGATGATAACGTCAACGGTCGAATTGACATGCTACCGCTGTACGATGTATAGCCACTAGCCATGAATTACTGTATATATATTTTTTTGATATCGTAAAAACTGTATACACCTGTCAGGATACTGGTTGTAATGCAATATAAGCCTTCAATAAAAACATTTAAACAAAAAAAAATACGAAGTGTTTTGTTTCTGCATAATTATTCTATTTAAATTGTGAAATGTAGCTGCTCTATGCAAAGGGTAGCAATACACTTGGGCCCTTTACATGCTATTCAAATTTTCTATATTAATGTACAATTACAGCTTACCACCATAACACAGTTACCTTCTTTATAAATATTTGGACTGGGATTGATTTACAGAACTGCTCTTTTCAACAAGCATTGTAGATTGTCTTCGGTTAACGGTGCCTAGAAATGGCTTACACTATTGTGCACTATATTAATACTGGTATTCTAGCAATTATGAGTACATTACGGCAAACCAGAATACCTGGCAAATAAACTCAAAAAAGCAGGCCAAGCCAGGAATCTGAGAAGCTCTAACTCCTTCCTGCTCATCCTACCCAAAACCAGAAAGAAAAGAACAGCGGACTGCTCCTTCACTGGAAATGCCCCCAAAATCTGGAACTCCATCCCCCCGCACATCAGAACTATTCCTTATTTTGTGGAATTCAAAAGGCAACTCAAATCCTTGTTCCTGATCCGCTCCCTTGGCTGTGGATAACCGGGGTCAGCAAGCAACCCCTGAACTATGTGACTACAGTGAATCCCATATCCAAAGAAGCTCGGCAACTCACCCATGTTCCGCTTACAATGTCACTCATTGAATGCTTATACCTTACATATGTTATGTTCATGTTTATGTTATGTATATGTTTATACAGATTTTTGTCTTTCTATTACTGTAAAGCGCTCTGCTACCTCCGGGTCTTGACAGCGCTATAGAAAACTTCCTAAATAAATAAAATAAATGATCACAAGTGACAGCGTGCGTTATGAAGTGACACTATTTTTAATGGTAGGTCTGAAATACCAGCATGATGGTCAAGATTTGCAGCACAACTTTTCATTCAATGATATTCCACACTTTAGCTAACAGAACATAGCTCCACAGGCTTTCTAAGCTTCGTGCAATTTTTTTTCACCTTTCTAGGTTCTGTTTACTGTAGCGATTCTCCATGAGACTATTTCAACAGCTGTTGGTACAACACCTAGTAACCCATTGGCCTTCCATTCTGCTGCTTGTTCTCCTAGTTTTTCATCAATCCCTTGTACAGGTAGCATTGTTAAAGAATAGCGCCTCATAAATAACTTAATGTTACGCTTCCAACTTTAAACTGATTTTTTTTAACGTGCCTGTTTATTTATACATTTATAAGTTGTTATTAACTTTATTGGTATTTATCATACTGATGTTGTGCTCTGTTAAAAACAAAGTCACAATTAACGTTTTTCCAATCTTTAACTGATACATTTATGCTCAATCTTGGATGCCTGCCTGCCCCAATATGGTCAGTTATCACAGTTATTGGCCTGGCAGTCATTACTGAGAATGGAAAGCTCCTCAAAAAAACAAAAAGATAATAATAATAATAATAATAATAATAATAATAATAATAATAATATTATATACATACATATTGCAACAACACTCCTTTTCCAGGCACGAAAAGAAACCCAGCCACACCAACAAGCTTGTATTTTTGTCATTTGTTTTTATTTCGGCAAAAGAAACACGTTTTGACCTGCTGTGACCTTGGTACAAGATTATATCAAATGTCTTCACCCAGAGCAAAGGAAATCAGAGGGACACAGCGGGGAGCCAGGGGGAGTCGTTTAATTCAACAGATAGGGCATGACGCGTTTCGGCTTCACAGGCTTATTCATATGCCAATACTGGTCACTCACACCGGTAGCTTTTCTTGATCCATCTCACTCCCAAATGGTGGAAGCCCAGCCAAGTCGATTGGTTTCTTCCAAACACATGTTCGCAACCCTTCTGAGCAGACTGCGCTTCCCAGAGAGCACAATCTGGGCTGGCGGGGTAAGTGTTCTTTTGCTGACTTTTGAAAACCCAAAGTGAGGGCTGGTGATCAAAACAAAATTGGTGCAGTTAAAAATTTACTGGTGTCTTTGCTGACCACCTACTCTCCTCACTGGCCACCGCACTGCCCAAGTCCTGTGAAGCCGGAGATTTCGCTAGGGAGCCAGCTTCACCGTGTATATATCTTTCTGTATGTTTTTGCTTTTGGAAATGAGTAAACATGCAAGGGAAATAACTATTTTCAGTCTATTTTCCATTTATATGTATGTCTAAAAACTGAAAATTGAGACTAACAAATAATCAGCTAGTGAAACAAATTTGGAAATGCCACCTTGGGTTTCTGGTCAACTTGAATAATTCTCTTTCAATATCAGTACTAAAACAGCAGCTGACCAGGCGTCAAAATAGGTTCTCCTTTTTAATGTGAGAACCCTGTATCAGCTGTGTACAAATATAAGGAGGTAGCTCAATGCTGGGCATGCTGGACTACGTTCAAAGTTTTAGCAGGCACTCTGGTCTAGGTTACCTCAGAGTAGTATGCAGTGACATTATTATGAAGATGAATGGCACAAGCCTTTGTGCCAGAGTACGCTGGAGAAAAACCTTACAAGATTCTTGGGTGGTGTAAAGTGGATTCCACATGTGTTGTAGACACTCCATCACATTCCTGTCAGCTGAAGCCCCTCAATTAGGATGGCGGAGCACCATGTCGCGTCCCCTCCCGCCAGAGCTGCAAAGTTATTTTTTCACTTTCTCCAGTCCGAGTTTTGTTTGGGGGAAGGGCCCTGCTGTTGGTTGGCAGCAGGGGAGTGGGGCTCACTCCATCAGTTTAGAGCGTGCATGGCACTTTGGCTGGCTGTCTTGAGACTGCCAGTCTGACATGCATACTTTAAACCTCTTTACCCAGCTGTCTTACACTGTTGGGTGGAGAGCAGGCACAGGCCGCCCAGTGCCTGTGGGAGCATCGAGACAGCCTATTCCAGCCAATCCTGGCGCTAATCTCATGCTGCTTAACTTTATCAGCAGCGTCTGGATTGGTGTGGAGAATTCCTGCTGACCAGTGCAGAGGGACTAAATAGCAAGGACCGGAGGAGGTGAACCAACGCATGCAGCGAGTTTGATCACCCTCTGAGAAGCACTGTAAGAGACTTGCACTGGCTTCAGCCTCAACACCTGGGGCTCTCAGTCATGGTTCATTATAAAAATTGTTTATAACGAGCCATGACTGACAGCATTGGTGTTGACTTTAAAGGCATTGATTGTCGGTGGTTACCTCACGAATTATTTAGGGTACCAGCCGCCACTGCTGATGTTTCTTTCCCCTTTGGGTACAGAATCCAACAGAGAGCACACATGCAAAACTGAAGGGGGACCTGCAGTCATACACAAGTCAACGTGGTCCTGCACCATATCCTACATGGCCACCCCTACGTCTTTTGAGCTCTTCTCTGCCACTTTCCTCTCCGTCTGCAAATCAGCCTCATATAATTACTTCTACAGATTGCCTCCATACAACAATCCAACCCAACCTTTCCTGGCTCAAGCAAAACCATGAAGTAAGCACCCAACTCATCACTTAACGCCCTAGAAAAGAAAACATCACCAAGCCAACTCACTGGACCTCACCCGTCTGCATCCCTACAACATTCACCACAAGTCCCCTATACTCCTGGACGGATCACCAAGTCACCTACATATTCATACTTGACAACCCCAATACGATATGCTGCTTACTAATAAAATCAGACTTTTCGCTAATTATGAGAAACCAAATGTGTATTTCCACGGCTCAAGCTGCAAATTTTGTTGCTTGAGGGCAAATAATTAAACATTTCATTAGCAATCAACAATATGCTTAATGTCAAGTCAAACACTATAAATATGACTTCCTTAGTGCAAAGTATTTTTCACGACTATTTTAGGAAACTTGTGGGGTGCTTTATGAGACCCAAGGCCAAACTATATTTAATTGTATTGGACAAAACTATTTTTGTCAAAGCCAATGGGTCTGGCTTTTGTAGAAGATTAGTGATGGGTAAATAGGATACGGTCGAGCATTTTCTTTGCTATTTAATGTTTTATTCCTTTACACTATGAACATGTGTGTAAGTAGCTGTTTAATGAAAAGATGTGGAGTGTGCTAGAGATAGTATCAATATGACTGGGCAATATCAAATATTGTGAAGTCCAGACAAAGTGACATTTTGTAGCGAGCAACGCTGGCATCGGGGTCATAATTGACACTTCTATTGACAAGCTGCACCCAATTTTTAGTAATTCCCTAGTTGCTCATCTAATATTGCCTTGTCGTAAGCCCAAACATACTTTGAAAGAATGTGAAAAGGAAGTCTTAAATGCACAAACAGAGCCAACTACTTTGATATGCACTCTGTAACACTAGAAGAAATTCAAGGTTGAAGAAAGATCTCAGATTATTGATGTCTGCTTAGTGAAGGATATCCCGCATACCAACATCCCTGCAATAAAGTCTATTACAATGGTACCAGTAGGCAAAAACTGCTGTACTGACTTCTCCGACTAACAAGATAAGGAACATTCAGTAAACAGTCTTTTGAAGTTCTAAGGCCCTATCATAGCCTTGTCACTTTACTATATTTGAAGACAGCGTCACGTACTTCTACTCATAATCCTGATAAAAATAGCCATCTGAAAGTGTCGCCCAATTAGACAATATAAGCAACATACATATGCATGGACATAATGCAATGGACGCTATTGCCATGCCTTTTAAACTAATCATCGTTATACGACAGGGAGGTTCCAACTACTGATCTACACAGAGCATGGACAAAGTACCTCGGATGAAACATCTGTTGGCTTATTTCTGTACGGCTGTACCTGGTATAATTAACCTATGAAAAACTGACCAACCACCACTGCCTCTCGTGATAAAAGTCACTAAATATCCGTATACTCTTATGTGTTCTTCAAGATCTTGTTTCTTCTATCGCTGCAATTAAGGTCTGACATACAAGCAGCATAATTGGACTATGAACCCACGGTACGCTACATACGAGGACGCACGCGTGTGTCACTATTCAAGTGGTGTTGGAGTGTGTTGTCAGAGGGAGCAGTCTCCTGATGACCACACACAGCTGAATTGCTTGCATCAATGTGCAGACTGCCCTCTTTTATTCTACATGCATTAAACTGGCAATGAGATCTACAACTCTATCCAAATCCTAAAACTACAATTAGACTGCATGTCCACATATTTTGAAAAGAGGCGCCCATTGGTAATCTGGAATGCTGGGCAGGCTCTAAACTGCAGCTCTATACCACTCTTATGATCGTGCGCACTAGAAGAAGAGCTATGTCTCAAGAATTTTCATCTCGGCACATTTCCTAGAAATTACATAGAAAAGCCCTTAAATGAATTTCACATTTTACCTTTCCTAACATTGATTTTTTTTTAAACCATAAGGAAAATTTTTAATTGTAAAGTTGGCTGTCATCCTTTGCAACAATTATTGGCCTCTCAATTAGCTTGAAATGGAACTGCAGGCTTTGTTTAATCAAATTTTTCAGTGGAATTACTATACATGTTTTCACTGAAATAACCTCTCTCAGAAACATAAATAAGAGCAACAGGATACCATCGTACCTAAAGAAAGACTCAAAATGCCATAGGACCCATCGTAAAAAGAGGAGCAATGGGAAGCAAAGTTCTGGCAGTTTGTGCAAGCACCCATGCCACAGCTGTTAACTGTGCTAGAGGCCGGCGCTTGACATACCATTCAAAGAGTATAACTCTGTCATAAGCAGCGAGGATACTAGGGCAGCGACGCTCAAGTCTAAATTCAACTTGTTGTTGAATGGTCTGCAGCAGATCCTTTGAAGTCACAACAGGATAAGAACGCAAACTCCGAAAGTGACGGATGGGAACTCCAAGCTGCTGGCATCACTGAGATGCAGGGAGAGGTTGAAAAGAAGTGTCCCGAATGAACTACAGACTTGGGTATAGGTCCCGTTTTCTATTTCATGGGCGCCTTACTACATGCGGAGGGAGATGGGGATAACTACGCTCATTAAACACTACTAACACTCGCTTCCGCCAATATCCTGCATATAGGTACTGTCCGTCTTTAAATTTGCACTTACCCGGGTGTGGGCGGCCTCCCGTCTGCTTGGGGCGCACGAAGCCCGATGTTTCCCAACCAGTGGTAAAAATCCACGCTGTTTTTACAGCCTTACTCGCGCCGTACCGGCCAATATGGCCTTACCACAGCCCAACAGCACGCCATAGAGACATGCGCATGCGTGTAAGGACTGGACGAAGCGGCAGGTGTGACGTCGCCAACTCGCCAATAGACTTAGCAAAAGACTGGTGTATACTATTAGCGGAACTACCATATTGAAGTGGTTATATTTTGATAAAGACATAGCTTCAAATGAAAACTGAGTTAAAATAATTGTATTTTAAGAAAATGTTTACATATTTTATATCACGAGTAGAAATACTTCACTTTTGCACGTCTGCAGTATACTTCAAATATGGAATGTTAACTGTGCTATTCATTATTTTTCTAAAGTCGCAATAAAAAACAATACTGATAAGTACAATGCTTGTTGATTTTCTTTAGTGATGGCGCCACTTAAAGGAGTTTCTCATCGTTATTTGTTCACGGTGGCCCACTTCTGCTGAAGTTGTCGTTGTGCGATGTCCTTCGTTTGTTTCGCTGGTCGATCAGCTGCTGCGTCCTGTGACGCACAGTCAGAGCGCCTCCTGCGGCTGACCCTGCCCGCGAGTTTTAGATGATGATTTAGAAAGGCTGCTGTTTTGTCAATTTCCCGGTTGTAAAGATTTGCCTGCAAGTGCCAGGAATAATTTACAGGTGAGAAAAAATATCTGATGGGTAACGTGAATCAATATTTATAACTTACAGACTCTCACCAGGTGATTCTGTATTCGAGAGCTTGTGCTAGTTATACGGTTTTTTAGTTACAAGGTTTTCAGTATGCTTATGTGTGAGATTTCAAGTTGTGAAACCCTGTTATGAGTTAAGGTGTAGTCATCCTATGGCTTTTCCCATTTGATGATGGCTGTAGTGAGGGCGCTGAGTCAGGTAATCTGTGCACAACCCTTCTTTATTAGACAACCTCGTACAGCTTGGTGAAGAAGTAAAAGTACAAGCACAGCACCATCTGCTGTCAACATTGTACATCCTGATATAATTACCTAGGACATTCTAACAATTCAAATTCTATATGACTACCACAATTATACCCATCTAACTAGACCCATTACTACAAGCTATATAGTCACAGACCTGCCAACTCGAAAATAACATTTAAAGTGTGAAAAGGTGTCTGGCTTGGAGGTGCAGGTCTTTCTGCTACCTTTTGAGGCATGTGTGGAGTCAAATCACCACTCCAGCCAGTGTGAAGCTTTCAAACAAAACGAAAGCCTACCAGCGAAGTTTACTCATCGTTGGCCAGAAACCTGCTTGCTGGTATGGCTGTGAAAGAGGTACTGTGCTACAACGCAACACTGACCTATAAGTTATACAGAACAATAACGATAAAGGTTGCGACAACCAGGTACAGAAAAGCGCTAAAGGCAGCGATAGCTAAGTGCAAAGAAGTGCTAAAGACAGTGATAGCTATGTGCAAGGTAGTGCTAGAAGATAACTAGCCTGAAACAGAGAAACGCCAAAGGCAGTAGAAAAACCAAGTGCAATGCTGAAGGGTGAAGACGATGAAGAACAGATACAAGAAACAAAATCAGCCCTTACCCTAAAGGAGGAAGAAGACGCAGCGTGTCAAAATAAATGCGGCATTGACAAAGCCAAAAGGCTGTCAATCTGCATGACATTGACTTGGTGAGTGCCTGTTTATTTGCTTTTTTCCCATAATCTTGCTGAAATTAGTTAATTACTGATTCTGCATTATTTATTTATTTATTTTTATTTATTTATTTTGGAAGTTTTATATAGCGCGAACAAGATCTTTGCAGATAACAGAGCGCTTTACAAAAGGCATAAAAGGGTGGAAGGGTGGGTACACGAGGGAGCATCGTAGGAAGGTAAGGTAAGGTAAGGTAGGTCAATGCAGTAGTACAAATAAGAGGGAGCATGAACACTCCGTTAGGTCAATAATACAAGTAAAACAACATGTGCAAAGGGATCCAAACAAATAATATAACTCGACGGGAGTACGGTAAGGTAAGGTAAGGTAGGTCAATGCAGTAGTACAAATAAGGGGGAGCATGAGTAATCGGTTAGGTCAAAAATACAAGTAAAATACATGTGCAAAGGGATCGAGCAAATAATATAACTCGACGCAAAGTCTTAAAAGATCAAGAGTAGTAGTTCAAGTGTATTTAGCCATGAGGATAGCTGTAACTTCTTTCTTAAAAAGAAGAGTGGATGAGATGAGCCTCGTTTCAGGAGGGAGTGAGTTCCAAATCCTAGGCGCCATTCCTGAGAAGGAGCGTTTGTAAGTTTTTTCCTTCCGGAATCTTCGAGGCTTCAGCAGAAGATTGTTTGTACTTCTGGTGGTTCTGGACCCGCCGGAAATTGTCAACTTCTGAGTGAGGTAGCCGGGTGATTTCAAGTGTATAGCCTTGTGCGTGATGCAGGCAATTTTCAGATGTATTTTGGCTTCAAAAGGCAGCCAGTTCAGGGATTTAAAGTCAAGGGAGATATGTGAGTGTTTTTTAGATCCAGTGATGAGTCTCGCTGCCGCGTTTAGCGATGCTCTTAGGGGTGCAGTTGTAGTTAGGGGGAGACCGCAGAGGGCGATCCTGCCGTAGTCTATGCGAGGGATGACTAGTGCTTGTACTGCAGTTTGGAAGCCCTTGGCTGGGAGGAAGGGTTTGAGTTTCCTCAAGGTATTTATTTGGAAGTTCGCTCCCTTAGTTGCCTTGCTGATATGTTGCTGCATGTTGAGATTAGCGTCAAGTGTTATGCCTAAGGATTTTGCTGAATCCACGACGGTCGGTTGGACATTGAGTGCAGTTAGGTGCTTAAGCCAGGTTTGAGTGGTAGAGATTTTCGCGGGCGTTGAGATCAGAAGGAACTCAGTTTTCATAGCATTGAGTTTGAGGTGGTTATCGGCCAGCCAGGATTGGGTGTTTCTGATCGTTGAGTTCAGACGCATAATGTCTTTGGGGGATTGTAGTTTGAGATATAGCTGGGTGTCATCGGCGTACATGTGAAAATGTACATTGGATGCTTGTAGCAAGGTGGTGAGAGGTTCCATAACTAGGTTGAACAAGGTAGGGGATAGGCAGGATCCTTGGGGGACACCTAACGATACAGGTATTGGAGCGGACATCAAGTTGTTGCTCTTGAATTTTTGAGATCGGTTGTGTAGAAAGGAGGTGAACCACTGAAGAACAGTTCCAGAGAGACCCATTCTTGTGTTTAGGAGTTCGAGTAGGTTCTCATGTTTCACAGTGTCGAATGCTGAAGAGAGATCAAGAAGGATGAGGAGGCAGGTATCATTTTGATCTAAAATTTGGAGGGCGTCGTCAACTATGTGAGTCATAGCTGTTTCGGTGCTATGCCCTGCTCGGATGCCAGATTGATGAGGGTTGAGGAGATCAAACTGTTCTATGTGCTTTGTCAGTTGTAGTTGAACGCATTTTTCCAACAGTTTGGCGAGAGTGGGAATGTTGGTAATCGGACGGTAGTTGTTTAGATCAGTGGGGTCGGCTGTTGGTTTCTTTAGTTAAAGGTGTAACTTGTCCAACTTTGAGGGAGTCAGGGATGGTTCCTTGTTGAAGTGAACTATTGATAATTTTAGTCCAGAGTGGTAGGAGCAAAGGGGTGAAGTCTTTTACAGCGTTAGCAGGAAGAGGGTCAGTGAGGTGATTGGATGGTTTCAGGGTGCTGAGTAGCCTGTCAATTTCTTCTTCAGAGTAAGTGACAAAGGATGACCATGTCGCATTGTTTTTGGGCTCATTGGGTGTTATGCGGTGGGGTTTGGAGTAAAGGCTTGCGTCAATGATGAGATCGCTCCTTATGTTGTCAGTTTTTTGGTTAAAGAAAGTAGCGAAGTCTTCACAGGAAGGTGTATTGCCCATAGTGTCGACTGCTTTGGGTTGTTCCTTGGATTGAGATCGGATTAGCTCGAACAGTTTTCTTGGACGGTTTTTTGCTTGGTCTAGCTGGAGTCTGAAGAACTCTGATTTTGAGCGTTTTATTTTCCTGAAGTATGCGTTTCTTTTTTTCCTCAGAATTTTTAGGTGTAGTGCCGAGGGAACAGATCTCCAGGTGCGCTCTGCCATTCGCATAGCCCGTCTGTCTTCATTGAGACTCCCGTCGTACCAAGGGTTGGATATCTTGGTGGAGACTCTTTTCAGTTGCATCGGTGCAGCCTCATTGATTATTGAGGTCATAGTGTTGAGATAGTGGTCAGTTAAGTACTGGACGTTGGTAACGTCAGTAGGGGGGAGTAGGAGATTGCAGCTGTTCGGGGGTAAAGAGTTTGGATTGAGTTTCTTTAGGTCTCTTTTCCAAACTTTGGGCTTGGAGGATTGGACCGGAATACGTTTAACTTTTTCCTTGATGAAGAATGTGACAATATGGTGGTCTGACCAGTCACAGGGTTGGATTGAATCAAGTTGAATATTGCCTTCTTTGGAGATGATAAGGTCGAGGATAGAGCCTTTGTCATGGGTCGGGCTGTTGCAAATTTGGGTGAGGTCAGAAGCGTTAAGGACATTTTTGAGGCTATTAACCACTGCGTCACTACAATCGTTCCAGTGAAGATTGTAATCGCCAAGGTAAATTTGTGTGTTTTGCCGTCCTGAGTTGATTGAGATTGTGTCCATGAGTTGTTGGGAGAAGGTGAGGTTGTCCCTATGTGGGTGGTAGATGATGTGTAGTGAACATACAGATTTGTTTTCATTGATGACATCAATGCAGATTTATTCACAGGAGGTAGGAGCAGGTGTGATGACTTTATTAATTGCGAGGTTGCTCTTGTAGATGCATGCGATTCCACCGCCTGTCTTGTTGGACCTGTCAAGTCTAGTGATGCAGTAGTTGGGGGGGACTAGGATATCCATGATAGGAGTAGAAGATTCAGTTAGCCATGTTTCAGTTAGAATGGCTAAGTCAAGGTTCAAAGAAATGATGAGGTCAGCGACCTCCAAAGAGTGTCTTTGGGCCGATCTACAATTGAGAAGTGTGCATTTGAGTCTGGGGGTGCAGAGGGAGGAGGAGGGATCAAGAGTGCAAGGGACTTTTGTGAGGTTGTTGGGGACGGAGCCTCTGTTGTTATGCGTGGGGTGTCTGAGAGGGTTGGAGATAATCGTAGGAATTGGCGAGTGTGTGGTGGCTAAGAGGTTTTGGCGGGCCGGGACATGTGTGGAGTAGGGTGTGTATGTCGAGGTCAGAGAGAGTCTTGTTAGTGCGTTGGGGGTGGTTGGAGGTATTGCGAGAGGGGATAGAGGTCCAATGTAGGGGGTGAGTAGGATGTGCGGGGTATATGTTGTTAGGTTGCGAAGTGGTCGTGGGAGGGGGTGTCTGGGGTGTGTGAGGAGTAACTCTTTGAGGGTGTGGAGTTCTTCTCTCACTTGGAGGAGGGTGGTCATGATCGTGTTCAGCGTGGGGATGGGTAAGGAGTTGGGGGAGGGCACTGAAGGGGAGCAAGTGTCTAGGTTATTGGAGTAGGGGGGGTGAGGGTGTTAGGGAAGTCATTGGAGTTGGAGTTGGGGGAGATAGCGAGTGTGTTTGTGTTCGGGTAGGTAGGGACGTTGGGGGGAGGGGGAGTGACAGGATTAGTGATGGTGTTGGTGTTAATGGACAGGGAATCAATGGTAGGGGGGGTGAGGCAATTGCGGGATGTGTTGAGGCTGTGCGTTGAGGGGGTGATAGTGTAGTAGAGGGGAGTGAGAGTGGGGGGGGAGAGGTTGAGGGAGGAGTGAGTGCCAGGAGTGGCGGGAGTGCAAAGAGTGGGGGGGAGAGGTTGAAGGAGTAGTGAGGGCTAGGAGTGGCGGGAGTGCAAAGAATGGGGGGGGAGATGGGTTGGGAGAGAGTCATGTTGTGTGGGGTGCGGTCAGGTGAGGTGGGTTGTTCTGAGAAGCTAGTAGGGAGTGTGGTGTTCTCGTTCTGTGGGAGTGGGGTAAAGGGGGTGGGGGTGTTGGTGGCAGAGGGGAGATCCGCGTCTGGAATTGAGGAGTGTGAAATGTATGTAGCCGGGGGGTGACAGTGTACAGTACTGGGGGGAGGGAGGAGGTGCGTGTTAGTGGTAGGAGGTGCTGTGGGGTCGAGGATGTTGGTATTGGAGGTCGAATGGTGTGGCAGCTGCGCGTTGGAAATGTATTCTTTGAAGGTGGGGAACAGGTTGTCAAATAGGTCGAGGTTTCTGTCTGTGGATTGAATTAAGATGGTACCGTTATTGTAGATAGTGATGGATGCTTTAGCTGGGTAGAGTATGGATGGTGTGGTGGAAAGTGTTATGCCATGGGCAGTTTTCCTGGAGGTCGTGATGGTGAGTAGGGAGAGGAATGCTTTTCTCCATTGTGCTCTGCGTGTAGTGTAAAGAATGATATCTGCGCTCTTAGCTCCATTATGACATTGGCATCCTCAAACACATTTTACTCAATGATGCTTCAAGGAATGGGAACTACAATTGCATAATAGTTTAGTAAAACATGTGAACACATTTTTCTGATTCTGCATGGGAGGCGGCGCGCGTGCTTGTGAGCGGTGGGTTTTCTAAAAGAGAAGTGGATGCAGTGGTGGTCGGTCCAGAGCAGTTCTGTGGTATGGCTGAAGAAGATGCTGTTTCCTCCTGTGAAGACCGTGTTGAGTGTGTGCCCTGCTGTGTGATTAGGGGCGGAGACAAGTTGCTTCAGTCCTATGTTGGTGAGGTTCTCTAGGAGGGCGGTGGTGTTGTAGTTGTCCAGGTAGAAGTTTTGGTCTCAGATTAGTATGTAGTCTATGGAGACGAGGGCATGGGGAGCGATGAGGTCGGCGATGACGTTGGTGATTGAGGCACGGGGTACAGGCAGTCTGTAGGTGAGAGTTTCGCTGAGCGTCGTTCTGGGGTTGGTCTGGATCTAGAAGTGGATGTGTTCCCTGCGGGGTGAGGCGTCATCCGAGTTGGTGGTTGTTAAACGGAGGGAGCTTTCGTGGATGATGGTGAGGCCTCCTCCGGGGTGGGTGGGTGGTCTTTTTCTCAGGCTCTTGTATCTGTCATGGATGCGGTTGTGATGTCAGGTGCCGGGCTGGCATTGGTCCAGGTCTATGTGAGGGAGGCGGCGTCTGTCTTTTGAGTGTTGAGGAGGTCCCAGATTTCTATGTCATGTCTGTGCAGGGAGTGTACGTTGAGGATGATGGAGTTCAGTGGTTTGTGTGCACTGGCATCCAGTGGGTTGGGGCCAACTGCTGGGGTCCGGAGGTGGGTAAAGGTGCAGTGGCAGTATCGGGAGGAGATCGGTCCTTGGGTGTTGCTCAGTGTCGAGAGCTGGCAGTTTTTGTTGTGTCCAGATTTGAGCGCGAGGAGGATGCTGTGGTCGTAATGGTGGGGGGTTTGGAGGGCCAGGGTTTCGGGTGCTGATCTGGTCGTGGATGGGCATAGAACGGCTTGCCTTTGGCGCGTCAATGGCTGCCATTAAGTAGGGGTCAGGAGGAGGGCGATCAGCTGGGAGCAACATGCTGGGGGGGAGAGGCCACGGGGCAGCAGCGGTGGGGAGCGGGGGAAGAGGGAGAAAACCAAGGCAAAGAGAAAAAGAGGCAAAAGAGGCAAAAAAGAGAAAAGAGTCAAAAGAGCAAAAGAAATAAGAGGCAAAAGAGAGAGACAGGAGAGAAAAGAGGCAAAAGAGAACAGGGAACACAGTACAGAGCAGAAGAGCAGGGTGCTCTTCCATTAGACCACCTGTGATGAGGCGCATACAGGAGCCTGCGGGTGTAGGAGGGCCTCGAAAATCTACCTGGCAAGGAGCACAGTCTCAAGGGTAGACTCTTAGCAGTTGAGCTGCTTGGGGAGAGAGCAGTGATACTGACCAGGAAGAATTAGGACCGTAGGGCTAATGTAAGAATGAGGGGGTAGTGCACCCAGTCACTCATCTTCTTTCATCCATCATTTGCCTGACTCAGTCCTGACTCTTGTGTTTGCTCATTCACTGAACCACACATATGTCACCAATTAATGTGACAGAGGACCATGTGGCAGATAAATGGTAAGCCCACTGTCCCCAGGAAAGTGTGATGGTGAGAGAGTGAGTGCAGTACTGCAAGGGAGATTGTCGAATTTACTTAGGCTAGAATGTCTCTGCCCACTTCGATTTGGGAAACTTTGAACTCGGCAACTCCTGCAAAAGTATGGCATTGGAACAGGTAGGTCACTGGCCCGTGGTGAGCATGACAAGGTGACAGTGAGCCAGGTGCCCCCTCGCTCACCACATGTGTGATCCAAATGCCCCTATTAGAATGTTACAAAAATAGTTTAAGCACATTTCTCCCTGAGATTGTGCCAGCGAGATGGTGAGCCCAGTACCTTAGCGAAGGCAGTGACCTCAGTGTCTTACCCGCAGGAGAATCTGACTATTAGAGGATGTGCCAAATGTCTAGTTATTTCACGTAAGAGACTGCTACAGCTAGAGATTTGGACAATGTGCCCTTGCTAAAAGTTACAAGATATTAGCACTAGTACCAGAACAATGTAACATCGAGATAATGAGCCCAGCGCTGCATTAGGAGAATGTAACTATGACAGGATGAGCCCTATGCCCCAGGAAAAGGATTATAATGGTATGATTATTTTAGCTATTAGTAGAGGTTTAAAGTTACTTGAGTTGCTTCTTGAAGAAAAGGGCAAACCGCATTCTACTGGCATAGCACGAGTGGATGTTGTCAGCTGGATTCAGTTGTTACTTGCCAGATGTGAAAGCTGCTGGAAATGCTTTTACTTTTGCAGGTGAGATGATTTGGACCTCTAACTGAGAAACACCACACTTCTTACATGGTAGAAAGCAATTGAATAGTGTTTGTTCATTGCAAGATGTTATAGTAAAATATCTATGGGGTTGCAGGGACCTTCTAAAGAACGTGCTGAAACACCAAAAATTCCAATAAAAACAAAGTATTGGACAGTGGCATTATACGTTAAGAAACGGTAGACAAGCACCATTAACGTGCTTTAGTGCTTGTAAGGGCGCCATGGGTGCCACTGTGTTCCATGATCTATTGACTTTTTAAGCTGGTTACATGACCATAGAGAAGGGTCATCACTGAAACTGAGCTCTGTACTGTAGCACTTTAAAAGTACTTCTAAAACCTCACCAGGACTGGAAAAGAGCTGCTGTTGTGAGAATAGAGCTGATTTGGTGCATGGACCATTACATCTGTTATCAAGGTCTGTTTTATATTGGTGAGCATTATTGTACTCTGCTCAGGTCGTTATCCGGTGCGTACTATGCCTGGAAATTATGAGTTGCAGCCAAAGGGCAATAGAGTATTGTTACTGGGCAAAATAAGGTGATCCTTAATGCTGCTAGTACTCCACAATATCACCAACTACTGGCAAATCAATATACCCACTGTCTGCTTCATGTCCCTGCCACTGAACCTATAATACAGGCAAACAAAAGTAATTGGTGCAGACATTCTGATTGGCGGAGACAATCTATACATTCAACAAAGGAACCTAAATGCTTCGACGCTGTGTTTTGGTTTAAATTTGTGGAATGTAGAACTACACTTTGATGGAGAATTTATACTCTGCTGTGTGTTGTCTATGGATTTTTTTCAAATTAACATCCCGATGACAAATGTGATTGTCTTTTAGAGTCTTTTCTGGATTTTATGTATATATTTTATGAATTTTGGATGTGTACTAAGATGTATGTTGTCAAAGTTTTTTACTAAAAACGTTTGATTTTTTTATTAAAGTGAACATAAGTGTTACCACATCCGGTGTAACTGTACTCCCTGGGTGTTATATATATGTGTATGCTAGTGGCAGCTAAATTTACTCTGTGAGTGGTTCCAAAGGGAAATATATATTTGATATTTCAGTCACTTTGGTGCCCTGTCCCTTTGGGTTGAGGGGCCCCTCTCTTTGTATTTAAGATGCTTCATGTCCCTGCCACTAAACCTATAATACAGGCAAACAAAAGTATTTGGTGCAGACATTCTGATTGGCGGAGACAATCTGTACATTCAACAAAGGATGGTAACTGTTATTACAATGTGCTGTGAGAACGTTGGAGTATCTCTAGTTAATAAAGGTGCCTAAAATACCAATATTAACTCGTGTTAAATGCTCACATTACTATTTGTATTCTGTGTGAAGTATTGCAGAGATATTTTGGATCCTGATGTCTGAATTTTGGATTGTTGTTTTAAAAAAGGTTTACCATTTTATTCTCCCTTGCTTTCCTTTTAATGCGTTTCAGAAACTGAGTAAAGAAAAGCAAGACATTGTCCTCGTGCTACATATGTGATGGCGTAGTTGTGAAACATTTGTGTATTCACCGCCACTTCCATTTGAAGGTAAGGAATTTGTTGCTTATAGAACACATAACTTTTCATCCGTCTAGAATGAGTTGTGTCCCTTGCATGAAGGTAGTTTATTTTCCCTCTTATATAAGGAGAACCTTGGCCTAAGCCACCAGAAGCTTGGTAGGACACAAAAATGCTAAGTATTTTATGGAGGAAAAACTATTCACCAGAGGGAGAAGCACATTAAAACAAAGCAAAAGTGGTGATGTTCATCACAGATATTCAATTGTATGTCACAGACGTTATGGAAAGTGACTTTTTGTTTTACTAGTTTGTATGTAGCTTTATCCAAGATACTAAAGGTTTTCATAAAAAAGTAATCAGTTAGACAAAATAAAATTGTGGGAAAAATGTTGGAAGTTTAAACCTGTTTCCTTTTCCACACGTAGCTGAGCCACAACAAAACTACTGCTACACTTGTTAGATTGTTCCGGTTGCAGGCAGTATCATGTTGTAGTTCGTTTAAAAGCCTTAGATACTCGGAGTCAACAACCAATCTATGATTAAAAGCATTCTTCACTGTGTACTTAACATGCGCCGTTTTGATATTGAAAACTTTAATGAATGCAAATTGTGGGTGAATAATATCTATGCATTTTTTAAATGTCACCTAACAATTCGAATTTTGGCATACAGCGTAATTTTTGCTACTCGGATTTCTGGATTACCTGTGATGCCAGAGGAAGTTTTTGGAAAAGGTGTTTTTATGGACTAAGACTTAGAAACCAAAACCAGGGGCGTGGAATTTAATAAAATATCTACATGTCCGTGGGGCAGGTTGTTTCATGAATCTACTTGTCCTGTAACAAAATCTACTTGCCCCTTTGGTGTCATGTAGTGCAGCGACAAATTATGGCAGCAATCTCATTATATAAGAACTCTGATATAGCCTCTCTGATTATGCCAGGGCTCATACCATAGTAGTGTTTGAATACTTGCAATCCCCTTATGTTGCCACATTTCTGAAGATCTACATACTGGGGCTGAAGGTGGTAGTCAGCAAAAATTCCAGGATTAGAATGCCCTTTTGAGTTTGTGCAAACCTACTAACTTGAATATTTTAAGGGTTTTCAACAACTCTTCTCTAATCTTTTCCCATACTTAGAAATGTTGTAAATTTACTCTTGACAATGGCAGACGTAAACCTTCTTCCAGAGTTGGGAAAAAAGTGGTTGGAGGGAAAGTAAACTTGCAAACACTCAGAATGTCGTATGAGCAAATTCTACACCTACACATGCGTATTTGCTCATGCTAAAATGCAATTCACAAATATTTTCTTGGAGTACTATTTCTTGTCCTACTTCTGTAAATTCTTGGGAATTCATGGGAGCTGTATAGCTGCACTTAATGCAAGGACTTGTACCATGGGTGCACTTTTGAGACTTTCTTTAATAATTGGGCCCCTAATTTGATCTAGCGTTAACAGTGACCTTTTGTGTTTATTAAAATTCTTTCTCTCTTTGTCTCTCTCTCTCTGTATTAGCTGGCTTCACTGTGAGTGACCGCATTCTGCTCTTTCACAAGGAGCATATCGGCACACAAAGTAGTTTTGTTCAGTGCCAGTAACTACTGTGACATTGTGTACTTTTTGAGACCAAAAAAGAATATTTGCTTTTACCACTGTTTGTTATAATGACCATGCTAAAACAAGTAACACATTGACAAAAATAAAAAGCTGACCATCAATTTCAGACCCACTGGCGTTGCCAATGCTTGTTTTTTGTTTGCTTCCCATAATATTATTGAAACTGGTTACACTGGTTTTCCTTTATTAATATTTTGGGGAAATACTAGCATGCATCAACATGTTACTAAATGATGCTGTAAATTTTACAGTAGTTTAGCAAAATATTTTTTTCTTTCTGCTTTAATTTTTTTAATGAACATTTTATTTTGAAAGCAAAGAATCCTCAATCTTGCTTTCAAGCTTCTGCAAATATTTGCATCGAATCAGAGAGCATTCTGGGAGCATTATACATAGCATCATATTACTAAACTTTGAAAACGGTTACACACATTGTTATACTGGAACCTCTGTCAATAGTGTAGTCAGATCTTACAACATTTACTTAGAGCGTTGTCCTTCCCTGATCCATAATGAGGTACAACAAACTGGCAGGCAAAGGGTTTGTGCTGCAGGGGGTTGGGCCTACTTTTCCCAAGGACAAAATGCACATGAAAACTTGTTGCCCTTGACCCCAAACAATATGTCCTGGGCGTCGAGCTATAGGAATTCCACATTCCTGGCAAAACTATAGATACATTCAATAGATAATAACAAATGCTCTACAATCCTTCTCCTGCCTTAGAGCAGTACCGCAAGAGTGTGGATACACCTATCATCTGGGGCAGGAAAGCGAAACAACAGATCATGAACATAGTATCGTGAACATTAATCTCGAGAGACAAAAATATTGCGTCATAAATATTGTAAGCAAAAAATATTGCGATCCTATACGTACTGTATTTTTCATATCATTGACAAGAATATCAGCTCAAAAATGTTTTTTTTTTAATTTCTGTAAATGTTTACTGAACAGAAGGAAGACAAGAAAACATAGGTAAAAATGGAGGCGATCTACTTCGTACATAAATTGTATGAACAACAAAGGAAATTAGTTGGGTCCGAACACATGCTAATCATAATTTTTACAGCAAAAGGGGTAAAGATAACTAATAGGTACAACTGCGGGACTAAGGGCTAAAAAAGATGAGGAGGGGTGGCTTCTAATAATAAGGTCCTTTAATTACCCTACATGAAACATGAGATACATCAGACTCTTTTGTCCTGTTGGTTTTGCCCCTTTTTATAAAATGGCTTCCCCTTCAACTGTGGGACATGCAAAGGGAGGCTTGTTTACCCTGATCTCACTCAAAATAGTATGCTCAATGAAGATGTTGTTCTGTTCCTCTCCCCATTTGCTAGCAGTGGAATTAACCTTTTCTAAGCGACCTACTTTGTTGATTATTAATTTTTATAATTCTTTTTGTAGGGTAAATGATAGCGAGCATATTGACGCACTTGAGGGCTTTTTGGAGCATTATGGAGAGACGAGTCGCCCCTACTATGAGGTCAGGAGAGGAAGGATGGGGACCCTAGAGGGGGAAAAATTGTTTGACACAGACTCTTATGAGTACTTTAAAACATAAACCCAAGGATGAAGAACAGATTAAGGCATGTAGGAAAACCTATAAACTGGCCATAAATCAAAGAAAATACAGGATACTAGACTAAGCAAGGCACAAACTGAATCAGGTTAGTGTTTTGTTGAATAGTGCAAAATTTTGGAAAATGGTAAACAGTCCTTTTTTTTTTTTAATAGAACCCCACTCCGGAAGAACAGATTGTGTCATCCCTGCTGATGTTTGGGTCAGTTATTTTGAGCAGATCTATAGAGGAGTGGATTTGGAAAGAAACGTCACACCCTGGGAACCTTGCATAGAGATGTGTCCGCTATGCTCTGGGGTAGCTGAGGTCCAGAAAGCAATCATGGACACATCAGGAAGAAAAGCCCCTGGGACTGATAGGGTCCCTTCAGATCTTTATAAAGCTGATCCAGGGACATTGGCAAAGGTCCTAGCTAGGTTCTTTAATGCAGCACCGGTAGGCGGTTCACCGCATTTATGGTCTACAGCGTTTTTTTACCCATTTTTAAGAAGGGCACTAGGGATGACCCTGCATATTATCGCCCGATCTCGTTATTAGACTGTGCTGCAAAAATTATGGGGAAGGTGATTTAGCAACGCTTAACAATATGGTTAGACACAAGTAATATAATATGTGCGCTGCAATACGGTTTCAGCAAATGGATGGGACAGTGGACCAATGCATAAATCTACTTCTGATTATCGGCAAATATTCACTCTCCAAAAAGGGACATATGCACGTGGCTTTCATGGACTTAAAGTCTGCTTTCGACCGAGTGAGAAGGTCAAAATTATGGCCTTTATTATTAGAGACTTGAATGGATGCTGATCTAGTGGCTTTTCTGCATTGGTCCCACCTAAATTTAATAGCCTCAGTCAGATACAATGAAGATGGTTCCCTTACAGAATCCTGGGATGTTAAGCGAGGGGTGAGACAAGGATGCATTTTGGCCCCCGTTTTGTTTACCTTATGTATTAATAATCTTGGGTATACCCTATAAAAGGCTAGCAAAGACATTCCTAGAGCAGGTTCTAAACTCATCCATGCTCTTTTATATTCTGATGATGCAGTTTTACTTGCAAGGACACCAATGGCGCTACAAAGACTTGTAAATTGGTTTATAGATGTTATGGTCTCATTCGACCTCTCTATCAATTTCTTGAGGTCCCATATAATGTTGTCTGGCAAAACAAAGCGCGACAAGCATATGCTCATATGCACAGGTTGAGAACTGACGAATGTTGCTACATTTCCCTATTTGAGTATCTTGTTTGATGAAAAAGGTACTTGGGTAGCTCAGCGGACACTCAAAAAAACACCCTGTCCAGATCAGCAAGAGCGACAATGCAGTTTGCCAAGAGAATGGGGAGCAAACCACTACGACCATTACTGAAGGTCTATAATGAGAAATGTATACCAATGGCTATGTATGACAGCGAGGTATGGGCCGATAAGGAGGTTGGTGATCTGCAGTTGGCTGAAGATAAATACCTGCAAAAACTATTATCTGTACCTCCCAGCACCTCATCATTTATGGTGCATGATGAACTAGTATGTAGTGGCCAAGTTTTTAGGGCAACTTGTGCTAAAGCGTGCACAGCTATAAAAGGATATACATCAATTACAACGTGTACTCTGAATATTAAATCCATTCATTTAAGAATTGTTACTTGATATTCAATACAACATATAACTCAAAGCAATACATTGTACATCAAAAACGATCATCCAACTTTCAATAATTTATACAATCATTATGCGCTTCAAAAGCATGAGGAAAACAGCGCCCAATGCATTTCGGGATGAGTAGTCCCTTCGTCAGGGGCCAACCTGTTAACAGAAAAACAACCATCAGGTGATGCGCTAAAGTGGGTCGACCAAAAACTGTCAAAAATGTCTCAGTAGTTTATGGTGTAATTCATACACTCAGACATGTAGGTGTGCATAAGGATGTACTGCCACCAAAACTTATAAATCTTCATTACACATGTTCACCCGAGTGTTCTCCCGAGTGACAGAGTTGACAGGGTTACTTACGTCCGTCAAGGAATTCAGTAGAGCAAAAGTAGCCTTGAATAGTCCGCCAAGAGAACAGGTCTGTGATAGCAAGAGCCAAATTAATACACTGACTTAACCAAACATAACTTTAATCAAACGTGCCACCAAAGAAAATATGCTGCATACCTTTAAAGCCCGGAAACGCCTCTTTATCAGAGTCTAGAGGTACAGTCAACAATCCTTCCCATGGCGGCTGCTGAAACAAGGTCACAGTACCAACTATTAATGAGCGTATCCCCACAACCGGTGAAAAGTATACACAGTATACGTAGCCTCTCACCTCTGCTAACGTGTAATGCGTGCATGAATAACACCATAAACTACTGAAACATTTTTGAGTTTTTGATCGACCCACTTTAGCGCATCGCCTGATGGTTGTTTTTCTGTTAACAGGTTGGCCCCTTACAAAGGGACTACTTGTCCCTAAATGCATTCGGCGCTGTTTTCCTCAAGCTTTTGAAGCGCAAAATGATTGTATAAATTATGGAAAGTTGGATTTTCGTTTTTGATGTACAATGAATTGTTTTGAGTTATATGTTGTATTGAGTATCAAGTAAAAATTCTTGAATGAATAGATATAATATTCAGAGTACACGTTTTAACTGATGTATATCCTTTTATAGCTGTGCACGCTTTAGCCCAAGTTACCCTAGGAACTTGGCCACTACATACGAATTCAGCATATGCTAGGCAGGCATATAAAAGGTGTAGCATGCTAATCATTCCAGTTTGAATAATCAGTATCATTGGTAAGACCGAAGAGTGCACAATCTACCGCTATTCCCATGAAGAACTAGGACAAGGTCACCTCTCTGACCGTATAACAGTGGCCCCTTTAATATGGTGGCTAAAACTATGATCTAACCCCACACCTACGCTGAACCAGACTGTTTTAGAAGATTGTATGAGACTCAACAGGTTGCCTGACATTCATTTCTTGGCTGGGTTACATCTCACAGCAGCTGGCGAATGTAGGGTACCCTGATCTTATTACGCATCCGAAACAAATGCACCGTGGTGAGTTGAAAGTAATTAAATGACTATTTTAGCCAAAAGGATGGTGGAAAGGGAAAAAATTTACTTTAAAAAACCCACAATAACACAGTATATAATCTTGAGTCTTGGGTCTTTATAACAACCCATCTGGTCTTATATTAAAAATCTATTTCACCGATTTTCTTGTAATCAGATTTAGGTTCAATTGTATTCACTGGTGCCTCACGGTTCCTAAGGGTTTTTCTAAACCTGGGGCTTTAAAGCCCTGCCCTTGTGATGATTTCTCGGACCAAGATCTCATACACCTTATGTTCTTCTGTGGATTTTATAATGATCTTTGGTCAAGATACATTTTACCACTTTTAAAACATTGTAACGTTGCACAAGTGAGGCCAGCCCTGATATATCTGCAAATGTTGTCCTCACCTTTGATATGTTTCGGGGTTGTGAGCTTCTTTTTTTAATTTTGTGTTTTAGTAGTTTTTATTAGTTTTAAATAAAACAAGCATTTACAATGCAACGGTCTCGCCTTTGCAAAAGTTAGAGCTATTGACATTGTAAATGACAAACTTTTTATTTATGTGTTAGTTTTGAAAACAGATAAATAAATGGCATTGTCATTTACAATGCCAATAGCTTAATCTCTCGCAAATGCTGTACCTATTGCATTTGCAATGCAATAGGTCGCGCAGTTACGCGAGTTTGAGCTATTGACATTGCAAATAACAATGCGTTTTGTTTGTTTCAAAAACCAAAACATAAATAAAAGGTCTCACACTGCTGTTTCTCTCACACTGCTGTCTCTCTCCACTGCTGTCTCTCCCTAGAACACACACACACTGCTGTCTCACACTGCTGTCTCTCACTCACACTGCTGTTTCTCACACACTGCTGTCTTTCTTACACACAATGCTGTCTCTCACACTGCTGTCTCTCATACACACTGCTGTCTCTCACACTGCAGGTGTGGGTTGTGGGGTGTGGGTTCCCAGCTCATATCACATACACACAGAGCCGTTTTCGAGGATGATAACTGTAAGGCATCAGAGCGCCAGAGTGAAATGGAGGCAGGGAGACCTACTAACCGAGAGGAGGAGAGCATGAGAAACCAGGAAAGAGAGGAGGAGGGGTGTAGGTCCCTTTTAAGTTTGTATTGAAAACAATTGATTTCTCAAGCACAGGCAAGGGATTGTGCAGGTGAAACCTAATAAAGGAAACCAAATAAAACAACCCAAAAATGCTATCGGGTGCATTTCACAGAAGCAACTTAGCGGACAAAGGGTCAGAACAGAGGGTTGTGGGGAACACTAGTAATGGTGTCTAATCAATAAAGTGCTCGAACATTTACCCAAGATGGGGTAAATCAATGAAACAGATGACCTACTGCAAAACAGTGTACCGCCTAAATCTTACAGCTACACTTCGTCCCACTACTTAGACATCTAATGATGGAATGGAATGGAATGGAAAGGTATTTGTAAAGCGCAGGGCTACCATGAGGCCTCCCAGCGCTAATGAACTTATCTGCAGGTGCATACTTTAACTGGATCGAAATAGCAGTGTTTTCAGCCGCTTACGGAAGGCCAGATGGTTTTCTTCCAGACGAATCTGATCTGGAAGAGTGTTCCATCTTTTGGAGGCAACATATGAGAATCGCTGTCCTCCACTTCTGGTTTTGCGAATTCTCGGAATGGTTGCCAGGCGTTTGTTTCCAGATCGAAGTGCTCTGTTGGGGTGATACGGGACAACGATTGACTGAAGTATTTGTGGGGAATTTGAGGTCATGATATTGTGGGTGACACAGAGGGCCTTAAATTGTATCCTCTCTGCAATGGGCAGCCAGTGGAGTGAGGCTATAGGTCCTCGGGCAGATTCTCTGCGGGGAATGCCCAGGAGCAGTCTAGCTGCACAGTTCTGCACTGCTTGAAGTCTCCTTATAGTGGATTTTGGAGATCCAATATAGAGAGCATTAGCGTAATCCAAGCGGGAGAGAATCAACGCTTGGACCACTAGTTTTTTTGTCTCCTTAGATAAAATTGGAAAAACTTTCCTCATCATTTTTAGAAGTCCAAAGCAGCAGCTTGTCACTTTCTGTGCGTGGACTGTCATATTTAGTTTGTTATCCAGCCAGGCTCCCAGACTTTTGATACATATTTGGTTACAACGTTTACGCCCTGTCATATAGAGGTAGGGACAGAATTGGTAATCGACCACCACGATGCAGCTGTTTGTCACTCGTGGGATATACACCACCCAGCGTGAGAGCCAGTAGAAGCAGATGAGAAATCACAGTGAAATTGCTAGTTGCTATCGGGCTAGTATCTCCTATTTGCCCCTACTGGCTGCGGAACACTTTAACAACATGACCGGGCAATATTATAACATGCGGTCAGAAAGAGAAAGTCTTGCCACGTGTCCCTGCGCATGTGCTTCAGCCAATGAGGAGCACACTACACTAGCTAGTTAATAATGCAATATATGGTGGCCATTTTGTTGGTAAGGCTTAACTAAGTTCTCCCAATCTTGGTAAGCATTTATTGAGAATTGTTAACAGTTTATATGCGACCGAGCAGCCAACATGACCCATCTGAAAAGACTATCAAAACAACGAAAATAGTGTGTGAGGTAATGACATATTACCTCCGGGGGTACAGTGTGTGGACGGACTGCTTTGCCTTCAGAGGAAGTAGTGTTGTTACTACCAAGGAAACGCCAAGAAAATCTGTAAAAACCCTTCTAATCATCTCAGTTCCCATGATTCAACATGCAGACATTCCCAAGTAAACTATGATCTGTTAGGGAATCAAGCAGCTTCACATAACTTCTGTGCAACCTCACCAGGGGCCGGTACACCTCTTCTGGCAGATGCCTGCAGTTTAATGTACCCTCCACTACACACCGCATCCGGACAGTTGAAACTTGCTCGTCACAGGAGCGCTGCCAAAACCAAATTTGAGGCAGTCAAAAATTAGATGGTATCATTTTCGAAAATAGACACTTTGAGGCATTCACCACAAGAACAACAAATGTACTCTTACAAGATCGTAAATTCAAAACCATATTGCCTCATTTAACGAAAATAACATCGAAGCGCATAGTGGGTGCCGATTTGTGAATAAAGAGCTTGTTTGTGTGTATATGTGTACATATGTTGCAGGGGTGTGGAATTGTTTAAAAAATCTACTTGCCCAAGGGACAAGATTGTATAGAAATCTACTTGTCCTGCAAAAAAATCTACTTGCCTTACCTCTTTACTGAATCAATAAGATAGACAGGCAAAAGTGTAAATTAGGTTGTAGATCGTGCGTTGTAGACATTCAATACATTGAAGCTTCCATTTGGGAGAACAGTGTCAACAAAGGTTGCATATTCGAATCAGAAATTCCCAGTATAATGTACACTATCATGGTAATGTGCAAGTCTGTATTCCATATTTACAGGATAACATTTTTGCATAAGGTATTTACAAACAATATAAAACACAGTCACATATCGGCTAGAACCAAACTGATACCCACAATGCATTTAAGATTCATGCAATAGTCCGGGGTGGATATGAATGTGATCTGTGATTATGTCTAGATTAGGGTGTCCTGCTCAGGAAAGCATGACATTTCTAGCTGTCCTGGGAAGGGTAGGAGACAATTCCTTTTTTCCAAAGGGACGGGTCTTCAGATTTCAGCCCCACTTAGATCAAAACATCATCTCGGAAAGTGTGTAAGGTTTTCATTTGGATGACTCAATCTTTGACATTGTGATACATAACGGGAAGGTTGGGGTGGGGAGACACACTTAGACCTATGTTGTAGAAGTCTTACCAACATTACACAGTCAGTCCTAGAAGCATTATTAGGGAATGACGTGCCCTTTGCAGCTGCATGTGAAATAAATCACTAAGCTTGAATCTTTACTGCACCAGAGACGTCTATCTAAGCATCCCAAAGAAAGAATCTGCAGCAGCTCGAAAGTCCACTTCAATACTGGTTTGCTGGGCAGTATTATCTTCCACCAAGCCCAATACTCAATTTGTTATACAGGGTCATAAAACAGTGGCAGACACTCCTTAAGGACACCATAAACGAACAGTTGAGGTCAGGGGTGAATTACCCTGCCCCAGCCTGCTATATGGAACCAATACAAGGGCAGTTCATATACTGAACTGCACATTATTTAAAATAACATGTCAGGTGACTTGCTTTTTAAATCAAGTATACAGTGGTGTAAGAGGAAACCCAGGAAAAACATGAGGAACGTATCTTGCAGGACAAATCTCCTAGCAAAAAGAACCAGGGGTCTATTAAAAAAAAGCCAGAAGTAAAAACGGTTTTGTTTTCAAAACATTCCCCTGTTCAGCTGTAGACTAGAGACTGACCTATCAAACTGTAGGGGCATTTTGAGAGGGTATGGGTGCAGACATCGTAGAGGTGTCCACCCACAATAGTTTGTGAATCGTTTTTACTTTCAGGATAGAGAGCAGTAGGGAAGGGAAGTGGGGGGATGGCGGTTTTACATCAGGGGTTTGAGAGGGGACAGAGGTGAGCATCCAACTGGGAGCAAAAGAAAGAAGAGTAAACTTGGTCTAGAGATGTTTGAGGATTTAGATCCAAAAGGAAGAGAATGAAGGCGACTTAGATGGGGAAAGAGATATAACTTGAGGTTTAGACTGGGCACAAGACCAATGGCAGAAGGTTGAGACAGCAAGACAAAGACAAGTTGGACAGGGAATTTGAAAAATGACAGCGTGCTGAGATAGTAAACATGAAAAGGAAGTGTCATTAACACAAGTTGATGTGGTTGGTGTGTAAAGTTGGGGAGGTTCTGTTGATGGCATTTTGTGATTTCTGATATAAAACTAAAGCACACAGCATAAGAACAATTTCACTTTCTTCTGCTGCATCTCCGGAGAGGTTTGTAACGTTAACTCTTTCTGAGTTTCGCTACTTTTAACGGGACATTCTACATGTAGTCTATTCACTTGCTTTGCATGTGATTACTTTCCAATAGCATAAAAAACAATCCTTCCTCACTGCCTTGGGGTACAGACCTTACCTCTGTAGTGCCATTTCAAGCACTGCTCCCTTGCAAAGATGTAGCTGTAATATAGAATTCAGGGCATAGGCTAGAGAAAGCCAGCACAACACAAAGGACAGACTTCTAGGCCCAGAGAGGCATTTACAGCCTGAAAGCCACAAGTCTTGCTGTTGTGAAGCAACAGAGAGCCTCACCAACCTATCTACTCTAAGCAGGATTTATTTGGACACATTTACGTTACTATGTCCGCTTTACTCTGTACACTTTTAAGAAGTCCATTTCTATGTACTGCATAAACACACTATCCAGCCATACATGCTCCTTTGTTCATTTACCCCTCCCGGTACATTTGAGGTAACCATTCCACATACCTGCCTTATCTTAGCGTGCAGTGCACCAGCTTCTTGTGACTTATCAGCTTCCAAATGAGAGTGCTGAGCCTCTAACCTAGACTCACCCCCACTTAGCTACAATGTGTGATCCTCGGCAAGTGTTTTATTTTTCTGGCCCTCCATTTCCTAATCTTGCAAGATTAGCAGTGTTCACATAAAGGTTAACTCATTTTAATAAGAGCTACCTAACACTGCAGTAAATTGCTAAACAGCAACGGAGCACTGTTTTTAAGCCTAACTTTAAAAGTGTTTGCTAGGGGTAATAGGGACAAAAAGAGCTTTCAGAGACTTGCCTGTTATTGTTGTAAATTAGGCAAAATGTGGGATATTGGAACGCATGCGGGAACGCCTGTTGTCAGTCAGACCAGAGCTATAGTCCGGGCCACTGGAATTATGCAGCAAGAGAGGACGAAATTATGTGGCAGGCTTGAGTATATTATGCAGCAAGAAAATGCAAAGTATGTGACATATTTCGGCACATTTTGTAATAGTATTCGTTTATTATTTCATCATTTTCAAACTTTGTAACACCCTGTGGGCATTGGTTGCAACTCGTTAGTATGAGGTGAACATTCAAATAAAGCAATAATCAACAGAAAGGTGACCAGTTACCTTTACAAAGAGGCTTCCACTGCGTGGTAAAACACAGTCGCATTTTTAGTAACTTTTTTATCGTTTGAGCTAGAAACAAATTTTGCAGCAGATGATGGATTATGTGGCAAATACTGCGGACGTTCAAGCACAATTCCAGTGGCCCTGGCTATAGTCATTGTGAGGGTCTGAGGTCGCATCATGTAGCAGATGCTAATGGATGGCATTTCTTCTGACTTAAAGAAATCACCCCTAGTCTAGCGCCCCAGTGCTGCTTTAAAGTCATGCTTGGCGCTGCACAGAACAGCATATAAAGCCTCTCAGCTTCAGGTGCAAGATTTTGATGACATCGTATCACAGACAGTAAGGTTTGGGCTTTTAGTTTGTGGTAAAAACATATCACTGCAAACCTGCCTTCTGGCAAACTCTGCCTTGCCCCTTCTGTTTTCTTTTTCTGGCCTCCAATTCCTGTGTGCTGGTGAAGGAAAAAATGCAGAGCCACAGGGGAAAGAAAAGAGCATACTGCAGACACTGGTTTACAAATTAGAGCTCGTGAAAATGAAAGCAACAGGGGTGACCTGTGGGCTGCACAAGAGCCCCACAGGGAAAGTAAGGTGCTTTAATGTAGATTTGGTTGACACTAAAGAGGCTGAGACTTCAAGCACAGACAGCAAGCAATGTGCGCAGAGAGGGGCCCAAGAATCGCATGACAAAATAATCCCAAGCACCTTAATGCAAGCCTCGGATGCAAGGAGAGGAGAGAGGAGGGGAGGGGAGGGGAGAGGAGGGGAGAGGCGCGGAGGAGAGCGACCTGGGTTCAGCACAGAGGCCCAAGGGTGCAGCCAAGAAAGGGCAGCATCAGAAGAATGAATTAAGTTTTTTAAAAAGTCTGGTAAAAGTAAGGAGCAAAGAAGCTTGTCTCCTACCTGCCATTGCTGGAAGTGTTCTCCAGCTGCAAAAGCTCCATGTGGAAAATTATATAAACAAACTAGTCTCCTCTGCATCCTGCTATAAATTGTGTCATGACTCCTGTGCCTGGGTTAGGTGATTACACTGAGGACGAGACACGGACTGCTAATTTGAAGAGGTCAGAGGATAGTTTGATCTCAGTCCATAATTTACAGTCTACTTGCCCTTCGGACAAAACAGTAATTAAAACTTCTTGCCCTTGCAATAAATCTTAATGTCTCGGGCGTCGGGCGATACAAATTACCCATCCCTGAACAGTTGCATGTGTGTTTGAGTGCGTGCACGTATTTGTGTCTCTATGTATCTGAGTGTAGGGGTTTATGCTTTGTACGAGTACAGAGCCTGTTCGTGCATTTGTGCCAGGGTGTCTGTGAGTGCGTGTACAGACCTATATGGGTGTGTGCATGCATCAGTGTGTGTATATTTATGTATGCGTATATGGCCGGACTGGGAGGTAAGTGGGTATGTGTGTGCACATGTATATGACCGGACTAGGATGTAAGTGGGTATGTGTGTGCACGTGTATATGACCGGACTAGGATGTAAGTGGGTATGTGTGTGCACGTGTATATGGCAGAACTGGGACATTACATTGTGAGCTGCACATTTGATAAAGATGTATCTTAAAATATTTTTTCTCATGTAGCCCTTTTATTTATATTACGGATATTATGTGCACTGCATGCTGTAAAATATAGGTTTTGTACTTGATAATGTTGGACTTCACACTGTTGGCTAATAATGAAACACTTATGTGCCAGAATAACAGTCTTTTGCCTTGCCTGTTAATTCTGGTTGGTTGCCATAGGAACGTCCGGGATACATTTGTGCACAATTAATATTTTAGCACTCATTCATTAGGAAAGGGACACTATCACAGTCAGTGGAAACACGACACAAGGGAAGCTGAGTCTGTTCACCACTGCTGTACAGTGCTTTCACTTATCGTTCACTGTGAGAGCGCCTCGCCGGGGGTCTCCTGGTAGAAACGTGCACACGCATATGTATGTTTACAGAGAATGCAGTGTAAAGAAGGGTACTAAGATACTCCTGTTTCACTGTGACTCGGGAAGGAGTTTACACCAAGCCAGGATACTGCCATCATTCAAACTCCACTGGTTTATTTCCCTCGCATCATGTTCACAGTTGGCGTTTGCGTAGGAAAGAACGGCAACATTTAGATTTTGGCACCTGGGAACGAGGGGAAAACACAGTGTTTGTTGTCAAGAGGTGCAGCGCACTAAAAACGCGCTTGTACATACTGCACCCTGTGGTATCACCTAAAGTATTAGCAATGAATTAAATATAGGGTGAATCAGCAATTGTTTAGCAGTGCTGTGTAACTTCAGCATTACTGCCCATTACTGCAGGCCCCAGCAGACAGGAGCCCGGGTGATTGCCTTAACAAGTGGTGGGAGTAAACTGGCCTACCTGGCGTAGAGGGAGCGCTTCTGGCTGGTGTGCAGAGACCCCGAGCTGATAATGCTGTTTATCATCTGCTCTCAGAGATCGTGTATGTTTGCTTCAAAGCGGCTGTACTCGGAAAGGGAAAACACGAGGATAAATTGCGTGCCAGAACGGACAGTCACTATTTCTGTAAGAACGGGGCAGTGAGATTCCAATGCCCTAAAAGAAAATCGGAGGGGGAACGCTTTAGTTCGGATCTGAGGCTCTTCTGAGACGGTGGCGGGAAGTCGCAGTGGAAATGCGTAGACTCCACTCCGCAGACACCAAGTCAGAGCGAGAGAACTCACTCTTAGGCCAGAGCTCCTTTCACACTGGCAATTACGAGGGGAAAACGTCGCGTTTGTTGTGAAGAGGTGCATCGCACACAAAACAAGTCTGCCACTCTCCGGTCTCTAAGAATGCTTCTCGTCCCCTAGCCGCCGGAACAGGCAGGGGCCGCAGCGCCTTCACCTCACCTCAATGAGTCGGATCCTGGAATGGCGGCTGATCGTCCTGATGTGCTGAAGAGCGAGCGCGGAACCCAGCCCCTCCGCAGTGCGCCGATGACAGATTGACGATCAGGCAGGTCCAAAACCCCGGACGGGCACCGTGAGCTCAGGTCGCGACACAGGGACAGGAGAGTTTCCCCGTAGGAGAGTTTAACGGCAAGTTCCTTCCAGGGCCGCCATCTTGCGGCGATCGAGGTCTCGCTGCAAAAAAGCATTTAGTGGCACCTAGCAGCAAAATCAACAGCCCCAAAGTGTTTGTCTGCAATTCAGGAGTCAGGACATGTTAACAGCAAAATCAACAGCCCCAAAGTGTCCGTCTGCCATTCGGGAGTCAGGACATGTGCAGTCACTTCTTCCGGTGGCGGTCAACCAGAAATGACTCTCAGAAAAGCCCTGTCATTTTCCGACTGGGGGCGTGTTTTTCTTTCTCCACTTCCCATTGGCTGGAATGTAAAATCCAGCCAATGGGAAGAGGAGAGAAAGAAACTAAAAAACACCCCCCCGAATCCCAAAAAGACGGGGCTTAAATAGACAGATGCCCCTCTCCTCCAATGGCTGGCCTCCGTTTAGGAAGCCAGCCAATGGAGAAGAGGGGCTGGTTTAAGCCCCACACTGAGAAACATAAGATCTCGCCGGCGAGACTGCGCAAGTGCAGCCTACGCAGGCTGAGACCTAAAAAGGGGTATACATTCAAAAATACATGAGACACATAAAATCCATGTAATACAAAATGCATATGAGAATACAGTTGATTACACAGAACAAATTGGTACGACAGAGTCAAAGAAGTGGAACCCTAGGAACCAATAGTGGAAAGGGTCAGTGGAGCATGTGAGCCTAGTTCCATGTAATTATAAAGAGACCGCCAAACCCTACTACAGATTTGAGGTACGGATTGCTTACCTAAGAGTGACGTATGAGCCCCACAGAGATAAGAAACCCAAGCCCACCAGGTGTGGAACGATAGATTGGAAAAGGACTTCCATTCTGTAAGTATGACTTTAATTGCAATGGTTAAGAGTCTAACAAGGCCATATCTGTAGAATCTAAGGCCAGAGCAGTCGGGGAAGCCCAAGGGACCAGTGTTACCATAGTGATGGTCAGAGAAATGGGAGTGTTGAAAATAGCTGATACCTGCATTTGAATTGCTGTCTAGTATGAGCTTAATAGGTGTCATAATGTGTGTTGATGTGTTCCAGCCTCAAGATTGCAGTTCCAGAACTTGTCATTATCTCTTAGTTTCAGTTTGTATAACTGATCAGGAGTCCAGTGTGAAAGATTAAGTGTGAAAAATTTGGACTGAATAAGAGATGGAGCAATTTTGTTATGCAGGGAAAGTTTACCTATAGTGTACCATGAGTCAGTTGTAATCTGCTCAAATACCCTTTTATCAAAATATTTGGCCCACTTTGTGCAAATAAGTGACTCTTCTGGTAAAGGGGGTTCAGACCGAAAGTTGTAAACTTTAGAAGCAATATGTCCCAAGCATTGCCAGAAGTTAAGTATCGTAACCAGGGCCGACTTATTGTACAACTCAAGTTTAGATAATTTGACCTTCAATCACGGAAACTGTAAAAGTCAAGGCTTGTGACATTATGTTTTGTGGCTAGGGTTGAAAAGGAAAGCGGGTCACGGGCAATGTTCCCTCTAATTTTTTTCCTCTATGTGCGGCAGAGTAAGGTCTCTGTGCACTGCAACCAAGGCTAAGTGCGCCGGAAACCAGACCACGCATATGCGCTGCAATTAACATGAATACCCCAGCCCTGCCGAGTAGTACGCATTAGGCGTGGTCCACAACACTGCACTAAAATGCATTTATCACTAATTTTAGCACCTTGACAATGCCTGTGTAATAGGAGTCAGTGACCGCGAGTGTTGGAGCTGAATTTACAGAAGTGCAGCAAGTGTTGGCCATATGGTGCTATAGGCAGGACACTGGAGAATTGAACGAGGTGCTTCCTGCTTGCGTCATTGTTTCAAGTAAGCAGTTTACGTACTGTCCGATTACGCAGCTCTGATGTCATGAGGCTGAGCATGGGAAGCGCTGAACTGCGCATGCCTGCCTTGGAGAGGGTTCCTGGTAAATGCTGCACGCACTCACAGGTAAAAGCATGTGATTTGCACACAAGCCCCCGGTAGCCCTGTCTGACATCAGTCACTGACAGGTGTGCGTTGGTGCATGAGCCCCGAGGATCCCAGGTCCAGCGTGAGAAGATGGGAGGGCACGGCTCGCGCTCACAGGCCATGCACTGGCAGCAGCTCAGGTGTGAACAGGTAACCTCGGAAAGCAGGCTTCCACCTGTGAGGGGCCAATGTAAGGCCTCCTGCATACACAGGAATGATGAGGGAAGTGCAGGTTGGTAAAGAAAGGTTCTACTTTAAATACAACAATATGTGCATGCGCAGGAATGCTGAGGGGATCTGCAGATTTGTAAAACGTCGTACTATAAATATAACAATAAGTGCATGCACAGGAGATACAAGGGAGGTGAATGTCGGGGTTCATCTCTGCACAGTGACTTAATGCCATAGCAGACCATGGAAGGGGATACACGGCAGAACTGAAGAATTGTATGTGCGCAGCTGGTTTGTTGCTTTGTGTCTTCTTCATGCTGAAGGCCCAGAGCTACCCTGCTCAGCGATGCTGCAGGGTTCTTCTCACTTGTAGTGCGGAGGTCCCCCGTTGCCAGCGATTGACAATCCACCTACCTACTAAAATTCTCCCATTTTAGGTCTGGTGTTAGCCCAAGACCTTTTGTTTTTATTAAAATATGTATCACATGCTTACATATAGGGGTTTTCAGCCACCTCTCAATCCATTGGTCTGTTGTTGTCATCAGCATTTTTCTTTTGCCCACTACAGCATACAACATTCAGTCAGTCACTGGTTAACAATACTTTGAGTGACTGCATTTTGCTCTTTCACAAAGAGCACATCCACACAAAAGTGAGTTCCCTTCAGTGCCAGTGTTCTTGCTTTATGATTACTTTAGTGTTGCCTTTGTGTTTGGAGCCTCGTTTGATAGCAGGACGCCTCTGATGCACATTCCATCTTTATTAGATCCCATCTCCGGCAATTGCTGTTTGAAATTCCTTAAGGAGTGTTTTGCTTTTCTGACTGTTGCTAGTTTACAGCCTACTAGATCAAATTGTGTCCATTTGAAACTGTTCTGTCTTAAGTTATCCTCTTTTTCCTTTTCCCCTCTTTCTTTTCTACTCTGTCTCTTTCCTTTTTTCTTTTTGTCACCTTCTTTCATTATTTTTTCCCTTTCCTTCTCTTTCCTACTCTTTACCTCTCTCTTACATTGTTTCTTTACTTTCTTTCCCTTTTTCTTTTATCCTTCTCTTTCCTCCTTTTTTCATTTTTATTTCTTTCTCTCATTCTTTTTCTTTCCTTTACCCTTTCTTTCTTTCTCGTGTCCTACTTTCTTGCTTTCCTTTTTTCGCTTTGCTTTTTTCACACTTTCTCTTTCTCTCTTGCTGTCTTTCTGAAAGGTAAGAGTCCGTCACAGACTCTGCCTGATGTCGGACACAACTCAGGTTTCAGGGAAAAGCTGCCCGTGAGACGATTGCTGAATCAAGCTGGGGGGTGAAGGTGTTTAGTTTCTCGCATTTTTGTTTTGTATGTGTCATTCTCAATACAGATTCTTACCCGAAACCATTGGTTGTGTTGAGCCCCGGGAGCGTGGTCACCAGAGGAGGAATTCTGACCATAAAGTGTACATCAGAGTATCCGAATATGAGATTTTTTCTATACAAAGAAAGTATCATGTACCGTCACGAGGACCCTCCTGGAGGCTAGGCCGTGTTTGTCTTCAGTGGAGTCCAACAGACGGATGAAGGGTCCTATCAGTGCTATTATCGTCCCCAATCTGGACCAGCGCTGTGGTCTAACGCCAGCGAGCGAACCCTTCTGGATACGAGCCGTAATACTGTGACTTTACTTAATCTGTCTCCTTTCCTGTAAAAAAAAACTCTGTTTTGACACTAACTTCGATTGGCCTGCTTTAATCTAACGCCCTTAGGCCCACATGCATCAAGCATTTTTGGAGTCGCAAACGGTGCGATTCCTTAAAATCGGCCGTTTGCGAATGCAAAAGTGCTGTTTGGGATGCATCATGCTATTTTAGAAATTGCAATTTTTTTGCAAATTCTAAAATTGCGATAGCACATAAGAAATCGCAATTGTGCAATTTCTAAAATGCTATGCATCATTTCTTAAAAATGTGCGATTTTACAAATTGGAAGTGCAAATTACCACGAAGTTCAACCTCGTGGTAATTTGCGAAATTGTTCAAATATGCACAAAAATGCATTTTTTAAACTGTTAAGTTACAGACACACATGTCCTTAGGACATGTGTGTATGTAACTTATACTGAAAAGTACATTTCATGGGTGCAGGGGGGGGTCATTTGCACCCCCCTCTCCACCCTTGAAATGCATTGATGAATTTCGATTTCAAATTGCAAATTCGCAATTCCCATTCATTCCTATGGGCATTTTGGCCCATAGGAATGAATGGGAATTGTGAATTCGCAATTGAAAATTTGCATTTTTTTATGCAATTCGGTAAAAATAGCGATTTTTACAGAATTGCAAAAAAAAAGCAAAAATATTCATGCATAAGCTTTTGCGATTTCTAAATTGCGAATCGTTATTTTTCGCAATTTAGAACTCGCAAAAGCCGATATTGATGCATGTGGGCCTTAGCCTCCTCTTGGCTCACACTGAACACACAGGGTTGCTCCTTCACTTTGGCAGTTCTAACCAGAGCGCGCCAGATTCGCTCGAGCATCAGAGCGGGGCAGGCAGCAAGTGCCAGGCTGGAGCATGTGAAAAGTGGAAGGAGGGTTTGTAATAGGAAGGATTATATTTATATCCCACATCTTTCCTACCCGTCTCATCTCTTCATTTACAGACATGCCAACAACTGTGCGGTCTTTTCACTCCAACCAGGGGTAATGATGACAGATGATCTATGTCCAGGTGAATCCCGGCTGAAACAACAGACGAGCAGGAAACACGTCTGCACCATTTGTAGGAAGGAGACCTTATTCACATTTGAAGATGCTGCACGTTATCCACAGAAAATTAATCTCTTAAAACGCTCACACAGTTTTAATTTTTTATAAGAATGTGTTCCCCTACTCCCTCTTACAATACCAGATGTACAAGCAAGTGCTATCCTATCTAAAAAAAGGTTGTTGTGGGTTCTACCCCAGGCAACATATGGGGTGCCGCCGGTACCAGGTCAAATGGGCATGAGTTTGGGTCTGCCACTCTTGTTTTCATTACTCTATTTTGTGTTTCCAGTCTCATTATGTCTTTATATGTTTCTCTTTCTTTATGAGTCTTTGACACTCTCTAAATGTACCTGCCTATCCTGTGTTTATTGTCTCACCTTCTATATTGTTGTCTTTTCTTCTTTCTAGTTGACCCTTCCTCACTCTGTCGGCCTTTCCCTCTTTCTTCACCTGTGTTTCTATCTTACATTTCTTGATTCATCCTATCTTTCTTTGCGTCATCCTCTTTCATTCTTTCCTTATCTCTTCTAGTTTCTCCCACTATTTCTGTGCTTCTATCAATTTTTATCATATTGTCTCACCACTTTATCTTTGCCTGTAATTCCTTCTTCCGTTGCCTATCTCTTCAGCTCTGTTCGTCTCACTTTCCTCTTCTTTGCTCACACATGGCAATCTGAAACCTTGCCAGCTATGGTTGAGACTTGCAGCCCACAGCTTGACCTGCATTAATAAAGCGGACGCTCCAACCGGCACTGCAGCGCTGAGAGGTAGGCGGGGTCGCGTCCACATCCTGTGATTCTGGGCAAATCACTTAATCTCTCCATGCCTGAATGTGTAATGTAAATACGGGGCTCATGTAAAGCGCTCCAATACCTTTGGGTCAAGTTCGCGCTATATAAATATGCAGAAAAAAGTAATTAAAGTAATTTTACGTACAAGGGGTCTCGGCCTGCGCATACTCCTGCCATATTAGAAGCACACCCCAAGGGCAAGTATGCTCTCGCTGTATACTTATCTTTCGACATCTCTATCACATGTCCATACTCATTTTCAGAACGCTTCCATCTTACCCATATTATCAGGTGTAAACTTCAGCAGGCTCCGTAGAGCTCCATTATGCATCAGTCTATATGTGGACATTCCTACCGATGGTTTGGAATCAGACAGTATGCAGCCCCGCTATTTAGCTTCATCCAACTCGGGGTTTTCTATGCAGCACATCCCTTTCATCAGATGTTTATTTTCCATGTTTTTGTTTCCTATAAGATATATGTTGTTGATTTGCTGTGTTCAGAGTTTTATTATTAATGTTGCTTTGATACTGAGCACATAAAGTTGTCAATTTCTCGTTTTAATAGCGCACGGCTGTGGGGTTGATTGTGGCCCATTGAGATTGCCCCCCCCGTGTGCGCTGCAATTAATGAATTCCATTTCAAAGGCACACAATCAACCTCGCAGCTGTGCACTATTACGAAAAGGAATGCAGAGTCTAAAACACGACGTGTCCTTTCAGATTCTGAAAGCACACGTCGTGTTTTAGACTCTGCATTCCTTTTCGTACTAGTGCGGGGCTGATTGTGGGCCTTTGTAAAAGTATTCATATTAATTGCAGTGCATGACGGCACTGCGATTAACACAAATACTTTCACAAAAGCCCACAATCTGCCCCGCAGACTCGCACTATTAAGAAAATAAAAGAGCAAGTGCGAGAGCCACTTGCTGTTTAACGCGAGCCCTAGTGGGAAGTGGTGTGTGCGCGCTGATTATGAGACACTGCGCGCACGGGAAGACTTCAGTGCGCGCGTGCACAAGCGCGCAGGTTAGGGGGAACATTGGTCACGGGTGGTATCTAATAGGTCTTTTATTACTCTGATTCCCTTAGAGGCCCACATATGCACAGGCCTATGGTCAATATTAGTATTGAGTTTAGGATTAAGCCACAGGGACGCCCATCTGAAGGTATCAATGGGTACTTGGAGTCGTTTGTCTAGTACTCGTAAAGCTTATGCTGTATCAGCAAGAATGCGATGAGAGTGCGGTATGACAAATTTTGACATTGTGAAAAAAGAGGATACGTCAAAGGGGGAGCAGAGATCACGTTCAATGTGTAGCCATGGAGGAGTGTTATGCAAGTCTGAGAGAAACCAGGAACACCCTTGAACTGCAAGAACGGCTGTTTGATAAGGGTTCCAATGAGGAAAATGACCCCCCCCCCTAATGGTGCAGACCTCCGCAGTGATTTGTAGGAGATCCTAGCTCTCCTATCATTCCAAAGGAACGTTGAGGTGATCTTATTCAATTTATGGAAGAAGGAGAAAGAAAGTTTCATAGGAAGCATGGAAGATAGGACATTAACTATCGGAGTGATCATCATTTTGAGTCTGCCCCACCAGGTGATGAATTTGGGAAACCAGGCATTTAAGAGGTCCCTGAACTTGGTTATGGTGTTAGATCGTTAAAAGGTATTGTATCTGTGAGGTCTCTACAAAACCATATCCCCAGGTATTTGAGATGGGTAGATTGCCACTTGAGACCTGAGACTCCTAGGTGGGAAGGGAGACAGAGAGGATTTCTTGGCTAGTCTGATGAGGTGGTGATGTCTGCGGGTGGCGTCCTTGTGGGCTTTGTGGTTGTCCGGTGTGCGTTCGTGGAGCCATATTTTCTCCAGTTTCCGGCATGCGTGTTTTAAGGTCTGGGTTCGTCGGTGAACCAGGTGGCTCTCTTGCTGGCATGGCTGTTGGAGGGTTTCTTGAGCGGGGCGAGGGTGTTGGCGCAGTCGTCGATCCACTGTCTGAGGTTGCGGGCTGCGGTGTCTGGGTTGGTGGGGTCGGTGGGTGGGTTCTGTGCGAGGGTGGTGATCAGCTGGTCTTCAGTGACTTTGCCTCAGCAGCGTCGAGGCAGCTTTTGGGTGCAGTGGCGCGTGGTAGGTTTCTTGAAGGTGAAATGGATGCAGTGGTGGTCGGTTCGGTGGTGTGGTCGAAGGCGACGTGGGTGCTTGTGGAGAAGACTGGGTCCAGCGTGTGGCCGGCGGCGTGGGTGGGTGCGGTGATGAGTTGTCTGAGGCTGAGGTTGGCTAGGTTGTCAATCAGGGTGGCGGAGTTAGCGTCATTGTCGTTCTCGAGGTGGAAGTTCAGGTCCCCGAGGAGGATGTAGTCCGTGGAAATGAGTGCTGGCGAGGTCTGCGATGGAGTCGCTGAACTGGGTCCGGGGGGTCTGTAGATGAGTGTTCCGTTGAGGGTGGTGTTCAGGTCTGTGTGGATCCGGAATTGTAGGTGTTCGGCGGTGTTGAGGGTGTCGTCTGCGTGGGTGGCAACCTTGAGGGTGGACTTGTGGACGATGGCTATTCCTCCTCCGGTTCCGTTGGCGCGATCCCTGCAGGTGATCTTGTAGCCGTCTGGGCCGGCTTTGGCTATGTCGGGTGCTGAGGAGTCGTTCCACCAGGTCTCGGTCAGGAAGGCAACGTCTGGGGCGGAGGTATCCAGCAGATCCCAGAGCTCGACGGCGTGTTTGCGTGCGGAGTTGGTGTTGAGGAGTATGCAGTGGAGGTGGTTGGGTCCAGTCCTTGGAGATTTGGTGGTTCTGTCGCAGGTGAAGCTGAAGATGCGGCAGGAGAAGGGTCCGTGGGTCCGTTTTGGGGTGGCCTGGAAGCAGGTGTGGTTTGGGCCGGCGTTGAGTGCGTGGAGGCTGCTGGCATCGTAGTGGAGTCTGGTGTCATGGCGTTCGCGGGGTCCAGTACAGGCGCAGACGGGCTTGCCTTAGGCGCACCTTCGGCGCGCCAGCGGCGCGGCCGTGCAGCTGCCATCATTTTAAGGGGAGGTGGGAGGGATGAGCAGATGGGAGGCGGGAGGCAGGAGGCAGGAGTTAACGAATGGGCGCGGGATGCGGTGCCGCAGGGGCAGTAGCGGCGGGAATGGTGATCAGGGCCACGGGGGGCGAGGAAAGACAGTGCCCAGGAATGGGCAGCAGAGACCGAGGGTGCAAGGCTCTGGTGGAGCTGAGCTGCAGCGAGGGGGGGGGAGAGACCTGGGGTCGGGCACAATCGGGGGAGCAGAGGGCAAGAAAACGGGCACAGATAAGAATGTAGGCACAGGGGGTAGACAGGCAACAGCGGTCACAGAAACCAGAAGACAGTATGGGCAGTACAGGGAAGACAGACAGACAGCGACAGTGATACAAACCTAAGGCCTACCACTGGCCACCATGGATGAGGCACAGGTGGTAGCCTACGGGTGGAGGAGGGCCTCAACTTCTACAGCAGCGGCAGCTGGGGCAGGGTCAGGACACACAGGCAGAGCTGTGTGGTGGGGGAGCGACCTACCAGCAAGGTCAAGGGTCGCTCTCCTCACCGTGCAGCGCCGGCCTATATGGAGTGGTGGGAGGGAGGAGCAGCTGGGAGGCGGGAGGCAGGGGCAGCGAATGGGCAGTGAGAGGGCGGGGACGCAGCGGCGGGAGCGGCGAGGGCACAATCAGGGGCAGCGAGGGGGAACAGAAGGCAAGAGAACGAGCACAATCAGGGGGGCAGAGGCAAGAGAAAAACGGCACAATCATGGGGGCAGAGGCAAGAAAACCGGCACAATCGGGGGGCAGAGGCAAGAAAAAAAAGTGCAATCAGGGGAGCAGAAGGCAAAAGGCAAGAAAACGAGTACAATCAGGGGAGCAGAAGGCAAGAAAAAAAAGTGCAATCAGGGGAGCAGAAGGCAAAAGGCAAGAAAACGAGTACAATCAGGGGAGCAGAAGGCAAGAAAAACAAGCATTTGCAATGCAATAGGTCTCGCATTAGGAAAGTGTGAGCTATTGGTATTGTAAATTACAATTTTTTTTAATATGTGTTGGCTTTGAAAATATAAAAATGAATAGCATTGTTATTCACAAAGCCAATAGCTTACACTATTCTAATGCGAGTCCTATTGGCTATGGCAATGCTTATTGGTAGCAAGCAAGGACAGTGCTGTTGTGGTGCTGAGTGATGATGTGGTGGTGTCCCCGAGTGATGTGGTGGTGTCCCCGAGTGATGTGGTGGTGTCCCCGAGTGATGTGGTGGTGGCCCTGAGTGATGTGGTGGTGCCCCTGAGGGATGTGGTGGTGCCCCCGACTGATGTGGTGGTGCCCCCGACTGATGTGGTGGTGTCCCCGACTGATGTGGTGGTGTCCCCAAGTGATGTGGTGGTGTCCCGGAGTGATGTGGTGGTTCCCCTGAGTGGTGCCCCTGAGTGATGTGGTGGTGCCCCTGAGTGATGTGGTGGTTCCTCTGAGTGATGTGGTGGTTCCTCTGAGTGATGTGGTGGTGCCCCCGAGTGATGTGGTGGTGCCCCCGAATGATGTGGTGGTGTCCCCGAGTGATGTGGTGGTGTCCCCGAGTGATGTGGTGGTGTCCCCGAGTGATGTGGTGGTGTCCCCGAGTGATGTGGTGGTGTCCCCGAGTGATGTGGTGGTGTCCCAGAGTGATGTGGTGGTGTCCCAGAGTGATGTGGTGGTGTCCCCGAGTGTTGTGGTGGTGTCCCCGAGTGTTGTGGTGGTGTCCCTGAGTGATGTGGTGGTTCCCCTGAGTGGTGCCCCTGAGTGATGTGGTGGTGCCCCTGAGTGATGTGGTGGTGCCCCTGAGTGATGTGGTGGTGCCCCTGAGTGATGTGGTGGTGCCCCTGAGTGATGTGGTGGTGCCCCTGAGTGATGTGGTGGTGCCCCTGAGTGATGTGGTGGTGCCCCTGAGTGATGTGGTGGTGCCCCTGAGTGATGTGGTGATGTCCCTGAGTGATGTAACCACCTCAAAGCCCACGAGACCGGAAACGGAACTGTAGCCTCAGAGAAGGTGATGAAAGGCAAGGCGGGTGCTGGGAGGCAAGTATGACCACCCTCATACCCGGGCTCGGTGGTGAGGCTTGTGTCCAACTGCACACAGGTAGGTAACAGCCCGAGGTGTTGAGAGAGGGCTTAGGTGTGGCTATCTCTCCTGTGCCTCGGTGGAAACATGTCTGGCAGCTGTGCCCAGCTGTCGGCGGTGCCCAGGACGGAAAACGGAGGAAAGAAAGGGGAGAAAGAGCAGTGAGACGGGAAACAAGGATTCTAGTATTTGTAGTTCCTTCAGATTGGACTGGTGATAGGGGAGAAAAGGCGTAATATTTGTGAGTACATATTAGGGGTGCAAACAGAAGGGCATACAGAGAGGTCAGGGGAACAGAGAGACTGAAGAATAGATATAAAAGGGGTATGAAGCTGAATGAAGAAGGTGTACGGAAATCAAGACGGGAAGACGGACAGGTGCAAGTTTCTTCTATACTTTAACTGTATGATAATGCACACACCGGGACAGGTCTCATGTAATTTCTTTTTTTTTTAAGGAGTTTTATATAGCGCAAACTTGACCCAAGGGTATCAACGCTCTTAACACAAGCAACGTTAAATGAGGCACATACATTTTTATTAGGCACAGGGAGATTAAGTGATTTGCCCAGAATCACAGGATGTTGCGCGTCCTTGCAGAGATGTGTTAATTCCTGCTGTGTGTAATTCAGGGGGTGGTTACAATGATCAACATTCTGTAAACACGGCTCATTCTGTGAGCCTGAGGCTACGGCAGAGCACTCTTGATTTGTTGATCGCGCCAAGATGCACACATGAATGAACAGATGAGCCCGTGGGTTGACAGACACACCGCCGGCACAAGATAGATCCTCAAAGAGATTAACACACACACAGATGAAGACAGGTAATCAGTGTGAAGGTGTGACTCACGGAAGCAGACACAATAAACAGACAATTTTCTAGACGTGAAAAGGAAACAAAGAGGCACATGGAGACACGCACAACACATGGGCAAACAGCTATGTGTAAGTGTGAGTGACAGAGAAATGCCGCTGCAAACGGACCCAGAGACACAGAGATATACATTGAGCACACAGCAGACAATACAAGTAAAAGCCAGTGCGCACTGACAGACAAATTTAAACAGACACAGTGACTAACAGCGATGCGCATAGACACCAAGACTGGAGAAGCTTGTCTACGGATGAGATTGATTACGGGAGGTCTTTAATTAAAGTCGCTGTCCCTTGGGTTCGCTCTGCCTGTGATGCACACACACCACTTGTTACACACGAGGCGCAGCTCTGCCAAGAGTGGAGGGTGAGGAGAACGTAGTGTAATACAGCTGTAGCAGTACCACATCAGCATGTACATGTGTGCTGAGATCCCCAGAGCTGCATTTGTGCTTGGAGGGTGGGAGGAGGGCTCCTAACGTGGAGCGGAAAAGACAAAATTAAAAAGAAACAGCGACGGAAGGGAAATGTTGTGTTTGTACTATTTGTACTTGCAACTGTTATAAAAAAATTTTTTTTACATACGCTCCCTGATGCCCCTTGGCGATGTCTGTGCTGTAGGAGATTAGAGCCCACATCCGCCAGTAAGCATCCCAGCGGGCGACTGAGCACTGTGAAATTGATCTGAGGCGGAGTGGGTGCCCGGGCATCTTGCTGCCTAACTTGATGCACTCTGAAAGGGTGGGGGAAGGGAAACAATGCATTTGTGCTCGAAATGTGGGAGGACGAAAGCAACAAATAACAAGCCCTCGGCATTGCTGTGGCGGGGGAGGGGGGCTGCGGGGGAGCGTTAGCCTTTGAAGTCGGAAGCGTCAAAAACAGCGATATGGGGGACACGCATTGCAGTAAGCACGAAGAGACGGGGAGCAAATGGGAGCGAGGCATTGCGCAGAGGGGGGCGGGGGAGAGCATTCCTTTGAAGTGTGAAGCTCTCGGCTTTGCTGTGGCAGGTCTGATGCGATGATGCGATGCAGCTCGGGGAGCAAAGGGCAAGCGCGTGCACGGGCACATGCACTCTGCGTAATCCGCTTGCCAAAGCCTCTTGATCAGCTTTCCTGATCCTCCTCTAAATGTCTCGACATCTGCAATGCGCAAGCGCATTGGCAGAGGTTGAGACCTAACGAGTGCAATCAGGGGAGCAGAAGGCAAGAAAAACGAGTGCAATCAGGGGAGCAGAAGGCAAAAGGCAAGAGAAACAAGTGCAATCAGGGGAGCAGAAGGCAAGAAAAACGAGTACAATCAGGGGAGCAGAAGGCAAGAGAACAGGCACAGTCAGGGGAGCAGAAGGCAAGAAAACGGGCACAGATAAGAATGTAGGCACAAGGGGTAGAAAGGCAACAGCGAACACAGACATCAGAAGACAGTATGGGCAGTACAGGGAAGACAGACAGACAGACAGCGACAGTGATACAAACCTAAGGCCTACCACTGGCCACCAGGGATGAGGCGCAGGTGGTAGCCTGCGGGTGGCGGAGGGCCTCAACTTCTACAGCAGCAGCAGCTGGGGTAGGGTCAGGACACCCAGGCGGAGCTGTGTGGTGGTGGAGCGACCTATCAGCAAGGTCAAGGGTCGCTCTCCTCACCGTGCAGCGGCCGGCCTATATGGAGAGGTGGGAGGGAGTAGCAGCTGGGAGGCGGGAGGCGGGAGGCAGGGGCAGTGAATGGGCAGTGAGGGGGCGGGCCGCAGGGGACGTAGCGGCGGGAGCGGCGAGGGCACAATCAGGGGCAGCGAGGGGGAACAGAAGGCAAGAGAACGAGCACAATCAAGGGGTCAGAGGCAAGAAAAAACCGGCACAATCAGGGGGGCAGAGGCAAGAAAACCGGCACAATCGGGGGGCAGAGGCAAAAAAAATGAGTACTATCAGGGGAGCAGAAGGCCAGAAAAACGAGTGCAATCAGGGGAGCAGAAGGCAAAAGGCAAGAAAACGAGTACAATCAAGGGAGCAGAAGGCAAGAAAAACAAGTGCAATCGGGAGCAGAAGGCAAGAAAAACGAGTGCAATCAGGGGAGCAGAAGGCAAGAGAAATAAGTGCAATCAGGGGAGCGGAAGGCAAGAGAACAGGCACAGTCAGGGGGGCAGAAGGCAAGGAAAAACTAGTGCAATCAGGGGAGCAGAAGGATAGAAAACAGGCACAGATAAGAATGTAGGCACAGGGGGTAGACAGGCAACAGCGGACACAGACACCAGAAGACAGTATGGGCAGTACAGGGAAGACAGACAGACAGCGACAGTGATACAAACCTAAGGCCTACCACTGGCCACCAGGGATGAGGCGCAGTTGGTAGCCTGCGGGTGGAGGAGGGCCTCAACTTCTACAGCAGCGGCAGCTGGGGCAGGGTCAGGACACACAGGCGGAGCTGTGTGGTGGAGGAGCGACCTTCCAGCAAGGTCAAGGGTCGCTCCCATATCTGATGTTGTGTAAGACTGATATTGTCAATATTTGCTACTTAATATACAATGGTTTTATTTATTTTCAATGTAATGTATGTATTTTATTAAATATAAAATTGTGACTAATTTCTTTGCTCTGTTCTCTTCCAATGGGAGCTCTCAATGCAGAGTCACGTGGTCCTGTTTCTAAAGGTTGACACAATGCAACATGTCCATGAAGTTTAGCAAAAGAGGCAAAACATAGCCTGTGGCTTGGTGCGCACACTAACACAACCACAGGTGGAAGGGCATGCTGTAATATATGCATTCCATGCTTACTTTGGCAATACTTATTAGGCCAACAGCCCACACTGCACAGAAAGGCACATATATGGTCACTAGATGACTATGGCAAGCAAGCGCCATTCTTCCTCGCACTACACAGAGGCGCACTTATGTAACACATGTTTAGGTATCTACAGGCCTACAGCAACATAAGAAGGGAAGGAACCCACCTCTCAGCACCGGGCAGAGAGGTGCCCCAGCGCAAGGACAAACAACTGTGTCAGTACGCATTTACTGTGTCAGCGCGCGTTTTATGAAAACATATTCTCAGAGAAAAAAGTTGCACAAGCTTTGAAATAAACCATGCAAACTGTGATCCTGCGCATGAGCGCGGGGTCAGAGCAGGAGCAAAAAAAGAAACAACATTTATTTATTTATTTATTTATTATAAAGTTTTGTATAGCGCGAACAAGACCCGTGGGTATCAGAGCGCTTTACATAGAAGTAGGATAAAGATTAACAAGAATAGTAACCATTAAACAACATATAGATATGAGGTAGATAATTATATGGCTTTAGGGGGGTGCTTATATATCTACATTCCATTCGAGTGAGTCCTTTACATTAAGAGGTACTGTAAGGCTGAATTTATATAATTTGCCATTTACGCCAACATATATGAGGTAGGAGGTTATATGGGTTCAGGATGTGAGATAAATATATGAGTTCACATTGACATGAGGTAGCAGTTAGTATACAGCTTAATCACAAGAGTGGCGTCAGTCTCGTACCATCATTTATCTTTCATCTTATTCACGTCGAGCCTTCCCTTTCTGATGACGTAAATGTTCTGTTTTAGGGCAGCATTAGATCACAATAATGTTCCATAAAACTTCCCTATGTAAGGTATTTACTCATCAAGAAGCTCTTCACTTCTCGCTTAAATGTTGCAGTATTATGAGTCTTCCTAATGCTTGGAGGGAGTGAGTTCCAGATTCTGGGGGCAGCTCCTGAGAACGCTCTGTCATAAGTTTTTTTTCTTTCGGAAGATGGCTGGCCACAGCACCAACTCCTTGGCACTCCTAGCTGGTCTGTTGCCTCCTGACAGCTCAATTTTCTTGGATAGGTATCCAGGAGTATTGTAGTGGAGCGCTTTATGGGTGATACATGCTATCTTTAGTTGAATTCTGGCCTCATAGGGTAGCCAGTTTAATGCTTTCAGGTGAGGAGATATGTGGTCAAATTTCCTTGATCCAGAGATGAGTCTCGCCGCTGCGTTGAGGCAAGCTTTTAGTGGTGCTGTGGATGTTTTTGGTAAGCCCGCTAAGGTGGTGCAACCATATTCAATCCTAGAGATAACTAAAGATTGGATTGCCAGTTTAAGATCTGCCTCTGAGATGAATGGTTTCAATTTTCTTAGGTAGTTCAGGTGAAAGCGGACGCTTTTAGCCATTGAATTAATGTGAGCTTTCATGTCGAGATTCTCGTCTAAAGTGATTCCTAGCGACTTAGCTGAGTTGACAAGAGTCGGAGTGCAGTTGAGCGCAGTCACCAACTTGGTCCATTCCTTTATTTCCATATTTACTCTATTTTGTGAGCATTTAGCTTCAGATGATTGGTAGTTAACCATTGCAATGCCATTTTTAATGTTTCATTCATTAGTTCAATGTCTTCAAGGGAGGCGATCTTTATATATATTTGCGTGTCATCCGCATACATATGATAGGATATCTGTGAATTTCTGAGAATTTCTGTAAGAGGTTCGACATACACGTTAAACAGGTCAGGGGATAGTGTAGATCCTTGTGGGACTCCGATTGAGTTAGGGCATGGTGGTGAAATTGATTGGTTGACCAGGAATCGTTGTGTTCTGTTCCGTAGGAAAGAGTCGAACCATTTCAGCACATTTCCAGACAATCCCATCCTGTCCTGTAGCCTAGTCAGTAATGCTTCGTGATTTACTGTGTCAAATGCCGATGACAGGTCCAGGAGAATCAGTAAGCATGCTTGATTTTGGTCAAGGGCCTGTAGCGCGTCATCAACAATATGGAGGATCGCTGTTTCCGTGCTATGCCCTGATCTGAATCCTGATTGGCATTCATCTAGTAGGGAGAACTTAGTGATGTGTTGGCTCAGTTGGCCCTGCACGCATTTCTCAATTAGTTTGGCCAATAAAGGGATGTTGGTCACTGGGCGAAAGTTATTCGGATCTGTTGCATCCGCTGTCGGTTTTTTGACCTGCTTTTAGGCAGTCTGGGAGGATCCCTTGTGATAATGATGCGTTTATTATTTTGGTCCAAATTGGCACCACAATATGGCTGATTTCTCTTAAGCATTTCGCAGGTAGAGGATCGTGGTAGTGGTTGTTAGGTTTGATTTTCGAGAGCGTTTTGGCGATCGTGTCCTGGTCATATAGTTCGAGTGTGTCCCAATGTGCCTTGTTTTTTGTCTTGCTACACACTGTTGACAGGTTGGGATCGCTCGTAGTCAGTGGTTGGATGGGAAGGTTAACCGCTGCGCTTATGAGCTCTGTTTCAAGCGATTTGGCCTTCTTCGTGAAAAATGTTGAAAATTCCTCGCTGCTTAGAGATGTTTTTGAGTTTTCATGAGCGGTTTTGGCTAGTTTGTTTGATTGTTGCTTCAGGATTTCAAAGAGTTTCCGTGGTCTGTTTTTGGCATTATCCAATTCTGATCTTATAAATTCCTTTTTGGAGTTGATGATCTTTTTGTTATATTGGTTTCTAATTTTTCTGAGGGCTTTCAGCTCAGGGGATGATGGGTGTTGTCTCCATTTTCGGCCATTCTCAGTTTGCGCCTGTCTTCGTTCAGTGATCCATTAAACCATGGATTTTTCATCTTCTCCGTGATTCTTTTTAGTTTTAATGGCAAGGTGTTGTTGACGATATTCCCGACTGAAGTTATATAGTGATCTGTCAGCTCAATTACATTCTGCAGGTTGCTAGGTGGCTTTAAGTCTCTCTCACAACTTTCTACTAGTAGCTCAATATTAGCCTCTCTTGTGTCTCGGATCCATTTTTTGAATTTGACAGGTTGAACGGTCTTGCCCTTTTTCAATATGGGTATCAGGAATGTTATTGCATAATGATCCGACCAATCACACGGGGCTATTGAGAGGATTGATGTATTTTTGTTACCCGAGATAATCCAGTCTAGCGTTGCTCCTTTAGAGTGTGTGGGTTGCGTGCATGCTTGGTTGAGGTTTAGCTCGGCAAGGAAATCTTTAAGCGTGTTAACTAGTTTGTCATTGCAATCATCCCAATGTAGGTTGAAATCTCCTAGGAATATGTTATTGGCATCGGTGTTAGAGTTGGCCGTTATGATCTCCATTAACTGCTCTCTGAACTTTGCGTTCTCTCCTGGTGGGTGGTAAAACGCATGTAAATTGCATCTTTGATTGGTTGCTGATCTTATATTAAGACCTAAGTATTCGCAAGATTCTAGAGGGTCGGATTGAATTTGGTTGACCTCTATATCCGATCGGTGAATGCAGGCTATTCCCCCTCCTGACTTTTTTGGTCTATCTAGTCTCACAATGTTATATTGAGGTGGTACTAAGAGATCCATGGTTGGAGATGATGATTCCGATAGCCACGTTTCTGTAAGTATTGCCAGATCAATTTCCTTGTTGATGATGAGGTCTGCTATGTCTGACGCATGTTTGGTTGCCGATCGACAATTAAGTAGAAGGCAAGTCAGTTGTTTCCCAGAGTTACTACCGTTCAGATTTTCGTATTCGGATGTTAGCTGGACTTGTTGTAAATTGTTATGGTTGAGTTTCCTATCCTTCTTACTTGATGTTCTACTAGAAGCGATCGGTACTGTTTTAATGTTCTCCTCTTTCTCACGGTCTGATGATTCATATGTTCGGAGTAAGGCAAGGGCTTCCTCCTTCGACAAGGCCTTCGTCCTATTTGGTCGGTTGAGCCTATTCGCTAGTGGCATGGCCATCTCGTTGCTCTTTCTTTGTGAGGAGTGTACGAGATTTTGGATATGCGTGACCTTGGTATGGGTGCTTGCCGCCAATTCCAGTATTTTTTCAATCGCTTGTAGAGTACTAATTGTGACTTGTGTCATGTTGCAAACTAGTTTCTGAAGATCTTTAATATCCTTCTGGTTTCGGGGTGATTTCTTAGGGATGATTAACCTGTCTGTCCGGGGATTGTATATTGCTTTTCTCTGTTTTTGATCTTTTCTTAGTGCCTCAGTCATTTTCTTAATATCCACTGTTTGGTTGTCGGTTCCGTTTTTGCTTGAGATGTCGAGTGTGTTATCTAAGTTTTGTGAAGCTAGGAGTGTTTTTGTGGGTGAGGTTCTACATGGCTCTAGTACTGTATTAGAGAAAGGTAGAGAAAGGTTGATACCTTCTACCTTATTTATTTCCCGATTGACATTGAGTGATTCACTCGGGACCAAAGTACGCTCTGCGTGGGAAGGCTCGTCATTTGGAAGCGGTGTCGACTCTTCCCTTTGGAGCTGGTCTTGTTCTTTGTTCTCATGACTCGTAGACCTCTGTATCCATTCTGTCTCATTTTCCGATATTGTCACTCCTGTTTCAATTTTCTCTCCCGATTTAGTAGCTAGTTCCTGGCAGCCTCCAGTTCGATTGGTGTCTCTGATAGTAATATTGTCCGGAGTGAATTCTGGTGGGGTCAGGTGTAGTTGGTGTCTTAAGCCCTCTAGTGATTCTTTTACGGTAGGGAATACCTTGTCGAACTTCACTAGTTCGCTGTTCGCTGCCTGTATCAACACTATTCCAGTTTTATATATGGTGATGCATAGTTCTGCTCTGCATCTTCTTGATGGTGAGGTCATTATTTTTGTGCCATGTGGGATGTTTTTCATATCTTTTATGTTGAGCATTCTTGTGAAGGCATTGCGCCATTTAGCCGTTTTATTAGTGAAGAATATCAGGTCATTAGTTATAGTGCCTTTATCTGTATTAAAGTATGGGTCGGAGAACAGTGTGTCCGGGTTTTTCCTCCGGGTATTATGTTTGAACTTTTTGGCTCCGTTTTTAGATAACTTAGATGGATATTTTATGCTCTGGGCGTTCGAGCCAACAGCCTCTAGCTATCTTTCGCCCATGTTTGCTCCACGTTCTAGGTTTTATGGTGACTCTTCTCTGTTTGACTCTTAATTGTTCCAATATTAATGTTGTATAGTGATAGGTATAAATATCTTTTCACGTTATTTTTCTTCTATGGTAGTGATAGATGTAAATTTCTCTTCCAAGTAATTTCCTTCTATGGTCCCTTAGTAGTTGTGATTCCAGATAGCAGTTATTAACTGGCCCTTGTGCTCTTATGGTTTAAAACTAGACATTACAAGATGTCCGCCGTTTTGGTAATTCTACTATGGGCAGAGGACTTTCTCTCTTTCCACTCATTAGATTAGTCCACTTTCCCTTTCTTGCCTCAGATTAGAGTCTGTTGTTGGCTCCTTTCTCTCTGTCTACTTGTTGGTCCCCTTTCCCTTTCCTGCCTCTTAATTGTTGACTTTCTGCTGACAGTAGAAGATGGACTAAATGTCCCAAGCGGCCGCCATTTTAGAGTCAGGCGCGCCGCTTCGAATGCTTCCTCGATTGCTTTATTCCCATTATATTCATTTCATTTTTTGTTTTATCAAGTCCATGCTATGGCTCTCACCCGCGGGTCCTCTCCGTATCTGTGCCTGTTATCTTGGCCTTTGACCTACTGGTGTTCACACATAAAATTACCCCGGAGCAGATAGAGAAGTGGGCCACTACCAAAAGCACCTTCTGTTGGATAACTACCACCCCTCTTGTGGCGCTATCCCAAGCTGGGGTAAAACTGGGAAGACAGACTCACCCATCTCGACTGGTAACCTTATACTAACAGGCGTATTCAAACCTCTTCCGCCACACGCTTACTCCGCACCCCCACCTGATGCAAGTCTCTCCATACTCAGGGTGTTTTTCTTTTTGCTTTTTTCCATGTACTTGTCAAATTGTTTTATTGCCTGTATAGCGCCAAGTGCAAGGACGCGGTATACACAAAACGAAAGGCAGACAACCACAAGCAAAAAGCAACGCCAGAAAATTCTTTCTACAAATTTTCCCTGGACAATGGGCTTTTGTGGACCATCTTCCCACATATTGGTACCACATCACATCTGGCTTCCAGTTACACTGCCTTTGACATACTACTGCACCATTTGTCCCCATGGGACGGCCATGCAGTGTGACCCTGCATTCGGCACACCACACGGCCCCGCACAGAGCGCTCTCCTGCTGCTGGCAGGGTGCTGACGGCACGGAAGGGACTTTACTGTCATGAAAATAACATTGGCAGGTTACTCCCACGTGCGCTCACCCCCCTTAAAATAAGCACCAGGCTGAAAGCACGCATTAGGGGTCATTTTTGGGAGAATGACAGAAAATGTACAGCTAGTCAGTTTCCCGAGAGCTCAACACACAGTCATTTAAAGAACATTTTCAAAGACAAGCCAGTGTGGGCCGTGCAGTGAAGGTGGGGGGGGGCTAAAGCGAGGAGAGGCTCCCTGAGCGGACGTGTGCTCCGAGGGAGGGGGGGACGGGATGCTGAAGCGAGGAGACCTCAGTGTGCAGGGTAGTGCCTGCAGACTTTCTTATCTTTGGAGGGAGGGGGGGATGGGCGACATCTGTTTCTAATTAGCATGGCCGCGCTAAGGCCATGCTAATTAGAAACAGATGCCCCCCGCCCCCTTAAAGATAAGAAAGTGCTTCGCAACAACCGTGAAGCAGACGAGCCAGTCCGGTTGGGCCGGACGAAAGGGAGAAAGGGCAGTGGCCAAAAAGCATCATTTTCAATGGGAAGCCAGCGTTTAGCATAAACACTGACGCGACCCAATGAAAATGATGGGCGGGCTTCAAGTCCCCTTCTGAAATCTGCTCTCTCACAATATCTCTCGCCCAGCGTGCAGTGCTTTGCGCTGCAACGCCAGGCAAGACCTAAAAGGCTGTGGACCTTGTGGGAAGCCAAAGCCAGGTGGCTAGTATGGTTATTGCCAGAATCCAAATTGTGGCACTGGTGGATGCATCATGAGTTGACAGATGTTCTGTTGTTGTCTGGCGTATTTGCCTCCAGTGCTTCCATCGCTACTGCTGTTACTTGAGCTTCTCTCTTCTCCAGAGCTAAAGGTCCAATTTTGTGGAGTTGGTCTGTAACGTGTTGTTTCTTGCCTGTCTGTGGTTGTGGTGGTCTTTCATAATATTCATCTATGATATACGGGTAAACTGTTTCCCGGCTGAATTTCTGGATAACTTTTTTCAGTATAGTGACTTTCGATTGAGTTAGGTACTCTTGGTATTCCATATGGTCTTTATTGATTTCTTCTAATTTCTTTTTGAACACAGTGACATGTACTGATGCTTTAAGCCGGCTCTCACTCTGCTGTATCTCGATCAATAGAGCGTTGGCCAGTTGTCTGGCTGTATTAGACCAGTTTCAGGGCAACATCCCTCATCAGCCAGATCTCTTGACTGGGGGTGAATGTATGATTTATTCAGCATTCCATCCATCATTTGTTAGCGTAGCATTTTATAATAATATGAAGCACAGTAGACACACCTTCCCGAATGAAGACAAACTTACTCAGAGGTTCATAGTATCCAGATCAGGTTAATGAGAGCATCACTGTTACAGATTGCAAAGTTCTCTCTCAGTGTGCACAAACAGCTTTATATACATGTAAAGGACACACGTAAGCCCTCCCCAACCTACTTATATAGCGGTCTCTATTTTCAGGCTGTGTGGTTGAGACTGAAACCCTCATTATGAAATGCAGCAAATCTGCAAAGGTTGCAAACTATGTTTTAAAAGTCTAGTCTTTTTTTGTACTTTTCATGTCTCAGGGATGCTGCTGGTCGCAAAGTGGGTGTGGTGTAGCAGACTCTCTGTTCTTGTCCGGTTTATCGCCCTCAGTTGAGGGTGAGAGTATTTACAACCTAACTTGGCTTCCATCCACTCTAACCTAAATAGTTCTAGAATGCAAGTATTATCCAACTTGGGGGCACTAAGGATAAACAAGGGTGTCTACCAGTGTTATTATCCAACGCCTTGATGCGAGTATCACTCCAGCCACCCCATCTCATATGAACTCAGTTACCATATCTGTTACTCATGCTGGCACAACTATTCATAATGCAGTATTCACTTATTCTCTCTCCCTCTCCCCAGCTCTCTTCCTTCTCCCGTTACTCCGCACACACTGTGCTGCAGTACTCATGACGTTGTTGTTCCACAATCAAGTTGTCCACTGTTGGAATATTATGACCTTTCTTTCCCAATGTTCCATTGTCCTGAACCACAATTCTTTCGCCATTGCATTGAGATCTGGGCTGTCTACTGGAATCTGCTCTATAAGATATGCTCAAACTTCCAGTAACTGTCGTTGGCGCAGGAGCTGTCCCAGGCCATGTTCGTAAGTCCTGTCAATACCAGAACTCCCAGGTCTCCGTGAAGAAGTACGACTTTCCATTGTAGATCAGTTGCACCAAGGAAGAGGAGCACATATTTCACTTTCATTGCTCTCAGCTTTTGTTTTACCTCAAAGAAGGACCTTCTCATTATTTAACTCTTTGTGTATAGTCTAGGAAGATACAGATTGTCAGTCTTCAAATGTCAGATCTCCTTGGCATCTGACATGTTGGACAACAATATCTCTAGGCCTGATTAAGAGTTTGGCAGTCTTGGAGCGGGCTGCCATGACATCGGCCCACTCCAAGCCCGCCAAACCCATTGTCAGCCTTCCTGACGTATTTCGACTGGAATACAGGTCAGGAGGTCCTGTAGGGGCGTTCCCACTGTGGTGCCTTAGAATGGCACCGCTGTGGAAGCACCGAAGCCTGTTCCTGCAAGGGCCGAAATGCACAATGTTGTGCATTTTAATTCTGTGCAGGAACAGGGGGTGCATACAGACGGGGGGCACACCGTGTGCACCCAAAGGCCCAGAAGTATCAGGGGTCCCTGTAGGGCCACCTTAATTTCCTCACTGCCACACTTTTCATGGCAGGCTCACCAGAATGAAAACTGTGTTGAGAAAACTGGTAATACTTGGCGGTGCCTCAGGGCACCTTCAGCATATTGCGGCCTCAGACTGCTGCAAGACCGCTGAGGGATCAGGGATCCCCGGCAGTAGCAGCGGTCTTGTGACGGTCTGACCGCCAACGTCCTAATACGGCAGTAGGACCGCCAGTGCGGCAGTATCAGCAACACCACTCCTTGATTTGGCCGTCCATCGGATGGCCAAACTCATAATTAGGCCCTCTGTCTTTACAGTTTAAGATCCTCACAATTAGTGCTTTTGGCTGTGCGCTGGGGTAATACATCTGTTCCAAGGCCCTGTGGTCCCTTTCGACCACAAATACCATTAAGAGTCTGCTATGGTGTAAGGTGACCCTGATCCATTTTTCAATGGATTGCTCTGGTACATTACCCTAGACCTGCTCTGGGAAACATATTAATCTCAATTATGGCAGCAAGCTCCCCTGCAAATATTCAAGTCTATTTTCCAAGGAGTGATTCCATTCTGACAGCATGCAGGCTACTTTTTTCTCGCCCGACACCTGTCTCCAATATGTTCACTTTCTTTTCATTGGTCAAGCTTCTCTCACTTACTTTTGACCTAAATTGCAAGGGTATACATTTTATTTCCCAGTGTGTGCCGAGACCCCTCTGTCGCATCCAATGTTTGTGCTTCAGTGAACTGGAGTCAGCAGCTCCATGACCTCCTATTCTCTTGCCTCCTTCACCAAGGTGGGGTCCTTCAGTGTATTGGTCCAATTTATAATATACACACTGGGGATCGCGGAGATCAGGTTAGGCGGTTACGTACTGAACCCAATTTTGACTGAATTCACATTTAAGTACATGCGGTACGGTGGAATGCTAAGGGCTGGACGCTAGTTTCTTACTTCCAGGAATATCGCTTCAGAGCTCTTAGGTTGATGTGTGAGGTGGTAAAGTAATGTATTTGGAAGGAGTCCTTTTTAGGACAAGAACCCTCACTCACCCAAGGGTGACATATTTCATCATTGGGTGCCCTCCTCACACCCGGACTGCGAGGTCCGTGGTGTGGGCTGCGACTACCAAAATGGGAGGAGCAGAGGTGTTTTCAGATGAGCAATGGATATAGAGTCAGTGACGGACAGAGTGCATTCAGAGATTGTATGTTTTTATTAAGTAGGTCCAGAGGAGTAGGTTAAAAGAGAGGACTTGGGTTTTCTAACAAATTCAACACCCTTGGTGGTCATGGTCGACCTGTTTCTGTCTAATTACGGATCCCTCACGCGGTTCCAGGGCATTCATCAGAACCTTCAGTAGTTACAATCACTCTGTTAAATGTGCTCTCAAACAAAATTTCAAAAATAAATCTTTATACTGGCCCGTCAAGGATCCAGAAAGACAGGAATGTGGCCCGAATATGTGAAAGGGTCCACCGTCGTGCTCCTCAAGGAATCCGTCGCATCCACCCTCGAGTCACTTGACACATCCGGGAGTGCTCCACTGTCATTGGGTGCCTCTGTCTACCCAGTGTTTTGGTGAGGGTCCAATTTTTTTCTGTTGCAAAGAACTCAATGGTCTTTCCTGTTCCATGGTAGCGGTATTAAATTGTGTCACTTGAAAAAATAAATACTTATAAGCCGTGTCACCAATTCAATTAATGGGAATGGAAGGATATTCTTGGCCCTGTGATGTTCTCAATCTCCATGTGGGTCAGGTGCCTAGGGGTCTCACACAGTTCATAAATGCACTTTTATGTTTCTGGGAAGCCTGTACTGTCAATTGAATACAATGGCAACAGCAGAAGAAAGCTGAGGGGAAAGGGGCGACCCCCACCAGCATTTTCCCTTTCTCAGTCTATGCAGTACTTAAAGCTAATTTCTTCTCACATGGTGAGTTGTTGTAGCTAGTTTAACTGTGGTGTCCTTGCCCATAGGGAGGCTGGGGAGGGGGGAGGGGGGGGGCACCACCCGCACCTTGAGTTCGATCCACAGTTGGTCTAAGTGCTGTGCAAGGCGAAACCTCCATGAGGACTAGTCCCTCCTGCTGCGCGCTCAGCTAGCTCTCCACCGGCCGCGGCACCTCTCTCCTCACCACTGCAGACTCAGGCATTCCCTCACAGGATACTCACTGCCTCCACATGGCCAGGCAACCCGTGCTCCACAGCTGACAGCCTCAGTCAGTGGCTCAGCTGAGCTCCAGTTATCTTGTCTCTCACGGCATCATGCAGGGTTCAAGGCCACAACTGCCATTTTTTCCACAACATCGAGCTCCTCCCCACTCAAGGCCATCCCATCCGTCGTCTGTGCCACCAGGACAAGTCCAGTCGCTGCTCCTCCATGTCACAGGTCACGGATAGCCACTACATACATTTGGCACCCAAACTGTGTCCATGATTGTGTAAGGTTCTGATGAGGTGCTGGGGGCTCCAGCTTACAGCATGTTATCGGCCATCTTGCTTGGCCAAGAACACCCCCCAATAGAATTTTATATTAAAAGGGTCTACACTAAAAGGGATATCTCAGATTTGTACAACATTTATAAAATACTTTGGGCCTGATTTAGATCTCGACGAACGGGTTACTCTGTCAAACGGGTGACTGATATCCCGCCCGCCGAAGTTTAAATCCCTTAGGATATAATGGGATTTATATTTCAGCAGACGGGATATCCGTCAACTTTGTATCAGAGTGACCCATCTGCCAAAATGTAAATCAGGCTCTTGATTCCAGATGACGAGTGGTGGTTTCCCCTTATACGGCCCCTTGGCAAGCCAACCTTGGACGATACATCTCCCAAGAGTCCTGACACAAATAAGGTTGCAGGCAGCAAAGATTTAGGTGTGCAAAAGCATTAGGAGAATAGCTACAAAATTGTAATGCTATTAGTACCTTATTCCCTTCAGAATGCAGGTTGTGTATGGTTCATTGGTTTTATGTTGAAGGATCTGAAGAGGGAGAGCCACAATGGCACACACTGTGGCATTTTAATAAAGTACAAGTATTTTGAAAGAGCCTATAGATCATATCAAATTAATTACATCCTTGGACTTGCCCATAAACCTTCTAATGCTACTCTTAAGGAACTCGGGTGAGGATCTTGAATATCCTTTGACTAACCACTCAGGTAAACTGCTCACCCATTTGCTGCTAACAGCTTGTCGTACAATAGCACACACCAAACTCTCAACCCTGAGCATGTGGTGGTCTAAGGTATGGAATATATATGCCAGGTATAATATGCATACAGTTGAGAAAACTTGCGTTCCCTTCCATATTTTAACTAAAACTACAAGAACACAGAGAGATGTTTATGACTCTACATGTGTCGGGATTGTGTCAGCCCAGGCGTTCTATGTCATCTGGGGATGGAGACGATGACATGAATCGTATACAGAATGTGCATTTATAAAGTTGTACAGAGCTGTAGCTAAAAGGGATGTTCCTGGGACCAATGTGTGAAAATTCAAACAGCTACAACTGTACATATGACGGTCTGCAACGTTGGGTCTCATTCGATCTGTTATGTATGCTGAAATGATGATATTGTTGTTTTATACTGCTATAATGGGTTTTGCAATGCTGAGATACTGCTTACTCTGTATCATGTTTCAAAACCTATAAATAAAATATGGAAAATATCACAAGTACTGGCATCATGTTTTGTTTGACCTTTCTTTCTAGTGAGACATGACAACACCCAGTAAAACTCCACCCGGTGCTGACCCCAAGCAATTAGAAAGAACTGGAACTGTTCGGGAAATAGGGTCACAGGCTGTTTGGTCCCTGTCATCCTGCAAACCAGGTAACTTGCAAATGAAGTTAAGAGTTAGTGATCTTTCTCCCACATATATGCATGTAAACAGAAAATTGAGTTCGAGTAAAATATAGTGTGACGACTGGTACCATTCCCCTTCCCAATTCCGGTCCAACAGCACTGATGAAGAACCTCAGGGCACAGTTTAGCTAATCTTGTACACCACTAAGGGTGTTTTTTCCCAGGCTCTGGGAGGCAGTTCATTTTCCTTGAGAAACTAGAGGTAACTGCACAGTCAAAATAGTGCCATGCTTAATGGTGCTGTCAAGAACACAGTTGAGAACTAAAGTGCTGCTGTTGACACTGCTCCTTATAGGCACCATCAAGGTATTTAATCCCCAGGAGCAAGTAGAGACCTACTATGAAGCCAGAAGAACTGGAATTGGAAAGTGGAATAGCTTCATTCAGTGGTCTGCAGGACAGGATGTAGACCCTTTGAAAGAACATTTGTCGGACGTTCTCCTTTTCGCTCTGTCTCTAGCCCACTAATGTCATGTGGTGGCGACCGTCAAGGTGATCAATTGCATTGCATTCTGTCAACATTTATCTGCCTTCCTAATCAGTCATCTACATTCACATCCCTGATCCTAGTCAAGTTCTTGAGGGGGTCTTACCCCATGTTTCCTCATGCATAATGTGTCATGCCTCAATGGGTTTTGAACTTTGTTGTGACATTTTGACAGGTGGCCCTTATGGGCCTCATCACAGTTGCCAGCTTTGTTTGCTTACATTTAAGATTGTTTTTCTTGTGGCCATTACCTCAGCAAGATGTGCAAGTGCAGTATGTCCATCTGCTGTTCATATGCTTCTACCTAGACAAACTTATCCTGAGGACAAAAGAGTCTTTTGTTCCGAATCTGGTTACTCCTTTTTATATGAGCAGACCATTAAACTTTCTACCTTTTACCTTCATCAACTTGACCTACAAACAGTGGTGGGTTACTGTATTGACCGCACAAACCGGTTTGATGACCAACTCTTTGTGAAGTATGTATGCTGCAGAAAGGGCAAGGTAGTCCAGAAGATGACATGATCGTATTGGGACATTACCTGCATAAAAATGTGCATTGCACTTGCCAAGAAGAACTTCTTGAGGAAATACATGTTCACTCCATCAGAGCAAAGTCTTCCACGTCAGCGCTGACCAGTGGCAGAAATTTGTCACGTGGCGAGTTGGGCATCTTTTCAAACCTTCACTAAGCATTATTGCTTGGATTCAGAAGTGAGGAGGAGTGGCTATTTTCCATGTTCTGTGCTCCAGGATTTCAGGTGAGCAATCTGTAGGTAGGTTTCTGGTGTATACTCTTATCTACGTGCAAATTCCTTACCAAATTTGCCCTCCTCCCATTCTGAAGGAGAATCTTAGGTACCATTTTACAGGGTACCAACCTAATTGTTACACTTTACTGTCACTATTGAACTGTTCCTTCCTCCTCTCAGCCTCTAAGGACTCTGAAAAAAATGGACTGCAAACCAGTGATGTCACTTCCTACACTGTTTCTGACACTGGCAGCAAGCCAGCACCCACTGCCTGAGTAGGAGAGCTTTGAAAAGATTCTGGATCCAGTCTGGGTCAAGGGATATTTAACAGTAGCAGCTGTTTTATTGAGCTTTTATATCACCTTTACTTTTCTTGCTGAAGCTGCACAGCATTTGCAAAAAGCAATAGATTTTTGCTGATGCTGTGGCAAAGCCAATAGACTTTGTCAATGCTTGTTCTGTTAATCATTTGGCCCCACATCAGTGATTTCCTGTTGTTGCTAAGGCTTTAAATAATAAGAAATTGCATTATATAGAATTCTCACATTGTAACAAATATTTATAGACTTTTCAGTTTCATCTGTGTCTCAAAATCAACGTGTTGATAACGTAATGATTAGTGATTTGCAGCCATAATTTCAAGCGTGCTACAGGTTTCCAAAGTATAACACCATCCTATTGTTAGTGCTGTAAATTTAATATCTGAAATGTGTGTTTCTAAAACTTATATGCCGTGCAATAAAACCGAGCTCTAGAATATGAAAAAATAAATAAAACCAATGTTCCATATTTAGGTACAGTTGTGGATTCTACAATTTCTCAAACATTTTTCTCCCTAGGATTTGGTGTGGATCAGTTGCGAGATGATAATCTAGAAACCTATTGGCAGTCAGATGGGTCTCAACCACATCTAGTGAACATTCAATTCAGGTATGTATTTCTATTCTTACTTAATTGAAAATTGTCAAGAACATTTCTGTAATCTCTGCATAATTTTGTAATTGTTCTCCCTTTGGTCCTGCTTAGTTTTTTCTTTTGGTGTAGACATTTGTTGTCCTTGACTCAAAAAAATTTGCAGTTGTTGGTGTATTTTCTACCCTTATTTGAAGTCGAACATGTTTCTTGAGCCATGAGTGAAAAATAAAGTATGAGGCATTATCACGCCAGACAACATGAGCTGAGAAAGTATCAAACAGCTGTCAAAAATGAATTTGTAATTTTAGCCAACCTTTTCCAAATTCAGTAAACGTTTGACGTTTCCTTTTTACTTTTCATTCCACGCTTTCCCAATTAGCTACAATGCCCGTTGTGTTTTTTTTCTTCTGTTTTTACTGGTCGAGTATGACAGAGACTATTGTGCTTTGCTTTCACATTGAACGTGTCATGGCATTTTTAAGCCTCTACAATGACAAGATATTAATCGATCTTTTGCAAAAGTGTTCCTATTATTGGGACCGTTACACATTCTCCTTGTTTTTTAAGGATACGCTGTAGAAATGTTGTCAAAGCCACAGAATGGATAATATGTTGGGGAGTTGCATTTGATTTCTAAATCTCTGTCCAGGACTGCTCAATTTGTGATTGCTGAAATCACAAAGTCAACCCACTTTAACATGCTTTGAGAGCATTACACCATGCAGTCATTCTCCTATACTCACGTGGAAGAAATCCTCATTTTTAAACACTTTATAATGGCAAACATAAAATGTATTTCTAAATTACGATGAAATTCTTATTGAATTATCTTGACTCAGACCTCATAATCCTGGAGAAAACACGTGAAGTATACAGATTGTGAATATCATCAAAAATCCTCCAAATAATACTTTCTTTTTCAGTAAATATTAATTCAATTAACACATCTAAACTAGGAGGTGTGTTGAGCAACTAAAATTATTTATTGTACAGTTTCTAATAATTGGATGAACGTAATAAAGGAAGACACTTCGTATTGAGGGCTACAGTTTGCATAACTTTTTCAGTATTTTAGTTTCATAGGTAAAAAAATATTTTTTTACATATTGGCATTTTCTGAAAACCAATATATGCGGCTTATTCAGCATGTAACCGCATCTATTTTCAGTTGTTTTTTTGCCTACAACTATAAGTTTCTGACTTTTTATCTCCAGTCCTATTTCCTGCAAATCCTAATTAATATTTTTTACTAATAAAAAATAGAGAGAATGTGGCCTAACCGCTAGGGTGGGCGACCTCGGAGCTGGGGAACCAGGGTTGTGTCTCAGCAGGGACGCTCCACATCCTGTGATTCTGGGCAAATCACTTAATCTCCCGGTGCCTAACAAAAATGAATGTGTCCGTCTGTAACGTGACTGGTGCTCATGTAAAGCGCTCTGATGCCTTCAGGTCTAGTTCGCGCTATATAAACCCCCCCAAAAAAACCTGTTATGTGTGTGCTGTGACCACAGTTTGGCTAAAATGCAATTATATAAGATAATTGATGTTGGACATGGATGCCTTCAAGAAAAAAGTAATTGCTGCAAAGCTGTATTACTTATTTAAATAAGTGACATATATATATATTTTTTGTAATCTTTTTTTAACCAGTTTTTGAATTTAATCTTACCACACATAAGCATATGACAACCATACATATCCATGTCGAGTACTACCCGACCATGCATTGCAATATATCTGGTCTAACTGAAGACATTGGTTCAAAATATGAACAACTAAACATGCGCCTTCTTTTGTCATAACAGATACATCTTTTAATATAAAGATTCAAAAGCAATACTGTTGTCGCCCTCTCGAGTGTCCTTCCCCCACGTGTCTACACCCCTGCCCATAGGGATAATTTTATATAAATGCAATATAACACTACTCCACAGTGTCCCTGTACAGTGTTTCTTTCATTCTTTTGGCGCCCACGGTAAGGGAGAATCGTGAGGCCCCAGGCGCTCGGTGTCAATCAGTATCGGGGCACTATCTATTCTTAGTCTGGAAGATCCTCTTTAAGCTTTGCAACTCGGGCAACCGATTGTCCCAAACCACAGCTCTGGGGATCATACACAGTCCCCTGTTCTCCTCCCGCCTAAGCGCTACTGATTCAGCATTGCCCCATTTAAGTGTCGCTGCACACCTGTGTTTAAACCCAGGTAACGTGTTGGGCTACCAATGCATGGTGATGGACCTATGGATTATAAGCAATACCAGGTTATGAAATGGTTTGCGGCACCCCCTGCTCTCTTACTCTTAAACAATGCAGGACTCGACTAACCATGGTTTATAGGTCTTCGCGCCCATGATATTAGTCAGTGCGTCCATGACCCCCTGCCACTGATTCGCTGCCACCCGACAGTCTCAGAACATGTAAGCCATATGAGCCTCCGGTGCTAACCACTGAGGGCAATTTGAGGTAGACCCAAATAACCTGTGTAACCTCGCTGGGGTGAGATAGGCTCTGTGGAAATTGTTATGTTGAATGTATTGAAGCTTGAAATTATGGGAAAGTTTGCACAGGTGTAACAGAACCCTGTCCCATTATTTTGTGTCAATTCTCGGCCTGTATTTCACTCCCAACACCTATGTGTTAGTAGCAAGGGGTCCTTTGTATATGCCAGGGCTCATGAGGGCCAAATGATGAGCCTGTGGCCCCGACTGTAGTGTGTAGTGTGTGAATCTGTGGGTGCTGCTCCGACTCTGTGTCAGCAGTCTACCATAGTAGACCCATCTCTGCCAACAATCGGCCATAGTCCAAGAAACGTCCCGCCAGTAATTCAGTCTGTCTGTAATTGCTCGAAGGGTATAAGTATGACGTTGTGGAACAGAGCACTTGGGGTGCCAACACCGGCTGCCTCTCATGTCGTCAGTCCCTCTCTCCCAACCAGGTCCCAAAAAGGTCTATGGAACTGATGCAGATCTCGGGAGTAATATTGTGATCTAGTCTGTATTAGACGCAGGCTCCTGCATAAGTTCATCATCATAAAACTTTATTTCGATTCATCCAAGGAATCATAAAAGTATACATTTTCATAATACACATTTTACAAATGGTTTTCAAGTCTACAAGATCAAATTATTAATATACAATACATTTCTTAACCATATTTCATCAAGTCACCAAAGCAATTACAATCCCTAAAAGTTAAAATAAATCATAAAGATATCAAGTCACAAATATGCAATAGTAAAGTGCAATCTGCTTATTCTAAATATCACCTAAAGAAACCGATAAAACCTTTCATGTTAACCTGCAATCATTACATCGGGTATTTACTCAATGTTTCCACTAGAATATCAAAAATTTTCAGTAGTTTCAATAATTTCAGTAATGATTCCTGATGGAAAATGACAATTTAATGAATCTAAGCATAGCACTACAAATAGCAGCGGTATGCAACGATCTTAAAAACTCATAGCCTTCTTTATAATTACAGGGACGAATATCCATTAATATAGGTTTAATAAACCAGTTTCTTGGATTTTTATATAAGGTGCAAAAGAGAACAAAGTGCAATGTGCATTGTTGTGCTTTTATTATCGCATGGACAAGGGGGTAGCCTCTCACACCAACCCCCTTGTTTCGGAAAAGAAAAAAGAAAATGCAGTGTATTTAATCGGAATCGTGTCAGATAAAAACGCCATTGCGTATGTATAGTAAAAGATAGATAAAATTGGTGCTGCAATTTACCCTTTTGGAATAGTGGTTGTTCAGTGTGTTTTAAGTGACCCAAAGTATCACGATAGGCATTCCTGATTACAGTCTTTGTATCCTGCTGAATAGATTCTGGCAATTCATAAATATGACCTAGACCAATTTTATAAAGAGTTTCCTTCACATATGACAACCATGGGATCCGCGTAGCGTGATCCAACATTAGGCAATCTTTCAAAATTTCTTTCGTGAGCTGCAAGTCCTCAGATAACCAAATTTTCCCCCACAAGAGTAATGGGGAGAGATGAATAATATCGCTCACAAAATCATTTGGTGAACTAGTTGGAAGCGATAAAAGCCGCTTTAAAAACTTGTTCTCCATAACTTGTATTTGGGTAGATTTATGTGTCCCCCACACCCCCGCCCCATAAGTAGCGACAGGCAAACATTTGGCTTTATATAAGGTCTTTAATTCCGCAATTGGTTTTTGGCCCAATTTGCTCGCGAAACGAAAAAGAGCCTCTATGGATTGTGTGGCTATTTGAACACGGGCCGTTATTAGTGGGTCCCAGCTCAAGTTTCTATTGAATAAATTGCCTAAATAATTAAAATTCTCAACTTTATCAATAGTCAGGTTGTCTACGACAAACCTACGGGTTTTTATCCTTCTAGGTCCACATGCCATAACAAAAGACTTCGTGAAATTGACCCTAAGGTCTAGGTCCTCCATAAAATCATTAAATGCAATCAAACACTGTTGCATACTATTAGCAGTTAGAGTCATTAATACAGTGTCGTCAGCATAGGATAGCAATGGTAACTGTCCACCATTTACTTTAGGAAAGTCTGAACAATTCTCTAACAAAAACTTTTCCAAACCATTTGTGTAAACTAAAAACTAAAAAGGGGCCAAAATACAGCCCTGACGTACACCTTCAGTCGATGGGATTGATTTTGTTTTTTCCCCACCCGGGCCATATCTAATCGACACAGTAATAGCAGCGTGTAATCTACGAAGCAAGGTAACCAAAGGTTCCTCAAACCCCATAGCATCCATCATCCGCCATAGCTTGTCTCTACATACAGTGTCGAAGGCACTGGATAAGTCCATGAATGCCAGGTGTATAGAAACACCCTGGCCTTCATGTACTTACCCATCACTAGGGCCAGATTAAGACATTGTTCTGTTGTCCCTTTGCCTCTCCTGAACCCATACTGGGAATCTACAATAAGGCCAGAAGAGTTTGCCCATGTCTCCAAGCGGGCTAATATAACTCTCCCCATCAACTTACAGGATGCATCTATTAATGATATTGGCCTGTAGCAGCACGGGTCGCGTTTGTCTCCTTTTTTAAAAATCGGTACGACCACCGCCTATTTCCATGACAATGGAATATGCCCGACCACAGCCGCCCTAAAGACATTAAGTAATAATGGAGCCCACACGTCAAGATTACTTTAAAATAAATCTAAGGGCACTGCATCTGGACCCGGTGCTTTTAATAAAATACCTTTCCTTAAAGCCTCCTCGACTTCAGGGAGAGAAAGTGAGAGACTAAGTGCTAACGCTGTTTCATGATGAGAGTCAATATGCCCCTCCCCGTTAGTAACCAAACAGACACCAATTGGATTAAAAATGTATTATAATGAACTTCCCAGGTTTCTCCTGGTAGATGGGTAACCATACTGCCTTTTTCGTCACCATTAAGGAAGGGACGATTCACTGTCTCCCAAAATAGCCTACTATCCCTTAAATCTGAGGCTTTCTCCAAATCATCCCAAGCCTTCTTTTTTAGTTCCAATTTCCGTTTCGTAATGGTATCCTTATAAGATTTCCTTGCGTTTTTTACCAAATCTTTATCCCGAGGTACTTGGGATAACGCCCTTTTTAAAAATGTTTGTGCTGCCGAACACTCAGCATCAAACCATTTATGTTCCCTTGGAACTCCCTTTCCTATTGGTTTAATAAGGTGAGTGGCCACATTTTCGATAGAACTTCAAAATTATGAATTATAGTTTCTGGTTCAGATGTCGACGTTAAACAAATAACTATCTCTGATTTATTTGCCTTAAAAATAGTTTCCTCTAACTTTCTGACATCAACCCTGTCCCACTTCAGAGTTAAGCCTTGATTTAAGCTATATTTCGTTGGCTGCTCAGTGGACTTGCTTCTCTCAATCACAGGGCACAAATTCAAAACGAGGGGGTTATGGTCACTAGCAGGGTTAACTTCTATTTTAAAATCATTGACAAAATGAGTATGCTTGCTGGAAACCATAGCAAAATCAATTATGCTCATCCGACCCCCACTCCCTTGGAAGGTTGGTAATGGCAATAGATCACCAGTGGTTGGAATATCCAAAATACAAAGATCGTTTATAATAATAATGTTATTCAGTGCCTCTCCTTGTGGCGTATGCCTGAAATGCGCTAGTGGTTGCTCATTCATGTCCACCAAACCACAAGCCCTTGTCCCACTAAATTTGCACAGAGAACAGTTAAACTCCCCTACCCACATGATGCACAGCGAAGATAAGCTATTCGTGACCTTAGTTATCTCCTCTTGTAACATATCAATAACAGATGTGGAGTTAGAGTCAAAGATGTTGTAATACCAATTGATCAGAAGCAAAGGAGTTGGGAACAGGTTTGTAATCAAAAGCAACTGATACCATGGAGAATCCACTACTTGAAGAATTTTTACAGTATTATATTTTACAGAGATTGCAGTCATTAAGCCACCCTTGCCCTACTAGCCTGTGAAGGTTCAGCATGGACATTAAAGGATTGGTATCCATCCAGGTCCCGATCATTTCTGCTCCAGGTTTCTTGGAAGCAGATAATGTCGAAACTTGCTATATATTTCGACCATGCCTCATCCTGTAACCTACGAGAAAGACCTGCTATGTTCCATGTGATTAGACGGAAGGTACACCCATCTAGTTGGTTACTTGGTGAAGCTGGGCACATATATTCCACACTTGGTTCTGTGTCACTGCTCACATGCATTTCTACCACTGCTGGTCTTTCCACTGGCGTTATGATTACACTTCCTGAGGGGACTTCCTCATCTTTCTTGACCACAATATCCCCGCCAAGGCCATTTACAAGTCAGTCCACCCCCTCTAGGCCTCTGAGAGGCTCAAAACGGTTTCTCAGAGGGAGATTCTGAGCTGCCCAATTAAAACGGTTCTCACCGTATGGTCTCCCCCTACGCTGATTATATGTTGCACCGAACGTTCCATAGTTTACATAGGGATAAAAATAACTTAGACCTATGGATTGAATATCACCCACTCTGCCAAACCTTGGTTCTTGGCAAATATAGTCGACTACCCAGGGATCTCTAAAATTAACTATAACGCAATCACCCTCAAGATCCTTTTTATTACAGCCCAACCAGCTCACCCTTCTAACATTTAAAATCTCTGTATTAGAATAGGGAGGGAGCGTTCTGTTTTTATTCATCCAAAAAATGACCTTATTTTTCGGCTTCCTGTGTGATTCTAGTTGGTTTTCCCTAAGACCCGGTACACCTGTCAATATGACTGTATAAGGTACGGATTCAGGGGGAAGATTTACACAGGGCAGCTGTTGTGCAAAGTCATCCTTGCCCGATAGTTCTCGTCCCTTTAGCTGTCTTCCCACTGGTTTTGCAGGCAACACCAACTGCGAACTAGCCGTCCTGCCTACCACTGTATCACTAATAGTGCATGGTGAATTACTCTCTATCCGATTTTTCTCTGCACATGGGTGGGAATTCGGTTTTTTAGAACTTACAGCGGTGGATAAATCGGCGGGCCTGCTTAATTTAGAAGGTTTACTGGCGCCTAGGGATTGAGAAGCCGAGGCTTTTGCGCCCTCAGTTTCCAAGCCCTTCGTCAGTTTATGTAACATAGAGGAGTTTGCGCTTACTAGCTTTTCCAGTTGATCAAGTTTTAGATTTATTACTTTCGATCTTTCCAGTAAGGGTAGCATCAATGACTTGACAAGTTTTCCTATTTCACCCAGTAACCCCTCATTTACACTACATTGGGTTGATAATGGAGTGGAGGCAAGGGATATCTTAGTCAGGCTAGGTGATTGAACTGCAATAGGTGGGGCCTTGTTCACATTTTGCGTTTTTAATATTTTAGCACAACCACCCTTCCGATGACCTCCCCCTCTTTTCCTTTTATTATTTATTATTACGGGTTCAGGTTTTTTACTTGGTCCTAATGCCTGGTCTTGAACTTTTGGAGGGGATCTCTGTGATAATAAAGAATTAGAAACTATACTGCTTGTCGTACTTGAGTCAATACTATTTGAGGTAAGGCTTACGATGGAACAAGCAGCCAAATCATCATCAGGCCCCTCCAGTAGTGAACACGGGCTCACACGTGGAACGACCAAAGGATGTAAAGTTCTGCATTGTTCTGGAGTGGCCACTGACCCAATAGTACCCAGAGAAGAACGCTTCCCAGTTATAAGGTCTAAGGACAAGCGTTTTTCCGTGAGGGCTATTTCTTTTTCCAGAATTACTGTTGCCCGTGTGATAAAATGATCAAGGGTCCCAGTAGCTACCCCGCCATTAGAAGAAATGGTGATCTTTTTTCCCTTCCCTACTCGTTGCGCCATCTAATATATAAACAGGTAACACCTAACCAGCAAGGAAAGAAAGACAACGATTAGCTTTCCCAGGAAAAACTTAACATATGGCACAACAATATAGTCCTTCGCTACCACCCAATTGCAAGGATAGTTATTAAAATATTAGGGCAGTTCACAAATACCAACGTTTGAAGGGGGTTGGCCCAGCCCAGCCTCGGACGGCCTCAGACGGCCCGCCCTTTGCCCGGGCTTAGCCCGGCTGGTCCCGCGCGCAATCACGCGAAACGCAGAAGTGACTGACACTATATACAGGGAGGAGGGGGGAGGGAAGAGGCCCCAGCTGCGGCGGTGATGGCCGTGCTATGCAGGCTGGTCCTCGCAGTCCCACTCGATGTTCCTCTGCTCCTCTGCTTGGCCAAATCGGCATTTTCACCCCAAGGTGCTCCCAAGGTGCTCAAAGTCCACAAAGCAAGTTGGTCTTCACGAACGGCTGCGAGCGGCACTCCTGCATAAGTTATTATGTGCTACATGCAGCAAATTGTTGGTCTTGCAGGAAATCCTCGCATAAGGCAACAAGGCCTCCTGCACCAAGTGCTGTGCGCTATCTGTAGAGGGCAGCCACAGTTGTTCCAGTAGCCGTAGATATTGTTCGAAGTTAGGGGCCTGGAGCCCCCGTTCCCAACTGGTGGCTGCAGCTTGTGCAGAGCGACTCGACCCCTGCCTTTATTCGAGAGAAAGCCCCGCTAACATAACCTGTAAGGCGCGAAACATGCTTTAGGGTATGTTCACTGGGAGATTGTGGAAGACATTTAGCAGACATGGGAGCATCACCATTTTAGGCAGTGATAGGCTACCTTGGGCAGTGAGAGGTAGTGTGCTCCAGAACGTCACTTCGGGCGAATTGAGGCAGTGGCCCTAGCAAGGTTGCCATCAATGAGATCTTGTGTGGTATGATAAATATTAATGCCCAAATATCAGAAGGTGCATGTCCATCATTAAGTGCTGTGGTGGGCATTCCAGGTCGATCAGGATCAGTCAGGACTTGATCCAGTTCACTCCCAAGCCCGAATCTGCCTGTAACTCCATCAGGATGTCTGTGATCTATGAAATACTGTTTTGGATGTCGCAGATGTAGATCAATATGTTCTCTGCATATCGGGAGACAATATGGGTCTCTCCTCTTATTGGTAAGCCCCACACTTGACCTTGTTGTCTGAGCCGTTGTGCCAGTTTCTCCATCACTAAGGCAAAGAGGAGCGAAGACAGAGAGCACCCGTGGCATGTTCCTCTGCTCACCAAGAATGGGACAGAAATACATTGCTCTATCTTCACTCAAGCAGTAGGCTCTTTGTAGACGAGTCTGGTAAGTCTTTCGAGCCTGCAAGTTATGCCCATGGATGTTAGCATCGAGAACATAAATCCCCAGTCAACTGTATCAAACACTTTCTCCAGGTCTAATACTATACATGCCTTGTGTGGCCAGTGGATATGCGCCAACCCCATCACGCTGTGGAGCCTACGGACATTGGAGTAATGGTCCTGCTCGGGATTAAGCTATTCTGGTCTGGACAAACCAGTTGGAGAAGGAGCTTGAGTAGTTGTACCACAATGATTTTGCTTAGGATTTTGTAAGCCCACCTTCTGTTAATGCAGCCTGATATATTTCCAGCATCTTAGGAACCAGGAGGTCCTCTTCGTCCTAATAGAACTCGACTGGCAGACTTTTTTCCCCCAAAGTCTTACACATGGCAGCATCTCTGATGGCTCTCCAGATTTCTTGTACTGTGATAGGTGCATTAAGCTCCTCCTTGTCTAAGGGATCGATGATGGGCATTGTAACACTGTCAAGAAAATATCGGTTGTGGGCCTGGCGGTCTCCAGGGAGGGAGGATCATGAAGAGTTTGATAGTGAGTTATAAATGCTGCATGTATGTCCTCTTAGCTAGTGACCAGGTGAGTCAGAATTTTTCTGATTATAATGATAGGGATGGCCGGTACCACGCTCCTCATTTGCCATGCCAACAAGCATTGCAGCTGCTCAATCAGTTGGGCATGACACTCCGTGGCTGTCTGTGGAGCTGGTCTTAATATGAGATCTGTATGTACTGCCACTTCTAGGGCCCCTAAAGAAGATGTCTCTGTCTGCACCAGGTCCCTATGAAGGTCAGCCCTTGCACCCACAACAGCATGGATGCCCTGGCTTCAGAGCACCACCTTCACCGCTTCCCACTCTACTAATCTGGAGGTCGCTATGCCCCAGTTCTCTGTCAGGTAATGAGATAGTTCCTCATGGGTTGCGTCCCTACATATGGTCCTCTGTAATCTCCATTTGGGGAACAGTGGGCACTGTGCTTTCCATTCAAGATGTACTTTTAATGAGTTGTGGTCTGAGAATGTTTTCCCTAAATATTTGGTGTTTATGGCCTGTTGCTGAGTGGCCAACTGGATTCAGGGTACGCCAGGTATCCAACAGGTACCATTGTAGGAGCCATTGGGAGAGACAAGCCATGTCAGCACAACAGTATAGGTCGGCAAAGGAGGATACAAATGAAAATCTCCCCCAATGATCCAGAGGATATGCACCCATCTGGTAAGGACAACAGGGGGTCTCCATGATATTTCCCAGTGGTGTTGGGATGTAATGCAGGCAAACACGCAGGGCACGCAATGTCATACTGTATGACATTACAAACTAGAAAATCAGCCCCCCTCCCTCCCCCAGCTTCCAACCCAAGGCGGCCAAGCAACCTCCAAATGTCCAAACAAACAGTGAACAGTCCCGTAGGTGGGATTCTCCAGGTCGTGTATAAGTATACATGACATCTTCCAAGGAGAGTGTCTGGGGGCTGGCTAGTATACTGTGGCCAGGTGCAAATTGGTTATAAAGTGCATTGGCCTTGTATAACCCAAGGGTGGGCTAGTCGACCCGTTTCGTCTTAACAAAAGTCAGGAATAAGAGAAATCTGAAGTGGGTCCCGCTGAAGTCTGGCACCAGTACTAGCCTCGTATCCATGCGTTGCGGGGATCGAATAGCGGCTAAATTCACAGTATCTCTGTGAGGACGCAGGCAGGCATCCACCCCCAGTAAATCACAGGGACATTTAGGGCAATTCTCAATCATGGCCCTACTTGTCTTACTGCAGTCCCCTCAAACAAAAGTATCTGCAGTCTGCGGAGTTGCTCCTTGCAGGATTACTTATGTGGCGCTGCCCATGGAGGCACTCGAGCCTGTCTCAGAGAGCGTGTCCTCTGGAACCTGGGACGGTGGGGAGCGACACTCTGCCCACAAGGTGTTTTCTGTCGGCAGTGCCTTGACCTGACCTTCCCGGGCCTGCATGGGGTGGAGGCGCCATTAACTCTGGAATCTCCATTTCCACGGTTCCGGTGTTTACCACACCGTGGGTCCTGTCCATCTGGGATTGTGACATTGGCGTCAATGGAGCCGAAGACTTACCGGCGCTGCTCCACCCAATCCCAGGTATCCGCTCGTTTGGTAAAGAGGTAGCTGGATCGATTTACCATGACCTTCAACTTTTCTGGGTATAGTAGCTAGTAGGTCAAGCCTGCGTTTCACAGTCGTTTCTACACTCCCAGTAAGGATGCTGTCCAGCATAGCACTGCCAGAGTATAGTCTGGGAATAGAAATATCGTTGTGTTTTCATACAGAATCGGCTCTGTGGTCTGAGCCACACATAGGATGGCCTCGTTGTCCGCCTAGGGATGGGGGGTGGGGGAGGGGCATCGTGCCAGTACTCAATGGGTGTGTTCCACTAGATAATGAGCTGACTGTTTCTCAGGCGCCACTGCTTGCACCAGCCTTGTCTCAAAGAATAACATACGGTCCAACACTTCTGCCCCTCTGAGAAATTCATTATTAGACGATTGTTGGTGCGTGCCGGTTTTGGAGTCCTCCACTCTGTTCTCTAACAGATGGTCCTTGGTCGTTTGAAACCGTATTTACCCTTCAAAGTCGGACACTGTGGACAAAGCACGTCTATGGGGCTCTCTGCTTTGCGTGATACGGGCGGTGAGTTTTATTTGGTCATCATGCAGTAGTCCCACTTAAACTGCCACTACGTAAACCGTATTTTGAAAGTCTTTCCTGATTTCGGCTATAGCAGCGGGAATTTTGTCTAGATTAGCATCCCCTGGAGTTGTGGGCGGTTCTTCTGGTGGTGAAGTCTGTCCGAACTGTTAAGTGGTGCTGACATCTGGACTCCCCACTGATTGAGAGCCTCCTTCCCATTGCCACCCCATCACTATATGTGATATGTTTGCTTCTGCACTAGGGGCAGTAGTAATTTTGGGCTAACAGACTCCAGGAGGTGAAGCACTGTGTTTCAGTGGGTATCTGATACCTATGTAGATCCGCCTGTCCTCAGGCTTCCACTGCAAGACCTCGTGCGGGGGCGGCACTTGCAGTCCAGGCAATTGAGAAACTACTTAGTCAGTATGTCTCAATGAATGCTACGGGTATAGTGAAGCGATGACATGCACAACTTGGGGTTTGCGGAGACAATAATTGATGTGCCGAGGAGGGCGGCGCCGTCCATAGATAGTTACAATCAGGAGTACTGGTTGGGGCCTCCCGTTGGCTTTAGCCTATCTGCTTTGTCGGAACCCACCTCAAACCGAGCCATGGTGCAGCAAGGAGGGGGTAAGAGCAGTCCAGACTCTTCAGAAAGGCCCCCCGCAGAGGCTGTCGGCAGGGTGGGGTGAGGAAGTAGGCGTATGGCGACGATGTCAATCCCCAGCGGAGGGGAGGAAAGTGTAGCTGTTAGAAGGGGCTTATGCACTCCCTCCCACACACCAGTTGCCTCACTCCGCAGGAGGCACCCCAGCGCCCTCAGCAATGGTTCCAGGACCGTTGAGCTTTCCCAGCGCAGCAGGTTTGCAGCAATCTCTGGGTCTGATGGTCCTAGCAGATTGTCTAGGCAATGCTAGGCGGAGAAAGTAGCCTTCCCTCAAGGGCACAAGCTCGACCGTACAGCTACCGCACAGCACAGGCCATTATTTCTGATGTCCGAGCTCCTCAGGGCTCATACACTGCACCGCGTGCACCTGCCGGCCCAGGTACAGCTCCTACAAGGGGCGCGGTAGCCACGGGGCGCTGACTGCCACCGTGGCTCATCTGGGCCTGGGGGGAGGAAACTACTCACTTCCTCGCGAAAGTTCAGCAGTCAAACTCCAGGAGGTGGGGCCTGCATTGTCGTCGGCGGTCAGAAAAATAGCCACAGTGCAGTGCAGATGCCCTTAGCAGTTCATAGGGCCCACCCTTGTCCCGCAGACTCACCCCCGCCACCGGAGGGCTTGTGCCTAGGCAGCATAGTTGGGCCAAAGGCATAATGCCAGATTCCTGGCCGCCTCCTCTGTCCCAGAGGTATTTCAAACCATGCTACCTGCTTCGAGCACCACATTCCCCTCCTGACAAGTCAGCCGCAGTCCGGATTGTGGCAGATGTTGACGGTCGCCTGCTGGAGCGGTCTCAAAGCACTACCGCCATCTTGCCATGGCTACCCAAGCCCCACTATAAATTACTTTTCAGGACTTTTTAAACTGCAAAGGTTTGTTTAGATATTGGTCAATAACTATTTTAATACCTTTATCTGAAATAAGTGTTTCTCAACATTACCGTTCTGAGATCAGTTCACCTGGTAATTTAGCTAAACTGTCAGACCAACCATTTATATTCGCACCCAATCTCCCGCTTAGCAACTGAACGGTAAGTAATTATGTTAAATATTCTGTGGGCTATCTCTAACCCACTGGCAGTTTGAATACTATTTGCCTTAGCAGGGCGCCCATGACAATACATGGACTCGAGGAAGTGCTGAATATTAAGACTGCTCCAGAACGGCCATAAACTCTTGCAATGGAATTTATATATGTGGGCCCTGGTTGGTTCTGAGAAGTAAAAAAAATAAAATCCCATTTATCATCGAGACATCTAGAGTTTAAATTATAATTAGCAATTATGGTGATCAAACATACCAGATTAGCTCAGGCGGTTACTAGAAATGCAAACCCCCTTACAAATGTGTTAACAAGAAGTAATATCCCAACTCTATATAAGATACCTGTCTTTTGGAAAGCTTAAGTGAGACCACCATTCTCAGACAGCAGCCTAAGGCCATAGGTATTGCGCAGCCTGTCATTGTCCCATAGAATTCATGGAATTCTGTGGTTATCATCTAGGACCTGTTTTTTTTATACATTGTTACGTTAAAGAAATCATCTTTCACTTGTGAAGCTGATCACGAGGGGTGCATTAAATAATGAGATCATAATGTTGACATTATTTACTTTTATATATAGAATACAACCTAGGCACATCATTACTAAATGAAGACAATTCCTGAATGATGACCGTAAGCAATATTAACGTGCATATACATGTACATTTTTTTACATGCTTATATGTGTAAATTAAAAAAAAAAACATCAACTGTCAAAAACTTTAACAATATTAACATATGTTTTGTAACTTGAAAAGTTAGTGACTGTAAACCATATCTAGTTATTCTGCCATGGGGCTGGCATCTAAGGTAATAGATCACGATTCGTTATAATTAAAAATGCCCATCTTTGTTTATATTTTCAGGTACCCCCCTTCGTGGTGAGCCATTGCTTTTCATAGGCTTTCCTTTGTTAGCTTTGAAGCTCTGTTTAGCAGGCTGCAGCAGCGAAAGCTGCCCTATTGCACTTAAGGAGGGATATTCATCTGTATAGACAGTGCTGTACTGTATTAAGCATTTGTTCTAGTACTGCCTTGTGATTGCTTTCTCCTTTGTTACTCTTCATTACTGAACAGTGGGCTCCACATGGCCTCATTATTTGTTGTTACTTAGTTGAATCTTTTGTAGAATGTGAAACTGGTTTGAACTGACCCCACCAGTATCGTATCTCCTTCTTCCTCAGCGTATTTTGTCTACCCAGCCAAAGTCTCACCCGATCCTTCTGGCAGCATTTCCCTTTTTTTATTTTGCTTTAACGAGGTTAATATGTCTTGTAAAAAAAAGTGCCTTACCAGATTGTTTGGGCACACAGAGAAGACCAAATGTGTTCTGTCCAGTGTTATTTTTGGATCATCAAAGTCGAATAGAACGTGTTTGACATTGGGACTTCCATACGGCTTACAAGTTCTTTTAAAAATTCCATTCAATAAAGTTCCCCTTCTGCAAATGTTTGCTTTGAACCTGCGCTTTCTTCCACTTCGACCACTAGATAGCAGTGGAGCGATTTAGGCCGGACATTGATCATCGTTTTTGCCAGATCATGCTCTAGGGATGTGGCTTCCATCTCCTCCAGTCTGGACGCCACCGCTGCCAAATTGTTGGATACATCGGACTATGGTTTCACTAGATCTTAATTAAATGAGGACATTTCTCTTTTTTTGTTAGTTTTTGCCTAGATCACACTGTTGCCCATTGATTGATAACTGAGTTTGCTTGTTGTTGTCTACATACAGTTCATTTGCATTTAGGAGGCTAAAAGGGTGACATCAATATTAAAAGGATGTGGTGTTATGAGCTGATCCCTGTCCCTATAGTACACCACATGGAATCAGTTTTAAATTGTAAAAGGTAAGGGGCCAACTAAACTGAGTGTCAACAGCCTTTTAAGAATGAAGCAAACTATCATTGTTCTTGCTATCGGGCCCCTGTTGCTTTCTTTCGAAGTAACAGAATGGGGAAAAAGACTTTGTCAAATGCTGCTAACAAATCTAGCAAGATTAGTTTAGCATGACTAGCTACCTACACCGAGTGCCCTACAAATGTCATTGACTTCTATTACCAGTAAGGTTTCTGTACTGAAAGAAGGACGAAACTCTTCTGCTGAGGACCCAGCCATGGTTGCTTTTAGACATTCTGACATTTGGAAGCTAACAATATTATCCAGAGAGTGGTCAGAAGTTTGGCATAATTTTGAAATCGGCGTTCATTTTTTTCAAAAGTGGTGCGATGATTGCAGGTTGCAAAGTGCAGTTAAATTAGTGTGATTGACATTAATGACTTAACCCCTTGGTGTTTCACCATCCTCTTAAGGAGTGTTTGACATTATTCTTCACTGTAGCTTTAGAATTTGAAAGTTCTTTAATTTTGGAGAACCAGTTTTTATTTGTTCCAGTCACTGGCTTAAATTTGCCACAAGCATCTTCTTGATGGAACTCTGGATACCGGTGTACTAACTCCTCTGTTTTATCACCGTCTGGTGGGAGGGCAGGCTAGATATTCTCTCAATGTATTGGGTTTTAGTATTTTCTGTTTACCACCTTGCAGTAAGTTTTCTAACTACTGTTCTATGTGGGAGACTGGTTTCTTAAGTGATCGGAAGTCTAAGCTGGGGCTAGTTTGATCATATCATCCTTCCTCCACCAATGCCATCTAGCAAGAGAGGCAGTGCTCCCAATCATGCTACTCTAATTTGCATCAGCATTGTTCCTGGCACCTGATTCTTTCACCCTGGTTAGATGAGCACTGCTCCTAACCTGATTGCTTGAATTTTAAGCTGGATGGAGCAGCTCTGAGCTATTTGCCTCCACTATTTTATTCCCAGTGGCTACTCCGAATTTCTTTAATCCTATGTAGATTTATCGCACACCCTACATACCCATGCCTACTTTGGAATGGCAAATCTAATCCATGTCTGTAGGGCCAAGCGTTGTCATATGAGTTGAGATGAAGTAAGATTTGCCCTAAGACATTTAAATCCAAAATGTTCAAAAAAGGTGCAGTCTGGAAAGCCAAAGGGTAGACCTTCGGTCACCTAGTAACTGATAATTCTGGTGGATCTTCAACTAAGATGTCACCATTCCTTCTGACGTTGGTGTCATGGGTCGGGAGCCTTACAGATTGAGACTTGAGTTTTCTCTTATCTCCTCATTGTAGGTAACCATTTTAATGACTCCTTTGAGTTTCTTGCACTGTCTCTCAGAATGGAATAACTTCTAACAGTTTTTTCCTTCCTAGTCATTGCAATAATTTTCAGTTAGTAATACGCAGACAGCCTTCCTTTTAGCTACAAGTCTCCCTACTCGAGGACTGGTACTGTCTCCTCTGAGGGAACGGGTACCTTATTTGTGTCTCAAGTTTCCTTTCCAAATTGGAATTTGTGCCACATGCTGTTGATTACTTCTGTTATTGGTATCTCTCTGTGAAGATTGGTCTGCGTTTCAATGATTTTTCACCAGCCATTACCATGCAGAAGACTTTTAGACTTTGCTCCATACAATTTCTGCCATGCGCGATATAAGGACAGAAGTGTCATCAGCGTCTTTATTATTGAAGAGAGCTTACCATGTAGTAGAAAACAATCCTGCAAATATATTGCAGTTGCCTAAAACGACACAATTTAAACCCCCCCAAATAGTCATTTAAAGAGCTTCAGGATATTCCTGATAATCACTATGAGATCGATATGAGTTTGTCTCTGCTACTCTTCTTTGTTGCGAGTTGATTTGCTGCCATCCTTGGCCTGTCTTAAAAGGTGTTCTTAATGTTCAGTCTTTATTATAGCAGTTACATGATGGTTTCATAGAGGAATTGAACATGGAGCCTCCCAGCTTCCCCAGTACTTATGAACTGAGTGATCTTTTGGTAATGTCATGCTAGCTCCTTTAGACTCTATCCAGAGTCCATCTTTGGCTGTAAATAGGAACATGACTGCTGTTTTGACAATCGTATCTGAAAAAAGGATTTGTAAAACGTTTATATATCTTAAAAATCATTTCTTTTTGTTTTGTAACTCTTCCATATTTTTTACTGAAGGTTAGGGTTTATAAAAAGTTGTTTTCCAATCAATCTTATCACGCCGTTCAAATAAGCTATTCTCAAAAACCTTTTTTAAAATGGCTCTAGGTGCTAACCAGTAATCTATTTTTAGTAATCAAATAACATTAATTGATAAATATAATCTATATCAAAAGTAATCAAATGGGCACTATTTCCCACATACAGAATGAGCCTTTTACAATATCCCCCTTACTAAGAATACTACTCTTGTTTTTGATTTTCAGAAGGAAGACAACTGTAAAGACATTGTGTATTTATGCAGACTATAAATCGGATGAAAGCTACACCCCCAGCAAAATATCTGTCAGAGTGGGAAATAATTTCCACAACCTTCAGGAGATTCGGGTAGGTTAGATTTACCTGCATCTTACTCTTAAAATTGAAATTATTTTTTTGTTGTAATTGTAATTTCGCTGACATAGTGCTTACTACCCCTAGCGAGACGTTCAAGTGCTTTACGCTGGCCAGCTGCTGCAAAACCACTATTAGTGTCTATTCTAGTATTATTGGGTATTGTTGGCTACTGGGATTAATCTTGGGTACCTAAGCAAACAATTCCATGCATTTGTTTACCTTTCTACGTGGTGGATGAAATAACAGAAGTTAGTTGTAATCATGGGGAAGGAGGGGTACCTGAGATCATGCTCGCGCTTGGTGGGATAAATAGATGAAGTTGAAGAGATTTGGTTTTTTTAGGTTGCTGGGATATGACATTCAGAGGAGGAGAGGAAGTGATCTTGTGAATGAGACGTGGGCTATTTGCAGAAATACAGTAATAGAAGTTAAGGAAAACATGCATGTGTCAGATGAGGTTATGCTGAGAGAGAGTAGGCATGCAGAGGATAAAAGAGAAGGGAGAGTTTTAATTAAAGGTCAGTTTTTCCTGTCGGATTATAGAAATAAAGAGGACATTTTTGTGTTAGAATGCAGTTTGAGAACTGTAGAACAACAGTATCAACATGCGAAGATGGTGCTATATTAGATATTTTTGATAGGCACTAGAATTAGGCTAGCAGAGATGTCTGTCCTATGCTTGGCTCCTGCTAGACAACCACTCCAGCCAGGTCAGTTGATCAGCTCAAGGACTGGAAGCGAAAAAAGTAATGACTAGATGTATATTTCAAGACATATCGAGCTTGAGGCTGTACTCAAAGGAAATAGTCTCAAGATCATAGCAATGTGAGAAAATACATGAGCAAATAATGTAGAAGATGGAGAGCGAGAACACCTTCCAAGACAGTGGAAGTATATTCTAGTGGCTGGCGGGTGGAGATGCAGACATTGGTGTGAAGAGGATGACGACATGACTCCTTTTACCAATTCAGCGAAGACTTTGTTAGCAAAGTGTAAGGGTGAGGAGAGGAACTGAAGATTCTATTTCGCAGGTTGACTCAAAAGAACCTGTTGTGTAGGTTGACGTGGCTCTATAGGTGATGCCAAGTGTTTTGTCTTTCTTGACCACACTTTAAGTGCCGAATCCTCACAGCTCTTTGTGCCTCTGTTGTGTGTGCTCTAGGCTGGAGACTAGCCTATTGTGAGGGACACTAAACAAAGGCTTTGTCTGCTTATGCTACTTATTGCTGGGTATAGCAAAATACCACACTAATGTAAGTCAGCGATTGCACTCCAGTCACAGGACCAGTTCATACTGAGATCAAAAGCTGTGCTCGCATGGGGACGGGGTGCAGGGGGGGCTATAGAAATTCCATGTGCATGTTGCATAATTACCTCATCAATTCTAAATCTTCATACGTTAAAAGTCTGCATTTTATGCAAACATTTCTGGAAGAAACGCTTGATTTTTCAGTTATTTCTTGCTATACTTGTCTTTGATATTCGTGTATTAATGTATGGATTAGGAGCCGGCCCACCTGCGCTCCACTGGGCCAACAAGGAAAGAAATAGTATGCAAGCGAACATCAGAAAAGAAAGAGAAAGTCAGGTTGAGTCAAATAGAGAGCTAGTGTGATGTCAGATTCAAAATAAATAATAGAAACAGTTTTTCCTGAAAGTGAAAAGTCGGCTAACCCTAACAATATTGACTTTTAGTTCCCAGAAAAGCACCCGATGGGCAGTGCAGTGCAGTGCTTATTTGCAAATACATCAATACATTTGCATTCATTTGGGCTGCGGTGAGTTGTGCAGTGACCCAAGTGTTTTCTTCTCATTGTTAATGCAGCATGAGCTGGACCAATGGGCAATGCGGGCAACTGCCGAGATGCGGGCAGAGTTTTGCCCCACAGTCACCCAAGCAAATCTTTTGTTTCCACCCACAAATATAACTAATGTACAGCACTGCGGCCCCGTATTCCTAAAAGGGAGCACACACTCGCAGTTGCTACTCTGCCCCAAGGGTTCCTGATCCTTCAGCAAGAGCTCTCTTCTGATGAAACAGGCTGTAGTTACTTCTCCGCTTGACCACATTGTGTGATCCTGAGAAAATCACATAATATCTCTGTGCGGTAGGTTCCCGTTCTGCCAATAGAAATAGGCTAATGCCAAGTGGATTTCTGCATAACATGGACATTTACATTGGTTCCCTTCAAAATGCCGGGCTTGAAGCAGGATAAGGTCTGCTCCTCCTCAGATATGTGAAATGACTCTGGATTTGGGGTGAAGATTTGAGAGTAAGCCCAGAGCCCTGCGTTCAGCTTGGAGGATGTTTGCCTATTATCTTAAATGTAGATCCTCAAATGGACTATCAGGCTGATATTTGGCTACTGGATTGTGAATTTGGATATGTTTCCGATTGATCTTTTAATTGAGAAGCACGCTTGGCTATAGGGACTTGAACATGGCTTCTTGGTGGAAGTCATTGGTTGCCTAAACTGCAACTTATAGAATAATATCTTACCCTGCTCATCCGAGTACCAGAGTCTTAGATGTATCTGAACATCGGTTTACGACCAAATGTCCTAGGCTTATGTGCAGTGTCCCCTGTTCAGAGAGAATAAAAATACATTGTTACATTATAGAAGTGTAATATTATGGCATGTTTATATTGAATTTATGTTGATGACCACTTCATATTTTACAATTTTGCTCGATGTCTGTAGTCACATTTTTGAAGCATTATCCATGAAATTAGGACCATCCAATGAAAACGGTATTTTTTATTATTTTTCCACCTTATTTCCTTTAGTGCCTATGGTTCAGTGTGGTCTATGAGCCACTTCCAGCAATAGTTTGCCTGTTAGGACTTTATATTCCGTGTAGATTTTACCGAGATTGAGGTGACCTTGCTTTTCAAGCATTCTTTGGCAGGGGTGCCCCAGGGCTGATCCAGCTACCCGCCCAGCAGTGGCACAGTCCTTTGCTTCTCGTTGGCGGTGGCAGTACCAGGCGGTCAAACCCGCAGCTGTCTCCAGTTGACAAGTTTCTGGTGGAACTTGGTACAGCTTCATTAACTGCGCTGAGGCCGTGGAACTTTTCACAGCACTGGTCTGGCAACACACTCTCGGGTCATCCTCTTTCTCTCGAGTTCCCCTTGCTGGGAAAACACTGCCCCCTCCTCCTGGATAGTCTCATAAATAAGTCTGATTCGCCTAAAGTTGAGAACTTGGGCAGGAGAATACACATGTTTACCATTTAAGGGACATTTCCATTCCAACACTGGAAATCTTGGAAGGTGGCACTTAAGAGGTTTGTGGGTTTCCTCTCCTGGTCATTTGCCATACATCTCTGCTTCAAATGCACCCTTTTGGAAGCTGTTTTGGGCCTGAGAATAAGGCTTTTGGGTCCTTCCCTGAAATGTCCAAAATATATTCACTTCACACATGGCATGTAATAGAAATATGAGGCATCATTTTTTATTGCACTGCTTTTAATAACAGTGGTCCCAATATACAAATGTGTACATTATAACGCTCCCAGAATGCTCCTTTATTTTTTGGAAATGCGTGCAGTAGAATGGAAGCAAGATTGGTGATTTTATCTTTAAAGCAAACTGTATCCTAAAAACATATTTGTAATTTGGGGAGGACAAAGGTGGCAGACAGATTTGCTAAACTGTTGTGACCACTTTAAATACAATCTTTGATGCATGACAATATTAAAATAATAATATTTGTAAATGTGTGTAAATCAATATGGGATGTGTAAAACTTAGACTTTTAAAAATGTGCATGAGTTTACAGAGGAGGCAAACCAAAGTTACACGTTTCAAAACATACTCCTAGTAAATATCTGTTTGACGCCATTTTCGCATGAGCAAAACATGCGTATATTTGCTTCTTCAAAAATCTGCTGACCATATGCAAATTTTCTTGTTCAAATTTGTATTTATTTTTTCTATGGAGGAATTAGCACACCCCATTCCCCCCATGGAGGCATTTCCTTTTAATACTTGATAACGTTTTACTCCTGGCCTTGTCAGAAGTAAATTCCTGGCCTAGGTGGGAAAGGATTGGAGAGGAGTTGGTGAATACCCTTAAACATGTAAGTGCCCTGTAGGTTTGTGAGTTTGTACAAACTTAGAGGACACTCCAGCCTTGTCACAACCACTTCCCATCTACTTCCAGCCCCTATGAGTAGTTTTGCTCACAAGGAAATCTTCATGCTAGTAAATCCGTCTATGTGTGAAAAACCAATATTTGCAAGTGTAAGACACGCTTAATTGTGTTGATAGCCCATAACACTTTGACAAGACATTCAGGAGTTGAAAGTAAAAATATCCACTCATTGATATAGCACTTGGTATGCAAACGCTTAAAAGTAAATCTGCCAAAGCAATTCACAGATATTTCCTCAGAAACTAAAGTAGGAAAGAGAACAGTGGGGTATCCTGAACTGTACCGTAATCAGGACTGTAACATAACACTAACATGTTCAGAGCCCTACTGTGATAAGAAATCTAGACTAAACTCAACCAAATCGTAAACAGAGCCTATGCAAAAGCAGAGCATGTGATTATTTAAAGATTTAAAATAACTGGGTCTTTTGGGTAAAGTGAATTATCGGAGCTTTGCTAGAATCTCAACCCTGACCTTATGCGAGCCCTAGCATAATCAGAGAGGATATTATCATAAGTCTGATAAATGTGTCGCCTCATTGCATGGCATCAGATGGGACAAGTGGATTTTCTTTACAGGACAAGTTCATTCTTATGCATCTAGTCCCCTAGAAGTAGATATTTTATACAATTCCACGTAATGGTCCTTGTTTTCAAGTCTCAGGCTAGCTGTTTGTCCCTCAGGGTCCATGATGCCTCTGTCTTCTGTAGAACACTTTGAGGCATATTATCTTCCTTTAGTAGCTACAAGGTAGCTTGTTTGTCATGTTGCTCTCTTCAAGCAAGCACTGTATACTGGGAGCACCATGCATGGTCCATGGGATTGGATACCGTTTTGTGACATGACCGCGATCTGTCCAGTAAGTGCTTCTACATGTACTTAATAAAAGGTGATTATTAATTATGAAGTTAATTGTGACCATTCCCCACAGCTCCTACTGGTAACAATCGGTCTATTCTATTCTTCATATTTGTATGTGCAAGCCTAGTATATTGAAGTTGAAATGCTTGGTTTGCATTCCAAGAATATGAGACTGCACGTCAAACCTTCGCAGAACGTTCCCCACTAATGTGAATGAATGACTACGTGGGACCCTTAATCCTAAAAGAACTGCTATTTTTTGTGCAGAATTTTTTTGTGTATCCTTCCTTTACAAACTGTTTGAAACATACTTTGTGGGAGCTGGGTGCAGAGGTACCCATCATATCTGTAATCCGAGCACTGCACTTGCTCTAGCCTGTTTTGTTCTTCCCCAGTGGATCTACAAGGAGTTATGAGATGGGCTGGCGCCCCCTGTAGTCAGTAGCACATAAGTGCTGCCTTTTTGCCCAGATAGTGTTTTGCGTTAGTTCAGGTTCACACAGATGCACGCTTATGACGTGTCAATACATATTTAACAGGCGATGAACTAAAAGTTCACGCTTGGTATTTTATGAGTGTTGTGAGTCTGCTGAAGATAATTGTGGGTGTAGACTTGAGTAAATGAGTGGCCCTGGAATTGCCCCTGGTTTTAAAGCTAGTGATAAGAAAATAAAGACTGTTTTTTCAATGCTGTGTACATTCTGGGCAGTGGTATCATGGAACCTTGTAAAAAGTGCCAATGGCCATTGTTTAACTGCGCTGCGTTATGTCTCATTCTTGAAACAACCTGCCAGCCCCACTTTTGCTTTTATTGGGGTTCAGTACACGAATGTTGATTGAAGTTAAGCCTTATTTCCTGATTATCCCACTGGAGCCAAAGATGTGCTCCATGACCATCAGGAGCCCTCTCAGACCCGCTGTCACACAATGTCCACGGGGCATCCTTTGTCGCCCTTTATTTTGGCGTGGCCAAAAGAGCTAGCGCTCTCAGTATGACCTGCTTGTTCTTCTAGTTTTAGGATTGTTTTTACACAACATTGGGTCACAAGTATGCTTTGTTTTTATTAAATGTGACAATAGGTTACACCAATATAGTTTATAGTTGTCTTTTCATCACTACTTGGTTGGATTAGTATCCCGTTCATATACATTTTCGTTTATCTTTCGAGCGCCACATGCGTCAAACCAGCTGGTTTTAGTATTGAATCTGAATAAAGTAAGCAATTGTCAATATTTTAGGGCTCACAGGCAATAACTGTTTCTCTCTAGGGTTATTGGCTGTGTCTCACCTGCAGGCTGTGGCGTTTCTTTAATTTTGCAATAATAAATGATAGTGATGTTTTGTTAGGTAAAACGTCTTGCGGTGTTAGTTTATTTTATTTTTTTGGGAGAAAGGGTTTGGGCTTAGTAGACAACAATTTGCTGGAGGCCACATTTTGGTATGACTTCTTCTATGCTATTTAATATTGTGGGGTTTAAACCCAGAGATAACTGTGTGTGAGTATTTTACTACATGCTAGATCTCATTACAGCTGTGTGTAGATGGCAACGGCATAATTAGCAACTTGTCACAGTCGCGTGATGATCCTTCCTTGAACTTCAAACTGTTTTAAAGACACTTCAGTTTTTAAACTATTTAGAGTAGTGTGCAACTCTCACGTTTGTACGCGAGATGGATGTAATTTGGTTGAAATGTCATTTCTGCCACTTTACAGATTAAGTCAATTTCTTTATCGAAGATTATAATGAAGTCGCTTATTAAGTTAAATATGTGTACTTTTATGGAACTGTGAGATAAAATGACTTACAGAAATAGTAATTGTGAGCTTGAATGCCAATGCACTATGACGGCCATCAATTTACATATATTGGTTTTAAAATCTTAAATGAAAACTACAATGCATTTTAAAGCCGGTTATACTAGTGTTCTGTTATGTGCATTTGTGTAGCTAATTCTTCCATTTCCATGGTCCTGCTTAGCTGACTCCCTTTGCGGTTCTGCCATTCATGTTGTCCGGAATCAAGGAACTCTGCAGATTCGGTTGTGTAGTTTTCTAGCACAAATCCTAAAATATTTTTAAATGAGGCATAAGACACCTTTTTTTCAAGGTGATACTAATTAACTTTCGACATTGCTAAGCTTTCTTCAGTTTCAGGCAAGTCCCTGTAATATTTAACTTATGTGTTTAATTAAATCCATTCACTCTTTTCATAATTTAAATTGAGCACGTATTTCTGTTTTTGATTTAATGGAAATTCTCACATAAAAATTGAACAGTGGGGGAGTTCTTTGTAAAGTTAAACGGCATTTCTGTTCAATTGCCTTTTGAGCAATTGATAAATTTACAACCATGTGTTTGTTGCTTTTAAGTATTAACATACGCTATTGTTAATAAACTATCAAAGCAAGTGAAAAAACGAATGGAAAAATATTTTTGGGGCACAGAAAACCATCCATTACTATAGTGATTCTCTGTAGCGTCTTGGGTAACAAAGATCCCGTTACTCTTGTTTAATAGTGTCAATATCCCAGTGGAAAAGTCTGGGTTGGCACTGATTAGATTTATAAAACTTGAGTATTTGAGCAGAAGATTTTATTTTCAATTTACGCTGTCTCATTTCTTTATTGATTCACTATTGAAACGTCAATGGTTGTTTGCTTGATCACAAAGGAAATATGTTTATAACATACTCCTGAACTTTGATGAATGTCAGAGTTTAAAAGAATTATACCTGTGACCATTCCATTTGTACTATGTGCAACTATCACTTTGTCACTGTGTCACTTGCACAGTGCCTTCACCGGGAGCACTTATTAATAAATGTGGTTTCGCGTTTTGAGTTTTTTTCTTGCCTTAAATATATGTCTGTATGTTTGAATTGCTTTTGCTTTTTGATTAATTCACATGATGGGATTCCCTAGTGTGTAACCAGGCCCCTGTAAACTATTATTGGGATACAAATTAATCCGAAGGAACCTATTTGTTGTTAATATTTGGAATTTACCCTTTTTCCTAGCTATACAGCGTTGCCTCCCTGGTTGTTTGTTGACCCCTGTTCCCCTGTCTGTGGCCTACACACATATAGCACATGCCATGAATCCATTTGGAGCCTGGACTGCGCAGAGCACACTGCTGTACTTTTGGAGAGGCCTGGGTATTCATTTTAAGCAACCCTAGTGTGAGAGATGTGTCCATTCCATACTTGCGCGATCATTGAGGGGGTCTGCTATGGTTGAAGACAAGAGAATTAAATGTGGTGTTATCTCATATTTTAATTGAAATGCCCCTGTACCATTTAGTTTGAAACAATGAAAGACCTTATTGGACACTTAACAAAACTGCGGCGATTTCCAGTTCCATGTTGTTGTCATCTGCGTTATTGTGAAAACCTTGCAGTACACCTCTAAAAACTAAAAGTATTTTTCAAGTTGGCATGTGGGTTAACTTTACCAGTCTGGTAATTTGCGTGTTAAAATAGTGCACTTCCTTTTTCATAACTTCCTTTTTTTATCTGCTAATTCTTCATCCTGATTTGTGAATATATTATTTATATGTTAATATACAGGTTTGCATCCCATTTGCACTAAACTAGTATTCAGAAATCCAAAACCTCTCGCAGAATATCTCTAAAGGACGGTGCCCTGATAAGAGGCAAGCTCATTAATGTTGAACACAAAAAAGTCTTACCTGTTTTAAATGTGTACCTAACTCCCGAGGATGGTCTCAGTCATTATGTGACCAGTGATTTTATTTTCCAAACTCTGGCCCTTATTACAATGACAGTTAGTCGGACCACTATCGTATTGGGCAGGTGACCGTCCAACCTTGAGTCGAGTTATGTAGCAATGGGGCAACCCAATAACCACTGGGCCTAGGTGAATAGTGGTACAACAAGAAAATGTCCCAGTGGAGAACAATGAAAACAGATAAATCAATCTTGATTGATTTATCTGTTTTAATTGTTCTCCACTGCGACCTTGAGTTGGCGGTTCCACCTGCCCGATTAGGATAAGACCGCCATGCAGGGTGTCGTAAAATGCTTTTCCACTGCAGCTTGTGCTGTGGCCCAGTAAAGGGGCTGCAGCACAAGCTGAAGTAGATAAACGGCACTTTGTGCACATCCATGCACCGTGTGCCAGGCAGCATATGGTGCCTGAAACACGGTGTATGGACGTGTGGGGGGCACTCCATGTGCCCCCAGGCCACTTAGCAGTGGACTTCAGGGGACGAGACCATGCTTGGGGGGCCCCCAAAGTCCATTTCTGTCTGCCTTTTCATGGCTGTGACGGTGGAGCGGCCATGAAAAGGCAGTCAGAAAGGTATTGCCTAATCCCTACGGCAGTGCCTGCACAGGCATCAGCTCCATTTTGGGGATAGGATCCAACCGCTGGCCCGACGGAAACGTGGATCCTGTGGAAGGTCCCCCCACCCTGAACACTGTGCACCAACCGCCGGTATTGTTGCGGTCGGAATGATGGCCTCGATGTCGGGCGGGCCGCCACTGACAGCCTGTAGGTGGCAGACTGCCCGCCATCTTAATGAGGACCTCAGTTCGAGAAGGAAGAAATTTATCTTTTGTCTGTTATCCAAAATATTTCAACCTAAAAGGCTGCCCAGAAATCTATCCTCCTGTTCTTTCTGAATATAGGGGCGTGGGACAGGATTTACTGTGAGGTTGTGTTCCAGATAGATGCTACATCTGTGCATTTTTGCCAATCTCACAGAATAATCTGTAAATTGCAACCATTTTCTGATGGAAAACCACGACAGAGCAGTTGTAATATCTAGCAATTCCTTGCCTAAATTGGGGATATTAATGTTGTTTGTGCAATGTTCGGAAAGTTCCAGTTTCAATATGTATAATTTTAAAAGCTCAGTTCCTCATGTGGAAATGGTCCAGCAGAAATCCATGAACTTCGCAATTTCTTTTCCAGAGTTGTCTTTAGGTGTCCATTTCGAATTACTGATTTTTCCCTCAATTGAGTGTCTGTTGTCTTTTTGTTTTTGTAGTCTCATAAACTTTTCAGCAAACGCCTAACAATTTTAGCTTCCAGAGGGCTTTGCGCCTTTACATTTACCGATTGAGAACAATCTCACTCGCTCCAGTGCTTTTGTCCCCTCTTTTGGACCTTTTATAACCAAGCAAGGTGCCCACTGTATAATTCTTTCTATCTCTTCTTGATCTCTCATTGAAGAACTAACTTTCATGATGGCATCAAAGTACACTGGCGTTTCCTAGGCCCTATACCCTCCGTAAATTTCTAAGGCAGCTACCTAACCTTCCCTTGTATTCTGAGATCACTTTTCTGTATCCATGTTGCATGGGCCATGTTACAGCTGATACCAAATGCACAACCTGTTTGCCAGTGGCTAATCGGAGCTAGGTCTGTCTCCACCTGCCAAATGATTTTACTTTTTAAAGATGTTCCGACAAGTAGCTAAGGTAAAGTAAGCAGGCAATAAATGATTAGCATCATATAGGAAACTGGCTCTGTATATACTATACCAAAGTAAGGTATAGTGTGCACAGAGTCTAGTGGATCCCCATGGGTAGGCAGAGGCTAAAGTATATAATAGCTGACTCTCTATTTGTGGTAGTGTGGGCGAGCAGCATGGCTTTATCAGAGGGTAGTTTTAAGCATTTATTGTACACACTCAGGCAAGAAATTATTTCACACACTTAAAGACTGAACTCTGACCAATTTGTTTTGTATGAAAATATTATTGAGTTGCATTTTACTTCTAGAACCAAACCAGGCCTGATGCAGGTAAGTGAAATAATACTTTGCAAAAACAATACAGTTGAATGCAGTTGTATGTACTTGTTTTGTATACAGGTAGCTCAATTGTTTAAAAACAGTTGAGATTACTTTTCAGTTACTTTGAAGGTACTGTATGATTACTGTTTAGGTTGCTTTTCAGATTACTATTCTTACTCAGTGTGATATGCCTAGATATCACACTAGGAAATTTCCTAGATAAAAGGTAAATTAAACAGTTTTTCTCAAAACACAATTTCTTAGGTTCCCATACAACTTAGAAGTTTTTCAGAGGAATGCAGTCAATGCAATCCTATTGAGGAAAATAGGGTTATCGTTTTGCAGGTAAGTAAACGGTCTTGAAGGGTGAGTTTCTGTGATTAGAGCAAGGGTTCCCCCAGGATCAAGGATGCACTCTCAAAGCACCCTCAGCAACACTAGGGCGGCCAGGTGCAGAGTGCTGAGGCCCAATGTTATCCAATGGGGGTAGGGGGCCTCCTGTTGGTGTCTGCTCATGAGCAGGCCACATGTTTGAGGGAACAAAGCTCCTGGACTTAAGCTCAGGGCAAAGGGGGGTTCAAGTTAGCACCCAAGTTACACCCACAGCGGCACTAGGGCGGACGGTTGCAGGGTGCTGTTTTGGTGTTGGGTGCCCTGTTACTTTCAATCAGGTCTCTCTGGTTTGAGCAGACACTGCAGGCTCGGGCACGAAGATCTTCTGGAGGCGACCACTGGTTGGAGAGGTAGGTTGGGATGTTGCTGGATGCCTGGACACCATCGGTTGGCCCACCCAAGGCCGCGGGGCGTAGGGTGCAGGGGTGTCTGGGCATCAGATTCTTCTTACCGGCTCGGGTTGGTGGATCCTCCAGAAAGGGGCTGTTGGTGTCGTCGGGAGACTCGAGGCAGTTCAGGGATCACCAGATCCCAGGTCAGGATTGCCGTATCCCAGGTTGTTTTTTGCCTCGCACGCCCCACCTGAGGGGTGGGGTGGGCAAAGATGGACACACGCAGGGCTCGACAAATCCGCTCGCATTTGCGAGGGAGAATAGATGAGGACGAGCTATTTTTAGGTCCTACTCGCCCTTTCTGGCGAGTAGGAAGACAAATTAACTTTTGCCCTCTGTCTTTGAAAACAGAGCAAAAGTGACAAGATAACAAGATTTAAAGGCATTTATATTGCTCACAAAGGGAATGAGTAATAAAGATGCCTTTAAATCTTGTTAACTTGTCACTTTTGCTCCGTTTTCAGAGACGGAGGTCAAGTAGGTTGCAGTTGGGTCGAGGGGATTATCCAAGGTACTAGACCTGCAGGACTAGTACAATTTTTCGGATTTTTCGAGCCCTGACACCTTTACTCCTATCTTAGTTATCCTACCTATTCTCCCGCCCAAAGTGGGGGAGAGTTGCTGGGACCGACAAATGAATGTGGCAGCTCACAAAGGCGACAAGCCATTGAAGCTTCCCCTTCGTGGACCCTGCCCATCCTGAGGAAGGAGGCTGGACTCCACTGCCCAGGATGTGCTTTCTTTCAGGAACCCGGGAACGGGAGGCTCTCGACTCAGGAGTCCAGAAGTATGTCTTGGGGCAACCGTTCAAACAAGAGGCACTTTCCTACACATCAATATGGTTAATTTCAACCTGCTTCGTGCTAAGTACCAATGCTCACACCAGATCATCTGTTTATTTTTATGGCAGGCTACTGCAATCTGCAACTGATTACATTTTTCAAAGAGAAAACTAAGTGTGAAGTGCCAGTGACCTCCACATGAAACCGAAACCTGCCCAAAAACTCAGGAATCGCAACCAGAGTCTCTAAGCTACATAATGAGGCTTTCCTGTCCATCTGGACGTGTTCTAGAAAGTGCAACACGTTTTAGTGTTTTAAAACATTTGTATGGAATACAAATTTGGAAGACACTTGGAAAGCTAGGTTATTTGCCCCCAGTGGAACATAATACATCATTCTAGTTTATTTTTTGAGTATTCTGATTCACAAAGATTTTGGCTGGCAGAAAGCATAAGTGCACATGAATGGAGTAGTTATGTGTGCATGCATATATTACCATTATCCTCTTTAATCCCTACAAAGTCGTGACTTTTGGAAGAATTTACAAACTTGTTAGATTGCACTTGCTAGTTGCTACACACCTTCCTGAAAGCAGATATCTAACTTTGAACCATTTGGACCAGAGGTAGGTTTTTTCTAAAAGTGTGTTGAAGAGCAGCGATCATTCCATCTTCAAGATGTGTACAGGGAATATATGTGTGAGAGTGTGGGTGTGTGTAGGTGGGTGTGTGTAGGTCTAGTTACCAGGCGTCCCAGATTTCCTGAAATCTGCCGGGACTGTCCCGGCAGATTTTGGAAAATTTAGCTCATGTCCCAGTTTTTAGAGAGGGTCAACTGAAAACGGTAGGAGGTGCCTTTTTATGTTTACCAAAGCAGGGATAGTTAGCTACTGTTCTAGGAAGTCAATTTCATTAACAGGCATGCTACTGGCTTTAAAACTTGCTTTTTATTTATGTTCTTACTGTAATTCTCTGCTGAGGAGCACCGTCATTGCGTGCTCTGTTAAAAAAAAATTGTAGTCCTTCTATTTTTGTGAAATGTTCCGGTTTTTGGAATTAAAATTCTTGTCATCCTATAAATATAAAATATATTTTTTAAGGAAAAATATAAAAATGACAAACTTTACATTTTTCATGCATATTTCACACATGCTAGGTAAGTAACACTTCATTCTAGTGAATATCATACAAGAGGATTCTGAGTTAAGCGCGTGTTGGCATGTCACTAACCTTTTCGGGCACGTGGCCTTTCATCCTAGCAAGTTCGTTAAATTGAGTAATAACGACAACTGATATTTGTTGTCCGTAGAAAGGGCAACCCTGGGCATTAAGCACACTATACAATCTAGTTATTATATCTGCTTAAATTGAAGCGTGAGCCAATTATAAAAACATGCGTATACAATTGACCGAACTAGTCCTTTTTGTTTAGAAATTGGTTCATTCGGGTGAGAGGTATAATTTATTATCATATCTGAAGAAAATGTATTGCAAATACCAAATCTGCTAATGTTGTTGTAAGAACTATCCACTAGATGTCGGCATTGCCTCGCAGAATAACATTTCTGACGCTGTCGCTCTGACCCGTTTTCAAATGGTAAATCATTCTATTTGGTTTTGAGTGTGTTGCTTTGTAACCCAAGATCGCAAATGCTTTTCAGATGCAAGGCCAAGCTTATGTATGAATGATTGATTACCTCATAGTAGGTTCGCTTTTTTACTACCCCTGGAGGTGATGAAAGCCATGAAGCGCATACTATCATGAACATTGACATGCTGGTCCTTTGTAAAGCAGGATTGAGTAACAGGGTTGATTTGGAAATGTTAGTGTTGTATTTATTGGGAACCAGGCCTGAGCAGTTAGACTCCTGGCTTTGATATCATCGCTGAATAGAATTAAACCCACCGAAAGTGTTTAATTGCCTTGCGTTAAAATAGAAATTCAATTTTAGTAAAATTAGTGACACAGTTAATATGGATGTTACTATTCTGAATTCCTATGCCATTTATACTTGTTAGTATTTACTCAAAGAGAAGATTCATTGGTTGAGCAGTCTAATTTTTGGTTGGGGTACATGCTATTCATTCGTTGTTAGTCGAGGATGGAGCAATGTGTGTACACAAAGGCGCCGCACACGCCTAATTTCGTTTACTTCACACCACATGACGAAAAACAAGTTGCCTTGTGGCAGTTGAACGCAGTTCCTGCCGCCACTAATTTGGAGTTTTTAAAACGCCTGGCGGCCTTTGTTGTGGCCCGTGCAGATTTTTAATGCAACCCACTAACTAGTATCTGTTACTGCAAGTGCATCCTTTAAGCGGCGTTGGAACCTTTTTTTTTTTATCACCGATAGAGGCTCCTATCACTCAGTGGTAGTCTCCAGCCTGAAGTCCTAGTTCAGACGCACTTTGCATTGAAAAGGCCTTTTACATTTTAAATGTAACGTTTCAGGGATTTGCACCAAACTTGGACGCCGGGGTTCGGAATGCATCTTTTTTTCTGAAGATCCTCGCAGGGAAATAACAGTGAAGAGGAGGTCTCAAAACAATTTTAGCTCCCGGAAGAAACTTTACTTACGCCTAGAGCAAAAAACACTTAACAGATTTACAGTAAACTTGCCATGAAAGTACAACATTATTCCGAAAGCGTGCATTGGTTGGTTTGGTTTAGATCTGTTCAGGAGTTTTTGAGATAAAGGCTTTTAAAAAAAGGTTGCAAAGCAGGATTTAAAATGCTTCATATTGTATACATGTGGCATCTAAAATCGCTATTCAGATAATCGTGACTCTTGTAAGTAACATTTAAATTTTGTATCAAATCTGATTGGCAAATGAACCATCTTGAAAATCACAATTTATAAAAAAAAAATGATTTAAAGCCCAGTGTAAGAGGGGCCATAAGAGGTGCCAGGCCCTAGTGGAGTCGTGGGGGACCACCCAGGGACGTGAAAAAGTCTCAAAAAAGAAAAGGTGTTCACTTCAATAAAATTGCAATTTAAATGAAATTCTAAATCTTGTGGTCTCCATATTGTGAACAGGAAAAAGGCATCATTATGGTGTGTAAATTATTAAAATCACAAATTATCTATGCAAATAAAATATACAAATAATAAACAATAATTTAGAAAAAAGAAAACAATCCTAGAAATGTACTTAATAAACAGCTAAGAACTGAGGACCTGGTTACGATGCCAGTCGGACTCTTGTCTGACCAGCACTGTGTCGGAATCAGGACCGCCCGACTAGAAGTCTGTGGTCCCTCTGCACGCTTTACGATGCGACTGCCTTCACGGCGGTCGCAATGTGTATATTTTGCATTGCGGTGTGTGCTGCAATACAAAATGTACACATTTAAAACAACCCTGCACTGTGTGGCAGGCACCATGCGGTGCCTGTCACATGGTGCAGGGATGTTTTAGAGGGCACGGCCCCAAAGTGGAGAACCAGGGGGCCCAGCTAAGGGACCCAAAAGTCACTTTCCGCCTGCCTTTTCATGGCAGGTGAACCGCAATGAAAGGGCAGGCGTAAAGGGACATCCTAATCCCTACAGTGGTGCCTGAGCAGGCATGTCTCTTTGCAGGGAATATGAGTCCGACCGCCGCCCTGATGGGATCCTTGATCCCGTTGGACATGGCCGCCCTTCCCCCCCAACTGCCGAGCTCCGATCACCTGCATCCTAATTCGGCGGTCGGATCAATAAGCTGGATGGCTGTGGGACCGCCAGTGACAGCCTGACGGTGGCCTTCCCACTGCCATCGTAATCAGGCCCTGAGTTACGGTCTTTGGCTCAAATGTGCAAAACCACTGAAATACATCAGTGTTTGCAACACACAAAACCCATGCAGTAATCCACGTCACTCACTGTGTTGAATTACCACTTCACCAATGGCACAGGAACAAAATACACATTCTATCTAGAGAAAAACATGGTGAGTTGGTGTGTCTTATATGCATAATATAATAATCCACATTTGTAAAGCACACAATCACCCGTAAGGGTCTCTAGGCGCTGGGGGCCGTCGGGAAGGATAAGCAAGCTATTGCCCAGAGTCAATCTGCCACCGGGGCCAGGGATCGAACCGTGATCCCCAGATTCCGGAGTCAGTCGCCCTAGCCGCGGCGCCACACCTCTTCCTATGCATTGAACCTCATTAACCATAACCGGCGAATTTCAATGGTATTGTGCCTTTGAACCTGAACCCTAACTCAGAATCTAACTAGTTTTGTTAATGCATATACATTCACTAAAAACACCAATTCAGATATATGATCTGAATCTCTGCGTCATATTTTTTGTTCACAGTCCCATTCAAAACTTAAACCTGTGTCTTTTCATCTTGTGGCAAGTGTTTGAGATCCGCTGCTGTTGAAATGACACCTTAGCATTAGAAAGGCACTACCATGGGAGCGCTGTAGCACGTTCCGGCACAGGGAGAAATGCACCATGTTGTGCATTTCTTCCCGTGCAGGAACAGGGCGTGCCGAAATACAGGAGGGCATACCATGTTCCCCCCTGCATGCACCCCCATGCACAGAGGCGACCGGTCCCCAGTTTCCTCACTGCCTTCCTTTTCATGGCAGGCTCACTGTCATGAAAAGGAGAGGGCAGTGAGGAAACTCGAAATATGCTTGGTGGTGCTTCAGCGGCACCGCCAGCATATTACTTCCTCGGACCACTGTGCCACCGCCGCCAGATTACAGATCCCCAGCAGTAGCAGCAGTCCGAAGTCGTAATAAGGCGGGTGGACCGCCACCCGGACTAGGACGGTCCAATGGACTGCTGCAGTCATAATTAGGCCCTTAGACTTTACTCTAGTTCAACCTTAAATTTGAGATGAACAAGCTCACATTGAGAATGTCTTAAGGTTTTTGATCAATGGAAAACCGTAGATGCTTCAGTCAGCCCCTCTATGCTACATGGAGGAAGCTGCTGCACTGTATATGTGGCTAGAGTCCGATAATCCCCAGCCACATTGTTGTTCTGGTCCGGCCAAATCTTTTAGAAGAAGTCTAGGGCATATACAAAACTTGCTTTCTAATCCCCAGTCAATGCCATTGGCTTTTAGTCATATTCTGCTCTTTTGTGGAGCACACAAGGGAAAACTCATATTTGAGATTTCTCATTGCGTGCATATAAGGGTTGGCTTGCATCCTTTTCACTCCACACTTTTTCTTGGCCTGTTGTGTTTCTGGCTAATTGGTGTTTGGAGAGAGCTGTTGCTACACTGTGTTGATTACGGCAAACATTTTTCTCTTCTCAGTCCTGCAAAGGGGAGCTAGAGTATAGCATAAACACCCAAAATAATGTTGTTAAGAAAAATATTGTATATAATTACAATCCAAAGATGAACAATTCACAATGCTATTAGTCATACACTTGCAAAATTGATTTGAAGCTAATGCCAAGTAGTATGAGATAATCATCTATTTATTTTTTAATTTAGTTAACGAAATGGTGGCAATAAAATAAAGTTTAACAGTGTAGTGAACACGTGCAGAAGGTAAAAGGGAGGAAGGACATACACAAGCAATTAAAACGACTTAATCACCACAATTTAGACAACAGATATATACATAATCTGATTTTAAGCAATCTGTGGTCATTTCGTCAAAGTTTCGTCCCAAAGCAAAATGAATAGGGTCTTTCTGTAGATAAATACATTAGCCAGTAGCTACCTACCAGATAGTTTCTAGAATTAAAAAGAGGCGTTATTAATTTATTTAGCATTCTCATTGTTTTCCACCGGTGAGAATGCAAGCCACATTCAAATGACAACCACTAGGATAGAAGAGGCACATGAAAATGTTATGACTTGTTCTCCTATGAGTATGTTAAGGAAAAAGTAGATGATGCACAACTAACCATTGTTTATTCATTACCTGCACAACAAGTTTACCCGTCAAAGGAATAGTCTTGAAATTTGTGGAGTAGGCATCCCAAATGGTAATAATTTATAGACTGCTGTGCCTGTGCTCAGGCCTGGTCGCCCCCACGCTCCTCTGCTGCTTGCCCTGCTGACGCTTCCTGTTCCTGAATCCTGATCGGGCGACCCAGCCGCCGCTGAGCCGCCTGCCCGCACCAGCTTCTTCCCGCCGCTGCCTCCCTGCGGCCCCCGCCCCCCACCAGCCCATTGCCGCCCCGCTCCCGCCAACCAGCTGATCCACCCACCCGGCTCCCTACTTATGATGCCCTCGCGTACGCGTAGCATTGACGCACAGCGTTGGACCGCGCCCAGCGCCAGGACCCCTGGACCTCGACGATGCCAGCCCACACGACGGACCTATGACGCCGCCACCCTCATCGCACTCAAACCCGACCGAACAAGAGCCTGCCACCGAGCCACCCCGAGACGCACCCACGGACCCTTCACCTGTCAAGCCTGCAAGTTCACCTGCCTCCGGACCTGCACCACAGCCACCAAGCCGAGCACCAGCAACAACCACCTCAAGTGCATCCTACTCAACACCCGCTCCATCCACCGACACGCCATCGAACTTTGGAACCTGCTCGACACAACCTCACCAGACGTCGCCTTCCTCACAGAAACCTGGATGAACGCCTCCTCAGCGCCCGACATCGCCATCGCCATCCCAGACAGATACAAGATCATCCGGAGAGACCGCGTCAACCAGACTGGGGGAGGCATCGCCATCGTACACAAGAACACCATCCGCATCACGACCGACTCCAACGACACCTTCGCCACCGCCCAGTATCTCCACTTCCAGATACACACCGACCCAAAGACGACCCTCAGAGGCACCCTCGTCTACAGACCCCCCCGGACCACGCACACAATTCAGCGAAGACATCACGGACTTCATCCTCCTAGGGGACCTCAACTTCCACCTGGAGAACAACAAGGGCCGCAACACCGCCGCCCTGCTGGACAACCTCGCCATCCTCGGACTCAAGCAGCTGGTCAACACCCCCACCCACTACGCCGGCCACACGCTTGATCCCGTCTTCTCATCCAGCAAGCACATCACCTTCAGCCACTCCACCGGACTCCACTGGACCGACCACAGCTGCGTCCACTTCAGCTTCAGAAGAACCACGACCCACCGCCACCCGCAACAGATTCCTCACAGGAGCTGGAGCAAGATCACCGCCGAGCAGCTCACCACCTCCCTCAGCCAGAACCCACCCGCCAGCACAACGAACCCCAACGAAGCAGCCCGCAACCTCACACAGTGGCTAACCGCCTGCGCCGACGACCTCGCTCCACTAAAGAACCCTCCCAGCAGACCAAGAAGCAAGAAAGCCTCCTGGTTCACCGACGAACTCAAGGACTCCAAGAAGAACTGCTGCACCCTCGAGAAAGCCAGGCTCCTCGACCAGACCACAGACAACATGACCGCCCTCAAACAAGCCACCCGCAAGCACCACCAGCTTATCCGCACCACCAAGAAGAAATCACTGAAGGAACGACTGGACAACAACGCCCACGACAGCAAGGAACTCTTCAGCATCGTCAAGGAGTTCTCCAACCCTAGTACCGGCAACAACGACATCACTCCTTCACAAGATCTCTGCGACTCTTTTGCCTCGTTTTTCCACCGTAAGATCGCCGACATCCACAACAGCTTTGACGCACCATCCACGCACCCAACCGTCAAACCAGCGCCCCCCACCACCACCCTCCGCACCTGGACCGCGGTGACCACCGAAGACACAGCCCGCACGATGAACACCATCCACTCCGGATCTCCAACCGACCCCTGCCCCCACCACGTCTTCAACAAGGCCGACTTCATCATCGCACCCCAACTCCGGGACGTCATCAACACCTCCTTCGACACCGCAACCTTCCCGGAGAGCTGGAAGCATGCCGAGCTCAACACCCTACTGAAGAAACCAACAGCGGACCCCACCAACCTCAAGAACCTCCGCCCCATCTCGCTCCTCCCCTTTCCTGCCAAGGTCATCGAGAAGACCGTCAACAGACAGCTTGCAGCCTTCCTCGAGACGAACGGATCCCTCGACCCCTCGCAGTACGGTTTCCGAGCCAACCACAGCACCGAGACCGCCCTCATCGCAGCCACCGACGACATCAGAACCCTGCTCGACAACGGGGAAACAGCGGCCCTCATCCTCTTGGACCTCTCCGCAGCGTTCGACACGGTCTGCCACCGCACTCTAGTCCAACGCCTCAACAACATCGGGATCCAAGAGAAGGCACTGGAGTGGATCATCTCGTTCCTGGCCGGAAGAACACAGAGAGTCCGCCTCCCACCGTTCCGATCCGAGGCCACAGAAGTCATCTGCGGCGTACCGCAGGGATCATCACTCAGCCCCACCCTCTTCAACGTCTACATGAGACCTCTTGCAACCATCGCATGCCAGCACAACCTCAACATCATCTCCTACGCCGATGACACCCAGCTAATCCTCTCCCTCACCAGAGACCCCGCCACTGCCAGAACAAGCCTGCACGAAGGGATGAAAGACGTCGCCGAGTGGAGGAAGAACAGCCGCCTGAAACTGAACTCAGACAAGACGGAAGTCCTCATCCTGGGACCATCGCCCTCCGCCTGGGACGACTCCTGGTGGCCCCCTGCCCTGGGCACCGCACCCAAGCCAACCGACCACGCACGCAACCTGGGCTTCATCCTGGACTCTTCCCTCTCGATGACCAGACAAGTCAACGCCGTCTCCTCATCGTGCTTCAACACCCTGTGTATGCTCCGAAAGATCTTCCGATGGATCCCGACCGAAACCAGGAAGACGGTCACCCAGGCACTCGTCACCAGCCGACTGGACTACGGGAACACCCTCTACGCGGGAACCACAGCCAAACTACAGAAAAGACTCCAGCACATACAGAACGCCTCCGCCCGACTCATCCTGGACATCCCCCGACGCAGCCACATCTCCGGCCACCTGAGGGACCTGCACTGGCTCCCCGTCAGCAAAAGGATCACGTTCAGGCTCCTTACCCACGCACACAAGTCCCTCCACGACCTGGGCCCCAAGTACCTCAACGACCGCCTGACCTTCTACACGCCCACCCGCCAGCTACGTTCTACAAGCCTCGCCCTCGCCGCCGTACCACGCATCCGAAGAGCCACCGCCGGAGGAAGATCCTTCTCCTACCTGGCGGCCAAGACATGGAACTCCCTCCCCATCCACCTCCGACTGACACAGGACCATCTCGCCTTCAGGAAGCAACTCAAGACCTGGCTGTTCGAGCAGTAGCGAACCCCTCCCCAAAGCGCCTTGAGACCCTTCCGGGTGAGTAGCGCGCTATACAAATGGATTGATTGATTGATTGATAAAAAGACATTTCACCCAGAAACACACAGTCAAACAATTCAGGTGATGAGAGAAGATGTAATTTAAGTTAATCACAGTTAATTGAATGCTTACATCAAGTAACCTGAAAAAAAATTGAGCAGAATTGAACACAAATTGACTAACAAAGGATCGGTCTTTATGCCAGAAATGCCACATAGAGACTTACTGGTCAGTTAATAATTCTGGAGTCAGAACTGGACCAAGCCACCTATGTCAGACATTCGCCGCCAGTAGTCTGAAAAGGAATCCAGACATGTTGCCAACTGTGGTAAATGAACAAGATGGCCAGTAGGCATTGAGTGGCACCTGGAAACCTCAACTCGTGAGTTAATATTGGCATGATCATACACGTAGGACACAAATTGAGGATAAGAGGAATGGAAAAAAGGGGAATAAATTACTAAAAATATATTTTTTAAGTAAAAATATAGAAAAAAGTCTGTAAACGTGTATGAAAAAAAGTCTTCAGATTGCTCTGTGGATCTAACATTTAACTCTACTTTGTGATAAGTCCGAGACGAACAGATTTATTATCAACTCTAGATGTTTCTTCATCTTTAACTGACCTGAGTAAACAAGACAATATAACCCAAGTAAATGATCAACCATGCACATAACAATCTTGTCAAAGCATGGTAAAATACGCTGATGTGGCATCATTGCACATCCGTATGAGGCAAAGGCTGTGTTTGGATAGAACAATGCCACTTGAGCTATTAGAATATCCACGATTTTTCAATTTTCTATGGAAGACCATCACATCATCCAATCCTGAGGTTGTTCTTGAATGAGAGGACCCCCTCCACCTCGAAGTGACAGGAGGCAGCCCGCTTGTTCAGATCCCTTAAGTTTACTGCTAGGCTCAAACACGTATTAGAAGAGCATTGCTTGAAGTAGATGATATAACATAAAACACTCTCTTGTACCCTCCTACTACCCAGACTCTGATAGGTTGTTCTTCTATTTGACGAATAGAACTTGATCATGGGTACATACCTACTGATGGCTGCATTGACAGTTTGTTCAGGCAATTCCTTTTTTCCTCTTCTATACTGGTACGGTCAATGCTGGAGGAAAACGGCATATTGCTGCTTGCAAATCTGAGAAGGATGCTCTTTGTTTCCATACTTTTTACCTTTACAGCACTTTTAGTATCCTGCCAGGGATTCTGCTGCCATCTTCTTACCTTCCCAAAAACAAGATGGCCAAACACTGCAAATGTGGAGGACCGCACTGTTTCTAAATTACTGGAAGCCTTCTAATAGATTCCACGTTTCTTGGTGGAGACAGTCTTCAAACAGTAAACCAGAGAATTCCCCAAAATACTACACTCTTTGGATATACATTCTTCGAGAAGGCTATCAAATGGGACCTTTTTCTCGATTCTCATTGACCCCGTTTCTAATGGACCCTAATTTCCAAAACAACCACTGATTTGATGTGACGCCTTTTTGGCAATTCCTCTAACTCTGTCCTTGTGTCTTGCTCCATTATAGAAGATTTCTGTTGCAGGTTTAGCCCACATTTTAGATGCTACAAATTAAAATCAGTCCACTCTCGTATTTCTTTCTGAAAACTAAATATGTCCATCTTGATTGCTCTAGATAGTTTGCAATATGATCAAGTGGCCACAAACCCACACTAAGTGAGTGATAACCTGTTAAACCTGGGGATGTTTAAGCCACTTTGGATCGGTCACCACCCTGGCCATCTCATTCTTGGAATGTCTGTTCATTCAAAGGTCCTCCTTTACCAATAAACCCTCAAGAGTTACCTTTATCGGTATATATTACATTATAAAATGAATCTCTATCTTTCTCCTTCATTGCATCGACCAAGGTGTACTCAAACAGTTCATTTTTTTTCAAATGTATAATTGCTGTCATCTAAAAAATCTTCTTGTGACAGTTAATTTTCATTTTAGGGGATAAGCCCCTCATCACTGAAGCAGCTTGCCATTTCAATTTTCATTTGTGTAGTATCTATCATAGGCCCTTTCACTGATTAAAAATATTCTTCTTAGTCTTGGCACTCCTTTCCCAATGCTTTATTAGTTACTTCAAGTAAGTGGTTGGTGCAGAGGAGAATAGTGATTTGTGTATTTTTAGTGCTATGACGTCACAACCTTTGACAGAAAGCACTGGATATGTAAGTCATTATTTTAGACTTGCATTACACACAGTAGAAGATGAACTTATGAAAAATGCGCCAACGCTTTATGATAAAATGGTGCTTACAAAATATAGATTTTAGTAATGCCCAAACAGTGCGTAATGCAATTTTCTTTTTTACATGACTGTCCTTCAGCACCTCCTAAGGGACAGTAAGTGAGATGTAAATATAGTCACAATTAAAAGCACTCACTTCAGAGCTCAGTTGCCCATTCAGAAACATCTTTTCTAGTAGGGTCTTTCAGTACATATAAACTTTTTCTGAAAATTAATTTGAATATGAAACAGAAGTACCTCAACATTTAACTAATTGCCATCTCCCATAAAACGCATCAGGGCTACTGATCTGTTCATAAAAAGCCAACTACAGGAAACTCAGAACAGGAATTCGCAATGTGCCTGTCAGATAAGATACAGTTTACAGCAGCAATCTGTAATACATATTACCAGATGTTTGGGCACTTCTCTTGTTATGTTTTTGTCTCTCTTATACTTCCAAGTCGCTTCCTTTGAAACTCTTAATGTGTTAATTCAGAAATCAAATTTACCACCTTAGTAAATGACTCACTCTTCACTCTTGCTTAAGCTTTGTGGAAAATGTTGTGTTATTTGGAAGCTTAAAGAACTAACAAGAACGTTCGGTACGACAGCAGATAAAGGTTCTTAATACCTAATATTGCCCTCCCCAATAGTGTAGCCTCCCTCCTTTCTTTAGCATCAAAACCCTCAAACTTTTATAAATAAAATACTCCCAATCTTCCAACACATTTTACCACAATTTCTTTTCCAGCCTGCCCACCCTCGCTTTCTCTCTTTCTTGCTCATTACCCATTACATTTGCAGATTAACTCTTTGCGCACATTTGCATTTCTTTCAGGCAAGCAGGCATCCTGGCGGAATACTTTGTGCAGCTGTCTGACTGGCTTCAGTTTCACAGCACTGGACACACCCTGAATGCAGCTTCAGTGGAAGCATTTTAATTATCCGAATTAACTGTTCAGAAACGGTTGCCTCTTGCCATGTTCCAGGCAGAATTGAGGCTGGTGAATATGTGCCCCCCCTTCGTATGACTCCACGACTACCCTGGGGTCACGCCCCACAGATTTAAGACCCCTGATGTAGAGCTTTAGGGCCTTTTGTGTCGTGGTCGCTTGGCACACTCACCAAAGTGCAGTACGGTTCTTATCGGGATATTTGTGGGAACTCTGGGTGGTAGGAAATGTGTGGCTCCCTGCAGTTTCCAGAACTTTCTAATCACAGAAATGTGAGGAAAATGTGTGTTTCTTACCAAAGTTTGACATTGAAAACAGCTTCTGAGTAAAATTACCTCACTAGTCATACACCCCTAGTCCTCCCTGGTTCTCTAGTTTTCATAAATGTGCACGTTTGCCTAAGTTCTGGCTGAACTAGGGCCCAAAATTCACAGCTACTCACATTGCAAAAAAAAAGGTGCTTTTTCACTGCATAAATGTGATGCATCTATGTTGCTTTTTTTTAAAATGTATTTTTATTGACATTTAGTCTTATATACGGAGTACATTGTTACACAGCAAGTCAATGTATATTACTCATTATAGTTCCAGCTACATCATAGTCAATCTAAGCTGTATACATCCATTTGTTTTCATCTTTCTATACATTATAAGAACAATACAATAATACCTCTAAATGGTTTATTGCTTCCCAAGTTTTCTGCCAATAGTTCGTATAACCTCTAGACATTAACAATACCCCACCCCCCCACCTTCCCATCCTATCCTTCGGATCAACAATTTTCCTAACTTTGCGATCCGCTTGAGCATCAGCCCTTTCTCTTCTGGGCTGGTATGTGGTCTGCCCTTCTAGAGGGAGTCCCTCTGCTCAGTCTGTTGAGAGGTCGGCTCCTGATCCCCCTGGAGATCTGTTATCATGGAAGCCAACGCCATTCTGTCGTCTTCTGCCTTTTCATCCTTTCTCACAAATTTCATCCTAACTAGCTCTGCCATTGCCCATTTTTTTATGTCTCTTAGCCAGTCTGCATGTTTCAGGGGTTGGGGTTACATCCATATTATTGCTAGCTGTCGCTTAGCTAACACCAACCCCAAGTTAACACATTTTCTGCTCAATTTCTTGTTTTTTGCCTTGGGTAGCAGGCCCAGTAACACCTGCCTGACCTCCCATGGTTTGGTCCAGCCCGGTCTATACTGCTTTTTAAGCATTTTTCCAGGTGTAGATGCTTGGGCCTCCCACAAAAATGGGGTAATTTTTAATGTGGAGACTTGTCGCATCACTGTTTTTTTGTTGTTGTCAATTTGTGGATCTGAACAGATTACAGAAATTTCCAACACAAAAAGTATATAAATATGTAATCTTGGCCATGTGTGGACTTTCTAGTTTTGTATGGCTTTATGGGAAAGTGAACAGAATCAAAGGAAGTTATGCCACGCTGGACACCTCTGGGTGATGAGATTGCAAAAAGAAAAAAAACCAAAGAAGAGTTCTTAGTAATGGCCAGATTTACGTTTTGGCTGGCAGAGAAAACTCAGTTGGTGGAGGACTTAACGTCTGCCATGCTAAGACTTTTTCGCCCACCAAATATGGAAATGACTGCCAATCTGGTGGTCCACTCGAGCACATTGTAAGGAGCCACAGTCAAGGCTGTTCCTGTCAATGTCTTTTTACGTTTGACGTGTTGCTCCATTAACATGACGGAGCTGTCCAACAATTTTGTTTTTTAATTTTCAAAAACAAAATTCCTATCACCATGGGAGTTATGTCCCATGGCAAAAAGGGCATGAAACTTTTCTCACTGCCCCTTACCACCATGGTTTTCCAGGTGGCAGTGAAAACTGACCTGTATGTCCGCACATCTAAATAGGGTGGGAGACCATAGAGGTCAGCCGCAGATGGCCTTTACTTAGCTGGGATGTGGTAGGGGGTGCAACCATGCCAGAGATGGAGTAGTCTTCCCAAGTTTTAAACCAATGGTCTATCCGCATATCTATTGCGCAGGCACCATTATTTTCATGGTAAGGATACTCTGTCTCCAGTGCGACAGGCTATCCTTACCGCCACAGATATGAATCTGGTACTCATTTTTTAAAGTTAATCCACCACTTTAGCACCTCCAGAAATGCTAACTTCAAAGCACAAATACTTGCCACAATATCTGAATATTGAAACCAAGACGATTGAAGGTGAGCCGTAAAGCCACGTCAATGCCATTCACGCACCACACACAAGACTTTCATACCACCGGTGACTGGCCCAATCCAGCGGATCAGTAAACTCACATCAACATTCTGTTGCCATACAAGGGTCCATCACTTCATATGCCAAAGGACAGAATCCCCATTCAAGTCAACCTCTCAACCAGTCATCAACCAAATTGCATATAAATACACCACAAGCCTCTATAAACACATATTTACAGCCATGTTGATGGATGGCGCATCCACAACCTTCACAAATGAATAAAGGGTTATAGTCCATTTTTACCACCTGTCAAGTACCTGCCTCCATTCTGAACACTACCGAACGCATGCCTAGTCAACCTTTACTTATGGGTCCCATGACAGCCACGTGAGGCTCAGGAAGACATGTCTTGCATAGGTCTTTAGCACACTCACTGTGCTAAATTCAACTCCTACCAGTTTGTGAATGCAAGTTGGGGGGTGTCCAAGAATTCCTTCTGAGACATACATTCCTTAAACTGAGTGAGCATATCTAACTTTGAAACTAAGGCAAACATGCTGGGGAATACTGCCTCAGTTCCCTAAAAAGCACATTATAAACTAGAAAGAACTTTAGTTTTTGCACACACTGTAGTCCTTGAGAACGTAAAATATGTCATATCCACTGTTATGTGCAGTGCTGTGATTATAATGCACTTGTCATACAGCAAACTGAACATCTACTAAGTTCTGATATAGAATAAACATGGCAAGTAGGACAAATATTTTACCGATACGTGTAGTATTGGGTGCAGAGTTCTCTGTAATGTTATGATTTTTTTGTAAAGCGCACTATCACCCAGGAGTGTAGCCTATTGCTGACGCAGGAGCAGTCAGGGCTGATCCATGGATTAACGTAGTCGAAGAGCCAAGTGTTTGCTTTGTGCGGAATGCAACAATTTTAGAGACCATACATATTCGTTGGGGCAGGTCATTCTACCCCTTTTGAGCCAATTAGACAAAGTCACTTCTCCTTGTTCTGGTAATGCGTATGCATGTAATGTGTGCAAGTAGGAGTCTGGCTGACCAAACGTTTTCTGGAAGGTGTCTGAAATCTGAGGCGGATTGAGGTATGCTGAGCCAGTGCTGTGTAAGGCTCTAAATATATGTGTCAGGAGATTGAAAATAACTATGAATGGGGAGTTAGTGAATCTGTTTGAGGTGGAGAAATGTGCATTTTTGGGATGTTGAGCGAGGAGGCTGCCTGCTGCATTCTGTATGGTTTGAAGTCATCTGCTTAGTTGAGTGAGGGACAATTCAGTATATGGGTGAGTGTGGCACCACTGGGTTTCAGTCTGTAGCTGAAGATGAAGCAATGGCATATGTATCAGTACTACCTTAACTACCTTCAACCTATGTGATATCCCTGTGAAAGCACACCTAGCCTAAAGTTTTCCTACCTGTTCATGTTCTGTCCTCGTCAAAGTTTTGACTAATACCGTACATTTGCCAAGTGAACCTATACTAACTCCTTTCGTTGCTTGCTAATTGAAGTTCAAGAAAACATGTCTTTCATGCTCCTTCAGTGCACTCACTGTGCTAAATCCAACTCTTTCCAGTTTGTGGATGCAAGTTAGTGGTGTCCGAGAATGCCTTCCAAGGCCTACATTCCTCGTACCAAGTGAGCACATCTACCTTTGAAATTAAGACAAACAGGCTAAGAATACTCCCTAAGTTCCCTAAAGTAATAAGCCAAACAAATGGCACGGGGGACTCATTCACCAACATTTCTACTTTTGCTTTGAAAATGTGAGAACTCAATTAGTAACTTGTATCATAATCAATGTTATTGAAAAAGGGTATAGAACACAATATCTAGCATGATGATGATTTTCACATTTCTAGTATAAGAGCAATATACATTTCTTATGTATCAAAATTAGTGCAGACAACGCAGTGCTCAGACAGTGAACATATATAGGTGCAACTACATAAAACAAGACGTGTATGATTTTATATTAAACAAACGTAGACCCTGTCCTGGGCGTCTACAGCTGCTTTCTTGTCCGGCTCCAGAGTTCTCTCGGGTACTTTACAGCTTCAAGGTAACTAGCTGAAAGCCCAGGGTCAGAACACTATGCAAGCAATAATGCAATCATGACCTGCCAGTTGTCAATGTCTCTAAAAGAAAATGCTCAAACAAAACGCTCTAATGATAACCTTTCATAATTTGTCAGCTTCGTTCTAAAATGCATGAATGTCGCTTGGAGATAGACATACTTAAATGCAATGGAGTTTGTTCATAAGCCTGTTTATTCTGGAAAAAATATACTCTTCTCCTCAGGCTTTTCTCTTAACGATATTTCTTTCCACGCGTGCCTTTTAGCTTTAAGTGGGGATGTACTTTTTAAAGAGTAAGGGAGGGAAGTTAAGATTAAATGGGAACAGTGACTGGAAGAACCCAGTTAATTTCGTGTTTGCAAGAGCACACTATGTTATTTGGCTTCTGGTTCCCACCAGAATTTGAAAGAAATAATTATTTGGGGAAAGAATGTAGCCTTGTTGGTCTATCACCCATTATTCCATGTGACAAGCAGGGAAGAAAGTCATAAGTCGTAGACGCAGCAGGTAGTTCAAAACACTTAAAAGGGGGTTACAGCAGTGAAAAAACCTTGACATAGCAAAAAAATGGCTACTTTTCAGATATCCCTACTTTGTTTTGCTACTAAAAAGTGTCACACATTTCACAAAATGTCACACATAAGCGAACTGAAAATCTGTAAATGTCATTCGTAAACACACTGAGAACTTGGCAGCTATGTTCAGAGGTTTGTTAAGAACAAACGAAGTGGTTTGAGAGATGGTAATTTACAATATGACTTGAGTTTGTACAAGTTTATTCAGAAAAGTAAAAAATATAAACACATACTGAGATCTTATTTCGAAAACATTCTGGCATGAGATCGTGCCTCCCAGAACACACGCAGTATACCAGAATATTATCAAGACACAAAGGGGAAAATTAATTGTAACCTGTAAAATTAATACTTTGAGACTATGTACATGACCTAATCATCCTGCCTTGATATAAATCTATAGCCCCATTCTCCCAAAGGCTTATTCGGTAATCCTGCAGCATTTGTTTAATATTCTTGGTAAAAGATCAGGTATAACACTGCATCACTTTACGGACTCAAGGATTAATAATACAGTCTGACTCTAGTGCATTTAACATGAGGTGCAGAGGCAAAATCATTCTCTCTTTTGCTGCTTCAGGGAACATCAGTTTTAACCCCTTTGAATAGGGTTACATGAAGGAAATAAGGTCTAAGCTGTTGGATGGAACATGGCCTGCTCAGTCATTCACATAATTTCCGTACAAATACGCGGACTCCGATTTCGAGTATGCCGAATGGATTAGTAGTAAAAAGATTTTTAGTTTGCCCTGTCCCTCTCAGTTCAATTCTTTTTAACTTTTATTTGGCCAACCTTACATCAAGGTTGTTTAAGATCAGAAAATGAAATGTCCACATGAGACTGACTGTGAAGATTGGCTCGTATTTAGGATGCTACAACACCATACAAACTGGAGTTCCATGAAATGGCGCTTCTTTAAACCCACATATAATCACTAGCACCTACGAACCAACCTTCTTTTAAACCGTCGTAAATTGCGATCCTATTTGTAGATTTTCCCCTCACACCTATTTGAACCTAAACCCAAGTTCTACTGCCATGGAGTCTGGTGATATCAAGCAAGCCCGTACGGATATCCAGCCTCCTGAGTGTACTCTGCAATAAAACTCAGTCGACTAGCTCAAAGTCAACAAAACTACTGAAGAGATGCTCTGTTATAATCGATAGATGGACGATAACTAGCATGAAGCACTGGCACAAGCTTTCTAAGCCGGGACAGAACCTTCCTTGTGCTTTGGTTAAATTTTATTTTCAACAATCTGGCCTTTTTGTCGCATCAGCACCAATCAGGAATATATTTTGATGTGCTGTCGAGTATGTCAATCTCTAGAATGAAACATCGCCCTTAATGCCCATTTTATAGGTGTGAGTAAGCCCCCCCACCCCCTGGAAAAAAACAAAAACTTGGAACACGCCTGTTCCGTATAATCCATTGGAACAGGGAATGGGGAAGCTGTGCACGCCAATATGAGTTTTTTCCATTTACCACTGCCGGGGTAATGTTGGTACCATGGCCTTGATCCATTTCTGTAATTCATTTATTTAGTTTTTATATTTCCTACAGTTATACAGCCGTTCAGGTCAAGATCTATTGGGCCAGGGAACTCGTTTAACTCCTGCTAGCTTTCTTCATACAGGGCTTGATCAAATAACACTGCGATCCTCTCCGGTTCAAACCCCCTATTGTTCTTTCTAGGCACTAGCACTCTTTAGTTGATTAGCCTGAATCTTCTGCTAAGTTTGTTGCAATAAATACATTATTTGTTTGCTGTGTTTAACCCTTTCTTTAAAGGAGCTTTCAGTGCTTGACACCAGTGCTCAAACCAACCCTACTCGTCTGACTGAGATCTTTCTTCCAGCCTTAAGACCTGTAAGCCCCCATATAACCAAGTTATCTTTCTCTCGATGCCATCATAACCTGTACGCATATCTGCTGAGTGTTCGATATCTGTAACTGACAGCATTTGCAACAGTATGTTTTGTAGGTCATCCAGAGTGGCCAAACTCCATTGAGTTGTACTCCTTTTGTTAAACTCTTAGCTATTCGCTGTGGACTTGTATGTGATACCTGGGCCACTTGAGAGAGGTAAGTCATGATGGGAAGGCCATCACTAACACATTGTTCCTCCACTTAGAACTTCTTACAACAAACAAAATGCCCAGCAGAAATAGAATAGCATGTTGCGCACTCTTTCCACCTCCTGAAAAGTGGCGGTTTAGATATGCAAGTCTATCAATTCTACAATTATTTTTCCAACTTATTTCTTTTTGTTTAATCTGTTTCTGTAACTTGTTTTATTTCCACAACTGCCTTGTGCTTTTTTCCATTAAAACGAATAAAGTGTATTACTCCTCAAATCCACCTCAAACATAGCTAAATTAGGCAAACTAGATACTTATAAATCACAGTTATCAGAGATTTCTCAATGTATTTAATTCTGTTTAAAAACCGGCATTTCTCCCTGCTCACTGACCGACGTTAAACACTAGCAGAAGAAAAACGTTCACCATTCCTCTACATGACGCGATACCCATCGCTACTATGCAGTCACACTCAAGCATTATATGCAGTATTTCCCATTCTTTTTCTGTTGCCCACATCATCATGGCCTGCTAAACCATGTCCAGAAACATATTTAGGTATTGTTATCTGGGTGTATTGTCTCCTGGATTAGAACTGGGCAAAGTGGGCGCTGGCCCATGGCTCCAGCCTTTCAGGGCCCCCACTGATAGTGCCAGCTCTGTTGCGTACAGAGTCTTTCCCTGATGACCATGAATACTTTTTAAACATATTGTTTTAAATGCCATTTCCATGTAATTTATTTTTTATGTGGTGATGTGTGATAGTCTATTACAGACATTTTGCATAGAAATGTTGTTTGTTTCATCCACCCATCCATTAACCCCTTGCGTGCTGCCGACGGGAGCACTACCTCGCTAGTGCTGCTGTCGGCCAATGGCCGACGCAGCCCCGCCCACCTAATAGAACGCCCACACCGCAGCGGAAAAACCGCCGCGGTTAAGGCGTTAAAAAAGGCTTCTTTTAGATCAAAACCGAAACGGAAGAGTGTCACAGACATTATTTGTAGTAATATTAGTGAGATGTTACAGTGTTACAATATTGAAAACACACATCGCTTTACCTGATTATTAGATATAAACACATTTAGAATGTGTACGAGTGTGCCTATGCACAGCCAGTGACCAGGCCAAAGAGGGCATGAAAGAGCTGAAATTGGATCATAAATTCAAAGGTGTTCCAAATAAGGGCCACCAAAATATGTTTGGCACAGGGCTCCTCAAATCCTTAAGATGTCCCTTGGCAAGGTATTAGTCGGTCTGTTGTCACATGCATAATTTGCAAACCAGGCTCGACCTGTCCATAAGTCAGTAATTTTAAATACATTACCTGCCGTTGACCTCCAAGAAGAACTGTCCAGCCTTCAGGCGTGCACTAAAGAGCCATCGTTTTAACAAGCCTTTCTGGCATATATCCACTTTAGTCACCTTCAGTATCACCACTGCAGAGAATGGCACGAATCTCCCTCACCTTGATGTAGTCCTTACCAGTAACTCAAATTTGAGTTAGCGATCCCTTCCAAATGTTTAAACATTCTCTTAAAGGCATTTATTTACCTTTTTTGGTTTTGTTAATCCTTTTAGTGGTCATATAAGTGTCAGAACACTGTAAATATTTTGCTTAAGTAATGAGCTGCTTTGATCAAAAATACAATATTATTACTGTTTATGCAAGCAGCCATTATACCCGTTCTCAAACAAACAGCAACAAGTTCCACAACTGGTTAAAATCTACAAAATGTTACATTTGATGCCACATATTTCTGAAGGATCATCACCATATGTGGGTTTTCAGTCTCAAATGAGCTAAAAGAAAATGTCCTGATTTTGGGATCCAGTATGAAAATCTTATTTTTTATTCTGGGCATTTGAATCAAAGGGGACATGCTGTTAGCATTCCCAATACTCTTCGTTTCGGCAAATATAATGCCTTTTATATGAGGCATGTATTTTTTAAGATGAGACAAGTATTCAAAGGCAGTTCGCGAGATCTCAATGAAGCCGTTATCTTCTTGTTTAGGATTAATTGCTCACCTTACCATTACTTCAGATTTCTGAATTAAAAGAGGGCCCATACTTGCATCAGTGACCAGATTAAATATGACAAACAATTCTGGTTTCATCACGTTCTTATTTGAGATGGGAGTGTATAGTGGCTACCCTATACAACTCATGTATCTCTAATGTTTGGAGAATCTAACGGAATTTGCACTAGTGTCTTGTGTTAGTTCTTTCATCATGCCCATTCTTCTACTTCCTGGCAAACTGAAATACATCAAGACTTTGAAATCATCTGTAAAGATCCATAGATTTGTCCCAAGATACATGCAAGACCTACAGGATATATGTACTCTCTGATTCGGGTGCTAGAATAAGCAGGCTGGACCTGTGCTGTCTGACATAAAGGGAAAGACATCTGGATTTATTGTGGAGTAAGAGAACCAGGTCTGATTATTGCTTCCATTTGTTCTTTTGTAGCTTGGATAAAATTGTGTTCTTTATATTGGAGCGCAACATTTCTCTGTTAATCACAGCCCAAAAGTAGTCATAGGCAAGAAGAGATGATCTGTGTCCTCCGTATGATTGCTTACGTTTTCCAGCCATCTCTAGCTTACATCAGCTACTTTTTTCTCGTGTAGACCATTCCATTAGAAAAGAGATAGACTAGCAGAAGGGGCAGTGAATGTGTGGTGTGGAGCAGTGGTTCTTAAATTGTTAACTTCTGTGGACCGCAACATAATTATTACTGGAATCCGGGAACCACCACTGAATCATTATTGGATTTCAGCCAATCAATCAATATATTAATATATTTATTTTGTAACTCATTTTATAAAGCACGTAGCTTCCTTTGTTGGATGTCACAGTGTTAGGTACAGGTGTTCCCAGTTTATTAAAAAAACACTTTGACTGGGTCTGACGAATAATCAGAGGCAAAGAGTTCATAGTTTTGGTGCCAGATAACCACATGAGCTTCCACCGAGTGTGCTCTTTTAATGTTAAGAACAGTCAACAGCCTTTCCCCAGCGATCTTCGATTTCTAGCTGGTATATATGTCTGATCAGAGATTGTAGGTACTTTGGTCCTTTTTTTGTTAGTGCCCTGTGAAAATAGCACAAGGCTTTAAAAGAGGACCTGTGCTTAACTAGCTTTCAGTTTAGTTTGAGTGCGTCGCCCATCAACGCACACCTAGGAAGGTCGAAAGAAGAATAGCAGCAACTTTTTGTACTCTTTGGAGCCTCTTGAACCGACCCTGTGTGACCTCCAAGGCCAGCATGTTGCAGTAATCATGCCTTGACACAATCAAAGCCTGTTTTTCTAGGTGGCTCTGGCAGGAGGCAAAGAATCGTTCTTCGCATCTTAAGAATTCCAAAATATTCCCCGCCACTGCAGTAATTTGGCTGTCAAAAGACAGCTTACTGTCCAGCCAGATGATTAGGTTCTTAACCTTAGCTTTAGGTTCATGTAGCAGACCAAGCTCCACAGGCCTCCAAGCCGTAAAACCAGATTTTGGCTTGCATGCCTACAGTCAGGACCTAGGTCTTTCCAGCATAGGGGTTAAGACAGTTCCAGTCCATCCACCATGCAACTTCTGCAAGGCAGAGACACAAGGACGAGGACATGCTGGAATGGTTTTGTGCCAGCTTAATTATAAGCTGTGTGTCATCAGCATATGAGATGATGGTAAACCCATAGCATTCGATGACCTCTGCAAGTGGTTGCATGTACACATTAAACCATGTAGGGATCAAAGACGAGCCCTGCGGCACTCCTTGGTTCATAGAAAACACTTTTGACTGGTACAGTTTTTGTGCTGCCTGAAAAGTGCACCCCTGCAAAAAGGAGGTGACCCAGCTCAAAGCTTTATTGCCCGCTCCACAGTTCCAGCGTCTCTCCAGCAGGGTGTTATGGGACACAGTATCGAACGCAGTGCTAAAATCTAATAAAAGCAATACCGCTGAATCACCTGCGTCCGAAACCTTACGGGATTGGTGAAAGCCTGATTGCCTCACTTGTAATAAGTTACTTCTTTCTATGAAGGCTGAGAGCTGTCTGTTAACAAACTTCTCCGTAGTTTTAGTGAAAAAAGGTAGTTGTGAAATTGGACGCAAATTCTCCGACTTAGCGCGATCTAGCATCGTTTGTTTTAGTAGCGAAACCAGCACAGCATGCTTCCATCGCCCAAAAACCTGGCCGGTGACCAGGGATTCAGTAATCAATTTGCTTACTACAGGTAGAATTACTTCCACCCCTCTTTGTGGAATGGATGGACAGGCCGGGTCCAACAGCGACCCTGATTTCACCGCAGCACAAAGCAGGGGCAGCTCCTCAAGCTCAATAGACCTGATATTCAATAGCTTAGAGCTTTCTTCTGGGCCGTTGAACCACAAGCTCAGGCATGGGGTATCTCTATCTTCGTCAGGAAAAGACTAGTATATTTTGGCCACTTTTTCCATAAAGATTTGGGACAAGACATTACACTCCTCTTCAGAGGGAGCAATTGATGTTGAAACTCCAGATAGTTTTCTGTTTCACAGTAAGAAATTGCTTCCCCACCCAACTCACACTTAAAGAACCTTCCAATGGATGGGAAACATAAAGCAAGTCCCTCAATAGCCCTTGAAGAAAAAATGCTGTCACTACTACCCCCTTCATCGGAGACCTCTCAACAACTAAACTTACCATTCGCTACAACTCAACAATGTACTTCATTCTGGATCAAGCAGCCCCCCTTAAACTAAAAAAGGTGAGAATACACACACTCGAGATCCTGGATAAACAAAGACCTTATCACTGAAAAAAGACCTCTCAGAGCAGCTGAAGGACTCTGGCAATCAAACCCATCCACAGCCCACTCCGAACAGCTACGGAATGAGTGCAGGGAATATAAAAAACACATCAATAATGAAAAAGCCTCATTCTTCCGCAATGCGTTTGACAAGACCAAAACACCCCAGAGAGCTCTTCAACATCATCAAGCAACAAACCTCTTAGCCAGCCTTACAAAACAAGATCTCCCTTGATGAGCATAACTAGTCATCTAATGAGAACCCCACTTCCCATAAATGAAGATAGCAACCTCCCCTCTCTCTCCACAGCCACTCCAGCAGTGGACACGTCACAGGATATCAACGGGTGCAATCGAATCTAAGGGACCAACATATCTCCTAGAAGCTGGAAAGTATTCATCCCACTCTCGAAGATGAACATATCTGCCCTGCTGGCCACGTCTAAATACTCCACCTACTGTGCAGACCCCCTTCAGCCTCCCTGGTGAAAAACCCTCAATCAAGCCCTAACCCCCCTCTGGATTAAGATTATAAACAGCTCCCTGATAACTGGAGTAATGCCAGACTGTCTCAAACTCTGCCAAGTCACACCAATGCTTAAAGAAACATGAGTTGACCCAAACAACTTCAACAACTTCAGACCTGTTTCCAATCTCCTCTTCCTAGCCAAAATGCTAGAGAGTTGTGCCCTCTCACAATTTAACCAGCACATCGAAAACAACAATCTCCTGGACCTGCCCCAATCGGGCTTCAGAAAAGGATGCGGCACAGAAACCGCTATCTTGAATATAGTAGATGACCTACGCAAATCCTTGGATACAGACAGCTGTTGCTTGCTCATACTCCTAGACCTATCAGTGGACTTCAACCACAAGTTTCTCCTGAATTCTCTCCAATAAAGGATTGGTGCAGACAGGGAAGTTCTACGTTGATTCATATACTTTCTACAAAACTGCTCACAACCAATTAAAGTAAGCAATCAAACTTCTTATGCAAAGATAATAACCCGGGGTGTCCCTGAAGGCTCTGTCCTCTCACCGACACTGTTCAATATCTACATGGAACCCCTCAACATCATCCTCAGCCTAGCAAACATCCCCTTCCATCTATACGCAGATGACACCTAGCTCTACATGGAAATCTCCTCACTAGACAACATACACCAGTTAAATACCACTCTCAAAGAAGTCCAGCATTGGCTATCTTGCAATCACCTTAAACTCAAACAAGACAAGACAGAAATTCTCCTCATATCAAAGGCAGAACAATCCCCCCAGATGCAAGAATGGATACATGCCATAGATGCTCTCAACTGCAATCTAACCATAGCGGACTCCGTCAAATCTCTAGGAATCACACTGAACCCTAAACTGATCATGAAAGATTATATAAAGTATAATCCCAAGAACGCCTTCTACAACCTAATACTTATGAACAAAATCAAACCCTATTTTCCTCCAAATGATCTTAAATCTGCCACTCGAGCGATGGTGCTGTCTAGATTGGACTACAGTAATGTCACCCTCACTGGTATGGCTAAATCCCTCCTTGCACCCCTTAGAACCACTCTCGATGCAGCAGACAGAATGGTCACAGGAATAAAAAAATATGACCACATAACCCTCGCCCTGAAAGAACTGAAGTGGCTCCAAATTGAAGCTCGCTGCAACTTCAGAACTGCTTGTCTTACTCACAAAGCCTTTCACACTGGGAAACCAGCTTACATCAGCTCAAAACTAAACAAGCACTGGCGTTGCCAATAGGTTTCGCATTTGGAAAGTTGGAGCTATTGGTTTTTGTAAATGACATTTTATATTTATATATCGTTATTGACATTATCAATAACAATATATAAATATAAAATGTCATTTACAAAACCAATAGCTCCAACTTTCCAAATGCGAAACCTATTGGCAACGCCAGTGCTTCTTTTTTTTTTCTTTAAGCACAGTACTTTTCTCAGACAACGCAGGGGAACGCCTTTAGACGAACCCTAAAAATTAATATGTTGTTCTGTAATGTAACTGGTGCTCATGTAAAGCGCTCCAGTACCTTGGGGTCGAGTTCGCCCTATATAAAACCGCAAAACAAAAAAAACTAAAAATTGTTTCCCTTATCTGGTCCTCCCTTAAACTTCCTCTTCCTTTAAGGCTGCTAGTCTCGTATTCTTATTGGACAGCGCTACTAATTCTCAGGTGAGGCCCGTTGCATTATTTGCATTTTGTCTGTCCCAGGATTGCTTAGTTAAAAGATTTCGTTTTATTGTTGGCACATTGCATCTTGCTGTTTGCACAGCCATGACATGAGTATGGAATGCTTCCTACTGCTGAAGGCGCGCTTACCTGCATTCGCTCCTGTTGGGTGCGAAAAAGTGTGGATGTGGAGAACTGTACCTGCAGGAATGGGAAACATCTTGCGGTTTGTGGAGCTGGAACTCTACGGAAACGTGCTCCCAAATCTCGAGGGATTCCATATCCTCGCATTGAAGAGCTTTGCTGAGGACGCTCTTTCCCCTCTTGGATGACTGAAATCAGATTGAAAATTATGTAGGTATAAACCTTGGTATCGTGTAATAAAAGGTAATCCTGTGATTGAGGTACCCCGGTGAGCTCAAATGACAGAAAATATTCGAGTGTAATTTGTGCCTCAAAGACTGCTTTTCTGCGCCTCAGTGAAAAAAATCACCAGCTGTTTCGCTCTGTGCTCCGCCTGAACATCTGAAACGGTTTAGAGCCGGCGCAGTCAAAGTTTTCAGTATATTGTAAACATTCCTTTAACTCTAGTGAGCACGCTGACATATAACCCTCGCGCTAGGGGGCACAATGTAAAGTGTGAATAGAGGACACAACATTTATTTCATGACCTCAGTAAACGGGAAAAAAAACGGCAAGCTCGAGGGACAGACAACACGGCATTTTAGGACAAGTAAAGCACTCCAATTACGTTGGTCGAGTTTTAAAACTGCAAAAAGAACTGTCAACAAAGCGAGATTCTGTCATCAAGAAACAGCACCCTGCAACACAAATTCCAATTATTTGCAAATTTGTTTAGACATAATTTAAGCATAGCGCTTTTTTTAAAATATGCGATGCTGTGGACTATTCTAACAAGGCAGAGCCAGGGAAGTAGAGAGCCAGGGCGAGCCGGGCCGTGAACAGTGATGTAATTAGGGGGGAGGAGGGACGGTACCGGAGAAAAAAAAAACGGCAAGCTCGAGGGACAGACAACACGGCTTTTTAGGACAAGTAAAGCACTCCAATTACGTTGGTCGAGTTTGTGCTTAATAAAACTGCAAAAAGAACTGTCAACAAAGCGAGATTCTGTCATCAAGAAACAGCACCCTGCAACACAAATTCCAATTATTTGCAAATGTGTTTTTAGTCATTTTTTGAAAATATGCGATGCTGTGGAGGGGGAGGGAGTTAAAGCACGGCAGGACTGTCGAGTCATGGCCTGCGGCCGTGAAACGTGAAGTGATTAATTAGGGGAGGAGAACTTTGCAGAGGCCGGCCGAGCGGGGGAAGTTGTGGGAGGGAAGCTGATGCCTTTGATGTGGGGAGGGAGATGCGCGTGCTTGTGTGGTCACGTGGTGACAGACTCACATGCACTGTGAAGAAACGCCAGTGAAGAAACGCCAGTGGTTTCACGAGTCGGATCAAGCCCTTGAATTTTCGCCTATTACATTCGCAAGCGAATGATAATAGGCGAAACCTAAAAAGGCAGGTTACACGATAAACCTAAGAAGCTCAAATACCCTACTTCTCATTCCGCCTAAAGCCCACAAACAAAAAACTCTGGCACACACTTTCTCGAGCAATGCCCCTAAAATCTGAAACTCCATCCCAATACTTACCAGAATGAACTCTTACTTCTTGAGCTTCTAGAGACAACTAAAGGACCTCCTAAACTGGCATCTCAACTAGTGGGTTATCTATCAACCAGCTTGAAAGGCTTTCAAGTTGGCCGCAGCCCTCCCTATATCCCCTTCCTTATCATTCTTCATCCCTCGTGCTCAACCACTGATTTTATGATACGACTCTGCTACTCTGTATATGTTTGTTATCTTTCATGTGAACACTTACTGTTGTAAAGCGCTCGGATACCTTTGGGCTGAGCTAGCACTGTATAAAACTCCTAAATAAATAGAGATGAGAGTGACTTCAGGATTTATAAAGTGTGGCAAATCACTCATAAGATTCTCAAGGTACAGGAGTAGCTAGCTGTGTCGAGGTGATCTGTTTATTAAAAAAAACAGGTCTTCTGCATCTTATGCTAAATTCCCGGAGCGAGGAGGCAGTCTTGAGGTGTAGGAGGTGGTCAGTCCAAGCTTTGGCCGCCAGATGTAAAAAGGAGCATCCTCCACAATTGCCTCGACGGATCCAGAGGGTGTCTATGAGGAAGAGGAAGGGGGATCAGAGGTGTCTGGTCGGTGGGAGGAAGGTCATGCATTTGTTGAAGTATGCTAGTCGTTCATTGTGCAGTGGGTCAACATCTTGAACTGGCATCTCTTCTGGATCAGGAGCCAGTGTAGACTCTTGAGGTGCGGTGTGATGTGGGTCCATCTGGGGAGGTTGAGGATGAGTCTTGCTGCTGAGTTTTGTATTGTCTGTAGTCTCTTCAGGAGGCGTGCAGTGATTCCTTCATAGAGTGTGTTCCTGTAGTCCAGTCTGCTGGTGATGAGGGCCTGCGTGACCCCAACTGAGTCATTATTGGCATCCGGAGACTCTGGCCTAGCCAATTCTGATAATTGGAACTGCAGAACAAGTTTTAAATAACCTAATGGCTCCCCTGGAACATAAGTGAATGAGATTCATGGCAATAGGGCTTTATAGCAGCTAGCTCATTCTTGTTTATTTTTGATAATTTTCTAATCAGTAATGGATCCCCAGACTAGGGGTCCCAAGAGGTCCTGGACCACAGGTTAAGAACCACTGGTGTAGAGCATCCCTGAAGTGTGCCAAAGGTTTTGTAACCTTTCCTTGTCAGACAAGATTCCCAAACAGTTAGTAATGAGGCGGATGAATGTAAGCACACTGGCATCACTGGAATTGTAACAGATTTTTAGTTCATATGGTATTGTTAATTTCCTCACATTGTGGGTGTTTTCCTGATGTGAAAGGTATTTGTATTGCTGATGGTGCACTTTCAAATCGATTATGCAGATCACATTTCTGCCAAATATATCAGTATTATCGTAAATTGTACTCTTTTTACTCAAACTCAGCAGGAGAGTTTGCCAAAGTCAACTCTACCAATGAGCAATATTAACCCCATCTACTTTTAACAAAACAATTACTTAATTAACCCCGCAAATGCCCCATTTTATTCCAGGCAATATCTCAACTCCTGCAGATGATTCATTATTAAACATGAGCATCAAACTAGCAAAGATTGTTGTGCAGACATTATCTGGTTGTAACACCACAATTTGTTATTGTCATTTGTGTAGAGCAGAGGAAGATTGCCCATCTCCACCGCCCTGCCCCCGGAGACCCTGCCTTTTTCAACCGTCATCCCTCTCCTGAGAGTCTGGTGGTGCAGGCCTCGACAACCAAACTGAACCTGAACGCATGTCGTACCACTCCTCCTAGCTGAGAATGAAACAGGCCGGACACCTTCTGGGAGAGAATTTTCTCTTCCACCAGCCTGGCATTGCGGTCGGTGAACACTGCATGCCTATTGGACCGATATACCCATGCATTGTGGACTTAGTTGCGCAGCTGTTGCCCATGCTTCCCTAAGAGGGCTGGCCTGTCTTGAACCGGGAAATAGAAGGTGGCTGGGACGCAACGAAGTTCACCATTCGTTGGAGACTAGACACTATCGACTCAATAGGCGGGGCCATGGCCTCAAGGGTGGCGCTCCGCCACCCTAACTGGCTACGGTTAACCGAGTTTCCCTCATAGATATGCCCTTTGATGGCTCCTGCCTATTCTGCTATAAGGCAGACCGAGCGCTCAAGCGCTTTAAGGAGAGACAAGTCACTGCCAGATCTGTAGGCCTACCACTGGATATCAGACAACAACAGCAGTCTTCTTTTTGCCCCTACCATCGCCGCGGGCGGGGCTCCCATGTGCGTCCACAATTCCACCCATAGCCTCTAGACCAGGAGGCTTCTCAGTCCTTTCCTGGCCAGGGATGAGGTTCCCACAGAGGATGTGGACCCACACCCAGCATACTGTCCATGCCCTGTCCGCTCTGGCTGCCACAGCCTCCAGACCTCTTTTGTGGGTCCTCAACATAGCACAACCACCCCATTTGCAGCAGGGTCAAGCATCACCTGCCCCAGTGGCAGTGGTTAGTCTCCTACAAGTTGGTTCTCCAATTTGTGCACCGGGGTTATGCCCTTCCTTTTCTTGAATCCCGCCTACCTTGTCACCGTTCGCACAACAGCTGATGGAGGAGCATCTTTTTTTGCTTCTTCAGGAAGTGCAGGCTCTGCTTACCAAGGCAGCCATTGAGAGGACCCCAGCATCAGAAGTAGGGGGTGGTTGTTATTCCTGCTATTTTCTGGTGCTGAAAAAGGATGGAGTCTTCTGTCCTATACTAGATAGTTGCGCTCTCAACTCCTTTCTACAGAAACAGAAATTAAAGATACTCACCTTGACCTAGGTTCTGTCTGCCCTGTGCCCCAAAGACTGGATAGTAGCCTTGGAATGTCAAGTTTTTTATTTCCTCATTCCCGTCCTGTAGGTCCACGTAGGTTACCTGCAGTACACAGTAGGCCAAGAGCCTTTCCAGTTTGCTGTCCACCCCTTTGGTCTCACCAGTGCACCTCGGATGTTCATGTGCAGCACACCTTCCGAGGTCAGGGATCCCAGTCTTCTTCTACCTCAACGACTGGCTGTGGAAGGCAGGCTTGCCCCAGGCAGTCTTCACCCAGGCAGTCTTCACCCACTTCCAGACTACGACGAGCCTTCTGCACTCACTGGGGTTAACTATCAACATGCCGAAGTCGCACCTGACTCCTCAGACGCTCCCTTTCGTTGTAGCTGTTCTGGACACGGTGCAGTTCTGTGCCTATCCTACGGAGCAGAGAGTCCAGAACATTTGGGTTCTGATCCTAATGTTTCAATCTCCATCTTGGATTTTGGTGAAACTGACCCTGAGACTGATTGCATATTGCTGGTGAAGCACACTCGGTGGCATATGTGAGCTTTGCAGCGGGTTCTGAAGTCCCAGTGGGCAAAACACCAGGGGAATATGTCCAACCTGGTCCAGATTTTGGTGTAGACTGCAAAAGATCTGCAGTAGTGGTTGCAAAATTGCGATTTGATCAGCAACAGGCCCCTCTTCCTTCCCCACCCAGAGTTGCCATGTTGACCGATGCATCACTTCTGGGTTGGGGTAGCCACGTAGGAGAGGTTGGAGAGCAGAGGACCCTGGTCTTCTGCGGATTTCCAGCTCCATATCCGTGTCCTGGAGCTGCGGGCTATTCGCTTAGCATTGAAGACCTTCCTCCCATCCATCAAGGGATGGTTGATTCATGTGTTCACGGGCAACATACCTTCCATGTGGTCATGCAGCACCTGGTTGGATCTCAGAACACCAGGGTAGACAAACTCAGCCGTTGATGTCTTGTAGGTCATGGATGGCATCTACATCTGGAGGTGGTCCAAGGTTTCTTTGGAGAACAGGGAGAACTTTGCCTTCATCTATTCAACATCTGCGAGAACACGCAATGTCAGCATTTCCGCGCTTTGGAGTTTCCAAAGTGGCTTTTGTTCAGAGACGTGTTCCGATTAGAATAGAAACTTGGACTCCTGTACACTTTTCTATCGATCCTGCTTCTGCCCCAGATTCTTAAGAAGTTCATGACCGTCCAGGTCTAAGTCATCTTAGTAGCTCTGGACTGGGCAAGGAGAGTTTGGTGTCCCGAACTCCTGAGCATGAGCATCTGTCTCACTGATCAGGCTGCCCCTTCAGGAGGACATCTGTTGTATCAGAAGGGTAGGGTACATCACATTGCAGACATTTTTCGCTCCACCTCATCTTTCCAAGAAACATGAGGCTCCACCGTCTCCAAAAAGAGCGCTGATTTTTTACGTTGATCATGCCTAAGAAGCAAGTGTGGACAACGAGCTCTTTATCAGATTCACAGGAGCGAAAAAAGGCAAAGTCATGCAGAAGAGAACCATCTCTTGATGGATTGTACTTTGCATCAAGATCTTCAGAAAGCAACCTTATGAGGGCTTGGTACCCATTCCACCAAGGCAAAGGCCTCTGCAACTGCGTTAACGTGCGGAGTACCTGTCCTAGAAATCTGCTGCTTAGGTGTTGCTCCACACGTTCTGAAAGCATTACTGCTAGGACAGTCTGGTCCTTTGAGATGGGCATTTTGCCCGTTTGGTCCTCCAAGATTTCCAGGTTTGAGCCAGTTCACTGACCTTCCTCTGGGGAGCTATTGCTTTGGTATCTATTCCAAGGTGTGGAATCTACGGATAGATGTCTCTGTGTAAAGAACACGTTACTTACCTTCAGTAGTGCCCTTTGTGGAAGGGACTCTTTCTAATCGCAGATTCCACACCAACTCTCCCGTCCTTCCTGATTTGTGAAATAGGCGCTTTACCCTGAAGTGCTTATTCGATTCTGCGCACTGGTCATACATCAATCAGTTGTGGCTCTGTGTTTTTTTAATGTAAGTAGTCACGGAAAAATCTGATGTCCCTATGCCTTTTTAGGCACTGCGCACATCACTTCTGATGCAGACTATCTGGATGCAGAGCTGATCAACATCACCTACTAGTTTCGCAGAGGTTTTGTTCAAGATTTTCCAAATCCAGTGGGACACTTGTGGAATATTCTATAGTGAGGAATCTTCAGTTAGATTCCCTACCAGATAAAGCGTTACTAAAGGTAAATAACTTGTAATTGTATTTATATAGCGCTTACTACCCCATAGGAGGTGTCAAACCTCTTTTCGGCATATAGCACGCTATTTTGGAATAGTGGTGGATTAGTGTAGGGGAATATGAGGTAATTTGAGCAGTGGGCATGCGAGTCTGTCATGTTAGATTGAATAGGATAATGGAGTGATAGAAGGGGGAATAATCTGAAAAGTATTATTTGGGAGATCATAGTAGTAAAATGAGGTCTGTGATGAGTAAAAATGCGGGATGGAGGAAGGAAGAGTCTCTAGAAAAGGATTAAGGAGATCATAGTAAAATTAGGTTTGGCATGAGTCAAAGGAGGACTACATGATGGTAGGCTTTATAAAGGGTTGTTTGAGAGATCCTAGTTTTGTAGTGAGCCAAGTGGGATGGAGGAGGTTTGGGTTGAGTCAGAGTGTGGCGGTAGAGGGTGCATTGAGAGAAATATAGGTTGAGATAAAATAGTGCACTGGAGTGAGTCAAAGGTTTTTATTTTATTTTACAGTAAGAGTAAAGTAATAAATATATAGAAACATAACTATATAGGGCACGATTACGACTTTTGGCGATGCAGGGGCGGGCGGCATGCCACTGCTACGCCGCCACACTGTCCAGAGACGCTACCGTCTGCCAGATTACAGTTTAAAAGTGGTTGGGTGGGCATTGTGGCATGGCATGGTGGTTCCCGCGGTGGTCCTCTTTCAAAGGCGGCGGTGCCTTTGAATAAAGGCACCGCAATGGGAACTCCTCATAAGGTTCCTGCACGGCATGGACTGTAAGGTTCATGCTGTGCAGGAACTGGTGTGCATGCACACAGGAGGGCACATGTTGTGCCCCCCTGTGTGCATACACATGGCATGAGGTACCAGATAGCCTGTTATACATGTGCAAGTATACTTTTTCCTTAGCTCTCTCTATCAACATTCAACTCCTGCCCTATCGAGGCACAGCACATTGCCTGTTTCAAGCTTTCGTATCTGTGTGAGTGAACTGGGCAAGCTAGACTAAATGACTGTCCAATTAGTCTGTACTCTGGTCTGTTTTCCACCAATCCCAGCGTAAACTTCACTCATTGGCAAAGTAGGCACCCTAATAACGCCACAAACCCTTCCTCTAATCCCACCAGCTATATCCTTGATGCCTTGTGTAACAACAGTGTGTCTCCACTACTTTAATATTCACAGATTGGCAGTTGGTGAAAAGGAGAATTAATATATGTACAGAGGTACTTGAATTTCCCAAAAGCTCTTGGATTAAATATCAGTAACAAAAAAATAAAACGTGTTGTCAATCAGGATGGTGCTGGTAAACATTTGCATGATTACTGCAGGCAGACTAGATCGGAAAGACTTTTCACAGCTACTCTATGTAGAGGAGAAATATAGGAGATATATATATATATATATATTACCTACTGGCGGTCGCCAGTAGGTATATATAGTTAGGATTTTTTCCCTATGGGATTTTTGAAAATTCTATGTCTAATAAGTTTGGCGTTTGTGGACGGAATTGGCTGAAATTTTCTGGAAAATGGAACATTTTGTTTCTGAGCAGCCCCTGGAAATTTGGGGGGGGTTCGTCCAGGGGGGGTCGAGAAAAAAGGGGGGTCCCAAAACGTGTTTTTAACATTGAGTTTTCCATAGGGCGGTTGGCCTCACTTTTAGCCCGAACGGCTGAATGGATTTGCATGAAACTTGGCAAAATTGTAGGGACTGGTAGCCCGATGTGCCTTTTGTAGGTCTCAATATATGTGCTCCAGTGGATTTTGAGAAATTAACGTTTAAAAAAAGATATATATCTGTAAGCGCGCTCTGGGCAGCGCTCCGGTCCGCGGACCTTAAGCGTACCGGAACTTCGCGTAGCTAAGCTGATTGGCTCTCCGGTGTCTGTCAACATTCTAAACAGTCCGGAGCGGCCGCCATCTTGTCTCTCGGTAGGATTGAGAGACAAGAGGAGGCCAAAACAAAGGGGGAAATAACCATAAGGGGGCATACTAGATCCTCCCTGACCCCCTAGGTTTAATGTGGAGGTTTTAAAAGGGCCCCGCGGGGCAAAAAAAAGAAAAAAAATGTTTTTGTTTTTTTTGCGTGGGGAGCACCCGGTCCGCGAACCGGGAAGCGTTCTGGGCAGCGTACTGCAATGAAAAATGAATGATAGACTTTTCAAATGCTGTATGTTAATTGATTGTTGGTTTTGTTGATTATTTTTTATTTTCTTTATTTTTTAAGCATTTTTTTTATTGTGATTGTGTTTCATAATTTATTAAACTTTCTAACATTTCATTGTCAGAAATTTCATAATTATCATTGAATATACATTGTAGTCTCTGAGGGTGTAAAATGTCCTCATTTTCAAGGAGGTTATCTACTGCTTGTACACATTGCAGTAGTTCTTTGTCTAAAGTTTCATCGAAAAATTCAATATCATTTTCATCATTGATTTCTTGGCTGCTCTCTTGCAGGACAATTTGAAATTCAACTTTCTGTTCGCCTTCCATTTTGCCTGAAATTTAGATTAAAAAAATATATATTAGTAGAGATAGGGCACTGTTGGGATTAATTTTGGGCAGTGTATAGTATCAGAGTGGAAGTAGGAATATAAAAAAGTGTATGTGATTTAACGTAAGTAAATTCATAATTATACAAGAGAAGCCTAACTCCATCCATAACTATAACAGAGAAGTCTATCTAAATCTATAACTACTACAGAGGGATAGTATATAACTATCAGAAAAAGTTTACCATATTAACTTATAGTGCACAATATACTTCAGTTTTAAAAATAAAAACTTACCTTTAGAAAGAAGTTGAAGGAATTAGTGAAAATCCTATTGAAAATATATATTAGTAGAGATAGGGCACTGTTGGGATTAATTTTGGGCAGTGTATAGTATCAGAGTGGAAGTAGGAATATAAAAAAGTGTATGTGATTTAACGTAAGTAAATTCATAATTATACAAGAGAAGCCTAACTCCATCCATAACTATAACAGAGAAGTCTATCTAAATCTATAACTACTACAGAGGGATAGTATATAACTATCAGAAAAAGTTTACCATATTAACTTATAGTGCACAATATACTTCAGTTTTAAAAATAAAAACTTACCTTTAGAAAGAAGTTGAAGGAATTAGTGAAAATCCTATTGAAATGTACACCAAGAAGTAGTAGTCAAAATGGCTGTGTTTTCTTCTCTTCCTTTATATATATTCAGGTATATAACCAATCAAATGTCAGGTAAAAAAAGTAGAAAATGAAAGTAACATTTTAATTGGTTGTCAATTCCAACACTGCATGTGTTTTGTGAAGTAATTTTGTGAAGTAATTTACCTCACGGTATTTAGAGAGGTCTACAGGCTAAATGGCTAAATGGAATTCCAATCAAATTTGTGAAAATGGTAGGGATTGGTATGTAGTATGAGCTAGTCTATATTTGGTGAAATTGTCTCCAGTGGCTTTTCTGTGAACTACTTTCCCACCTTTTTTGATGGTGCGCTTCCCAGGGAGCGACCCGGTACGCGAACCGTTGAGCGCCCCGGTTCGCGAACCTTAAGCGTAACGGGAGTCCACCATTTTGTGTTTCGGTCGAATTAAGATACAAGATGGAGGGCAAATAATGTTCAGAATGGGTAGAAGGGGGCACGGTAGACTTATCTTGACCCCCTAGGTTTTGTGAGGGTGGCTGAGGAGGCTTATATGTGCGAAAAAAAAACATTTTTTTTTAAAATTTCGCGAGGTTAGCTCCCGGTTCGCGTACCGGGTAGCGCCCCAGGGAGCGTACTTTGTTGAAAATTAGTGAAAAATGTTAGAGTAAAATAATAATTGTGAGTGATCAGATGTAGGGTAGCTCTGAGAAGAGCTTTTGGGTTTATGGTACATTTAGGTACTTATAAGTAGGTACCAATGCACATTCTTAAATTCAGAGTGAAAATTCTGTTGCCCTCATCTGAGAAGTGAACTCCATCTCCTCTGTAGATATCTTGCATGTAGTAACGCAAGTTATTGTTGTACAGGGAGCCCATTCCATGGTCTCTCATGTAAGCTGAAACAGATTTGTTTACATGCTTCCTCGACTTCTCAATTTGTGGACAAAATTGGTTTGACCACCTCCATTTCTGTCTTTGGCATATATTTGAATATACCAAGGCAGTCTGAGGAAAAAGTGCCATTAATTGCTCAAAGGTGTCCTTTAAAAGCATTTCCAGACCTACACCAGTCAAAGTGCCCAAGTCATTACCTCCACAGTGCACAATTAACAGGTCAGGTTTGGGCAAATGCATAAAGGTTTTCACCAATGGTATCAATTGGTGACATTTTAATCCTCTGTGGCCAAACCACTTAATTTCCACATCTTGTAAATTGAGGTTAGGTAAATTCCTGTTTTCAGCGTACCTTTGAGCCCAGTGAATATAACTATGTCCAACAATCCAGACAGAAAACATGGTGAGAGAAGGTTCTCCTGCAGTCAGATGAAGTGTGGCAATGAAATGGCAGTTGAAAAAATGAGAGTTTAAAATGAAAAAAACTGTGGAGTTTCTGTGTTCATGAAGCAGTAACAGTGATTGGTGGATTTTGATTGCTGAAAACAGAAAGTTAGGGTGCACGGATGAGTTATTTGAAAGATGTATTTTGAATGGTCAATAAAAAATCATTAAATGAAAGAATGCACTGGATATGCAGGTGCACTGAGAGTTCAGAGTTCAATTGCAACATTGTTGTGTGAACTTGCAAACACCAGAAGTCTTCCAAGAGGTGGTTGCCATGCAGAAAAGGCAGAAAGGGCATAGGGGGGAAGGGTTTTCATTTGAAAAAAAGTGAGGGAAGAGTTTTGATTGGGTGACATGAGAGATATGTGTGAAGAATTACAGCATTTCTGTGCTTTTGATAGCTGCAGACTCTGGAGTGCATACCTTTTGCTCTGCTGAAGACAAATTGGTGTGTTTCTGAGACTGTTTTCAAACTCAAAGTATTTGCTAAGGTGAGAAAATATTTCTTTAATTTAGATAGAGAATAGTGTGCTTTAAGGAGAAAATTATGAATTATGTGGCGCAAATTGCTTGTAAATATGCTCCCACCTGTGCATGGAAAATTTAGATTTTGAATGTTTGTGTTACATAGCCATGTTAAAAGTGATACAAACATGCTGCAAAGGCAATTAAAAAACGCTTTTATGTGTCTTAAGGACATTTTAAGTAATTTTCCCATGTGCAGTGTTTTGAAATTATGATTTGAAAATCGTTTTTGGGGAAAAGGAATTGTTTTTAAATTTATGACAAGGACATAATGGTGTATGCTTCTTTATAAGGCAATTGACTGTCCCTGATGTTATTTTTCCCATTTTAATGTAAGACCTTTCTCTGTGGCGCAAATTGCTTGTAAATATGCTCCCACCTGTGCATGGCAAATTTAGATTTTAAATGTTTGTGTTACATAGCCATGTTAAAAGTGACCCAACCATGCTGGAAAGGCAATAAAAAAACACTTTCATGTGTCTTAAGGACATTTTAAGTAATTTCCCTGTGGGCAGTGTTTTCAAATTATGAATTGAAAATCGTTTTTGAGGTAAAGGAATGTTGTTACAATTTATGTGCGCCATATGCCCCCAAATTTCTTTTTCAAGGGTGCAGCAGGGTGTTATTGAGACACCCCTGCACCTTTGGAAAAATTCCTAATTTGCGATGAGCTAATTGCTAATCGCAAATTGCACCTTCTTTCATATGGGCATCCTGGCGCATGGAAATGAATGGGTAATTTGCAATTAGCAATTTGCTCATCGCAAATTTGGAATGGTAAAGAATCGCTATTTATTCCTTAAAATTCGCTATTTTGGAAATGCAAAATAGTTATATGATACATATGGCGGTTGATGTCTAACAAGATAAGAAGCTTAGGGATACATTTATGATGACTGGCGTAATGAAGTGGACATCACTTACTTCATTGGTAGAGCTTTACATGTATTATGTCCTCTGTATTCTTCATCAAGCGTAACTTTAATCTGCAATCCTGAGTAGGCCTCACCTTAAACAAACCTCTGGATAGGCCACATCTTATCGTCATCCTGAATTAATCATTTAAAATGCTAGGGACAGATTTATGATAGGTGTATGCCTCTTTTGCGCCACTTACAAAACACTGTCCATGGGGAAATGACTTAAAATGTCCTTAAGACACATGAATGTGTTTTTTTAAAGCGTTTGCAATTTTTTTGGGTCACTTTTAACATGGCTATGTGACTCAAACAGTCAAAATCTAAATTCACCATGCACAGGTGGGAGCATATTTACAAGGAATGTGCTCCATGGGGAAAGGTCTTATAATGTAATATGGGAAAAATGACATCAGAGACACTGAAATGCCTTATAGAGAAGCATACACCATTATGTCCTTGTCATAAATTTGCAAACCATTACTTTTCCCCAAAAACGATTTTCAAATCATAATTTGAAAACACTGCACATGTGGAAATGACTTAAAATGTCCTTAATTCAAAATTTGCTATTCCTTATTTTGCGATTGCACTGAAGGATTTGCAAATTTTGCGATTCCTTAAATGCAATGTATCAAACAAAAAATATGTAAAAAATGACATTAAGGATTTGGAAACTACCACCAACTTCTAGTTTGTGGTAATTTGCGAATTCTTTTCAAAAAGCATTTTTTTCCAAAAAACAAAAGGTGCCATATGACGCCAATACATGTCCTTAGGGCATGTATGTGTGCCATATGCCCCCAATTTTCTTTTTCAGGGGTGCAGCAGGGTGTTCTTGAGATACCCCTGCACCCTTGAAAAAATTCCTATTTTGTGATGAGGTAATTGCTAATCGCAAATTGCAACCTTCATTCCTATGAGCCTCCTAGCCCATGGAAATGAATGGGTAATTTGCAATTAGCAATTTGCTCATTGCAAATTAGGAATGGTAAAGAATTGCTATTTATTCCTTAAAATTCGCTATTTAGGAAATGCAAAATAGTTTGATGGTACATATGGTGGTTCATCTGTAACAAGATAAGAAGCTTAGGGATACATTTATGATGACTGGCAAAATAAAGTGCAAATCACTTACTTCATTGGTAGGCCTTTACATGTATTATCTCTTCTGTATTCTTCATCAAGCGTAACTTTAATCTGCAATCCTGAGTAGGCCTCACCTTAAACAAACCTCTGGATAGGCCACACCTTATTGTCATCCTGGATTAATCATTTAAAATGCTAGGGACAGATTTATGATAGGTGTATGCCTCTTTTGCGCCACTGTGCGTCACTTTTATGATGCAGCGGCGGTGCAAAAGATTTGCTATGAGGCGACAAAATTACAAATTGATGCATTTAGGCAGATATGTCATGGTGTAAAAAAAACGTACCACATGAAACCGATGCAGCAGTGATGCAAAAGATGCACCATGTTGCAAGACAGGCCTCACTTGGGGCCATATGTATCAAGCTAATTAGCATTCGCAAAGATCAAAATTCTGCGAATTTCGGCCTTTGCGAATGCTAATTAGACAAATGGTATGTATCAAACAAGTTTGATGCAAAATAAGGAATAGCAAAATTTGCTATTCCTTATTTTGCGATTGCACTGAAGGATTTGCAAATTTTGCGATTACTTAAATGCAATGTATCAAACAAAAAATATGTTAAAAAATGACATTAAGGATTTGGAAACTACCACCAACTTCTAGTTGGTGGTAATTTGTGAATTCTTTTCAAAAAGCTTTTTTTCCAAAAAACAAAAGGTGCCATATGACGCCCATACATGCCCTTAGGGCATGTATGTGCGCCATATGCCCCCAAATTTCTTTTTCAGGGGGTGCAGCAGGGTGTTCTTGAGACACCCCTGCACCCTTGGAATAATTCCTATTTTGTGATGAGCTAATTGCTAATCGCAAATTGCACCTTCATTCCTATGAGCCTCCTAGCCCATGGAAATGAATGGGTAATTTGCAATTAGCAAATTGCTCATTGCAAATTAGGAATGTTAAAGAATTGCTATTTATTCCTTAAAATTCGCTATTTAGGAAATGCAAAATAGTTTGATGGTACATATGGTGGTTCATCTGTAACAAGATAAGAAGCTTAGGGATACATTTATGATGACTGGCGAAATAAAGTGCAAATCACTTACTTCATTGGTAGGGCTTTACATGTATTATCTCCTCTGTATTCTTCATCAAGCGTAACTTTAATCTGCAATCCTGAGTAGGCCTCACCTTAAACAAACCTCACCTTATCGTCATCCTGGATTCATCATTTAAAATGCTAGGGACAGATTTATGATAGGTGTATGCCTCTTTTGCGCCACTGTGCGTCACTTTTATGATGCAGCGGCGGTGCAAAAGATTTGCTATGAGGCGACAAAATTACAAATTGATGCATTTAGGCAGATATGTCATGGTGTAAAAAAAACGTACCACATGAAACCAATGCAGCAGTGATGCAAAAGATGCACCATGTTGCAAGACAGGCCTCACTTGGGGCCATATGTATCAAGCTAATTAGCATTCTCAAAGATCAAAATTCTGCGAATTTCGGCCTTTGCGAATGTTAATTAGACAAATGGTATGTATCAAACAAGTTTGATGCAAAATAAGGAGTAGCAAAATTTGCTATTCCTTATTTTGCGATTGCACTGAAGGATTTGCAAATTTTGCGATTACTTAAATGCAATGTATCAAACAAAAAATATGTAAAAAATGACATTAAGGATTTGGAAACTATTGTGGTAAATTGGTGGTAATTTGTGAATTCTTTTCAAAAAGCTTTTTTTCAAAAAAACAAAAGGTCCCATATGACGCCAACACATGCCCTTAGGGCATGTATGTGTGCCATATGCCCCCAAATTTCTTTTTCAGGGGTGCAGCAGGGTGTTCTTGAGACACCCCTGCACCCTTGGAAAAATTCCTAATTTGTGATGAGCAAATTGCTAATCGCAAATTAAACCTTCATTCCTATGAGGCTCCTAGCCCATGGAAATGAATGGGTAACTTGCAATTAGCAATTTGCTCATTGCAAATTAGGAATGGTAAAGAATTGCTATTTATTCCTTAAAATTCGCTATTTAGGAAATGCAAAATAGTTTGATGGTACATATGGTGGTTCATCTGTAACAAGATAAGAAGCTTAGGGATACATTTATGATGACTGGCAAAATAAAGTGCAAATCACTTACTTCATTGGTAGGCCTTTACATGTATTATCTCTTCTGTATTCTTCATCAAGCGTAACTTTAATCTGCAATCCTGAGTAGGCCTCACCTTAAACAAACCTCTGGATAGGCCACACCTTATCGTCATCCTGGATTAATCATTTAAAATGCTAGGGACAGATTTATGATAGGTGTATGCCTCTTTTGCGCCACTGTGCGTCACTTTTATGATGCAGCGGCGGTGCAAAAGATTTGCTATGAGGCGACAAAATTACAAATTGATGCATTTAGGCAGATATGTCATGGTGTAAAAAAAACGTACCACATGAAACCGATGCAGCAGTGATGCAAAAGATGCACCATGTTGCAAGACAGGCCTCACTTGGGGCCATATGTATCAAGCTAATTAGCATTCGCAAAGATCAAAATTCTGCGAATTTCGGCCTTTGCGAATGCTAATTAGACAAATGGTATGTATCAAACAAGTTTGATGCAAAATAAGGAATAGCAAAATTTGCTATTCCTTATTTTGCGATTGCACTGAAGGATTTGCAAATTTTGCGATTACTTAAATGCAATGTATCAAACAAAAAATATGTTAAAAAATGACATTAAGGATTTGGAAACTACCACCAACTTCTAGTTGGTGGTAATTTGTGAATTCTTTTCAAAAAGCTTTTTTTCCAAAAAACAAAAGGTGCCATATGACGCCCATACATGCCCTTAGGGCATGTATGTGCGCCATATGCCCCCAAATTTCTTTTTCAGGGGGTGCAGCAGGGTGTTCTTGAGACACCCCTGCACCCTTGGAATAATTCCTATTTTGTGATGAGCTAATTGCTAATCGCAAATTGCACCTTCATTCCTATGAGCCTCCTAGCCCATGGAAATGAATGGGTAATTTGCAATTAGCAAATTGCTCATTGCAAATTAGGAATGTTAAAGAATTGCTATTTATTCCTTAAAATTCGCTATTTAGGAAATGCAAAATAGTTTGATGGTACATATGGTGGTTCATCTGTAACAAGATAAGAAGCTTAGGGATACATTTATGATGACTGGCGAAATAAAGTGCAAATCACTTACTTCATTGGTAGGGCTTTACATGTATTATCTCCTCTGTATTCTTCATCAAGCGTAACTTTAATCTGCAATCCTGAGTAGGCCTCACCTTAAACAAACCTCACCTTATCGTCATCCTGGATTCATCATTTAAAATGCTAGGGACAGATTTATGATAGGTGTATGCCTCTTTTGCGCCACTGTGCGTCACTTTTATGATGCAGCGGCGGTGCAAAAGATTTGCTATGAGGCGACAAAATTACAAATTGATGCATTTAGGCAGATATGTCATGGTGTAAAAAAAACGTACCACATGAAACCAATGCAGCAGTGATGCAAAAGATGCACCATGTTGCAAGACAGGCCTCACTTGGGGCCATATGTATCAAGCTAATTAGCATTCGCAAAGATCAAAATTCTGCGAATTTCGGCCTTTGCGAATGTTAATTAGACAAATGGTATGTATCAAACAAGTTTGATGCAAAATAAGGAGTAGCAAAATTTGCTATTCCTTATTTTGCGATTGCACTGAAGGATTTGCAAATTTTGCGATTACTTAAATGCAATGTATCAAACAAAAAATATGTAAAAAATGACATTAAGGATTTGGAAACTATTGTGGTAAATTGGTGGTAATTTGTGAATTCTTTTCAAAAAGCTTTTTTTCAAAAAAACAAAAGGTCCCATATGACGCCAACACATGCCCTTAGGGCATGTATGTGTGCCATATGCCCCCAAATTTCTTTTTCAGGGGTGCAGCAGGGTGTTCTTGAGACACCCCTGCACCCTTGGAAAAATTCCTAATTTGTGATGAGCAAATTGCTAATCGCAAATTAAACCTTCATTCCTATGAGGCTCCTAGCCCATGGAAATGAATGGGTAACTTGCAATTAGCAATTTGCTCATTGCAAATTAGGAATGGTAAAGAATTGCTATTTATTCCTTAAAATTCGCTATTTAGGAAATGCAAAATAGTTTGATGGTACATATGGCGGTTCATCTGTAACAAGATAAGAAGCTTAGGGATAGATTTATGATGACTGGTGCATCACCAGGGATGTGTCAGTCATCCTGCGCCGCTGTTCCGCCACCCATGGTGTGCTGCATTTACAATGCGGGGCATCATGGGGCAAAAATGGCACAGATGCGTGATGTATCTGTGCTGTAAAGGTAGTGATTGCTGGAGTTGTATCGCAAGTGCGATGCAGCTCAAGCAAGGCTCAGGGGTGCCCCATCTCCACAATGTTGCGTCAAGACCTATGCCTGCTTAAAGCAGGCGCAGGGTTTTGACGCAGCTTTCTCCTATCTGATTGTAAATACGGCACACCATGGGTGGCAGAGCAGCGGTGCACGTTAACTGGTGCATGCCTGGGGATGTGCCATTTAACATAAATCTGCCCCTTTACATTTAAGTATGTGCAGGACACACAGAGTCGGTGAGGCTTATCCAAGGTTAAGAAGAGATGAGTCCTGTTCACTGAAAAATTAGACATAGGCTTCACCTGCTCAGCATCGCTGGACATGGCTAAATAATAGCTGCAAAATATTACTCTTGTTAAACAATTTTACTATTATAATCTATGAGATTTGTCTCTTACTCTGCAACATCTCATTGTTGTTATCTTTCTTTAAAGATAAAGACAACATCAACATGAGCGACAATCTGCAATCAGTTGATTTTGACCTCATCATTGAACTTGTAATTGAAACATCAGTGGATGTTGATCCCTTGGATGATTTAAATCCTGAGGATGAAGAAGAGCGTGATGAGGATGCAGATTTGTCCGAATTATATGACATAGGGTGGGAAGCTGACCTGCTTGAGCCTATGGAACTATAAACATTTATTTTTAAAATTTATAATAAATAAAAAGTAAAAGTGTAAACCGTTTAATTTAAAAATAAAGACACCTTCAAAAATAGGTTATGTGTAGTGTCTTCAATAAAATATTAAAATATGCTCATAAAATTAGATCAGATTCACATATAAAATAGCACAGGTAACATAAATATAAATGTCATTTCTTTTCTGCTATTTCTGTATTGTAATTTTGCCAAGGACTAAAAAATCTTCTATTTAAAATGTCAAGTAGTGTGTTAAGTTTTTGATCACTGTTATTGATTTACTGTTTGGTAATAATGGTTAATAACATTTTTTATTATATTTTACCACAGATTCAACTGCAGATCATTTCAAGATTTCACCATGCCAACAATAGAAAGACAGAGAAAGGCTGCAAAACGTCAAAGACAGCAGGTGAAACAAAATAAGCAGCAGTCCTCTAACAAAAAGATTTGTCAAGTCACGAAGAAAGCACCGGGTAAGAGCACAAAATATTTCATAAGAAATATGTGTAGTAAAAAAAATATTACTACAGAAAATGTTTCAGTCCATAAAAAGAGAACCAATTCAAATGGAAAGGAAAGGCCAATCAAAAATGTTACTGCTAGAGCAAGAGATAACTCTGTGCATGATAGTAGAAGGAAACAACAGTTTAGGGACATTCGTAAACGAATGTTCCGCAACAGGATAATTGGCAATTTGTTAAAAAATATTAAGAAAGGTCAACAGAAAGTGCTTTTTTATAAGAGAAAAAAAAAAGTTGAGAAAGTTATTGATCAGGCATTTGAAATTAAACGTAAGTTATTTATTTTGATAATCAATAGAATTAGGAAGCTAAACAAGGCAATTTATGATTTCAAAAGAAATAGTAGATGGAAGAGAATAGTTAATCGTAGTAATTTTTGTGAAGTTTTTTCTGGAGAATGGATGCATAGTTCAAGCTGTGAGGCATTTTTTAATGAGGAGAGTTATTTCCAGGATAATGATTTGGTGCATGCAGTTGACACCAGTGGTCGTGCTTATGAAGTGAAAGATGGTTGTCCAGTTGAAAAAGAAAAACTTGTGACAACAGAGACAGAAGAGGTGTTAGGTAATGAGGTTTTAGGAAGACGTGCTAAGGGTCCTGTGTACACCTGGAAGTGTAGTAGTATTTGCAGTGTGCGACAGGATTCCATCAATTTGCTTTGTGATTTTGTACGGTCATTTAATAAGAAAAGTTTGAAGCAGAAAATAAGGTTGTTGCAAGAATTAGATCCTTGCAGAGTGAGAGAAGTGACAGGTTTGCATGGTCATTCACTGGCTTGTCTTTCCAGGAGAGTATGCCAGAGTGTTTTTCATCATTTCAGGATGCTAGCAGTGCATCATAATAAAGTGAGGAAATTAGTTAGAATGTTGTATTATGCTAAGAGTCCAGCAATTATGCTTAAACAATTATGCGCTGCTCTTTTGCATGGTTCTGAAATAGATGTGAAGAACATATGTGAAGAAATTGAGTTTTGTTACTTTGGAAGTAAAGAGGAGAATGTTGAAATTGACCCAGAAGAAGAAGGTAATGTGGAAGATACTGTACAGGTTTCCAGTACAGATAATTTCCAGAGGGAAATTGCGACGTTTCAGGTGAAATCAAGTGAGAGGCCTAATTTCACTTGTGTGTGTTGTCGACGCACTTATTATAAGAATCAGACTAAGTTAGTGGATTTATATGCAAAAAGTGAAAGGGAAAATAATAGTGAATGGAAGGATTTTGCAACATACTTGATGGTAGAAAATTGTTTTGATTTGGGATTCGATCAACGTGTGTGTACTTATTGTTGTTGCAAATTAAATCAAAACCAGATGCCTGCTAGAGCAGTTCATAATAATCTGGAATTGGTTGAGATTCCTTCTGAATTGAAGGATTTAAATACTTATGAATCTATTTTGATTCAAAGTATCCATCCCTTTCAGGCTATTGTAAGAATGGAGCCAAAGACAGGGAAATTGCCTCCATCAGATTTACAGAGAGGATTAAAGGGAAGAGTTGTTTATTTGCCTCTAGATTTGAAGAAAAACATTAACACAATTGGAGTAGAAAAAGTGGAAGAGGAACCTCTGGTTATCTTAGTTAATGGGGTTCCGACAAAGAATAAGAAAATATGGCAAGATTTAGTAGATGTTAGGAAAGTTAAAAAGGCAACATTGTATTTGAAAAAAAATAATAAATACTATAAGAATGTATATGTTGCAGAAGAGGAAGTAAGTGAGGAAGAGGATAGCGATTTTTGTGCTGGTCAAATTGAGAAAGTAGAACCCTCTACTAGTGAAGAAATATATGAACATTATAGTGTTCATCCTTTGCATTCCAAGGAAGTCATGGGGAATGCTATTGAGTTGTTTCAAATGAAACAAGCCAAAGGGAGTCCCATTAGTGTTTGGGAGGAAAGTTTGGAAGCTCGGTGTTTCCCACAGCTTTTTCCAACAGGTCAGGGAGGAAGATATGATGAGCGACCTCATCAAATTCCTGCTTCTGAATACCGGACTTTGCGATTGTATGCAGGAGATGCTAGGTTTCGACAATGCATTCCTTATTTGTTTCATCTCCTGTTTGAAAGCGATCTGTCTGGACTGTCATATGCAGTGAACCACATCTTGAAAAGTGGTATACACATGCAAAACATCTCGGAAAGTGACTTTATGGATAAAGTCAATGTCCAAGACAGTATTTTGGATTCTCACCTGATTAATCTCATGGCGTGTCAGCGTGGTACTAATGAGTACTGGTACCGTCGTCATGGTGATTTAAAATGTATGCTGAGGAACTTAGGTACTCCCACATGGTTCCTCACTCTGAGCTGTGCCGAGTATGGCTGGGAAGACTTACTTGAATTTCTACGAGAGGCAAATGCTAACGTAGATAACATCGAATTCAAGACACCCGGAGAACTGTGCTCTTTGGATCCAGTCAATGTATGTAGGTACTTCAATCATAGATTTGAAGCTATGATGTCTTTCATCATGAATAAGAAGAATCCACCTCTTGGAGAGGTGTTGGATTTCTTCTGGAGAAAGGAGTACCAAGCAAGAGGTGCTCCTCATATACATATGTTGCTGTGGATCAAGGATGCACCTAAATTTGGAACAGATCCAGAAGACTCAGTGATGAGTTTCATCCAACAGTATTCTACGTGTGCTGTTCCAAACGCAAAGGAGAAGAAAAGCCTAAGAGAAAAAGTTCTGCGTTTCCAAAGCCATCGATGTGGAAAGTACTGCCGTCGTAAATTCCGAAACAAGGACAAGTTCTACACCAAATGTCGTTTCGGCTTTCCACGACCGGTGATTTCTAAAGGAAGAGTAAACAGTTTGATGTCTTCGCTGCGACACAGTCATGAAGAAATCACCTAAAAACACATACAATTTGAAGAGGAACGAAGAGTCCAAGAACATCAATGACTACAACCCGGTGGTTTTGTCCATGTGGAATGCTAACATGGATATACAGTTTGTGGCTGATAACTGTATGGCTGTGGCTCGGTATGTGACGTCTTACATCACCAAAAAAGAGAAGACAGAATTGAAGGATATGTGGGAGGACATTTCCCATGAAAAGAGCCTCAGTAAAAAGTTGTACAGTTTCAGTCTGAAGATGTTGTCGCATCGAGAAATCGGAGCGTACGAATGTTCTGACCGGTTGTCTTCAGCAAGTCTCTATGCCAAGTCCAGGAGTATCGTTTGGGCGAGTCTTGGTCTTGCTGCAACGCGTAATCGAGTTCTCAAACCTGTCCGGGAAATTGAGTATTTGGCGGAAAAGGAGCCAAACAGTACCGACATTTTGAAGACCAACATGTTGGATACATATTATCCAAATCGAAGCATTCACCTCGAGAATGTTTGTCTGTATGAGGTTCTTCAAAATTACATATTCAAGAGGAACATCAAAGAAGATACTGAGAAAGGAGTGTATGCTGTAATAGGAAGTGAGGGATGTCTGGTCAAGCAAAGAAAATGCCACTTGATAAACCATCGAAAATTGAGTGGCGAATCTCCTGAAAAAAAGGAGTTTTTCTATTTAGCACTTTTGCAACTTTTCAAGCCTTGGCGTGCAGAAGAGGAACTGCTTGGAGATTTTCTCTGTCACGAAGACTCTTTCAATGCCGCCAAGGAGACCATAGAATGTCCTGCTTTTCCCAAATATGTAGAAATGTTGAATGCGGAAATTGAGCAGGAAGCAACGATTGCAGCCGAGATTGCCAGAGACAGTTCTCAGGACAGTCAGAGTTCTGCTTCATTGAGTCAGGATCCACTAGGAGGACCTGTTATTGAAAATGAAGCTGCCACTGCTATGAATGAAGTGGAAAGAGCCATGGCACATGCTCAAGAGGATGCGGTTAACTTAGAAGAGTTGGAAAGACAACTCAACGTTGAGCAGAGGAAAATATATGACGAAGTTACCATGCAAATTGATCATGGATTAAGTCATGATAAGAAAGAGTGCTCATGTACGTCGTTGAAGCCTGTCCGACTGTACGTGAGTGGAGAAGCGGGAACTGGAAAAAGTTTCCTCATTAAAGCAATTTCATGCTATTTGCAGGAAAGGACAGAGTCATCGCTGTCTTGTGTTGTCACTGCTCCAACTGGACTGGCAGCACATAATATTAAAGGGATTACTTTACATCGTTTACTGATGCTGCCAGTGGAGCATGACAACAAATTACAATATCACAAGCTATCTGGAGATGCTTGTTTTGAAGTTTCAAGAATCTTGAGGAAAATGAAACTTCTTATCATTGACGAAGTAAGCATGGTTTCCAATGTCATGCTTGCCTTTGTGCATTTGAGAATGCAAGAAGTTCTCAAAACAGAGTATGATGTGTTATTTGGTGGCAAACACATCATTGTTTTCGGAGATCTTCTGCAGCTGACACCAGTGAAAGGGCAACCTGTGTTCAAAATGCTCACGCATGAAGATACCAGGAAGTGCCTAGGCAGCATTGGCAACGTCAATATATGGTTAAACTTCAATTATGCTGAACTGCATGAAAATATGCGTCAGGCGAAGGATGAAGTTTACAAGACTATTCTACAAGATGTTAGAATTGGAAAAGTGACCGAGCATGGGAAAGAAGCTTTACATGCACGATTACTGTCAAATTTATATCCAGAACAAGATGTTGTGCCTGAGAATATTTTTCAGAAAATTACTGAGAAGAAATCTGGAATATGTTTGATGCCAACTCTTGCAGAATGTGCCAAATTTAACAACAAAATGTTGCATTTAGAAAAGCAAGAGATTGTGAAACTGGAAGCTATTGACAGAGTAGAGCATATGGGATCAACAATTATTTTGTCTGAGAATCTGAAAACAAAATTGGATTCATTAGAGAAGAGTATATCTAAAACTGCAGGTTTTGAAAAGACTCTGAATGTGTGCTTAAACTGCCGTATAATTTTAAGAAGGAATTTACATGTTGAAAGAGGTCTGGTAAATGGATCAATGGGTAATGTTGTTGATTTTGTGAAATACAGAAATAGAGATGGAATTGAATTTTTAAAAATTAAATTTGATGGCATTGAGGAAGTACAGCTAATTGGTCGTTGCTCTGCTAGATTTTTGCTTGTAAAAGACTTATATGTTCGCCGTAAGCAGTTTCCTGTTTGCTTGGCATATGCGGTGACAATCCATAAATCGCAAGGTTTAAGTGTAGACTGTGCATTGGTGAATATTGGCAGTTCTGTGTTCAAGGAGGGTATGGCATATGTGGCATTGTCACGAGTTAGAACTTTATCGGGATTGTACTTGATTGAGTGTGATGTCACAAACATTTGTGCGGATCTAGATTGTGTTAAGGAATACAATAGGTTAAGAAGAGAGTATGCGCCACATTTGCCTCAGTATCCTTTGTTTGAGAAACGTGTGGTAGGCCGGAAACGAAGAAATGTGACCAATACTGGGGAGGTTGTAGCAAAAAGACGAAAAGTCGATGAACCTAAAATTACAAGCAGAAACAAAAAGGATTCTGTTGAAGATGTTGTTGGTTTTCAATTTGAAAACAGTTCTGGTGTCAACTGCTATGCTAATGTAGTGGTTAATGTTTTGTTTTCTCTAGAAAATGTCAAAGAAGAGATTGTGGTCAATTCTGATCAAAGATTTTGCAGTTTGTTAAATTCTGTGTTAGAGAAATGTAGCACTGATAGAAGAAACATAGAAAGTGTGTCTGAAATTCGAAATCTGTTAGACAGATGTTCAGGCCAAACACAATTCTCTCAAAATATTCAGCAAGATTGTCAGGAGTTTTTAATGTATATGCTTGATGTATTGCATGCTGAAGGTGTAGATGTAGATCAGCTGTTTGGGCTTTCTTATCAATGGCAGCATGACTGCGAGAACTGTATGGTATCAAGTACTACTAGTGTAGACTCAGAAAGATTTATATATTTAACTTTGCCAGACAGTAAATCAGTCTCCTTTAATAAGCTAGTAAAAGCAGCTGATCACAACATGGAGTGTAGCCAATGTAAATCTGAAATGATGTCCACATTATTTATACGAACATATGGCCAGTATGTCATTTTAATGTTCCAACGATGTAGGCCTGATGGAACAAAATTGACAACTTTAATAAAAAATTTTGTAGCTTCGCAGTTGTCAATATCAGGAAGGACTTTTGTAACTGCAGCAATTATATATCATGACGGCCCTTCAATAACATCAGGACATTACACAGCTTATTTAAAGCCTAGAAATGGCTGGTCATTCTGCAACGATTCTGTTTTAATTTTCAAAAAAAAATTGCCGTATGACCTTAAAAACTCTTACCTGGTGTTTTTAAAACCAAAATTTTAGGGAAATAATCTCGGGATGTGCTCTGTGGAATTTCAAGGAGTTCTAATGGCTCCTACACAATTTGGCCTTGAGGATAAGTGTAGTTCAGAGACATAACTTCTAACCATAAGACTGGACGTCATGGAGAAATAAGTGCACTTTGAATGAGTTCAGAAAAACTATTTCTTTTTATAAGCTAATTGAAGCAGCCAATCAAAACATAGAGTAGAGGGAATGTAAGTCTGCAACGCTGTCTACTGTTTTACATTGCTTTGTGATTGAAAGTGATGTAGAGAATTAAATCATTGTAGTAGTCATAGAGTTAGTGTAAGTCTGCTTCATAGTAAGCAGTATCAGTGTCATAGGAAATGTAGAACATGACTGAGCAAGAAGGGGAAGATATTACTATTCCAGGATTGTGAAAATGATCTTCAACATTTTAATTCTGAAAGTTGCGGAAATGCCAAATGACGGGATTGGCTTACAAGAAATCCAAGAGTTATAAATGGGTCTGACAAGATTTGGCCTTGTGGAAACTTGTGGTAGAGAGCAAGAAGTCATTTATTGCATGTAACATGTTTTTAAAAATGATGGAGATTTTCTTTCAGAAAGTGGCGGGCTGAAAGTAATAACAGCACAACAGAGTGTAAGCTGTTCATAGGACATCCTTTGACGTCATGGAAAGTAAGTTAACTTTAAGGAGTTCTGAATTCTGATTTCTTATGTTGTATGGGTTTTTTAAACACAATCATTTTGATTGTGTTTTTTTTTCCCCGCTGTTATATGATGAATACCTTCAAGTCACTGTTTTTAGTGAATTTTGATACATTCTGAGAACAGCAAAAATAAACCATTTAACATGTATAATTAATTCTGTACTGTTTGCATTTATGATGTATATGTAGAACTGTGTAGGAGGCATGGAGAAGGTGAGGCTTCTGTAAGTGTCAAAGTTGTTGCATGCAGTGCTGCACTTCTGCGTATTCTTTCATATGCTAGACTACATCTGCACAATGAGATACCTAAGCAAAGGAAACACAAGTGATGTGATTGTGAAATGAGCAAAAGAAATTGCACGTATTTCAATTACATCACCTGTGTTTCCTATCATTACGAATCACATTGTGCAGATCAAGTTTAGGTCTGTCCAGGGAAACATAGGAGGTTTGGACTTTGTTCAAGAGTGCAGTGGACATGACTCACTTCATTGGTAGACCTTCACATGTATTATGTCCTCTATTCTCTTCAACAACTCGAAATTTCATCTGCAACCCTGAGTAGGCCTCACCTCAAACAAACCTCTGGATAGGACACATCTTATTGGCATCCTCAAGCAATTATTTAAAATTTTTGTGTCTTGCGACACTTTTCTGAGACAACAGCAATGCAAAAGATGCACCATGTTTTAAGATAGGCCTCACTTCATCTGCATCAAGATACTGTTAGTTTAAAATGTATATCTTTATGACTGTTTTGGGGGCCTGGAGAAGCAGAAGCTTCTGTAAGTGTCAAAGTTGTTGAAAAACTGTTTGTCCTTCAATCTTTTCCCTTGTCTTTTGTAATTTTTAAATACATGTTTTAATATTTTTGAAATGTTTGTTCTCTCTTTCACAGATTGAAAGTATAAAAACAAAAAGTGAGTAATTTAACGACAATTATAAGGTAAATGCTTTGTACTCTTTTCATTACATTTCTATCACATTCACCTACTATTAGTTCCACTGCTTCATTTCTTTAACCCTCAGTTTCCTGCCTTTGCTACTTCCATCATTCCTTTCTCTATTACCTACTTACTCAACTCCTTCCATTCTTTTTCTCAGTCCCTCTCTTCTCATAGTTCCTCACTCTTGTTCACTCACTCCGTCTCTATTACTCTTAGTGTCTTTGACTGATCACTCTATCACTACTTGTTCATAATGCTTTCTCTGTGTAGTTGAAGCACACTAAGGGGCATATTATGAACACAGCCAATAAAATTATTGCTCTTTTTATTGGCAGAAAACTGGTGCAAAAGTGGTTTTAGCGGCAGTTTTCTGCCGCAAAAGCAGCTTTAGCGACACATTTCTGCCAATAAAAGCTGCAAAACTTTTATTGCCTATGTTGATGATATGGCTCTATGTTACTTACATTTCTTTGCTGTTTCAATTAATCTTTTTCTGTTATTTTTTGTTTTCTGTTTTCTATTTTTTCTCTCTGTTATTCCTCATGTTTTAATCTTATTTTGAACATTCACTCACATTCTCCAAGAAACTCTTCTTTGTTAATGTTATACTCTCTTTTTTTTTTCTTTCACTTCGTTATCTATTTTGTTTTTCACAATTATACCCTCTTCCGTCTTTTCTTCGGTAAATAGATCTATTAAACAGTATGTCTTCTTTACTCCCTATAGCTGTCTTTCTTTTAACATCACTCTCTGTTTACTTTCCTTATACTTACTCTTTTTTTTTTTTTTTTTTTTTTTTTGGTTAGCTCCCGGTCCGCGTACCGGGAAGCTAACCGGGGAGCGAACCAAAAGAAATAGAGCTTGCCAGAGTGCTAAACATTCTAGCAATTTTTTTTGAAAGGGAAGGTAGTTCTGAAAAGAACTTTTTTTAAAATATTTTTGTTGTTTTATATTTTTTTTTATTTTTTGAACATTTTTTGTTTTTTTTGTATTTTTTGAACGATTTTATATTTTTTTTGGTTTTTTTGGGGGGGGGAAACAACAAAAAACAGGCGTTGAAAAGGGCTCAACAGGAGCAAAAAAAAAATTACTGGGGGCGGTTAGGGCAATCATGGTGTTCATACGCCAGGTTTATAGCGTTTATGCTCATGTTGCCACATGCTAACAACGCCCGACAGTGCATACAAGAGTGTATCATGTGGCCAAAATTTTCTTGTATATTTGGCACTGTTTCCCGTGCCTCTTCTGGTGTTAATGAAATTGGTATTCTTGGTCTGGCCACAGGAGTTGGTCTTGGATTGTCCTGCAAATCCCTTATTTCCGCCCGGCTGTAATTGAGCGGATGCTTCCTTGTCATGTGCCTGTGCATTGTGTGATTTCCGTAACTATATTTCTTGTCCGTCCCTCAGGATAATTGTTCTTTGCATATGAGGCAGGTGACATACCTCGCATTGACTTTTTTTTGGCCATGAGGGATCGAATAAAACTGCCAGATGAAACTGGCTTTCTTTCTGGAAACCCGGGGCACCTCTTCTAAGAACTGTGGTTCTTCTCCCTCCTCATCCATTTCTTCCTCTTCCTCCTCAGTGTTGGTCATGACCTGGGGAGGTGGTCCTCTCTTCCCATGAGGAGGTGGTGGTGGTGGTGGGGGTCCACCAGCTGAAGCTACCAATGAAGCCATTTCTCATATAGTAGTAAAGGTCTTCCTCTCACAATGATGAAAGTCAGAGTGAGGAAAGAAGGAGGGGTTTTCATCATTTGGGAAAAACAATACTTCTCAACCAATGAAAAGTGTTATTTTTAGGTCACCTGACCTAGCCTTACATCATTATGAAACCAAAAGTGAAATGAACCAATGAAAAGTTTTATTAACAAGTCACATGACCTCTCACGCTCATGTTACGCGCTGCGGAACGCGCCCCGGTTAGCTTCCGGGTCGCTGAGCTTCGCGCCTCGGTCCGCGCCCCGGGACACTTCCGGGTGCGCTAACGCGGTACGTCACAAGACACATTACGCGGCAACGCGATACGTCGTGCTTTCGCGCCGCGCCGCGGATCGCTTCCGGGGAGCTGCGTTTCGCGCCTCGGTCCGCGCCCCGGGGCACTTCCGGGTGCGCTAACGCAGTACGTCATAAGACGCATTACGCGGCAACGCGATACCGTCACTATGTTGATTTCTTACCGGTTCGCGGACCGGGTCGCGGCATTAAATTGAGCTAACGGGAAGCTTCCCGGTTCGCGGACCGGGAGCGAAACAAAAAAAATATTTTAAAAAAATTATTAATAAACATATAAAATATATTTTTGGATTTAAAGAAGAATACATTTTACAGCTATAGATATTAGCTTTTAAAAAACCAATGAAATTCACTGAAAAAACCATAGGTTATAGACCATATATAGTTAGGAATTAGCATTTACAAAACCTTGAAAATTCACTGAAAAAAACCATAGGTTATACACCATATATAGTTAGGAATTAGCATTTAAAAAACCTTATTTTACTCACACAAAACCATTGAAATTCCATATATAGTTAGTTGTACTAACTATATATCGCGCACCCGCAATCCACTGCTGATCATGTCACATATTACATCATTCATGACATGGTCAGTGACATCACTGATGACATCTCAAATGACATCACTGATGACATCACTGATGACATCTCAAATGACGTCACTGATGACATCTCAAATGACATCACTGATGACATCTCATTTGACATTACTGATCACATCACTGATGACATCATTCATGTGATAATACGATGAACCTCTTCAGACTCTAATATAACCTTATATACACTCAGTGAAAACAGACACTCACAGACTGTCACTCATCCATGGAGTTACTCACACACCTAGTCAGTCATGCAAAGAATCAATCACACCTCCATTTCCTCAACTATACAGTTATACACACCTTACTTATTGAAACATATACTAACACATATTTACTCACTTATACAATCCTGGATACAAGTTCACAATGATCCATACAGCCACTCACACATTCACTGGCTCTTATGCACAGTTATTTATATATGTCAACTCTCACATGTACTGTGTTTTACATATGTACTTACTTTGACATGTAGCACTGAGATATCCATTCACTCACCAATGCACTCATGCACACAGTCAACCGCCCATACAGATGTTTCCACATGCACTTTTGAACCCATACACCTAGTGAATCAACTGCTCACACATCTATGCAGAGAGTCATACACCTCCCAGCCACCCATAAACACTCTCAGTCTCCCATACAATTACTTGGGCAACCAATCAATGACCCATATAGTTAATCATATAGCTACTGATCAACACATGCAGCAGTTTACAGAGCAACAGACATAATGATGCACAAATTAAGACAGTTTAGTCACTAACCCATGCACTCAGTGAGACACATTTAATCACTCACTCATACAGTCAGTCATGCACCTACTAAATCCTTTGTTCAGACACTTATACATCCACTCATTCTTCAATATGTAAGACATATTTTAACTTTACAGAAACATACAGTCACTGGATGTTGTCATCAGTGATGTCATCAGTGATGTCATTTGAGATGTCATCAGTGATGTCATTTGAGATGTCATCAGTGATGTCATCAGTGATGTCACTGACCATGTCATGAATGATGTAATATGTGACATGATCAGCAGTGGATTGCGGGTGCGCGATATATAGTTAGTACAACTAACTATATATGGAATTTCAATGGTTTTGTGTGAGTAAAATAAGGTTTTTTAAATGCTAATTCCTAACTATATATGGTGTATAACCTATGGTTTTTTCAGTGAATTTTCAAGGTTTTGTAAATGCTAATTCCTAACTATATATGGTCTATAACCTATGGTTTTTTCAGTGAATTTCATTGGTTTTTTAAAAGCTAATATCTAACACACTGATGAAGGCAGATTGCCGAAACGCGTCTGTGGTGTAGCTAAATAAGTAAATAAACATACTCTGTGTGAAGGAACCTCCCGAGTGCTGTTATCCTTCCTGGGGATTTTTTGCCGGGATCTGATGAGCGCAATATATATATATATATACATATATATACATGTATGCATTTCTGCAGAGAAATAAACAAATGAAGCAGAATTTGCAGCAATACACATTCTTCCATGGTCACCCAGATATAGCACCAACATTTTACAAATTTTAACAAGTCTCAAATTTCAGATTTAAGCAAAATCTAACAAGGATGCACACAAGGCTTGCAGGGCAAACAGTTCGACAATATGGTTGTCACGGTCTTCAGAAACTGTTAAAGAGGCACATAAGGCACAGCGATTGTACTATATATTTCCAGTTTTGGCATCAGAAACGCTTTCTGTAGTCAAATATGCCAACATAGAATTTTAATTCACAGCTGATACATATTATATTATATCGCATCCTGCATCAGAAGCCAATGTGTATTAGCTTGTTTAAAAGCTATTCAAATAATGAAAAAAAATTACGTAATCCTAAAAAAGTGTTCCTTCATTCAACTTCTATAACGTTCCCTAAAACATTAAATTTGCTTCAGGATCATTCATTGACCAAGATCAGATTTTTAGGCAATCCCTTAGATAGTCCTGGAACATTGAAATATTTAAGTGTTTTAATTCAATTATGGAAAAAGAATACTCTTTAGATATGCACAAGTTTCTAACACAGGAACACAACAAACTTTTGGTGTCTTGCCTGGATATGAATCTATGTGAGCAAAGTCAGTTCACTCAATTTATCTTTGAAGCATCTGCAACGATGGTTGCAATGATTGTTGCTCTAAGTTACTCCCATTTATAACCCATTACCCAAGAACACCTGGATGGCAATTGCCATATAGTGCAATACAAACTGTTATTTTCTTGAATAACCACTGTCGGAGGAGGAGGATAATAATGCAGGGAGGTTGGTCGTATTAGTGTGTGAGGTAGACCCACTGGGTAATCCATCTCAAACTCACAGTTATATTGTGGAGGAGACACAGGATGTCCACGAATGGTGTTTGTGTGTTGTTTGGGGGTTCTTCATGCACTTGCAGATGGCAACTCCAGCATCACTTCTATGATGAACACGATTTGAAACACAATGCTGACTATCCCAATCCCCAATAGCACATTCCCAATATAGGCATAGTAGGAGCAGCAGTATGGTGGTGTACCATCACAGCAGTAGGAACTGCAATCATGACCAATCATGACCACACTGAGCAACAAATTCTTCTGTAAGGGTGAACAGCAGCAAGAGCACTGAGAGGAACTCTCCTTGGCTGTTTGGTATGTCCATGCAAGGTAGGGTCACGTCCCAGTCACCACACTGGAGTTCGTTTTGCCAGAGAGGTGAAAGAGCATCTAGCTGCATGCGTGCACAAGACTGGTAGCTGGAGCCACTACCGATGCTAAACTCTTGTTAAAGGGTGACTCGTGGTAGCAAGTGACCCATCTCCAACTTCCACAGTATTGGTCTTCTCAGACCATCTCTAAAACTGTGTATGTACCGCAGCTGTTCCCCATGCCACCACCGAACTAATGTTGTCTAAACTCTTCTAAATAAAAGCCCCTCTGCCTTTGTCTGAGAGCACGCTACAATCACGAGCCATCTCCTTTCCTCTGCTTTCCAGCTCAGTGTTCCTCCACTATTACTTATCCAGAATGTGAAGCAGCTATTTGGCCACTAGTCCCTACTAAATGTTCTATATAACCACTCTTTACACCCGCTACCTCCGCTCTAAAGTCTTGATAGCAAGAAAGCTGTGCCTGATCCACCAAAGCTGTCAATACCATGGAATGGCCAGTAAAAAACCTAGAACACTCCTGATTTAAAATATGATTTGTGTGAAATTAGCGAACTAAAGAAGTCTGGACCAATAGAAAATATTGTGATGATACACTTCACCTAGCTTGTGTGAACCTAGCTTATACCATTCTACTCCATTACAATGCAAGGCTTGTTTAAGCTTGTTCAGTTTTATTTTCCAATAAGAAAACCCATAGAGACCTACAATCCGATTATCATTGGACCCCTCCTGAACTTGCACGATGTTGTCACACTGAAAAACTACCTCTTGATATAGTCCACTATTGTCTACAGAACCCAGATACTTCTCCAATCACTTGTTAAACCTTGTATAGCGCTCTGCTGCCTTTCGGCTACAGCATACTTGGAAGCATAATTCAGCTAGAGATCCACCCTTGTTACTGCACTACTTAGACTTCTACCCTATAAAATACTTTGAGTTCTTCTGTGTGCATTAGACAAACATTTGGCCTATATCTTTCGAGTGCCAGAAATGTTTTAAAAAAATTCCTTCATGCAGCCCCTTCATCCTCTAACTATGCTTTTCAGATCAGGGGTGATTGGGAATGAAATGATTGTGGCTGGGAGACAACAGCAGCAATCTGAAGTCTATCTTAAACTCCTGCTTTTACCTTCTCCTGGCAAGACTGAGGCGATCGCCTTCTTCCCTGTTTCCTCTTAAGTGAAAGGTACATGGCAAGCAAGAGGCATGTTAGGAGGTCTTTGGGAGATCTTCTTCTGAAATAGACACATTGTGAACTGCAGTCTGATCGTATCTGACAATCTAAACGCTACTTTGTGCGATAACACAAATTGGGGTTAAATGACACATTGGCCCAGATTCGGAGTGGCACGGTGCAGGGACCTCAGAAATTCTGGTGGCAGGAATCCTCTTTTTGGCTGGTAATTCCTCCACTGTACTGTGCTAGTTCGGGTTTGTCAGACGGAATGCCCAATAACAAGCTGCACCCGGATTTACTGGGCTCATTAGTACTTAATTTTACAGATTCTTACCATGTTTCAGAACACAGTTTCTTCCTGATTTATATATGAAATGGAAAGGGAAGAAAAGAGTTAATCTACCTCTTGTTTTATGTGAGGATGTCACTGCAGAAATTGATTAAGAACCGGACAGGGAAATTTCCAAGACCAAGCCAAATTTAGATATATGATAGGCAAAATAAATAGTAATTCTTGTTTTATTTAGGGTTTTTGTAAAGTCTGAAAGCCAGTGGTATTGTGTGGTGTAGAATAAAAATAGTGACAGTCCTGAAGGAAGCCCACAGACCTGGGTGGATCTGGACTGAGAAGGGCACCAATGGAGAGTGAGAATGAGTGGTTGGTGAGTTGAGAAGCAAGACACTCAAGTTCTGTCCCAGTAATACCAAGAGAAGGAAGTGTGTTGAAAATTATCAAGTTATCTCCTGTATTATTAGCACTCAGGTAAATAAGCTTGTAACATTGAGCGGGTGTGGCTTGGTGGTCTCCAGAATGGTGGCACCGTCCTGTACTCCATGGTTGGGGCCTCCTTGATACTCCCGTGGCACATTAATTGTTGGTGCATATTTTGGCTGCCAGCAAATCAAGTTGACCCACGTCTCTCCAATTGCAGACGAAACAACCTGCAGCTAACACCTAAACCTCCCTACCCCGCCCCCCCTGCATCAATATTCCAGATAGTGATGCGTCTACAGCTGTACTTTGAATATCTGTAGGTAACAATGCCAGTTCCTAGGAAAAGTATTGTGAGGAGGGGCCTTTGTGGATTTCTGTTGTTCTACTGATATCCATATGATGCGAGAACCACCTCCCCTAAGGATTCTGCTTGAGGACCCTGGGTCACAAGTTGAAGCCTGGAGAGTGTAATGAGACACATCGGATAGTGCCTGGAAGTTGTCCCATACTGTTTTTTTTAACAAAACAAGTATTACTTTCAAAACTTCCACAGACCTTCCCAGTGACTCTGGATCATAACCAGGAGACAAAAGAGCTATAGGGCACTATGTGGAAAATTTAGAGAGGGCCAGACTGAATCTCAGAGCAAGTCCCGAAGCGATTGAAAGGTACTGTGTCCACCCAAAATGTTTTTTTTTTCCATATCTGCATCATTCCCACTCTGTGACCAGGTAGCCTGTGGAAGACAGGGACGAGTCAGATCTGACCAAAGGTGTTAATAACCTGGTGGCCTCCATAGGGAGAATGTTTAAACAATGAAGCAATGTATGTTTTCATATGGTAGGAAAAGCAAATCATGTTTTATGGATCCTTTTGCTTCTCGCCACCACCTTCCCTTCTATCTCACAGGCACATATTTACTCTTCTCAAGTCCCGATATTATGATTTACTTTTTGTCCCTTTCAGTTCTGTTCAACATAAGTAGAAACCTACAAGACCGGGAATACAAAGAAAAACAGATTAAATTAGGTCCATGCACAACTTGATATCTTTGTAATGTCTTCCTATGGCTAGGTAACGCTTTCTAAAATCAAGCAACGGGCGCAATCTCTAAAATATTGATCCTGTTTGTGTTTCTAGCATAAATGTCTAGATTTGTTGAATAGGACAGTTTAGTGTTTCTATGGCAGTAAGTTCAGTCATTATAGTTGGGGTAACCAGGAGTCCCAAATTTTCTGGTAAAGTTCCCCATATTTCTCAATTGTTTGTATTTCGGTGTTGATGAGCGCAGTCAGTGAAGTTTTTCTGTGTTGTTCGCTTGGTGGATGCCAAATTATAGTCATACTTCTATGTTTGTGAAATAGCCCAGCTTTGGTTTTCAAAACTTGTTTATTGTGCCATGAAAAAAGAATTGTTGTACAAAGGAAACTAAGTATTCCTGCTGATAGTGACCATCACTAGGAGCCATCATGGATATGGTGCAGTTTCATGCCTGCCACCCCCTTTTTCTAACCCCCATCCTCCCCTCCTACCACCCGAAGTGAAGCGCCCAGGACATTAAGGCTTTGAACCCAATGTTTCCGCATCTGTCCTGGATCTCGGTGAGGAAGACTTTGAGGTTGATGAAACTATTGACCTCCTGCATCATGCTAGTCAGCCACACCAGATGGCACATGTGGGCTCTTCAGTGGATCTGAATTTCCAATGGGCACAGCACCAGAGAAACCTGTCTGATTCCATCTAAGTTTCAGGGGATACTGCAGTATATCTGCAGTGGTGGCTGCTAAACTGCATTTTGGCCACTGTCAGCTCACCTTACCTCACCCCGAACTGATGGTAGCCACTGATGCATCACTACTGGGCTGGGGAGGCTATCTCGGAGGGCAGGAGATCAGAAGACTCTGGTCTTCAGCAGAAACCCACCTCAGAATTAGTTTTTGGGAGTTGTAGGTGATCTGCTTGGCTTTGAAGGCCTTCCTACTATCCACCAAAGGGAGGCTGGTACAGGTACTAACGGACGACGCAACATCCTTGTCTTACTGCAACAAGTGTGTTCTTTGGTCCTATGCTAGGAGGCTCTGCATCTCTGGAAGTGGCTGACTCGCCAAGGCTTATCTCTGGCCGTGAACCACCTGGTGAGATCTCTAAATCTCAGGGCGAACCAACTCAGTCTCCAGTGCCTATTAGATCATGAAAGGCAGTTACACCTGGAGATGGCACAGGACGTTATCCAGCAACCGGGAGAACCCTGGCTCGATCTTTTCGCCACTGCCAAGAGCACGCAATGCCTGTGTTTTTGCCCTCTAGAGTTCACAAGAAGGCTGTCTTTCAGACACGCCTTCTGCCTAGAATGGGGCTCAGGAACACTGTATGCTTTCCCATCTCTACCTCTCCCACCTTGGATTCTGAAGAAAATCAACACTGATCAGGCCCAAAGTATCCCTGTGGCTCTGGATTGGGTCAAGAGAGTGCGATATCCTAAAATCTTTCCTCTGATCAAGCTTCTACCTTGGGAAGATCTACTAACACAGAGCAGCGTCCTGCACCCGGGCCTCCGGAATCTTCACTTCAATGTTCAGCAATTGAGTGGCATCAGCTAGTTTACTTCGATCTTCCGCCCAAAGTCATTGATGCTATGCTTGGTGTACTTCTACGAAATCTGTGTATGCCAGGTGCTGGGACAAATTTGTGGCTTTGTGAAGCACCCTACAGAGTGCACGCTAAGCTATCTAAAGTGTTGTTCGTTTTGTCATTAGTCCAGCAAGGACTTTCGTTTCCCACTTTTAAAGGATATTTGTCTGTTCTTTCAGCTTTTTTAAGGTTGCCTGATCAGGCTTCTTTGATTAAATCACATGTTGTAATGTGACGTCTTCAAGGTGTATAACATATGTTTCCGCTGAAGCCCTTTGTGATGCCACAGTCGGACTTGAATTTGGTTTTCACTCTTTTAATGTTCACCCCGTTTGAGCCAATACGCAGTTGTCCACTACGTCTCTTGACTCTGAAAATTTACTTTTTGGGTCACAATAACTTTAGCTCATTGCATGGGTGAATTGCAAACACTCCTGGTCCAGTCGCCTTGCACAAATGTTTCCAGACAAACAGGTTTTGAGAATGTGCTGAGAATGAGAATCCGCTGTAAGTAGTAACACCTTTTCCTGTCAGGCAGGCTATCAACTTTCTGACTTTTTTTTCCCCTCTCCTCACCCCTCGAAAGAGGAGAAGAGACTACATCGTTTGGGCCCCAGGAGTACCCTCAGTTTGTACATTGATCATACTAGGGACCAATGGGTGAATGATGAACTCTTTGTGCTCTTGGCAGCAAAGGATAATGCTGAACATAAATGACCATCTCTAGGTGGATAGTCCTCTGCATTAAACTGTGTTATGCCCTAGCTAAGAAGCAGCCACCTAAAGGATTAAGGGCTCATTTCACTCGAGCCATGGCTGCTGCTACGTTAGCATGCAGAGTGCAATATCTTTCAAGCTGCTACGTGGATATCAGTGCATACATTTATGAAGCACTATTACCTTGACAATCAGGTCTGTCTGGATCGGCATTCTGCCAATATGGTTCTGCAGAACATTCTGGGTCTGAACCATTCCCTAGATCTACCACATAGGGAGGTACTGCATCAGTATCTATTCACAAGGTAGGGAATCTGTAGTTAGAAGTATCCATCAGAAGAACAAGTTAATTACCTTTCGTAAAGCTCTTTCTTGTGGATACTCTGTATAATCACAGATCCTCCCACTTCTTTGTTGTGTGGAATAGACTCTTTACCTTCTAAAAGGTCCCAAACTTGAGATCTGTATACTGGTCATGCCAATGGGCTCTACGTCTGAGGTCGTAGACAAGACTTAAAAAAACAACTGACGTCTGCACAACTGGGTGGCACTTACTTACGCACTGCCCCACTCATCTCTTCCAGAGTGGAACGATGACCTTATATAGTGGCATAACACCACCTACTGGTAGGCAGGAGTACTACTTTTGAGATTCCCGATCCAGTCTGACGTCTGGGGGAATATTTACAAGGGGAGGAATTTGCAGGTAGAGTGTCCACGAGAAAGAGCGTTACCAAAGGTAAGTAACTTGTTCTTCTGAATATAGGAACTTTGTATAATGGCTTCCAGATTCCATGTATGTGGTTGAAAATGTAGTGAGTCTTGGTGGTGGACACTTGGACCAGGGATACAGGAGTGTTGTTATGGTATACATTACCAAGAATGTGAGCATATCTCCAGAAAACGAGGAAGATCAGGCAGGTCTTTTCATGCAGTACTACATATCTCTTTGAGAAACATCAGACAGACGAACACCCCTCGTCCTGTCGCCACTTGCTATATTTCCTGTGAAGCCCCTCTTTGGCCACATAGCATCATTGTTCACCTTCTGCCCTCTTGTGCTACCGCAAGCACGCTGAACGGTGCCGCGGGGTCACAGACAGACATTTTGGTTCCATAATTACGAGCATGCATTTAAGTAATGTATTTTATAGATAGATAGATAGATAGATAGATAGATAGATAGATAGATAGATAGATAGATAGATAGATAGATAGATAGAGACAATTATAGGTGTGAGGCACACATTAAACAGTTTTGTTGGCGTGAGAGTAACAAGTTTGTGGTCCATTTTTTATCTTGCTGAACGCCGACGTTTGGGTAAAAATGCTACCAAACAGTAAGCATGCATTGTGCCTAAAAGGGAAGCATGCTAAAATGTCAGAGCGTTGCACCTTGCAAAGAAGATCTGTACTGATTACTAACTTCCTGCTATAAATTAAATATCAGGGTGATTGCATATTTTAGTAGACCATGCTTTTAAATCAAGCGGTTTACTTGTGTGCTCTTCAGGCCATGGCACGCGGAAGTTACAAGCCAACAGGCAAATGAGCATAATAGATGAAACTTGACAACAAACGTAAACCCTCATTGCCATCCTGACATGTTTTTTGTATATTTTTCTTCACCAAAAGAAACATGCGGCCTCGGTTCCGCTGCAGCTCCGTGGAAAGGGCAGAGTGTAATTTTTAAATAGAGTTAAAGAACGATAACATTTACCGAGAACTGTAATGGAAAAAAATAAAGATGGTGTCTTTCACCTAACATTAGAAAGACAATGTGCAATAAGGGATTTGCGGTTTTGCAGATCAGTGCATGTGTTTGAAAGCTGGGCTCTCAGCGACGTGGGTGGCAGGTTATGCTACCATATAATGTATTGTAGTTGGCTCTGCGCACTTGTCAGGGTTCGTGTGCAGCCACTCGGAAAATGTTCCCATTGTTCTTTCATGTGAACCACGGATAGCGTTGAATTCCCAATAACCTACCCAAACAGAAAGGTCTAATTAAAAAGTTCGAAATGTGATTGCTTTGTTATTTATTTGTGTTGTAGTGAAAATTTATTTTCCGAGCGGTGCCACCCCCTGCATCTGTAAACATTCAAAGCTTCAGCCAGAAAGATGTTAAAAGATGAGAAACCGAAAACGCAGTCATGAAGCGCTTTCAGCAGTTTTTAAATGAAAAAAGGCAGCTTGTGTGCTCAATCCTGCGCTCTGCCTCCATTAACACTCTATTTCCATCTTAAACATGTTTCCTTTAGATGGACCATAGCTTTTGGCAGCTACTGCTTTTTTCGCAAATAATACTGTTTCGAGTAAGAGTTGCATAAAAAAAGAGACCCGTGTGTGAGGTCCTTGTAAAACGAACCGTTGGAACGCAGCGTTATTTCTGTATTTTGCCTCCTTTTGTGCTTCTCCCCGGCCCAAGTCGCGATTATAAATAGCATCCCTTGGGGTCGAAGAATTAAAAACATTTTATTTCGCGATGGGCATAATTTAGAGCAAGTGGCTTTTTATATCCCCCTCCGGCTATTTCAGGGGCTGGCGTGCACAAATATAAGCAATTATGGAATGGGGATCCCATTGTGCCAACACCTCCAGAGCAAAATCCAAAAAAACACAGAAATCTCGCCTGCCGGGGTCTATGCAGTGTGGCGGTGTTAACATCAGCGCCTGCTGTTCACACATCATTTTTTACCCACGTTCCCTCTGGAATAAAGGGGCCTGTGTTTGTGGCCTGCAGTGGCAGTGGTGTTGTTCATCACTGCGTTTTAAGGCCTTGGAGAATTCCCTTCTATAATTTAACTAGTAGTTGTCTCTTTTAGGTACATTTCAGGATCCGTCCCTTGCAGGAGCGCAGTGAAAACAATTGGTGTTCTTCACAGCACTTTCCTGTCTTTTGTTTTTTCCATTTTCCCCTATATCTGCAAAGGTGCTAAATTTGTAAAAATAAATTAATAAAAGTGCAGGTGTCCCAAATATTTCTTAGGATTCGGTCACCCAATTTTTTCACTGGCTTTGCTCATTTCCTCTACTAACTCCACCCACTGGCTCTGTCCACGTCCTCAGTTAGGACTGATCTAAACCCTTGTGTAATGCCTGATGTAAACATCAGCCTGCGCGCAAAATAAGCAAGTCTTCTTCTAGGAGGAATTCGAGTGTAGGCTGTACTATTTTCTAGCAGTAGTCGCCAAACATGCCTCACGAACTAATACATTGTCGTCAACATGGATACTCAATTATAACCACAGATATTTCTAAAGCTGATGAAAAATGTATTTTAAAACTACATTGCAAATGTGAATCATCCGTAGTTTTCTCAGTGTGACTACTCTGCTGTCCATCCATCAGTATCTAGTTATGCTTTGGTAGCAGATACACGCAGCAAGTGTTACTTTTGTTTACAAAGTCCTTAGGGAGGAGACCGCCACACATTATAGTGCACTACTGCACACTGTAATTGGAAAGGGGAGAGAGAGGAGCGCGGACCATCGGCCTCCCCTGGCACAAGCACAACAGAGAAAACCTTTTCATAAATCCCCTCCCCATGTTTCAAGAACCGTTCCCATGCCAAATAGAGAGCGCACACATTGACAATGATGTCAACTTCTTGCAGGGGCACCTCAGATACACCAGTGAAGTGGAATAGATAAGAGGCAAAATAGCTAAAAAATTGTGCAGGGAGAAGAAAAAACGAAGAAAATGTAAATTAATTTCCAGTGAAAGAAGAAAAGAACTGGGTGTGAATAGAAAAGTAGTGCAGAGAAAAATAATTGAAAGTGTATTGCAGGCTTCATTCACCCAATGGAAACTGATGAGGCACAGCCATGGTAAAGCAGTAAAAAGTGGAAAAGTAGACCGTGAAGTAACCGGAAAAACCGGAAGAGGTATGGCATATGAGAAACAGAGCCACTGAAGGCTCAATCCAGATGCCTGGCTCTGTTCAAGATCACCTTGGGCCCTCAACCCCAAAATGAGCCGATTCCTTATAAAGCTGTATTGTCCAAGGGTCTTCACCCATCTCAGCCCCCTTCCCAGTGGTGCTGGAAAAATTTTCAGAGTGGGGGGCTGCCATCAATGTTGTATCCCTGAAGTCAACGGGGTTCTGAAAAATCCAAGCATCACACAAAAAATAAGTGTAGTAAATGTGCCCTGCCCATTCAGCAGAAGAGTGGTAAGGGGTATGTAGTTGGTGGTGCATTTTGGAGCACTGGTGTGTTAGTGCACTGTCATTTACAGGCAGCACATTTCCGTTGAATTGGTCACTAAATTGGCATAGACATACAGTTTTACTGGTAAAACTAAATAGCACACAAATGATAATGTATGGAAATCCGGTTCCAGACAAAATGAATCATTAAGTGTCTTGATTTGTTTTGATCCTTTTGAAATCTTTGATTCCATCAGACTTCAGAATTACAAAAAGATGTACTCAATTTGTTCTTTCCTAGTTACTGAAATATATTGAAATATGAAATTGACAGCCTACAGCCTTTCCTTTCATTTCCTATATCTAGGCAATATTGTCACCTAGGTCTCACAAAAATCCTCTCACTTTGCAGTCCGGGAAATAAAAGTAAACACCCGTTTCTGAGCAAGCAGCAATTTGTCAGAAGACATAGCCTAAAATTTGACCCCTGTCTCCGAATTCACAACAAATGTGACCAGAGAAACACAAAATGTAAAGGCATTTTTGTTGTTCATTCACCTTCTGGAATCCAGCATGGTTATTTTTGGGAGTCACGCTCCCCTACTTCCAGAGCCTATGTCCCTTCCTGTAGCATAAGTGCCACTGTGATCGTTTTACAGATGTGATAGAAGTTTAAGACCCGTGTAGTACTGTGAAATTGCTTGTTATGCAATGTTTTGTTCTTCAGTTTCTTGTGAAATAGCACTATTGTTCACCCTTAAGCACTTTCACTGAAATCCAGCGGGGTTTGACATCTGACTTGGCCACTGGGTATAATACAAAATGCAGGCAAGTGTGAGACATGTAGTTCTGTCTGTAGCGAAAATCTGCACTACCCTGGAGTTGATGTCTAACTGCATTGTTTTGCCCAGACTGTTTGTTTCTCTAATCGTTGTAGTTGCTTTTAATAAGGTGTTGACCCTCTGTTAAAATAGTTTTTAGGTTTCGGCTAGACAGCACATGCGCTCTCTTAACCCGTTGAGTGCTTGTGACGAGCTCAGCTCGTCATGAGGCACGGTTGAGCTGCACTCATGACGAGCTGAGCTCGTCACGGCCGTTGGAACGTTCACACGCGGGGATAATTTCCCCGCTGTGCTGAACGTTCCAAAATGGGTGTGGCTGTGACGAGCTCAGCTCGTCATGAGTGCAGCTCCACTGTGCCTCATGACGAGCTGAACTCGTCACAAGCACGGTGGTGCCGCGCGCGGCCCCCCTCCCCCCGCACAGCGGGGGGAAAACACCCCGCAGTGAAGGGGTTAAAGAGACGTATTGTGTTCTATCTGTGGGCTTACAAGCCGTCCATCACCTTCCATTGATAAACTTCAGCTTCTTTCTCATTTTCTTTGATGCCATTCATCATGGCATGCGGGCGTCATGCCCTCTTCATGTGTTTGGCTATCCCATAGCGTATGGACCAAGTGCATGTCTCCTTACAATCTCCTGGTTTGCGAAGCAATTTTTTCCTTGTTTTCAATCACTTGCAGTACTTGTTGTTTGAGGCCATCTCTGTTACACACATACCACTAAAATGTATGCACGTAAACATAAATGCATTTCTTAAAAAGTTTCGTGTTTTTTGCACAATCCGATGTCATTGGATTGCTCGCTCTGTCCTCAGTCTTGCCATAGTGCGAACTCAAGCGGATGGTATTGGAATGCTTCCTCCTGTTCTCACCCGTCATTACTTGCCTATCTCCTCATCCCCGACTGCTTCCCTCCTTGCCCATCCCCTCCAACTACCTCCCTCGTCGCAGCTGCTTTTATTTATTCATCTATTTTTTTTTTGCACTATCCGTTAATATTGGAGCACTTGTTTCGTCCTCCACTTTGCCATAGTGCTAACACCCTCCCATGATATTGGAACGCTGGAAGTGCTCTTCAGTTGCATTACACAATGACACATTCATTTTCGTAGGCAGGGGGAGCGTAACTGATTTGCCCAGAATCACAAATTGTTCCGCTGACCTCGAGATTCGAACCTGGTTCCCCAGTTCCCTTGTCCACAGCTTTGGCCGTTACGCCACATTTTCGCTTCGCTTCACAGCTCCTCAACTGTTTCTCACTATCACTTCCACATTTGTTCTGCAAGGCCTCATCAACACTGAATCAGCATTAGCAAAGCCAGTAGATCTCGGCAATGTCCGAACTATTGGCCTTGTCGATGTGAATGTCTTTTAGCCATGTTGTCTAGACACACATCAGTTGTTCAGCATGGCTGAAAGTCACTGGAAAAAGCACTAAGATGCGGATAGTGTTTTTGTGTTAGGAGGGGCAGGACAATAAACTCAACATGGGGGAGGAGGGGTGAAGAGACTTGGCTTTAGCTCAACATATATGATTCTGGGCTTTCAGTAACTTCCAGCTATGCTGAACAGCAGATGGGCTGCTAGACAACATGGCCAAAAGACATTCACAGTGACAAGGTCAATAGCTTGGACATTGCCAAGACCTATTGGCATAGCCAATGTTTGTTTGTGAAGTTACGGGAAGCCACTAATATCAGCATCTAAACAGTGCACCCAGTGTCCCTTATTCAATTTTCAGCAAGGTCTGTCAGTCTGATTTATATTTAGTACAATCTAGTGTCTCAAATATTTTAAAACAAATAAATGGGTTTTGATGTAAAGCAGAAAAAGAAAGAACTAACCTATAACTCTACTGTCTGAATTGCACACCATGAAAACTAGGAAACCTAGCATCAATTCTGGCTTCTGCTAGACTAAATTGTGCAATTTTAAGCAATCAGTTTCTTTCACTATACCTTCTTTTCTTTACCATTACATCAAAGTACCTTAAAATACATTATTTTAGAGAGTGCACTGCACAAAATCATCTCTTGTACATGGTTTAATAGTCTAATGCTGCTGCCTCTATAATAGCAACATAGGCCACACATGGGGTGGTCCAGACAACTTCATTGCCTCTGTCTTGGGTCTGCAATGGCATCGTCATCAGTGCAATGGGGCTGATGGTATGAATGTTATACATTTGTGTTTATAATCAATCACTTCTAATAATTGCCACTCAATGCATTGGTATAATCTGTTATATGTTAAAATAAAATGCTTCCTATTATAATGAAATAGTATTTTTCATATATGGTTCGACCGTTCTCTCTGTGCATCCTCATCCTTTCTCTATCCAGTACTGATTCGTGCACCCTCTGCCTTTAATGTTCATTCCTCAATAGAGGTGGGCGAGCCAGTAAAATAATGAGAGCCGAGCCGAGAGTATGGCATCATGCCAAGAGCCTAAGCACGAGCCAAGTCACCACTCAGGTCAAATCATACATAATAAAAACTCTTCAAAAGTCAAACTTGTATAATTCTCCTTAATGGGACACCTTTGAGCTGCAGTGAGGTGGGCGTGCAGGTGATTGTGGGAGCACGTGCTGCAACTGACCATGCTCAGTTTCTGGGAGCAGCAGCGCCCAGCGACAGAGGGCCACTAGGCTGTCCCTGACAGACAGATGCTGGAGCATTGTTAAAAGTATTAGGGCCAAGATTCGCACAGCTTTCAATAGTAACCCAGTAAATCTAGTCCATAATCTTCAAATTCTGGAAAATGCGTTCAGCCGATGACAGTGGCAGCAACAGTGAGGGAGTCTGAGGGCAAGACTTTTTTTTTTTTTTAGGTTTCGCCTAAATATCTATTGTTTTTAATATAAACTTAAAAGGGACTTATATCCCGTCTCCTCTCTTTCCTGGCTTCTCATTGGTTCCTGTGCGTGCTACTTACCTTTCCTCCATTTCTATTTGCTGTAGCATATTTTCCTGCATCTACTAATGCTTGTTCCTCGTCTGCTTCTCTTATCAGTTACCAGCCACCGAAATACTGTTACCATCTGCTTTGGTGGAACTATATTTTCTTAAAGTTTTCCCTTTTACTCTTGCAGCATATGTATCTAAGAATGTATCACCCGGAGAGATTAAGTGATTTGTATAGAATCACAGGATGTTGCGTGGCGCCGCCGAGGCTCGAACCGGGACCCCCAGCTCTCGAGCCAGCAGCTCTGGCCGCTGCACCACATCCTCTTCACTCCTGTGTTATCTGTCAGGGAGCTCTTTCTTTCTCCCAGACGATGATTGATCAGTGATTGATGAAAACAGCTCTTTATTTATTACATAGGCGAAACCGATGCATTCCCAATGCTTGTTTTTTTTTTGTTTTTACTGGCGAAGGCATATATGATTCACCGACAGGACCCCCCCATTCATTCGCCACCCTGACTTCTTACCTCTCTTAGGCCAGGCTGCAGGTTGTGATTTCAGCTGAGCTGCCAGTTTAAGAAACATGCAGTGGTAGTGGTCTGTGAGAACGCCAGTAGCAGTTTAATGGGCCTTGGACTAGGGCCAGTCAGCAAGGCAGGTGGAAAGGCAGCACTTTTATTTGCTTCTCACGTGAGATGATTGATGACGACTTGGAACACAGAACAATCACCCAATAAGGTGCATTTACTTTGAAAAACTATTGCGACCACCTCCCATAGAAAAATAAATGTATATTACCTGCCCTATAAAATAAGTGCTGGTTCCCCAGATATGAGGTCATCCGCCCTAGTCGTTAGACCACATTGTCTCCAGATTAAGCACTGTATAGCACCTTGTGTAGTTGCTCATGAATTAAGATGTACAACACTTTCTTCATTTGTAGGAGATGGCGTAGTGTGTATACTTTTTCTTCAAATCTTCTTTTCATATAATTCTGGTATTTGTATAGGCATTTTTCCTTTATTTTTTGTTTGTCATAAACTTTGATTTTCCTTTGTAGCTTTTCATCTCCTACTCCTCCCCCAGTGCTCTTTTCAACACGCTCCACGAACCCACTTAGCGGTTATTCTGTTAGCGGCTGCTGTTGAGAGTCTCATTTTGTGACTATAAGCCACCATTTTATTTCTCTAATCTTATTTTTACATACTGGTTCTTTCCCCTTCTCTGCCTATGGGTATCCGTGCCATCTGGTGGCAGAATCAGCAGCTGCTTCTGAACCTGCTTATTTACAGAGCTTTTGTTCACTGGTATAGGCCACATTGTCCCCCTTTCTGTACTCTCACCAGTTCCCTTTTTTACCTGTCAGTATGGATTGGAGCCTCCATATTGTGGTTGGTGAATCCCTTTAGTGGGGTATACCCCATATTCTTGAGTCACTTTTTTCAGGTCTAGACTTTCTTGTCTTTGCCTCCATCTCCTCCTTTCTTCAGATCCGCTGGCTTATGCTGCAGCTCTCTGGCTTTCCCAGTGGTGCCACTGGTGGTTTGCGGCACCTGGCAAACCTAACCATAACCACTGTACTTTCTACTTGGGGGAATAGTCCTATAAGGTGTGTGCTTGTGCTCTGTGTGCTACGCCTGACCACAAGGTATGTCCACAGCTACTTTGTTTGAATATCGAGTAAGGGTGCACTGATCTCAAAAGGCACTGAATTTCATCCTCTGGAAGAAGAATGAAGAGGTTATTAAATGATCTTGGCCTGCAGTTATAGTAGCTTTCCTTCCTGTGAGGCAGCTAGACATCCCCAAGGACTGGCACCTTTGCATGTGGGTGTCACTTTTACCAGACATTTGCAAGTGCTGTTAGTAAGCCTGTTGTGTGAGTAATGACCCAGATGATAGACCATCTAGCCTCAGTGCCTGATAACTTGTCCTGGCCAGAACATATTACTTTCCAGGGAAAAGATGTGGAGTACCTTGGTGGAATGCACCTTCTGCCTACGTGTTGTAAATGGCCCTTTCTGCAAGGGACTTGGGTCCCTTGCTCACTTGGGTCCCAGGATGCCTATTTCTGGTTCAGGGAAGACCTGGCTTTGCAGTTCGGTCTGGACTGTTCCCATGAGGCACAGGGTCAAGACTGATTTGCATATAGCAGGGTCTGAACTGAGGTGGCTAAGTGAGCTAAAGAACGATGATGGATTCAACCCACATCTGTGACTGGGGGGGTGAGTGTCTGAAAAGTTTCATTGCTCCATCCATCATCTCCTTGTGTTCTTAGCTCTGAGAACAAAGCATCCCTAGAGTGACCCTGTTGAGGCCACTTCTGACCAGGAGGGATTCATGCGCTGTCATAGGGACAAAAGGCAGGGGACCTGCTCCAGGCAGAATTTTTGCCTGACACAGGCAGTGTGTGTTACCCTGGAGGGAGATGGTGGTTCCCCCCGTGAGTTACATGTTCCGCCTAAGGGTACAGGCCCTCTGTTAAAGGACAAGTTTCAGGATACCACCCCTGAACTGGTGGTGGGGAGAGTGGGAAAAGGATGCCTAGTACCTGAGGCTACTGCCTCCCACTCAGAGAAAACACAGAGGACCTTGGATGACCTGGGGCCCGGATGTTGATACTGGCAGCTGTCAGTGGCCTCTGTTGGTTATTGTCATTATCGACAAAGCTTTCTTTGGGTTCGGGCCAGAAGTCTGATCGAAGGGGTGGAATGGGCCACATCACTTTGTTGACCATGGTGGCGCTATCTGCCTACTCTGATGCATCTATGAGCAAGTTAAGGTTAGTTGTAGCATAGACTGGGTGCACAGATGAGGGGAAGGGTACCTCATGGGTCCGTTCAGTGGCTCAGGAGAGTATAGTTGGGGGTGAGGGACGGGGGGTGCCCAACCAAGTTGAGAGAGGTGTAGAACTGACAAGTACCCCTGTAGTGGAGGGCAATTGTTCATGTTTTATTACCTAAGCAAGAAAGTCCATCAAGGTATTGATTAGTCTACCCTGGCTATAGGCTGGAGGGGGTCGTGTTGGAAATGGCCCTTTCGACAGGGTCATCCCCAAACGTTTTGCCTTCCTTCACCCATTTTTGCTGAATTTGTTTATATCGGCCTTAGGACTTTGGTCACTTTACCACTGCTAACCAGTGCTAAAGTGCTTGTGCTCTCTCCTTAAAACATGGTAGAACTGGCTTATACCCAATTGGCATATTTAATTTACTTATAAGACTCTTTAAAGTACACTATATGTACCCAGGGCTTGTAAATTAAACGCTACCATTTGGCCAGCGACACTGATTGTGCCACCCACTTAAGTAGCCCATTTAACATAGCTCTGGCCTGCCTCTGCAGAACCTGTGTGTGCAGTTTACACTGCCATTTCAACCTGGCAAAATAAACCTTTTGCCAGGCCCAAACCTACCTTTATAACACATTTAAGTCACCCATAAGGTAGGCCCTAGACAGTCAGAGGGCAGGGTGCAGTGTATTTAAAAAGTTGGACATTTACTTTTAAGTTTTACATGTCCTGGTAGTGAAAAACTCTCACATTCATTTTTCACTACTGCAATAAGATAAAGTTGGAATTACCTTACTACTTTTTATAAGTGTAATTTTCAATGGAAAGAGAAAGCCCCTTTCATGTTTGGTGTCTCTGGAGTCACAATTTAACATCCTAACTAATGGTGAAGTCGCATATTAAATTGCAATTCTGAAAATGCCACTTTCTCTTGCCTTAGCCATTTGGTGCCTGCAGCCTGCCTGGGCTACATGACCTGGTATAGTTGGCAGTTGGGCTTCGTGCACTCCTCCTAGACAGCCACACACAATGGGAGCCTAGGTGTGGCTGGTAGGGCTATCACTGGCAGGATGGGAGGGAGGAGCTGGACCAAGCCTTACTTTCACTTGAATAGGCTGTGTCCTGCCTCCCCATAAAGGGCCTATCAACCTGCATTGCCACTTCAGCCAGCTTGGAGTCAAGGCAGGGAAGGGAAGAAATTCCATGCACTTCAAAGCCACTGTCTAGAAGCGTTTCCCATATTCCAGAACCAGGACACCAGTGTATAGAAAAAGGACCTCAGGTAGCAACTCTTCAGTACACTCTGGACCTGTGGATACACTGCCAGGAAGAAGGACTGCTGTGCTGATGATGAAAGGACTGTCACCCAGCTGGACATCCAGTCTGAAGGAGCTGCTGCCCATATACTGACCTCCTGCCTGGGTATGAATAACTGGAGCTGCAACCCATCTTGTATCCAGGATCCCAGAGTGACTCATGGGCCTAGTCTGTTGGCCTCTTGCTCTTAGCCTCTGGGAAATAAAAGGCTCCCAACCGCTCCTGGACTCATGTTTAGCGATTTCATGACCCCCAAGTGGTGCTTCTCAGGTCCTGGGCCTTTGATGTGGTTCAGCAAGTACTTAAATCACGCTGTTGGGCTCTTCGTGACTGCGAGTGAGTCAGTTTGCACCGGAACCGCGCTGCTTGCACCGAAAATCCACGTGATACGCCGCCAGCCTATCTCTTACCACAGCAAGCATCGATCGCCGTGGAAGACCGCCCACTCGTGGCTCCAGCCTGCCTGTCCGCGACAGCAGGCCTGCTCCTTGCGCCACACCTACCACCGTTAGCAATGTTCTCCTTGCTCCCTGCTGCCCTCCCGAATGCTAACGGAAATCTTGGCACAAAAACGTGACTTGGTAAACCCTCAGCAGGACTAATCTGGGACTGCACCCAACCCACGCTATCTAGCGATTGGACTGAACTTATGAATTTGACCCAGTCCAGCGCGACCAGCAAGCCGCAGTTGGCTCTTTATGCTTTCAGACAGTATATAACGGTCTATTTTAAAAAATTCATAACTCTAGTTCCACTGGTTGAAGTTATGTCATTTTGGTCTTGTTTTGTTCAATAAATTAAGCTCTATTTTTCTAACCTCGTATGGGATCTTTTTGTCTGGTGCTTTTACTGTTTTACTGTTTGAAGTATTGCACAAATACTTGACTCATTGCCCCTAAATAAGCCTTACTGCTCTGTGCCAAGCTACCAAGGGTTTGAGCACAGGTTAATTTGGGGTTGCTTGTGCCTTACCCTGACTAGGGCTGTGGATACTGCTTGACCAGGACTCTCAACCCAGTCAACCAGTAACCCAATTTCTAACACTACCCTAACTGCAGCATGTACTCACCACCACCTTTTCAGAGTACTGGTGAGTGTGGCACACTGCAGGGAACTCCATCAGTATCTTGTGGAACAAACCTGATATTCCCTTGCATATAAACGCACTGGCACAGAATGATCCACGTGGTGTTGAAGGCTGTTTTACTAAACGTGGCCTCCACAGTAGTGACGGTCCACACTAAGAATAACACAGTTGTTTCATATCAGTGAACAAGGAGTACCCACTCCCCTCAGTTCTGCCAGCTGGCTGTAGCCTTGTGGCAGTGGGAACTGCAGCTATTCTTGTTCCCGCTACTCTCCCATATTGAAGAATTGACAGACCCATAGTGGACAGGCTAAGCAGGCCTCTCCACTCGTCAGATGAGTAGGATGTTCAAGGAAACCCCAAGAATCCTCAGGGCTTAGGTCCCACTCCCATAGACCCAATCTGCCTCACCAACAAGTGGGAGTTGTCCACATTTGGTTGAGCAGTGAACCCAGTGCACTGGTGATGGCCTGGCAGGCTACTAGATGGGGCCATGTTTTATGTTCCCCAAATACCTCTGATACTGGTCTGTAGAAGACCGGGGGTGACCCATGGTGTGCTGAGAACCTGGTTGGTCTGTTCTGGTCTCTCCAAGCTTGGCACAGTCATAAACTCTATCCTCTACAGACGAGGGGCCTTGGCTGTCTCCTCTAGACAAGGCCTTGTGTCCATAGAGGTAGAGAGAATGCTACAACCGCTCCCGCCACCCCACCAGTGTGCAACTTGGGTGCATTGTTCACACCCAAACCCCTCCGCTTCAGAAAACTTCGAGATCCTCTGGCTGTATTACAGAAGTGCCCCGGGGAGGCAACAGGCGTTTGCGCCCGCTTTGAGTGCCTCCTGGGGCACTTTGGTATTACAGAAGGGGCTGCAGACGCTTATGCGTACCCTTCTGTAATACCAATAGCTCTGGCGCACATAAAGCGCCAGCAGTGTCAACAGAGGGTGTTCCCTCATTTGCATGGGGGCGTTGCCCCATGCAAATGAGGAAATCCCTTGCCTCTGCGCCCGCGCCATATTAGACGTGGGCCCAGAGGTAAAGAAGCTGTCAGGAGGCGCACTGACAGTGCACCCCCTGATGTCAGTCCTCTGAAGGGGAGAAAGGGGGTCCCATGGACTCCCCCCAGTCATCCCCTTACAGCATGGTGCAGTCACTCACTTCTCCTGCCTGCAAGGGGGTCTCTAATAGTGCTTTTTTTTTGCACCTTTTGACTGAAATATGCAGGTGGATCGGGCCTGCTGGAACCGACCAAAGGAATCTTCCACAGAAGCCAACACGGCTACTAGGAGACCTCTAAATGATTTAATGCATTACTTACTACCGGTTGATCTGAATCTTATCTTGGTCCGACTGATGCACAATCCTTTTAAACCAATTACTTCTTTAAACATTAACTTTTTTCATGAAAACCCTTCTTCATGGTGGGCATTATGTGAGCTAGGGGCATAGCGCGCTACCATTCCTTTGTGCTTTATAGTAGGCCTGGGCAGAGTTCTGCACTGCGGTACTCTGCGAAGTACCGAAAAAACTCTGCAGTCCTCTGCGAAGTTCCGCAAGTGGCGAAGTGTGGTAAGTTGAGCTTTCCACACTGATTTTTAGTGCCGGGAGTTTGTCCCGTGCGGTAAAATGACTGTGAAAGACACTACACATCGCACCAGGGGGTGCTTCTGCTTTCTGCCGCTCAAGTAGACTCGAGCAGCAGCTTCCTCAAAGCAAGCGGCAGATTTCTCAGTGTGATCGGTTGTGACCTGCCGCAACCACCTGTGTTGAGAAATCTCGCCCGTAGGAGGTCTAGCATGCAATTTCTCATGCTAGCCAACTTAACATTGGCGAGCCACACAAGAGAAAATACTCTGCTACGCGTCACTTCTCAAAGTTTAGCCGAACTCGCACGGATTGGGCAAAACTCCATGAACTCCACTGGCAGAGTGGAATTCTCCACCCACCCCTACTTTAGAGCCTTTCTTTTTTTCAATAGTTTCTGTTGATTTGCAACATAAAACAAAAGTGGGCTTTTCCTGTGTAGGTTTCAAATATGCATCGTTTTCCTCGCCTCTGAGCAAATCTCCCATTGTGCTGTGTATGAACCATAATATCATGTTCTGTGAATTATTCAGGGTATTCTTAGCCTTCCCTCACTGAATTGAAAAGTATAACCTAATGCCCTAACCATCCTCCCAAACCCCAAGATGGCCACATGATGTGTGATAAATTGTCTTTCTCCCTGTATTGTCTGCAACATGTTTATAGATATCTCAAGTTGATCATGTGGAGTTATGTGGGTGTATACTGTCATCTATGTAGTATCATTCTTCAAGCTTCTATTTCCTCAACATTTCATATATCTCTATTTATTTGTTTTGTTATGTGGACCTAGTCCTTGTTTGTGAGCACTATACCTATTCCCATTTAATCTGGTAATTGAATCTTATGTTAATGTTTGATTTTTGAAGGAGCTGATAGAATTTTCAGCATACTGTGTGAGTTGTAAGTCGATATATGTTGTAGCTTTTCAAAAGAAGTTTGGTTTCAGGATGCCCTAGGTGTTATTGTTATATTTAATATCCAGTGTCACACCTGGGTTTATCTATATTGTTCCTCTTCGCCCAACCCAAAGTCTTTTTTCAATTGGTCAAATTACCCTTTTAGGTCACGCCTACTCGTACAGGTCTGTTGCGAGATGTATTGTGAGTTTAAATTGGGCTTAGAGCCCGCCCACTTACTACCATTGGTTGGAATCATTGTCACTCTCATTTTCTTGCTTCTTATTAGCTTATATGGGCTTTCGTACCAGTTGGCGTGTTTGTCCTTCACCTGGAGCATACATGCATTGCTTGTGTCCTTCCACTGTTTACTTTTCAGATGCTATTTTTTTCTTTTTGCTTTAGCACTCCATTAAATTGTCTGTGTTTTCTAGCTGTATCCCTCATGTAGTCCATCGTCCTCCACACTTATGTTTCTCTTTCTCTGCCCGTGTGCTTCCCCTCATCTCTGCTCCAAACTGCACTTGCCCTAGTGCACTTGCCCCCTCACTGCTCTCTTGTCAGTATACGTCTCTCTGCCAGCTCCATTTTACCCTCTGTCTTGTCATCGATCTGTTTTCTCCCAGTTCACATTCCTCTCTTTCTTTGCTTTCCTCCCCACACCCTCCATGTTGCTTTTCCCACTTGCGCCCCATTTTGCTTCTGCCTACCTACTTAGTTACTTCCTCACTGCCCTCCTGTTGCATCCCACCTGCACCCTCCATGAAGCCGAACTGCATTTTTCCCCAACCATGTTGTTTATCCCCACCCACTATCCACTCAATAAGTAAAAAGAAAAACAATTGTTTGCGTAATTTTGCAGGTACACGCATGATTGGTGTGGTCACCTACAGAATGACTGACTGATTTTTCAGTATGGGTAGAACACTTGGCAAAGGCAGTAGGTCCCAAAACAGAGACTTATTGGCTTTGACAGTGCTCATTTTGTAAGCTCCCCTGTTCAATCCTAGCCCAACATCTGGATTCTCGTATAGAAGGGTAGCTGGTGAGGGATAACTAGAGATGATTACTCTTTCCTGTACTGTGTCCCGAATTTGTAGTGTGGTGGTCAAATCCGTGGTGTTTTTAATGGTCTATTTTCCATCTCTGATCCATGGGAGTTCCAATAGGGATCTTTTCACCTGTTCATGGTCTAGCGTACACTAGTATTTTTTCTGTTGATGCCCTTGACCCACTCGCACACAAAGAGTAATTGTGATGCTTGATGATAAGACGGCAAATCAGTATATCCAGTCTTCCACTTCTCAGAAGTTTGTAGGCTTGTTTGTTTCCTACTCTAATGTTCCTGCCTCCCTCAACATAGTTGTGGTAGGCTCTTTAAAATGTTTGGGATAATAGAATTTTTGGAGCTTAAAACAAAACCCAGGACCTCCGTAAAATCGTCATCTTAATTGACATTATAGCGCTTAAACTTGGAAGGTGGGTGTGCCAGCGTTGGAGTTAATTTTTAGTAGTGTGGAGCAGTTGAATGTAAGCACCTCAGGATAGGTACTTACAAGCAGGGTTGATAGCTCTGAAATACTTTAATTTCTTTACCCTCTTCAAAGATGTATCTCTTTCTAGTTTCTGTAGAGTGCTGGGTTTCAGATAGGCTTATGTTTGTTCTAAAATAATTAAATAGCCTGAGATTGTTCCTAATTATCTCAGCTCTTCTCATAATGGCAGGATATGGTTGGTTACCCGTACCAGCATGTCATCAGCATAAATGTTACATTTTATAGGTATCCCAAGGCTTGCATGGTCTTTCAAAGGCACTCCCATCCCATCAAACACTTTTCCAGCATGTATGGGTAATAGTACAGTTGCTCTTTTTAGTCATTAATATTGATTACTTTTCTGGTGTTATCTCTGGCGCTTCTCCCTTAAACTCCGATTGGTCCGAGGCAGTTAATTTGTTTAGTCTGTTTGCCAATATCTTTGTAAATATCTTGACGTCTATGTTTAGTAAATAGATTGTTCTGTAAGTCCCTCAGTGTTCTCCATCTTTGCCTGGTTTCAGAATGACAGAGATCCTAGCTTCCATCATAGAACTATATCCAACTCTGTTTGCTCCTTATCGTCATTTGCTAGCTATTCTTGAATTGGACCGCCTTTCGCTACGACCTCCATGCTATCATTAAGTTGCCAGGGTTGTTTTTGTGAGTTATTAGGCCCTCTGTTAAGGTGGCATGGCAAATCACTAGAGCACTGTCTGATAATGTGATGCTGCCTTCTTAGAGATGCTTTATTTTCTGCTTAAGCTTGTGAGTCACTAATATCTTGTGTATTCTTTCATAAGTCTTGTGGACAGGAGAAAAATGGAAATAACTTGGGTGCAGTTATGTTTGTTTCATGCGCCTAGTAGGCCTGAATCTCATAGTCAATCTTTTCCTTTGTGAGAGATCTCTACTGCACCACTAAACAATTGCCTGGATTGTCTGTACCCATTTCCAGCACTAAAGTCCAGTCCCCTCTTAGTACCAATGTCCCCTTACCTAATGTAATTTTTTCCAGGGTATGCTTGAGGAAGGCTTATTTTTCTTGGACTGAGCTATAAACAAAGGTTTCCTTCTGAACCAGTCGTTCAACAATGGCCATCTACCACTCTCATCTATATGGATGTCTGACTGGGAGACCAACATGTTGGGCCACTAAGATTACTACACTAGCTTTTTTAGTCTTCGCCAAGTGTTGCAATAGGAAGGATTGAGAGCAGAGTCTCCGTATGTCTTTGTGTATTAGGTGGATCCTCTATAAAGCGCATGTCCCCATTGGGTTGTTTTAGACATTGTTGTGTCATTACTCTCTTCTGTGGTGCATTTAGTCCTTCAGTTCAGTTCAGTGAAGTACTTTCAAGATATCCGGTCATATACCTGATGTATTAACATCTAATTTGCAAGGAGGTCTGTGGTCTCCAGTTCCTCTTTTAACATTCCACCTCCTTTCTAGTTGTATGTAACATACTTCACTCCGTTTCCCCAACTCCTTTCTTTTTCCACCCCTTCCCTGTCAGAACTCAATCAACTACATAACAAACCCTTCTATTGCCATTAGTTTCTCTCCCTCCCCAGGTCTCTCAAAAGGTAAGGGCTACTACTAGGGGACTTAACACAATTATTTACTCCACCCAGTAGGATGTTTTAAAACTCAGTTTTCTAATCCCATCTGCACACAGCCATGACTTTTTGAGAGACAATATGAATGGTATAGCAACATATTCATCAACATATCCCCCCTAAACTTCCCATGATAGTAAATGGGTAGTAGCATGCACCTAAAGACTCATAGGGTAGGTGCCAGGAGGGTCCCAATGATGAAGTATGCCTTCCATCGAGTGGGTGAGGGCCTTCGTCCTTGAACTAGAAAGTTTCCGCCCCTAATACTCAACACTTATTGTGTTTTCCCTACACGCTTGAGAGAGTCAGTTCTGACATGTATTACTGATTTTTTAAGACCGAGCACAGAGTGTTTTATTTCGTTTATGTATATTAACTTTAAATTCCAGTTATTTATTTTGCCTACACTTTGGGTGTCCATTTAGATGTGGATTTATTTTCTGCCTTCTTTTTTAAGTCGCTGTTATAAAGTGTTTAAGTGAAATTGTGACATGGCTGCTTGCGAATTAGATGCTTAAGTGGTTATATACTGTTATCGTCTTCACAAATAATATTAAAATGCAGAGCGCCTCTAAAAGGTTTGTTTAAAAAAAATATCACACTAACACGATAATATTACTGAATATTTTTTTAATCTTAATATTGTCATTGTGCATCTATGGTGTCCACATTTAGGTGGCTGCATGTTTTATTCCATTGATTTTTGTGGCTTGCTCACAATAAAAAAAAATACCACTACACTAGCCTTTTAGGCGAGACCGATTGACTTCGAAAATGCTTGTTTTAAGGAAGGGAACTAGCTAGGTTACATATGGATTCGAACACACCCCGTGCTCTGTATAGAATGGCAATAGAGGCATGTTCGGTCCATCTACTAAGTGGCAGAGTTACCCACAGGTTACCAGTGAGGAAGAGCCTACAAGCGAACAGTAACCGTGATCATGTACGTGGTTTAATTCCTCTGCACAAATCACTTTATCTTGCTATACCTCAAATTAATCATTTGTACATATGTAAAATAGCATGTTCTGTACAAGATGCTATGTAGTACCTTCCCAATATTACTAGGTCCTGTCGGTGCACCCCAGTGTTGTGGATTCGAAATTTTGAAATACAATTATTTTACATGTAAAATGTAAGATTTTCCATAGTATTAGATCGTCTAACTTCCCATTCATTTTTTTTTTTTTTAGACATACATGAGTTAGGCTCTGGCTCAAACGCTCAATTCCACTGAAGTTCGGCAATCATGGTATACAACGCACACAATGAACACATTCACCTCATCGCCTGCCAGGTTTTTCTCTTACTAGAGAGACATTTTTGCCTATGTGTTTGCAAATGTTTTTTTTTTGTGCATGACCGACAATGTGAGTTATTGTGTTCATTATGTGCTTTGCAGATCGTAATTGGTGAATTTCAGTGTTTTTCTGTGTTGAGTCTGAACCAAACCTCAATTTCTGTGTTTTTTCATTAAATTTATAGCTGTTTATGTTTTTTAAGATGCACTTTATTCCCAACCCACATGCTGGGTGGGTGTCCATTCCCCACAGCGCACAGCTTTTAACCGTACGCAGCAGTGGCGTAACACAACTTGAGACCCTCCCCCCGCAAAGTACATGAGGGGGCCCCCCACACACTCTGAACCCAGTCAGGAGCTCCCAGGCCGGGGCCCGTGAACTGGGAGATCCCTCCCAATCGGGCAGTTCCACACGTACTCTATTTCTGTTTTTTTATATGTTGTTCTTAGAAGAACCTGTTTTTTGCGGCGGGATGTTTTCGTTTTTCCACAACTGTTCTGGCAAACGGGCAACTGATGGAATGGCAGAAGTGTTGCTTCATGTGCTCCTCACCAAGCCTCTCATTCTGCTCCCCACACCTTGTATGCACCCTCAGCTGTGAGTTGAGCTCCTCCTGCTGCTTCTGGAGCATGTCCTCTGCTACGATCCGTCATTTTGTGCCCACCTGCTGTACACCTTCTCATTCTTCGATTTTAGGTGTCTTCTTTTAGCATCAGTTAATATTTTTGCATAGTTTACAGTCAATCAATCAAATAATTTGTAAAGCGCACTACTTACCCGCAAGGGTTTCAAGGCGCTGAGGGTGGGGAGGGGTGGGGGGGGGGTGCTGTTGCTACTGGTCAAACAGCGAGGTCGTGAGTCGTCCCCTGAAGGTTAGAAGGTCTTCGGTTTGACGTAGGTTGAGGGGAAGGGTGTTCCAGGTCTTGGCGGCGAGGTGGGAGAAGGATCTGCCTCCGGATGTGGTTCTACGGATGTGTGGGACGGTGGCCAGGGAGAGGTCTGCGAAGCGGAGATTTCTGTTGGGTACGTAGAAGGAGAGTCAACTGTTGAGATAGTTAGTGATCTAGACATTCATTCACCTCTTGTGTTGGTTCAAGGAGCAGCCAGATTTGACCGTCTACTATACATAATTGACCGCATATGTAATCATCTCCTCCAACGTTTGTATAAATGACATATTAATGTTTAATGGGCTGGACGAACTAACTTTCAGCAACCACCTATTAGGGTTTTTGATTTTTTTGTTTTGGCTTGTTTTTCTCATTCTATTTAAAGGTCCTCTTGTGGTGGCCTTCCTTTTAACTGCTTGGGCACTTTGTAGTTTATTTTGGAGCAACCTCACTTTTTATAGAGTTTGCTGGAAATGGTACATAATTTGTGTAAATTAGCTTTCCTTCCTTTAGAAACCATGGAGATGGCTGGAATCCAGATTTAGTCTCTAACAGGTAGTGGTAGAGCTCTCTAGGGTTCAGCTCTGCTGCAATAAACGTACTGTGGGGTCGGTTAGCATTAAAATTATATTCAATGTCTACTTGAGCACGTTTATAGCAGAAGAATGCCAGTTCATCAGCCTTGAAATTGAGAATGATACATTTAACCAGTGCATAATATATTGACTGTGAAGAAGCCAGGATGCCACTTAAAACTTTATACTTAACTCTTAATTACGTACCCTGACTACTACGTCTCATAGTGTTTTGTCTGTTGGTGACATGTTCACTTTCTAAAAAAAAATGATATTTACTGTCGATCCTTTTTCATTTAATTTTTCATTATTTCTTTATTAAGATTAATGAAGTAGTTGGATACTATTATTAATCTCTGGCCCATACATAATATATAGAAGTTGATAGGTATGCATTTATTGTTCTTTCGATACTATTATTAATCTCTGGCCCATACGTAATATATAGAAGTCGATAGGTATGCATTTATTGTTCTTTCATGACCTTTATTGGTGACAACGATTACAATGAATTATACTACTTTTGTAAACTCCTTCAGAAAGGTAGAATCTAAAGAAGATATACATACCTGTGATGTTCATTTCTCAGTTTCTGTTGCATATGCCTCCTTGTGCCCTAATGGAAACGCTTGTGTGTGCACAGAAAGACTTGCAGGTGTACTCACATTAATGGATAAATGCTTCCAAGTGGACACCTATCACTAGGAAGCAATACCGAGTGGACTCCTATCCATAGGAAGTATTTGCAAATGTGCTCTTACCCATGGCTGACCAATCCATCCAAACTGGCAGTCCTAATACACTGTGGAGAGGTCTGATGGGAGAAACCTCATCTGCAGGCAGCCACTAGACATCCTCTAAAAATTCTTTCTATGGCAGTGGTCTTACAACAAGACAGACAGAAATGTTGCAGAGTAGGTAGGAGAGTATACCATGTAGCAATGAAGACGGCAAAAGTGAAATATTGAGCAATTTCCTAAGAGTAGCCTGTCCTAAATATTGTCTCGAGGAGCCCTACTACATTAGTATCTATTGTCTTCCGGATTTTCAAATATTGACATTTCAGGAGAAGGTTTTCAACATCCCTGATCACTCCCCAGCCTCCTATTATTGCAACATGCCTACAGCCTATTCTAAACATATTTAAGAAAATAGAAGTGAGCAAGTTGGTACAATTGCCTGGCAATATAAAAGCTTTCATCAATCCTTTAGAGGTTTTCCTCCATTGGTGGTTTCGTCCTAGTGCTTGACCCAGAATACATCAACATCTTAAAGGTGTTCTTCGTTAAGGGTGAAGTCTCTTGAAAAGAAATTGAATTATTATTTCAAGGAATAATCATAATCCTTGTCAGGGTGAACCCTCAACGTCACTAAATTAACGAAAGCTCAGACCCTAGTAGCTGTGGCACAGAGCAGACGGGTTGAACTAAGGGCAATGTGAAAGCACTTATGCTATACCAAAACTGTAATGAAGTCAAAATAGAATAAACAAACTCCAACACAAAATAGAGTAAAATGTAATAAACAAAATTACACCAAAGATAAAAAAGAGTAAATGAGGGTAACCGGAGCAATTAATTTTAAAGTTTTAAGTAGGAATAGCACAAAGAAGAACAAAGTGCCGATCGTAAGCAGTGGATGCAGTAGACCAGGATCTAAACTCAATATGACACTGACCGCGATAGAGCGCAGGTGAGATACACCAGCCAGTTTCTCCTGGACAAAGATTTTACCTTTTGACTTAGGGCCTGATTACGAGTTTGGCGGTCTTGGAGCGGGATACCATGCCAGAACCCCACTCCAAGACTGCCAGACCTGTAGTCTGGCTGCCTGCCATATTCCAATTGGAATACAGATTGGGCGGTCCTGTGGTGGCGCTCCCACTGCGGTGCCATTCAAAAACTCATATCTAAGTCTTAGAAAGGGGCACCGCAATGGGAGCACTGTAAAGTCCATGCCATGCAGGAACTGGAGGTGCATGCATGCAGGGGGGCCCAACATGTGCCCCCCCGCATGCACCCCCCTTGCTCTGTACGGCTCCCTTAGTTTCCTCACCCCCACATTTTTTATGGCGGGCTCACCGGCATGAAACCTGTGGCAGTGAGGAAACTCGTAAAATTCATTGCGGTGCTGCAGCATTACCTCCAAGCATATTGTGGGCCTCAGACCGCTGTAAGACCACCAGGGATCATGGATTCCTGGCGGTCCGACTGCCCAACTCTGAATACCTTGGTCAGACCGCCACACCACCACTTCAGGTTTGGTGGTCCATCGGCCCGCCAAACTCATACTCAACCCCTTAGTCAAGTCCCAATCCACCACAGGAGTACACTTCTTAACCCCAGGATCTCAGGGGAGGCACTTAGAAACTCACAGGCTGTCGGCAGAGGCCAACAACAGGGTCCAGTCCAATTCTAGTTGCCACTGGTCAGGGGGACAGTTGCAAGAAAGGCCTTTTGAACATGTTGTATCCCTGCAGCTTGAACAGATCTGCCTTATGACCTTTGGAATACACTTCTTTGTTCTGGGTCCAAGAGGAAGCAGGCGACCTTCAGGGCACTTCTCAAGTCAGACAGCAGGTCCAGTCCTCTTCTGTTTTTCTTCAGGTCTAGGAGTTTTCTAAATGGGTTTCTGGTCTAGGAGTTTTCTAAATGCGTTTCTGGAGATGCTACATTTATGCCTGGCATGAACTAGTGGGTGAGAATGACTCATGGGCACTCCCTGACCAATGGGTTAAAAGTTCCCAGGGCCAACCATGCTCTCTTTTGGAATTTTCAAGATGGCAAAAGTCTTCAGCCACACTCCACTTGGGCTGTGAGGGCTGGCGGTGTTTTTGGATATTAGACTGCGGTAATCCTATTGTTCTTCCACATCTAACCTAAAATCCAGTCTGGGGCAGCAACTGCACCCACAATAAACCCAGAGACAGAAGTCTGGTACAACAAAAGTAGGGTTTTCCAGCAACCAGACAGTGGCCACATAAGAGTTGTTTTGCCATCCTGTTCCAGTCCTTTAAGGTGTGCCCCATGTTATATGTAAACCAAGTAGACCTGTTAAGGAGGATTTGACACTAATGTTAAAAGGATGTTCATAGCCCCTCCCTGCATATTCTGTGAGGGTCAGAGGAGTCATCTCTGCCAGGTCAGGTCAGCCTATAGTTTGCTACTGGAAAACATTTCACACCTTTTAACACACATTGAAATACTAATCCCTGGTTGGGATTGGGGCTAATCCTTGGTTGGGAGAAGTTTGAGAGCAAATGCAAAGGTTTTTTTTTTTTTTACAGTTCGAATTGCTATTTCTACACTACTACAGTCAGGCTACAATGGTTGCCCTGAAGCAGTGTTTGCCCCGCCACTAGTGGATGGCACAAAGGGGCTGCAGTCCACATTTACCTTCCAAGCCCTGGGTACATTTTGTACCATGTACTAGGGACGTATAAGCAAGTTAAATATAACAATTAGGAATATTCCAATTCAACAGTTTTTAAAGGGGAGCACATGCACTTTACCACTGGTTAGCAGGATTAAGGTGCACAGAGTTCTAACCCCAACAAAAATGTAGGGTCTAGAAAAAGGCGATAAATATGAGGTAACCATTAAAAAAAGGCAGATTTCCTACATCTCTGAACCGCTAAAAGGAGTGGTTATCACCATGCTGTTGAATTAACCCATCCTACAGATAATTGATACGCGATTAGAACCCCCACCAGAGAATATGTTCCTTGGCGGCCACCACATTTCTCCACCAATAACAGCAATGACAATGGAATTGCTGGAAAAAAGCTTTTCTGTGATCATTTCATATTAAAGCATTGGGACATCAAGGACGAAGTCAACAGGGAAAGTTCATTTTTGTTGTTGTCTAGGAGTCCCTCAGCTCTGTTCTGGTAGTGATACAGCTTTGTGAATGGCAAAGCAATATCCTTCAGCATGCACAACGTTTCTGGAGACAAATGAAAAGGTGTACCAGTCCTGTGGTGTCCCTGTGGCAAGCCAATGCCAGCAGAGTTTCCTCCCTCCAATATGAGTTTGATCACTATACTGCTTTGTTCATTGACTACACCCAAAAAGAAAAATGGTTTATGCTTACCCTAGTAGAAACTGTTGATTTGTAGGTTTAGGCCTAAGTGTCCCAACCATGAGAACCATAAACATCAGTCTGGACAAGCAGCAGCAATTTTGGTTCAAGACCTTGTACTGGAAGCTGAAGGCACAGGAGCAAGCCCTCAACCTCCCCTTCCATGGAAAATAACTTGTTTAATCCCATGATGGATAAGATCATCCAGCAGTACCAGACTTGGATTGTCAAGGCCAAGTCGCTGAGTGCCATCATTGTGGTATCTGGCAGATGGCCTCTGTTTCAGCTGGCAAAGGCCCTCCAGTCTTTCAAGGCTTTGTAGTCCTTTGAACGCAATGCTACAGCTACAGCCACCACTTCCTAAGGAAGCAGGTGAGAGAAAAGGAATCTATTCCAGCAGAAGAATAAGCCGCTACCTCCAGCCTCTGCCAAGACCAAAAGTTACAATGACTTTTCAGTGGATTAGCTGACCTTAAAGCTACTGTTGCATTTGATGTATTTCCCTCTAGTAGAAATAGAGTACGCAAATAACAAAAAATTCATGAATCTAGTCAGTGTTAGAGTGACTGTGTGCTACAGCTTCCACTTCCTCCTGTGTCCAAGCTGCCACTGCCTCATCAGCCACCCATAATCCTCTGTAGGCAAGAGGGAGGCTTCTCCTTTTAGGATGGTCCGCTGGTCCGGCCCACAGAACGAGTGCAGAGATAATAGTCCCACTGGTCCGCTGGAGGGAACGCCACACCATTCCCTATTGAGTATTCGGTTCCTGGGAAACTGGCCTTTCAACATCTAGGTCATCCTACAAGAACCTGGAATTTGGGTGGTTGCCACTCAAACCTTAACTAGGACCCAGTATCAGAGCGAATGGTTGTGACTTTTTATGTCCATATCATTGGCTGACATTGTGAATCAACTGCTGCTTGACTACAAGGGCCTACCAGAATAAGCCTGGAAGGTCCTTCACCTTGGGCAACAACACTGTCAAGAGATACCTATCTGGTCTGATATACTTATCCCTTCCTGTATGGCATCCTGCGATCCCCTGGGACCTTATTCTGGTTCTTGCCAAGCTGATTCACAATCCGTTTGAGCTAATGTCATCCTGTGACCTAATTTTTTTTTCATGGAATACTGATTTCATAGAAGACATAACACTGGTAATGTACATAAATGGGCTCCAGACCCTTTGGCCCTCCAATCTTGCCATTTTTCCTTTGGAGCAGATGGTTCCCTGTACTTACCCATTATTCACAATGTTGCTGTTGGTATTCCGTCTCAAGGCGGATATTATGTTAATGGCTTTCTATATTTGTTCCTGTGCTTCTTTGGCTGAGGAGTTTCTGTACCTTTTGAACTTGAAGTGTGTCTCTGGCTCTGGTATGAGTTAGGGACCTGTTTTGTCAGGCTAACTAGTTGTGACTTTTGAGACTACGAGATATCCCACTGGCATTCTGTCAACCCTCTGCTCAAGATTTGCTTCCAGAATAATGCAATATTCGGTCATGAACTTCTGAGAAACGCTTTTACCTGGACATAAGCTATCAGGGTCTGCCTTGCCCCATTCTCCTGTTTTTTGTTCTCAGTTGCAGTGGAATCGGCTCATAGGATCATACTGGGAAAGAACTATGTAGCAATAATAGGATAAAAGAACCTTTTATTTTAGTTTAGTCCATATGCTGTTTCCCATCAGCTCCCTCCCACATATTAGGCAAAGCACACACTAATTGATTTATCATTACAATTCAAAGGAAGTGGCGACGGTTTGTTTATATGCAAGAAATCTATACTGTAACTGGCGTAGAAACAGTTTCTAGTACGGTCTGTAGGTGTCAGGGATACTTAGAGGTTGAGAATGGGAACAAGTCGGCGGATTAAGGGCAACAAAGTCACAATTATTATACCTTTATCACACTACTAACTAAGTAGCCAGATTCGGCTAAAACTGCTATTTTTCACATAACTGGGCAGCTGTTCCTATGCAGAACTGCACACGTTGATGCATGGGTATTATATAACAAAAACACATGGATTTTATTTTTATTTAATTGACAAGTTGACTTGTTTTGTTGCTTTCCATGACTAGCAGACATTTCTATTGACTTGTATTTTTTTTACATTGCACGATAGACCATCTTTGTTTTACCTACATATTATTATTATATGCATCACATGCTGTATTGTTGTGATCAGAAGGCTAAACCCACCCCTGCAGCATAACTGCTGCCCTGTACTATGACCAAACCAACATTTGTACAGCTCACCCTTTTTAGGTCTCACCTAGGCAGCGCTTGTGCGGTCTCTTCGAGACATCTTGTATTCAGGATATGTGCATGAAGCTCAGCTTACTTCCCGGCCATCTTTTAAATTAACTCCTGTCCCTGTCCTTTGTAAATGGTGGATTTTCATTGGTCATTAGGCTTTGTAGTCCCTCCTTATAACTCCTTGTCTCTTTTTGTAACCTCCCTTGAGGACACCTCCTATTACATGTGTTGATTTTCTTTTTTTAGCTGAGTTTTATATAGCGCGAACTTGACCCGAAGGTATCGAGTATCAGAGCGCTTTACAGAGCACCAGTTGTGTTACATTAGGACACATACATTTTTGTTAGGCACGGGGAGATTAAGTGATTTGCCCAGAATCACAGGATGTTGCGCGTCCTTGCGTTGTTACGCTCTAGGTTTTAATTACAGCCTCAAGGCAATATTTTCTTAAAGGCCTTCAGACAGGACACTCACTTGGTCCTAAACAAAGTTCGCAGTGGTTACTTTACTCACTAGCACATCTCACATTTATATTAGACCTTCTATAAATGTCCCTTTATCAGCACCACATAAAGTACAACCTAATACGGAATTAATGTAATAATTCTTTTGTCACATTTCAAAGCTACTAATTGTATATATTGAATGTACTGTGGTACTGTCTTGCAAGCAATGCATTATGGGTAGGGTGGATTTACCATATCTTCAACGTTCATGATGCTCACCAGGGACCTCTAGGCGCAGCTTGCAGTACTGTACCTACATATCTCACAATTACATTAGACCTTCTATAAATTTCCCTTCATCAGCTCCACATAGAGTACAACCTAATCAGAATTAATATTTTAATTGTATATGTGGACATAGCTATTTGAATGTACTCGTGGTACTGTCTTGCATTAATGCATTATGGGAGCACCATATTTGACCAAAAGTTTGATGCTCACTAGGGACCTATAGGCGCAGCTTGTGGTATTGCACCTATACATCTCACATTTATATTAGACCTTCTTTACATTTCCCTTTATTAGCTCCACATAGAGTACAACCTAATGGGAATTAATATAATAATTATGTCACATTTCAAAGTTATTAATTTTATGTATGGACATAGCTGTTTGAATGTACTTGTGGAACTGTCTTGCATTCAATGCACTAGGATAGCACCATATGTGACCAAAAGTTTGATGCTGACTAGGCATCTCTTGGCGCAGCTTGCGGTACTGCACCTACACATCTATATTAGGCCTTCTATAAATTTCCCTTCATCAACTCCACATAGAGTACAACCTAATCCGAAATTAATATAATAATTATTTTGTCACATTTTAAAGCTACTAATTGTAAATATTGAATGTACCGTGGTACTGTCTTGCATGCAATGCATTACGGGTAGGGTGGATTTACCACATCTTCAAAGTTTATGATGCTCACTAGGGACATCTAGGTGCAGCTTGCAGTACTGCACCTACACATCTCACATTTATTGTAGACCTTCTATAAATTTCCCTTCCTCATCTCCTTATAGAGTGCAACCTAATCGGAATTAATATAATAAATGTTTTGTCACATTTCAAAGCTACTAATTGTATAAATTGAAATAGCTATTTGAATGTACTTGTGGTATTGTCTTGCATGCAATGCATTTTGGGAACACCATATGTGACCAAAGGTTTCATGCTCACTATGGACCTTTTGGCGCAGCTTGCAGTATTGCACCTACACATCTCACATTCATATTCGACCTTTTATAAATGGCCCTTCTTCAGCTCCACATAGAGTACAACCTAATCAGAATTAATATAATAATTATGTTGTCACATTTCAAAGCTATTAATTGTATATATGGACATAGCTATTTGAATTTAATCTTGGTACTGTCTTGCATGCAATGCATTATGGGTGTACCATATGTGACCAAAGGTTTATGATGCTCACTAAGGACCACTAGGAGCAGCTTGTAGTACTGGCAATGCTGGTGCCTTGCTCACTAGGGTGCTCTAGGAGCAGCTTGCAGTACTGGCAGTGTTGGTGCCTTGCTTACTAGAGACCTCTAGGAGCAGCTTGCAGTACTGGTAAATTGGAAGGGCCTAGGTTTAAAAGTCAGTGTCCTCGAGACAACCAAGTGAACACACGTTTTGTCTTTATCAATTTTCACACACAGATTAATATATCAGGACCACCAGGAACCCTAAGCTCAAAGTCCAACATGGTTCCACAGGGAAACGCTCATCCTAGTTTTACAAGTCCCTAGGATCAGACCCACACTCTAGGAACATTAGAAAATTAGCAACTCCTAGCTTTGAATCTAATAGGGTGTCACAAGAAGCTTCTAACAGTCGTGTGGGCAAGCGCTCCAACGGCAAGTCTGGGAAAGACTTGTCGTTGGAGCCCGAAACCCGAGGGGGCACCCCAGGTAGACAGCACGAAATTAACCAACTGAGGATATTATCCTGGAACGTTGCAGGCCTAAAGAGCAAACTGAGTTGTCCCGACTGGGGGGATCTTATAGATGTATTTGATCTATGCATGTTCCAGGAGACATGTGCAACGGAGGAGACATTGCGTACAGGCTTTGCAACATTCAAAATAGTAGCCTCCTCAAGGGGTAAGAGAAGGCCCTCTGAGGGGGTTGTGTATCTGGGTGGGTTCCCATCTAGGCTGTGCAGTCACTCAGCTGTAGTCCCTTTCTGATGATATCCTGTGTATCATGCTCACTTTTTCATCAAAGCTCAAAATAGCCCTGGTTAACGTTTATTCCAGATCAGTGAGGACTGGCCAAGAATCCCTGAAACTAGATCAACTAGACCGCCTAATTTCCAGATTTACCAAAGATGTTCTGGTAGTCATAGGGAGTGACATCAATTGTCAATTTGAGCCAACGAAAAATCTTAATGACACACAATGTACTGAAGAAGACGTGCTCTGGGCCATCCCTGAGCCCAATATCTTTCCAATCAGGGTATGGACACAGTTGGCTCTACAAATCAAGTCGTTCACCCTAAGTCACTCCTTAGGAGTGTGTAACAGCCGTACCAGATCTGATTCTCCTGGGAAACACACCTTTAACAGTTCTATCCTAGACTACATCCTAGTAGAAACGAGGATGTGGGGTAGGGTTGTTGACTTCACCCTCTTGCCATGGCATGACCATGATTAGAATATATGACGTGACATCGGGGTGTTTACACAGCGATACCTGTACAACGCAGGCATTACAACGCAAGTCGTTACAACGACTTGCGTTGGAGGGCGCTGGACTTAGAAATAGTATGATTTACTATTCCAACTCCAGTCTACGTACAGTAGGGAAGATGTTGGAATAGTAAATCATACTATTCTTTCTGCGTCTGGACCTAGGGATGAGATCAATTGTAGAGGAAATTGGCTGCAGACCACTAACATTCTGAAAGTGACTATGGGTGACCCCTGAGTTGGCCGAATATAGGATAGAGTTACAAATAATCTTGGGGTTTCCGGGTATAAGTAAGCTGGCATGGATTGCACACATCAAGGAAGGTCTCCACACTATACATCGAGACAGTCTATGGAGTAACCCGGAGGTAGCATGTAATGCAATCTCGCATGTACAATTAGTTAATAGCGATGGGGGGATAAACATGCCCAACTCCATGAGAACTCTGCTGTCAGCCCTCTTACAGTTAATTTCCTGAAAATAAAGGGCACCTACAATCTGGAGCCTTGCTTAGACGATATACAACCAGCCCTAGCTAGGAAGCTTTACCTACAGTTCAAGCACGGCTCCCTCCCTTTGTGTGCATTTTCCAGCAAATGGTCTGGCAGTTCTGCTTTGCTGTGCCCGGCATGCAGTTGAGAATAGGAGACCGAACTCCACGTATTTTTCTTTTGTCCTGGATACATGAAAAATAGACAAAGATGGTTGGTACAATTGTGTAGAAACCTAGGCACAAGGCGCCATGACGAAGCTTATAGGCTTCTGAAACATAATACCCAAATGTCAATTGTTTATGCTGTACCTCGTTTTTTAACTTCTATGTGGTGGACACGGAAGGCTTTTTCAGGAACTAGTGATGGACTTGATGTTGATTGATTCTTTTTAATCTGGGGTGTATCAATTTTATTGAGTTTTATTGAGTTTTAGTTTTTAAATCTGTTTTTATATATTCCATGTTTTTTTACAATGCTCTTTTATGGTCCACGGACCAAAATAACGAAGACTGGTTTGGATTGGCAGTCATATAGAAACAGCAAAATAGTATCTATCCAGGTTTTTTAATCCAATTACAAAAATGAAAATAGTGAAAATATATTAATCTGACTGTTTTTTTAGAGCGCTCTGAACAGATTGGAGGGCAAGAGAACTCCTCCTTCCCTTCCACTGTCCGTGCCCCCTTTTCTTCCCTCTGTTCCCCTCCCTGTCCCTGTGCTCTCTGCCCGGTCTTTCCTACTGTGCCCCTCGCTGCCCCCATGTCTCTGCCGGGTTTTCCCTTCTGTTCCCCTCGCTGCCCCCATGTCTCTGCCTGGTTTTCCCTTCTGTTCCCCTCGCTACCCCCGTGCCTCTCTGCCTTCTGTTCTTAGCTGCCCCTGTATTTCTGTGTTCTGTATTTTGCCTCTGTGCTACTCGTTTTTCCGGTATTTCTGTGCCCTTTTTGCCTTCTGTGCTGCTCGTTTTTCCCTCGTTTTTGAGCCCCCTTTGCCTTCTGTTCCACTTGTTTTTTGTGCCCATCTGCCTTCTGTGCCACTCGTTTTTTCCCTCGTTTTCATGCCCCTTTTGCCTTCTGTTCCACTTGTTTTTTTGTGCCCTCAGTGCCATTCGTTTTCCCTTGTTTTAGGGCCCCTCTTGCCTTCTGTTCCACTTGTTTTTTGTGCCCTTTTGCCTTCTGTGCCACTTGTTTTTCCCTCAATTTTGTGCCCCTTTTTCCTTCTGTTAACTTCATTGTCCCTCACCGCTGCGTCCCCTACGGCCCCGCCCCCCTGACGGCCCACTGCCCATTCGCTGCCCCCGCCTCCCAGCTGCTCCTCCCTCCCACCTCCCCATATATGCCGGCCGCTATGCGGCCGCACCGCTGGCCCGCCTAAGGTAAGCCTGTCATCGCCCGTCCGCGTCTGGACCGTGCCATGCGCCAGATCCCCTGGTCCCCGCACCCGCCACGACGACCGCTGCCACTATGACGCCAGCACTCTGCACGCTCTCAACTCCGGACGGAGCCACACCTGCTTCAAGGCCGCCCTGAAACGCACACACGGCCCCTTCTCCTGCCGGAAACGCAGCTACACCAGCCTCAGAGCCTACGAACCGCCCTCCAAGAAAGACCCCAACCACCTCCAATGCATACTACTAAACACACGCTCCGCACGCAAGCATGCCGTCGAGCTCTGGGACCTGCTCGACACAACATCCTCGCCCTCCTGACAGAGACCTGATTTAACGACTCCTCCTCACCCGACATCATCATAGCCATCCCAGACGGCTACAAGATCACCCGCAGAGACCGCACCAACGGAGTCGGAGGAGGAATCGGCATCGTCCACAAGAACAGCTTCAGGGTCTTGATTCGCACCGACGACGTGCTCAGCATCGCCGAACACATGCATTTCCAGATCCACACAGACCCTAACTCCACCCTCATAGGCACCCTCGTCTACCGACCCCCCGGACCCTGCCCCCAGTTCAGCGACTCCATCGCCGACTTGATCAGCACACACGCCCTGACCTCCACCGACTACATCCTCCTCGGAGACCTGAACTTTCACCTTGAGAACAACAACGACAACAACTCCACAACCCTGATCGATAACCTCGCCAACCTCGGACTGAAGCAACTCGTCACAACGCCCACCCACTCGGCCGGCCACACGCTCGACCCCGTCTTCTCCTCAAGCCCGCACGTCTCCGTCAGCCACACCACCAAACTCCTCTGGACCGACCACCGCTGCATCCACTACGCCTTCCAGAAGCCCACTACACACCACCGCACCCAACAGATCCCCCGCTGCTGCTGTAGCAAAATCAATGAAGACCAACTACACGCAAACCTCGCTCTTAGCCCACCCGCCGCACCCTCCAACACCGACGACGTTGCCCACAGCCTCAGACGCGGGATCGAGGACTGCGCCAACACCCTCGCGTAGTTGAAGAAACCCCCCCCCCCCACAGAGATACCAGCAAGAGGGCCAGCTGGTTCACCCCAGAACTCCTAAACTCCAAAGAAGCCTGCCGGAAACTAGAGAAGAAATGGCACAGTGAACAAACTCCGGAAGGCCATGCCGCACACAAGGACGCCATCCGCAACCACCACCACCTCATCAGGGCGGCCAAGAAGGCCTCCTTCAAAGACCGCCTCGACAACAACGCACACAAAAGCAAGGAGCTCTACAACATCGTGAAGGAACTCTACAACCCCAGCTCCAACACCAACGACATCCTGCCGTCGCAAGCCCTGTGCGACTCCCTCACCACCTTCTTCCTCCGCAAGATAGCCGACATCCACGACAGCTTCAACACCCAGACAGCCCCAACAGATAGCAACACAACCGACCCTCCGCACACCATCGACCACGATTCCCTGCTAACCTGGGCCAGCGTGAGCATCGATGACACCAAGACCATGCCCACAATCCACTCCGGCTCTCCGTTAGACCCATTCCCGCACCACGTCTTCAACAGAGCAAGCAACTCCCATCGCACCCCACCTGCGCAACGTCATCAATCTCTCCCTCGAGACCGCGACCTTCCCAGAGATCTGGAAACACGCCGAGATCAACGCCCTACTCAAAAAACCTAAGGCAGACCCAAGAGACCTCAAGAACTTCCTGCCCATCTCTCTGCTCCCCTTCCCGGCCAAAGTCATCGAGAAAACCGTCACTCAGCGCCACCACTGCGTCACTCAGCGCCACCACAGCATCACTCAGCGCCACCACAGCATCACTCAGCGCCACCACAGCATCACTTAGCACCACCACAGCATCACTCAGCGCCACCACAGCATCTCTCATCGCCACCACAGCATCACTCAGCGCCACCATAGCATCACTCAACGCCACCAGAGCGTCACTCAGCGCCACCACAACATCAATCATTCCCACAAAAATATCACTCGGCACCACCACATCATCACTCAGCACCACATCAGTAGCACTCAGCATTGCCTTTGCACTAGTACACCACCACATCATCATCCCTCAGCAAAACCTGGGCATCATTCAGCATCACCTCCGCACCAGTCACCACCACCACTACCACCTCAGCATCACTCAGCACCACCTCAGCCTGCTCTCGGAATCTGGCATCTGTTGATTCTCCCCTAGCGTCTGGCCGCTGTTAGTGTAATAATGCAGGTACTAGTTCCCAACCTTCACCCTCTGATTGTTTATGCCCCCTCAAAAAAAAGCTTTAACAAACAACCATTGGAATAGGCCAAGTTGCCAGCATTGCAAGAACAAGAGAGAACTGGGGAAATGTTTTATTGCAAATACTTTTTTAATATGGTCGTTCAGTTGTACATAAAGCCTTCTTGGTCATATATAAGGTAGCGAAAATGCTTCTGACACTTTTTTTATTATAACTTTTCAGCAGGCTGCACAGCAGCCACACTTCTCTACAGCACAGCTTGAAGACATTGGCTAAGTCAGTAGCACTGGCTAAACACTTATAAGGCCCCAAAGGCGAGACGTATTGGCTATGCCAATGCTTGGTCACAGTTGTGTTGTAGATATTGAGGAGTGCACTAATAGCAGGTTGATGAGTTCTTCTTTGAGGGCATTCATGGGAATGTCCTTGATAGATCGGAATGTTTGTTTTTTCCCTTTTAGTTGACCTCGATGAAAGTTGTGTTAAAGATGGTGAATTTATCCATCTAGTCCAGAGATAGCAGAGCCATGCAGTGGATTGTGTTTGAGGCTGAGAGAATGAGATTGAGCATGTTGCCTTTGCAGCTGTTTGATATCCAGTGTATTGAAGATTGAGTAGAGGGAATCTTTCTTTGTCTTTGTGCTTGTCATTCAGTAGGTTTCTATTCCTCCGGAACGTAGAGTGACTTTAAGGAAGCTGAGGTGATTAAAGTAGAGAAAAACATAGATTTCTTCTATAACATGCTCTGAGTGGAGGGGTGTCTATACGTCAGATGCAACACTAGCTACTAAGAGTTCGGAAGTAATAAGTGAGGAGCTGGAAGGCCTGTGATGCTGGAATTTTGCTGCTGCTGCAGTAGACCTTGTAGATGATAGCAAGATTAGTTTGAAGCCTTTGGGCCATATTTTGAGTGTCCAGAGCCAGGGCTAGTAATGGTGCCCACGAAATAACCAATAGTGGCTTTGCAGAGAACCAGGCTTTATGAGTGAGACCTTTATGGTCCACTTAGAAATGAAGAATTAACATGGAAATCGTGAATGTGTGGCTGAGCCTTTTACCTGATTCAAGAACAGAATAGCACATGGACCATGCTAAGACCACTATGATAGTTCATTGACTTTATATTGTCACAGTTTTCATTTGTTCCTTTTGCGGGTGATTTACCCAGCCATGCAAGTCGGGTACTGATTTTATTAGGAGAAGTGTGGACATGCTAGGTGGTAGAAATTGTGTGGTTCTCTGCAGATTCTAGAACTTTCCTCACAGACATGATAAACATGTGTAATTATGTCCAAAGTTTGAGGCTTGCATGGCATTCTAGATAAGAAACATGGTGGAAGCCACGCAAGTCACACCGCTTGGACTCCTGACCCCCTCCCCCCGCCCATCCCTTTCACCCTCAAGTGTCTAGTTATCAGAAATGGATGAGATTGTTAGGTTTTCTTGGGTGGCAGCTGCTTCCAGGCAAACATATTGCAGCTACCTCATCACCAAAATGTGTCAGTTTTTAAGGCAGCATCTTGTTTTTGTCGTGGCGATAGGCCCAGCCACACATGTGGGGCACTGTTTTAATCAGTAGAAGTGTGGGAATACAGAATAGTGCACAATTTGTTATTATCATTTTAATTTCTCTATCCTTTTGGAGTCCAAATTTAAGCCAGTGGGCAAAAAAGAAACATTTTGTAAAATGCCCTCTGGTAGTATAGATAACCCCTGCTTCGGAGTTCTACAAACTCATTATTCATTCTTTCATTATTCATGTTCCTAAACTCATTACCTAGAGCACAATTGATAAATGCATAGATTTACTCCATTCTCATTTTTGGTTCATTAGATTTTACCATATGAATTGATGTATGGTCGGTAAACAATAAAAAAATCATTATAAGCTACAGTTTATTTGGCTCATGTTTTTGGACAACCCACATACACTATAAATCCCAGCAAGTAGAAGAGACTGATGGGTGTAACAGTATATTACTTTTGTAAATCTCCTATCGGGGTAATCAATTCCAGATGAAAACATTATTCTCTATTTCAGGTTTTATACAACTTATTTTCCTTCCTTTTTTATTTCAATGATTAGTGTATTTGTAAAAACCATGAGTGATCTACACAAGTGGCTCCTTGATTAATTCGGAATTGTATCTACCATTGGGAAATGCATAGCTTTCTGAGTTTACCCATGGGTTTGGAATCTTTTTTCATTACAAATTGCAAGTGAGTAGGAGCCACCAAAAACGGAAAAATCGACTATCATTTAAAAAAATGCAAACATTGTGGGATTTATGGGGTTTTTACAAATTTGCTTGTTCCTAAAAGCCAAGAAAATAGTGATCTGAGCACAGGAAATCTTATGTTGATACAATTTTTAGAACAAAAAAGACTTACTGTTGCAGAGCCCTTTTTCCCATTTGACCAAAAAAACAAACCTTTTGCTATCAGTTTCATTGGGTGCCTCCAGGGGAATCCACTAAACTTGGATACCTTTAGAATCTCCAAAATGTGAGGGAAAAGGATGCAGATTTTGCCTGGATACCATTTTGTGGAGAAAAGTTGGGATGGAAAGCCTCTGAAGCTTAGGGGTTAAAAGTGGACCTGTTGGTTCTGCCAGTGTTTGTTTCCTCTGGCTGTGGCAAGGTCTAATCATCCCAATATTGTGACGCGCAAGTTATCGTGTCACAGTGAGTTGCACAGCCTTTTGCACATTTGCGAAATATTCACACGTACTCAATAATTTTGTCAAAGTGCATCCAAATTTTATTTGCAAAGTTCATCCAGCTTTATCCGTTACGTCAAGGAAATGAAGATCAACTTTTTCAAGCATTGTAAATGACACTGATATTGCCCATCCGGGCCTATTCCCAGGCACGTAATCTGTCGCCATTCCTCCTGCATATTTCTTCACCCAATTCATTTCGGTCTAACTTCAGACCTTCCTCAGGGGTATCTATAAATATTGAAAGTACACGTCAGCCCCATTCAATTCATAATCAAAATTAATTTCAAACGCAAACTTTGTGTTGCTCTGTGTGACATCATAATATAAACCATCCTTTATAAAAGAACGTGCACATCCGTAAACATTTAAGATTGGAAAGAGTGGTATAGAAGTGAGCATGGAAAGGGGGTGGTAGGTCTAGATATGTGCTTGTGGGTGCACGGGGTTTCAGACAGGATTTGAACTTTGTGATTATACAGGCCGTATTAACAACCTAATTAAGAAAAGCAAAAACCGGGGAGTTGGGGCATGAGTGAGATGGGCGGTATAATTGGGGGGTTTGAAAACTGTAGTGTGTGAGGATTGAAACAATGGGTATTTTACTTGGGACACGGAGGAATTTTGGGTTAACATCACATTGTTAACCTTGAAAGGAAGGGGCATCAGGGGGATACATGTTTACGGATGTGCACGTTCTTTTATAAAGGATGGTTTATATTATGATGTCACACAGAGCAACACAAAGTTTGCGTTTGAAATTAATTTTGATAATGAATTGTATGGTGCTGACGTGTACTTTCAATATTTATAGATACCGCTGAGGAAGGTCTGAAGTTAGACCGAAATGCATTGGGTGAAAAAATATGCTGGAGGAATGGAGACAGATGCCTGGGAATAGGCCCGGATGGGCAATTCCAGTGTCATTTACAATGCTTGAAAAAGTTGATCTTCATTTCCTTGACGTAACGGATAAAGCTGGATGAACTATGCAAATAAAATTTGGATGAACTTTGACAAAATTATTGAGTACGTGTGAATATTTCGCAAGTGTGTAAAAGGCTGTGCAACTCACTGTGACACGATAACTTGCGTGTCACAATCCTGGGATGATTATTTCAACACGTGCTGTTGGAACGGAGCGTGAATGAGTGTATGCACGCCAAACTTGAACAAAAGCAAAGGTACTGTGTTTGGAAAAACCAGGAGTGCTTCTGACCCCTTTCAGTGTGGCAAGATCTAGGCACATCCTTTTGCATGGCTTATACTGTGTTGCCACTGACTGCCTGCTGTGCTACTGGAAATACTTATTTCCGTGTTCACAGCTCACCCCTTCCTTCTACTCTGATACCGGCCTCTGGTTCTGGGTAGCACCAATTGTCCAGCAGTTAATGAAAAAAACTGTCATGCACTGCATATTTAGCAGGGAGTTAAGTTTGCCGACAATATAAATACCACAGTAACCTACACACATACTGTTCCAAGTAGTGGCAGAATGATGTGGCTACAAAAAGGCTTAGCTGGGATGATAGAGGAGGAGCTGTTATTGCCTACACAGGCATGGGAACTTTACGAAGAAAATTCCCAAAACCTTTTGTGCACCCAAGTAATTCTTAGATGTGACTCACTTTAAAAAACTATAAATACAAAGCCTTTTACCCGGGGAAGTAATAAATGTGCTAGTATTTCTGCAAAATCACACCTCATATTGCAGTTCAGGGAAAACCCCTCACAAACCGAAGTAGAGTGAAAGGCCTAGTGCTATTCAAGAAGATATTAAACATTTGCAAAATATTGTTACTTTGGTAATGCGTGTTCTAGAATATAACACACAAGCGCTTGGAATGAATATATAAAAAGAGCATCATTGCATTCACGTAATTTAAGACCGAGATGTTCCAAGACCTAAATGAAAACGGGGCAGATTCTAGGTCTATGGTTGCAGCTATCAATAGTCTAGCAGGTGCATAGGCACCAGGACCAAAGTGCCTAGGGGGGTTGCTGCAACCCAATAATGGTTGTTTTTTAAAATTTCCAAACCTAGGGGTGGTTAGGCATTTTGTTTGTCTGCTTTAGGGCCCATGGCACCTTTGTTACGCTACATTCTTGAAAGGAACCACACATAAAGAACTTTTCTTATACTGTGTGACAGGTTTTATCATGAAGCTTACTGTCTGGCTTTGCTTTTAAAAAAGAAAAGTGGATCTGTTTTCCAACTTTACAGACTTATTTAGTTTTTTTTACCGAATGTGGCTAAAAATGTAAAGTGGTACAGTGACAGGCCAGCAAAGTCAAACATACAAAATTAAATAATTGCTTGCAGACTGTTTCATTTCTTCTTGGGTGTTCTTATTTTTTCAGTATCTTGTAATGCTAGCGCCACTGGTAAGCAGAAATATTTACTTTGAACTGTTAAGTTGTGATTGGCTGCGGGCTGACCCATCAGAAACCGAAAAGCCTTCTTGTATGTTTTTTCCAAAGATGTATCCACTGCAAGAACTTTTAAATCCCCAACAGGCTCAATCAGTGAAATCATGTCTCCAGTTAGCTGCACAGAGAAGCAATTTAAATCCAGCATGCTTGGAATCAAACTATTACCGGCAATGAAATCGCACATAGTTTTGCTTAGTTTCTCTCTTACTTAAAAACAGTTGTTTATCAGGTCTATTGAAAACAAATTTACACCCGTTTTGTGCCATTTCGCATTTATCACTCTCGCAAACGGGGCACGTATTCAATCCTTTCAAACTCACAAACCTGCACACATGTATCTTGTATTCCCCTTATAGCATGCTTCATGAACTGACATCATGTAATTATTAGAAACACACTTGCAATGTGTGGGCCTTATGGCTGTGTAGGTTAAATCCAGTTCATCCTAATTGTTTTTTCGTGGTTTCCCTGTAGGTCCTTGAACTTTCTCAGCAATTGAGCACTGCAGCCTCTGAAAGTGTTTCTATGCACAGCATACAGCGTCATACAGCACATAAAGCACATAAAGCATTTAGGAGAGGGAGTACTTTAAAAGTGTAGGACCTCCCTTGAATTGAGGCTCATATCTCCCTTAGCTCATTACTCCACACCCATGGCCAATTATTGTCTAGAAAATTACCATAAAGTATATTCAGCACAGCCGATGTGCAGAGACGGGTTGCATCATGGCCAAACATTGACTAGAAAATGAGCATAAAGTATATCCTGCATAGCCGATGTGCCAAGAAAAAAGTCCTGGCAGTTTAGGTGTTAACCACACATTTTAACAAAGACTGGAATTTCTTGTGGGATAAGCCCTCAAGTTTTCAACTCTGGTAGACAGCCTCCAGACAATGCGACTGGCACCAGCCCACACTCACAAGGTGAATTCATTTGGAAAACATGTACATGGCGGGTAAACACTTGGGGCACGATTGACAAAAAACAACCTATATCTAGCCCTGGAAGTCTGTAATCTTGCATGCAAGTTTGATTACGATGTTATGGTCTTTACATAACTTTCACTAGTCACAGCTTTATAGGCATACAACTGGCTGTTTAGTGAATTATTTTTCACTCCACTTGCATTTTGTTTTTTTAACTTTCTCATTTCTAAGCAAATACAGACAGTGAAGCCAATTACTGTAATCTCAGTAAGGAAAAAGTTGACTTATACGAGGAACAACTGGTTACCCAAATAAGGTGAAAAATAAAACATCCGAAGTAAAGAGACACAGGCAGAGGGAGATACATAAAATAACAGAGCATATCATATAATAAGGGAGAATAAAAGCATATTAGCATTCATCCAATGATGTAGAGGGTTGCCAAATACAACAGGTGACACAGGACTTATGACTAATCCGTTGATACATCATCTGCAGAGTCAACCATGGACAACAAATAACTCCGCTAAGGTTTCAAATATCTTAACGTCCTTGATGTAATTGGCTGCAGTGAAGCATATAATTCGGAAGTAGTGTCATAGTTAGACAAGTGTATCCAATGTAGTGAAATTTGTCGCTTGACTAAAAGCAAGGCTATAGCAGTAAAATGACGGAGCCCCAGTGGTAATGGTTTAACATACCCCAATAAAGCCATAAGATGGTCCGCTGGAAGTGATCACTCGATCATAAGGGATAGAATGGAAAAGATATTCTTTCAGAAGGCTTCTATTGTCTCACAATTCCCTGTCAAATGGGAAAAGTCTGTGTAATCTGTCCGATATTTTGGGCACTGGTGAGACCTAGCAGGGTCGAACTTCGCCAGTGTGGTGGGGTAGTGTAGACTCTGTGTAGTAATTCAATATGCTCAGCTTACGATTTAGATAGTTAATTTCACATGAGAGAAACCCCACATCACAGTCGTGCCAAGCGCAACTAACCACGAACTGTCAACTTGAGAACGCGGAGCCCCGATGACACCACAAAACACCTGAGCATCATAAGGGATTCTACAGCTCCAGCTTATCTAATACAGCTTGAGCACACAACAACACATCTCCCTCTCTTATAAAAGAAAACCAAACACCTACCCCAAACCATGGACCATACCCCCTAAACCCACTACATAAACAAAAATGGAAAATAAATAATGATCAGAGCAAAACAGGAACAAAATTCAGAAGGAAAAAAAACAAGGTAAGACAAACCACAGTACAACAAAATACATGACTTTGAGGAAAGAAAATGGTGAGATTAATCACAAACGTACTCCTGCAAATATCTTAGTATTCTCATCATCCTTGCCACTCTCCTGTCCAATGATTCAGCTGCAGGTGATCCAGCTGCAGGTATAGAACACCTGGGCCCATCTCCCCTTATCCAATCCACTCACATCTTGTTCACATTGCTCCTCCAACACAGACTCCAATGGCAACCCAGACTGTGGCACAACCATATTCAACTTTTCCTCACCCTGTCTTTGAAACAAAGCCACTCATCTGAGATTCCACGTCTGTCCATTTTCCAACTTGACCTAATTGCCCCCCACAGCCACAACTTTGAAAGGACCTCTGAATTTGGTCAAACCTCTGCCGACGCCACCAGGCTTCACTTTAACCCAAACACCAACATCAATAAATCTTTTCTTATGTAGATATCTCAGGCAGCTCCCGGTTGCACGTTAAGATGTCCCTCCCCACCCTCGCATCCATGAAGGAACTAGTTTGGTTCCAGCCTGCCTACTCTGCATCATTTCAAACGGAGTCAAACCAGTGTTGGAATTCACTGTGGTCCGGTATGCCCACAGCATGTCCTTAACTGCACCCTGAACGGACAAGCCAGTGCTTGCCGCAAACTGCATGGTTCCTTTCACCAATTTATTAAGCCTTTCCACCAATCAATTGCCTTGAGGATTATACAATGAAGAGCACACATGCCTAATCCCCAATTTCTCCAGAAAAACTTTCATGTCCTGCGAAACAAGTTGAGTTCTATTGTCCGTAAGTAACATGGAAGGTATTCCTTCCCTCCTAAAGACCTCACCCAAAACCTGAATAGAATATTTCTCCTAAAAATCACTTCTAACCATGTTGATTTTGCATCTACCAACACCGCAGCAAATTTCTCATGCCCCGGGAGCATACTAAACGGCCCAATGAAACCAAGACATACCATCTCCCACACTCCAGCTTCAGCCATGTGGATCTTCTAGTAAGCGACCCAAACCTATCCTCAAACGTTTCTCAGACCCCCTACACACCTCATTTCATAATCCTTTCCCTGACCTGATTATCCACGAGGGGCCCCCAGAACTTCTCACACAATATTTTGATAGTTATGGTTTGTCCCAGAAGCCTCGCTTGCACCAGTTTAATTAATCTTGACCTGACAGCACACAGCAGGAACAACTTTTCTTTCATTAGTAATAAGCAGTCATCATGTATAGCCTTTTCATCAAGCACCTTGACTTAAGGTACTGTCCCTCCTCAGTCCTTTCTTGACAGTCTCCATGACAGCAATAAGTGAAGAATCCTGTTCCATAGCACTAATCCTATCTCTCTCAGAAATAGAACCCAGGGACTCCTCAGTGACCATGCAATTCCTGACCAACGTAAATGCTGCTTGTTGCTAGTCACCCCACACAAACTTCTTCCCCTTTCTTAATAACTCTCTTAACGGCTCAGTCTTGTGTGCAAAATCTTTCCTATCCTGAGGAATCTGGGAGTTTACAATGGCACTCACCTGATTGACTTTTGGTTTCACACCATCTCTTTGTAATTAAATATACCAAATACTCCACCGCTTTAATCAGAAACACACATTTCTCCTTGCACAGAGTCAAACAAGCACAATCTATTTGTGTCAAAACTTCATTCAATATTCTATTGTGCTCCATGACATCCTCCACAAGCACCAGAATGCCATCCTGGAAGACCACCACCTTATCTATACCCAAAAGAATCATTGTCATTAACCTCTGAAAAACACTTGCAGCTGAACATAATCTGAGCAGTAATGTAAAAGTTCCCTCAGCTGTTATAAAAGAGTTAAGATGTTTGGATTCTGGATGAAGTTTGACTTGATGGTATGCACTCCTCTAGTCAAGTTTGGAGATGTTTTTCCCCCTTGACACCTTCAAAATCAGCTCATTAATGTTGGGCAAAGGAAAATTGTCCATCACAATGCACTCGTTCAGGCTCCTCTAATCCACACAGAACCTGAAGGACCCATCTTGGTAATAACTACCGGAGATAGCCACTCTGCCGCCTTCACTACCTCAATCACTCCCTCATCCAACATTTGTTGAATAATCTCCTTGGCGTTTGGTCTCACAGCCATAGGTACCTTTCTTGCCATGTGTTTCACAGACACATCATTTTCTTTTTATTTTGATCTCATCTGCATAGTTATTAGCCACCCACAATCGACCTGCAAATACCTCGCTGTGGCGAGGGAGCACATCACATCTTCCAACCAATCATCCTCAATTAGCGTCAACTGATTTTCATGCCTTGGTTCCCCATGATATTAAGGTCATACTGATGCGACCATTTTAGGATTGGGCGGGGGTGGGGGGGTTTGATGCATCCACAGCCACATAAATCTTCCCCAGAGTTTGTCCTCCAGCAAATTTGATCTGAGCAGTCAGTCATATATCCTATCACCCCAATATTAGCTCCTTTATACCTTATAGTATGACATTCAATGTCACCAATTTACGCTCGGGCCATGTGGCAAGAAACAACTCTCTGGGGATGATGGTATATAATGAACCTGTGTCAACCATCAAAAACACGTCTCTATCATTAATGTTAAAATTAGTGCTGGGACGTACCCTCCTCCTTTCACTACCCTGATCACTTTCATTATTTACACCATCAGTATCCTTTCCCTGCACCATAAGGACTTTGACCTCAGATTTATCCACCATAATTTTTCTGTCCATCACCTTACACATGCTCGCCAAATGGTCCTTTTCACCACAGTTAAGACAGTCTTTCCCTATAACAAGGAAAAGCTTTGAATCTGCAAGGTGATAATTGCTCCTGCACCTATAGCAACTGCGAGTAAAAGGCTTTCCTCGCCAGGAAAACTATACTTTTGGTATTACTGCTCTTGAAAAAACCACCCTATTACTGTATATGCTTGCTCACCATCTTTGAATAAAAGAGAACACAATTCCCGCATGCATTATTCAGACTCCTCCACCATTTTCGCGATTGCCACAGCATCCTTCAAAGTGGGATTCTTTGGAGCCCTCGGTCTCTCCTGTATTTTTTTGCTGTTGCATTGCACATTCAGTTGGTCTCTTATCATTTCTCAGTCATTAATCCAAATTGACATTTTGCAGAAAGTTCCCTTAAATGTGCAACAAAAGCATCAATAGACTCTTCCGCACGTTGTGGCTGCGTGTTAAATTTATGGCAGTGCATAACCGCATTAACTTGTTTGGCAAATCTAGTCTGCAAACGTAACACAGCTTCCTTATATACATCCTCCACCTCTTCTCCTAGATTATTTCTGGCAGGTGGCAAATATTTGAATAAGTGTTGGCCTTCTTTGCCCAGATACCCCAATAACAACACCTTCTTGCTTATGGCAGAGAATCTAGAACCATCTAAAGCTAGTAAGTAATTTTCGAAGCAATCAATCCATTCCTCCCACTCAGTAGGAGGATCACCTGACATCATGAGAAATGGTGGAGGCACTATAGATTGGTTAACACTCATTTTCCTAAGCAATGGACAAGTATACTCACAAACACCTTAAATGCACTAGCAACTTCTTCCCCAGAACCAAGTTTTATAAATTAAACCGAAGCACTTTCAAAAGTGTTCATGCCACTGACTTCCACCAGTGCAAGACATGTTTAAAAAGTGTGCGTGCAAAGTGAAAATGATACAAGAAGTGGTAATCTGTAACTGGGTCACTGAGTGGTAAATTGTCACCATGTACAGAGTGTGTGCATCACTGAACAAGCAACAGGACACGTGTTAATATTGCACATGTCACCTTCTTCAAGATAAATCAGGATTGTGAGCGTATCACTGACTCACCACCCCAGGATAGCCACGCCAAAAGGATTGTGGGGTCACTGAACTTTCTCCTTCCTGAAATGCCTGGACGTGCGCCACACACTTAGGGAGAGTTTCCGCACCATCTAGCGAGTCTAACTGAAAGCACCACGCCTATTTCAGTGACTAAACCAACCAAGGAAATCGGCGGGCAGGGTTTGGTGTAGCAGTCGACGTCGTCAGGAAACTGCCCGCACTCAAGTGAGCCCTTGCGATAAGCTGACTGACAAACTCGCCGTGAGCAATCATTCAGAGAAGTCATACCATACAATAATAACGTTGAGTCACAACGCATTCAGCCAACAGGAGTCGTGATCGTTGTGTTGCTCTGACAGTACAGACAAGCTGTCTTAACATGCCAGCTCACCTTATAGTTCAGTACATCCCACGCCCTTGCAATCCTCTTTTCCCTGATCTGGCATTGTCGGACGGTTTCCTCTACTGAAGCGGTGCAGTACTTCTCTCTCCCACTCAGCTCTCTCCCCAGCGCTGCATGGGTTAGTGCGTGGGGTAGATCTCTCACTGGACTTCTGATACCTGGCACGCTCAACTCCAATCGTCGCCAATATTGTAGTAATTCAAGACACTGCTTACGATGTAGGTAGTTTATTTCACATGAGAGAAACCCCACACCAGAGACTTGCCAGGAACAGCTAGCCACCAACTGTCAACTCGAGAACGCGGAGCCCGATGACACCACAGGATACCTCGGCATCATAAGGAATTCTGCTGCTCCAGCGTATCTAATACAGCTTAAGCACACTAAAACAATACTTATAATGTACTATCTTATGTCCCTCGACTTGAATTCTAACAGTACACAATGGAATGTCTTTTACAACTATTTTTCCCAATGGAGAACCCTTTGACCCACACCCTACAAATGTTCGGGGTGTTGTACCCACCTCCCACCCTGGAAAGGAAATTACTTCTGTCCATGACAAACTCTGAAGGTGAACCATGCCTTGGAGCACCCAGCCCATACCCCTGCTATTAGGATGCACTCCTCTGCGATTTCACATTGTCATAGGTTATTGTGCAGAAGTAAAAAGGGTTTCTGACTACAAGGTCACCTTATGTGAATTCCTTGCAGTCAGAAACCAATTATTTATGAATATAAGTCAAACTTAAACATTCAAATGGCTTTGTGGATCTGGCCCTCTGTGATACTCTTTTGTTCAAGGAACATTGTAGCCATGCTATGACTTGTGCTTTTTAGAACCATTAACCTCAACGTGGAGGAGGATAACCATGTTAATAAGAATCGTAGTCGGAGCGCAAAAAAATGATTAAAGAGAGTCAAAAACACCTGTGTTGTCCACTGTGGGAAGGAATGTTGTGTTGCACGTAAGTCAGAAGACAGGTGGTCATGATTGCTTTCACAATGGTTACCCATCAATTCATACATGATTAAGAGTGGGAAAATATGTTTCACATTTATGAGATACGAGGTTAGATGGCTAACCAACTTGTAGAAGAGTGTGCCCAGCTCTTTGAAGGTTTGCCATGTTTGAATTATAGGAGGTATATGACTAAGAGGCATTAAGAAGAGGATCAAACTGGTTGACTTTTGGCCTGGTTTATTAAGCTTGATCATGGGAGAGGCTCCAACTACCAGTATTAGTACTAAACAAGAGGAGATAGAGTACACTTAGTAAGAGATAAACTAGGTGCTCTCAGACTACTACTCTGCATTATGTTGTGATCTGGTTGAGGCTGGGGATAACGAAGAAGAAAGCTACTTAGGGCTGGCGGCGCTGACAACTTCATCTCGAACATATATGAAGGAATTGGAATCCCCATTGATGGTTAGCTAGGTCAAGGTGGTGATTTTGACTTTGCTCAAATTTGTTAGAGCTGATGTGGGGGCACATATCCATAGGGTGGCCCTAAGAAAACTTAATCTATTGGTGACGGAAGGTGGATTAGGTGCCTCAGATTATGATTCTTATAACTCATTGGCACACCGAAAGTGGCGGTGGAATGGGCAATCCATTTGAATCGCCAAAAGGCCCTTTATTTACAGGGAATTGTGGTAGAAAGGATGCTGTTGAAAGCCTTTCTTGAGTGGCTGACCGGGACTAGACAGTGAGTGATAGATACTACAAGATACTGCTGGAACACTCCTGGTACTTAGGCTGCATACTCACTGAGATTGCCATTATGCTGTTACTGTAGATTTAGAGTAATAGCAGAGATGGTTAAAGACACATCTTCGCCGAAGAGAGGGATTTGCAAAACATGAGAGCTGTTTCAAGGAGGCCCCCTGCAACTGTTGATAGACATGATGCAGAACTGTCAGGTACCTATGGCCAGTTCTTTATTGCTTGGTTTCCTTACAGGAGCGAAAGGAAAACATGGGAATGCAGCTTGTTGAAACCACAAACACGATTGGCTGTGGAGAGCGAGAAGAGAGATCGCAATGATGTATTAGGACATGCAGGGGATGAACCCACTGAAAGCAAATGAGCCGGAGATTTAGGAAGAGACCTGACAGAAATGGAATTGATGGCACTGGCATTCTTCACCCCTTTTCTAAAAATGCCTTATTTAAGGTGGTCAAATGCAGTATATTAGACAAAACAGCTGATACTGTTCGTCAAGTGGGATAATCCTCGCCTCTGAGTCCTTAATAGAGTTGAAACTTTCCGTTACAGAATCAAGGACATTTTTATTCTGTGTCAGGAGCAAAGGCGAGGATTATGCTAATGTAAAGCTTTCTCACCACCAAATGAGCCACATCCAGCACAGGCTTAAAGTAAAATCTCTTAAAGGTGGAATCTGAGAACCAATCCTCTGCATTCATAATGTTCTGCAACCGAGCTCCTAAGCTGAATGCCTATGAGGCCATCTCTCCTCTTGCTGATTGTGTGCCCCAAACACCCTGGAGGCTACACCAGCTTCTTGCATGTACCATGTACCCAACGGGCTATAGTGGGCGAAGAAACCGCCTTATATGGTTTACATAATGCAACGTGGAGTTGTCGTTCGCTGGCGGATGAATATCCTCAGTCATTCTTCTGAGAAAGGGAACCTCCTCTGAGACTTAATTGGGTCTGGGAGAAAAGGGGAAAACACAATAACCAAACTAATGAGAAAACCTCTCACTTAACCTCTATTACTTTACCAACATGGGCAAGATCTGCTCCAATAGGGCTATAAAAAAGCAGTGAATTTATGGCATGTTGTATTTTCAAATCAACATTCTTTTATTTCAAGTTTGATTGTTATAATTTGATAATGATTATGCTTATTTCTTTTATTTCATCAATACATAAAATAGGTGAATTTTCGAATACCATACAAACTGATGCAACATATATTTTTTAGTACCTTTTTTCTTTTTTTTAACACATAATATACAAAAGTACCATGTTACTTTATACAGACATATAGTGACTGACAGTAATCCCCTATCTACACAATAACAATACAAAAAGTATTCAATATATCTTGCATTCACTCACAACCACATCATTAAAACTAAGAATCAACCCAATCTCCACTGAGGACACCATCCGCCTGATGAACTCCATCCACTCAGGATCACCCACAGACCCTTGCCCTCACCACATCTTCAACAAAGCTGACTCCATCATAGCACCGCACCTCCGAGACGTCATCAACTGCTCCCTCAACTCCGCCACCTTCCCGGAAAGCTGGAAACACGCAGAACTTAGCGCCCTTCTGAAAAAACCCACAGCGGACCCCACCAAACTCAAAAACTACCGCCCCATCTCGCTCCTTCCATTCCCGGCCAAAGTCATCGAGAAAGCTGTCAACAACCAGCTCGCCGCCTTCCTCGAAACCAACAAATCCCTCGACTCCTCACAGTCCGGCTTCCGAACCAAACACAGCACGGAGACCGCCCTCATCGCAGCAACAGACGACATTCGAACTCTACTGGACAACGGAGACACTGTCGCCCTCATCCTCCTTGACCTCTCCGCAGCCTTCGACACAGTCTGCCATAGCACCCTTCTACAGCGCCTCAGAAACATCGGAATCCAAGGAAAAGCACTGGAATGGATCACCTCGTTCCTCTCCGGAAGAACCCAGAGAGTCCGCCTCCCACCATTCAAGTCAGAGGCCACTGAAGTCATCTGCGGCGTACCACAAGGATCCTCACTCAGCCCCACCCTCTTCGACGTATACATGAGCCCCCTCGCGGCCATCGCACGCCAACATAACCTCAACATCATTTCCTACGCGGACGACACTCAACTGATCCTCTCACTCACCAAAGACCCTAACACCGCCAAAACCAACCTACATGAAGGAATGAAAGAAGTGGCCGAGTGGATGAAGCATAGCCGTCTGAAACTAAACTCAGACAAAACAGAAGTCCTTATCTTAGGTACCACCCCCTCCTCCTGGGATGACTCGTGGTGGCCAGAGGCCCTTGGAAAAGCACCCACCCCGACGGACCACGCACGGAACCTGGGCATCATCCTCGACTCCTCACTCTCCATGAACAGACAAGTCAACGCCGTCTCATCATCTTGCTTCAACATTCTTCGCATGCTCAAAAAAACATTTCGCTGGATCCCCACCGAAACCAGAAAAACGGTCACCCATGCACTGGTTACAAGCCGCCTGGACTACGGAAACACCCTTTACGCCGGTATCACCGCTAAACTCCAGAAAAAACTCCAACGCATCCAGAACGCATCAGCCAGACTCATACTAGACATCCCGCGTAAAGACCACATCTCCAGGCACCTGAAAGACCTTCACTGGCTTCCCGTCAATAAGAGGATCACTTTCCGCCTCCTAACCCATGCACACAAAGCACTCTACGAACTTGGACCCGAATGCCTCAACACACGACTTTCCTTCTACACCCCCTCCCGCCAGCTACGATCCTCCAACCAAGCCCTTGCTACCGTACCTCGCATCAACAAAACCACCATGGGAGGTAGATCCTTCTCCTACCTCGCAGCTAAAACCTGGAACTCACTCCCCACTCACCTTCGTCTCACTCAAAACCACCTAGCGTTCAGAAAGCAACTTAAAACCTGGATATTCGACAAGTAATTCCCCACCCTCTTCAAGCGCCTTGAGACCCTCCGGGTATGTAGTGCGCTATATAAATCTTTTGACTTTGACTTTGACTTTGACCCACAAGCACATACACAATCAGATCAGAAGGGGACAAAGAGGTTTCCGGTCTCCATGACCCTGTCGTGGGCTGTGCGCATACAGCATATCCTCAGTCATTCCTCATAAGCTTTGCAGCACTGTTCCACACACAGCTTTGGTACATCAAGGAATGCTGAGTAAGAGACCCCGTCCAGGAAAACACCCTACCTGTCAGGTCAAGGGCTCTCACATCCAAGACCCATCTGCAGGACACCAGACTTGGAAGCATCACCAACTTGGGTGAAACATCCTATAGTGACTGCAATTTGTTAGGCTGCCAAGACAGGAATTGATTAAGAACCTGATTAACGTCCCAAAGGACTGTGTAGCGAGGTTCCGCTGGAAGCGAGAGACTGATCCCTCTGAGCAATCTGCAGACAAAAGGATGCTTTCCCATCAGGGAACTATCAATTGGAGCATGACCTGCCGAAAAAGCAGAACGAAAAGCATTAATAGAGTGATAGGCAAGCCGATCCAAGCCAGGCTGCACAAGAAATTTAGCACTGCACTAAATCTGCCCTTTTTCAGACTGCATCAGCCGCCACCGCATGGGAATCCGGTCTCCAACGAAGAACCAGACTACCTGGTGGTCCATTCGGGAGGCAAACAGGTATATGGAGCACGGACCCCACTTGTCCGAGAGCATGGAGAAAGCCTGAGGGTCCAATTTCCAGTGGCTCGAGTCCTGGAAGTGGCGAGAATATCAATCCACCACCTGGTTCGCTTGGCTAGGAAGATACTCTGCTGTGACCTATATGTGATGTTCCAGGCAGAACTGCCAAAAGTTCTTCGCCAGATCTGAAAGTGATTTGGATGTGGTTCCTCCCAGATGGTTGATGTAGCGCACCACCAATACATTGTTCATCTTGAGGAGGACACAGTATTGAATCCGGTCTGTGGTCCATCAGCGAACCGTGAAAGAGCCGACGAGGAGTTCCAAACAGTTGATATGTAACCTCTGTTCTTGTAGTTGCTTCCTTCCTCCTGTGGAGAAGTTCCATCATCATGCGCCCCTGCCTGAACTGCTGGCCTCTGACTTTATGACAAGGTCGGGGTGGATCCAAAGATTGCTCTCCCGGTCCAGGCCTTCATGTGGGAAAGGCACTAGCTTATTTGCTCTTTGACCTCTTCCGACAATTGCACAGACTGAGAGTAAGTTAGGCCCATCTGCAGGTGGTGTGCCTTGAGGTGCTGTAGCGCCCGAAAATGTAGAGGGCCCAGGAAGATCGCTTGGATAGAGGATGACAGTAAGCCTACTAGACGAGCAATCTGCCTGAGGGATGTGTGCTGTTTGGATAGCGTTTTCCGCAATTCGTGCCAGATCTTCGCCATCTTCTGGGATGGAAGGCTTAAGGAGGCTGTGATAGAATCTATCACGAACCCCAGAAAGATCGTTCTCTGGGAGGGGGTCAGAAGTGACGACTTCTCGTTGATCACGAAACCCAAACCTTCTAGGAGGTTCACCTCTGTCTGCAGTTGAAGGGACAGTTTTCAAAGGGAATGGCCCAGTAACAGAATGTCATCCAAATAGTCAATGAGCTGTATTCCCTGCACGCGCAGGTGTTCCACCACTGGCTTGAGAATCTTTGTGAAGCACCAAAGAGCTGATGAGAGTCCAAACGGCAGACTGTAGAATTCGAACGTTTGGAGACTCCACACAAGCTGGATAAACCGATGGTGAGGAGAGAAGACAGGCATTGTTAGGAATGTGTCTTTTTGATCCAGCTGCACCATCCATCCCGAAGGAGAAGAATGCACTCCATTTTGAAGTGGCGGTAAACCAGCCACTCCATGAATTCCCTGAGGTTGATAACCAGTCTCTGGCCACTGCCGCTTTTTTTGACCATGAACAGGTTGCTGATAAACCTGTTGGAATGGGTCACTAATGGGCAAGTGGCCCCTTTGGCTAAGAGGGCTTCGAATTCCTCGTCATTCTTCAGCATTCCGTCCATCATTTGTTCTTTTTGCTTTTGTTTCCCTCAGTGGGAAGGGTATGCCCAGAAGTGGGTCCCATACTCAGTGCCATTGGATTCAAGCTAGCCTTGCTCATGAGGAGTGGTACCCTGAAACCGGTCCCATGATGAATGTTTCCAGTCCAGGGAGAACCTGGCCTGGCAGTTTGGGCTAGACTGTTCTATGGGGAGCAGGTGCCAGACTGATTTGCTTATGGCTGGGTCCGAACTGGGGTGGTGTGGTGAGCAAGAAAACGATGGATCAAACCCAGATCTGTAACTTTGAGTGAATGTTTGATTTGCTCAGCATTCCGTCCAAAATTGTTTTTGTTTGCTTTTGCCACCCGAAGTGCTATGGGTATACCCATGCATGTCCCGTGCTCACTGTGCCACTGGATTCAAGCTAGCCTCGCTGATGAGGAGTGATACACCGATATCGTTCCCAGGATGCTTGTTTCTGGTCCAAGGAAGACCTGGCCTGGCAGTTAGGTCTGTTCTGTTACCATGGGGAGAAGGGTTAAGACTGTTATGCATATGGCTGGGTCAAAACTGGGGTTGCTTGCGGAGTAAAAAAAGATGGATTAAAGCCAGATCTGTGACTGGGGGGGAATGTTTGATTTGTTCAGCATTCAGTCCATCATTTGTTCTTTTTTCCTCCTTTGGAAATGGCGGTAAACCAGCCACTCGTTGAACTTCCTGAGGTCTCTAGCAGCTGTCGCTTTTGTCGACTAAAAACAGGTTACTGATAAACCCGTTGGGATGCGTCACAGACAGGCAAATGGCCCCTTTGGCTAAGAAGGCTTTGACTTCCTTGTCGAAGAGTCTGGCCTCTTGCCTGCAGAAGCTAATCAGATGTGGATGGGACTGTTGGTGGGGAGAAACATAGCACTTGAGCTAAAAAACCCATACCATTTGTAGGACCCATGCTTCTGTTGTGATAGAGACCCAGGACTGGAAAAGCAATTCCAGTCGGACCCCTACTCTTTGTAGGGAGGAAGGGTTAACACTCACCATTGGTGGGGGTGGGGCTGGCTTGTCCCTGAAGCCACCTCTGCCGCGGAACCACTGGCCTCAGGTGGGGTAGAATGACATGAAGTGAGTGCTGTCCTGTCATTCGCCAGACTTAGAGCCTTATCTCCTGGAGGGGTTTTGGGCGGAGAAATGGGCGGTCGAGCGGCCCCTGCCACAACCGGCCTCTTGGAAAATCAGAAGGTTGAAAATAAGCTTAATGGAAGATTGGACTTTGTCCAAGGATGTGAACAATGCCACAAACTTCCCCAACTCCTTAATGAAGTGGTCGCCAAACAGACCACTCAGGGCCCACCACCCCTGCCTCTAATGAGGTGATATTTCCTAGCTCAGGGTCTACTTTAAAAAGTAGTGAGCGGCAGCGGTCGTAGATAGCGCGAAGATTGCATTACCTAAAAAGATAACCACACGTTGCGCCCATCCGGAGAGGACATCAGGAGGAATTAGGGACCCTTAGCTTCCTTTCCCATGTCTAAGATGCCAATACCTGTTGATGCCCTTGATGGGGTCCTTTATAAACATTTGCCAGGAAGTTGGCCATCCTGGGATAAATGTCTTAGGTAAGGGCAACCTTTCCCTCCAAAGAGGGGCGAGGGCACTCCGCCTGGAGATGGCTGCAAGCTTCTTTTTCTAGGGGTTTACGCAAGCGCCTTGTCACATACTTCACAACCTTATCTGCTGGGGCCCAGTCTGCGGACCTAGGGTGAATGAAGTTGTTAGGATCTAACATGACTGACACCGCATCCAAGGAGGAATGTCCCAGGGAGGGAACAGCATCAGGCGCAGGCCGCCAATGCCTGGAAGGGTCTGCCTGATCGTCTGAAACAGCATGGAAATCACCTCCATGTTATCCAGTGAGCCGGGTTGTGAAATCCCTGGATAATCGGCAGAAGTCTCAGGGGGACTTTCTGGGGATGTAGCCAGGGCCAGGATGGCACTCTTTAGGCATGCAAATGCTTAAGTGGTCCTCCCCTGTGTCACGTTTCCTCTCTTGGGGTGGGGGGATAACAGATAATATCCAGAAACATGTGTCTATAGCTTCACAGCCCTTCACGTGTCTAGAGCTTCAAGCCCTAACCTGCACCGACTTTGGCGAAACATTTCAGCAAAATTCAAGTAAGCATAAAGTGAACTGCATTTACCATAATGCTAAGGGGTGAACTGCACTAGGACGTGAAGCAGTGTGCCCCCATCCCCCTTCGTTTATCCAGTGAGCCTGGCTGTGAAATCCCTGGATAAGCATCAAAAGGCTCAGGGGGCCTTTCTGGGGATGCAGCCTGGGCCAGGAAGGCCCTCTTTAGGCATGCAAATGCTTCATGGTCCACCCCTGTGCCACGTTTCCTCTTTTGACCCGGGGTTGTCTGGTTTCTGGGGGCCTTGATGAGGGTCTGGGGACCCCGAGGGTCCCAAAGCTAGTCGGTCTGGGCATCTTTGCGCATTCATGCTCAGTCTGTCTTGAGAGGCAGTGTCCGAGAGGTTCTATAGCCTCATAGACTGCCCAGTAAATTGAGGCATCCAACGTCTTGTAAAATTTCGCATCCCACTGGAGAAAGGACAGGGCGACGTCCTCCCCATAAGTGCCCTGGGAAACCTGAATGACCCTTCCCCTAGACCTAAACCACCAGGCGCAGCGCTGCATTTTGTGGAACTGGTAGTCCCAGTGAGTATGGGGGCCAAGGGCCTCAAATGTTTTAAGGGTCTAAGCCCTGGTGACACCCGCAGGCTATGTGTGCTATCTTTGGTACTGTGGGACCCAGTGGATTTGCATGGAGGGACCAATGGCCTCACAATTTTAAGGGGCATAGCCCTGTATACACTCGCCCAATTTGTTTACCTGGGGATGCCTGGGACTGTTTCCCCATGAAAGGCCTCCATAGCCGTGCTCTATTATACGGACCCCGCAGGGCGTCGGAGAACTTTCAGCAATCCCGACCTCAGAGGGGCATCAAAGCAAGGGGTGGGAATGATTTGACAGACCCTAATGTGGGGCGTCAGTCACCTGGCTAGGATAATGCTCATTAAGCTGTCACAGCACACGTCTGAACAACCGCTTTGTGAAATTTGTGGCATGCGCGTCGCAGAGCCGCTGAGCTGCGCTACCGGGTGGAGGACCGCAATACGCCATCCAGAAACTGAGGGAAATGAACCGATACATAAGGAGCACATTAGCAACTAAAAACATGCAGAGCACAATGGGCACCAATTACACCAGTATCACAACCATTAAACTATAAAACAAAGAGAGAGCATGAAGCATTACTTATCTGAGGCTGCTGAGCAGCGAAGAAAGAGGGACCTTCAAAAGTGAGAAAGGACTTTATTGGGACTATTGAATTATGATTGGCTGTTAATGATGTGGTTCCCAAGTGTTTCTGGGAACATTAGTTTATTTTTGTTGGATACTAAAATGGCTGCCGTTTTGAAATAATGTAATAAAAGCAAACGAAATAAAGCATTTTCCTCACCTCCGGCCCGGACTTTTAATCCGTTAACATCTCTTGGCTAATCACTTCTACCCAAGATGACCATTTCAATACTCACTGTGGGAGTTGATCCTCCTCCAAGACCAGCAATGTCTGATAAACTGTGGTTATTTTCAGTGGGAGGATCATTTAATAAAATTGCCCGCATTTAGACAGGAAAGCTAGAGCTATCTCTTTCCTAATCAAATTAAGAGTTCTCTGATTTTTAGATATTTGAAGAATTGTCGATAAGGGATATCAAACTCTACCTAATTCTGAGAAGGATTTTAATGTATCAGGGAAATATCGCTGGCATAAGGATTTTACATTGACTCACAAAGAGGAATTATTGAACTGAAACCTCTCTGGTAAATGCGGGTTATGCCATAAGAGTAGATTACCATGTAGTTTTGGGGGAACCTGAAGACAGATACAGATTAACCCCGGACTCCGTGGCGCGTGTAACACGTACAAAGTAGGGGTTTCCAATAGACAAGGACGGCGAGGACGAGAAAGGAGAGTGGCCATGGTGAAGAGAAGGCAGCCACTGCAGGTATGTGCCTTTTTAAAAAAATTATAATTAATTAGGGAGGGGGAGGAGTGGAGTTCCACAGAGTTTTTTTTCCAACTCCGTGGAACTCTGCATAGATGCACTACGCCAGCTCCGTCCGGGCTTAATACAGATATCATGCTATAATATGCATAATATCAAAATAACCATGACTTTTCACATGGCTCTGGTGTCACTTGGGGTTGAGGATCTGAAATAAGAATAATGATGGGGCTGTGACTAAATAAACCCCCTCCCCAAAAAATTGAGGTTAGTGGATACCTCCTGTACTGGTTTGATTAATCCCATGCCTGATACCAACCAGTAGTAAAATTGGAAATTCAGGAGTGTCCTCCAAACCGCCCCGTGGGTGTCGCATGCAGTTTACACCTAGATCTTTTATGCCCCTGTATAGAAAAAGATGGGTACATCTAATTTCTGGAAAATAATAACATTAAATATACTGGGATGGCTCAAAATAATATTTTGGCAGCCATACCTTCTTTATCAAATTAGGAAATATTAATAGAGGAATGTGTTCCCAGTTGTTAAATAGTCAGGTAGTTTCCTTGAGTACATATGTGTAGTTTGCTGATCTCAAATTATCATATTTAGTGGTTAGCCAAATATCCAGATATTTCAGGTTTGGTACTACACAGGTTTCATATGGGTACATTTGGCTGCAGTTCAGAATCTGGGGGTTTTCCTTATTTAATTTATACCTCGAAATTGATCAAAGTTGTTTTTAACTCAGTGGGTAACATGGCTCATCCGTGGGTCGGAAGTGAATATCAAAACGTTGTCAGTAGAGTGAAAGACCTTGATTTCTGCTCTAGGAAATAGTGCTCATGGTCTAGTTGGCTGACTAAGGTGAAGTGGCAAAAAGGGTTCCATATACACAGCATATTGATAGGAAGAGAGTGGACGCCAGTTCCAAGAATAGCTGGCAGTTTTAAATGCGACTGATGAGTGGCTATAAACTGTAACAACTGCTCACAAAGCCTGATGTGTAGCTCATATCCATTTAGTTACTTTTGTTGGAAACGCAAAGTGCTGCATAGCTGCCCAAAGAAATTACATCTCCACCCAGCCAGATGAATTCGCAGCATCTAAAGCTATAGAAGATGTTGGGTGTCGCCCTATCCCTGCCCAGTCCATCAGTAGTACGGCAAACTTGGTAGTTCCCGTAGCGTCTCTCCCTGGCATTAAGCCATTCTGTAATGGTGTCCCCAAAGCAGTTATTGATGATCTGTGGCGTTGTCAGTTGATAATGACAGCTAGTGAATTAAAACAAGTGTTGGACAAGGACAGGAGAGAGAAACAATCTATACAAAGAGGTTAGTCTGTGTCCAAACGAATTTCAATCGAAGCCTTTTCACAGGGGTTTTGACTTACTGTTCATAGGTGTTCTCTTTCAGCTCTTTCAACTTTTTGTTGTAATGTACTCAGGGCAAATCCCTCAAATAATAAAATACCCTGTTTAGCCTTTCATGATCAAGGTTTCTATAAAGTATGCAGTTCCTAATGGGACCTCTTGCTATACATAGACAGTTACTAAATAACCTGTACTACCAAAGTTTTGTTTGGACCAATGATGGTGAAAATTGTTGGATATTTGACATCCACTTTCCAGTCGGAATGGGTGTTTGAATTGCAGTTCTGCCAGCTAGTACAATAGCAATTTCACCTTTATCTTTATTGTCTAACCAAGTATATGCGTAGTCTGTGGGTTGGGTAACAGTACATCTCGGTACCTCCTCCAACTAGTAACAGTTAGCATTCTCCGCTATGTCCAGCAAACATGCAATCTAACCTAGTTGGTCATTTCATGTTTTTTTTTTTTTTTTTTTACATGTATACATTTTTTATTCCGGCGAGTACTTTCCCAAGCCCATCCGTGTTTTTCCCTTTCCCAGCTACCCTGACATGAGATGCTACAGTATGGGTGATAGTCGTTCAGCAAGTTTAGCAGTAGGTGTGGTAAAACTGAGCTTAGGATGTTTTGCAAGAGGTTACTCTGGGTGCTACAAAATAGCAACCTGCATTAGTAATGGAGACATTTTACTTCTCTGGATTATTCCAGTCTACCCAGCGAATACTTTTCTATGGCTTTGGTTCTTTACATTGGGATCTTGGACTATTGTAGAGAATTATCACCAGGTGGCATGGCCATTATTCCCACATCGAGCAAATATGGCCTGCTGTAGCCACATGCAGATCTTCTTTTTTTGTAGGGAACAACAACGTACAGTCTCCCGCAGCTGTGTTGTTGCTTTCTTCAGCAGTCTTTGGCCTCATCCAAGCTCTGCGGCAGTCAATTTTACCTCCAGGTTAAGTTATTCGATCATGCTATTATTTATCTTTCCCTACTTTGCCCATTATGATTGTGTTTCAGTAGTGGTTCCTTCAATGATGGAACTCCCAGTTGCCACGGAAACCAGTCTAATTGCTTGTGGGTAGATTGGTTCAGTCAGTGCAGAGACATGAGGGAAAGGTTCATTCTGAAGAAACACCCGCAACGTTTATTGTAGCACTGTAAATGGACACCCAAAGGTTCTTCATGCTGTTTTAATACTGCATGCTACCATAATGGCCATACCTATTGGGTAATATAACTTTTTGGGTTGGGGGGGAGAGGGGGGAGTTACTATCTTATTCTCGGCAGTGTTGGTCACAATATCTTCATCGTTGTACGATCACTGCTCGCAACACATCTAAAAAATGTTAACTGATCATTTACTTAACTGATAGCTTAAGTGTCATGGCTAGTGGTACAAAATTATTTCTTTTAGGAAACATCCATGCCTGTCTCTAGTATGGGTCGAGCCTGAGTAGCAGAAGGCAAGAGGCCTTGCCGTTATCAGTAGCAAATCGATATTGTTGTGAAATCAAACACATTCAAGTCCCATAGTTGCTACTTGACCTGTCGAAGGATGTGTCCTTGCCATTACTTAAGGGGCAAAGCCTTTGGAGGGAGGGTTATATTGTTGTTAGTGACTGAATGCTTTATTGATTGATAAAATATTTTTAAATATATGTTAACATTTTAATATATTTTTGCAGCAACTCGAGCTGGTGGAACCGAGTGGTTGGATTCATGTGCCTTTAACGGACTCTAATAAGAAGCCCATCCGCACATTTATGATTCAGATTGCAGTTTTGGCCAATCACCAGAATGGAAGAGACACTCACATGAGACAAATTAAAGTGTATACTCCAGTAGAGGAGAGCTCGATTGGCAAATTCCCCAGATGCACTACCATTGATTTTATGATGTATCGATCTATTAGGTGAAGTATTTCAAAAGAATGTGTTACTGCCTTATTAGATCTGTTTTAATATGGAAATATGGTTTGTTTCTTTGAATAAATGCAAAGCATATTACCACAATAGATGTCCTCCTCTTTTTTGTATCATATTAATACAGATTTTTTTCAGAAATCTTTTGCCTTTTATCAAAATATTTTGGGGGACGTATTTAAACTTTGGTACTTACTAACCTGGTCTGTTTGAATGCATTCTCCAGAAAGGCTCGTCATATTGATCGGACATGGTAGAATTGCCCTTCAAGCTTTTATAAATTTACAGCAACAGCTGATCATATTTGTAATTCGCAATATACATTCAGCTTTATACTTACCTTACTTAATATTTTGTCACTTTTAAAGGAAGGATCCGAACCCTCATCACACGAACAAACAAATGCGCCCATTTAATTAAAACACTAGCAACTTTCATTGGGAAGGGCTCAGGGTTGTATACACCTAGCCTATATTTGGCATAAACTGCATCACCATTTTTCCTCTGAACCGATTATGTTTGTGATGTGCAAAAGAGCATCTCAATTCACATCTCATTCTCACTCACAACGACACGTTTCAGTTTCTCATATGAGCTAAATGTAGAATATAAATCAACTTCCAACTACATATCGGCTTCAGCGCCGCACTGAATGGTTCTAGGAACCAATATGTGTGATGCCACTTGTCAAGGTATTTATGTAAAGAGTGGCTTGCAGTCGGTTGAGCACTAACTCTGGGCTAGTCTTTACTTTTTTGCTGTAAAGCGAAGTATTTCATCTATTGTTTTTAAGAGTTGTCATCACTTTTCTTTTAGGAGAAACGAGGCGTTCTCAGGTATCACCGCACCCTGCATTTCTGTGTCCCAGAGGCCGCTTCTCCGCTAAGAAGGAGGAGCATAGCCCAACCTGCCAGCTGCCGAAAAACGAAAAATAAAACGATAATAAATCCTTCTTTATTATTGTTTAAGTATTTCTCTTAGAGCCAAGGCTTGGGGGCTGGGCCATGGTGATGACTGGCTGGAGGCGGAGTGTTGGACACTTCTATTCAGTGCACATGACGGTTTGGCCGGCCAGCCGTCTAGTCATGCGCACTGAAGCTCTCCAACCCCAGCTGCATTGCCGGGTTGGATAGAGTAGGCACTGGCTCCCAATCTAACTGGGAGCGCGAATCATTGGCGCTCAGGCAAAGCCTGACGTTGCTTTCAGCAGAATGAAAGCAGTGCCAGGATTGGCCGCAGTGCACTCTGGGACCCTGTACCTGCAGAAGAGAGGGGTGGTGATGCAGCAGGAAGTGTTTTTGTAATTTTGTCTCGGCACTCCTAACCTCTTCACCACTCTGTAAACACACCGGCCGCTACTGGTCCCAAACCCTGGGAAGTCTGATGTAGAAAAACATCTCAGAATCTGTTTACCTACAAATATGGGGGTGTTGCTTCAATTTTTTAAAGTCCCCTTACACTTGCAGTTTCCTCCAGGACCCCACCTCTAATTTAATAAATTATTTTACATCCGTTCCTCTCTTTCTAAGTGAAGGTCCAGGACTGCTCTTGGTGTCTCATATCCTTTTTTAATTCTCCCCTAAAAACAGCTTAAGCTGGTTTGCCAGCCTCATGTTTTCCAAAAATTATCATACAAAAAATACATTCAGATATAGGGACTCCCAATCAACATTCTTTCACCATTGGTCTATTGATCTGTCACTAAAATCATACTCCCACCCACCCTAGCAGAAGGTATAGATCAAAAGACCAGCCCATTCGAGCCAATGGATGCCTTCATTTTAAGTGACTGCATTATGCCCCTGCACATTTACTCTTACATCTAAAAAATGGTTCCCAAAATATAGTTAGACGCTTGCACTTCCCAATCCTTATGTATAATAGGATTACATCTACTATTTTCAGATATCTCAAGACATTTATTGGAAATTATAATGTTCATTCTTCACTATAAAGCAACTTTGCTATATCTATCTATGCTACTGAAAATAAGCATAAGTCATTAGAGTAACTAGAGTGTATATGAAGAATTTTAGGTTGAAGCCCCCCCAAACCCCCTCCCCCTCCCACACAGTGTTGTAATTAGCGTTTCAACCCCTTGCATCTGATTTGGGAGAGCCCTCTAATATCTACTTGTGGGACTGAATCTACCCTATTAAAGTACTGTAGAAGCACTGTCTGTATGCAAATAAACCCCTCCCAAATCAAAGACCATGCTTACACCCACCGAAAAATAAACAGACGAAATTAGCTTTCTCATTTTACTTGATTTACCAGTGAATTAAAGTTCCTATAAATAGTAAAGTGTGATCACAAACTTTTAAAAATCAAGAAATGTTTTGAAATCTGAAATTTTGACTCATTATTCTGAAACAGATTTGGCAAATAATTAATCATGTGACAATCCAGCACAAATGAATAAAATAGAAAAAGCATGTTGAAGCAGCTGTTTCCAACTGAGCTGGACCTCTATTAACAAGTGGAAGTGCAGCTTCATGAAAATATTTCAATGCTTTTGCTGTTGACTTGTGAGGGACACCAAGCAATTACTAGTGGAACTGCACTTTCACAAAAGAATATTAATGCATTTGCATTTGACTTGTGAGACCCCTTGTGACGAATAGTGTAACTGCAGTGTCCTAAAAGCATGTCAGTGAACTTGCATTGTACTTTTGTGGGACAACTAGTAACGACTTGTGAAACTACACCTTAATGAAAGAATACCAATGTATTTGACTTGTGAGGGGCACCTAGTGTTGACTAGTGAAACTGAAGCTTTATATAAGAATGTCATTGCTGGGGCCGGGGCTTGCCTGAGCTCAAGATGGCCGCATTCAATCCGTTAGGAATCCTGCACCCGTTGTAAGTGAATCAACCCAAATCAGCAGGACAAGAAAGCGCTGTGCGCGAGATGTTTAACAAGTCTTTGCTCACCTTCCAGTACTGTGTTAACACAGAGGAAAGTTAATCTGCGAGACGGAGCCGGACTGAGGCCGAAAGGGGGCCGCCCGTACACAGTGAACAGAGCGACGTGCTGACTGCCTTGAATCGCCGGAACCCCGTCCTAATAGTGCAGATCGGAGGCAGTGCAGGTAGCGTTAAACCAGGCGAGTCCGCATGTTGCCACAACAATCCATTACTGCCTGACTGTGAGGCCCAGTGATCCAGAGCGCGGAGACGGAGCAGCAGAGTGTCTGCAGCGGAAGCGTGGACGGAGGCAGCAGCGGGCTGAGGACGCCGTCTATCGGTACTTCAGCTATGGCCGGTAACTAGCGACAACATTGCAGCAGGGTGGCGGCTGCTACAAATTGCCGGGCAGCCTCTAACGGAGCTTGAAGATGCGCCATCCAGAAGCGAAATACTGGGGAGCTCCGCCTCAACGCGGAGCGCTGGGAGTGGATTGAGGGCGTATTCCTTTTGGAGATTAGCGGACTGCCACAATAGCCGAGCTTGAGCAAAGCATTGCATGGCACGTCGGATTACAGTAAGCTAACTGCGGCACACTAAGGAGCAGAAATGACCAGGGCTGGATCAAATTGAGGGGCACATGAACTACCCTACAAAATGGAGATTGGTGGCACAGTGACGCAAGCCTAGGCAGAGGGGAGCCATAGATACACTGAAAGGCGCAGATGAGTGTCAAATTGCTAGGCAAATATACTGCATCGCACCATATGGAGTTGATAGTGTGGACTTCCTAACGCCCACACACGCCGTGTGGCGAATGTAGCAAAGAGCGGTAGAGGGGCACTAAGGACCACCGCGTGCAGCAGAGGCAAGATAGCGCAACCCGAAGGGCCTGCGTAGCACACCGACAAAGCGCACACAAAGCAGCCCTTGGTGGAAGTGATAGGAAGCAGTTTTGGATGCACGCCACTTACTACACAAGGCATCGTGAGATGGCCGCTAGGGAAACAACCGTTACAGCGCGGTCATAACACCGCAGTGCCATTACAAAGTGGATTTTAGAACGCAAGTCGTTACCACGACTTGCGCTGGAGGGCGCTCTAGACTAAGGAATAGTGTGATTTACTATTCCAACACCTTCCCTACTGTACGTAGGCTGGAGTTGGAATAGTAAATCATACTATTCCTAAGTTCAGCACCCTACAGCGCAAGTCGTGGTAACGACTTGCGTTGTAAAAGCTGCCTTGTGATGGTACTGCGGTGTTATGTACCCCGTTGTACCATCATACATCCGGCAGCTATGCAGGTTTGCTGATTAATCTGGGTAGCAAAGCACTGAAAGTCCATAACACTGTCAGGAGGGGGGCGTGAGAGAGAGTGCCATTGAGAGAGTGGAGAGTGTTCCAGAAACACATGCGAAGTAATATTATTATTATTATTAATTACATTTGTAAGGCGCAACAGCTCCCCAAAAACGGTTTCCCGGCAAAGTCATACACGTGCGCTACAGCAGTACTACCATTGGATACTTGAACGCTCAGAGGATAGTAAACATGGGGAAAGTTGACAAAACGCAACCCAAGATCAACTTCGAGCAGCGTAAGACACGAGGGAAAGAGACGGAAGGTGAACAAGACTCAGATCCATCAAAAGAAGGAGACAAGAGTAGTTAATATGTTTGCAGAGCTACAAGATGGCAAGATAGAATCACTGGCATACAGAATGTATTGTGTGACTGAAAGATTGGATAAACACGCGAACAATTGGATATGACAGAGAGAAGGGTGACAAAGGTAGAAGAAGCGCAAATAGAAACAGCGCAAAAACAAATGGCGAAGTTCCTACATGTAAGATAAGGCAGAAGATTTGGATGCGAGATCTAGGAGGAGCAACATCCGCATTATTGGACCACAGGATTCTACCCCAATGGGCAACATGGAGATCTATATGGAAAACTGCTGGTATCCCTCTTAGGTAGATAAATCTTCTCAGAGATGTGGAGCGTGTCCACCGATCATTGGGTCAGGGTCTCCCGCCGGGTGCTCCTCCGCATCCCATAATAGCGAAACTACTGTACTATAGGGACAGGGACGCAGCGCTAAAGGCAGCAAGAGATAAAAGGGACTTGCACCATGGAGGATCAACGATCTCCCTCTTCCCAGATTTTACCATGCGGGTGCAAGAAGCGAGGAGACAATTTGCCCCTCTGAAGAGACAGCTAAGGGAGCACCATCTGGAATATGTTATGTTATACACTGCTAGACTGTGAGTTAATATGCAAGGGTAATCTAGAATTTTTACTGACCCCAAAGTATTGCAATAAGCTCTCTAGTAATATGTAAAAGCAGGGAGACGAAACCCCCCAGCCAGAAGAGGAACAAGAAGATCCAGAGTAGGCAGAGACAAGAATAATTGGACAGATACTCCGCTATACCCAGTGTATGATTTGTTACAGGTTCATAAGGTTTGTGAAGATAAATGGTTAGACTTGTAGGAGATATGGCGGGCCCAAAGAAGACTTATTTAGGTTGAAGAGTGCTGATGGAAGCAGAAGGGGATACACTAGCAATTAGCATTGGTTAATGTCATGTACTTAGAAGCGAATGACTATAACGCAATAACATGTTAGAACAATAGCGAAGAAAACGGATGCTATCTATTTTCATGGCTTTTTTTTTCTTAGTAGTAGCAACAGTAACCGAATACAGTCACTTAGCTGATCAAGTGCGAGTGAGCAGGCAACATCTGCCCACGTGTGTTGACCACTGTAAGAAGGGCAGACAAATTAGGTTTATAAGTTGAGCAAAAATCGCTCAAACTTGTTGTTTTCAGAATGTGGGGATGGAGGGTGGGATTGGGACAAGCTATTAGACTATGCCAAGTTGTGGGGGGGATGGCGTGGGAGGGGTGTGTGAGTGAGGGGGATTGTTTGAATTATAATACGATATTTGATAGGACAACTCTCGAGAGGCAATGTGTAGTATATGCTGACAATGTAGAAACAATTAGATGGTGTAACAGAATTAATGGTAAATTACCAAGTACAAGTAGGAATGACGCAGAGACACAAGGATAATATAAAACTACTGACAAGGAATGTGCGTGGTCTAAACCTTCAGGAAATTAATGAAAGTGATGTCATACGTAGCTAGGCATGATATAGATCTAGCGTTGCTATTGGAAACACATTTGCCTGATAACAGTAGTATGCTTACGAACAGGAGGATACAAGGCTCTTACCATGCAGCAGGATTCACCACACATGCTAGGGGTTGCTAACGTGGGCTGGGCGGAAGTCAGGAATTCAGCTAGACAAATTGGACTCAGATCAGGAAGGCCTTCTGCCATAGTAAGAATTGGAGACGTAGTGACTGCCCCAATCACAATATCTAGAGGAATGTGTTGGGTATGCCCTCTATTGCTGCTGTTATATGCCTTAGTGGCAGAACTTCTTGCTTACGCTCTCCAGGAATACCATAGCCATAGAGGTATTAGATTTCCTGGATATAATCGAATTGTATCAGCTCATGCAGACAATACGCTATTGTATATAAGAGACCCGGAAACCAATATGTCACCGGTACTAAGAGAAGTGGTAAGGTATGGAGAAATGTCTGAACTGAAATCTACAATATTTCCGGTGACCCCGATGGTTGATCCCGTTGAACTTGAGTACCCACTACAATGGACTTCGGATCCGGTGCGGTATCTGGGTGTTAAGGTATACAGGGATTCTGACATAGTATTTACAGAGAATTACGGGAATTTAGTGAGCAACCTGGCGTATGATATAGAGCGCTGTTAGAACCGGCTATTTCTGGTAGGCTAAGGCTGACGCCAAAGCCAGACAGAAACACCATTCTAGTCAGGGCAAGGAAGTCACATGCCAAGATAACCCCTGCTCACCCTCTAGGTAGCTTGGCACGAGCAGCAAGGCTAAACTCGGAGGCGATGTGTAAAGCATTTGCGCCAGCGCACAACAGCAACAACATACTAGGCACACCACAAAAGGAACTCCACACAAGGTTATATTAAAATAACTTTTGTATTGTAAAAATCACATCAGATAGAAATCACACATGTACATGGTGCCAACTGGCACGGCAATATTCACAAGGGATTATTTACAAGACAGGGCCACATGGGCCACTGTCATAATCAGCACTTTTAGAAATAGAAATAGTACTTATAGAACTTAGAATAAAAGTGTATAAAATCACTGTAACACAAAGTAAGTTATAGATCACATCCAGTAACTACTGGGAACAGGTAAGTACCTCCTACGCAACCCTAAACACCTTAGGAGAATGTCACGCCGGGGACCAGGACCTCACTAGGACCACCTGTACTAAAAAGAACAACCACCTAAGTATCACACAGCATTTAGGGGTCTAAGCAAGAACACATTACCCATGATGTATGGAACACATTCAGAGGAGTAGTAAAGGAAAACCACCTAAGTATCACACAGCATTTAGGGGTCTAAGAAAGAACACATTACCCATGATGCATAAATATACATTCAGAGGAGTAGTAAAGAGAAACACCTAATGTATAAACCTACACATTCAGCGGTGTTAAGAATAAAGCACATGATGCAATACAAATACATTCAGAGGTACCAGAATACTACAGTAGCGCAAAAGTCACATGATGTCTAAAAACATTCAGAGGTGCAGGAATAACACATGATGCAAGGAAATACATTCAGAGGTGCAATAACCATACAATTGCGCAAAACCTCACATAAGCCACCAATCGTGGCAGTCCCTAGGCCAACTGACCTTGTTGGGGCTAGAACGCCCTGAGTCTCAATGTCAGGGGCCTAAACGAGGCAGGTGCCCACTACTTGCTGGGCACCTGGGAACACTCACAAGGGCCTAAACGCTGCAGCTGGCACTAAGTGCTGCGCAGCTGTGACTGGCCGGGCACCTCTGTGCCATCTCTATCCCTCTCAGGGACTCACTCTCCATCTTGCGCCTAAACGGTGCAGCTGCCCACTAATTGCTGGGCAGCTAGAGAATCCTGACAAACTGTGGCAGGGCCTTCAGTAGCCCCTCTGGCGAATTGCGCCACAGCGGGGGGAGCCACACAGGCTCGGCATCCAGTCCCCTCTCTGGAGCCCTCTAGCTCCTCAACAAAATACCCCCCCCTGAACCTAGCAGGCTCTTAACACAGTTAAGGGGTCGTTGGAGCCACACAGGCTCTGGCAGTACACGTGCCCAACGTTGGAGCCACACGGGCTCTGGGCATCACATGCCCCCCATGCGGGAGCCACACAGGCTCTGCGTCACGTTGGGGCGACCCGCTGCCAACCGGGGCCGCCCTTCCCGCACCACCATCTCTATGTGGGAGCGGTCCACTGCCATTCGGGACCGCTCTGGACCTTGTGCCCCCCACCGGCACCGCCAGCAGCATCACGGAGCCCCCAGCCCTCTCACTCACCGGGCTGTCTTCGGCGGGGCTCCTCCGCAGGGGCAGCAGGCGTCACGGGGATTCTCTGCTGGGGGGGCTGCCTCCTCCTTCCTCCGCCGGCGTCCTCTCTCCTCGGCTTCACCGGGGGTGGGCACCGACAATGTGCCCCACGCCTCCTCCGCTCTCTCTGCCAGGCTGGTTGGTGCCTGCGGGGCTCTCCCACAGCAATGGGAGCCCCGCACCGGCGGCACCGGCCGCCATCTCTCGCGCCTTCTCCTGTCTTCTTCCCCGGGCTGCGGGGGCGGGCACTTCCGGCCGGCCGCGCTGGGATTGGCCGGCCGGCCAACCGCTTCCGGGTCGCTGCGGGCAGCGCAGCGGCCCTTCTCCTTAGGCAGGCAGGCGGGGGCTGATTTCTCTTACGGTCAACCATTAAACAGCGCTCTCAAGCGCTGGGGGGAAACAAAGCGCTCCAAAGCGCTTAGAACACAGCTAGAGCGCTCCCAGGCGCCGAAGGAGATTTAAAGCGCTCCATGCGCTAAAGGGCAACACCACGCGCCCTCGAGCCCAAAAGTACAAATAAAGCGCTATCAGCGCTAAGAATCCAAATACAGCACTTCCAGTGCTAGAACAAAAATAAAGCGCTCTTTAGCGCTAGAGCACAATCCACAGCGCTAGAACAGCAGGCAGAGCGCTCCCAGGCGCTCAGGGGGAAGCACAACGCCTCCAGGCGCTAGAAATACAACTCCAGCGCTCTCCACAGGAAAATGCAGCTTCTCCATGCTGCAAAGGTCCCAGAGCTTCCCAGGGGGGCAAAGCCAAGTCCCCCCATCAGCCCAGGCAGGGCAGAGGGGTCCCCCAGGAGTCCAGGAAAGTCCATCAGGAGTCCAGGGGCTGGGCAGGACTCAGGGATTCCACTGAGCCCAATCAGCAGCACGCCCCTGGCAGATTCAAGTCAGAAAACAAGAACAAGACAAGAACATTTTGGAAGGGGACACAGCCCCTTCTTATACACAGAAAAGCCTTTGAAGTCTTTTGAAGTCTTTGTGTAAGCGGGCCCTGAGCCCTGGGTGTTTCTGGTTTCCCTCTCCTGTCAGCCTCAGGTCAGAGGTGACAGTGGGCCATCAGGAGGGAGAGCCAGCATGGTGGGCAGGCAGACACAGCCCGGCACATCTCCTCCCGCTTCCCTGATAGCAGATGTGGCCTTTCATCCTTGGGATGGCTCCGACCCCCTCCGGGGGTCCTGCAGCCCCTGTCCCACTCAAACCAGACAGTAAATCCACAAGCAGGCCCAGGCACTCCTGGGCCAGGCTCATCACCCAATCACGTGCCAGCAGACTCACTACACAAATATGCCAACTTCTAAAAGTGGCGCTTCTAGACTAGACACAACCATGCTGCATATACCATTACACAGCATTCATTCTCACGAGTTCACACATATCAAACTCGACCCTGCACTTCCCACGCATCAGGAATCTACCATGGGCATACATATTCCCCATTCATTCCTATGGGAGGGCAGGTCACTCACCACACATACACAGAGAGCACACGCACTTTACACTGTACCACAGTGAAAAAGTGCGCAGAGGCCTAAAATCACCAACCCAGGTTCCAGAAACAGGCTAGGAAAAAGCAAAAAAAAGTCTCGGGGTGAACCTGCCCAAAGGACCGGGTCCAACAAGCGCTGGATAAGACTGCCTTTGTCTCTGATGGGACGCGCGTCTATTTTGAAAATTGTAGTACTGCCAAGGTTCTTATTTCTTTTTGTGAACATCCCCATTGTACTCCTAAGACACTTTTGCAAGAAAGTTAGAATGCTAATGATTAAACTAGCTTGGGCAGGGAAACAGGTGAGAGTTAGGTGGGACATTCTCATATTGCCCCATTCGATGGGTGGACTGGGAGCACCAGATCTGGACCAATACTACAGAGTGGCGCAAAGCTCACATGCACATGTTAAATGTTATGTTAAATGATACTTTTTAAGCGCGCTAACACCCGAGGGTTTCTTGGCGCTGGCTGAAGGGACATGTAGGTGAAAACAGAAAAAAATTATTCAGAAAAAGTAAACAGAAAAGTCTTAAGGAGTTTCCTGAACTGAAAAAGGGAATTGCTGGATTTGATGGTCAGGGGAAGGGAGTTCCAGAGTTTAGGGGCAAGAAAGGCAAATCGACGACCTCCAAATTTATTAAGTTTAAATTTGGGGATAACAACCAAGTGAAGGGAGGCTGAGCGGAGGGAAAGTGCTGGTTGATACAAAGTGACCAAGGATTTTAAAAAAACAGGACAGGAGCAATGAAGGGATTTGAATACCATGCAGCCCATCTTGAAGGCTGCTCTCTCCTTCACTGGCAGCCAATGAAGCTTGCTGAGCAAAAGCTTCGCAGATTGCCACCTAGGGATCTTAAATATGAGGCGGGCTGCCTGGTTTTGTACGACCTGGAGGCGGTGCAAGAGGAATTGTGGAAGTGCATAATAGAGGGAGTTAGAGAAGTCAAGGCGCGATATGACAAGGGACATGACGACCTGACACAGAGCCGCATGTGGAAGTAGGTGCCTGATCTTCCGGATTTTTCGGACTTGGAACATACACGAAGAAATCGTGGCACCCACTTGAGCTTTGAGTGACAATTCGGCGTCGATCGTCACCCCCAAACTCCTAACGGCCTTGAGTGGTGTAGGGGGGGGACCCAGGTCGGGGGGCCAGAACTGCGGACCCCAATATGCGGCACTGGAGCCAGGGAGGAGTAGCTCAGTCTTTCCAGGGTTAAGTTTTAACTGGTTCAGATTCATCCATTGATGGATATGAGTCATAACGGCGTGGAAGTTGTTAGTTGCCTGAGCAGAATCGAGTGGAAAGACGAGCTGCAGATCATCAGCATAATTGAAGACGGTAACGTCCCAATTATGGAGGGAGTGGATTAAAGGGCGAAGATAAAGATTAAATAATAACGGGGAAAGTGAAGAACCTTGGGGGACACCACAAGTAATGGGGGATTTTGATGCAGTGAAGGGACCAAGGCGTACAGCTTGTGATCTTCCTGTCAAGAATGATTCCACCCACCTAAGGGCTGAGCCCTGGATGCCAGCTTGTCCGACACGGTGGAGAAGGATGTCATGATCCACCGTGTCGAACGCGGCAGACCGGTCCAGAAGGACCAGAGCCTGTGGTCTCTTGGCATCTGCATTCCCTCTCAGAGTGTCCATAACTGCCAGGATGACAGCTTCCGTGGAATGGGTCGGTCTAAAGCCGGCCTGATTGAACTCAAGGAAGCAGGAACTCTCGATGAAATTGGAGAGACACCAGGTGACATGGGCTTCAAGGAGTTTTGACAAATAAGGCAGCAAGGATATTGGGCGATAGTTAGAGGGTTCAGCAGCATCAGCCCCTGGTTTCTTCAGGAGAGGCACAAGAGTGGCTTCCTTGAAGGAACCAGGGACTGTGCCAGAGGTAAGGGAAGCATTCAGGAGGGGTAGTATACATTCAGGCAGCTTAAGGCAAACATCACGCAGTACCGCGGGAGGACAGTGGTCGTCCGGGGAGCCGGATTTTACACGGATGGCTAATTTCGCCAGGGTAGGAGGATCTAGGGTGGGAAGCAAAGTGAGAGATAATAGATTGTCCGGGAGGGTGTCCAAGGATAATGGCGGCTGTAGGGCAGGGGTGATAGAATCTTTTATTTTGATAATTTTTTTCGATGAAAAAGAGGTTGAGGGCATCGCAGGTCTCTTTGGTCGGGGTTTGGGCTGGGAGGGTCCTGTCGTCCGTGGTCAGTTCGTTCATGATCCTGAACACCTCACGGGATTTGTTGGTGGCTGAGAGAATTCTGTCGGAAATATGCTCCGATTTGGCTGAAAGGATAGCTGATTTATATTCTCTTGCCTAGATACACCCCATATGTATATTGAGAAAATGTTATTGGCCCCTTTGCCGCTCCTGGCATTGATGTTTCAGGTCCCCACACGTAGGACTGGAGTGCAAAACTCTGTGAATGCTATCATACATGCTTGGCACTTCGTGCTTAAACAACAAACTGGAGCAATATTGTATTCACCCATTACCCCGATAGGATGGTGCAGTTGGCTTTCGGTCTGCAAGGAACCGGCAGTGGTAAATGCTCTCAGATTGGTAGGCATTCAGGAGATAGGAGACTTGTTTATAGATGCAAGACCATGTGAATGGTCAGAGATTGAAGCGCAGGGACACCCAGGCACACCGCTTGTGAGATTTCACCATCATAGGGTACGACATGCGCTGAAAGAACAGGTAGGGGATGAATTACTGGAGCCGCCGGAAGTTGCTGCCCTAACATATGTACTGCGCTCAGACTCCCCGGCTAAGAGGATCTCATAACTATATGATATCACAATAGGATATCAGAAAAACCTCTACACGAAAGCCAGACTGGAGAGGCAGGGTGACCTGGGTGTGCAAATAGACAACGATATGTGGAAATACAGTTGTGAAAACACGAAGCGAATATCATTAAATGGGAGAGACGGATTAATTCAGTTCAAATTTCTCAATAGAGTATATTATTTATACTCCAGAATGCTTGCACCTTTATGGCTTAAGAGAGACAGCGAGCTGTGACAAATGTGGAATGTCACCAGCAGGTTTTATGCATTTAGCCTGATTATGCCCAGGGATTGCAGAATCTAGGAACAAATATTTAGGAAAATAGGTGCTATGATCAATATGGAGCTAACCTTGGATCCCATGCTGGCATTTTTAGGGTACTTGAAATGACTACTCAAGAAGGTAAGAAAGCTGGTGGATAAGGGGCTACTACTGGGGAAGCGCCGAGTGGCGATTAATTGGTCAAGGGGCCGACTCCCAAAATGGCTAACTGGGAAAATTATCTGATGTACTGCAATACACAAACAGAGTTATACATACAATTGCTGCCCCCACCCCCCCAGAGTCGCACTAAGATCTTCTGGAATTTATACCATAGTTATGAGATGGCACGGAAAGCTGCTGCTCCAACTCTAGATGATCCACTTTGAAGGCACATAAGAGGGTTACAACTCTGGAGACAAGGAGTGCTAATAAGTTAGCTACAAACGGTGTAACTGAAGAAGATTATGACACATGTATTAGAAAGTAACTAATGGAATAGTGAGAGCATGTTTTGAGGCACAGATAAGATGCAAATTATTATATGTGTACCTTAGAGGGTGGGAATGTTGAAAAACGAATGGTAAACGAATAAGGTGGGGAATAGAAGCTACATTGGTTAAAGGATGTTGTGGGCTTTTTCCTGTATAACCCAGATACATTGCTGTTGATGTGGATAGCTTTGTTCAATTATTGTACTTATGGTGCACATTGCTTCAATGACGATGTTATCATTTAAAATAAATAAATACAAATTAATTAAAAAAAGAAATTAATTGATGTTACATTTGTCTTGTGAGGTACACCTAGTAACCAACTGCAGCTTCATGAAAGTGTTTCAATGCTTTTGCATCCGACTCAAGAGGGAACTCTAGTAACGCCCTGAGGAACTTCAGCTCTAGTAAAGAATTTTGACGATTTAGCATTTGACTCTAGAGGACACTGTGTATACACACACATGTACATATACACACACACACACTCTTTCTCTCGCTCTCCCCCTCTCCCTCTTCAGACAGGGCTCACAACGTCACTCCAGGAATAATGTGATAAATCACAGATTTTATTAATCCATTACATATTAGGGGAAATAAAAGAAATAAATAAATTGCTGACCTCCTTGAGTAACACGTTGTTGACGGCCTCCTCATCACAGAAACTTGGTTCTCCCTTACATCTTTGCACATCTTAGACATCCTTCTTCCTACAGCATCCATAGTATGGACAATGCACATCAGAAGGAGGAGGCATCGCTTTCATCTATAATTCCTTCAAACGCCCAGTGCCAGGAAACCTGGCCTTCTTGCCACCCATAGATATACTGCGACATAGCTCCGAGCCTTGTACCCCAGACACCACAACAATTGCTGCAACGCATCTTCTTAACTTACAGCCGGACTGTTTACTTGCCACTGCTGGCTCTTCGCCTGCAACTCAGGACCTCCAGCCCTCATGGAAACTGTCATTACACCCACCTCACCGACTACGACCTCCCCGGACCTATTACACTGCTTCCTGCTAAACATCCGATCACTCTGCAACCATGTCATAGAAATCTAGGACACCATCACCACACTCACCTGTGACATTATGTTCTTCACAGAGACCTGGCTCAACCTTTCCTCCACCCCGACATCGCCACTGCAACCTCCATTGGTTATAAGATGGTACACTGTGACCACACCAGCAAACACAGAGGAAGCATTGCCATCATCCACAAGGAAATCTGTTACACCACCACCGAAGTTGACACCACACTGGTCATGGAACATCTCAACTTCCAACTCCAGACCAACTCCGACTTCAAAACTACCAACAGAGGCACCCTCCCCTACAGACCCGCAGGACCACGTCCCGGCTTTTGCGATGCCATCTCTTAATTCATCGCCATTGACTTCAAGCACTAAATCTTCCTCGTTGACTTAAACTTCCACCTCGAAGACCCCAAAGATGCAAACTCCACCAACCTCCTGGAAAGCATGAGCAACATCATCCTCACCCAACTGATCTCCAACCCCACACATAGCGCAGGACACATGTGCGACCCGATCTTCATTGCCAGTGAGTAAAGTACAGTCATGTCACCTAACTCAATTGGACCGACCACACCATCGTCCACTTCACCATTGCAGGATCCCCATGCCCCACCACCTGGCCCCCCAGCTCAATACACCGTAGCTGGAAGAAAATGACAGGGACTCAATGGAAGGACGCCCTCAACAACACCCAGCCCTACCCCGCAACCAACTTTGGACAGGCCATCCAGTATTTTTTGCCTGGATCACCAAATGTGGCAACAGTCACCTCCATCAAGCCAGTTAAGAGTCAGCACATCCACCAAAGAAGCCAGTTGGTATACACCAGAACTCAGGACAAAGAAATGCAACTGCAAACGGCTAGAAGGAAGATGGCGTACCAACAGAGATGCCTCCGACACTGTCTCTTTTCATGTTGTTTAGAAAAACCCCTAAAAGACACAAAAAGAAGTGCCCTAGCAAAGCCAGGCTTCAACCATAGCAAAGGAACTTTTCAGCACTAACAGAGTTCTCCTACCTGCCAGTCACCAGAACACTATCTCCCCTTCCCAAGAACTCTGCAACATCTTGGTGGACTACTTCCACAACTAGATGTCCACCATTTACAGTGACTTTCAAACTCCAGCCCACCGACCTCTACAACCTCCTCACACAAACCAATTCCAGCCACAACCACCCACTCACTGCATTGGAACAGATTACCACACAGAGAATCACAGCCATCAAGAACTGCATCCACTCTGCAGCATCCACGGACCTCTGTCCCCACCACTACTTCAACCTCAGAAGCAAGGTAATCAGTTGCAAACTAATCTTCATTTTCAATGCATCCATCACCACAGCCACCTTCCCCAACGGATGGAAACATGCAGATGTCAGACCACTCCTCAAGAAACCCTCCGCTGACCCTAGCAAACCCAATAATATCCGTCGCATCTCTCTGCTCCCCTTCCCCACCAAAGTGTTTGAGAAGGACATCAACCTCCAACTCACTGAACACCTAGAGAGAAATAACCTGCTGGACACCTCCCAATCTGGTTTCCACACCAACCAGAGCACCGAGAGCACACAGATGACATCAGAACCCTCCCCCACCAGGGTGAATCAGCGGGCCTGATCCTCTTCGACCTCGCAGCAGCGTTCGATACAGTATCCTACCACACACTCAAGAGACTCCACCAATTGGGATACAGAGAGACGCCCTCAAATGGATCGCATCCTATCTCACAGGATGAACCCACAGAATCCGCATACCACCCTTCACTTAGCAACCCGAGAGCACTACCAGCAGTGTCCCTGAAGGTTCATCCCTCAGTCCCACCTTGTTCAACACTTACATGACACCCCTGACCGACATCATCAGAACCCATGGCCTCAACATCATATCCTACGCAGATGACTCCCAGCTCATCCTCTCACTATCAGCAGAACCCCTCCACCACTAGGACCAACTTCCACAACTGCATGACTAGTGTTGCCGACTGCCTGAAGCTCAACATGGACAAGACGGAAGTGTTGATTTTCGGGATCGATACCTCCTGTGAAACAACAGCTGGTGGCCCTCCAAATTGGGCCACACACCGACAGAATGTGCCCGCAACCTTGGCATCATCCTGGACAGCAAACTCACCATGAAATACCACATCAGTGCAGTGTCCTTCTCCTGCTTCCACACCTTCAGCATGCTCCCAAAGATCTTGAAATGGCTCCCTGTCAGCACCAGAAAAACTGTCACTCAAGCCCTAGGCACTAACTGGCTTTATTTCGGCAACAAGGTCTATGCAGGAATTACCACCCAAATCCTGAAGTGACACCAGACGATACAGAACTCAGCTGCCAGACTCATCCTCAACCTCCCCAAAAGAACTCACAATCCCCCCCACCTTTAGAACCTCCACAGGCTCCCCATCCAGAAAAGATGGCAATTCAAGATGCTGATGCATGCCTACGAGGCCCTCCAAGACTAAGGACCAGCATATGTCAACCACTGCCTGAACTTCCTCACACTATCGTGACACCTGCGCTCTGCCTCCCTCTCACACGCTCCCCGCATCCGCCAAAGTTACAGTGGAGGACGATCTTTCTCCTAACTCACCACCAAGTACTGGAACGGCCTCCCCCTGCACCTCTGAACATGATCCTCTCTCCCAGAATTCAGAAGCGACCTCAAGACCTGGCTTTTTAACTGATCCCAGCGAGAACCTAGCACCTACATACCCTTGCGTGTGGCTAACAGCGCTCTACAAATCCTAATTGATTGATTGATTGATTTAAGACTGTGTTTCTCTTGTCATAACTTGTGTGTGTGTTGCACCTATGAACTAGAGGCCTGCAGTCCAGCCCACTTTTACCCTGACGGGTTGGTGCTTCAAGCAAAAACAACAGATGATGGACGGAATGCCAAGGGTATGTCCAGATGTGGGTGCCTTGTTCACTGTGCCTATGAATTTAAGGTAGCCTGGCTGACAAGGGGTGATACCCTGAAACCAGTCCCAGGACTCTTGTATATGGTACAGGGAGGACCTTACCTGGCAGTTTGGGTTGACTTTTCCATGAGGAGCAGGGTCAAGACTAATTTGCATATGGCTGGGGCCAAACTGGGGAGGAATAATGAGCAAAAGAACAAGGCATTAAACCCAGATCTCTTGACTGGGGGTGAGTGGTTGAAAAGTTTCAGCATTCCATCCATCATCTTGTGTTTGCACGGTTGGTGCTTTAGAAATGCATTCTTCTTTCCAAATATGGTGTCACTTTTTTAAACGTTAGTCCTTTGTGCTCCTTGTGTTCTTTTCTCTGCCCAATTACAGCATGCAAGAACACGCCATATCCTCCAGCATTGTGGTATTCTAAAGGCCTTGCTGACAAATGATTCATTCACAGACAGTAAAGTAAATGGAAGGGAAACAGAACTTCGGAGGACGTTGTAATACAGAGGATCCCTAGCGCAACACGCAGACAGCTCATCACATCAGCCAAAGCAAAGTACTCTACCATCACTGTTAGAAATTGTGTTTCTAGTTGGCATAGGTATGCATCCTGTCCAAGTTGGAATCACAACTCTAAGCAGGGTAAGCTATATACATACTAAAAGATAACCAGAGCACAGAGCAAATAGGCTTCTCTTAGGTGGCAATGTGTAAAGTATTTGTGCAACACACACAGTAACACAACGAAAAGACCACAAAAAGACTCCACACCAGGTTAGAAAATAGACAATTTTAGGAATAAAACAAGACCAAAACAACAACAATTCAATAAGTAGAACTAGAGTTAGGAATTTCTAAAGAATATTTTGAAAATATATATCTTGGAGTCTTAAAGCACCAACCGAAGATATCTGGTCCCACTTGACTGTGATGAATCCAAAAGTACAGGCCGACCGCGGCAGAGCGCGGGTCGATAAAGGGACCAGCCTTGGCCCGCTGAAATCAGTACCTTCGGATGGGTGCTGCGTTAACGCAGAGGACGAGATGCGAGGAGTAGGGAGGCGATGTGTTGCCGTGGATCCAAGGGATTCGTAGGTGATGCATCGTCATCAAGCTGCGCACTCTGGGAAAGCCTCATAATCGAGCAGCACTGGAGATGGGCAATACATCGTTGAGCCATGCACTCAGGGAATATTCAGCACTGAGCAGTGCTAAAGACAGGTGATGCATCGTCGTTGGTTAGAATGCGCAGGGTCAATCAATGCAACGGATATGATGCGTCGACGGTGAGATTTGCAGCAGATAAAACCTCACTTCCTAGGGCCCAGGACTGGATTGTCAGCACTTTGCAGGGCAGGACTCATAGAGGGCAGAGACCAGGTGCTATTGCAGGACTGTAGGAAGTCTTTGATGTCCCTGAGACTTCAGAACAGGCGGATAGCCAGCATGCCATTGGAGTCACTCTGGGTTAAAGTGAGATGGGTTTGTTCCTTTTCCTCAGCTGGGCAGAGGTTAGCAGGGCAGCACAGCAGAGCATACAAACAGCTCTTCCAGAGTGGCAGTCCTTGTAGCATCACAGCAGTCCTTCCTCTTGACGGAGTTCTTCACAGGTCCAGTAGTGTCTGATTTGGTGGGGTCAGAGACCTTGTACTTATATCCAGGTGTGCCTTTAAATTGGCGTTGACTTCAAAGAAGGGCCTCTGAAGTGCACAAAGGTAATTTCTTCTCAGCCCTGGCTCCAGACTATCAGTAGGGGGTAATACGCCCTTTGTGTTGGGACAGGGCACTGTCTATTCAGGTGTAAGTATTAGCCCCTCCCTCCCTCACTTCCTGCCCAGGAAGAACCATCGGAATGCAGAAGAATACACACCTAACCTTCCTGTGTTTGTGGATGTCTAGAGAGAATTCACAAAGTGTAGCTGTCACCCACCCCAGACGTGTATTGGAGACAGGCTGCAGGCACACAGAGCTGTAAGAGCAGAAAAATGTCCACTTTCTAAATGTGGCATTTCTAAAATAATAATGTTAAATTCGGCTTTACCAGTAAAGAGAATTTATCATTACATTCCAAAAATACTAAACATGATGGAGCTACTCCTTTCTAATCAGGAATTACAGCTTAAAAGAGTATTAAGGGTTTCCCAATGCTAACCTATGAGCGGAGTAGGCCTCACAGTAATGAAAAACAAATGTAGTTGTTTTTTCCTACCAGGAAATGCAAAATTTAAAAGTGCATGTCATACCTTTTGCTTGTACAGCATCCTGCCCCATGGGCTACCCAGGGACTTACATGTAATAAAAGGGGAGTTTAAGGCTTGGCAAAGGATTCTAAATGTAAGTTGAAGTGGCAGTAAAACTGTACAGGCAGGCTCTGCAGTGGCAGGTCTGAGATATGTTTATATGACTACTTGTGTGGGTGGCACAATCAGTGCTACAGGACCACTATTCGCATTTAGTGTACATGCCCTGGGTATGTGGTATATCACTTTACAAGGCACTTACAAGTAAATTAAATTTGACAATTTTGTATACACCAATGCCCCAATGTTTAGGGGAGAAGCACATGCACTTCAGCACTGGCCAGCGGTGGTAAAGTGCTCAGAGTCAAAAGGCCAACAAAAAGAATCCGCAAAAAGAGGAGGTAAGCTAGCAAAATGTTTAGGGAAAGACCACACTGAGGCTGACAGGTCTAACAGCCACCATCCTTGAAGCCACCAGCAGAAGCGGAATGCTGTTCAAGACAATTAAGCACTGCAGCAACTTCCTGCCAGACCCACCTATTACTCCACAGAAAAGTGCATTGCCATTAGCCTCTTCAGTTAAAAAAATACATGTCAGACTGCACAGTGACGATACAAAGCCTACTTCGTGTTTCACACCCACCCCTCCCTGTGGAATCCTGCAAAGGTCAGCCATCAAAGCCTTATCTCTCCCAGATCTTGTGGCCATACTCCTGCCCATCAAAGCCACTTCTTATGAAGATGATGTCATATCTTCCTTTAACAAAGTTCTCTCTGAGTATGCTCTCTTATTCCCACTTTCAATACCTCCCTCACTCAGGGCATCTTCCCAAAATCTCTTAAGCCTCGTAAGTTTCTCCTACTCCTTCAGAAACCTGCACTAGACCCATATGACCCAACTATCAGCCCTTTACTCACCTACAGTTCCATCACCAAGATCATTTAAAAAGCAGACTTTGTTCAACTCCAAGATGACATCAATGCTAACCATCTCCTGCATGACTACCAGTCTGGTTTCAGATCATGTTGCAGCACAGTCATAAACCTAAAACTGGTTTTTATACAAGTAGTTTTTTTGAATCAGCAAAATAATATTCTGAGCCGCCATTCAATGTGAAAAAGATAAAGAAACAATATAAGAGACTAACCACTTCAGCTCTATAAGTGATTTAAATTTTTCACTGTGTACGCTGTCATATCACATCACTGTACACGATCTATATACAATTGGCAAGTACAGAGATACATAATGCAGTCAAAATGCAAAGAACAAGAGTGCTCAGTGTCCGGGTGTGGAAAAAACACATACAAGTAATCAGGTCATGATTATACAAGAATCATCTTTCAAGTATGTGTTTCTTGAAACACACATATAGTGAAATGTTTAAATGGCAATTTATTTCAGCCAGTAACTTTTAGTGTGCAGTGTGGTCGACGATGTTTGAACTTGTATGAAATGTGGAGTAATCTTCAGGACAATGTGGTGGTAGTTGGGACCCGAGTTCTAGAGGTCCATAATGGTCTCCAGAGAAGCAGTCACGCACGGATGACACCACATTGTGAAGAATGAATAAAAAAAGGGAAAACAAATTATTCACTTGGATGAGAGGGTAACCATCCGAGCTCTCTGTGAAGTGCGCCGAGGAACAATTAAGCTCTTAAAATTGGAATTAGAGGAGCCAGAGCACAATCAAAAATCTCACACCGGCCACATCAGTTCAGCGTGCAATGTCGGCAGTGCGGGTTACCATCACGGTCTGGAAAGCATAGACATCGTAGATGACACCTTCTTGACCACAAATGAAGGTGACCCCAGCTTCCTGTTATTGCTGGACCTCTCAGCTACTTTCAACATATTCGATCATCCTACCCTAATATACACCTTCGAGTCGAAAATAGGATTCCCTGGCAATGTCCACTGGTTCTCCGCCTAGCTTTCCACATGTGCATCTCCAGGGCAGAAAAGATCCCTATCACATGTGCAGTCCCCCAAGGTTCCATACTCTCTTCTGTCATCTTCAACCTTAACATGGAGCGCTTGGTGCTCTACTCACAGATAACTGCATTAAGATTCATCAATATGCTGATAATATCAACTTTGCTTGAAAGTCTCCTCTACATCAGACTTCTACGCCCAAAACACCGCTTGCACATCATCTGGGCCTGAAGCTCATTCCAACCAAGACAGAATTCCAATTATTTGCCAAGAAGCCCCAATAAGGAACAGTAGAAATCTGGATCAATGACATGAACCTTGATGGCGTCAACCCCCAACTGTCACTGAATGCCAAATTACTTGGCTTCACCCTCGCCCGCACCCTCTCCCCAAAGGAACACATTGCCTAAAAACAAAGATGCCCTGGTACCAGCTCTCACTTCTAACGAAAGTCAAACTATTTTTTTCCAGAAAGTGACTTCTGAGTTGTCCAAGCCCTTGTACTCTTTAATCTGGATACTGGCAATGCCCTACTCTATGGCGTCCCAGACTCGACACTGGAACCCATAAAGTGCTTCCTACATGCTGCAGTACGTGGTGAAATATTATCACATGACCCCCACCCAGATGGAGCTCTATTGGTACCCTTTGCAAGCTCACATCATTTTCGAAACCATCTGCTTCATTTACAAAGCCATTACAACTAGGGCCCCCACTTATTTTGCAGGCAAGTTCACCATCCCTAGTGGTTCTTGGCACACCCAGAGACAGAGCACCACCAGACTGCAGACTAAGAATAGTAAAAAAAAAAAGACCAATCAAGACAGCATAACTTTTCCTTTAATGAACACCTGATCTGGAACAGTATTCACACAGCCATCAGGACAGCTCCAAAGCGGCTCCAATTTAGAAAAGAGTTGAAAACTCACCTGTTCACAGAACACTACTCAACCATGTATTAACCACTGGCAGCTCAGTTTCCTCTTTTATTTCTCGCTGACTTAAAGCTTGCCTTTTATCATGTAGAGGTCTCTTCTGCCTTTTGGCTAAGTTCCCGGTATCAAAATACCATATACATACATATATTCCGATACCAAAATCTGCACCAGTCCCTTCGATATCCTGATGCAACCATAGTCGTCGGAGGATTTTCCACCTAAAGTGGTACCAGACTCTGAACCAAACTCGTCCTGACCTTGTCTGAGGCCGTGTCATGAATCCATTTGGTAAAATATAACTTTATAAAAATGATAATGTTTGTATGCTAAAAGTTTTATATGCTCCATGTTTTATCATACTCAACATTTTAACATTTTTAACTCTATTGTCTTGTAATGTAAGTACCTGTATCTTTTATGACATTTGTTGCCGAAATAAAGATTTTTGATGATAATGATGATGAATCCACTTTAGTGCCCCTCTCCGTATTCAGTCTGACTCCGATAAAACATTGCCTTTTCCACAGAGCCCCTCCTAGGTACTCCTTTAACTTGTTGGTTATCAGTCAGCCTTTTGGAAATAACAGTGGAGATGATCGGGCTGAATTTTCCCTTCCTATTATGATGACAACAATTTGTACATACACCTACAAGGGGCCAATAGGTTGGACATTTGGTAACCCATCTAGTCCCCCGGTTCACCTACAGAAGAGTGTACATCCTTTGCCGTTGTGACAAGGCGTGTAGCTAATGTCCTTGATCTACAGCTCCCCTCCATGGAATTCAAAAATAATGTTCTCGCAAAGATACTTCAGACTGTGCAGGCTTCCTCTTTTACCTTTGAATGAAGCCATCATGGATGTGTGAAGAATCTGTTGAGACCTATGTGACTTCTCTACGCAAAATAGGAGCTACATGCAAATTTGAAGGCTCTCTGGAGGAGTGAATTTGTGATCAGTTCATGCTAGGTTGTAATTTAGAGAAAATAAAAGATGAGCTTTGGCAAAAGGATGATCCTAAATTGGATGAGGTAGTTTCTATCGCCAAAAGGATAGAGTACTCTCTCGCTTGTGCTGAACTAATCAAAAAAGAAAAAACTACTTCTGAAGCGAAAGTACTCTATGTCACTAAAAGACAGTCTTATAACAAACCTACGTCTAAGCCTACTTGGAAACAACGTGATTCCATTCCTTCTTCTACCTCTACTAAGTCCAAAGGTGCCGTCGAGATTAAATGTTATCGATGTAATGCCCTTGATCACCTAGCTAATGATAAATCTTGTCCTGCACTTGCTTCATTATTGCCTCAACTGTGGGAAAGTTGGTCATTTTACAAAGGCTTGTAGGTCACAAAAGAACAAGAAAGGCAGACGAGTTAAAGAAGTATCTCTTGAAGAGGAAAGTGACTTTGACTGTAATGAGTTGGATTGTGAAGTCTCCTTACTTAGCTGCAATAAAAAGTGTAAAGGTCCCATAGATGAGGTACAGGTCAATGACTGTAAAATCAAAATGCTTTTTGATTCTGGGGTGAAGATTTCTCTCATACCTAAAGTCTTCTTTGAGAGAAAGCTCTGTGGCAAAGTAAAGATATATAGGCCTGATAATAAATCACTAGCTAATGGCGGTCAACCAATAAAATTATTGGGGTACTTCTTAGGCGATATTGAATACAAAGGGAGACTGACTGCTGGAAAAATTTACATCTCTTGTAGAGGTGATAGTATAATCAGTTGGTTCCATCAAGCTGACCTAGGGGTATCTTTGGTTCAAGGTGGAGAGCCCTGCATCATTCTCAGAGACATTTTACCAAATTCAGGCTTATTGAATAGAGATATCATTCATAATTCTGACTCATTGAACACAGTGTCATGCTCTAATGATTCATTTCCTGCTAGGCGTTCTGAATTCTAACAGGTTTTCAGCAATAAGTTGGGTTGTCTCTCTGGTTATACACAAAATATTACACTAAAACCAGATGCTGTTCCAGTCATGTGCAAAGTACGCAACGTGCCTTTGGCAATGCAAGAGCCAATGTGCTTCGAATTAGAGAAGTTAAAAAGTGAAGGTATCATTATTGAGACTGAAGCATGTGAATGGTTGGCTCCGGTGGTTTTGGCCGAAAGGCTTCTGGAGAGGTACGCTTGTGTGTGGATCTTCGTGCCCTTAATCGAGAGGTTGTAGCCGACCAATATCCCCTACCTAACATCTCTATGATGTTAACCCAGCTTGGTGATGCGTGTGTGTTCTCATCTCTTGATCTTAGGGCAGCCTTGTTCAAATCAATGAGACTTCCATTAATCTCACATCTTTTATAACTCCGTTTGGAACTTATAAGTTCACACGGCTGCCGTTTGGATTAATTTCCGCAGCCTCCGTGTTTCAAAGGGTCATGGAGGATGTCCTGAATGGTATCGATGGGGTTAAGATATATGAGGATGACGTGCTGGTTCAAGGATCTTCTCAAGAAGAGCATGATTTGAGACTGAGGGCTGTTCTGGAGCCTTTTGCAGAAAGAGGTTTCACTCTGAGAGAGAATAAGCGAGAATAAGTGCAAGTTCAATCTTGCGGAGGATCGCCTTGTTAAAAACATAAATGAACTTTCTGTTCCACGGTCAAGAGATTAGCTTGTCACCTTCTTAGGGATGGCAGAGTATTACAATACATAATACATTTGTTCCACGTTTTGCATGTCGAACTCCCAACCTAAGGTCTCTTTTAAAAAAAAGGAATGAAATTTGAGTGGTCTCCTCAGTGTCAACTTGAATTTTACTATATCAAACAAGCCCTTAATTATGCTCCTTCTCTTCAGAGCTTTGACATCTCATCTAGCTCAGCGCTTGTTACCGACGCCAGCTCAAGCGGCTTGGGCGCTGTTCTTAAACAGATAGGAGATGGCAAAGAAGTCACTATACTGTTTCTCTCTTGGGGCCTTGTTGGTCCTAAACTTCTTTATTCTGTGATTGAAAAGGAAGCACTATGTATCTTCTGGGCCATCAAGAAATTAAAAATGTTCCTTTGGGGCAGTTCTTTTATAGTTCATTCAGATCACAAACCGTTAAAGGATGTGTTCTGTAAAAAGTCTTGATGCGATCTCCTCCAGAATATGTAAGTGGGTAATTGCCCTGCAAGATTTCGATTTTGTAGTGAAATACATACCTGGAGTTGAAAATAAAGTTGCAGATTGTCTCTCTCGCTTGGTGCCAGAACAAGTAGTAGGAGCTACTTTGAACTCTGAAGACTCATGGGAGATTGATGAATTTAAGGTGTGTGAGATTGTTGAAAGTGTGGTTTCAGAAACAGATTGGAGACATTCAATGGGTGAGGACAAGGACTTACAAGAAATTTGTAACCTGGTGTTAACAGGTTGGTCTTGTATGAAAAACTTGAGTGAGAATGCTCGAAAATTTGGAACGTAAGAAATGAACTTTCTGTGAGTGAGGGATTACTTTGGAGAGGTACCTGACTGGTTCCACCCTCTTCAGTCAGAACAAAAATTGTTCAATTAGCTCATCAAGGACATCAGGGAATATCAAAAACTAAAGAAAAGGTGCACTTACACTTCTGGTGGCTTGGTATTGACATCCTGGTTGAGCGTTTGATAAGAGATTGCATTGATTGCAATACTTCTGACAAAGTGTGTAAAACAAGAGTACAACCCATGATTGTTCAAGAAGCACTCATACAATGTTGGCAAGAGGTAGCTCTAGACCTTTTGTGACCTGTTTCTAGCAGTGGGCAATTTTATGTTCTGGTTCTTATGGACATGTTCTCAAGATAGCTAGAGATCAAGGTCACACAGAGTATAGAGACCAGAAACATCACAACATTTTTACAAGATGTTTTCTGTAGAGAAGGATTTTCAGAATCTCTTCTGACGGACAATGGTGTCCAGTTTGTGTCAAAGGAGATAGAGGAGTTCTTAATCAATAAATGGATTAACGTTGCTCTCTCTATCATCCCAAATGTAACGGTATGGTAGAGATGTTCACCCGTGTACTCAAGGAATCTATCCAGTTAGCTAAACAACAGGGTAAGAACCGGATAGCCGAAATACATGAGAGAGTCATGGTCTACAGAATTACACCTCACTCTACCTCTGGTAAGATTCCCTTTGAGCTGTTTGGAGGCCGCACCCCAAACACCTACATGTTTCAGTCTTGGATGAGAGCAATAGGTGTTGAGGCCATGAATTCTGGTGAGGCGCATTGGTTGAACAAGCAGCGTGTCAAGTCTACAAAAAGGAAAATAAATGTTGACACTAGACGTGCTGTTGCGTGCGTCTTATTGCAAAAGACTGCACTCAATTGGCCCGAAGCATGCGCATAGCTCCTCCCATGGCCTATTGGTGTCTATTACGCGCACCAAACACGTAATAGACACCAATAGGCTGTGGGAGGAGCTATGATTGTGCCCACACAGGCGTGACGTGCGTGCCACTTGTTTAGAGTGCCTCTCAGAAGGTGAGTACCCTCTAAGCTCCAGAAAAAGTAAGATGAGCCCTTTCAAGTTGGCACTTTCATACTGCTGCCGACTGCTTTCGTGTACTTCTCCACTGCGTGATTTCAACTGAGTATAACTTCTTTTTAGGTATGCTTTACGGTGGCATTTGTTCGTTTATGCATGATGCCGGGGCACATTATAGTCACATAAATGTTCCAGGTGGCACAAGCTTTACACTAACCTTCAATAGATCTGTTAGCGGCAGCATTTTCCTATTTTACACCCCCCTCGGGAGCCTTTCCTCCACACAACCAGGCGACCTTACCCGTCATTAGTTACTGTCAGACACCTTACGGTTGACACAGGCTGATGAAAGCAAACCATATTTCTCTTTTGTTCGTTGTTTCCTTTCTTTTATCACATTGCTTGCTGTTTTTGTTACGTTTTCTCTGTTAAAGGTGCTTACTCTCTTCGCATTTTCGTTGCCTGCGTTCTGCATTTCAATTGGTGCGCCATGTTCACATATATAGCTACACATTTACAGCTCTCTACTTTGAGTCCGTTACTGCAAACCAGTAAATGTTTGCAGTGATTTATTTATTTATTTATTTTTGACATTTGTACAGCGCTCTGTTACCCGTAGGTGTCCTGGCGCTCTGTAAAACGTCATAGGTCCGGTCGATTAAAGATTAATTAGTGAACAGCCAGGTCTTAAGAGCTCTCCTAAAGGCCATGATACGAGTCTATATTTAAAAAATATGTGCATCAATGAACATTTACTCATATCTTCCGCCCCAAAAAAGCACTAATTAAGGACTGTGTTCGAAGTTATCTACTCTTATGCCATTGTTCTGTCTCATCAAAATTGACTATAAAAATACATTTACTTAGAAATATTCTTAAAATTAATTATGCTTTTGCTGCTGCAGCCAAATTTGCTTTCCCAGCACACTACAGTATATAAATCATGCTGAAAGCTAGAAATCTAAAGTAAATATAATTTGCTGGGTATTCCTGTTTGCCATTAGCAAGAAAATGAATGAAGGCCCCAATTGTCACATATTTGGTTAGTCCAACAGACAGCTTTCAGCACAATTACCACTAAGGTAAAGTCAGTAAACACTGTGTTTTGGGACATCTTTTTCTCAATATCAGGGAGGCTCAAGTCACCTCATATGTTATACTAAACTCGCCGTATGTGCAAAGAAAACAGGAAAGTGTTCTGTACTTTATTTTTTACCCATGCATAAGGTTATTGATTACAAATACACGTATTGATAATAATATAACATATTATCTTATTCAAAGGGATCCAATTCTAGGAATATCTCTTTATGTTGTTTTTTGTTATTGTTATTTTTATAGGTTCACGGTTGAGTGACAAAGAGAACATTTTGCTCTTCCACATATAGCACCTCTCACCCATCTTCCTACAAGCCTACTTCGTCTAGCTGCATACATTGCTGCAACTGCATTATGTAAAAAACATGCGTACAAAACAAACTCTTGGTGAACATATTTATAAAAGTGTTTATAAACAATTAAAATTGCCTCAATTGTTTAATCGCCCCATTATTCTTCTTGCCCCCCAAAGTTTAATATAAAATATGCAATTTGCCTTTGTTTTTCACTGCTAAAACTTTCCATAGTTATATACAATTAAATGTATAAAAGAAAAACAAAATCATTTTTCTTTACATTACACTGCTTGAGGTTTCTTACTCCATATACGTTTAGGTCAGTTGGTTGGTTCTGGTTTTCAATTGGTGAGCCCTGTGAGAAACATCAGAGCAAAATAACAAACACAAACAAACACAAACAAACACAATTAATACATTTTAATATCTGCAAGCAGTTGCATCATACTTGATATAGCAGATGCCCGCAAATGTATATGCTATTCATCAAGGCCGCTTATGAGCCATTTGTTATTGCATCTTGATGCATTGTTAAATGATTTGGCTGTCCAGCTGTTGAGCAGCGCGTGCACTACAGACGCATAGCTCCAATTGGTGCAGCAGGTGCAGTGGTAAGGGGGTCCAGATGCCTTAAAGGTACGTTGAATACTCATTACAACTGTGTAGCCATAGTTCCCATCTCCTCTTTTGCACTCGCTGGTTAGGCTACTAGTGAAAATAGCTCATTTATACTTGTGAATTCATGCTCAAAGTCAAGACTTTGATTCAGAGCTCTTCCATGTCACACACTGTGTGGGATCGAGCAAGTATGTGCTTCTCTCGCTATTTTAAACCTTATGCTCTTAGAAAGGAATTTTGGATTCTAAATAAACACGGACATGCATTACATTATTAAGTCATAAAAAGTCATTTGGTATGAATGTTGTATACACTCCACTTCAGCTCATACTTCTAACCAATAAAAGTATTCCATAACTGCTTAGTCGATCACCATGTTAGCAAAATAGTGCCACAACCCTAGAAAGAGTGGCTCAGCTATTCCAGAATACATTTATTGGCTTAATGGAGAGGCGGATAGTTTAAAACACAACTCTACTTCAATCCAATAAATCATGTGTATTGCAGGTAAAAACTGGAGGAGCTTTCCCTGTAAGTTCAAGATGGCCAGATATTCAGGCTAACCACTGGCTGTGTGTTAGAGTTATTTTTATTCACCTTCTTTTATCTTGATAGTCTGATAATTTGTCATGGATCTGGCCCAACAAGCTTTAGTGTCGTTTATCTCTCCCTCCTACTTTTAAAATGCACGGCCTGGAATCATGGTCCCTGCCTTCCTATAGCTGCTGCCAGCCTCTGTCTCATAGCTCAACATAGCATTTGCAATTCAAAAGGTCTTGTGTTTGCAACGTTTGAGCTATTGGCATTGTAAATGACCATGTCTTTTATTAATGTGTTTTGAAAACGTGCAAGCGGTGCGTAAACATGCACTTTGTACTTATTGTCCTAGCTTACGACTAGCAAAGCTTGCAGTAACTGTGCATCTTCTACTGCCAACCTTGCTTCTCGTAAGTAAAGACTATAAGTACCAAGTGGGTGTATATGCACCGCTTGCAAGTTTTCAAAACACATAAATAAAAGGCATTGTAATTTACAACGCCAATAGCTCAAACTCTCACAAAATGCAAGACCTATTGCATTGCAAATGCTTGTTTTTAATTGTTCTTGTTTTGCTATTGCTTCTCTTTGTTTTAGGTCAGGGGAAGGTGTGTGGTATCTTTCCATATTTTATATGCATAGTAAAGTTCTCTCTTTCATTAGAATTTTAGTTGTACAACCCAGAATTTGATGTCAGGCTGGTGTTGGTTGCCTAGTACTGCGGTCAGTTGATGCTTGTTGTTCTGTGGATGGGACCTTGTACTACCTTTATCCTGAATAAAGAAGATATCTTATTACTACCAGTGTATCTTACTTTTCACTTCTTTACTATGAAAATAAAGTATGGAAAGATACCACAATGTGCTAAAGGGCACTTGGGCAAAACCATGATCTTTTCCTCCAGTGAACCTGCAGGTTGCTGGACATTATGGATAGACGCCAGGAAGCCCAATTTTTCTGAAGCAACATCCTACTCTCTAGAGTCTTGTGGTCCAGGCCTCCATCAGCAAAGTGAACCCAAATGCAATTCTGATGAAATTACCAGAATAAAGAGAATTATGATACTGATTTTGACTCTACCCGACAGAGAATCAAAGAGGATTAAGCCATTTGGAAAACATATGTTCTTGACGACCACCCATAACTTGAGGTCGGCCAACACCTATTGTTTGCTTGGTCATTACACATATACCTTTTGAGACATGTTCGGCAAAATCTTGTGGCAGTCTCTGACGTCTTATCGGCCTCTCTGGCTCAAACTATGCTAGATGGCCAGGATGAGGCCAAATACATTATACAGTCTGGATTTGACACAACTGATTACTTGGGCCAAGCAAACAGCACTAGCATCTTGCTCCATTACCATACTTGCATAAGGTCTGTGGGCTACACAGGAGATGTCTAGACATCCCTTACAGATATGTAATTTGATGACTCTGGCCTGTTTGTCGAGAAAGCAGATTCTACTCTCAGGTTATTTAAGGAGAGCTGAGCCCCAGCGCGTTCCTTGGGCTATTCCACGCCCTCACATTGCCTCAACAGTTTTGACTTTTTCTGGGTTTCTCCAGAGGATTGGCATATGGGCAGCGTCAGGGCTCACTGCTCCCACAGCACAGGCCCCCAGCCCATTGTCAGAACTGGGAATCAAGCAGGCAACAGGTAGGTTCCGGGGCAGTGAGCTTCCCAGGTCCCCACCCATATGCCTCAATCTCCAACATGATTTAGTTTTCCCTTAGTGGCACACCCCCAACCTGTTGGGGGGCAGAATCAGACATTTCCTCCAAGTGAGGCAAAATATAAAATCCAACTAATGGGTCCTTCAGACCGTTCATCGAGGCTTTGCCTTGCCATTTCGTTTTGACCTGCCACACCCTCCATTTACATCATAGCATCTTTTAAAGGAGCAGCACTTCATCTTGTGCAGGTTCTTTTTGCCAAAGGAGCCATAGAGAGGGTCCCGGCCTTAGAAAAAGGAACCAGCTTTAACTCGCTATTTGCTCCTGCTGAAGGGGGATGGAGGGCTTCGTCCCGTTTAAGTCTCCTCCCTCTGAATGCTTTCTTGAGAAAAGACAAATTCACGATACTCATGTTGACCTAGAATATGTCTGACCTAGTTCCAGGTGACTGAATGATGGCTTTGGACCTGCATGACGCCTACTTTTATCTACCTGTCATGCAGTCCCACATATGCTACTAGCGGTTTAAGGTGGGTCAGGAGTATTTTTAATTTGTCATGCTTCCGATCAGGTACACTGGTACTCATTGGATGTTTACAAAAGTGATGGCGATGGTGCAGCACACCTTCGGAGGTTGGAGTTTCCAGTTTTTCTCTACCTCTACAACTGGCTATCAAAGGCGGGCTTGCGACAGTTAGTCATATACTACCTTCAGATGATGGCATAGGTGAGGTTCCCTATAAATGTGCCAAAGTCACATCTGACTTAGCTGAGGATCCCTTTTATTGGAGCCATCTTGGTTATGGTGCAGGTTAATGCTTTCCTTCCACCACAATGAGTCCAGGACATCTGGACTATGATGCCGATATTCCAGCTTCAGTCCCAGGTCTCGATGAGAGTAGCTCTGAGACTTCTGGACCTGTTGACACCTTGCATCCTGCTCATCAAATATACCAGATGGCATATGCGGGTTCTACAATGGAACCTGAAGCTTCAGTGAGCCCAGCACCAGGAGAAACTGTTGGATTCCATCTAGGTTCTGAAGAAGACTGCAAAAGACTGCAGTTTTATCTCAACCACAGTTGTACCTGCGGCAGATTCCTATCCCTGCCCCACCCAAAGCGGACAGTGGGAACGTATACTTCACTGCTGAAATTGATAGGTCATATGTGAGAGGTGGAGATCAGAGGTCCCTGTTTGGGTGGCGAGCCATTCTCCTGGTGCTGAAAATCATCCTACCATCCATCAAACGGAGGCTGGTTCAGGTTTACACAGCACCACTGCCATGAGGAATTGCAAGAAGCAGGGCATGGTAGGGTCCTGGGTCCTGTACCAGGAGGCACTTAGCCTCTAGAGCTGGCTAGAGTGCCAAGGCATTTTCCTGTCAAAATAAACCTTTTGCCAGGCCCAAAACGTTCTTTTTAATACAGATAAGTTGCCCGTAGGATTTCTTGTTACATCTGATAAGATGTGATTCTCAATTGGAATGAGGTAGATCTGTCATGTTTAGTAACTTTGGAATTGTAATGATAAATCCTCTTTAATTGCAAAGTCGAATTTATCATTATCATTTTAAAAATGCCACTTTTGGAAAGATGAGTTGTACAAGGGGTGGGCCCTTAGTCACACTGCTAGATAGGGCCAATAAATACAAAAATAATCAAATCATCTAGCTGACCATTTTAAAGTCTGACACCAATTTAAGCAGCCTTGAGACCAAACTCACCAATAAGATGGTCTATATCATTTAAATATTCAGTTTTTTTCGTTTTCATTTCATTTCTTAGATTCACCAGACAGATATTGAATACACTTTACAATTTACAGAGTTGACATGACATATAAAGAACATTTTTAAGCAATAAAACCAAATCACAATTAACACACACTTTGGATTATTTCAGGTAAAAATACAACAGGTAACACACGAAAACAATTTTCAAAGGTACAAGCTGAGTGGCATGGGTACCCAAGTTCTGGCTCAGACAACTCATGTACGGAAAAGCACCGTTCTAACCACAGGGTTCCATCTGGTTGTTCACTCCCTGCGCTGGTGCAAGAGATATTACACTAATTCATTAAGGTTATCCCTACTTGATCATGACAGGGAGGATATGGCGGGTTCAGTGTAAATTCAAGAGTTTATTGCAGTTGTTCATAGTACCTGAGTATATATGTGTGTCTTAAAGCAAGAGTATGCTTGTCATTGACCTGTATGTATGAGCAAAAGTTACAGTTGGACACATTCTGAATAAACAAACACCCCAATCAGGCATTAGGGTAAAGCGGCACTATTCTTTGTCACAATGACTTAGAATTACTGATTGGGAACTTCATGTCCCATCAGGCCATGCTTCGTGCTTACATTCTTGTCGCTGTTGGTCTTTAGAGGGTATATAACCACTCCCACCAATCACGCCCTTTGCTAGGCAATCCGCCTATCAGCAAGAGACATTCTCCGCTCCTGCAGTCCGGATCCAACTCCTGCCGGAATACTTCCTGACCGACTCCTGTCATCAAGGGACAGCCATCGGACCTCCAATCCTGCCATCGAGGGATGCTCACCTGATCTCCTCTCCCTTCATCCGCTCTGCTCCAACTCCGGGGAAGCGGTCCTGTGCAACAGGGAGGATTCACCAGTCAGCTAAGTCAGCGCAGCCAAGGGCTCGGGCGAGTGTGACTTATTGCATTTTTAAACTAACTCTTAACCAAGTGTGCTGGACATTACGGGCTGATGTGATATTCACATAGTTATTTAAGGGCTAATACTCGTTAGTTGCTTCTGTGCCAGCACATGTTAAGGACCTATTAACATTGTTGAAACTGCATGTTACGCGGCTTGTTTACGAACTCTTAACCCTTTGCAAACCACAGGTAATGCAACCTTGAGAAGGCATTATAGCCTATTAACACATTTATAAACCTGCATCTGACGCAGCTCTAGAAAAGCAGGAAGGAACTTTCATTAGAGAGGCTTTCATCTCTATGGACTAAGTTTCACTGTGTTTCCTGTTCATCCACGTTGTTTAACAAAAACACCCAGTTTGTAGCTTTTATGTAAGTGGTTTATTCGCATCAGCTGAAGTATGCAAGTATAAGTGTAACCTAATCCACACCTAAAGTTCTGTATGTTTGTTGAGTGGACGGTTGAGGAGGCTAAGCATGCTGATACTCTCTTGTTCTTCTATCACACAGTTGTTAGACGTTCCTTGGGACTTCCAGTCCCTGCTTTCACCAGCTCCAGGAAGAGTAACCGGTTAGGGAGGTCCTCTACCCACGCAAGCTGTTGTTTATTATTTTGTCCCAACCCCCATTTCCCTTGACTTGCTTCTCAGGGAGCAATTTACTGTTCTCTGTGGAGAACGGAATTGGGAGTGGTCGGACTGTCATCTTCAACGCTCCTGCTGGGCCTAGATACATCAGTTTAGTGCACGTTTGTGTTTGGCTTCTGACACTGAGGTTACCAACCAACGGGGAAAAACATTTCTAGCAACAGAGGATATACATTTCTAAACATTCAATGTCCTTTGGTCGCTACACAAATATCTATTGAAACTCTTCCCCTGATGGAAAACTGCCAACGCATTTCGAATCCCAATTTATTTCTAGGGGTTCTCGTCAGGGCTGGGACTGGATTTCTGTAAAACCAAAATAGAAAAAATATTTTTGTTTGCCCAACCATTACCACCCTTTTTACTTACCTATGTTCACACTTATGAAACAGGAATTATGTGTACCTGTTAAAAAGTTTTTAAATCCCTTCAGATTTATGGGAAAAGTTGTGAGTATTCTTCTGGAAAAAAACAAGGGCACTCAATCACTGCCGGCTACTATCACATGTCCATTTTATGATCATTACGTTTGTGACCATTCTACTTACTTGAGGTAAAGCCTCAATGCACTTTAACACAGGTGCCACTCATGTGTGGAGCTGGTACTTCAGTGGATTTTCCATTATTTAACAATGCCAGCAGACACGTTGGATTTCATCTGTTGTAAATGAAAGACTTTGGGCTTCATAAAAATTCCTACTATAATCGCTGAAATCATTACTTTTGTTTAGAATTTAAAGCTTACTTTCGGATTAGAAATGCTGATTGCAGCAGTCGCTCGCAACGGCAGTGTAAGAAAGGTCCGTAGTTTTATAACCGTTCAGTTATTCCTGTTTTTCGAGTTAGTTCTCTGTGAGATTAAGTACAAGAAAGATGCGTTTGCTACTGCGCATCTTCCTCCAACACTTTCAGTTAGATACAATGTTTCAAGCCCAATGACTCACTCGTACTTCAGAAGCGATCGTCATGCATTCTTTCTTGTGTTCCGTCCGCTATTGTGGAATGCTAGCTGTTCGGCTGGGCTTAGTTAGGTAAAAAAGGAGACTTCCTGATCCTTGTCTTTGTTAAGTCGGATTATTATGCAAGGGATGCTGGTTCTTGTAGTACTTCTATAACAGCAATATCACTGCCATTTACCCAAAGTTCTACACTATATGAATGCTTTTAAGCTTTTCATGCATGCTTCCTTGTGATCCGTCTGCATTTATCGAACGTTGGCATATCACCCAAGCTTTATTACATTTAAGAGAACTTCCTGTTCCTTAGTCAGTCGGAATATTATGCAAAGAATGCTGGTTCTTGAAGTACCTCTATATGACATATAGACACTTTCCATCCCTGGCCCCTGGCAGACGCTTGTAAGCAGTGATTTAGAAACCTAGTTGAATTCAGTTAATTGTATGTTCTTGATATTTCAGACATTCCATTCAACCCAAATATAGCACTATTAAACTTGTGGATAAGATACGCTTCTTTTTGTAATACAATTCTTTCTGTATCTCCGCCTCTTGGCGTCTGTTTTACCACCTAGAGGATTGTCTGTTTAAAATCTTTTTCACTATGGTTAGCTTGTATAAAGTGGCTGACCATGGGGGCATTTGTCACTTTTGTGCGAATTCTTGATCAATGTTGAACGATTCGCTGTCCAATCTCTTAATTAGTCTTTCCGATATACAGTTTGCCACAAGGGCATGTAATCCCGTAGATTACATTCTTCGTTTTACAATTTGAAAAAGGCTTATGGATCCATTTGATGGTATTGTGCTCAAATACAGATCCTTCGCAGGTTGTTTCACATGATACACATTTACCACACTTGTGGTGGCCTTCGATTGGTTTTAGGTTGCAGAGGGAACGTAGGTCCTGTTTTTTAGTTGTAGAGGTGCAATCCGCTTGCACCAGTTGATGGCCAATGCTCGTTTCTTTCCTCATGGCGAAGAGGGGTCTTTCAAACGAGCATTCCAGATTTTGAAGTAAATGCCAAATTTTTTTTAAATGATTTGGCGGAGTTGATTTGTGGAGGGACCAAAGGTAGAGACGCACACCATTTTAGTCATGGGCTCCTTGATTTTCTTAGATAAAGACATTCTCTAGGTGTGTACCAAGCCCTACGTTTAGCATACTTGAGCAGTTTTTTGGGGTACCCTCTTTCCTTTAGTTGTTTGCACAGGGTTGTCACATGGGCTTCAAAGTCATCCTTTTGTGAACAGTTACGACTTATCCTCAAAAGTTGGCTATATGGCAGATTATGCCGCAGGGCTCGGGGATGTGAACTTTTATAATGGAGGATCGTATTTCTGTCGGTTGATTTACGATGTAGAGTTGTCCGTAATTCACTATTTATAGGTATTACCTCTACATCTAGGAGCGTAAGTGAAGTCTTGCTCTTGGTCACAGTGAATTTTATGTCAGAGTGTCTCGCATTGAGCCAATCATAAAACTCCATTAGCTTTGATTCTGTGCCACCCCAAAGGCACCAGATGTCATCGATGTAACTGTACCACTTCAAAAGGTGTTTTTGAAGGGATTATTCTCATAAACAAAAATTTCTCCTTGAACTTGGCCATATAAAGGACTGCCATTTCTGGGGCAAAGGGACAACCCATCACAGTCCCTTTGTATTTTCATCAAACTTAAAAGTAGTTCTTTTTTACGGCTACTGATGCAAGCTGAAGAATAAACTCAGTGGGTACCTGCTGTGGATGTGCACTTATTGGTGAGTTTGGTCTCAAGTCTGCTTAAATTGGTGGCAGCATTTTAAATGGTCAGCTAGATTTTTTGATTATTTTTGTATTTATTGGCCCTATCTAGTTGTGTCACTAAGGGCTCACCCCTCGTATAACTAATATTTGAGAGCGGGATTTTTCCCACGAGGGTGTTCATATCACTGTTTTACTTGAAAATAGAAATCGGTTGTGGAGGTTTTGGTCTCCAGACCTAATTCCTACTAAATATGTCAGAGAAAGATACACTTTCCTTTACTGAGGACTACATCCAAAATGTTATCTCTGTCCCTTCTCCCTTTTCTTCAATAACCTTAAGTACTTCAGCCCAACAGCAAAACGAGTCCGACCAACAAGAAACTCATTCGCACTGAACTTCATTCATGGCTCCTTCTTATTGGAACATCTAAAGGCAGGCACAATACCTTGGGGACTACAAGTTAAAAACCAAGCTAAGACTCTGCTTAAAAAAATTGATAAAGAATTGATGACATTCAAAGATAACACCATTTACTACAAAACTTCACAATTTGAAAAGGATAAAAAGAACATGTAATATTAATATTGAAGTAGTTTACCCGTACTTGAAGGAGGACTTCTATACAGAAATGGAATCTAGAAGAGCTGCATCTGATTACAAAGGAAGATCTAAGAATAGGTTCCTCTCTTTCTCTGAAACTTCATCTTCTGACTCTACTGGTGATTCAGACCCTGGTGAGGGTTCATCCAACTGCAAACAACAAAGGCAGACACTTTTTTAGAGAAAGGACAACAACAAAAAAAGGTGCGCTTCAAAACACAACCATGGGAAATGAGGACCAGACAACAGTTTTACAAATCTTAGCCTCTTCCCCAATCATTAACCTCTCCAACAAAAGTCTGACTAATGATGAAGTATCGCCCCTTGAATTAGATTTGAAGTTTGTTGCTAGACGCAATTCGGATGTAACACGCTTAAAGATTGAAGCAGTGGAACTCTTTCGAAAAATCAGGTTGACCGCTTTTTTCCACAACAAAGAAAATACCACTCCTAAAGAAACAACAGGTATAGCAAATACATCTACATTTGTCCCTTAAGCCCATACTGTTCCAAAACAAATCTTCTCTTTTGAACATGTTGTACTTTTTGCAATTCAGCAACTAGAGAACAAACATTCTTTCAAACCAAACAATTTAATACCACAACAATGTAAGGACCTGAACGACCTCAAGCAGGACACCTCAATCATGATAAAGCCGGCCTACAAGGGGGCTGCATTAGTCCTTTGGCCAAGGGAAATGTACCTTAAAGAAAGACTCAATGTCTGGTATCAGAATGTCAAAGACGACCCCACCCGTGAGATACAGGAGGCCATTAAACCGATCCTCACCCACGGCCTCAAAAGTGGAATACTTGGTCCTAAGGAATATGATTTTTTTAACAAAAAGCATCCCAGAACACCAGTAATGTATTTCTTACCAAAGATTCACAAGCACTAGATGTAGAGGTAATACCTATAAATAATGAATTAATTGAATTAAGGACAACTCGTAAGGTTGTATGATGGTACAACGCGATCTTTCAGATCGCGGTACATCACAACGCATCTTTTACAACGCAAGTCGTTACCACAACTTGCGCTGTAGGGTGCTGGACTTAAGATTTACTATTCCAACTCCAGCCTTCGTACAGTAGGGAAGGTGTTGGAATAGTAAATCTACTATTCCTTAGTCTAGAGCGCCCTCCAGCGCAAGTCGTAGTAACGACTTGCGTTGTAAAAGACGCGTGGTAATGGCAGCGCGGTGTTTTGACCGCGTTGTCATGGATGTTCCCCACTCATAAATCAACTGACAGAAATACGATCCTCCATTATAAAAGTTCACATCCCGAGCCCTGCGGGATAATCTGCTGTATGGCCAGCTTTTAAGGATAAGACGTAACTTTTCACGGAAGGATAACTTTGAAGCCCATGCGACAACCCTGTGCGAACAACTAAAGGAAAGAGGGTACCCCAAACACCTGCTTAAATATGCTAAACTGAGGGCTTGGTACACACCTAGAGAATGTCTTTTATCAAAGAAAATCAAGGAGCCCATGACAAAACGATGTGTGTCCCTACCTTTGGTCCCTACACAAATCAATTCCTCCAAATCATTAAAAAAAAAATTGGCATGCCTGTTTGAAAGACCCCTCTTTGCCATGAGGAAAGAAACGAGCATTCGTCAACAGATGGTGTGAGCGGATTGCACCTCTACAGAAAAAAAAGACAGGACCTACGTTCCCTCTGGAACCTAAAACCAATCGAATGCCACCATAAGTGTGGTAACTGTGTATCATGTGAAACAACCTACGAAGGATCTGTATTTGAGCACAATACCATCAAATGGATCCATAAGCTGTTTTCAAACTGTAAAATGAACAATGTTATCTACAGGATTACTTTTGGCAAACTATATATCGGAAAGACTAATCAAAACATTTGACTGCGAATCGTTCAACATAAATCTAGAATTCGCACAAAAGTGACATGGCCCCATGGTTAGCCACTTTATACAAGCTAACCATAGTGAAAAAGATTTTAAATGGACAGTATTCTGTTTGGTAAAACAGACGCCAAGAGGCGGAAATGCCGAAAGAATTTTATTACAAAAAAAAGCGTATCTTATCCACAAGTTTAATAGTGCTATATCTGCGTTGAATGAAATGTCTGAAATATCAAGAACATAAAATGAACTGAATTCAAATACATTTCTAAATCACTGCTTACAAGCGTCTGCCAATAGCCAGGGATGAAAGCGTCTATATGTCATATAGAAGTACTTCAAGAACCAGCATTCTTTGCATAATATTCCGACTGACTAAGGAACAGGAAGTTCTCTTAAACGTAATAAAGCTCGGGCAAAATGCTAACGTTCGATAAATGCAGACGGATCACAAGGAAGCATGCATGAAAAGCTTTAAAGCATTCATATAGTGGAGAACTATGGGTAAATGGCAGTGATAACGCCTTTATATTATAGAAGTACCTCAAGAACCAGCATCCCTTGCATAATAATCCGACTGAACAAGGACAAGGAACAGGAAGTCCTTTTTTGTTATTGGTTTGGAGCGTCCTGGTTCGACACTCAACAAGGGCATGTTCTCCATGCAGACTGTAATGCAGCCTGCATGGAGAACAGGGAAAGTGCGCATGACTGTTTTGGGCGGCCTGAGAGGGACGACCAAACAGTCATTGTGCACTTAGGAGTGGGCAAACCACTCCTCCCCTGCCCTGCTCCGAGAGCTATCAAAAAACAAAACGGGACAATGGGGTCAAAGGGAAAAGGATTTTTAAAGACCTACTACTGGTTCACTTCCCCAGTAACATCACATGAATAACAATCAAGAACCTAGGAGGTCTATAGGCCAAGCAAATTAGCTGGCTGAACTGACAAGTCTAACTTTATATCAGTTGGTGCTAACAGTCACCATGTAACAAAATATATAGAGAAGAGAAAACAAATGTGTGAGACACAGAAGAGTGGTGATGTCGAAGACTCAATTAGAAGAAACTGGTCAGACCGGATCCAGTACACATATTATTTGTGAATAACCATCAAAACAACCAAGTTATCAGTCCTATAATTTGGTCGTTCACACTGTGACCGGGCGGGTCCTTGGATCATCTAGACCTCATGCCACACAGTTATAGTGAGTACTGGATGTGGTCTACAGTCAAAATTGGAACTACCAATTGTTGGTCTGATTATGATGGCTCATAAGAGTGGTGGGAATACAGTGCAACGCAACAAAAAAAGTGGTGAATCTAAAATAGGGTGATATGTCTAAACAAATGCTTTAATAGAAACTATATCAAAGACATGGGAAAACCCAATATACCCTTGTAGGCTTGGGTAGTAAATAGTTAAAGTGAGGGATGACTACAAGGGATTTTGTTTGTAAATCGATTGGAAAAAAAGTAGTAATTATTTATAGGTTCTTTTACTAAATTGAACCCAATGTATCCACATGATTACTCTGATATTAATCACCAGTTTTTTTTACAAAAGTAAAACAATACAGTAACGAGAAGAAGCACACAGCAGAGAAAGGTTATGTTTGAAATTATTTGTATTGAAGTTAATCACAAAGAAAATTTCATGGGGACAAAGAACAGAACAAAACTTTCAAATAAAAGTCATGAAAAGCAGTATATCTATATCAACTGGTCATTTCATAACAATACATCAACTCCATTGATACATGAGGAAAACCAAAATCATAAATGTATCGTGGTGTCCTTCAATGCAAGTAATGCTGAGAAGTTGATGTCTTTGGTCGACGTTTCGGTCTTGTATGTTGTCATCTATAAGACCATCATCAGGACTTAACTTTTCATCAAAATAAAACCCCTTAGATACGTCAAATGTATCAGACTGATCTTCAGGAATGGGTCCTAGTTCCGAATGAATAATAATTGCCCAACGAATCTGTTAGGGCTCTTCTTTGTATTTTAGAGCTTTATATGTGGATGTAGGTTGGCTGATATCCAGAATGATCAGAAAAAATTGTGATATTAAGCACGAGTAGAAGGTCAATCGGAAATCATGGATCACTGTCACGGGAATTCCTCACAGTCTCAGTTGTCATTTTTCAACTGGAGACTGTGAGGAATTACATCCATCTTGGGGGATAACATCGGTGATACCATTACTCCTATCACTTTTAACATGGCTATGGCCACTCTGGCCATGAAAGAGAACTATTTCCGTTTTGAGGACACAATATACCTTCAGACCTCCGGAACGAGTATGGGCAGCATTTTCGCGCCAAGCCGGACTAATTTCTATATGCATCATTTGGAGCAACAGCACGTGCTCACACCTGCCACCCCCTTTTCACTCACTGACAGGCCCTGGTTACAAAACCATTTTACTAATTGTAACAGTGAGAACCTTATTTATCTCTTGACCTGTCCCTGTTCCCTTCAGTATGTGGGAATGACCACTCGCAGGGTGCGAGTGCGTATGCTTGAGCATAAGAGCTCTTTCCGTTGTAAAAAAACTATGACGCAATTAACAAGACATTTCCTCGATAAACAACATGGGGAGTCTGATTTTGTATGGACGGTCTTGAAGAAGCCGTTCATACCCTCACATGTGAAGAATATTGCGAAATATCTGTTCCAGACGGAGCAACGATGGGTCTTTAAACTCTCTGCTGACACCACGGACTGAATGACCAGATACCATTGTATTCTCTGTAGATTTTCTCATACTTAATGACACATGGATATACAGTACTATTTGGCGCAGCATCAGTAATAAGTCCGATAGCTGCAGATTTGGCCTTTATCCACATTTTTTGATACTGTATGTACATCACAAGATCGTTACCTGTGCCCTAATCACCTGATGTGTGCAATGATATCGCTAGGGCTGTTGGCACCTTACAGGTTATTTGATCAGGGTCTGATTTGGCTAAGGTTAGGTCACCTTATATTCTACATTTGTACAATCTCTATTGAATAATCCTATACAGGGCCAGAACTACTAATATGGTCATCCTGTAGTTTCTGACGTTTTTCGATTTTACTGTTAAGGATTTGTAGCGAAACGGTAAATAATAATGACTGGGGCCTGAGCCCATACAATTTACTAATTCAGTTAGGTTTATTACTTTGAGGTTGCAATAGCCTACTAACATGTTCAAGGTTACCACGAGCATTGTGGCTTTAGTCCGATGCGCCCGCACCGCCGGAACTACAGTAATGGCCGTCCTGACGTCATTCTGTAGTTCCGCGGAATGATACGGGCGCTCGGCGTTTGTCAATCAGTGCGGATGGCCATGCAGGGCTTATATCAACATGCGGCTATCCTGGGCATACATTTATCCATCACTGGGCTCATATACATATACATTGAGCATAATAGACGGTACACACCGGTTTACACACTGGGAAACAATGGATAAAAAACGAAGGTTAAGTAGTTCCCTTTGTTGTTCCAGTATTAAACTCCACACCCTCTCCTGATCGGTGCCTCCCCCAAGTCTCAGGCGAGTTTGGTGGCACCGACGGAGAGGTGAGTGTAGGAGTGGAGTCTTTTGGGCAGCTGACATCAGTAGGGGTCATTACTAAGAACTTTATGATTCTTGCCCTTTTTTGAAGTAACTCAGTAGCTTTATACTACCTTTACTTAATGATTACCTGTACTGTCCTACAGTGAATGTATAATGTCAGTATGACAGTCAGGCTATTTCACACTTGTCCTGTGAGTGCTAGCCAGACTCCAAGGTTGTCTCTCCACCATTCAGTTTATAGTGGGACAGTTGTGATGTAGTGAACAGGGCATATAATTAGATACTCTTAGACTCTATATATAGGATTGAGTTTTGACATCTTTTCCTGTTCGCATCTATCTGTTTCACAGTGCGGGGCCTCGTATACCTGAGCACGGTCCAGGTGAGGTGAGGTCCAGTCCCCTGCCAAGTTGGGTGAGCAAGTAATATAACATTTTTATGAATTATTTCTTGTAGATATAAGAGAAGTAGAGAGCACGTGTGTATGACTTATTAATAAGAGTGTAATATATATGTCCTTCTAGATCACGTTGAACGTCCACTGGCAAGGAGGATGTGTAATGAACTGTAGGTACAGGTTGTATCGTTCCTACTTTCATATTCTTGTTTCAATATTCTTGTTTTCACATACACTTAACAGTAGCAACTATTTGAGAGCAGTGGCCCTGATGAAAGCCAAGGGACTCAGTGCCCGGTAGGCAGTAACATGTTGGCCCGTTTTGCGACAGTCATTGTTCCATACTGTCGTTTGCGCTGTTCCGATTTTTAATTAGGGGGTGTGCCTAGTTTCTATTAAAGCATTTGTTTAGACATATCACCCTATTTTAGATTCACCACTTTTTTTGTTGCGTTGCACTGTATTCCCACCACTCTTATGAGCCATCATAATCAGACCAACAATTGGTAGTTCCAATTTTGACTGTAGACCACATCCAGTACTCACTATAACTGTGTGGCATGAGGTCTAGATGATCCAAGGACCCGCCCGGTCACAGTGTGAACGACCAAATGATAGGACTGATCACTTGGTTGTTTTGATGGTTATTCACAAATAATATGTGTACTGGATCCGGTCTGACCAGTTTCTTCTAATTGAGTCTTCGACATCACCACTCTTCTGTGTCTCACACATTTGTTTTCTCCTGCTCCGAGAGCTAGCAGCCCCGCCCACCCGCAAAGGAAATATAAAATGATAATAACTCAAAGTTATTATAATTTTATATTTCCTTTACTTTGCACTGCTCAAAAGCAGTAGAGCGATGCTCCTCTACCATAGTGGAGGAGCTGCCACTGGTTCCTAGTCTAGACCCCACCAGCGGATTCCTCCTGAACATTGACCGCATCACTCGACCTCCGGCATTGGTCGGCCCATCCCTGAGCATGGCACCTCCGACTTCAGCCTCGGAGCAACGTCCGACACCTGGCCGCAGCCCCCCTCCCACCCAGTACTAACAGTCATGATGGATGCATTATTGCTGGGTTGTGGAGGTCATCTGGCACAGGTGGAGATCAGAGGACTCTGGTTTCCGGCAGAGACTTGCCTCATCATCAGTTTGTTGGAGTTCCAGGTGATTCATTTAGTACTAAAGGGTGTTCCTCCATCATCAAAAAGGAACGCATGCAGATTCTCACGGACAACACAACCGCCATGTGGAATTGCAACAAACAGGGCAGCGTGAGGTTGTGACTTCTCTGCTAGTATCTGTGCCCGGCATCTTTGAAAGTGACTGAATGCTAGGGAATCTCCCTGATTGCCCAGCAACTGGCTGGATCTTTTAATGACAGGACAAACAAACTCTGCCAACATTGTCTAGCAGATCATGAATGGCTGTTACACTCAGAGGTAGTGCAGGGCATCTTTCCTTGGGAGAACCCTGGCTCAATTTATGCGCCACCGTAAAGAACATGCACAGTTAAAACTTTTTCTTATTGGTGTTCCCAAAGCAGTCCTCTCTCTGAGATGCTTTCTTCTAGCATTAGAGGTTGCGACCCCTGTGCGCCTACATGTCCTTCCTTCTATTGCCCAGGGCCCTGAAAAAGATCAATGGAGACCGGACCCAAGTCTTCCTAGTGCCTCCCGACTGGGTGAGGAGAGTGTGGTACCTGGAACTTCTGGACATGAGCATTTGTCCTCCGATCCAGCTAACCCTTTGGGAGGATCTCCCAGCAGAGGTTGCACTCAGAGGTGGTGCAAGCCTGAGTCCTGCATCAGAGCCTGCACAACTTACACCCATGCATGTAGATTGGACGGTGACAACTGATGGCTTTTGATCTTCCTCCAAAAGTGGTTGGTGTCATCTTGGCAGTCAGGCTTCAATTCAACGAAATCTGTTTATACAGGGCACTGGGAGATGTTTGTCTCCTTGTCGGTCTTCCGTCATTTACTGGATTAACCATCCCTTTTCAAGTCACATACAGTGACCTGAGAACATGTGAATCTGTGTGAGTGTGTGTATTTGTTTGGAATGTGGATATGTGGTGTATAGAAAAATGTGGTTGGTTTCTGTATCTGACCATGGGTGATCTTTGGGTTTGTAGATCTGTATGTACAGAAGAACTTGATAACCTGAAGGACTAATCAGTATGTTTACAGAAGAGGATTTGTCGTTACGTTACTTGATTGTTAATAATTCCTGGATATCTGGATCTGTCAATACATGTGGGTGAGGAGAGACCAGGGATCATTCACACCTCTACGCACACAAACCCCTTGTGTGCACTTTTCTTCTAGGCCTTTCTATGGTGAGAGTGAGGTTATGCCTGTGTGTAGGTCAGGATCTGTGTATGTTTCGCTATGTTTCAATTCTATACATTTATTCTGTACCTTTCTAGAGTGGGGGTACTTACATTTGCCTGTTTTATTATAAAATAACCATTGTAAAACTGTAACCCACTTTTTATAATAATTTGACCTAACAAGAAATATTCTGATTGGGGAATTAGCTCTAATATCCTAATATACTTTCTGCAGGGGCTAAGAGTTCAAACTCACCCTGGGCTTTAATGAAAACTAGATTAGGATTCTCTGTTTCTTTTAGCCATTGAAGAAATTGATTTGTCCCATTTAGCACTGTATCATATATATATATATATATTCACTGAAAAAACCATAGGTTATAGACCATATATAGTTAGGAATTAGCATTTACAAAACCTTGAAAATTCACTGAAAAAACCATAGGTTATAGACCATATATAGTTAGGAATTAGCATTTACAAAACCTTATTTTACTCACACAAAACCATTGAAATTCCATATATAGTTAGTTGCACTAACTATATATCGCGCACCCGCAATCCACTGCTGATGATGTCACATATTACATCATTCATGACATGGTCAGTGACATCACTGATGACATCACTGATGACATCTCAAATGACATCACTGATGACAACATCCAGTGACTGTATGTTTCTGTAAAGTTAAAATATGTCTTACATATTGAAGAATGAGTGGAAGTATAAGTGTCTGGACGAAGGATTTAGTAGGTGCATGACTGAATGTATGAGTGAGTGATTAAATGTGTCTCACTGAGTGCATGGGTTAGTGACTAAACTGTCTTAATTTGTGCATCATTATGTCTGTTGTTCTGTAAACTGCTGCATGTGTTGATCAGTAGCTATATGAGTAACTATATGGGTTATTGATTGATTGTCCAAGTATTTGTATGGGAGACTGAGTGTGTGTGTGGCTGGCTGGGAGGTGTGTGACTCTGTGCAGATCAATGTGTACTTGTATCAATGATTGTATAAGAGAGTAAGTATGTGTTAGTATATGTTTGAAAATGTAAGGTGCTCTATGTTTAACTGTATAGATTAGAAAATGGAAGTGTGATTGATTCTTTACAGGACTGACTAGGTGTGTGAGTAACTCCATGGATGAGTGGCAGAGTGTGAGTGTCTGTATAGGTGTATGAGTGCATATGATAGTGTTGTAAAGATGAGTGATTGTATGTATGAATGATTGTATGGGTGAATGAGTGAATGTGTGTGTAGACATAGGAATCAGTGAGTGTGTATGTAGTAACTAGTATTGGTGTGTCAATGGTTTCAAAAATTATACTCTGTATTTAACACTGGGTGTAACAGAGGTTATATTAAAATGTGAGGAGATGCATTGTATTGTCACATGAATGATATCATCAGTGATGTGGTCATTGATGTCAAATGAGATGTCATCAGTATTGTCATCAGTGATGTCATTTGAGATGTCATCAGTGATGTCACTGACCATGTCATGAATGATGTAATATGTGACATCATCAGCAGTGGATTGCGGGTGCGCGATATATAGTTAGTGCAACTAACTATATATGGAATTTCAATGGTTTTGTGTGAGTAAAATAAGGTTTTGTAAATGCTAATTCCTAACTATATATGGTCTATAACCTATGGTTTTTTCAGTGAATTTTCAAGGTTTTGTAAATGCTAATTCCTAACTATATATGGTCTATAACCTATGGTTTTTTCAGTGAATTTCATTGGTTTTTTAAAAGCTAATATCTATACCTGTAAAATGTATTCTTCTTTAAATCCAAAAATATATTTTATATGTTTATTAATAACTTTTTTTTTTAATATTTTTTTTTTCTTCGTTCCCGCTTCGCGAATCGGGAAGCTTCCCGTTAGCTGACCTTGATGCCGCGAAATAGACCGCGAGCATATAAACGTTTCTTTACCGCAACTGCCGCGTTAGAAAACAACATCATCACGCCTCCCGTCCGCATGACGTTTCGCGTTGTCGTGTGATACGTCATATGACGTGCTACGTTAGCGAACTGGTACGCTTACCGAGTCGCAAAGCACAGGTTTCTGGAAGCAAACCGGGAGGCCCTGCAAAGCGCGTAACGTAAACACAGCAGGTCATGTGACTTGGTAATAACACTTTTCATTGGTTCATTTCACTTTTGGTTTCCTAATGATGTAAGAAGCTTCCCGTTAGCTCAATTTGATGCCGCGACCCGGTCCGCGAACCGGTAAACGTTCCGTTAGCGCAACTGCCACGTTAGAAATCATTATCGTGACGCGTCGCGGAAGCGTGACGTATCACGTTGTCGTGTAATGCGTCTTATGACGCGCCGCGTTAGCGCACCCGGAAGTGCTCCTGGGCGCGGACCGATGCGCGAAACGCAGCTCCCCGGAAGCGATCCACGGCGCGTCGCGTAAGCGCGACGTATCGCGTTACCGCGTAATGCGTCTTATGACGTACCGCGTTAGCGCACCCGGAAGTGCTCCGGGGCGCGGACCAAGGCGCGAAGCGCAGCGACCCGGAAGCTATCCGGGGCGTGTTCCGCAGCGCGTAACATAAGCGTGAGAGGTCATGTGACTTGTTAATAACACTTTTCATTGGTTCATTTCACTTTTGGTTTCATAATGTTGTTAGGCTTGGTCATGTGACCTAAAAATAACACTTTTCATTGGTTTAGAACTATTTTTTTTTCTCAAATGATGAAAACCCCTCCTTCTTTTTACCTCATTCTTACTTTCTATTTCCAGAGAGCAAGACCTATTTTTCACAATGGCTTCTGTAATAGCTGCAGCTGGTGCTTCTCAGCAACCACCACCACCACCACCACCAAAAGGACCACCACCAACACTGGACTTTGGTAGAGAGGAAGATAATGAGGACGAAGAGGAGGAGGAGGAGGAAGAGCAAGTAAGGCAGTTCCTGCCAGAAACACCAAGGCAGAGCCATATTAAAGACCACTACATATGGCAATTCTTTAAAATTCCACCTGGACAAAAGAAGGTCAATGCACCCCAGGTGTCTTGTTTGATTTGCAAAAATATACTTTCTCGTGGCAACCCCAACAAGAAATACAGCTTTGGCAATCATACAATGATTCGCCACATGGAGCGATGGCATCCCAATAATCTTTCCCAAGCACAAGTAAGGGATCTTGCTGCCAACCCCCCAGATGTCATCCCCAGCACCAACAGGGGTCAAAGCTCATTCGCCGGACCAGAAGGCCGAGAAATAATCCCCAATATTCAAGCTCCTTTTGCACACTACAAAATAGTTTGTATATATTGTGGAGGAACTATTGCTTATGGAGAGAAGAGTATTACTTTGATTAACCGAGCTGGAGAAAATCATAAATGCTACAAGATGAGAAAACAATGAATCCTTTTTATTTTTTTTTGCTCCTGTTGAGACATGTTCTAACCCTGCTTTTTTGTTATTTCCCCCTTACAAAACACAAAAAAAACACAAAATAGTTTTCAAAAATCCAAAAAAAAATCAAAAAATTGTTCAGAAAATTCATAAAAAAAATAAAAAAAAAGAAAAAGAATAAAAAAACAGTTCTTTTCAGAACTACCTTCCATTTATAACAAAATTGCCAAAATGTTTATACCCTGTCTTTCTTTTCTCCTCATAGTACGCTCCTCCGACCGCTTCCCGGTACGCGTACCGGGCGCTACCCACGCAAAAAAAACAAAAAATATTTTTGTTTTTTTGCCCCGCGGGGCCCTTTTAAAGCCTCCACATTGACGCCGCCTCACGTACCAACGTATTTTCTCCGCATTTTACACCCTATGCCGCATAACAGGTCATGTGACTTGTTTATAAAACTTTTCATTGGTTCATTTTACTTTTGGTTTCCTAATGATGGAAGGCATGATCATGTGACCTAAAAACAACACTTTTCATAGGATGAAAACTTTTTTTTTTCCCCAAACGATGAAAGCCCCACCTTGTTTCTGGATGTTTCAGACTGAAGCTGGCGTCAGCATGAAAGCACCACCATCTCGTAGCTCAGTCGTGGTCATTCCGCGAGCAATCATGGCAGCCGCTCCCCACCAGAAGCCTGCAAGAGTCGGAGCCCCCAAAACTTTTGATGAATTCTCAAGGCGGAGGGGACGCTTTCGAGAATGGGGTCCAAGACCTAGCAGACAAGCGTCCGATTTCCAAGGTCTCCCAGGGCCATTTCAGTGGACCAGGCCCAAAAAGGAAACAGCCTGCCGCCATTTTGAGAGTCCTGTGACAGCCGCCTATCGCTGCACCGCAAGAGTGGGCGCAACTCAGCTGAATTGCGGCTTTTGACACAGTGGACCAAAAACGGACGGAATGGCAACTGAAACGGTAAAGGGGCGCCCCACTACAACAGATGACACTCCACCTGGACAGGCCCGTTCACCGCCTCCCCCGGGGCGCCCCGCGCCGTTATTCGGAGCAGCATTGTAGGATACCAAAACCAGTGCGGCAACTTACTGGACATCACCTTGGTGCCATCGTTCTGCTGCCTTGGAACTATTCGCGCAACAGTTTGCTACTGATGACCCACCCCCCGCGACGCCCCATGCCGTTATTTGCTGGGTGGCAACTTACTAGACATCACTTTAGTGTCATCTAGATTTCAGCGCGTTCTGCTGCCTTGGAACTATTCGCACAACAGTTTGCTACTGATGACCCACCCCCCGCGACGCCCCACGCCGGAAATCTGGACGTTGTGCTGCGTTGGGACTATTCGCACAGCCGACCGCTACTTCGTTGTTTTTCCCTAAAAATGTTTATATGTTATTACTATTTTTGTTTTCTTGTATATATTTATAAATTATTAAAGTTTTATAATCTTACTACTTTGTCGGAGTGCTATATATTTTTAATGTGACACATAATTGTAAAAACTTTGATGTACAAAGAGTCATCCCTGGAATCTTCCGCTTCACGCTCGGTCCCCTCCCCAATCACAATACAGGATGGTTTTCAGATAGTAGGAACGCGTGTGGTGTGACGGATCTCATCGGGTGTGGGCCTTGATCTACTATAACTCCTTTGAAGAGGGGTGATTCTTTACAGCTGTGGCCATAAACTACATCTGCAGGGCTAGCTGATACCCTAGGACCAGCCTGGACAATCGGACACAGAGGAAAAGGAGTATCAGAGGGTGCGGTAGTGAATAGGGCGAAAGGGAGGTGTCGGGCGGGCACAGGGTGTGATTCTCAGGGAAGAGCAGCGCAGATGGGGGAGGTTTATTACCCATGCATAAGACAGAGAGCGGGGGTGACCACTGCCTGGGGGAGATGCTTGCGAGGGTGGGGAGCCATGCTAAGGATCGACAGCGTGCACAGAGTGGGTCTGGTCAAGGCATCTAAAATGGCTGCCGTGCACGACAAAAGTGTGGCATTTGAAAAAAGACAAGATGGCGCAGACAATGTTTTTCAACACTTCCTGATTTCCTTCGAATCGAACGTTAACAGACGTTGGGGCATATTACCAAAGTTAAGCGATATTTATCCCTAACGATGCTTAGCAACGATTTTTTTACCGTCAGAAATTATCGCAGATAAACCTTGCTATTATCAAGGTTTATCGGAAATACGATAAAAAACGACCGCAATGCATTAATATCGCTGAAAACTCAGCGATATTCATGCATTACCGAGCTAATGCTCTTAGCCATGTTATCCACCTCCCATTGGATAACATGGCTAAGAACTGCTCAGGGCAGGTGGTAGCTTTTGGAGATATTCGCGCTTATCTCGAATATTTCCAAAAGTTGATAATAGGAGATAGCGATGTTAGCGACTGTTTCCAGTCGCTAACATCTTGGCATGCCCACTTTGCATGTCATTAGTGATAAATATCACTCACATGCAAAGTGGGGCCCAAGATGGTCGCTATCTTCTACTAGCCGTCGCTAACTGGTGTTAGCAACAGCTAGGTAATACACATATAATTTTATCTTGTTTCTGAACGTTAATTTCTCAAAATGCACTGAAGCACATATATTGAGACCTAGCAAAGGCACATCGGGCTACCAGTCCCTACAATTTTGCCAAGTTTCGTGCAAATCCATTCAGCTGTTCGATCCTACCGAGAGACAAGATGGCGGCCGCTACTGACTGTTTGGAATGTTTACAGACACCGGAGAGCCAATCAGCTTCGCTTCGCAAAGCTCCGTAACGCGAAAAGTACGCGGTGCGCTGTTACAGATATATATCTTTTTTTGAACGTTAATTTCTCAAAATCCACTGGAGCACATATATTGAGATCTAGCAAAGGCACATCGGGCTACCAGTCCCTACAATTTTGCCAAGTTTCGTGCAAATCCATTCAGCTGTTCGATTATTATTATTTTTATTTTTTTTTGCCCCGCGGGGCCCTTTTAAAACCTCCACATCAAACCTAGGGGGTGAGCGACAATGTACTATGCCCCCTTATGGTCATTTGCCCCTTCGCTTTGGCCTCCTCTTGTCTCTCGATCCTACCGAGAGACAAGATGGCGGCCGCTACGGACTGTTTGGAATGTTGACAGACGCCGGAGAACCAATCAGCTTCGCTTCACAAAGCTCCGTTGCGCGAAAAGTACGCGTACTGGAGCGCTGCCCGGTCCGCTGTTACAGATATATATCTTTTTTTAAACGTTAATTTCTCAAAATCCACTGCAGCACATATATTGAGACCTACAAAAGGCACATCGGGCTACCAGTCCCTACAATTTTGCCAAGTTTCGTGCAAATCCATTCAGCCGTTCGGGCTAAAAGTGAGGCCAACCGCCCTATGGAAAACTCAATGTTAAAAACACGTTTTGGGACCCCCCTTTTTTCTCGGCCCCCCCTTGACGACCCCCCCCCAAATTTTCAAGGGATGCCCAGAAACAAAATGTGCCATTTTCCTGAAAATTTCAGCCAATTCCGTCCACAAACGCCAAAGTTATTAGACATAGAATTTTCAAAAAACCCATAGAGAAAAAATCCTAACTATATATACCTACTGGCGACCGCCAGTAGGTAATATATATATATATATATATATATATATATATATATATATATATATTCTTTTTTTTTTTCACTGAAAAAAACATTGGTTTCAGGCACGTTATAGTTAGAAATTAGCATTTAAAAAACCTTTGAAATTCACTGGTAAAACCATAGGTTTCAGGCACGTTATAGTTAGCAATTAGCATTTAAAAAACCTTAGAAATTCAATGAAAAACCCATAGGTTTTAGGGAAAGTTATAGTTAGCTGGACATTTCACTCATACAAAACCATAAAAATTCCCCCGTTATAGCTAGTTCAGCTAACTATAACTTGAGCCCCCGCAATGCACTGCTGATGACGTCACATATTACATCACTCATGACATGGTCAGTGACATCACTGATGACATCTCAAATGACATCATCCAGTGACTGTGTTTCTGTAAAGTTTAAATATGTTTCATATATATAGGGAAAAGTGTATTGAAGAATGAGTGGGAGTATAAGTGTCTAAAGGATGATTTAGTTTAGCGTGACTGACTCTATAAGTGAGTGATTAAACGTATCTTACTGAATGCATGGGTCAGTGACTAAACTGTGTGAATGTCTGTATCCGTCTGTCTGCTGGTGTGTAAGCGGCTACATGGGTTTGTGAATAGCTACATGAGTGTCTATATGGGTTATTGATTGGTTGTCTGAGTATTTGTGTATGCCTGAGTATGCCTGAGTCTTTGTGTGGGTGGGGTGTGTGTGACTCTGTGCATAGATGTGTGAGTGGGTGATTCACTGGGTACATAGTTTCAAGAGTGCATCTGTGATGGACTGTATGGGTGGGTGAGTGTGTGTATGGGTGTGTTAGTGAGTGAATGTATATCTCAGTGGTACATGTGTGAGTAACTATATATGTGAAAGGCAGTATATATGTGTGTTGGAGTATATAAATGCTTATATGTGAGAGTGTGTGATTGTGGCTGTATGGATGAGTGTGTGCTTGTATCAGTGATTGTATAAGAGTGTAAGAATGTGCTAGTATTTGTATGAGTGATTGAGCTTGTGTGTGTATAACTGTATAGGTGAGTAAATGGCAGTGTGATTAATTATTTCATGACTGACTAGGTGTGTGAGTACCTCTATGGATAAGTGGCGGAGTGTGATTGTCTATATAGTTGTATGAGTGCATATGATAGTCCTGTACTGAGTGACCAAAAGTATGAGTGACTGTACGGGTGAGTGAGTGGATGTGTGTGTAAACCTAAGAATCAGTGAGTGTGTATGTAGTTATTGGTGTTGGGAGTGTCTATGATTTTGAGAATGGCAGTCTGTAATTTAGAGTGGGTATATCGAGGTTATATTAGGGTGTGAGAAGATGCATCAAATTATCATATGGATGATGTCATCAGTGATGTCATTTGAGATGTCATCAGTGATGACACTGACCATGTCATGAGTGATGTAATATGTGACGTCATCAGCAGTGCATTGCAGGGGCGCGAGTTATAGTTAGCTGATCTAACTATAACGGGGGAATTTCTATGGTTCTGTATGAGTGAAATGTCCAACTAACTATAACTTTCCCTAAAACCTATGGTTTTTTAAATGCTAATTTCTAACTATAACGTGCCTGAAACCTATGGTTTTTTCAGTGAATTTCAAAGGTTTTTTAAATTTTAATTTCTAACTATATTGTGCCTGAAACCTATTGGTTTTTCAGTGAATTTCAAAGGTTTTTCAAATGCTAGTTTCTAACAATGCCTACAGAGGTAGGACATGTGAAGAAAGAAGAAAAAACGCACAGAAAGAAGCAAAAGAAATGCAGAAAGAAGCAACAGAAGTCTACAAAGACAAAGAAAAGTGCAGGAAGAAGCGAGACATGCAAAAAGAACCAACAGAGGAGCGGAAAGAGCCCTTGTTGCAAAATCGTCCTGTGCCCGCAACTTTTTCAGACGGGTACTGGTGGTAACTGACTCTGAGTAACCAGGCCTACAGCCAGTGCTATGCTAAAAGACACTTAGATTACAGTGAAAACACATACATACACTAGGGAAAACTATGCATTGGGGTACCCCTGTGATTAGCATGCCCTCCTCTGTAAGGTCCTAGTACATAATAGGGCAGGGGGATTAAAGGTATCTCTTAAAACGCGCTATGGGACGCGTTTGCACAGTGGTGAAGGGAGGGGGGCCTGAGATGACGTGTGCAAACACGCCCTGTGGCCGTTATAAGTTGGGAGATTAAGTCCCCTTGAATCCTGACGGTCCCTGGGGTCCAACTAGCCAACCAGGTACCTCCAGTAAGTGCTACAGAGCTGTGTTGCAGAGAGGTGTAAAAAGGGGTGTGTCCTGGGCCACCTCTCTGCAGCGCAATGGCGCTTATTGGAAGTACCTGGTGGGGTTGTTGGTCCCCAGGGACCCACAGAATTGAAAGGGGATTAATTCCCCAACTTAAAACGCACCACAGGGTGTGTTTGCACACATGTCACCACAGGCCCGCCCCTCCCTTCGCCACTGTGCAAACGCGCCCCATGGCACGTTTTAAGTTAAAGGGATAAAGTCCTCTTCAATCCTGAGGGCCCCTGGTGGCCAACTAGCCTACCAGGTACCTCCAGTAAGTGCCACACAGCTAGGTTACAGAGAGGTGTAAAAAGGGGTGTGGCCTGGACCACCTCTCTGCAACGCAGCGCAGTGGCACTTACTGGAAGAATCTGGTAGGCTAGTTGGCCCCAGGGGCCCTCAGGATTGAAAGGGAATTAATTCCCCAACTTTAAATGAGCCACAGGGCGTGTTTGCACACATGTCACCTCAGGCCCGCCCCCCTCCCTTCATCACTGTGCAAACCCGCCTCGTGGCGTGTTTTAAGTTAGGGGAATTAAGTCCCCTTGAATCCTAAGGGTCCCTGGGATCCAACTATCCCACGAGATACCTCCAGTAAGCGCCACAGAGCTGCGTTACAGAGAGGTGTAAAAAGGACCATGGCCTCTGAACACCTCTCTGCAACGCAGCTCCCTGGTGCATCTTAGAGGTACCTGGTGGGCTAGTTGGCCCCCAGGGACCCTCAGTATTCAAGGGGAATCAATTCCCCAACTTACAACGCACCACAGGGTGCATTTGCATTGTGGTGAAGGGAGGCGGCGGGCCCGAGGTGACATGTGTGAAAACATGCCCTGTGCCGCGTTCTAAGTTGGGGAATTAATTCCTCTTCAATCCTGAGGGTCCCTGGGTGCCAACTAGCCCACCAGGTACCTCCAGTAAGCGCCACTGCGCTGCAGAGAGGTGGCCAAGGCCATGCCCCTTTTTACACCACTCAGGATTGAAGAGGAATTAATTCCCCAACTTAAAACGTGCCACAGGGCATGTTTGCACACATGTCACCTCAGGCCCCGCCCCCTCCACCACTATGCATACGCCCCCAGTGGCTCATTTTAAATTGGGGGATTAAGTCCCCTTGAATCCTTAGGGTCCCTGGGGTCCAAGTAGCCCACCAGGTACCTCCTGTAAGAGCCACACAGCTGTGTTGCAGAGAGGTGTAAAAAAGGGCGTGGCCTGGACCATCTCTCTGCAACGCAGCCCTGTGCCGCTTACTGGAGGTACCTGGTGGGCTAGTTGGCCCCCAGGGACCCCAAGTATTGAAGGGGAATTAATTCCCCATTGTAAAACGCGCCACAGGGTGCGTTTGCAGAGTATTGCTGGGAGGGGGCGGGGCCTCCGGCACGATTGCAGTGTTTTGCATTCTTATATATTTTTAGAAGGGGGGCTGTGTGTCCCCCCCCCTTCTTTTTACTTTTTTGGGCCCTGGGGACTCTATCCCCCAGGGCCTTACCCCCATTTAAAAAAACAAAATTTGAACGGAATGGGGCCTCGTGGGCCCCCTCCCTTGGCCAATTCCAGCCCTATGGACCCCATCGCCCAGGGCATGGCCACATAAATATTTAGTCATTTATTTTGGAGAGGGGCTGTGCGGCCCCCTCCTGACGCCTCTATTGGCCCCTGGGACCCCATCTCCCGGGGCCGACCTTTATTTTTTATTTATTTTTTATTTTTTTGGGGTGGCAGGGGGGCTGCGTGGCCCCCCCTCCCGGGCCACTTCTGGCCCTGGGGACACCATCTCTAAGGGCGTGGCCATTGTTTTTAAAAAAAAAAAATAGGAGGGAGGGTCACGTGCCCCCCCCCCTCCTCAGGCCAATTATGGCCCCGGGGACCCCATCCCCCGGGGCCGGCCTTCCTTTAAAAAAACATTTTTCTAGGATATATATATATATATATATATATATATATTACCTACTGGCGGTCGCCAGTAGGTATATATAGTTAGGATTTTTTCTCTATGGGATTTTTGAAAATTCTATGTCGAATAACTTTGGCGTTTGAGGACGGAATTGGCTGAAATTGTCAGGAAAATGGCACATTTTGTTTCTGAGCAGCCCCTGAAAATTTGGGGGGGGTTCGTCAAGGGGGGGCCGAGAAAAAAGGGGGGTCCCAAAACGTGTTTTTGCCATGCAATTTTCCATAGGGCGGTTGGCCTCACTTTTAGCTCGAACGGCTGAATGGATTTTCACGAAACTTGGCAAAATTGTAGGGACTGGTAGCCCGATGTGCCTTTGCTAGGTCTCAATATATGTGCTCCAGTGGATTTTGAGAAATTAACGTTCAAAAAAATATATATATCTGTAAGCGCGCTCCGGGCACCGCCCCGGTTCGCGTACCTGACGCGTAACGGAACTTCGCGAAGCGAAGCTGATTGGCTCTCCGGTGTCTGTCAACATTCTAAACAGTCCGGAGCGGCCGCCATCTTGTCTCTCGGTAGGATCGAGAGACAAGAGGAGGCCAAAACAAAGGGGGAAATGACCATAAGGGGGCATAGAAGATCCTCCCTGACCCTCTAGGTTTGATGTGGAGGGTTTAAAAGGGCCCCGCGGGGCAAAAAAAAATATTATTTTTTTGGGGGGGGGTTTTGGTGGGAGCACCCGGTACGCGCACCGGGAAGCGGTCTGGGGAGCGTACTATAAGGAAAAAAGAATGATAGACTATGATATTTTGAAATATTGTATGTTTATTGATTGTTCTTTTTGTTGTGTTTTTTTTTTTTTATTTATTTATTTATTTTGGTTGTACTTCATGAATTAGATATAAAAATGAATAATGTCTCAAACAATTTTTAATTATTAAATAAAAATTTATTGGTTAGAATTTTCATAGTTCAATAAAACTTCCAGCATTACATCATCTGGAATCTCCTCAAACATGCATGTTTCTATGTCTTGTAAGCATTCAATAAATTGTTCATCCAAAGACTGATCCATAAAATTTTCATCTAAAAATTCTTCATTTAAAATCTCCTCAGATGTAATGTCGAAGGAAACATTGATATTTTCGTGCTCCACTTCCATTTTTTTGCTGTAAATTGCATAAAAAATAACTATATCAGAAGAGTTAGGGCACTGTTGGGTTTAAGTTCAGACAGGTAGTTTGGATTTTTTAACAGTGAATTTATCTTTGGGTAGTGTATGGTATCAGACTGGAAGTAGAAATATAAAATAGTGTATGTGATGAAGCCTAAGTAAATTCATAATTATACAAGAGAAGCCTAAATCCATCCATAACTATAACAGAGAAGTCTATCTAAATCTATAACTATTACAGAGTGATAGTATAAAACTATCAGAAAAAGTTTTCCAAATTAACTTTAAGTGCACAATATACTTCAGTTTTCAAAATAACAACTTACCTTTCAAAAAGCAGTTTAAGTTCTCAGTGAAAATTTTCTTGAAATCTACTTCAGGAGGTGGTAGTCAAAATGGCTGTGTTTCTCTCTCTTTCTTTATATATATTCAGGTACATAACCAATCAAATGTCAGGTAAAAAAAGTAGAAAATGAAAGTAACATTTTAATTGGTTGTCAATTCCAACACTTCAGATGTGTTTTGTGAAGTAATTTACCTCAGGGTATTTAGGGAGGTCTACAGGCTAAATGGCTAAATGGAATTCCAATCAAATTTGTGAAAATGGTAGGGATTGGTATGTAGTATGAGCTAATCTATATTTGGTGAAAGTGTCTCCAGTGGTTTTTCTGTGAATTACTTTCCCACCTTTTTTTGAGCGAGCGCTTCCCGGTGCGCGCCCCGGTACGCGAACCGGCAGCGTTACGGGAGTCCTCCATTTTGTGTTTCGGTAGAATTGAGATACAAGATGGAGGGCAAATAATGTTCAGAATGGGTAGAAGGGGGCACGGTAGACGTATCCTGACCCCTTAGGTTTTCTGAGGGTAGCTGAGGAGGACCATATGTGCGAAAAAAAAACATTTTTTTTCAAATTTTCGCGCGGTTAGCGTCCGGTGCGCCGACCGGGTAGCGCTCCGGGGAGCGTACTTTGGTGAAAATTTGTGAAAAAAGTTAGAGTAAAATAATAATTGTGAGTCATAAGATGTAGGGTAGCTCTGAAAAGAGCTTTTGGGTCCTGTGGCTGATGTAGGTACCTACAAGTAGGTACCAATGCACAGTCTTAAATTGAGGATGAAAATTCTGTTCCCCTCATCTGAGAAGTGAACTCCATCTGCTCTGTAGATATCTTGCATGTAGTAACGCAAGTTATTGTTGTAGATGGAGCCCATTCCATGGTCTCTCATGTAAGCTGAAACAGACTTATTTACATGCTTCCTCGATTTCTCAATTTGTGGACAAAATTGGTTGGACCACTTCCATTTCTGTCTTTGGCATATATTTGAATATACCAAGGCAGTTTGAGGAAATAGTGCCATCAATTGCTCAAAGGTGTCCTTTAAAAGCATTTCCAGACCTACCCCAGTCAAAGTGCCCAAGTCGTTTCCTCCACAGTGCACAATTAACAGGTCAGGTTTTGGCAAATGCAAAAAGGTTTTCACCAATGGTATCAATTGGTGACATTTTAATCCTCTGTGGCCAATCCACTTGATTTCCACATTTTGTAAATTGAGGTTGTGTAAATTTCTGTTATCAGCAAACCTTTGAGCCCAGTGGATATAACTATATCCAACAATCCAGACAGAAAACATGGTGAGAGAAGGTTCTGCTGCAGTCAGATGAAGTGTGGCAATGAAATGGCAGTTGACAAAATAAGAGTTTATAATGAAAAAAACTGTGGAGTTTCTGTGCTAATGAATCAGTAGCAGTGATTGGTGGATTTTGATTGCTGGAAACAGAAAGTTAGGGTGCATGGATGAGTTCTTTGAAAGATGTAATTTGAATGGTCAAGAAAAAATCATTTTATGAAAGATTGCACTGGATACGCAGGTGTACTGAGAGTTCAGAGTTCAATTGAAACATTGTTGTGTGAAGTTGCAAACATGAGAGGTCTTTCAGGAGGTGGTTGCTATGCAAAAAAGGCAGAAAGGGCAGAGGGGGGAAGGGTGTTGATTTGAAAAAAGTGAGGGAAGAGTTTTGATTGGGTGACATGAGAGATATGTGTGATGAATTACAGCATTTCTGTGCTTTTTTTGGCTGCAGCCTCTGGAGTGCATACCCTTTGTTCTGCTGAAGACAAATTGGTGTGTGTCTGAGACTGTTTTGAAACTCAAAAAGTATTTGCTAAGGTGAGAAAAGATTCATTTAATTTAAATAGAGAATAGTATGCTTTAAGGAGAAAATTATGAAGAAAGTTGTGTATTTAAAATGTTGCTTTGTGTCAAGTGTTTTAGAAATAGATTTTGTTTCTTTGAGTTACATAGCCATGTTAAAAGTGACGCAAAAATAGTGCAAGGGTCTTACAAAAATGCTTTCATGTGTCTTAGGGCATTTTACCTCACTTCCCCATGAATGTAGGAATATAATTGCTTTACAAGATGTGTTAAAAACGTTTTTTGAAATCAATTAGGTTTCTTGATATGTACTGCTAGAGTTTCATAGGTTGCTTGGGGCATATTTACAAGGCTTTTGAGTTCATTTGATGTAATTTTTCCCATTTTATTTTAAGACATTTCCTTGTGGTGCAAGGTCCTTGTAAATACGCCCCCATGTGTGCTTGGCACATTTAGATTTTGATTCTTTGAGTCACATAGCCATGTTAAAAGTAACGCAAAAATGATGCAAGGGCCTTAAAAAAACGATTTCATGTGTCTTAGGGCATTTTAAGTCACTTCCCGATGAATGTAGGTATATAATTGCTTTACATGATGTGTTTAAAAACGTTTTTTGAAATCAATTAGATTTGTGGATATGTACTGCTAGAGTTTCCTAGGTTGCTTGGGGCATATTTATAAGGCCTTTGAGTCTCTCTGATGTTATTTTTCCCATTTTAATTTAAGACCTTTCCCCGTGGTGCAAGGTCCTTGTAAATACGCCTCCATCTGTGCTTGGCAAATTTAGATTTTGATTCTTTGAGTTACATAGCCATGTTAAAAGTGACCCAAAAATGGTGCAAGGGCCTTAAAAAAACGCTTTCATGTGTCTTAGGGCATTTTAAGTCATTTCCCGATGAATGTAGGTATATAATTGATTTAGATGATGTGTTTAAAAACGTTTTTTGAAATCAATTAGGTTTCTGGATATGTAGTGCTAGAGTTTCATAGGTTGCTTGGGACATATTTATAAGGCCTTTGAGTCTCTCTGATGTTATTTTTCCCATTTTAATTTAAGACCTTTCCCCGTGGTGCAAGGTCCTTGTAAATATGCCCCCATCTGTGCTTGGCAAATTTAGATTTTGATTCTTTGAGTTACATAGCCATGTTAAAAGTGACCCAAAAATGGTGCAAGGGCCTTAAAAAAACGCTTTCATGTGTCTTAGGGCATTTTAAGTCATTTCCCCTTGAATGTAGGTATATAATTGATTTAGATGATGTGTTTAAAAACGATTTTTGAAATCAATTAGGTTTCTTGATATGTAGTGCTAGAGTTTCATAGGTTGCTTGGGGTATATTTAAAAGGCATTTGAGTCCCTTTGATGTTATTTTTCCCATTTTAATTAAAGACATTTCCCCGTGGTGGAAGGTCCTTGTAAATAAACCCCCATGTGTGCTTGGCAAATTTAGATTTTGATTCTTTGAGTTACATAGCCATGTTCCATACAGTGCTCACCTTCTGCGTAGTCTTTGATATGCTAGACTCCATCTGCACAATGAGATACCTAAGCAAAGGAAACACAGGTGATGTGATTGTGAAAGAGGAAAAGAAATTCCACATTTTTCAATTACATCACCTGTGTTTCCTAACTTTACGAATGACATTGTGCAGATGAGGTTTAGGCCTGTCCACAGACACAGAAGAGGTCTGGCCTTTGTTCAAGAGTGAAGTGGACATGACTCACTTCATTGGTAGACATGCACATGTATTATCTCCTCTGTACTCTTCAAGAAGCGTAAATTTCATCTGCAACCCTGAGTAGGCCTCACCTCAAACAAACCTCTGGACAGGCCACACCTTATCGTCATCCTGAATCAATCATTTAAAATGTTAGGGACAGATTTATGATAGGTGTGTGCCTCTTTTGCGCCACTGTGCGTCACTTTTGTGACGCAGCGGCGGTGCAAAAGATTTGCTATGTGGCGACATATTTACAACTTGATGCATCTAGGCAGATGTGTCATGCTGTAAAATCCCGTGCCACATGAAACCGATGCAGCAGTGATGCAAAAGATGCACCATGTTGCAAGACAGGCCTCACTTCATCTCCTACAAGATAAGAAGCTGCATCTTCTGTAAATGTCAAAATTGTTGTATACAGTGCTCAACTTCTGTGTACTCTTTGATATGCTAGACTCCATCTGCACCATGAGATACCTAAGCAAAGGAAACACAGGTGATGTGATTGTGAAAGAGGAAAAGAAATTCCACATTTTTCAATTACATCACCTGTGTTTCCTAACTTTACGAATGACATTGTGCAGATGAGGTTTAGGCCTGTCCACAGACACAGAAGAGGTCTGGCCTTTGTTCAAGAGTGAAGTGGACATGACTCACTTCATTGGTAGACATGCACATGTATTATCTCCTCTGTACTCTTCAAGAAGCGTACATTTCATCTGCAACCCTGAGTAGGCCTCACCTCAAACAAACCTCTGGATAGGCCACACCTTATCGTCATCCTGAATCAATCATTTAAAATGTTAGGGACAGATTTATGATAGGTGTGTGCCTCTTTTGCGCCACTGTGCGTCACTTTTGTGACGCAGCTGCGGTGCAAAAGATTTGCTATGTGGCGACATATTTACAACTTGATGCATCTAGGCAGATGTGTCATGCTGTAAAATCCCGTGCCACATGAAACCGATGCAGCAGTGATGCAAAAGATGCACCATGTTGCAAGACAGGCCTAACTTCATCTCCAACAAGATAAGAAGCTGAATCTTCTGTAAATGTCAAAATTGTTGTATACAGTGCTCAACTTCTGTGTACGCTTTGATATGCTAGACTCTATCTGCACCATGAGATACCTAAGCAAAGGAAACACAGGTGATGTGATTGTGAAAGAGGAAAAGAAATTCCACATTTTTCAATTACATCACCTGTGTTTCCTAACTTTACGAATGACATTGTGCAGATGAGGTTTAGGCCTGTCCACGGACACAGAAGAGGTCTGGCCTTTGTTCAAGAGTGAAGTGGACATGACTCACTTCATTGGTAGGCCTGCACATGTATTATCTCCTCTGTACTCTTCAACAAGCCTAAATTTCATCTGCAACCCTGAGTAGGCCTCACCTCAAACAAACCTCTGGATAGGCCACACCTTATCGTCATCCTGAATCAATCATTTAAAATGTTAGGGACAGATTTATGATAGGTGTGTGCCTCTTTTGCGCCGCTGTGCGTCACTTTTGTGACGCAGCGGCGGTGCAAATGATTTGCTATGTTGCGACATATTTACAACTTGATGCATCTAGGCAGATGTGTCATGCTGTAAAGTCCTGTGCCACATGAAACCAATGCAGCAGTGATGCAAAAGATGCACCATGTTGCAAGACAGGCCTCACTTCATCTCCAACAACATACCGTCCGTTTAAACTGTAAACATTTAGGAATGTGTAGGGGGCATGGAGAAGCTGAATCTTCTGTAAATGTCAAAATTGTTGTATACAGTGCTCAACTTCTGTGTACTCTTTGATATGCTAGACTCCATCTGCACAATGAGATACCTAAGCAAAGGAAACACAGGTGATGTGATTGTGAAATGAGGAAAAGAAATTCCAAATTTTTCAATTACATCACCTGTGTTTCCTAACTTTACGAATCACATTGTGCAGATGAGGTTTAGGCCTGTTCACGGACACAGAAGAGGTCTGACCTTTGTTCAAGAGTGCAGTGGACATGACTCACTTCATTGGTAGGCCTGCACATGTATTATCTCCTCTGTATTCTTCAACAAGCCTAAATTTAATCTGCAACCCTGAGTAGGCCTCACCTCAAACAAACCTCTGGATAGGCCACACCTTATAGTCATCCTGAATCAATCATTTAAAATGTTAGGGACAGATTAATGATAGCCGTGTGCCTCTTTTGCGCCGCTGTGCATCACTTTTGTGACGTAGCGGCGGCGCAAAAGATGCGCTATGTTGCGACATATTTACAACTTGATGCATCTAGGCAGATGTGTCATGCTGTAAAGTCCTGTGCCACATGAAACCTGTGTCAGGTTTCATATAGGCGTTTTGTTGCAGGGTGGGCATTCATTTGCATGAAAGCCCTGTAAAACTAACACAGTGAAATTTAGAAGATTTCACTGAGTCAGCTTTATAGCATTGCTGAATCAAATCCTTACGCCTGTTTGAAACAGGCATAAGGAGTGATGCACCATGCGATGTGTGGCTTGCTCCTGTGCATTGCAGTAGACATGTCGCGTTTACGACGTGATTCCTGCAATGTGCTGCTTTTGCGGCACAGATGCGTGACGCATCTGTGCTGTTTTTGCTCAATGGTGCTCCACATTGTAAATGCGGCACACCATGGGTGGCAGAGCAGCGGTGCACGTTAACTGGTGCATCCCTGGGGATGCGCCAGTTAACATAAATCTGCCCCTTTACATTTAAGTATGAGCAGGGTACACAGAGTCGGTGAGGCTTATCCAAGGTTAAGAACAGATGAGTCCTGTTCACTGAAAACTTGGACATAGGCCTCACCTCCTCAGCATCGCTGGACATGGCTAAATAATAGCTGCAAAATGTTACTCTTGTTAAACAATTTTAATATTATAGTCTCTGAGATTTGTCTCTTACTCTGCAACATCTCATTGTTGTTCTCTTTCTTTAAAGATAACGACAACATCAACCATGAGTGATAATGAGCAATCAGTTGATCTCGATCTTATCATTGAACTTGTCATTGAAACGTCAGTGGAAGTAGATCCCTTGGTTGATTTAAATCCTGAGGATGATGAAGAACATGATGAGGATGCCGATTTGTCAGAATTGTATGACATAGGGTGGGAAGCTGACCTGCTTGAGCCTATGGAACTATAAACATTTATTTTTAAAAGTTGCTGGAAATGAAAAGTAAAAATGTAAACCGTTTCATTTAAAATAAAAAAAAAATTCAAAAACAGGTTGTGTGCAGTGTCTTTAATAAAATAGTCAAATATGCTCATAAAATTAGTTCAGATTCACATATAAAACAGCACAGGTCAAATGTAGAAGCATTCCATTTCTTTGCTACTATTTGTGAATACTAAATTTGCCAATGCACTAAAAATTATTCTATGTAAAAATGACAAGTAGTGTGTTAAATTTTTGACGACTGTTATTGATTTACTGTTTGCTAATAGTGGTTAATAACATTTTTAATTATATTTTACCACAGATTCAACTGCAGATCATTTCAAAAGGAGATAATGCCATCTAAAGAACGAAACCGAAAGGCTACAAAACGTCAAAGACAGCAGCTTAATAAATTCTTGCAGCAGTCCTCTACAATAAAAACTCGTCAAGTCACCAAGAAAGCTCCGGGTAAGACAACAAAATCATTCATAAGAAACATTTGTAGAAAAAAAAGTAGTACTACAGAAAATGTTTTAGTCCAGAAAAAGAGAAGCAATTTAAACGGAAAGGGAAGGCCAATCAAAAATGTTACTGCTAGAGCAGGAGATAACTCTGTGCATGGTAGTAGAAGGAAAAATCAGTTTAGGGACATTCGTAGACGAATGTTCCGCAACAGGATAATTGGCAATTTGTTAAAAAATATTAAGAAAGGTCAACAGAAAGTGGTTTTTTATGAGAGAAAAAAGAATTGAGAAAGTTATTGATCAGGCATTTGAAATTAAGCGAAAGTTATTTATTTTGATAACCAATAGAATTAGGAAGCTAAACAAGGCAATTTATGATTTCAAAAGAAATAGTAGATGGAAGAGAACAGTTAATCGTAGTAATTTTTGTGAAGTTTTTTCAGGAGAATGGATGCATAGTTCAAGTTGTGAGGCATTTTTTAATGAGGAGAGTTATTTCCAGGATAATGATTTGGTGCATGCAGTTGACACCAGTGGTCGAGCTTATGAGGTGAAAGATGGTTGTCCAGTTGACAAAGAAAAACTTGTGACAACAGAGGCAGAAGAGGTGTTAGGTAATGAGGTTTTAGGAAGACGTCCTAAGGGACCTGTGTACACCTGGAAGTGTAGTAGTATTTGCAGTGTGCGACAGGATTCCATCAATTTGCTTTGTGATTTTGTACGGACATTTAATAAGAAAAGTTTGAAGCAGAAAATGATGTTGTTGCAAGAATTAGATCCTTGCAGAGTGAGAGAAGTGACAGGTTTGCATGGTCATTCACTGGCTTGTCTTTCCAGGAGAGTATGCCAGAGTGTTTTTCATCATTTCAGGATGCTAGCAGTGCATCATAATAAAGTGAGGAAATTAGTTAGAATGTTGTATTATGCTAAGAGTCCAGCAATTATGCTTAAACAATTATGCACTGCTCTTTTGCATGGTTCTGAAATAGATGTGAAGAATATTTGTGGAGAAATTGAGTTTTGTTACTTTGGAAGTAAAGAGGAGAATGTTGAAATTGACCCAGAAGAAGAGGGTAATGTGGAAGATAGTGTACAGGTTTCCAGTACAGATAATTTTCAGAAGGAAATTGCCACGTTTCAGGTGAAATCAAGTGAGAGGCCTAATTTCACTTGTGTGTGTTGTCGACGCACTTATTATAAGAATCAGACTAAGTTAGTGGATTTATATGCGAAAAGTGAAAGGGAAAATAATAGTGAATGGAAGGATTTCGCAACATACTTGATGGTAGAAAATTGTTTTGATTTGGGATTGGATCAACGTGTGTGTACTTATTGTTGTAACAAATTAAATCAAAACCGGATGCCTGCTAGAGCGGTTCATAATAATCTGGAATTGTTTGAAATTCCTTCTGAATTGAAGGATTTAAATACTTATGAATCTATTTTGATTCAAAGTATCCATCCCTTTCAGGCTATTGTAAGAATGGAGCCAAAGACAGGGAAATTGCCTCCATCAGATTTACAGAGAGGATTAAAGGGAAGAGTTGTTTATTTGCCTCTAGATTTGAAGAAAAATATTAATACAATTGGAGTAGAAAAAGTGGAAGAGGAACCTCTGGTTATCTTAGTTAATGGGGTTCCGACAAAGAGTAAGAAAATATGGCAAGATTTAGTGGATGTTAGGAAAGTCAAAAAGGCAACATTGTATTTGAAAAAAAGCAATAAGTACTATAAGAATGTATATGTTGCAGAAGAGGAAGTAAGTGAAGAAGAGGATAGCGATTTGTGTGCTGGTCAAATTGAGAAAGTAGAACCCTCTAAAAGTGAAGAAATATATGAACATTATAGTGTTCATCCTTTGCATTCCAAGGAAGTCATGGGGAATGCTATTGAGTTGTTTCAAATGAAACAAGCCAAAGGGAGTCCCATTAGTGTTTGGGAGGAAAGTTTGGAAGCTCGGTGTTTCCCACAGCTATTTCCAACAGGCCAAGGAGGAAGATATGATGAGCGACCTCATCAAATTCCTGCTTCTGAATACCGGACTTTACGATTGTATGCAGAAGATCCTAGGTTTCGACAATGCATTCCGTATTTGTTTCATCTCCTGTTTGAAAGCGATCTGTCTGGACTGTCATATGCAGTGAACCACATCTTGAAAAGTGGTATACAGATGCAAAACATCTCGGCAAGTGACTTTATGGATAAAGTCAATGTGCAAGACAGTATTTTGGATTCTCACCTGATTAATCTCATGGCGTGTCAGCGTGGTACTAATGAGTACTGGTACCGTCGTCATGGTGATTTAAAATGTATGCTGAGGAACTTAGGAACTCCCACATGGTTCCTCACTCTCAGCTGTGCCGAGTATGGCTGGGAAGACTTACTTGAATTTCTACGAGAGGCAAATGGAAACATTGAAAATATCGAATTCAAGACACCCGGAGAACTGTGCTCTTTGGATCCAGTGAATGTATGCAGGTACTTCAATCATAGATTTGAAGCTATGATGTCTTTCATCATGAACAAGAAAAATCCACCTCTTGGAGAGGTTTTGGATTTCTTCTGGAGAAAGGAGTACCAAGCAAGAGGTGCTCCTCATATACATATGCTGCTGTGGATCAAGGATGCACCTAAATTTGGAACAGATCCAGAAGACTTAGTGATGAGTTTCATAGAACAGTATTCTACATGTGCTGTTCCAAACGCAAAGGAAGACAAAAGCCTAAGAGAACAAGTTTTACGCTTCCAAAGCCATCGTTGTGGAAAGTACTGTCGTCGTAAATTCAGAAACAAGGACAAGTTTTACACCAAATGTCGTTTCGCCTTTCCACGACCGGTGATTTCTAAAGGAAGAGTGAACAGTTTGATGTCTTCGCTGCCACATAATGTGATGAAGAAATCACCTAAAAACACATACAATTTGAAAAGGAACGAAGAGTCCAAGTACATCAACGACTACAACCCAGTGATTTTGTCCATGTGGAATGCTAACATGGATATACAGTTTGTGGCTGATAACTGTATGGCTGTGGCTCGGTATGTGACATCTTACATCACCAAAAAAGAAAAGACAGAATTGAAGGATATGTGGGAGGACATTTTCCATGAAAAGAGCCTCAGTAAGAAGTTGTACAGTTTCAGTCTGAAGATGTTGTCGCATCGAGAAATCGGAGCTTACGAATGTTCTGACCGGTTATCTTCAGCAAGTCTCTATGCCAAATCCAGGAGTATCGTTTGGGCGAGTCTTGGTCTTGCTGCAACGCGTAATCGAGTTCTGAAACCTGTGCGGGAAATTGAGTATTTGGCGGAAAAGGAGCCAAACAGTACCGATATTTTGAAGACCAACATGTTGGATACATATTATCCAAATAGAAGCAGTCACCTCGAGAATGTTTGTCTGTATGAGGTTCTACAAAATTACATATTCAAGAGGAACATCAAAGAAGATATTAATAAAGGAGTGTATGCTGTAATTGGAAGTGAGGGATGTCTGGTCAAGCAAAGAAAATGCCACTTGGTAAACCATCGAAAATTGAGTGGCGAATCTCCTGAAAAAAAAGAGTTTTTCTATTTAGCACTTTTGCAACTTTTCAAGCCTTGGCGTGCAGAAGAGGAACTGCTTGGAGATTTCCTCTGTTATGAAGACTCTTTCAATGCCGCCAAGGAGACCATAGAATGTCCTGTTTTTCCCAAATATCTAGAAATGTTGAATGCGGAAATCGAGCAGGAAGCAACGATTGCAGCCGAGATTGCTAGAGACCGTTCTCAGGACAGTCAGAGTTCTGTTTCATTGAGTCAGGATCCACTAGGAGGACCAGTTATCGAAAATGAAGCTGCCACTGCCATGATTGAAGTGGAAAGAGCCATGGCACATGCTCAGGAGGATGCGGTTAACTTAGAAGACAACTCAACGTTGAGCAGAGGAAAATATATGACGAAGTTACCAACCAAATTGATCATGGATTAAGTCATGAGAAGAAAGAGTGCTCATGTACGTCGTTGAAGCCTGTCCGACTGTACGTGAGTGGAGAAGTGGGAACTGGAAAAAGTTTCCTCATTAAAGCAATTTCATGTTATTTGCAGAAAAGGACTGAGTCATCGCTGTCTTGTGTTGTCACCGCTCCAACTGGACTGGCAGCACATAACATTAAAGGTATTACTTTGCATCGTCTACTGATGCTGCCAGTGGAGCATGATAACAAATTACAATACCACAAGTTATCTGGAGATGCTTGTTGTGAAGTTTCAAGAGTTTTGAAGAAAATGAAACTTCTTATCATTGACGAAGTAAGCATGGTTTCCAATGTCATGCTTGCCTTTGTGCATTTGAGAATGCAAGAAGTTCTCAAAACAGAGTATGATGTGTTATTTGGTGGCAAACACATCATTGTTTTCGGTGATCTTCTGCAGCTGACACCAGTGAAAGGACAACCTGTATTCAAAATGCTCACGCATGAAGATACCAGGAAGTGCCTAGGGAGCATTGGCAACGTTAATATATGGTTAAACTTCAATTATGCTGAACTGCGTGAAAATATGCGTCAGGCGAAGGATGAAGATTACAAGAATATTCTACAAGATGTTAGAATCGGAAAAGTGACCGAGCATGGGAAAGAAGCTTTACATGCACGATTACTGTCAAATTTGTATCCAGAACAAGACGTTGTGCCTGAGAATATTTTTCAGAAAATTACTGAGTTGAAATCTGGAATATGTTTGATGCAAACTCTTGCAGAATGTGCCATCTTCAACAACAAAATGTTGTATTTAGAAAACCAAGAGATTGTGAAACTGGAAGCTATTGACAGAGTAGAGCATATGGGATCAACAATTATTTTGTCTGAGAATTTGAAATCAAAATTGGATTCATTAGAGAAGACTATATCTAAAACTGCAGGTTTTGAAAAGACTCTGAATGTGTGCTTTAATTGCCGTATAATTTTAAGAAGGAATTTACATGTTGAAAGAGGTCTGGTAAATGGATCAATGGGTAATGTTGTTGATTTTGTGAAATACAGAAATAGAGATGGAATTGAATTTTTAAAAATTAATTTGATGGCATTGAGGAAGTACAGCTAATTGGTCGTTGCTCTGCTAGGTTTTTGCTTGTAAAAGACTTATATGTTCGCCGTAAGCAGTTTCCTGTTTGCTTGGCATATGCGGTGACAATCCATAAATCGCAAGGTTTAAGTGTAGACAGTGCATTGGTGAATATTGGCATTTCTGTGTTCAAGGAGGGTATGGCATATGTGGCATTGTCACGAGTTAGAACTTTATCGGGATTGTACTTGATTGAGTGTGATGTCACAAACATTTGTGCGGATCTAGATTGTGTTAAGGAATACAATAGGTTAAGAAGAGAGTATGCGCCACATTTGCCTCAATATCCTTTGTTTGAGAAACGTGTGGTAGGCCGGAAACGAAGAAATGTGACCAATAGTAGGGAGGTTGTAGCAAAAAGACGAAAAGTCGATGAACCAGAAATTATAAGCAGAAAGAAAAAGGATTTTGTTGAAGATGTTGTTGGTTTTCAATTTGAAAACAGTTCTGGTGTCAACTGCTATGCTAATGTAGTGGTTAATGTTTTGTTTTCTCTAGAAAATGTAAAAGAAGAGATTGTGGTCAATTCGGATCAAAGATTTTGCAGTTTGTTGAATTCTGTGTTAGAGAAATGTAGCACTGATAGAACATAAATAGAAAGTGTGTCTGAAATTCGAAATCTGTTAGACAGATGTTCAGGTCAAACACAATTCTCTCAAAATATTCAGCAAGATTGTCAGGAGTTTTTAATGTATATGCTTGATGTATTGCATGATGAAGGTGTAGATGTAGATCAGCTGTTTGGGCTTTCTTATCAATGGCAGCATGACTGCGAGAACTGTAGGGTATCAAGTACTACTAGTGTAGACTCAGAAAAATGTATATATTTAACTTTGCCAGACAGTAAATCAGTGTCCTTTAATAAGCTAGTAAAAGCAGCTGATCACAACATGGAGTGTAGCCAATGTAAGTCTGAAATGTTGTCAACAATATTTATACGAACATATGGCCAGTATGTCATTTTAATGTTCCAACGATGTAGGCCTGATGGAACAAAATTGACAACTTTAATTAAAAATTTTGTGGCTTCACAGTTGTCAATATCAGGAAGGACTTTTGTAACTGTAGCAATTATATATCATGACGGTCCTTCAACAACATCAGGACATTACACAGCTTATTTAAAGTCTAGAAACGGCTGGTCATTCTGCAATGATTCTGTTTTAACTTTAAAAAAAAATTGCCTTTTGACCTTAAAAATTCTTACCTGGTGTTTTTAAAACCAAAATTTTAGGGAAGGAATCTCGGGATTTGCTCTGAGGAATTTCGAGAGGTTCTAATGGCTCCTACACTATTTGGCCTTGAGGATAAGTGTAGTACAGAGTCAAAAGTTATTTTTGAGTTTTAAATAGTTCCTGGAAAAAAAGAAGGTTTTCTTACAGAAAGTGGTGGGCACGGATTAGTTAAAGGACAACAGAGTATTTCCCAAAGCAAGCGGTGTTCTTACCATAACACTTAACGTCATGGAAAAATAACTGCACTTTGAATGAGTTCAGAAAAACTGTTTCTTTTTATAAGCTAATTCAAGCAGCCAATCAAAACATGGAGTAGAGGTAATGTAAGTCTGCAATGCTGTCTAGATTATTTGACCAAACTTTTGGTTATAATGTCATTTTAAAATTCCAACTATATAAACCTGATGAAAGTAAGTCTTCAACTTTAATTACAAATATTGTGGCTACACAGTCGTTGATTTTAGGAAGAACATTTGTAACTGCAGCTATTATATGACATGATGGTCCTTTGACAAGATCCGCTTATTACACAGCTTATTGAAAATGTAAAAAAAGCTGCTGTTTCGGAAATGATTCCCATTTGACTACGATACAATGTTGCCTTTTTACTTAAAAATATTCTTACTTTCTGTTTTCAGAAAAGAGAATTTAGGGTAGGTAACTGGCCTATAATGATTCTAGGGGTTGATATAATTTTATCTACTGTTTTAAATTGCTTTGTGATTAAAAGTGATGTAGAGAATTAAATAATTGTAGTAGTCATAGAGGTAGTGTAAGTCTGCTTCATAGTAAGCAGTATCAGTGTCATAGGAAATGTGGAACATGAGTGAGCAAGAAGGGTGAGATATTACTAGTACAGGATTGTGAAAGTGATCTTGAACGTTTTCTTTCTGAAAGTTGCGGAAATACAAAATGACGGGATTTGCTTAGAAGAATTCCAAGAGTTATAAATGGCTCTTACACGATTTGGCCTTGTGGAAAAGTGCGGTAGAGAGCGAGAAGTCATTTATTGTATGTAACATATTTGTCAAAACGATGGAGCTTTTCTTTCAGAAAGTGGCGGGCTGAAAATAATAACAGCACAACATAGTGTAAGCTGTTCATAGGATATCCTTCGACGTCATGGAAAGTAAGTTACTTTTCAGGAGTTCTGATTTCTGATTGGTTATGTTATATGGGTTTTTTAAACACAATCATTTTGATTGTGGTTTTTTTCCCCCGCTGTTATATGATGAATACCTTCAAGTCACTGTTTTTAGTGAAATTTGATAAATTCTGAGAACAGCAAAAATAAACCATTTAACATGTATAATTAATTCTGTACTTTTTGTATTTATGATATACATTTAGAACTGTGTAGTAGGCATGTAGAAGCTGAGGCTTCTGTAAGTGTCAACGTTGTTGCATACAGTGCTCACATTCTACGCAGTCTTTCATATGATAGACTACATCTGCACAATGAGATACCTAAGCAAAGGAAACACAGGTGATGTGATTGTGGAATGAGCAAAAAAAATTGCACGTTTTTCAATTACATTACCTGTGTTTCCTAACATTACACATCACATTGTGTAGATGAGGTTTAGGCCTGTTCCAGGAGACAGAGGAGGTCTGACATTTGTTCAAGAGTGCAGTGGACATGACTCACTTCGTTGGTAGGCCTGCACATGTATTATCTCCTCTGTACTCTTCAACAAGCCTAAATTTCATCTGCAACCCTGAGTAGGACTCACCTGAAACAAATCTGTGGATAGGCCACACCTTATCAGCGTCTAGAAACAATCATTTAAAATGTTAAGGGCATATTTATGATGGCCCTGCGCCTCTTTTGCGCCGCTGTTCCGTCACTTTTGTGACGCAGCAGCAGTGTAAAAGATGCACCATGTTGCAAGATAGGCCTCAGTTCATCTCCAGCAAGATACCGTCAGTTTAAAATGTATATAATTAGGACTGTGTAGGGGGCATGCAGAAGCTGAGGCTTCAGTAAGTGTCAAAGTTGTTGCATGCAGTGCTGCACTTCTGCGTACTCTTTCATATGCTGGACTACATCTGCACAATGAGATACCTAAGCAAAGGAAACACAAGTGATGTGATTGTGAAATGAGCAAAAGAAATTGCACGTTTTTCAATTACATCACCTGTGTTTCCTAATATTACGAATCACATTGTGCAGATCAAGTTTAGGCCTGTCCAGGGAAACAGAGGAGGTCTGGCCTTTGTTCAAGAGTGAAGTGGACATGACTCACTTCATTGGTAGGCATGGACATGTATTATCTCCTCTGTACTCTTCAACAAGCCTAAATTTCATCTGCAACCCTGAGTAGGCCTCACCTCAAACAAACCTCTGGATAGGACACACCTTATTGGCATCCTGAAACAATCATTTAAAATGTTAGGGACAGTTTTATGATGGCTGTGCACCTCTTTTGCGCTGCCGTTGCGTCACTTTTGTGAGACAGCAGCAGTGCAAAAGATGCACCATGTTGCAAGATAGGCCTCACTTCATCTGCATCAAGATACTGTTAGTTTAAAATGTATATTTTTAGGACTGTGTAGGGGCATGGAGAAGCAGAGGCTTCTGTAAGTGTCAAAGTTGTTGAAAAACTGTTTGTCCTTCAATCTTTTCCCTTGTCTTTTCTAATTTTTAAATACATGTTTTAATATTTTTCAAATGTTTGTTCTCTCTTTCACAGATTGAAAGTATAAAAATAACAAGTGACTAAGTTAACGACAATTATAAGGTAAATGTTTTGTACTCTTTTCGTTACATTTCTATCACATTTAACTTCTATTAGTTCCACTACTTCATTTCTTTAACCCTCACTTTCCTGCCTTTGCTACTTCCCTCATTCATTTCTCTATTACTTACTTACTCTACTCCTTCCACTCTTTTTCTCAGTCCCTCTCTTCTCATACTTCCTCACTCTTGTTCACTCACTCCGTCTCTATTACTCTCACTGTCTCTGACTGATCACTCTTTCACTACTTGTTCATTATGCTTTCTCTCTGTAGTTCAAGCACACTAAGGGGCATATTATCAACACAGGCAATAAAATTATCGCTGCTTTTATCGGCAGAAAACTGCCGCAAAAGTGGCTTTAGCGGCAGTTTTCTTCCGCAAAAGCGGCTTTAGCAGCAGTTTTCTGCCGATAAAAGCAGTCATTATCGGCAGAAAACTGCCGCAAAAGCGGCTTTAGCGGCAGATTTCTGCCGATAAAAGCAGCGATAATTTTATCACCTATGTTGATAATATGCCCCTATGTTATTTACATTTCTTTGCTGTTTCAATCATTCCTTTTCTGTTACTTCTTCTTTTCTGCTTTCTGTTTTTTCTCTCTGTTATTCCACATGTTTTAATCTTATTTTGAACATTCACTCACATTCTCTAAGAAACTCTTGTTTATTATTCTTCTACTCTACTTTTTTTCTTCCACTTCCTTATCTATTTTGTTTTTCACAATTATACCCTCTTCCATCTTTTCTTCGGTAAATAGATCTATTAAACAGTATCTCTGTGTTACTCCCTATAGCTGTCTTTCTTTTAACATTACTCTCTGTTTCCTTCCCTTATACTTACTCTTCTTTTTTTTTAAATTTTTTTTTTGGTTCGCTCCCGGTTCGCGTACCGGCGAGCGAACCGGGAAGCGAACCAAAAGAAATAGAGGTTGCCAGAGTGCTAAACATTCTAGCAATTTTTTTTATAAAGGAGAGGTAGTTCTGAAAATAACTTTTTTTTAATTATTTTTGTTGTTTTATATTTTTTTAATTATTTTTCTGAACAATTTTTTACTTTTTTTGTATTTTTTGAACGGTTTTATATTTTTTTGTTTTTTTTGAGGGGGAACAACGAAAAACAGGCATTACAAAGGGCTCAACAGGAGCAACATTTTTTTTTATTTTTTGGGGCGTTTTGAGCACTTGTGGTTTTCAAATGCTCTGTTTATCAAATTGATACTCATATTTGCACATGAGAGTAGATCACCACAATAAAGGCACACTATCTTCATGTGCACAAAATTCTGTTGAATGTTTGGCACCGTTTCCCGCGCCTCTGGCCCCGACATAGTTACCTGTGCCGATGTACTGGCCACAGGAGTTGGTGGGTTGTCTTGGAGGTGACGCATCTCTGCAACGCTGTAATTCAGTGGATGCCACCTCTGCATATGACGGTGCATAGTATAGTTGCCGTAACTATACTTTTTATCTGTGCCTCTAGATAAAACATCTTTACATATGAGGCATGTCACGTGGCGAGCATTCACTTTTTTTTGGCCTTGAGGAAAAGAAAAAAACTGCCAAATAAAACTATCTTTGTGGTGAGATATCCGGGGCTCCTCACGTAAAAACTGTCTTCGCTGTACTTCCTCTTCCTCTTCTTCGTCCTCTTCCTCCTCTGGGTTGGGAAGGAACTGTGGAGGTGGTCCTTCCTTCCTAGGTGGTTGTGGTGGTGGTGGGGGTCCACCAGCTGCAGCTACTACAGATGCCATTATTTTAATAAGCAAAAACAGGTCTTCCTCTCACAAAGATGAAAGTCAGAGTGAGGAAAGAAGGTGGGGGCTTTCATCATTTGGGAAAAAAAAATGTTCTAAACCAATGAAAAGTGTTATTTTTAGGTCACATAACCTAGCCTTACATCATTAGGAAACCAAAAGTGAAATGAACCAATAGAAAGTTTTATTAACAAGTCACATGACCTGTTACGCAAACGTTACGCGCTCCGCGCCGCGCCCCGGATCGCTTCCGGGGAGCTGCGCTTTGCGCCTCGGTTCGCGCTCCGGAGCACTTCCGGGTGCGCTAACGCGGCGCGTCATAAGACGCATTACGCGGCAACGCGATACGTCGCGCTTACGCGCCGCGCCCCGGATCGCTTCCGGGGAGCTGCGCTTTGCGCCTCGGTTCGCGCTCCGGAACACTTCCGGGTGCGCTAACGCGGCGCGTCATAAGACGCATTACGCGGCAACGCGATACGTCGGGCTTACGCGATGCGTCACGATGTTGTTTTCTAACGCGGCAGTTGCGCTAACGGAACGTTTACCGGTTCGCGGACCAGGTCGCGACACCAAATTGAGCTAACGGGAAGCTACCCGGTGCGCGGACCGGTAGCGAAACAAAAAAAAATGTAAAAAAATTTATATATATATACATAAAAAAATTATATTAAAAACATATAAAATATATTTTTCGATTTAAAGAAGATACATTTTAAAGCTTTTGATATTTGCTATTAAAAAACCATTGAAATTCACTGAAAAAACCATAGGTTATAGACCATATATAGTTAGGAATTAGCATTTACAAAACCTTGAAAATTCACTGAAAAAACCATAGGTTATAGACCATATATAGTTAGGAATTAGCATTTACAAAACCTTGAAAATTCACTGAAAAAAACATAGGTTATAGACCATATATAGTTAGGAATTAGCATTTAAAAAACCTTATTTTACTCACACAAAACCATTGAAATTCCATATATAGTTAGCTGCACTAACTATATATCGCGCACCCGCAATCCACTGCTGATGATGTCACATATTACATCATTCATGACATGGTCAGTGACATCACTGATGACATCTCAAATGACATCACTGATGACATCTCATTTGACATCAATGATCACATTACTGATGATATCATTCATGTGACAATACAATGCATCTCCTCACATTTTAATAGAACCTCTGTTACACCCAGTGTTGAATACAGAGTATAATTTTTGAAACCATTGACACACCAATACTAGTTACTACATACGCACTCACTGATTCCTACGTCTACACACACATTCACTCATTCACCCATACAATCATTCATACATACAATCACTCATCTTTACAACACTATCATATGCACTCATACACCTATACAGACACTCACACTCTGCCACTCATCCATGGAGTTACTCACACACCTAGTCAGTCCTGTAAAGAATCAATCACACTTCCATTTTCTTGTCTATACAGTTAAACATAGAGCACCTTACATTTTCAAACATCTCAAATGACATCACTGATGACATCACTGATGACATCTCATTTGACATCAATGATCACATTACTGATGATATCATTCATGTGACAATACAATGCATCTCCTCACATTTTAATATAACCTCTGTTACACCCAGTGTTAAATACAGAGTATAATTTATGAAACCATTGACACACCAATACTAGTTACTACATACGCACTCACTGATTCCTACGTCTACACACACATTCACTCATTCACCCATACAATCATTCATACATACAATCACTCATCTTTACAACACTATCATATGCACTCATACACCTATACAGACACTCACACTCTGCCACTCATCCATGGAGTTACTCACACACCTAGTCAGTCCTGTAAAGAATCAATCACACTTCCATTTTCTTGTCTATACAGTTAAACATAGAGCACCTTACATTTTCAAACATATACTAACACATACTTACTCTCTTATACAATCATTGATACAAGTACACATTGATCTGCACAGAGTCACACACCTCCCAGCCAGCCACACACACACTCAGTCTCCCATACAAATACTTGGACAATCAATCAATAACCCATATAGTTGATCATATAGCTACTGATCAACACATGCAGCAGTTTACAGAACAACAGACATAATGATGCACAAATTAAGACAGTTTAGTCACTAACCCATGCACTCAGTGAGACACATTTAATCACTCACTCATACATTCAGTCATGCACCTACTAAATCCTTTGTCCAGACACTTATACTTCCACTCATTCTTCAATATGTAAGACATATTTTAACTTTACAGAAACATACAGTCACTGGATGTTGTCATCAGTGATGTCATCAGTGATGTCATTTGAGATGTCATCAGTAATGTCATCAGTGATGTCACTGACCATGTCATGAATGATGTAATATGTGACATCATCAGCAGTGGATTGCGGGTGCGCGATATATAGTTAGTGCAACTAACTATATATGGAATTTCAATGGTTTTGTGTGAGTAAAATAAGGTTTTTTAAATGCTAATTCCTAACTATATATGGTCTATAACCTATGGTTTTTTCAGTGAATATATATATAGATATATATATATTACCTACTGGCGGTCGCCAGTAGGTATATATAGTTAGGATTTTTTCCCTATGGGATTTTTGAAAATTCTATGTCTAATAACTTTGGCGTTTGTGGACGGAATTGGCTGAAATTTTCTGGAAAATGGAACATTTTGTTTCTGAGCAGCCTCTGAAAATTTGGGGGGGGGTTCGTCCAGGGGGGGCCGAGAAAAAAGGGGGGTCCCAAAACGTGTTTTTAACATTGAGTTTTCCATAGGGCGGTTGGCCTCACTTTTAGCCCGAACGGCTGAATGGATTTGCACGAAACTTGGCAAAATTGTAGGGACTGGTAGCCCGATGTGCCTTTTGTAGGTCTCAATATATGTGCTCCAGTGGATTTTGAGAAATTAACGTTTAAAAAAAGATATATATCTGTAACAGCGGACCGGGCAGCGCTCCAGTTCGCGTACTTTTCGCGTAACGGAACTTCGCGTAGCGAAGCTGATTGGCTCTCCGGTGTCTGTCAACATTCTAAACAGTCCGGAGCGGCCGCCATCTTGTCTCTCGGGAGGATTGAGAGACAAGAGGAGGCCAAAACAAAGGTGGAAATAACCATAAGGGGGCATAGTAGATCCTCCCTGATCCCCTAGGTTTAATGTGGAGGCTTTAAAAGGGCCCCGCGGGGCAAAAAAAATAATATTTTTTTTGTTGTTTTTTTTCGTGGTTAGCGCCCGGTCCGCGAACCGGGAAGCGTTCTAGGCAGCGTACTATAATGAAAAATGGATGATAGACTTTTCAAATACTGTATGTTAATTGATTGTTGGTTTTGTTGATTATTTTTTTATTTTTTTATTTTTTAAGCAATTATTTATTATTGTGATTGTGTTTCAACATTTAATAACATTTCTAACATTTCACTAGTTTATGAATTACATATAAAAATGATTAAAGACTCAAATAATTTTTTAATATTACATATAATTTTATTTTTCGGATTGTTTTTCAAAATTTAATAGAATGTCTAACATTTGACTGTCAGATATGTCCTCTTGTTGAGTGAACATAACTTCCCACATTTGACCGTCATCATAATGAAGTAAATGATCCACAGATTCTACACATTGAACTAATTCATGGTCCCGTGATTCATCCATGAAATCTGAGTCATCATTGTCCTCAATATCTTTTTCTGTGTTGTTCTCCAGAACAATTTCGAAGGAAATATTCTGCTCTCCTTCCATTTTCTTGCTGTAATTTGCATAAAAAATAAATATATCAGTAGAGATAGGGCACTGTTGGGTTTAAGTTCAGACAGGTACTTGTGAGTTTATAACAGAGAAGTAATCTATGGGCACTGTATGGTTTCAGGCGTGAAGTAGTACTATTAAAAAGTGCCTGTGAAGAAGCCTAAGTAAATTCATAATTATACCACAGAAACCTAAATCAATCCATAATTATAATAAAGAAGCCTTTCTCAATGTCTAACTCTTACAGAGGGATAGTATATAACTATCTGAAAATGTTTTCAAATTTATAAAATAATATCTCACCTTCTAAAAAGAAGTTTAAGTTGTGAGTGAAAATGATCTTGCAATGTAATTCAGGAAGTAGTAGTCAAAATGGCTGTGTTTCTCTCTCTTTCTTTATATATATTCAGGTACATAACCAATCAAATGTCAGGTAAAAAAAGTAGAAAATGAAAGTAACATTTTCATTGGTTGTCAATTCCAACACTTCAGATGTGTTTTGAGAAGTAATTTACCTCACGGTATTTAGAGAGGTCTACAGGCTAAATGACTAAATGGAATTCCAATCAAATTTGTGAAAATGGTAGGGATTGGTATGTAGTATGAGCTAATCTATATTTGGTGAAATTGTCTCCAGTAGATTTTCTGTGAACTACTTTCCCACCTTTTTTGATGGTGCGCTTCCCAGGGAGCGACCCGGTACGCGAACTGTTGAGCGCCCCGGTTCGCGAACCTTAAGCGTTACGGGAGTCCACCATTTTGTGTTTCGGTCGAATTAAGATACAAGATGGAGGGCAAATAATGTTCAGAATGGGTAGAAGGGGGCACGGTAGAGTTATCTTGACCCCCTAGGTTTTGTGAGGGTGGCTGAGGAGGCTTATATGTGCGAAAAAAACCCATTTTTTTAAAAAAATTCGCGAGGTTAGCTCCCGGTTCGCGTACCGGGTAGCGCCCCAGGGAGCGTACTTTGTTGAAAATTAGTGAAAAATGTTAGAGTAAAATAATAATTGTGAGTGATTAGATGTAGGGTAGCTCTGAGAAGAGCTTTTGGGTTTATGGTACATTTAGGTACTTATAAGTAGGTACCAATGCACATTTTTAAATTCAGAGTGAAAATTCTGTTGCCCTCATCTGAGAAGTGAACTCCATCTCCTCTGTAGATATCTTGCATGTAGTAACGCAAGTTATTGTTGTACAGGGAGCCCATTCCATGGTCTCTCATGTAAGCTGAAACAGATTTGTTTACATGCTTCCTCGACTTCTCAATTTGTGGACAAAATTGGTTTGACCACCTCCATTTCTGTCTTTGGCATATATTTGAATATACCAAGGCAGTCTGAGGAAAAAGTGCCATTAATTGCTCAAAGGTGTCCTTTAAAAGCATTTCCAGACCTACACCAGTCAAAGTGCCCAAGTCATTACCTCCACAGTGCACAATTAACAGGTCAGGTTTGGGCAAATGCATAAAGGTTTTCACCAATGGTATCAATTGGTGACATTTTAATCCTCTGTGGCCAAACCACTTAATTTCCACATCTTGTAAATTGAGGTTAGGTAATTTCCTGTTTTCAACGTACCTTTGAGCCCAGTGAATATAACTATGTCCAACAATCCAGACAGAAAGCATGGTGAGAGAAGGCTCTCCTGCAGTCAGATGAAGTGTGGCAATGAAATGGCAGTTGAAAAAATGAGAGTTTAAAATGAAAAAAACTGTGGAGTTTCTGTGTTCATGAAGCAGTAACAGTGATTGGTGGATTTTGATTGCTGAAAACAGAAAGTTAGGGTGCACGGATGTGTTCTTTGAAAGATGTATTTTGAGTGGTCAATAAAAAATCATTAAATGAAAGAATGCACTGGATATGCAGGTGCACTGAGAGTTCAGAGTTCAATTGCAACATTGTTGTGTGAACTTGCAAACAACAGAGGCCTTCCAAGAGGTGGTTGCCATGCAGAAAAGGCATGAAATGGCAGAGGGGGGAAGGGTTTTCATTTGAAAAAAAGTGAGGGAAGAGTTTTGATTGGGTGACATGAGAGATATGTGTGAAGAATTACAGCATTTCTGTGCTTTTGATAGCTGCAGACTCTGGAGTGCATACCTTTTGCTCTGCTGAAGACAAATTGGTGTGTTTCTGAGACTGTTTTCAAACTCAAAGTATTTGCTAAGGTGAGAAAATATTTCTTTAATTTAGATAGAGAATAGTGTGCTTTAAGGAGAAAATTATGAATTATGTGGCGCAAATTGCTTGTAAATATGCTCCCACCTGTGCATGGAAAATTTAGATTTTGAATGTTTGTGTTACATAGCCATGTTAAAAGTGACCCAACCATGCAGGAAAGGCAATCAAAAAACGCTTTTATGTGTCTTAAGGACATTTTAAGTAATTTTCCCATGTGCAGTGTTTTGAAATTATGAATTGAAAATCGTTTTTGAGGTAAAGGAATTGTTTTTAAATTTATGACAAGGACATAATGGTGTATGCTTCTTTATAAGGCAATTGACTGTCCCTGATGTTATTTTTCCCATTTTAATGTAAGACTTTTCTCTGTGGCGCAAATTGCTTGTAAATATGCTCCCACCTGTGCATGGTAAATTTAGATTTTAAATGTTTGTGTTACATAGCCATGTTAAAAGTGACCCAACCATGCTGGAAAGGCAATCAAAAAACGCTTTCATGTGTCTTAATGACATTTTAAGTCATTTTCCCATGTGCAGTGTTTTGAAATTATGATTTGAAAATCGTTTTTGGGGAAAAGGAATTGTTTTTAAATTCATGACAAGGACATAATGGTGTATGCTTCTTTATAAGGCAATTGACTGTCCCTGATGTTATTTTTCTCATTTTAGTGTAAGACCTTTCTCTGTGGCGCAAATTGCTTGTAAATATGCTCCCACATGTGCATGGAAAATTTAGATTTTGAATGTTTGTGTTACATAGCCATGTTAAAAGTGACCCAACCATGCAGGAAAGGCAATCAAAAAACGCTTTTATGTGTCTTAAGGACATTTTAAGTAATTTTCCCATGTGTAGTGTTTTGAAATTATGATTTGAAAATCGTTTTTGAGGTAAAGGAATGTTGTTAAAATTTATGTGCGCCATATGCCCCCAAATTTCTTTTTCAGGGGTGCAGCAGGGTGTTATTGAGACACCCCTGCAGCTTTGGAAAAATTCCTAATTTGTGATGAGCAAATTGTTAATCGCAAATTGCACCTTCATTTATATGAGCCTCCTAGCCCATGGAAATGAATGGGTAATTTGCAATTAGCAATTTTCTCATCGCAAATTTGGAATGGTAAAGAATCGCTATTTATTCCTTAAAATTCGCTTTTTTGGAAATGCAAAATAGTTATATGATACATATGGCGGTTGATGTCTAACAAGATAAGAAGCTTAGGGATACATTTATGATGACTGGCGCAATGAAGTAGAAATCACTTACTTCATTGGTAGAGCTTTACATGTATTATCTCCTCTGTATTCTTCATCAAGCGTAACTTTAATCTGCAATCCTGAGTAGGCCTCACTTTAAACAAACCTCTGGATAGGCCACATCTTATTGTTATCCTGAATTAATCATTTAAAATGCTAGGGACAGATTTATGATAGGTGTATGCCTCTTTTGCGCCACTTAGAAAACATTGTCCATGGGGAAATGACTTAAAATGTCCTTAAGACACATGAATGTGTTTTTTTAAAACGTTTGCAATTTTTTTGGGTCACTTTTAACATGGCTATGTGACTCAAACAGTCAAAATCTAAATTCGCCATGCACAGGTGGGAGCATATTTACAAGGAATGTGCTCCATGGGGAAAGGTCTTATAATGTAATATGGGAAAAATGACATCAGAGACACTGAAATGCCTTATAGAGAAGCATACACCATTATGTCCTTGTCATAAATTTGCAAACCATTACTTTTCCCCAAAAACGATTTTCAAATCATAATTTGAAAACACTGCACATGTGGAAATGACTTAAAATGTCCTTAATTCAAAATTTGCGATTCCTTAAATGCAATGTATCAAACAAAAAATATGTAAAAAATGATATTAAGGATTTGGAAACTACCACCAACTTCTAGTTTGTGGTAATTTGCGAATTCTTTTCAAAAAGCATTTTTTTCCAAAAAACAAAAGGTCCCATATGACGCCCATACATGCCCTTAGGGCATGTAGGTGTGCCATATGCCCCCAAATTTATTTTTCAGGGGTGCAGCAGGGTGTTCTTGAGATACCCCTGCACGCTTGAAAAAATTCCTATTTTGTGATGAGCTAATTGCTAATCGCAAATTGCAACCTTCATTTCTATGAGCCTCCTAGCCCATGGAAATGAATGGGTAATTTGCAATTAGCAATTTGCTCATTGCAAATTAGGAATAGTAAAGAATTGCTATTTATTCCTTAAAATTTGCTATTTAGGAAATGCAAAATAGTTTGATGGTACATATGGTGGTTCATCTGTAACAAGATAAGAAGCTTAGGGATACATTTATGATGACTGGCGCAATAAAGTGGACATTACTTACTTGATTGGTAGGCCTTTACATGTATTATCTCCTCTGTATTCTTCATCAAGCGTAACTTTAATCTGCAATCCTGAGTAGGCCTCAACTTAAACAAACCTTTGGATAGGCCACACCTTATTGTCATCCTGGATTAATCATTTAAAATGGTAGGGACAGATTTATGATAGGTGTATGCCTCTTTTGTGCCACTGTGCGTCACTTTTATGATGCAACGGCGGTGCTAATTTGCAATTAGCAATTTGCTCATTGCAAATTATGAATGGTAAAGAATTGCTATTTATTCCTTAAAATTTGCTATTTAGGAAATGCAAAATAGTTTGATGGTACATATGGTGGTTCATCTGTAACAAGATAAGAAGCTTAGGGATACATTTATGATGACTGGCGCAATAAAGTGCACATTACTTACTTCATTGGTAGGCCTTTACATGTATTATCTCCTCTGTATTCTTCATCAAGCGTAACTTTAATCTGCAATCCTGAGTAGGCCTCACCTTAAACAAACCTCTGGATAGGCCACACTTTATCGTCATCCTGGATTAATCATTTAAAATGCTAGGGACAGATTTATGATAGGTGTATGCCTCTTTTGTGCCACTGTGCGTCACTTTTATGATGCAGCGGTGGTGCAAAAGATTTGCTATGAGGCGACAACATTACAAATTGATGCATTTAGGCAGATATGTCATGGTGTAAAAAAAACGTACCACATGAAACCGATGCAGCAGTGATGCAAAAGATGCACCATGTCGTAAGACAGGCCTCACTTGGGGCCATATGTATCAAGCTAATTAGCATTCGCAAAGATCAAAATTCTACGAATTTTGGCCTTTACGAATGTTAATTAGACAAATGGTATGTATCAAACAAGTTTGATGCAAAATAAGGAGTAGCAAAATTAGCTATTCCTTATTTTGCAATTGCACTGAAGGATTTGCAAATTTTGTGACTACTTAAATGCAATGTATCAAACAAAAAATATGTAAAAAATGACATTAAGGATTTGGAAACTATTGTGGTAAATTGGTGGTAATTTGTGAATTCTTTTCAAAAAGCTTTTTTTTAAAAAAACAAAAGGTCCCATATGACGCCAACACATGCCCTTAGGGCATGTATGTGTGCCATATGCCCCCAAATTTCTTTTTCAGGGGTGCAGCAGGGTGTTCTTGAGACACCCCTGCACCCTTGGAAAAATTCCTAATTTGTGATGAGCAAATTGCTAATCGCAAATTAAACCTTCATTCCTATGAGCCTCCTAGCCCATGGAAATGAATGGGTAACTTGCAATTAGCAATTTGCTCATCGCAAATTAGGAATGGTAAAGAATCGCTATTTATTCCTTAAAATTCGCTATTTAGGAAATGCAAAATATTTTGATGATACATATGGCAGTTCATCTCTAACAAGATAAGAAGCTTAGGGATAGATTTATGATGACTGGCGCATCACCAGGGATGTGCCAGTCATCTTGCGCCGCTGTTCCGCCACCCATGGTGTGCTGCATTTACAATGCGGCGCAGCATGGGGCAAAAACGGCACAGATGCTTGATGCATCTGTGCCGTTAAGGTGGCGCATTGCTGGAGTTGTATCGCAAGTGCGATGCAGCTCCAGCAAGGCTCAGGGGTGCACCATCTCCACAATGTTGCGTCAAGACCTATGCCTGCTTCAAGCAGGCGCAGGGTTTTGACGCAGGTTTCTCCTATCTGATTGTAAATGCGGCACACCATGGGTGGCAGAGCAGTGGTGCACGTTAACTGGTGCATGCCTGGGGATGTGCCATTTAACATAAATCTGCCCCTTTACATTTAAGTATGTGCAGGGGACACAGAGTCGGTGAGGCTTATCCAAGGTTAAGAAGAGATGAGTCCTGTTCAGTGAAAAATTAGACATAGGCTTCACCTGCTCAGCATCGCTGGACATGGCTAAATAATAGCTGCAAAATGTTACTCTTGTTAAACAATTTTACTATTATAATCTGTGAGATTTGTCTCTTACTCTGCAACATCTCATTGTTGTTATCTTTCTTTAAAGATAAAGACAACCTCAACATGAGCGACAATCTGCAATCAGTTGATTTTGACCTCATCATTGAACTTGTAATTGAAACATCAGTGGATGTTGATCCCTTGGATGATTTAAATCCTGAGGATGAAGAAGAGCGTGATGAGGATGCAGATTTGTCCGAATTATATGATATAGGATGGGAAGCTGACCTGCTTGAGCCTTTGGAAATATAAACATTTATTTTTAAAATTTATAATTAATAAAAAGTAAAAAGGTAAACCGTTTAATTTAAAAATAAAGACACCTTCAAAAGCAGGTTATGTGTAGTGTCTTCAATAAAATATTAAAATATGCTCATAAAATTAGATCAGATTCACATATAAAATAGCATAGGTAACATAAATATAAATGTCATTTCTTTTCTGGTATTTCTGTATTGTAAATTTGCCAACGACTAAAAAATCTTCTAATTAAAATGTCAAGTAGTGTGTTAAGTTTTTGATCACTGTTACTGATTTACTGTTTGGTAATAATGGTTAATAACATTATTTATTATATTTTTCCACAGATTCAACTGCAGATCATTTCAAGATTTCACCATGCCTACAATAGAAAGACAGATAAAGGCTGCAAAACGTCAAAGACAGCAGGTGAAAAAAAATACGCAGCAGTCCTCTAACAAAAAGATTTGTCAAGTCACGAAGAAAGCACCGGGTAAGAGCACAAAACAATTTATAAGAAATATGTGTAGTAAAAAAAATATTACTACAGAAAATGTTTCAGTCCATAAAACGAGAAGGAAATCAAATGGAAAGGAAAGGCCAATGAAAAATGTTACTGCTAGAGCAAGAGATAACTCTGTGCATGATAGTAGAAGGAAACAACAGTTTAGGGAGATTCGTAAACGAATGTTCCGGAACAGGATAATTGGAAATTTGTTAAAAAATATTAAGAAAGGTCAACAGAAACTGGTTTTTTATAAGACAAAAAAAAAAGTTGAGAAAGTTATTGATCAGGCATTTGAAATTAAACGTAAGTTATTTATTTTGATAATCAATAGAATTAGGAAGCTAAACAAGGCAATTTTTGATTTCAAAAGAAATAGTAGATGGAAGAGAATAGTTAATCGTAGTAATTTTTGTGAAGTTTTTTCTGGAGAATGGATGCATAGTTCAAGCTGTGAGGCATTTTTTAATGAGGAGAGTTATTTCCAGGATAATGATTTGGTGCATGCAGTTGACACCAGTGGTCGTGCTTATGAAGTGAAAGATGGTTGTCCAGTTAAAAAAGAAAAACTTGTGACAACAGAGGCAGAAGAGGTGTTAGGTAATGAGGTTTTAGGAAGACGTGCTAAGGGTCCTGTGTACACCTGGAAGTGTAGTAGTATTTGCAGTGTGCGACAGGATTCCATCAATTTGCTTTGTGATTTTGTACGGTCATTTAATAAGAAAAGTTTGAAGCAGAAAATGATGTTGTTGCAAGAATTAGATCCTTGCAGAGTAAGAGAAGTGACAGGTTTGCATGGACATTCACTGGCTTGTCTTTCCAGGAGAGTATGCCAGAGTGTTTTTCATCATTTCAGGATGCTAGCAGTGCATCATAACAAAGTGAGGAAATTAGTTAGAATGTTGTATTATGCTAAGAGTCCAGCAATTATGCTTAAACAATTATGCGCTGCTCTTTTGCATGGTTCTGAAATAGATGTGAAGAATATATGTGAAGAAATTGAGTTTTGTTACTTTGGAAGTAAAGAGGAGAATGTTGAAATTGAGCAAGAAGAAGAGGGTCATGTGGAAGATAGTGTACAGGTTTCCAGTACAGATAATTTCCAGAGGGAAATTGCGACGTTTGAGGTGAAATCAAGTGAGAGGCCTAATTTCACTTGTGTGTGTTGTCGACGCACTTATTATAAGAATCAGACTAAGTTAGTGGATTTATATGCAAAAAGTGAAAGGGAAAATAATAGTGAATGGAAGGATTTTGCAACATACTTGATGGTAGAAAATTGTTTTGATTTGGGATTGGATCAACGTGTGTGTACTTATTGTTCTTGCAAATTAAATCAAAACCAGATGCCTGCTAGAGCAGTTCATAATAATCTGGAATTGGTTGAGATTCCTTCTGAATTGAAGGATTTAAATACTTATGAATCTATTTTGATTCAAAGTATCCATCCCTTTCAGGCTATTGTAAGAATGGAGCCAAAGAGAGGGAAATTGCCTCCATCAGATTTACAGAGAGGATTAAAGGGAAGAGTTGTTTATTTGCCTCTAGATTTGAAGAAAAACATTAACACAATTGGAGTAGAAAAAGTGGAAGAGGAACCTCTGGTTATCTTAGTTAATGAGGTTCCGACAAAGAATAAGAAAATATGGCAAGATTTAGTAGATGTTAGGAAAGTTAAAAAGGCAACATTGTATTTGAAAAAAAATAATAAATACTATAAGAATGTATATGTTGCAGAAGAGGAAGTAAGTGAGGAAGAGGATAGCGATTTGTGTGCTGGTCAAATTGAGAAAGTAGAACCCTCTACTAGTGAAGAAATATATGAACATTATAGTGTTCATCCTTTGCATTCCAAGGAAGTCATGGGGAATGCTATTGAGTTGTTTCAAATGAAACAAGCCAAAGGGAGTCCCATTAGTGTTTGGGAGGAAAGTTTGGAAGCTCGGTGTTTCCCACAGCTTTTTCCAACAGGTCAGGGAGGAAGATATGATGAGCGACCTCATCAAATTCCTGCTTCTGAATACCGGACTTTGCGATTGTATGCAGGAGATGCTAGGTTTCGACAATGCATTCCTTATTTGTTTCATCTCCTGTTTGAAAGCGATCTGTCTGGACTGTCATATGCAGTGAACCACATCTTGAAAAGTGGTATACACATGCAAAACATCTCGGCAAGTGACTTTATGGATAAAGTCAATGTCCAAGATAGTATTTTGGATTCTCACCTGATTTATCTCATGGCGTGTCAGCGTGGTACTAATGAGTACTGGTACCGTCGTCATGGTGATTTAAAATGTATGCTGAGGAACTTAGGTACTCCCACATGGTTCCTCACTCTGAGCTGTGCCGAGTATGGCTGGGAAGACTTACTTGAATTTCTACGAGAGGCAAATGCTAACGTAGATAACATCGAATTCAAGACACCCGGAGAACTGTGCTCTTTGGATCCAGTCAATGTATGTAGGTACTTCAATCATAGATTTGAAGCTATGATGTCTTTCATCATGAATAAGAAGAATCCACCTCTTGGAGAGGTGTTGGATTTCTTCTGGAGAAAAGAGTACCAAGCAAGAGGTGCTCCTCATATACATATGTTGCTGTGGATCAAGGATGCACCTAAATTTGGAACGGATCCAGAAGACTCAGTGATGAGTTTCATCCAACAGTATTCTACGTGTGCTGTTCCAAACGCAAAGGAGAAGAAAAGCCTAAGAGAAAAAGTTCTGCGTTTCCAAAGCCATCGATGTGGAAAGTACTGCCGTCGTAAATTCCGAAACAAAGACAAGTTCTACACTAAATGTCGTTTCGGCTTTCCACGACCGGTGATTTCTAAAGGAAGAGTAAACAGTTTGATGTCTTCGCTGCGACACAATGTCATGAAGAAATCACCTAAAAACACTTACAATTTGAAGAGGAACGAAGAGTCCAAGTACATCAACGACTACAACCCGGTGATTTTGTCCATGTGGAATGCTAACATGGATATACAGTTTGTGGCTGATAACTGTATGGCTGTGGCTCGGTATGTGACGTCTTACATCACCAAAAAAGAGAAGACAGAATTGAAGGATATGTGGGAGGACATTTCCCATGAAAAGAGCCTCAGCAAGAAGTTGTACAGTTTCAGTCTGAAGATGTTGTCGCATCGAGAAATCGGAGCGTACGAATGTTCTGACCGGTTGTCTTCAGCAAGTCTCTATGCCAAGTCCAGGAGTATCGTTTGGGCGAGTCTTGGTCTTGCTGCAACGCGTAATCGAGTTCTCAAACCTGTGCGGGAAATTGAGTATTTGGCGGAAAAGGAGCCAAACAGTACCGACATTTTGAAGACAAACATGTTGGATACATATTATCCAAATCGAAGCAGTCACCTCGAGAATGTTTGTCTGTATGAGGTTCTGCAAAATTACATATTCAAGAGGAACATCAAAGAAGATACTGAGAAAGGAGTGTATGCTGTAATAGGAAGTGAGGGATGTCTGGTCAAGCAAAGAAAATGCCACTTGGTAAACCATCGAAAATTGAGTGGCGAATCTCCTGAAAAAAAGGAGTTTTTCTATTTAGCACTTTTGAAACTTTTCAAGCCTTGGCGTGCAGAAGAGGAACTGCTTGGAGATTTCCTCTGTTACGAAGACTCTTTCAATGCCGCCAAGGAGACCATAGAATGTCCTGCTTTTCCCAAATATGTAGAAATGTTGAATGCGGAAATTGAGCAGGAAGCAACAATTGCAGCCGAGATTGCCAGAGACAGTTCTCAGGACAGTCAGAGTTCTGCTTCATTGAGTCAGGATCCACTAGGAGGACCTGTTATCGAAAATGAAGCTGCCACTGCTATGAATGAAGTGGAAAGAGCCATGGCACATGCTCAGGAGGATGCGGTTAACTTAGAAGAGTTGGAAAGACAACTCAACGTTGAGCAGAGGAAAATATATGACGAAGTTACCATGCAAATTGATCATGGATTAAGTCATGATAAGAAAGAGTGCTCATGTACGTCGTTGAAGCCTGTCCGACTGTACGTGAGTGGAGAAGCGGGAACTGGAAAAAGTTTCCTCATTAAAGCAATATCATGCTATTTGCAGGAAAGGACAGAGTCATCGCTGTCTTGTGTTGTCACTGCTCCAACTGGACTGGCAGCACATAATATTAAAGGGATTACTTTACATCGTTTACTGATGCTGCCAGTGGAGCATGACAACAAATTACAATATCACAAGCTATCTGGAGATGCTTGTTTTGAAGTTTCAAGAATCTTGAGGAAAATGAAACTTCTTATCATTGACGAAGTAAGCATGGTTTCCAATGTCATGCTTGCCTTTGTGCATTTGAGGATGCAAGAAGTTCTCAAAACAGAGTATGATGTGTTATTTGGTGGCAAACACATCATTGTTTTCGGAGATCTTTTGCAGCTGACACCAGTGAAAGGGCAACCTGTGTTCAAAATGCTCACGCATGAAGATACCAGGAAGTGCCTAGGCAGCATTGGCAACGTCAATATATGGTTAAACTTCAATTATGCTCTTGTTCTGAAAAAAAAAAAAAACTTCAATTATGCTGAACTGCATGAAAATATGCGTCAGGCGAAGGATGAAGTTTACAAGACTATTCTACAAGATGTTAGAATTGGAAAAGTGACCGAGCATGGGAAAGAAGCTTTACATGCACGATTACTGTCAAATTTATATCCAGAACAAGATGTTGTGCCTGAGAATATTTTTCAGAAAATTACTGAGAAGAAATCTGGAATATGTTTGATGCCAACTCTTGCAGAATGTGCCAAATTTAACAACAAAATGTTGCATTTAGAAAAGCAAGAGATTGTGAAACTGGAAGCTATTGATAGAGTAGAGCATATGGGATCAACAATTATTTTGTCTGAGAATCTGAAAACAAAATTGGATTCATTAGAGAAGAGTATATCTAAAACTGCAGGTTTTGAAAAGACTCTGAATGTGTGCTTGAACTGCCCTATAATTTTAAGAAGGAATTTACATGTTGAAAGAGGTCTGGTAAATGGATCAATGGGTAATGTTGTTGATTTTGTGAAATACAGAAATAGAGATGGAATTGAATTTTTAAAAATTAAATTTGATGGCATTGAGGAAGTACAGCTAATTGGTCGTTGTTCTGCTAGATTTTTGCTTGTAAAAGACTTATATGTTCGCCGTAAGCAGTTTCCTGTTTGCTTGGCATATGCGGTGACAATCCATAAATCGCAAGGTTTAAGTGTAGACAGTGCATTGGTGAATATTGGCAGTTCTGTGTTCAAGGAGGGTATGGCATATGTGGCATTGTCACGAGTTAGAACTTTATCGGGATTGTACTTGATTGAGTGTGATGTCACAAACATTTGTGCGGATCTAGATTGTGTTAAGGAATACAATAGGTTAAGAAGAGAGTATGCGCCACATTTGCCTCAGTATCCTTTGTTTGAGAAACGTGTGGTAGGCCGGAAACGAAGAAATGAGAACAATACTGGGGAGGTTGTAGCAAAAAGACAAAAAGTCAATGAACCTAAAATTACAAGCAGAAACAAAAAGGATTCTGTTGAAGATGTTGTTGGTTTTCAGTTTGAAAACAGTTCTGGTGTCAACTGCTATGCTAATGTAGTGGTTAATGTTTTGTTTTCTCTAGAAAATGTAAAAGAAGAGATTGTGGTCAATTCTGATCAAAGATTTTGCAGTTTGTTAAATTCTGTGTTAGAGAAATGTAGCACTGATAGAAGAAACATAGAAAGTGTGTCTGAAATTCGAAATCTGTTAGACAGATGTTCAGGCCAAACACAATTCTCTCAAAATATTCAGCAAGATTGTCAGGAGTTTTTAATGTACATGCTTGATGTATTACATGCTGAAGGTGTAGATGTAGATCAGCTGTTTGGGCTTTCTTATCAATGGCAGCATGACTGCGAGAACTGAATGGTATCAAGTACTACTAGTGTAGACTCAGAAAGATTTATATATTTAACTTTGCCAGACAGTAAATCAGTCTCCTTTAATAAGCTAGTAAAAGCAGCTGATCACAACATGGAGTGTAGCCAATGTAAATCTGAAATGATGTCCACATTATTTATACGAACATATGGCCAGTACGTCATTTTAATGTTCCAACGATGTAGGCCTGATGGAACAAAATTGACAACTTTAATAAAAAATTTTGTAGCTTCGCAGTTGTCAATATCAGGAAGGACTTTTGTAACTGCAGCAATTATATATCATGACGGCCCTTCAATAACATCAGGACATTACACAGCTTATTTAAAGTCTAGAAATGGCTGGTCATTCTGCAATGATTCTGTTTTAATTTTCAAAAAAAAATTGCCGTATGACCTTAAAAACTCTTACCTGGTGTTTTTAAAACCAAAATTTTAGGGAAATAATCTCGGGATGTGCTCTGTGGAATTTCAAGAAGTTCTAATGGCTCCTACACAATTTGGCCTTGAGGATAAGTGTAGTTCAGAGACATAACTTCTAACCATAGGACTGGACGTCATGGAGAAATATGTGCACTTCGAATGAGTTCAGAAAAACTGTTTCTTTTTATAAGCTAATTGAAGCAGCCAATCAAAACATGGAGTAGAGGGAATGTAAGTCTGCAATGCTGTCTACTGTTTTACATTGCTTTGTGATTAAAAGTGATGTAGAGAATTAAATAATTGTAGTAGTCATAGAGGTAGTGTAAGTCTGCTTCATAGTAAGCAGTATCAGTGTCATAGGAAATGTAGAACATGACTGAGCAAGAAGGGGAAGATATTACTATTCCAGGATTGTGAAAATGATCTTCAACATTTTAATTCTGAAAGTTGCGGAAATTCCAAATGACGGGATTGGCTTACAAGAAATCCAAGAGTTATAAATGGCTCTGACCAGATTTGGCCTTGAGGAAACTTGTGGTAGAGAGCAAGAAGTCATTTATTCGATGTAACGTGTTTTTAAAAACGATGGAGATTTTCTTTCAGAAAGTGGCGGGCTGAAAGTAATAACAGCACAAAAGAGTGTAAGCTGTTCATAGGACATCCTTGGACGTCTTGGAAAGTAAGTTAACTTTAAGGAGTTCTGAATTCTGATTTCTGATGTTGTATGGGTTTTTTAAACACAATCATTTTGATTGTGTTTTTTTTTCCCCGCTGTTATATGATGAATACCTTTAAGTCACTGTTTTTAGTGAATTTTGATACATTCTGAGAACAGCAAAAATAAACCATTTAACATGTATAAATAATTCTGTACTGTTTGCATTTATGATGTACATGTAGAACTGTGTAGGAGGCATGGAGAAGGTGAGGCTTCTGTAAGTGTCAAAGGTGTTGCATACAGTGCTGCACTTCTGCGTATTCTTTCATATGCTAGACTACATCTGCACAATGAGATACCTAAGCAAAGGAAACGCAAGTGATGTGATTGAGAAATGAGCAAAATAAATTGCACGTATTTCAATTACATCACCTGTGTTTCCTATCATTACGAATCACATTGTGCAGATCAAGTTTAGGTCTGTCCAGGGAAACATAGGAGGTTTGTACTTTGTTGAAGAGTGCAGTGGACATGACTCACTTCATTGGTAGACTTTCACAGATATTATCTCCTCTGTACACTTCAACAAGTGTAAATCTCATCTTGAACTCTGAGTAGGCCTCACCTCAAACAAACCTCTGGATAGGAGACATGTTATTGGCATCCTGAAGCGACACTTTTCTGAAACAAGAGCAATGCAAAAGATGCACCATGTTTTAAGATAGGCCTCACTTCATCTGCATCAAGATACTGTTAGTTTAAAATGTATATCTTTAGGACTGTGTAGGGGGCCTGGAGAAGCAGAAGCTTCTGTCAGTGTCAAAGTTGTTGAAAAACTATTTGTCCTTCAATCTTTTCCCTTGTCTTTTGTAATTTTTAAATACATGTTTTAATATTTTTCAAATGTTGGTTCTCTCTTTCACAGATTGAAAGTATAAAAACAAAAAGTGAGTAATTTAACGGCAATTATAAGGTAAATATTTTGTACTCTTTTCGTTACATTTCTATCACATTCACCTACTATTAGTTCCACTGCTTCACTTCTTTAACACTCAGTTTCCTGCCTTTGCTACTTTCCTCATTCCTTTCTCTATTACCTACTTACTCAACTCCTTCCACTCTTTTTCTCAGTCCCTCTCTTCTCATAGTTCCTCAGTCTTGTTCACTCACTCCGTCTCTATTACTCTTAGTGTCTGTGAATTACTTTCCCACCTTTTTTTTTGGACCGCTTCCCGGGAAGTGGCCCGGTTCGCAAACCAGCAGCGTTACGGGAGTCCACCATTTTGTGTTTCGGTCGAATCAAGATACAAGATGGAGGGCAAATAATGTTCAGAATGGGTAGAAGGGGGCACGGTAGATGTATCTTGACCCCCTTGGTTTTCTGAGGGTGGCTGAGGAGGACCATAGTTCTTCACTCTTGTTCACTCTCTCTGTTTCTATTAATGTCACTGTTTCTGACTGATCAAAAAATTTTTTTTTTAAAAAGAACAGTAACTATAAGGGAAGGAAACAGACAGTTATGTTAAAAGAAAGACAGCTATAGGGAGTAAACTAAGGATACTGTTACCCGCAATCCACTGCTGATGATGTTACTGACCATGTCATGAATGATGTAATATGTGACATCATCAGCAGTGGATTGTGGGTAACAGTATCTCTTGTTTACTCCCTAGAGCTGTCTTTCTTTTCACATAACTGTCTGTTTCCTTCCCTTATACTTACTGTTCTTTTTTTTAAAAAATAATTTTTTTGGTTAGCTTCCGGTTCGCGTACCGGGTAGCGCTCCGGGGAGCGAACTAAGAGAAATAGAGGTTGGCAGAGTTCCAAATATTCTACCAATTTTTTTATAACGGGGAGGTAGTTCTGAAAAGAACTTTTTTTTTAATGTTTTTGTTGTTTTATATTTTTTTTAGTATTTTTTGAACATTTTTTTACTTTTTTTGTATTTTCTGAACGTTTTTATATTTTTTTGGGTTTTTTTTGGGGGGGGGAACAAAAACGATCCATTGTAAAGGGCTCAACAGGAGCAACAAAAAAAAAAGAATTTATTTTTTGGGGCGTTTCGGACAAACATTAACATGATTCTGAATAGCTCTCATAATCAAAATGATGCTACTTTCCCTGTAGCAAATGAAATCGCCGCAGTGCACGCACACTTGCTTCACGTGCCCAAACAACATTTGAATGTTTGGGATCATCTCCCTCGCCTCTGGTCCCGACACCTCTGGAACAACCGATCTTCTTGCCATCGGAAGGGGATTTTGTTGCTCATCACGTAGCTGGGCAGCACTATAATTATTAGGATGCCACCTACTCATATGCCGATGCATAGTGTAATTGCCGTAACTGTACTTTTTTTCAGTTCCCCTTGACAGTCTATCACCGCATATACGGCAAAACACGTAGCGTGCATTTACTTTTTTTTGCCCCTCAGGAAATTTATAGAATTGACAAATGTAGTTCTCTTTTCGATTATACCTCCTGGGCTCCTCTGGCAAAAACCTTGGCTCTTCCTCCTCTTCCTCCTCTTCCTGTTCTTCCTCTTCTTGTTGTAAAATTACTTCAGCAGGTGGTCCTCTCTTCTTTGGATTTGGTGGAGGTGGTGGGTTAGAACCAGCTGAAGCTACTAATGAAGCCATGTCACAATGTAAATAAAGGGTCTTTCTCTCACCAAGATGAAAGTCAGAGTGAGGAAAGAAGGAGGGGTTTTCATCATTTGGGAAAAGCAAAAGTTCTAAACCAATGAAAAGTGTTCATTTTAGATCACATGACCTAGTATTACATCATTAGGAAACCAAAAGTGAAATGAACCAATGAAAAGTGTTATTACCGAGTCACATGACCTGCTGTGTTTACGTTACGCGGTCGGCGCCGCGCCGCGGATCGCTTCCGGTTCGCGTACCGCTGCGCTTCCGGGTACGCTAACGTAGCACGTCATATGACGTATCACGCGAGAACGCGAAACGTCATGCTGACGCGACGCGTCACGATGTTGTTTTCTAACGCGACAGTTGCGCAAACGGAACGTTTACCGGTTCGCGGACCGGGTCGCTGCTCCGAATTGAGCTAACGGGAAGCTAACCGGTTCGCGTACCGGGAGCGAAACAATAAAAATAATTAAAAAAAAATTGTATTAAAAACATGTAAAAAATATTTTTCGATTTAAAGAAGAATACATTGTAAAGGTTTTGATATTTGCTATTAAAAAACCATTGAAATTCACTGAAAAAACCATAGGTTATAGACCATATATAGTTACGAATTAGCATTTACAAAACCTTGAAAATTCACTGAAAAAACCATAGGTTATAGACCATATATAGTTAGGGATTAGCATTTACAAAACCTTATTTTACTCACACAAAACCATTGAAATTCCATATATAGTTAGTTGTACTAACTATATATCGCGCACCCGCAATCCACTGCTGATCATGTCACATATTACATCATTCATGACATGGTCAGTGACATCACTGATGACATCTCAAATGACATCACTGATGACATCACTGATGACATCTCAATGACATGACTGATGACATCACTGATGACATCTCATTTGACATTACTGATGACATCACTGATGACATCATTCATGTGATAATACGATGAACTTCTTCAGACTCTAAAATAACCTTAGATACACTCAGTGTAAACAGACACTCACAGACTGTCACTCATCCATGGAGTTACTCACACACCTACTCAGTCATGCAAAGAATCAATTACACCTCCATTTCCTCAACTATACAGTTATACATACCTTACTTATTCAAACATATACTAACACATATTTACTCTCTTTTACAATCCCTGATACAAGTTCACAATGATCAATACAGCCACTCACACATTCACGGGCTCTTATGCACAGTTATTTATATATGTCAACTCTCACATGTACTGTGTTTTACATATGTTCTTACTTTGACATGTAGCACTCAGATATCCATTCACTCACCAATGCACTCAGTCAACCGCCCATACACCTGTTTCCACATGCACTTTTGAATCCATATATCTAGTGAATCAACTGCTTACACATCTATGCACAGAGTCATACACCTCCCAGCCACCCACACACACACTCAGTCTCCCATAATACAAATACTTGGGCAACCAATCAATAACCCATATACTTACTCATATAGCTACTGATCAACACATGCAGCAGTTTACAGAACAACAGACATAATGGTGCACAAATTAAGACAGTTTACTCACTAACCCATGCACTCAGTGACACACATTTAATCACTCACTCATACAGTCAGTCACACACCTACTAAATCCTTCATCCAGACACTTATACATCCACTCATTCTTCAATATGTAAGACATTTGAGATGTCATCAGTGATGTCATTTGAGATGTCATCAGTGATGTCATCAGTCATGTCATTGAGATGTCATCAGTGATGTCATCAGTGATGTCATTTGAGATGTCATCAGTGATGTCATCAGTGATGTCACTGACCATGTCATGAATGATGTAATATGTGACATGATCAGCAGTGGATTGCGGGTGCGCGATATATAGTTAGTACAACTAACTATATATGGAATTTCAATGGTTTTGTGTGAGTAAAATAAGGTTTTGTAAATGCTAATCCCTAACTATATATGGTCTATAACCTATGGTTTTTTCAGTGAATAGATATATAGATAGATAGATAGATAGATAGATATAGATATATATATATCTTATTTGTAAGCACCAGTAAAGCGATCACTCAGAGTTTGGCATACACCAGTGGTAGATATTTATACACACACATATATATGTGGAGAAGTGTGGCTCACTTGTTGGAGGAGGCAGACCTGGAAGCAGAGGTCAGCCCGGGACCAGGGTTTAATTCCCGGCTCGGCGGGGTCTTGAGTCCTAAAATGTCCATGGACTCGACAATTCTCGCTCCGGTGCCTACTCGATTCACGGGTTTACACTCTGCGACTCTGGGCAATAGCTTGCTTAATCTCCACAACGGCCCCTCGCGGCGGGATGCCTGGCTTTCACCTTGCGGATACACTGCCGGGGTTATCTCACGGGAATACCAGGACGGGTTCCCTAAGCAAGCGCTTAGAAACTGCTTGGTGATTTGCGCTATATAAATTCCTGTACATTTACATTTATACATATATATATATATATATATATATATATATATATATAGATATATATATATATATATCTATATATATATATATATATATATATATATACACTATTTTTTTTCTTCTTTATTTTCTTTTTCAACAAAGGCGGAGAAGCCAAGATATTTAAACTGTCATTGATAGCAAAATATATTATAGAATGATAGGGCATCATCAGGTTTATAAGATAATCAACAGTTTCAGGCATCAGATAAGGAATAAGAAGGCAGGACAGTGCCGAATATGAAGTGAGGAAAGAGCAACAGAAAGAACCTTAGTCAAAATGACATTACAGTGTGTGGGAAAATTGACAAAACTCTCAAAGCCAAGAGAAACAAGTGCATTTGTAAAAAGTAAGATTTTGGAATCTCTGGGATGTCAAACCACACAGTGTGATCTCCAAGGAGGGTGGTTTTATCAACCGCCATTATATAACTTATTAAGAAGTGAGAAAGGATTTCTACAGAATTAGATAATGGACTGGGTGGTCTATAACAAAAGCAATAATTTGATGCATACCGTGGAAGATTAAAAAAGGATGATGGCTAGAAATTCAGCTGGAATGGTTTCAGCAGCGGAACAACCAAGTGAATGAATTTTATTATTTAAAATAACGGTAACTCCCTGCCACCATCAAGAGTAACTGTATCATTTTCAGAGCCTTGTATAATATTTACTCTAGTACGAATGGGTACCCACAACTCAAGTCTTTTTATATATGGTACCAGTCACCTTGCTGTGCTGCTTGACAGGGAAAGGGCAGGAATGTGCTGTACTTAACAATATTCATTGTATTCCTGTTATTTCCCAGCGCTGACGCACAATGTCCTGCCTAGTATTAATGCAGGCACCTTCCTGCACAAAAACAATTCCCTGAGGCATTTTCCTCTTTTAATATGTGCTGCAGAATGCAGCACACACAGAAAGAGGAAAAAACAAGGAGAAATAAACATATTTCTCCTCGTTGCGCCTCACCTGTGGAGGTGTAGCAGTTTTGGCTCATTCCCAGGTCTACCACTTATGGTAAATCTGGGAATGCATCAAAATTCATGAGTGTTGTGTGGGAACACCCATGCACCACCCATGGTACTCCTTCCTGGAGCACAATAATGCAACAAAGCAATTTGAGTTGTGTTGTGTTACTCTAGGTTTATCAAGCCACTCTGGGGCCACGCAGGGCTGGACTTGTGTGGCTTGATATATCACATTTAGTAGTTCAACAGCACATGCCTTCTGGCCTGTTAATGTATGGATCTCTGCATTTTCCAACACAGACACTTAAAGATATGTTAAAAAAAATCTGAAATGGTTTCCAGGTGAAGCAATGTACTGTTCATACATAAACTCAGTTCCCACATTAAATATTGGATTCCAGTGTCTACTCAATATATATCCACATGTAAAGGATGAATGTGTCGTAACACATTGGTTCCCTTTTTTTTCCTTCCACTCTTTACCTATTTGGTGCAATTTTGCTCCTTGAATCCAGATTTCCCATTGAATCTTCTACTGGATGTCCTGACATGGCTCTATTCTCTGCTGTCTGGGAGAGTTTGGTGGTTGCTTACCGGTTTTTACACAAAATATTCATCTTTAGTCAAGAGTTAAAAGATCGCCACAGTGGTTTTTGCCTTTGCAGCTTTTTTCTCCAAACTTGAATTCTCTTAAGGGGACACTTGACAGCTTTCATAGGTACTATTAAGTGCAGGGTGGCACTAGGACTATAAGTAGGAGTTGTCAGTGAAGGGGTCATGGCCAAGATGGCTAACGGGATGGACACGCGGTAAAGGAGCTCCGTGAACCTCACCTGCATGACACTATCTTTCAGCATCAGAGGCCCCAAACTTTCTCCTGAGGGGTTCCTCCGCAGTCTGGACCAGCAGCAGAATGTAGGTACAAGTCGGGAGTGGTGTGTGACACTGTGGATGTGGTGAGGCCCTCATCCATCTTGGTGCCAAGGCCTGGCAGGATCCTGTGGACCCGGAGCGCTGCTGGGTATGTCGGCTCATAGTCCCAGCTAACATCATAGTCCGGCCTCTGCAAGTGGCCCGTGGGGCCTCACTGCCTGGCCCCTCCTGAGTAGTGGCCCTACATTTGGGGTTTTACCCTCCACTCAGGGGCCGTGGAGGTCAGCCTTCTCTGTCCCAATGGTGGCAGCAGCCTGACGGGACAGCCCTGAGCCCACCTGGTGCACTATCATTGCCACAGGTGCCCCAACATGAGGGACCCCAACAGCTGCTGCGCTTGGTAGTGAGGACAGAGCTCAGGTGGCCAGTGGAACATAGAGATGCCAAGCTGACTGGGACCAGGACCGTGGCCCAGTGAGGTCCATTGAAGTGGGTGCGCAACATGAGGGGAACGGCCCCTAGCCAGGCAAAGATGGCTCATTCATGATGGGGGAGGCATGTAGACAGTGCGCCGGCCCACCAACATGGTACTGCTGTCCTGAGAGACCCCCTTCGATCATCATCAGATTCCCCAGACCACATGCAAACTGAACTTTTCCTCAAGTGGCTGGGCCTAGTCGGCTGGGCCCTGAAATCTCTGCTTGCAAAAGCCTGGCTGGTGCTGCCCTTCATTTTTCAATGCTGGCTGCTGCAGGATGGCACATGGTGATTACATGGGTGGCATGCCTGCTGCGGTTATCTCCTTGATGGGCCCCCACAAAAAGGAGGTACCAGTGCTTCCGGGTGTCTTGCCCTCACACCGCTTGGATATCGAACTGTGGCTTCTTGATCCACACTGTGTCACCCACAGACCACACAATCCTCTTCACACCATGTTTGTTATCAAACTTTTCCTTGTACTTCACTTTATACTTAGCAATTTCCTCTTTCATACCTCATTCCAATATTTGCTCTATGCTTTATCAACCTTTAACCATCGGGGATTCATCTTAGTTGCAGGCCTTCTCCTTCTCAATGCAGTAAAAGAGGTAAAGTCAGTAATTGCATTAGGCATGGTCCTGGGCGCCCACAATTTTTCTTTAAGTAGACTCTTCAATGAAACTCCACAACACACTGTCTGCTGACTACATGCTTTAACTAACCTGTTTATACTCTCTACCAGCCCGTAAGCTTGGGGAGAGTGCAGTGCAGCCCTACAGTTTCTATCTCTTATGTCCTTCAAAATTCCACAATCTGAAAACAAATGACCTGTATGCCATTATCATTGAAAATACATTCAGGCACCCCTTCCTTAGCAAATTCATCTCTCATAAACTCATTCACCATTTGAGTGTTGACATCTTTGACACACTCAGAGGAAACCCACTTAGAAGTGTAGTCCACCAATATTATGACACATCTCTCAGCCTGATACAGCAAATTAAAAGGTCCCAGAATGCCCACACCCCCTTGCTCCATGGTTTCCCAGGCTTGCCCCCTGTGATGCCTTTCTGGTGCTTCCTGACACCCATGGTCCTGCTGGGCTGGGAGACTCATATTTCATTCAACTTACACAATTCATTCAAGAAAATGGAATACTCAATCCCTCCCAGTTTGGTTTCCGTCCAGGGCATAGCACGGAAACAGAACTTATCAAGGCCACCCAGGAGATCAGAGCAGTGATGGACAAGGGAGGTGCCACTGTTCTGATTCTCCTCGATTTGTCAGCAGCCTTTGATACCGTGCACCATGATACATTGCTACACCGTCTGGAACGCATAGGGGTCAAGGACCTAGCACTTTCCTTAATATCATCATTCCTGAAGAATAGAAAACAGACTGTGACCCTAGATCAGTTTCAGGCTACTCCTTACGTACGTCCATTCAGAGTCCCTCAGGGCTCTTTGCTTAGCCCATGCTTATTTAATGTCTACGTATCAGAACTAGCCCTGTTAATACAACAGTTTGGGTTTAATCTGATATCTTACGCTGACGACGCTCAGATTGTGGTTGCGGCACATCAAAGCACAATGTCCCCAGCAATGCAGTCTCAAAAAAGCATGAGGGAAATTAGCCACTGGATGGGAAGACACTGTTTAAAGCTGAACTCTGATAAAACCGAACTGGTGGTCTTTGGTAACCTTCAACCTAAATGGGATGGTTTATAGTGGCCGGCTGAAATTGGACAGCTCCCGAATCCAGTAGAGAAGGCTAAAAACCTTGGGTACTGACGGATAGCAAACTCACCTACTCCCAACAAACTAATGCCACAGTCTCAGCCTCTTGCTATCTGATAAAGAAACTTAAAAAGGTAATGCCTTATATTCCCACAGATCTCAGGAAAACTGTTGTAGCAACGTTGGTGTTATCAAAATTAGATTATTGTAATGGCCTTTATCGTGGACTACAGAAACAACATCTGAAAAAACTTCAGATGGTGCAGAATGCTGCAGCCAGGCTTTTACTGGACATACCGAAGTATCAATCAGTTAAAGAGGAGATCCGGAAACTTCATTGGCTGCCTGTGGCGCAACACATTGAGTTTAAGGCACTTTGCCTAGCCTACAAAGCATTGAACAATATAGGACCTGCACCTTTGAAAAACCTCTTCTCCTGGTACCACCCAGGCAGACAACTAAGGTCTACTAATGCCAGATTAATGCTGGTACCAAAGATTTGAAACTCGAATTGGGGAGGCCGAAGTATTGGCTATTGTGCGGCCAAGCTTTGGAACACACTCCTGGCACACATGAGAGAGGCCAACTCCCTTATCTCTTTCAGAAAAGAGTTAAAAACGTGGTTATTCTTAAATTAATCCACCTCCTTTTCCACTCCACTCAGGGTTTACGGTCCGGATTAGCGCCAAGACATCTCAGGGTTTTTGTGCGCTTTAGAAGTCATTAAAAAAACAATTATATATATATATGTTGTAGAGGAGATAGTGCTGCCCTCCAGACAGTGCTGCCCTTCCGGATACTGTTGCTTGCGGCAGAGACTAGGGGCTATTCATCCTGGCTTGTGAGGTCGGGGAGGCCCGCCGCACCAGCAAGAATGGAGACTGTATCCAACCCTGTGGCCACTGGTTGGTGCTGTTTTATGCTGACCTCACCTACTGGGTTGCCCTCCCCTCTCGGTTGAGAAGTGAAGGAGTGTTGTATAGGTTCAAGTCATGCTGACCCCTGGGTTTGTGGTCGATACACTTCACTCTGCTGTCCTGAATGTGAAAGCTTTGCCCTGATGTCATAGTCAAACAGCGTGTACGAAGTGGGGCACAGAACCTGGGGGAGCACCACTCTATCCTATGCCAGGAGCTGACCAGCAGGGGACAATAGGGACCCAGGACCATATGGTGGGGACACCTACCACAGACAGGTTTGATGAACTGCTGGGGACCATCAGGGACTTTAAGGCCACATTATACCCCATATTAGATGCATTGACAGTAGAGATGAGCCTACTTAGGACAGACCAGGCCAAATTGAAGGATAGGGTGAAGTCCAACAAATCTGCTATTGCCAGATTACTCCCCTCCATGGTGGATGTACAATCTCAGCTAAAGGCTCTACAGGAGGAGGTGACCCTGTTAAGAAAGCGAGCAAATGATGCAGAGTGCCATTCCTGGCACAACAACATTAGAATAGTGGGGCTCGCTGAGAAGATAGAGGTCCCCAATATGAACCTCTTTCTTGAGGATTGGCTACTTAATATGGTGCTTGAGGGGCAGAGGCCCACATTATTCTCAGTAGAGTGCTCACACAGAGTAACTGGTCGGCCTCCCTCACCTAGGGACTCGCTTTGACTGGTGGTGGCAGTGCTCCTCAATTATCTTTACCATGATCACATATTACAGGTAGCATATAGCAAAGGCCCCCTGCAAGCAGAGAATAGTCCTGTGAACAAGTACACAGACTACACAGCAGAGGTACAGTCCCAGCGTAACTCATTCATGCATATCAAGCATCAACTTTGCTAAATGGGTCTGCAGTACTCCTTGAAGGTCCTGCTAAACTACAGTTCCTTGACCCTGGCACCACTTATTTCTTTTTTATCCTGGCCAAGGCATGGGACTGGTTGGAGTCTAAAGGGATAACTACCTCTGTGTGTGAGGCTGAAGATGCTGGAGGAAGGCAGCACAGGTGCCTTGCTTGCCTGCAGCAGTGCCCAGAGGCAGTCCAGTGGAGGAGCAGGTCGTGAGGGAGTGGCTCTGGCAGTGGCTGAACTGGAATCCCACCATACCCACATCATAGATTCACTTGCCCGGCCCATTTCCTCCCTGGATGAAGACCACTTACGCTCACTGGCTGACATTCCATCTGAGTTACGAGTTGTCCCAGCTTTTACCCAATATCAGCTGACCAGGGGACCCGAGGGGTGACATCATATTCTATTCTGCTGTAGATGGGGGGATTGTGGTGGACTGTGCCTTGTGGGAAATGGGGGTCTTTCTTGTTTTTGATTGGAGTGGGCGGGCTTGACTCCCTATGTTTCTGCCCTATTGCTGGATTCCCCCTTGCCCCGACCTTGGTTGACTTCATTTGACTGGTTTTGTTTTATGACTGCTTTTGTTTTATGATTGATTTTTGGTCTAGGGCTTGTTCCTGCTTCAACAAGGGGAGAGGAACTAGGTTTGATGTTGAAGTTTTTGTTTCTGTTCTATTCTGGCATTTTGTCTATACGCAATTGTGCGTGCATTGTTGGAGGGGGTGGGTCGGGAGGACTTGAGCGGCACATAGAGATGCAGGCTATGGGGAGGGGGACCTATGGTATTCTGTAATGGCATTTAGAGATGCTGGTTATTCCCCTTATTATAATTTCTTATCATTAAACATGTGGGGAATTGGCATACCTAAGAGATGTCACCAGATGTATTCTTCCTTGAAACAGAGACACATTCATATAGCATACCTCCAGGAAACACACATGACAGAAGTGGAGTTACTGCATCTGCAGCGCCACTGAAGAGGTCAAATGGTGGGAGCTGCTAACTCTCCATATGCATAGGGAGTGTTGATCTGGGTGGCGCCTATGGTGCCCCTACAGGTTGTGCGCCAGAGGGTCGACCCTGAGGGATGACATGTGATAATTGAGGGACAGTTGGACGGAGCGCCTATTGCACTTGTGGCACTTTATGCGCCTAATGTAGGTCAGTCCCATTTCTTTGAGTTCCTCTCCCCGTCATGCTCCATGACAAACATGCACTGAGCTTTTGGTTAGTGATTTTGACTGTGTCTATGACATAGATATGGACAAGTCTATCCCTCCACTTCCTGGTACACAAGCAATCTGAATGGCATGCTCCTTTGCAGATTGGCCGACACACAACAGGTTCCAGGATGTCTGGCGTTCCCTGAACACTGTTGTCCAGTAGGCGGAGTATCTGGCCTGCTGCTGAATTGGGCCAAGTCTTGTCTTTTCCTGCTGGGCAAAATTCCTGCCGCACAACAGTAGGGCCCCCAGTACTCTGGTCTACATTGGCACTATGATACCTTCTATTACCTTGGGGTCAACTTCGGTCATGCAGAGCTGAACATTGTGGATGGCAATTTAAGTAGGGCCCAGGCAGGGGTGTACAGCTCACTGACTTTTTGGAACTCTCTGTCGCTTTTCTCGATGGGCAGGGTATCCATTGCCAAGATGCTAGTGCTACTCTAATTGCTAAATCACTTTTCGACTCTACCATCCCTCTACCCAGTGTTTTTTTTGAGGAACTGAACACCTTTTGTTCTAACTTGATTTGGGGAGGAAACGAGTGGCCTTACATAAATGAATTACCAACTGAAAAGGGGGGATTGGTCGCCCCACATTATGAACTCTACTATGCGGCTGCCCAACTGCAGTGGCCCATGCATTGGCTTGCAGTGGGTCCTAGCCCAGAATGGGCTTGTGCCATATGGGATTTAGGGGGGCGGGACATTCTGGACTGGCTGATGGGCCGGTGACGTGGTGCGCAGAAGGAGGGGTTCCTCGCCAGGGTGACAAAGTTTTGCTGGGATAATGTGTGACCCCTGTCACAGCTCAGTTCCTGCCATTGTGGGTACTCCTAGGGTTTTGCAAGATTGCTGCTCTACACAACACAGCTGTGGGGTTGGAGGCAAGTGTTCTCACGTTCGGAGATCATTATGATCACCAACTTCTGATGTCTTTCCAAGATCTACTGGAGAGACTCAAGATTCATGAGAGCCAATTTTTGACATACAGCACCTTGGTGGCAGTTATTGGGGCTTTGTGGGGGCCAGAATATCCTGAACTGGCAATGTCCCCAGTGCTCCAGGTGTTGTTAGAGCACGGATTTGGTAGGAGTGCAATCAAGCTGCATTATTACGGATTGCTGCAACTTTGTATGCTGCCTCTCCAGGCCCTTAGGGACAGATGGGCTCAGCCCCTCAGCCAGGAGTTGTTGCATGCGCAGTGGCTCGTGTATTGGAACAGGTATGGGGTGTCTTTTGGAACTCCTACCTGAAGTATACTCAATTTTGCCATGCCCACCAAACATATCTGATCCCAGCGCGCCTTCACCGCATCTTCCCGGCTGTCTTTTCAAGATGCCCGGATGCTCTTGCCCTGAAGCTGATTTATCACATGGTGTGGGACTGCTCAGAGATTGCCTGGAACTGGGGGGACATTGTTCAAGCCTTGACTGACATCATGGACCATCCACTTCAGTGCAATCCACTGAACTGCCTCCTTAGGCTGATCACTTGAGTGCACATGAATAGATATACTTCTTGGCTTGACGTTCGCACTCCTGAAGCGCCATATAACCATGGCTTAGAAATTCACTGTTTCACCACCATTGGTACTTTGGATGAAAGGCTTTCTTAAATAAGCGACTGCTCAAATGGCGACATGGAGAATGCTGTCCGTGCAACAGGGGTGGCATTACAGCTGGGTGCCTGGGATGCCTACATTGATAAACTGATAGCCAAGACAGACGAGAGACCCCCCTGAAGTTTTAATGGATGTTTACGAACATTAGCTGGCCTTATGGGATGGATTGGTCTCAATACAAAAACGTTTCTGTCTGTGCTGTCCCTGCAATGCTGGGAGTGGGCCCCCACCTGCAGTGTTCCCTCTGTAACACTTCAACTGACAGCGAGGTGGAGTTTGTCCCTCATTGGTAGTGTCTGCTTTCCCCACGATGACTAAGGGAATCCTTGATTTTGCCCTACCTGCTCCACCTCCTGCCCATTCCTATTCCAATCAGGCCCTATCCTGCATTGCCCCACTGGACACTTCAAATGCACAGGTAATCTTGGATTTTTTCACAAGCTCTTATTTATACACACCTGGATTCTCTCAACAACCCCACATGGTCTTTTTTCAGCCTGATGCCCCTGTGGGTTCTGGTGGAGGACAAGGAAATTCAATAATACTCTCTCTGTTTAAGCTAGGCAATTTTGTCATATGTTAGATATTCATATTTATTATGTAATCTTAATAGTACCACCATACATGGGCTTCTGTTCTTTGGCTGGATATATCTAATATGTGTACTGTTTGAAACTGTTAACATGTTGTATTGATTATGACATTTGCATAAATATCTACAAACTCAATAGAGAGATACTTGGAAAAAATGAGTAGTTGTCTGTACCTCTGGCAATAAAGAGAAATACTTCACAGACATTCACAGAGGCCAGTCCTGGACAGCACTCTGTGTGCAGAGATTTCCTCATATGTAGATTTGAGCCTTCTTCTGGATGGGAATATCGAACCCCGCATAGTATTCACCATTTGGTCTGAAACTATCCACGAGTAGAGGATTATGAGTCTTCATCCCCTTACATGAGTATATGGAGACTCTTACGGTTGAAATTAGGATTGTAAAGTTACTACTAGAAACTTTACAACTCTATTTCAGCCTTACACCTATAGCTGGAGATCTCGCTGTCTGCTATGGAAAAGTTCAAATGGAAAATAACAGGAAAACAATGTTGAACTGACCTAAATTCCACTTACCTGACAAAGATTAGCGATGCAAGGATATATACGGCCCATACCCTGGGCTCTCCCACTTATCTTCAATCTGCATGATGTTGCTGACAGCACCACACAACTACAATCTACAGGATGCACCCCACCCCACTTAAGAAGAGGAAGTTCACTATACAGGAGACAGACCTTGTAGTTACCTTTGCTGTAGATGACTACAGGGAACTCTGTGGTCTGGCTCCATCCACCTTTAGTGGAACAGAGAAGATGGCTTGGTCAAATTACTTTGTCAAAGCAGTGGAGTTTAGGGATGCACTGAGGGGATCCCAAAACAAAATGGCAATGTAGTGAATACAGGTGAAAGAGAAGCTTTCCAGGATACAGGTGGCCAAGGATTTTTTCAGAGGATGACCCAGAGCGCATCTTCTTCTTACATCCCTTAAAAAACATATCCTTTCCACCATGGACACTGACGTGATATTTGGTTTGCCTATTTGTGGAAATCCTAGCATTAACCGGCTTAAGAACTAAAATGCCACTATAACTCCACATTTGTGTCAAAATGCCTTCTCCATTGATAGGCACACATTGTTCACATAACAGCCTGACATTGCTTTACACTACTCTTGAGTGTAAATTCAATATATTAATCTTCAAGCGGTGTGCTTTTTGTAGCAAAAGTTGGATTGAGAATAACCCCTAGCTTGCCCAGCTGACAATCAGGCCCTGCTTCTAAAGGCATCCCTACCACTCACACAAATATTCCACACTGTTTTCAAAATCACAACCACACTATAGAGAATTGTAGGTCTTTATTTCTCAAAATACAACACTGCCATTAATGTATCTTCTTGTTAGAATATTTATACACATACTTATCTAGCGATTAAATAGACTTCAAATGTTCAAATGCATATCATGTCAACTTTTACTTTGGAGGTCCTGTTTTGTCAGTCCGTCTGCTACCTGCCTCTACCTCTTCTTCTATTCCCAAGAGCACACCATGGACTGGCCATAGATACCAGATAGAAGGCAGAGCCTAGTAAGCCAGCAACCTGCCTAATTATGAATTGTCCAAACATATCTGCTTTTATGTAAGTGTCACTATGTTCAACTTATTATTCCATAACACGAAGGCACAGATATACCTACATCTCTCAGTGAAAATTCCAATGGTTTAACTTTTATGACTGTCTTTTCCTTATGTCACAAAATGTATCCTTCCATTGTTCTGCTTCATTGGTGAGTATCTGCATGTCTGTTGTCACCCAGTCTATCTACTTATATCCTAATTACAGGCATTAATTAAGTCACATGTCCGCTATCACATTAACTACCACTCTCTCATGTGATGTCAGTGACAACTTTAGCCCCGTGGCTATGATCCTTGAAAGAACTCTGGGTATTTATGTATTGTGTAGCAATAATGTTACCATACTATCATACCATATTTGTAGGGATATTGGCTTCCTCTGTATGTGTTTCCCAACAGCTGCAAAGATACAACAGTCCGTAGCGTCCCCACTAAACCACAGCTATTTGACAACATGAGAAGCCATACTACAAGCAGAGGTTAGGTGGGAAACTGCCTATACAACGCAGATGTGAGGCGGATCGAAACCAATCCCTACACGCTCCTCTCCAAAACCCCAAAGACGCATCTGTGTATACAAAGAAGTCCTGCCTCATTAAACAGGACACAATTCCTGCCTGGAAGAGAGGCAATGATTGTCATCGAGAGGAGTAGGAAAAGACCCCATCAGAGTAATCCGGCGTGCATGTCCGGAAGCAGGAGACCGGAAGAAGGAAGATGCAGGTGTACATGGAGGAGGACCTCGGAAGGTGGAGAAGACACCAGAACAGACGAAGATGGCATAAACTTGATTGACGCCACTGATTTGTAAGCCAACACCGAGGAGTGAACCGAAGATTGGTGGCTATCCCCCGGAGGATGCTGAGAGGCCCACCGCAACTCAGTAGAGTTGCGGCGTAGTGGGAGAGTCCAGATTAACAGGGGTTGGATGGTTTTTGCAGGGAGGAGAGATCTCACGGGACGAGCACTTGGGTGTAACACGTGGTCGGTTATTACAAAAGAACCCCTTTCACTGTGCCTCCCCTTTATTTTCACTTTCTTCTTGGGGACATGTGAACAGGTTTTAAATCTTAATATTTTAATTGAGAAATATACCCGGGGATATTTTAATGGATTTAAATATGGACCCGAAATTGGTGCAATTTTTAAGGCAATTATGTTCTGGAGCATCAGCTAGGGTGGGGTATGGATTAAAAGGAGAATGCACTGCGCCATTCCGCGTAGAGAGGGGCATGAGACAAGGATGTGTCTTGGTCCCGTTCCTCTTCACTTTATATACTAATGCACTAGAAAAGGAACTAGAAGAAAGGGCGAGAGATCCACCTTATATCAATAAAAATCCAATTGTTTCTCGCCTCTACGTGGATGATGCAGTGCTCATGGCCCGAACTCAGCTGGGCTCACAAAGAGCGCTTGCCTCATATATTGACTTTATGGATGTCCGAAGCCTAAAATTGAGTGTGAAAAATACCTTTGTGATGTCATGTGGGAGGGGGAGACGCAAATGCAGTAGTATACCAGTAGGCAAAAATAGGATTGATTCCACCAGTACGTTCTCTTACCTGGGTGTCCTATTTTAGCATACAGGTTCCTGCAGTAAAGACCAGGCGATTCCTTTTTATGAGCTCAACAGCGGCTCTTGTCAATTTTGCAAAATAAATGGGCAAAAGGCCCCCGGCAATTCTTCTTAAAATCTATCAGGCCAAGTGCATAAGTATAGCAATGTATGGGGCGGGATATGGGGTTTTAATGATGTATCATCAATTCAACTAGTGGAAAACACTTTTTAAAGCTTTATTTTAGCAGTGCCACCGAGTTCCCCAGTTTTTAATTGCCATATCGATCTAGGGATTTATTACATTACTGACATTATTAAAGTGCAACCAGTTTAATTATGGCATCGAGTCTGGACCTCCAGTAGCACAGGTCTGAACAGAGACATTATTAGGGATTTTATGAAGCTGAACCATGCTTGCAAGATCACTTGGTTGAATTATGTGAAATAATTTCTGAAGGATCTTTGACGATCTGATTTGTATACCTCCCCGGAATCCATGAGTTCCATTTCAAGGAAGGAGTTAAAAAAATTATGCATGGCCCATATAGAAATGTTACGAGTGGCCTTGGAAATGAAGAAAAAATTGGTGACCCATCATCAAATGATTTTGGTAACATTTCGTATCCAACCATATCTAGACTGGTGTTCCTTGGGATATGATAGAAACGTGCTAACAAGATTCAGGTACGGACGTTTTCTTCGCTTGGTCAGCCAGCCATCCATCAATGATTGGTCCAGAGATCTTTGCAATTGCCCTTGTGATAATGTATCACCACAATCTACTATTCACGTTATCCTCTTTGGTAAATTCTATGAAGGGGAAAGGGCAAGATGGATAATGCCCTTGTTAAAGTAGGGGGGATGGAGGCAATGCCGTCCGGCTTTTTTTTACTTGCAATTACTGGAGAATGTTTATTGTGTGGGGGTTATGTCTAGTTTTCTGAAAAATATTTTGCGAGTAAGGAAATGTATAACTAGTTAATATCAATAATGATAATGCTTCTCCACCGCACTACTACTCTGTGAATAAATTTGTCTTATAATTTATGTAACAGTGGGAATTCTATTTGAATGGAGAATGCGTATTTCTGAAAATTTTAAATTTGGATTCTTACTTGTGACAAATTTTTTATCTTGATGCTTTTATGATTTTAATGTCTAAAATCGAATAAAGTATATTCTGATTCACTTTCTTTGTGTTTTCACGTACACCAAAGTCCAAAACTAGGGTAAAAAAACAGACCAATTCTGAACTATTTTTGACATAAAAAGAAAAGAGAACATAAGACTTCGAAAGGATATATGCTCCTGCCTTTCTGTTATTTAAGGTCCTTTTTTTCTTTCTTCATGTTATTTCCACCAGATCCCTATAAAAACCAGGAAGGAGAAATGCATGTTATTTGGAGGAAGACTCCTAGAGGATAGGAAACTCCTCAGAGTGGCGTAATATACCCACTCTTCTGTCTAGTGATTATTTTACACAACTGAGGGTGAGGTGATGGTAAATAAACCCAGAAAATAAATAAAATACTTACCGCTACTGTTTCTCTTTTCTCCGAGACTTCTGGCGCCATACCATCTTGCGGGAGTTCCTAGAAGGAAGAAGAAAGGAGAAGGAGAGAGTCAGAAAATCAACACCATACCATATTTTACAACTATTACTCATGAAAAACATATTAATCATTTTCTTTACAAATTGGGTTCTCTAATAAACCATCATTGAGACTAAACAGCCGCCTCCTTGTTTACACATCCACCTATCCCTCTTACAGCAAAATTTACCAAACAATGCCTTTCCCATGCATTTTTTCACATGCAATACCTTTACCACACATTGCCCATACCACGCAGGTCTTTCCCATACATATGCCTTTACCATGCATGCCTTTACAACAAAATGGTAAGTATATATCAGGTAAGTGTAAAAGTGTACATATATATTCACAGAAAAAAGCAAAGGTTACAGGGACATTTTAGTTAGGCTGACATTTCACTCGTACAAAACTAGAGAAATTCATCCACTCAGGTGATCGCATACACTGCTTGTGACCTCACGTATTACATCACTCATGAAATGGTCATTGACATCACTGATGACATCTCAAATGACATCAGTGATGACATCATCCTGTGACTGTTTCTAAAAAGTTTATGAGTGTTAAATATATATATATATATATATATATATATATATATATATATATATATATATATATATATATATATATATATATATATATATATATATATATATATATATCAAGGTGTATTGTTGAGTCAGTGGATGGATGAGTGACTGTATGGATGACCCGGTGGGTGCGTGACTGACTGTATAAGTGAGTGATTAGGTGTCTCAGTGAATGTATGGGGGAGTGACTGGCTATATTGTTGATTGGTTGTCTGACTACGTTGATGTCTGTCTGGGTGCCAGTGTTTGTGAGTGAGGAGGTGTGTGCCTGTATGGATCAGTGAGTGGGTGAGTCAGTGGTTGTATGGGGTACTGTTGAATGTGTGAGAAGTTGTATGGGTGAGTGAGTGTATGACTATCTCGGTGATTGAGTGCATATGCCAGTGTGGGTGAGTAACGGAGTATGTGAAAGGCAGTGTATGTGAGTGACGGGGTATATGAGTGACTGTATGAGAGAGTGAGTGAATGTAAGAGTGACTATATGGATAAGTGCATGCTTCTATCAGTGACTGTATACCCGAGTGAGTATGTGTTACTATTTGTATGAGTAAGTAAGTGGGTGGGTATGTAACTGTTTGGGTGAATAAGTGGCTATATGATTGACTGTATGGATGAGTGTCTAGGTGTGTGAGTAGTTCTATGGGTGACTCACTCAGTGTGTGAGTACCTGTATGTTTGTATAAGTGGATATGTCAATGGCTGTATTAGTTAGTAAATGGGTCTATGAGTGGCAACATAGGTGAGCGGGTGTATGCGCTTGTTATGCAATTACTCAGTGAGTGGGTGTGTAAGTACTGGTATGGCCCTGTGAATGTATTTGTGAATAGTTATTTTTACAAGTGGCAGTGGAGGCTTAAAATATTCTATAGGGGTGTGAGTGGGTGCGCCAGAAATGCTGTGGATGATTTCATCACTGATGTCATGCCACTGACCATGTCATGAGTGATGTAATATGTGAGATCATAAGCAGTGTATTGCGGGTGCGCGAGTTATAGTTTGCTCAGCTAACTTAACGGATGAATTTCTCTGGTTTTGTATGAGTGAAATGTTAGCCTAACTATAACGTCCCTATACCTTTGATTTTTTTCCGTGACTTTGAAAGGTTATTTAAATGTTAATTTCTAACTATAATGCCCCTGAAAACTGGGTTTTTCTGTGAATTTCTTAGGTTTTTTACGAAGTAGTCGCATTAGCAGAGTGGTGGAGAAAGGTGGCTGGGTCTCCGATCAGTTCTCAGCAATCCCGCTGTGTTGGTCTTAAATGAGGTAGCAGGAGAGCTTCTTGGCTCCTAAGGTCCCGCAGGCGTAAAAAAAAGGGATTGTGCCATCTTTGGACATGGGGACCCCATCCTCCGGGGCATGGCCATCTGTTTGGGACACGCGGAGGAGCATGAAACCCCCACAGTCCAGCCAGCTCCCGCCTCATTCGGGAGCCGACATTGCTTTTTACCCTCAGAGAGCTGCTTACATGCAGTTCCTTGGGAGTAAAAAGCAAAGTGCTCCATTTTGAACAAGTGAGAGCAAAGTGCTCTCACTTGTTCAAAGTGGAGCACTTGTTTGCTATGGGTTGGGTGGAGTAGTGCTCCAGCCACCCCATGGCAATTTGCAATGTCACAGGGTGGGCACCCCAGGACATTGCTGGAGCCGGCCCTGGTAGGTGGTGGTCCCCAGGGTCATTTATGGCTCTACCAGGGGGCCCGCATGGCCCCCCTCCAACAATATTAAAGCCCCGAGGAGGTGTTGGTCCCCAGGGCTGTGTGGGGAGCTGGAGCCCCCTCACACTTGATTTTCCATTAGAGCCCCGAAGAGGTGGCAGTCCCCAGGGTTCCGTAGGGGGCTGGTGCACCCCACGCCATGCATCTTATCAATGTAGCACTGGGGACATGGCGGTCCCTGTGGCTGCAGGGGGGCAGGAGCACCCCACACCTTTATTCAAATAATAAGGCGGCCCCCGGGGCTGGGCCCCGCAGGTATTTAGATCATTGCCCCAGGACCTGGCCCACCCGGGGGTCTAATTAAACAGAGTGTGGGAGCCCATGCTTCGTTGAAAAAAATAATTCAAATGGAAACGCAGATCCAACGCGAATCCTGCCCGCATTTTTAAAAAAATGCATTTTTGGGCACCACTGAGCAGGCCTACGGGGTCAGGGTGTTTCTACCCTGCCCATTGGTCTTAATTTTTAACTTTATTTACCTTTTTCCTTGTGACTCAGTTCAGCCACAAGACGGCTGCCAACGCTTCCTGATGGAACTGTTGGCAGCCAATCAGATCGCAGGCTCGAGATTAGAAGGGTTTGCGGATCCTCAGTGGCCATATTTATATATCTGAGAAATATTTAAATTTATCAGGAACTACTTTACGGATTTATATCATTTAACAAACAGAGTACACTCTGGATCAAGAGCTACCTTTCTGTAAAATTTGGTGTAATTCCGTTCAGCAGTTCGGGATGTATCAGCGTCAACAGTTTCTTATAGAAATTAAAATTTCTCAGCCCCCCGCTTGAAGAATCACCCTGAAACTTTCAACACAGCAGCTGATCTGATTGTCCCATTAGTTTAGAACATTTTGCGGAGATCCGTTGAGTGACGTCAAAGATATTTGCAAATAATAAAACGCTTTTCCTATGGAAACTAGGTCCTAACTATAACTACCTACTGTCAACCGCCAGTAGGATATATATACATTTGTGGAATTAATGGAAGAAAAAATACATATCTGCCCCCTGCTCGAGATGGAATTTACTCCTTTAAGGCATGATAAGGTGGGCATACTACAATTTTTCTATACATTTTGAACATGGCAGAAATCAGGTAAAATATTAATAAAAAGGACACAATGCTGTATTTTGATGTACAGTTGAGGTGCATTTTGGTCACTGTAGTTTACACATGAGTGTTACTGGGACTGAAATTTAACAAACTCGGACATTGCTTTTAAACAATGCACTACCAATGAAATTGATAAGAGTACTGCTTTTGGTTCCAGATTACAATTACTAAAAAGCAAATACAAGTGACTGACGCCCTTAAAACCAGGCATTTGCATACAGCGTCCTTTTTGGGTCTCGCCTACGCAGCGCACATGTGCTGAATGGGATGGAGACCTTTAGCCATCGGCAGAGCTTTTCCGGCAAAATAGTGCACGCGTTGCATTGTTTCCAATGGCAACGCATGCACGTTTGGCGATTTCCTTGCGGAGGCGCGCAGCGCCATATGGTGGCGCTATATAGTTGCATGCTCCCGCAAGGGAAACACTGCCTGCTTTTGTCTGCTCCCCCCTGCTTGTTTTTTCCTTGAATGCGCCGCTTGTCGTGGACGTGCTGTGTTACCCTTCGTGGGCTCGGCTGCCCTCCCCTTTTCTTCACAACTAGCCGGTATCTGTGAAAACAAACTCTACGACCCCTCTCATTTTCTCTACCAGAGTTGCTCCACGCCATTACCTTACTGTGATAGCTTCCTGCCCAAGCGAAAATACCTAAACGCTCAGTTTTCCTGTTCAGTATAACACTTATTTTAAGGGCAATGTGTGCCAAAGTGTGACCAAGTCAACATTACACCCGTCTCTCAGTGTGTAAGGTGCACCCAAAAGCGATATCCTACTCACTGAAATCAAAGGTCGGCAAGCCAGCAAGTGCAAAGAGAACCAGGTTATAGCGAATGGTATGCAAAAATAGGCGAGCCCGACTGGCATTCCCAAGGCGTGTTATGTTAACCCACTCGTGCATAGATGCATGGATGAGTGAGTCACTGTTTGTATGTGTTGAAGACAGTATGTGTGCAGGACTGTATGGGTGGATGAGTGTGTGTATGGGTGTGTTAGTGAGTGAATGACTGTCTCAATAGTGTCTTTATAAGTATATTTTAAACTAGTATATGTGAGTATTGGTATATATAAGTGAGTATATGTGAGAGTGAGAGATTGGAAGAGTTCCTGTATGAATAAGTATGTGTTTCTATAAGTGATTGTTTGAAAGAGTAAGTGTGTGTAAGTTTCTGTAGAAGTAAGTGTGGTGGTGTGTGTATAACTGTATATGCAAGTAAATGGATGTTTGATTCTTTGTTAGCATGAGTGATTATGTGTGTGAGTAACTCTATGGATGAGTGGCGGTGTGTAACAGGATGTATAGGTGTATGAGTACATATGATAAGTGAGTACATGTATGAGTGACTGTATAGGACTGTTGGTTAATGAGTGGATGTGTAGATCTTGGAATTACTGAATAGGTTGTTGTAACTGGTATTGGTATGTCCATTGTTTTGAAAATTTTAGTTTCTATTTTTGAATGTGTGTATCAAAGGTTATATTAGGGTGAGAGGAAGTCTGCCACTCTATCACAAGGATGATGTCATCATTGATGTCATCAGTGACGTCATTTGAGATGTCATCAATGATGTCATGAGTGATGTTACTGACCATGCCATGAGTGATGTAATATGTGACGTCATCAGCAGTGCATTCGAGCGCACGAGTTATAGTTAGGTGAACTAACTATAACAAGGGAATTCATAGGGTTTTGTATGAGTGAAATGTCCAGCTAACTATAACGCCCCTGAAACCTATGGTTTTTAAAGTGAATTTCTAAGGTTTTGTTGCAAGGATTTCTGCTCATACACAGACCTGTGCACAGAGACCTAGGACATTAGTGAATTGTGGTGTACTAGAAACTCACCTCAGTACCTAGAAACCCCAACCAGCTAGCTGTTGTTGTTGAAAAGCTTTATTTCGATAAACAATTGTATTTTAAAAGCATTACAAATAGTAGGAAACTGCAGATAAACAATACAAGTGTCTCACAAGTTAAGAACAAATAAAAATGCCATGTTATGCATGAAATAAATTAGTTAAAACTAGATTAAATTGAAATAGACAGTCTGTATCTGCGAAGTATCCACGACCATTTTAAAAATTTGGAGATACCACACACTATAGGAGGAGATGTGTCTGTTAACAAAATACGTAGCGCTACCAAATGTTCGCGTGTCCCAAGGCGTTTGAATAGGGGTTTGAGCCAGCACCTCCTTGGACGGATATAGTCTGGGCACTCAAAAACGATATGTGCCACCGTCTCAGGTCTTTTAGGGCAGAAAGCACAAAAGGGCGAAAGCTGCACTGGCGATTTCCATCGGGATATAAGGTCCCCAATCGGGAGAGTGCCTATTCTGAACTTGATGTAAAGAGCCCTATCAACTGGCATGGTGATCAAATCCAGGTAGGGTTTGTAGGCCACCACGTCCTTGATTCTAAGAAATGCTAGCAATCAGTGTCTCATTAGCTCTTTGTCCTACAGCAAAGTAACCAATGATTAGACAACCTAGAACATGCGACTTAGGACCATCTCAGGAATGGTGGGAAGTGAGAACACTCTTTTGTTATACTCTCATACCAGTCCACAACAGGAGTAAAAAAGAGACACAGTAAGGTTAAAATATTTATTTTAACGACATGATCTCAAGCGCAGTATTTTAGTCAACATAAGCAGACATATGATTAAGAATAATATGGTCAGCATGTTTACAACTCCATAAAATACAAAAGGAGGAATCATATTACAATGATAGTGCAAACAGGTGATGCAGTGCCTAGTTTAAACATCGTCCCTATATAGGATCTATGTATTATAAAACTATAGAAAGTCTCTTGAGCTTGTTTTGGGGACCCCATTACCTGTCCGCTCAGTAAGTGTAAATTACATCTGGATCAGCTAGTCTCTCAGCATCCCTGGAATCTTCCAAGTGTCTGAAATCATGGCAAGTGTGCTATGATAAAGGCACCAGAATCCTGCTCTGCTCGCAGCTGCCAAAATGTTGTGTCTAGAATGCGTTACACAGACATGCCAATAAACAGGCTCAAATGTTATGATAACCTTGACGGCTCAGCACTCACTGTACAGACTGGGGGCACGATGTATGTCTAGAGATGTCGAAAAACAAACCTTTTCTCATGTATAGACCTTTGTGAAAGCTAACTTGCAAAAACAGCTAAGCAGTGTCATGTGCAAAAAGCAGCATAAGGTAAAATGGCGTTTAAACTTCTAATAAGCCATGCTAACTTAACATGCACACAAAAAGAGGCCCATAAACCACACTACACCCTCCCTTGTACGGGGGAACGCACAATAACTGGGGCAAGCTTCAAAGAACACAGAGTTCAAGTTCGAATGAGACAGAACCAAGTTCAGGAATTTTGCCAAACTTGAGAATCGGGAGTAGAAAGCCAAATTAAAATAACCAAGACAGTGAGCCCAAACACGGGCGGCCATGGTACGAAAAAAGACCACAAACATGTATGGAATAATTAAGGCATTTAAAGAAAAAATATTCACCCGTTCAGAACGTGTTCATGAAGCAGAAAAATAATTCCGTACTTCAATCCAACATCGTATAAGCACCATATGTTGCAACTGCCTCCAATAGGAAGTCATTGTTATCATCCATGAACATTTCAGCCATACAATTAAGTAAAGGGAAAGAACACACATGTTCCTCAATTGCCGGAGCCTCTAGCACCATCAGAGGACAACTTGGGCTTACTTCAAGATAACTGCATGCCAGAAAGTCATTGGCAGCCGTCAAATGTTCCAATTGCCTAGAACCCCATGAGCCGCTGCGCAGGCCAAAATCCCGGCACTAGAACAATCTAGTTCATGAGCAACTAAGGGACTCATTAGAAGATTAAAATCCAGTTCAGGAGACACCGTGTTGCAGAAACACAAATCCAGGGCCCATTCAAATCCACAATCCAGGCAATGGAGAACAGGCTGCACGCAAGTGAGGACTGAAAACCGGAAAGATAAACCATACGCCATACTCAGAGTCGCCAGAGACAGCGATCCATAGTATTCTAGCATCCGGTTACGAAGGTGGAGCAGCCGGGACAGATCGTCATGGGGCACAGACTGTGCATCCATTTTGTAGCAAGCAAATTGACAGCAGTATGCCCGCGCCTAAAGCCAGGAGCAAGGGTAAACCGCCAAAGACACTCAAAAAGATTGAATGAAAAAATGCGTCGATCACACCAAATATAGTTTGAAATGAGGTCACGAGACCAAAACATACTGCTTTAAAAAAATGTGCCAGGCCCGTGGTCGACGAGGCATTTAAGATTGTGTGTATCAAAGCACCGAAATGCCGGGGCAGGTCAGTGTTTAACAAGGCATTCACCTCAGTACGAGTATTTGCAACGTGAAGGATAAATGTCTCACGCGCAGATGTAAGGGGGAGTTCCTTCTGGGACAAAAGAGCTCTTAGTCGACTCATCTTGTTGAACTCTGCTTTCAAGGTCGGAATAGAGGGCCAGATGGAAACATCGAGCCTGCCATGCGGAGGAGGAAACAACACATTCTTGCAGCAAATTACACACTGGGAAACCGTAACGATATAAGGAATTCCTGCATGCATCCCACAACACTCTTCATTATTCAAAAACAAATAACTACCGTTTGCCAGCAATGTGAATGTCGGTGTAATGGCCGGAACTGGAGTACCCTTTAGAATGCAGCCTAAGTTTGGTGCAAGCAGATTACAAGAACAATGCAATTGAATATTTCTGCATGTTAATTAATGATCTGGAGTCGTGGTGCAATCTTCGCCAATTAAATAAACTTCCTTTCCATCTCTCAAACACCTATATGTGAACGGGAGATTCCAGAGTCCAGACCTCATGAAGATAAGCTCCACCCAGGGGCTCAAACCTGCCTATCGCATAGTGTTTCATGCAGGACTCAAATTTGAAAAGAGGAAAAGGTAGAGTTATAAACCTATGGATGAGCCAAACTGCCGAATTGGATTCCGCTACTGAAAAGGGCAAAGGCTCTAACTTTTCAATATGCAACAGTGAAAACGTGGCATCCTTCATTTACATAAATTGCTGTTTAAGAGTCAAATTGAAAGGCAGAAATAATAAACTCGTGTTCATGTAATCCCATGGCCTACAAAAGAGCCAGGTTCTATGACCAAGATGCACTCCTTAATTCACAAAAACAGAAAACAGACCCCAAATTAGTATGTGTAACCAAACACTCAACATTAGACTCAACTGTCAGACAAATAATCAATTCAAACTGGCATTTACTGAACTTAAATAACAACCAACAAAAGATAGCTAAACCGATGTATGCACATAGGCGAAATAAAAATTTGAAGGACCAAATTGTCCGCTCTCGTTTTTCTAAGAGGTCATTTGAAAGTACAAATGCAGTAAAAGGCACCTCCCGCTGCGGCTCTTGCAAGTCATGCAACAGTATTCTTACTGGAGAAGTCATGACATTTAACAACATCAAAATCAAAGCTAAAGAATTATGGACATGCAATGCGCAAAATATTGTCTATTTAATTACATGCCCTTGTAATCTGGGATATGTAGGAGACAGCGAGAGCCGTGAAAACCGGACTAACTGAACACAGATCAGCAATTAAAACTAGGAAACTGACAGCGCCACTGGTAAATCATTTTGTGGAACATAGACACGCCCCCGAGGAACTTAAGTGGCGTATTCTAGAAAAGATTCATATACCAAACGACAAAGGAGGCGAAAAAATAAGGAAAAAGAGGGAGGTATTTTGGATCTTTACCCTTGGCACATTTGAACATGGTTTGAACCAAGAATTGCCCTGGGAAAATGCCATAACTTAAAAAATAAATAACTGTATAGCAAGTCTAAAGTGTAACAACTGTGTAGTAAGTCTAAATCATAGACAGGAACTTGTAAGCAAGACAAAAAAAACGTAAGAGAATAAATTTAGATATAATATATTCTACATGAATATAATGCAGATTAAAGACGAAAATTCTGTATATGTCTGAATCAATATTTTTGTTTGTAAACCATGAGTATGAGAAATCCATGTATTGGTTTGTAAACAATAAGTATAGGCATACTATAAATCCAAACACGATGTGAGGGAATAGGTCAACCATACAAACGCTTTACCTTTAAATAGGGGCAGGGCTTTGAAATTATGACATCACAATACTTCTGTATAAATACCAATGGAGAAGTGGCTTGCAAATCCCTTTGCTTTTCGAACCAGCCAGCAGACGCCAGAAATACTAGAGCAGGAGAATCCTTAGAGGTAAGCGCACTAAGACCGGGGAAACGCTATATAAATAACAAACAGAAAGAGAGAATAATTCTTTTTCTTTTTCCCTAAAACTTTAGAATACTAAGACAATGTTAATTTGTTGTTGTCTTACTCTCTTAGATTTCTCAAACCCTCGCTTTGGGAACGTCTTCACATCTTAACGTCTTCGCATCTTGACGCTTAGAAACAGTGTCCCCTGCCAGCCATACACCAAAAGATAGACTCAGCTAATCTGCTGTAGTCTCACATTATAAAATCAACAATAGAAAATCATCATTTGTATATCTATAGCGTAATTCCAAAAGGTAAGAAGACCCCCTGCTTTTTCCACGGAAAACTATTTAAAGAAATATCTTCAAACTAAAAGACTGTAAACATCGGTTTTTATGGTCTAGGTGTAAGGGGTAACATCCAGACTTATCATGGCGTCCTGAGCGTTTTCTCCAGTATCAGCATTTTATACGACCTCAAAGCTAAAATATCATTCGTGGCGGTAAGAAACCAGGAATTTACTCTTCAAAACTCTATTTGATAACGTTTTTCTAAACCCTGACTCCATGTTCCAATATTTCTTCTATTATAGAACATTGGTTTTAAAGAAAAAAGTGGTTATGTATCTCTGAAACGAAGAATGAGAAGTGAGCAGTGAAATCTTCAGAAAAAGGTAACGCGTGAATATGCAAATATTACATCGCGTTTATGCAAATTAGGAATTCCACTTTGGAGTAGTATATAGCGACATGATGGAATAGCTACAGATACAATTTTGTTTTCGTAGATTTCACATACCGAAACAAAGAGTCTTTTGAGGTGCCTCATTCTTCGTGGTTACTGTGAAGACTGAATGGCATATAAGAAGCCACTCCAGGTAAAAAATGCTTCCAATCTCATTAGGTGATAAAATAAAAAGTAATAGAACAAAGGATAACTGGTTGTAACAAAAAAAGAATATGGAAACAAAGCAGTCAATGAAAGTTAGGATCATGGTACTAATATGTATTAACAAGCGATTGGGAAAAAAAGAACAATCATGAGTAAACAAATAATATCCAATTGTTTTTTCACTATGACCTTTCAGGCCTGATGAATATCGACTGTTTTTTAACCTGATATCACAGAAATTACAGCTATCTAAGTGATTTTGAGTTCATCCTATATATAATGGTGAGTTACTTTTTAAATTTATACTGAACAGAAAAAGTATCTACCGGAAGCAGATACAAAACAGGTCGTTTCTATTAATAATATTTTACAAATTAATAAATGTGGAATGATTTTACAATAGATATTAGGGAATATGTAAACTCGTAAGCAGACTATCCTTAGGAGATACACCAGTTACAAGAATAGAAATATGGTTTTATACCTCTAACAACTTTACCTCTTTCTAATATTTTTCTCTCTCTTTTTTTAAGTACGATGTAAAATCCAAAGATATGACTATTTGCATTTGAACATGATGGAAAGCCCTAATATGATGGAAAGCCTTAAAATGTTACTATCTGCATCTACACGTTATTTACTAACTAAACATGTGTTTAACTGCCTTTATCAGATGTATTGAAAAATTCTATATATATGTATAATCTCTTTCTGATGCCAAGATTCACTATAGGAATTGTGTTCTTAGACTCCTGTCAGGACCGCTCTTTTAGCTATCTTCAGTGGAAAAATCATTGATCAGACTCTTGTACCTGGCTAAAAAAATAAAAAAAGAATACCTGAAATTAAAGAAAAAGTTCATTTTTTATATAAAATATAAGAGAATAATGCACTATAACACAATGTACGATATGTTGAGAAAAGCTAAAGATGTTTTGTTCTTTTTAGAAAATTTGGCTGCAAAAAATATTGTCCTTTGGAAGACACTACGACGTGTCGAAACGCGTTGACAGACTACAGCCACGCCAATAACATATAGAACTCCCTCGAGCCTTTTTTAAAACAAATGTTTCATTTTTATCATTAACAAAAATCTTTTTATTGTATCAATTTATCATGTATACGTGATGTATGTGTTTAATCTATTTTTATCAATATAATTAAAAAAATTTTTTATAACAGTATATTTTTCTGTGTTATAGTTCATAGTTTTTTGCATAAATTTTGTCTTTAAATAGCCAGTGTTTGTCTTGTAATTTGGCCTGGGTTGATACCTTCGCATTGAACTAATTTCCCTGACCCAGGAACTTTATCCTTACCAGGGGGTCCTTGATATATCACATAATCCCATGGGACTCGACCATTTTTCAAAGTTTGCAGGGTCCATGCAAACTACATAACAGAACGCAATTGATTTTGCCCATGATACAGCACGGCAAATTCCTCCTGTACAATATCAACTACAGATGACACAATATTGTCTAGTGTGTAAATTCTGGAAGAAAGCGTGTTAATGTTATTATCCACAACAGAAAGCACTTTTTCTAAAATGGCCTGATCAATAGCTCTAAGCCTAGAAGCAGCTTCAATTTGTGACAGTTTCTAAACCTCATTGTATGCAGCATGTATCCATCTTTACGATCTGCCTGCTAGAGGACCTTTAACAAAATCATTTAAATTGACTGTCAGTGAGCTTGAATAAATGAAGCTTAACAGACACCAAGGATGAATGTCTGAGCCAACTCTGGCACAATTTGCCTACAGAATAGGTAGTGACTGAATGGTGAGTTTGGAAATGGGGATCAACTCTAACCTCTGTATAGCCAGGGGTCAGACCTAGAAAATGGTGCGGGCAGTAGTCTGCACTTTTTTGCCATAGCAACCAGCCTTCGGGATTAATGCTCGAAACATTAAAAGAGGAGTTTATTAACAGGGCCTGTAAGTCACTAAGGGATGTACTGGTACAATTATTCCAATGGGGAAACTCACCCAAATCAGGAAATGAAGGAGCATTTAATTTTTTAGAAGTAGCCAATCCAAAGTAGGTGGTTTGTGAAATACTGTCATTCAGAAACAACATATGGTTTGGGATGAGTCATGCATGATGCAAAGCCTCAGTGCCTTGCACTTGCCAACTTTTAGAACCTCAAACAGATTTAAGATCAATAGTATCTTTCCACATATCATAGCCCCCAACAGCCAACTGGTCAATAAAGGACTTTGAATACAGTAATTTAGTGTGGGTAAGTCTAACCTTGGAAGAGGACTTCTCAGTCAACTTAAAATAAAATGCATTAGGGTTTGATTGATCAAAATCAGTAAAATAGGAAAACTTTTTAAAAAATGTTTTCGAGCTGCCTTCCACTGGTGTGGGACAGTGCTCCCATTGTGTGTAGTTAACCACATTTCTAAATGAATTTGTCTTATGCAGAAAGTGATTGCCAAAATGCTGGTAACTGTACAAATCACCATAATTCGCAGATTCCAAATATAAATCTTCAGCATCGAAAGCAGCATAATATTTCAAATCGGAAAACAAAGCTTCTACAGCTTTAACGTCCCAATCATCAGAGTGAATATTCTGTTTAACCACATCCCCATAGAAACACGGAGTAGATTGGGAACATTAATAAACTCTGTGGGACCATGGATCTGGAACTTTACAGCATCCCATACAATCCCATCTAAAACGGGCCAAGAAGTTATATTTACAAATGTCTGGTCCCTCTTCATGATGTGCGAAGAGGAATGGGGAGCCAAAGTTCCATCAATCATTCTAATTGAAGTTCTTTCTTCAACGTAGTGTCCATTGTTAAAACAGAAAAAATACACCACAAATCCTATGGACATGAATAAAATTTGCAATAAGCACCAGCCAAACGTAAGTCCAAGGAGGAATCAAAAAATGTTTTTTAAACCAGGTAGCAAAAATCAAAACTTTTGAAGGGGACTTGGATGTGGAAGAGCCAGTGTTAAATGAAAAACAGGATTTATAAGCCACATGGGTCTCCATATCAGGCATAGACAAGTCAGCGGGATAAGTATATTCAGTGTCATTAAGAGGATCACCAGCAGGTTGATTCAATAAAGGATTCATAAGTGCACTCATTTCAACGGCAACATCAGGCCCGACGACAGGTTCCGGGGCCAAAACAGAGTGTTGCACTATTGCTGGACACAAAACCTCAGGCGTCATACTATACAGAATCGCCCACCCTGTGTGGTTTGACATTGTCAATTGAAATGTACCTGTTCCCCTTTCGTCCAGGTAGAGGAGGTAAAATTACTGTTCTTGGACCCAGCACACGAACCACAGCAACTGGAGCTCGATAGGAAGGACCAAGTTCTTTCTTGTTGTCGATCTTCTCTCGGACCAGTTCTCCAACTTGGGGTAGCCAGCCGACTACCGGAATCTGCAACGCAGCGTCAGACGTGAGGGCAAGTGTTCCTTTGCAAGTCTGTCTCTGGTCTTTTGTAGGTTTTTCAAAACATTAGAATGTTCATCTACGTCAAAGGATGCAGCTCACGCCGCCATGTCTAGACCATCAAGGTCCGGAACAAGCATCTAGACGCCAAAGAGCATTTCGTATGGGGTCCGCCCACCCAGAGACCTTCTAGGGAGATTATTTAGTTCACGTTGTACACTATTGAGATGGGTTAGCCAGTCTCTGCCAGCACCTAAAACTTTCGCTGTCAAGGATTGCTTTAACTCACGGTTCATCCGCTCCACAACACTATTACCCTTAGGCCGGTATGGAGACAAAAATTTGACCTGGACCCCCAATGAAGCCATGGCATCCTTGTACGCCTTAGAGGCGAACGCTGGACCCTGGTCTGAATGGAAGGTACCACACGCAAAAATTCCCACAAAGACACGCAAATCCCTTACGACAGTTCTAGAATCAGCGCTCCTTTGAGGCCACACCCAGACAAAGCGCGTGCAAGAGTCAACTGCTACTAAGATGTACTTATACGCAATATCAGAGGAGAAAGCCCACAGTGATCTAAATAAACACACGCAAGTGGTTTATTAGATATATACAACTGAGTTTGGGGCGGGTGTGCAGCAGAGGAAGGTTTAATTTGCTGACAAATGCCAATTTGAAGGACAAAATCACGTGTCTGCTCGTACAAACCCCACCACCAATACCGTTGCTGGAGTAGAGATACAGTAGCTGACACGCCAGCATGCGCCAAAGCCATCCCGGCCTGGGCTGCTGTAAGCAAAGCCTGTCTGCGGTCCGCGTTGGGTATTAACCTGTCACCAACGTCGTTAATTCTCACATAAGGAACTTTATCAGGCCTTAAATGATAAGAGTATTCAGAAGGGAAACCCTTAGGGTAATTACCTCCCATCTCAGTTGCGGCAATAGCTGCCAAGATGTCATCATCAATCTTACTTTTTGAACGTGTAACCGCTGCCACTGCAAATGTTGCTACTGCTGTCTTCGCATGCCTCGTCCGCGAGACAGTTGCCAACAGCGTGAACCCCAACGCGCTGATGACCAAGAGTATGAATTACAAAAACGAGTGGGAGTCGTTCTTTGAGCTCAGCCACTCGAACCCAGATCATTTTATGTTTTATTGTTCGACCCTTGGAGTCACAATAATAATTTTGAGTCCAAAAGGGCAGATTGTCATTGTAAGACTGAACACAGTAGTAAGAGTCACTCACAATAAGAGTAGTCACACTGGGATCGGCGTACTCCAATGCAAGCATCAGAGCACGAAATTCTGCCAACTGGGCGGTACAGTCCCCTAATGTCTGTGTGTGCATGACATCGGACTTGAATTCACCATTCACCATAGTACCAACCACAATTGTGCAGGCCGAACAATACGCGTGTTTTGAATCCGTAGCAGCTTGCGCACTACCATCAGTGTAAATGATACAGTGGAAATCCTCAAGTGGGCGAATAGTCAGAGGAGCAGGATGAACAAATTCATACTGCAAGTACTCCTGAGACTGCAGGGAGGAATAAAAAATTAACAGTACATCCGGGGATGTCAAGGATGTAGCCCACTGTATCCACAGAGGGGGCAAAGCTTTCGAATTCGGTACACTGGCTTTCGTCACTGCCTCTAAGGCAGGATACGGAGTAACAACCAAAATGCGTTTTCCCTGCGACAGTGCACGTTCCTTAAGAATCGCCATTTGCACTGCTGTAAAAACTTTTTCCATAGTGGAATACTGCAACTCAGCCGAAGTGTACAAGTGTGACTTGTAAGCGATAGGGACTGTGTTACCCTCATTAAAAGTGAGGTACGTGAAACCCACCGCCCCAGGCACGATTTGTATCACCAGGTTGGTGTGGTTATCACGAGTCAACAAGAATTTAGATTCAAGAAGATCAGCCTGCAAAGATTGCAAGATGGCTGAATGTTCTGGCAGCCAGCACAATTTGGAAAAAGTAGGTTGTATCAACGCATAACGCGGCTTGATACGCTAGGCATATTCCGGAATGTAGATAGGACCGAAATTTAAAAAGCCCAGTAGCGATCGTAGCTTTTGTGCACATTTCTCCATGAAGTGAGGAGCTAACCCTCGGCCTTCATTGTTGAGCTCGTAGCCCAGGAACAACACTGTGTACTCTGCAATGTGTGATTTTGCAAAATTTAATTTATAGACTATGTCCGCAAAACGGCAAATTATGCGGTCAACACAGCACAGATGCTGCCATAATTCGTCGACTGTGAGATAAATGTCATCCACATACGAACATGCATCTGCATTGAGCCTCTCCAGGAGAGAGACAATGCGGGCGGCAAAGACACCTGGACTATTCTTGTAACCCATAGCCAAACGAAGTGATTGGCGTTGTTTGGCACCACTTGTAAAAGCCTTCCATTGACTTCTAAGAGGGAACAGATTGTGGGCAAAAAAACCATTGGATATGTCAAGTGTGGTTTTGAACCGTTTACACGCGAGACTATCTACAAGAGCAGAACTGTGAGTATTCTGCACCGCGCACGTACGACAATGCGAGTTTAAGTGGCGGTAATCCAATACCAAAAGGTATGAGCCATCTGGCTTGGTCACCGTAAAAAGTGGTTTATTCATCGGAGACACAGATGTTTCAATTACACCTTGATATTCCAATTGTTCAAGGATCTCCGCAATGGAGGCGTTAGCTTCACGTCACATGGGGTATTGAGGTTGTGGCTGTGGCATCGACAGCAAAGGAATCTCATGTCGAGGGGAAAATTTGTCCCATCCACAGTGAGTACGGTACAACGCCGGCGTAAGCGCCTTAGCCCAATCTTCTGCAAACTGCAGAGCCTACTCCTTCGGCACTGTGTGCGTGAAAGTGGGGAGGATCACCTCCTCCCATTGTGGAGCAGCGAATATAAAGTGTGGGGGCCAATCGACCTCTGCCAACAAAATATCATAGGTAGTTGTTAGATTTTCCCAAAAAAAACCTTTTATGGTACATTCTATTACAAGCACAATTTCATAAAGCCTGTCAGGGGGAGCCACTCTAGTTTCTGCTGTCTCAACTACAACGAAGGCGATTGTCACTGTCACCCTCGAATGATGGTAATCTCTGCCACACTGTCCAGCAGCGTCAGCGCCCATGTCGGATTCCGAAGCTGCGTTCTCACTATCTGTGGCATATCTCGCTGTTACTGCAGCCACTTTCTCCTTCTGAAACTGGGGCCTTGGAAGCGGTGTCTCGTCCTGATTGCCTTTTCCGTCAGACTTACGAGGCTGCTCACGGCTCTGTTGGGCACCTCGACCTCTGCCGCCGCCTCCTCCACCGGTGGCTGTTACTGATGTGTCCTGCAAAGAGCGAGGAGAACGTTGTTCAGGAACCTGAAATCTATCAGGTGACTTTATAGTACTGCGGTCACGCAAATCATATGTACGCTCAGCAGGGGCAGGTGTAGGTGAAGCGGGACGGGACCCCTGTTTCTGCTGCTGCTTCCCCTGTTTTTTGTACTCCAATTTTGTTTCTGAACTTTTTGGCGGTCATCTTTATCAGATGACGCTTGTTGAGTTTGCTGCTGTTTTTCCTTCTTAGCGAAAGGCTTAACACCCAAACTATTATGGCCAATGGTCTTATAAGCTTCCGTAATAATTTTTGGTAACTGACGAGGTTTGTCGGCGTCGAGGACATCGGGCAGAGCATTAGAGACCTGGAAACTTACTGCATCCCCCTTGACATTAGCAAGGCAAAAAAATCGCGTACCATATCAAAAGCTCCCACAAGTCGCATTCCCAACTCCACAGCCACCTCTGGTCCTCATCCTGAACTGGCTTGATCACAGAGGGCAGAACAGTCAATGACGGGGTGCTAAAGCACCTAGTATAGACTGCTGCAAAAATCACACCCCAAGCCCTGTGGTGCGTTTTAAGTTGGGGAATTAATTCCTCTTCAATCCTGAGGGTCCCTGGGGGCCAACAAGCCCACCAGGTACCTCCAGTATGCACCAGAGAGCTGCTTTGCAGAGAGGTGTTCAGAGGCCATGCCCCTTTTTACAACACTCTGCAATGCAGCTCCATGGCGCTTACTGAAGGTATCCGGTGGATTTGTTGGCCCCCAGGGACCCTCAGGATTGAAGAGGAATTAATTCCCCAACTTAAAACACGCCACAGGGCGTGTTTGCACACATGTCACCTCAAGCCCCGCCCCCTCCCTTCACCACTGTGCAAACGCGCCCCGTGGCATGTTTTAAGTTGGCAGATTAACTCCCCTTGAATCCTGAGGGCCCCTGGGGTGCAACTAGCCCACCAGGTACCTCCATTAAGTGCCACAGAGCTGCGTTGCTGAGAGGTGTAAAAAGAGGCGTGGCCTCAGAACACCTCTCTGCAATGCCGCTCCCTGGCGCATACTGGTGGTTCCTGGTGGGCTATGTGGCCCCTAGGGACCCCCAGTATTCAAGAGGAATTAGTTCCCTATCTCCAAACACGCCGTGGGGGTGTTTGCAGAGTGCTGCAGGGAGGGGGCGGGGCCTCCGGCGCAATGCCCGTCTTATTTTTTTAATGAAAGGGGGCTGTGTGGCCCCCCTTCTTTTCCTAATTTATTGGCCCTTGGGACCCCATCCCCTAGGGCCTAACCCCTATTTTATTTTTTTTATAAAAAAAAATTGGTAGGAGGCCCCCCAGGCCATAATTGGCCCCAGGGACCCCATCCCCCGGGCTGGCCTTTCCTTTTAATCCCCCCACGGTTCCGCTGGCTCTCCGCCTCCTGCAGGAGCCGGCAATGCTTTTCCACTGTTAAGATGCAGCTCCACGTGTGGAAAAGCAATCTACTTTGGTATTTGGAAGAGAGAGCAGGTTTCCTGTTCTCTCTTCCAAATACCAAAGCAGAGTTTGCTATGGCAGGGCAGTAGCCTCGCGGTTCCAGCCCTGCCATAGCAAACTGCAGTGTCCTGGGGGTGGGCACCCTGGGACACTGCAGAAGCTGGCCCTAGGGGGTGGAGGTCCCCAAGGCCATGACAGGGCTCCTGGAGGGGGGACGCGCAGCCCCCCTCCTAACATTAGCAAAGCCCCGGTGAGGTGGTGGTCCCCGGTGCTGGGGGCCGTAACGGACCCCCCAATTTGCATACTTAGTGCACCGGGAAGGTGATGGTCCCCGGGACGTGTGGGGGGGGGGGGCTCAAGACCCTTCACACAGTTTAGGTAAATTTTTTTTTTTAAACAAGCCCCGGGTAGTGGCGGTCCCCAGGGCTGCGGGGGGCTGTGAGCCCCCTGCAAATATTTTAGATATGCCCCGGGGGGGTTTGGTCCCCGGGGCTTGGGGGGCCTTTGAGCCCCCTCACCCATTTAATTCAAAAGCCCCGGGGGGTGGTGGTCCCCGGGGTTGGGGGGGCTGTGAGCCCCCCGCAAATATGTTTAAAAAGCCCCACGGGGTGGCCGTCCCCAGGGATTGGGGGGTATTGAGCCCCCCACCTACTTAATTCAAAAGCCCCGGGGTGTGCCGGTCCCCGGGGCTGGGGAGCTATCCACTGCAAATATGTTTAAAAAGCCCTGGGGGTGGCGGTCCCTGGGGCTGGGGGGCCCGTTTGGGTCCCCCATTACAATAAAAGATTGCCCCCAGGGTTTGGCCCACCCGGGAGCTAAATAGTAACGAAGCACGGGAGCCCACGATTCGTTTTTGTTTTTTTCGCGGCCGGATCCACGTTTCCTTGGGTTTCCAGCGATTTAAAAAAATATTTTTTTTGGGACCCCCTAAAAAGGCCTAGGGAGTCAGAGTGTTTCTACCCTGCCCCCTTTTCGTGTTTTGCACGAGTGTTGACAGCCAATTAGCGTAAAGCTCGTGATCAGGAGGGTGCGCGGATCCTGCGTGGCCATAGACATCACTATTTATTTATTTTTTAATTTCTCAGCAAAACTGAACGGATTTACACCAGTTAACAAAAATAGTTATTTCTGAACCAAGGGCTACCTTTTTGCCAAATTTGGTGTAATTCCGTTCAGCAGTTCGGGCTGTAGCCGCGGCTAAAGTTTCCTATAGATAATTGCATGGGAAAAACACTTTTTGGGACCCCCCTTTTTTCTCGGCCCCCGCTTGACGAATCACCCGAAACTTTCGAGACAGGAGGGAACCGGAGCGCCCCACGAGTTTTGAAAATTTCGTGAAGATTCGTCAAACGGTGCCAAAGTTATTAGGAATAGAATGTTGCGATTTTATGGATAATAGGTCCTAACTATAACTACCTACTGGCGACCACCAGTAGGTAATATATATGAAACGCGTAATGGCCGTCTGAGAATAAACGTTGAAGTTCATGCACTCAATCTGGGTCCGTGTCTGCTTGCTGATAGCATTCCGTGGAGGCAGCTTTGGAGCAGCGATTCTGGATATATATATATATATATATATATATATATATATATATGACAACCAAGTCCGTGAGAAGCACAAAGAAGGGCAAAACTCCACCCAGTGCTTGAAAACAGGAACGGACCGCAACAAAAGGTAAATTATTATAGTGCAAATTTATTTTCCTCCAACATGATGCGTTTCAACCAGGTTACCCCGGCATTGATCACATGACATGCTTAGAGAGCCCACGCCCTTAAATACCACATGGCTCCATTGAAATCACTCCCAAATAATTCATAGACATAGAGAACAGACTTTTACAAATAAAGTGCAGGTCAAATAATGCACAATATTGAATATTATTTGCGCTCTTAAATTCAATGTAAAATCCAGGGCTAGTGCCCAAATTTAACAATAATAGCAGCAAATACCTTTCTCGTACTTCTAAAATATATTTCTGAATTCTTTCAAGGAAGAAGGAGAGCCAAAATTTATAGGTACACCCAAGTGTGATGGCTGAGTACAGAAAATAATTCAAATACTCGCCAAAATTTCGGATTAAAATCAATTGTGCGGATGCGAATATACAGCAAAGTAGCAAATCACGATGTCAAAGCATTTTAAGCAATTTGTGGAAAATACATATGAGCAGTTTCAAGCAACATTTTCAGAATCTGAGATGCAATTACAAAATATATATAAGAAATATATATGAAACATATATAAAATATATATGAAATATATATGAAACATATATGAAAAATACAGGTCACAATAATGAGGTTTGTAATTGGAGAAATCATTACATCCATGCCAGAGAAAAATACCAGTAAAACTAAGAACCTAGTTAAACTAATAAAAAACTCCACAAGTTTGAATGAGATTCATAAAACCAATTAATTACAATAAAACCTCATCATGTTACCTAAAATTTCGTAATTGATATATATACACACACACTCAGATATTAAAAACACCAAAATTCATCAAATCTGCAGTAGAAACATGGACAATTGTGAATTATCATCATAACAAACAGAAAACCTTTCTTATTAATATTGAAATGATGAACTATATACAGCAGTTTAAAGAGAATTTATTGAAAAATTATAGAAAATTTACCAAATCCTCCCCAGTATTGAGACCATTCGGCATTTTAGTATTCAACCGTATAATGTATTGACTTTCAAGCTGATGCAGTTTCTTCTCCCGATTCCCTCCTCTTATGGATTTGGGAACGGTGTCAATAACATAGTATTTCAAGTCCTGCAGATTATTATGATGAACTAGCTTAAAATGTCGGGCAACCGGATAAGAAGGGTCTGAATTAATGATCGCCCGTAAATGCTGCAAAATACGATTGAATACAGGGAGTTTGGTACTACCGACATATAAAAGCTGACAATTGCATTCAAGAATATAAACTGCAAAGTCGGTTTTACATGTAAAATAGCCTGAAATTTGATTAGACATGTTAGAAAAAGGATCTACAAAAGTATTTTTATTGATCCCAAACTTGCATGCACGGCATGAACTGCATTTGTAAAAGCCTTTCTTATTCGTTAACCAATTTACAGGGCTAACTGTCTCAAGGCTTGTTCTAACAAATGCATCCCTCATAGAGGGTGCTCTCCTAAAAGTAATTGTTGGTTGTGCTGCAAGTTCGGGAGCTAATGTCAAATCCGTTTTTAAAATAGGCCAATGTTTATTGACAATCTTTCTTATTTCTTTATCTTGACTGCTGAACGTAGTAATGAGTCTCACCACAGGTTTAATTGGAACAACTGGATGTAAAGTTGTATCATCTATATTGGGCGCATCATCCGATACTGTCCCTTTCTTCATTTTGGCCAGTGCAATTTGTAGATCTTTAGGGTCATACCCCCTGGCAGGAAACCTATCAATAGACTCAGTGAGACAAGTGTCCAAATCGCCTTTTCTGCTGCAGATTCTCTGAATTCTTAAAAACTCCCCATAGGGGATGCTCTTAAAAAGATGCTTAGGATGGGCACTACTGGCATGTAGTATGGAATTTCCAGATGTGATTTTCCTGTGTAGTTTAGTGCAAATTTTACTCTCTTCTACAAAGATTTCAACATCTAAGAATTCAACCTTTATGTTACTAATTTGAGCCATGAACTCAAGGTTTAATGTGTTCACATTGATCTTATTGACAAACTCCAAAGCAGATTCTATGGAGCCCTTCCATATAACACACACATCATCGATGAATCTCCACCATCGAATGACGTGATCAGAGACCTCGTTTTTGAAAGTCTGAGCAAGGACGTGCTTCTCCCACCAGCCAACGGGCAAGCACGCATAGCTAGGGGAGAAGCACGCCCCCATTGCAACACCTCGTAGCTGCTGATATAATTCCTTATTAAAAATAAAGAAGTTATTAGTTAGACAGAGTTCTGTCATACGTAGCAGTATTTTGGTGTGTTCATTAAAGCAAACATTCCTGTCAGATAAGAAGTACTTAATAGCATTCAAACCAGACTGATGATCAATGCTGGTGTATAATGAACAGATGTCCATCACTAAAAAGTAATAATCATCCTCCCGTTGGACCTCTTTTAATCTTTCCAGAAAATGGCCTGTGTCCCTGATAAACGAAGGAAGGTTAGTAACATAATCATGAAGGAAAAAATCTATATACTTAGACATAGCCTCCAATATATATATATATATATATATATATATATATGAAAAAACGGCAGCTTCTTTAAAAGACACCAAAAGGACACAGCGGGGATTCAGTGGAAGATCTTGTTTAATGTAAGTATTGGCATGATGCATTTCGACTCTCTGTCTTCTTCAGATGCCATCAACAGTCGGATATGGGTTTCTCCTTTTCTTAAACCTCATTAGCTCCTCCCACTAAACAGAGTACAGCTGGCTCCCATTAGACACTAATAATGTCTTTCATTTTGCAGTCCGATGTGAGGGACTACCATACTCAGAAGTCTGCATGTTCGTTACCGACTTCGGTGGGGCCTTTTTCCATACCAGTACTGTTCTTGCTTTTGGGGGTTTGTGTTGATAACCCATCTTTTCCAAAACGATGTTTAAACAGGTCTCCCTCAGGTCCCCAAACACTCTGCCTCTTCACTGCTCCCAACAGGGTCTCGGAACAGCAGAACAGTGCCCGTGTTCCCTCGTCAGATCCGAGTTGCTCCTGGCAAAAACACAAGCTGGGTTGGTTTCTAGAGGCGGGCCGAGGTAATAACAGCCCTTCAGCAAACAACAACTTCGCCAGAAATCCCTCGGACTCTTGAGAGTGGGTCCTTTCGCACGCTTACTGGCTTGCGTGCAAGGCATGAAAAAAACGGCAGCTTCTTTAAAAGACACCAAAAGGACACAGCGGGGATTCAGTGGAAGATCTTGTTTAATGTAAGTATTGGCATGATGCATTTTGACTCTCTGTCTTCTTCAGGAGCCATCAACAGTCGGATATGGGTTTCTCCTTTTCTTAAACCTCATTAGCTCCTCCCACTAAACAGAGTACAGCTGGCTCCCATTAGACACTAATAATGTCTTTCATTTTGCAGTCTGATGTGAGGGACTACCATACCCAGAAGTCTGCATGTTCGTTACCGACTTCGGTGGGGCCCTTGTTCCATACCAGTACTGTTCTTGCTTTTGGGGGTTTGTGTTGATAACCCACCTTTTCCAAAACGATGTTTAAACAGGTCTCCCTCAGGTCCCCAAACACTCTGCCTCTTCACTGCTCCCAACAGGGTCTCGGAACAGCAGAACAGTGCCCGTGTTCCCTCGTCAGATCCGAGTTGCTCCTGGCAAAAACACAAGCTGGGTTGGTTTCTAGAGGCGGGCCGAGGTAATAACAGCCCTTCAGCAAACAACAACTTCGCCAGAAATCCCTCGGACTCTTGAGAGTGGGTCCTTTCGCACGCTTACTGGCTTGCGTGCAAGGCATGAAAAAAACGGCAGCTTCTTTAAAAGACATCAAAAGGACACAGCGGGGATTCAGTGGAAGATCTTGTTTAATGTAAGTATTGGCATGATGCATTTCGACTCTCTGTCTTCTTCAGATGCCATCAACAGTCGGATATGGGTTTCTCCTTTTCTTAAACCTCATTAGCTCCTCCCACTAAACAGAGTACAGCTGGCTCCCATTAGACACTAATAATGTCTTTCATTTTGCAGTCCGATGTGAGGGACTACCATACCCAGAAGTCTGCATGTTCGTTACCGACTTCGGTGGGGCCCTTGTTCCATACCAGTACTGTTCTTGCTTTTGGGGGTTTGTGTTGATAACCCACCTTTTCCAAAACGATGTTTAAACAGGTCTCCCTCAGGTCCCCAAACACTCTGCCTCTTCACTGCTCCCAACAGGGTCTCGGAACAGCAGAACAGTGCCCGTGTTCCCTCGTCAGATCCGAGTTGCTCCTGGCAAAAACACAAGCTGGGTTGGTTTCTAGAGGCGGGCCGAGGTAATAACAGCCCTTCAGCAAACAACAACTTCGCCAGAAATCCCTCGGACTCTTGAGAGTGGGTCCTTTCGCACGCTTACTGGCTTGCGTGCAAGGCATGAAAAAAACGGCAGCTTCTTTAAAAGACACCAAAAGGACACAGCGGGGATTCAGTGGAAGATCTTGTTTAATGTAAGTATTGGCATGATGCATTTCGACTCTCTGTCTTCTTCAGATGCCATCAACAGTCGGATATGGGTTTCTCCTTTTCTTAAACCTCATTAGCTCCTCCCACTAAACAGAGTACAGCTGGCTCCCATTAGACACTAATAATGTCTTTCATTTTGCAGTCTGATGTGAGGGACTACCATACCCAGAAGTCTGCATGTTCGTTACCGACTTCGGTGGGGCCCTTGTTCCATACCAGTACTGTTCTTGCTTTTGGGGGTTTGTGTTGATAACCCACCTTTTCCAAAACGATGTTTAAACAGGTCTCCCTCAGGTCCCCAAACACTCTGCCTCTTCACTGCTCCCAACAGGGTCTCGGAACAGCAGAACAGTGCCCGTGTTCCCTCGTCAGATCCGAGTTGCTCCTGGCAAAAACACAAGCTGGGTTGGTTTCTAGAGGCGGGCCGAGGTAATAACAGCCCTTCAGCAAACAACAACTTCGCCAGAAATCCCTCGGACTCTTGAGAGTGGGTCCTTTCGCACGCTTACTGGCTTGCGTGCAAGGCATGAAAAAAACGGCAGCTTCTTTAAAAGACACCAAAAGGACACAGCGGGGATTCAGTGGAAGATCTTGTTTAATGTAAGTATTGGCATGATGCATTTCGACTCTCTGTCTTCTTCAGATGCCATCAACAGTCGGATATGGGTTTCTCCTTTTCTTAAACCTCATTAGCTCCTCCCACTAAACAGAGTACAGCTGGCTCCCATTAGACACTAATAATGTCTTTCATTTTGCAGTCCGATGTGAGGGACTACCATACCCAGAAGTCTGCATGTTCGTTACCGACTTCGGTGGGGCCCTTGTTCCATACCAGTACTGTTCTTGCTTTTGGGGGTTTGTGTTGATAACCCACCTTTTCCAAAACGATGTTTAAACAGGTCTCCCTCAGGTCCCCAAACACTCTGCCTCTTCACTGCTCCCAACAGGGTCTCGGAACAGCAGAACAGTGCCCGTGTTCCCTCGTTAGATCCGAGTTGCTCCTGGCAAAAACACAAGCTGGGTTGGTTTCTAGAGGCGGGCCGAGGTAATAACAGCCCTTCAGCAAACAACAACTTCGCCAGAAATCCCTCGGACTCTTGAGAGTGGGTCCTTTCGCACGCTTACTGGCTTGCGTGCAAGGCATGAAAAAAACGGCAGCTTCTTTAAAAGACACCAAAAGGACACAGCGGGGATTCAGTGGAAGATCTTGTTTAATGTAAGTATTGGCATGATGCATTTCGAGTCTCTGTCTTCTTCAGATGCCATCAACAGTCGGATATGGGTTTCTCCTTTTCTTAAACCTCATTAGCTCCTCCCACTAAACAGAGTACAGCTGGCTCCCATTAGACACTAATAATGTCTTTCATTTTGCAGTCCGATGTGAGGGACTACCATACCCAGAAGTCTGCATGTTCGTTACCGACTTCGGTGGGGCCCTTGTTCCATACCAGTACTGTTCTTGCTTTTGGGGGTTTGTGTTGATAACCCACCTTTTCCAAAACGATGTTTAAACAGGTCTCCCTCAGGTCCCCAAACACTCTGCCTCTTCACTGCTCCCAACAGGGTCTCGGAACAGCAGAACAGTGCCCGTGTTCCCTCGTCAGATTCGAGTTGCTCCTGGCAAAAACACAAGCTGGGTTGGTTTCTAGAGGCGGGCCGAGGTAATAACAGCCCTTCAGCAAAAACAACTTCGCCAGAAATCCCTCGGACTCTTGAGAGTGGGTCCTTTCGCACGCTTACTGGCTTGCGTGCAAGACATGAAAAAAACGGCAGCTTCTTTAAAAGACACCAAAAGGACACAGCGGGGATTCAGTGGAAGATCTTGTTTAATGTAAGTATTGGCATGATGCATTTCGACTCTCTGTCTTCTTCAGATGCCATCAACAGTCGGATATGGGTTTCTCCTTTTCTTAAACCTCATTAGCTCCTCCCACTAAACAGAGTACAGCTGGCTCCCATTAGACACTAATAATGTCTTTCATTTTGCAGTCCGATGTGAGGGACTACCATACCCAGAAGTCTGCATGTTCGTTACCGACTTCGGTGGGGCCCTTGTTCCATACCAGTACTGTTCTTGCTTTTGGGGGTTTGTGTTGATAACCCACCTTTTCCAAAACGATGTTTAAACAGGTCTCCCTCAGGTCCCCAAACACTCTGCCTCTTCACTGCTCCCAACAGGGTCTCGGAACAGCAGAACAGTGCCCGTGTTCCCTCGTCAGATCCGAGTTGCTCCTGGCAAAAACACAAGCTGGGTTGGTTTCTAGAGGCGGGCCGAGGTAATAACAGCCCTTCAGCAAACAACAACTTCGCCAGAAATCCCTCGGACTCTTGAGAGTGGGTCCTTTCGCACGCTTACTGGCTTGCGTGGGAGGAGCTAATGAGGTTTAAGAAAAGGAGAAACCCATATCCGACTGTTGATGGCATCTGAAGAAGACAGAGAGTCGAAATGCATCATGCCAATACTTACATTAAACAAGATCTTCCACTGAATCCCCGCTGTGTCCTTTTGGTGTCTTTTAAAGAAGCTGCCGTTTTTTTCATGCCTTGCACGCAAGCCAGTAAGCGTGCGAAAGGACCCACTCTCAAGAGTCCGAGGGATTTCTGGCGAAGTTGTTGTTTGCTGAAGGGCTGTTATTACCTCGGCCCGCCTCTAGAAACCAACCCAGCTTGTGTTTTTGCCAGGAGCAACTCGGATCTGACGAGGGAACACGGGCACTGTTCTGCTGTTCCGAGACCCTGTTGGGAGCAGTGAAGAGGCAGAGTGTTTGGGGACCTGAGGGAGACCTGTTTAAACATCGTTTTGGAAAAGGTGGGTTATCAACACAAACCCCCAAAAGCAAGAACAGTACTGGTATGGAACAAGGGCCCCACCGAAGTCGGTAACGAACATGCAGACTTCTGGGTATGGTAGTCCCTCACATCGGACTGCAAAATGAAAGACATTATTAGTGTCTAATGGGAGCCAGCTGTACTCTGTTTAGTGGGAGGAGCTAATGAGGTTTAAGAAAAGGTGAAACCCATATCCGACTGTTGATGGCATCTGAAGAAGACAGAGACTCGAAATGCATCATGCCAATACTTACATTAAACAAGATCTTCCACTGAATCCCCGCTGTGTCCTTTTGGTGTCTTTTAAAGAAGCTGCCGTTTTTTTCATGCCTTGCACGCAAGCCAGTAAGCGTGCGAAAGGACCCACTCTCAAGAGTCCGAGGGATTTCTGGCGAAGTTGTTGTTTGCTGAAGGGCTGTTATTACCTCGGCCCGCCTCTAGAAACCAACCCAGCTTGTGTTTTTGCCAGGAGCAACTCGGATCTGACGAGGGAACACGGGCACTGTTCTGCTGTTCCGAGACCCTGTTGGGAGCAGTGAAGAGGCAGAGTGTTTGGGGACCTGAGGGAGACCTGTTTAAACATCGTTTTGGAAAAGGTGGGTTATCAACACAAACCCCCAAAAGCAAGAACAGTACTGGTATGGAACAAGGGCCCCACCGAAGTCGGTAACGAACATGCAGACTTCTGGGTATGGTAGTCCCTCACATCGGACTGCAAAATGAAAGACATTATTAGTGTCTAATGGGAGCCAGCTGTACTCTGTTTAGTGGGAGGAGCTAATGAGGTTTAAGAAAAGGAGAAACCCATATCCGACTGTTGATGGCATCTGAAGAAGACAGAGAGTCGAAATGCATCATGCCAATACTTACATTAAACAAGATCTTCCACTGAATCCCCGCTGTGTCCTTTTGGTGTCTTTTAAAGAAGCTGCCGTTTTTTTCATGCCTTGCACGCAAGCCAGTAAGCGTGCGAAAGGACCCACTCTCAAGAGTCCGAGGGATTTCTGGCGAAGTTGATATATATATATATATATAAACATTTGTAGAAGTTTTTCACTAGTCCCATCCAGTGATAAATGAAGCAGCACACCAAATCCCTGCACCAGTTTTTTAGCACGAAAAACTATGATGTGTTTCAGCTACCCAGTGGCGTTTGTCAAGTTCAAATCAGCTCTTAATATGTTCCAATGCTGCTTTGTGAGATCTCTGACTTTGTATGTGCGTTTATTTTAGGTGGGAATGGACCTGGGTGTGATTTGTGGTCTCTAGGCCTTTCATCTGGACTCTTTCTCTAAAGAGGACTCGTTACTGCCTGACATCTTTGATTTATTCTGGGCTTGCTTGAGGATCTTGGAGGGGTAACCTCTTTGTGAGAACCTCTATATGAAGTTATTTCTACCCTTAATAAAACCATCATTTTCACTGCAAATGCGCCTCCTTCTTAGAAGCTCCCCATAGGGAATGCTCCATTTCATCGGATTAGGATGGTGACTTTTGGTGTGTAATACGCTATTGCATGATGTTTCTTTCCTATGTAGAGAAACAACTAACTTATTATCTCTCACATGAATGGAAATATCTAAGCACTCGCTGTGGGTGTTGCCTCACTCAACTTAATGGCAAGCGTGGTGTCTTCGTCCCAAATCAGGATGTGTATGTGCAGTGTATACCTTTCATTGGCTTCTGTCCAGACCACCTGCTCCTGTCACCAGCCCAGGAATAAATTCAAGAAGCTGGGGGTGAAGCAGATGATATATATACACTCATACACCCACTCACACATACATACAGGCATTCAGACACATAATATAGGTTAGAAATAGTATAACTCATTATTAGTACAGAAAGTACTGGTTTTGTATGAGTGAAAGGTGAGCCTAACTATAACGTCCCTGTAACCTTTGTTTTTTTTGTGAATTTCTAAGTTTTCTTTAAGGATGTTTCCGAATTATATCGTTCCTGTAACCTTTGGTTTTTTAAGTGAATTTCTAAGTTTAAAAAAAAATGTTGTTTCCTTACTCTAACCAATAACCTTTGACAGTGAATGTGTGAGTGAGTGAAGAGTGTCTCAGTAGGTCTGTGAGTGGGTGTGAGAGTGTCTGAGTGGGGCTGCCAGTGGGTGTGTGAATGTCTGAGTAGTTCTGTGAGTGGGTGTGTGAGTGTGTAAGTGGGTGTGTTAGTGAGTGTCTGAGTGGGTCTGTGAGTGGGTGCATGAGCCTGAATGAGTCTGTGAGGTGAGTAGGGGGCATGAATGTCTGAGTCGGGCTGTGAGTAAGTGCATGAGTGTTTAAGAGGGTTTGTCAGTGAGAGCGTAAGTCTCTAAGTGAGTTTGTGAGTGGATGCTGACACCGCTATGTATACTTATACCTAAGTGGTGGCGGAGCGGATGCTAGGGAGAGTCAGTCCATGCTTCCCCCGCTACATGTAGGTCACAACCATCATTGGATAGTGACCTGTTCTGCAATGCAACCTGACAATTCACAGTCAAATGTGCAAACCTTGTGCAAGTGGCATGAATGTCAAAAACCTCTTGTGGGATGCATTGCTGCTTGACACCACTACGAATGTCTCTGGGCATAGTTATTTGCCTGCCTAGATTAAAGTTAAAACATTTACATTTTAAACTGCATTGTACTAACTCAAAAACAGCCAGTAGAAGTAAAACAAAAAGTGTGAACAGAAAATGTATGTTTCCCAATAAATTTGTGAGAATTAGGCATAAAGAATTTGAAAGTCTAAAAAAAAATTAAGGAAAGGCAGTTCTCCTTTCCACAATGTATATGCATACTTTTGCTAAGCATAAACATCAACAACCAGAAGAAAGAATGCATAAGACTATTGAAGCAGTCTAAACATCATGATCATACAAGCTTTCATAGTGTAAAGTAATTATACAATAAAATCTATGTTATGTTTACTTAGTCAAAGAGAGGGGACAAACATCACAGGCCGCAAACATGGGGTCTAAAATCAAGCCCACAACTCCCCCCTCAAGGATCTGTAAGATGAAAGATGTACTATAATAAAGCTTTGGAACTGGATGAAAAAAACAAAACTAATGTAGCAGTATCACAATGCCCCAAACATAACTGTTTCAAACGGTATAGAGAATATTGAAACATATAATGCACTTTCATATGCCCTGATGAAGATGTACAATTGAATTTGCGTATAATCAATAAGAACAATTAAAAACAAAAATTGCATAAACAAATGTGCTGCAGCTAAAACAAATCGGTGGGCACCAAATAGGGTTATGGAATGATCACTCTACAGTCTTGCCAGAGTTTGCAAAAAATTCAAATGATCAATCCACTGGATTGAAGTAGGAACTCTGACAACATGGAAAAGGGGACACACATGAAGACAAAGATAAAGTTGTGGAGGATACACCTTCGCCATTATTGAAGCTGTATCCAGCAATGACATTTGTAGATTGAATCCGGGTTGCCTTCAGTAAGTAGAGTCAGAATAGAGTGATGTTTTTGGAGATTGTCATACAGTCCCCTGATCAGTGAAATTAGGATTCACATATAACAAAGGGAGCCATTGTAGAATATGCTCTTGAAAAACCATTGTATGGCTTAGACAGCAATGAATCTGTTAAAGTGACAATTTCTATACGACTAGGGGTGCCGCAAGCAGATGCTGGTGAACTGGTAGAACTTCACTGTCCCTTCTAGGGATATAAATAATGCAGATTATGCACCAGACAAGGGCGTGAGATGAAGATAGGTTCAGCACATTGAGACAGTTGGAGTTTCCAAAAGGCCAGCATATCGTATCTATCATCAAATCATCTCCATTATGGCAGCCATCCATCAGCTGCAGGCATGCAATGCCATTAGGGCTCAAAGGACTTCAGCCCCCCCCTCCCCCTCGTCGTTGTGATTGATTGATAAAAATTTATAACGCGCAAAACAATAACCCGCAGGTATCAAGGCGCCTAACAATACCATCAAAATTGAAACAACATCCTTACACATAGGCTTGCAGAAAAAGGCGAGTTTTAAGGGCACTTCGGAATTTCTGAAGGGAAGGTAGAGACCTGAGATCCAAAGGAAGATCATTCCACCATTTGGGGGCCAGGGCGGAGAAGGCCCTGCCACCCCACTTGGCTCTTCGAATGCGGGGGACTGTCAGGAGCACTTTCCCGGAGGAACGCAAGTCCCTTCCAGGAATGTAGTGGGAAATGATGGAGCCAACTCCCGAGTCACTGTTTTTTGCAATGGCTCTATAGGTCATGCATAGAACCTTAAACCGTACTCGGTGTTCTACCGGTAGCCAGTGCAACGCTTTCCTGGCCGACGTGGCCGAGGAGCGTCTGGGAGCATCCAGAACAAATCTGGCTGTGGCATTCTGAACTACCTGTAAGCGTTGCAGGAGGCTCCTGTTTAGCCCCGCATACAGCGCATTACAGTAGTCCAGATGTGAGCCAATGAGTGCGACAGCTATTTGCTTTCTGGACTGCAAGGAGAGGTATTTCCTAATCCTTCGTAGGGTGTGAATTAAACCCCAGCAGGTGGAGATGGTTCTACTCACCTGCCTGCCCATATCCAGGGCAGGGTCTATCGTCACCCCAAGGTTCTTAGCAGATGTTGTGGGGGAAGGGCACACTCCTAGCGAGTCAGGCCATCAGCTGGCTGACCAGATGTTCTCTTTCCCTCCAAACACCATCACCTCAGTCTTCTCCCCATTCAGCTTGAGTGAATTCTTGATCATCCACTGACCAACCGCCTCCATACAAGATCTAAACTTGGAGGCAGTTTGTACATCTGAATGGGGAAGAGAGACGAGGATTTGGGTGTCATCCGCGTAAGAAACTACCTCCATCCCGAAAGATCTTATTAGTCTGGCTAGTGGGGTCACGTAGATGTTGAATAGGGTCGGACTAAGAGCCGACCCTTGTGGGACCCCACACCGCACTGGTCGGGATGGAGATAGGAACTCCCCCAGCTTGACTCTTTGTTCCCTTCCGTCAAGGAAGGAGGTCAGTAGATCTAGAGCTGCGTCCCTCACCCCCACTTCCCTCAGACGAGATGTAAGTACTGAGGGGGAGAGGGTGTCAAAGGCCGCAGTTAGATCTAACAGGACCAGGAGGGTGGTCTGGCCCCCATCCACTGTCGTGCGGATCTTATCGAGCACGATGGTGAGGGCCGACTCGGTGCTATGTTCCCTCCTGAATCCGTGCTGGGAAAAGTCCAGACAACCCGAGCCTTCCACAAAGGCAGCGAGATGCTTGTTTAGATGTGCCTCAAGCATCTTCGCTGGGGCTGGAAGCAGCGAGATTGGACGGAAGTTTTTTAGGACCTCCGGATCAAGAGAGGCCTTCTTTAGCAGAGGTTTCACTACTGCGCTCTTCCACTCCGAGGGGAAGATACCATCTCTCATAGCTAGATACATTATTTCTAGCAGAGGAGGTAGGAGGGTCACCCTACACTGCTTGATGATTTTCAGTGGGCAGGTGTCCAGAGGGGAGCCGGATTTGGTCTTATTAAGCAAGCTCTCCAGATCTTGCAAAGCCAGCGAGGGAAAAGAGTCCAGAGTGTTCGATAGGGAGATGTCCGTGATGGTCATGTTCATCTCAACCCGAACAGGAGGCGCACTGATACATGCTCTTTGTTCCTCAAGAGCCAGATGGATATCCTGTATTTTGGTGTGAAAGAAGGAGGCAATCCTGTCACATAGATCTTGCGATGGAACAACAGAGTCAGGAGTTTGTAGGTTGACTAAAGAATCAACGATTTTAAAAAGCTCCTTCTGTGAGGAAAGCGAAGCTGTCAAGGCCACAAAATGATCTTGTTTGGCCTGAACAATCTCAGCCTTGTATTTCCTAACAAGAAGTTTGTGGGCTTCCTTATTTTTGAGGTCCCAACTAGAGTGCCAGAGCCTCTCCTTCCTCCTCACTTCTTGCCTGAGGAGTCTGAGGGAGTCTGAGAACCAAGGGGCAGATGGTCTCTTTCTCGCTCGGCGGCGGGTCTGTACTGGGGCCAGTTCATTCAAGGCCTCAGTAGTAACCTGTTCAAAACGGCCAACCGCGGTATGTACAGGGTCCAAGCTAGTGATAGAAAGGCTGGCAGCCCAGGGCGCAAAGGAGTCACTGCTGATATTCCTAAAATTTCTGGCAGTTTCAGTTATATGATTCCCTTTTTTACTTCCATCCACCCTATGGTATTCCAAAAAGAATGGAACCGCAAGGTGATCGGACCAGGACAGATGCACTGGATCCAAGGTGGTCAGATGATGGTCGTTGGAAAAAATACCATCTAATGTGTGGCCTGCACGATGTGTGACCCCGCTAACTCGCTGCGTGAGTCCACAGGATGCCAAAGCCTCAATAAGACATGAGGTATCGAATGAATCATGCCGTTCTAAATGGTAATTGAAATCACCTAAAATGGAAAAATGTTCTCGACCAAAGTAGGGTTCCAGGGACTGAAGAAAGTTGTGCGTGAAATCAGTCCTCGGACCAGGAGGTCGATATAATAGAATTCCATTGAAAAAGGGACATTGCGCTTCCTTTATAGTGAAATAAAGAGCTTGGAAGCAGTCCGGGAAGTCGGGTATAGGCACAGTGTGGCATTGCAGATGGTCTCTGTGAAGGATCGCTATACCCCCTCCCACTCGTCCCTGTCTGTCCAGTCTAACCAGGCAGTACCCTTCAGGGACCGCTTCGATTAGGTCAGGACCAGATGCTGGGCCTGGGCTGAGACAGCTTCCCCACACACACACACAGTTCTTAAGCTGCTGTGGACTGGCTGGTCTGGCGTCTTATCGAAGCTGCACCCGGGTATTTAACGGTTCTTTAAAAGATCATTTACTTGATAACGAGGCTTTGTTGTTTTTTCACCCGTTTCTAGAGCCCCTGCATCTCCACTCTGCATATTCCTTAAATTTGAAAATTACTTTTTCTGCCACCATGTGGGAGTGCATTTCCTGAAAAGTAACCTAAGGCTTTGTTTTTTTGCAGTTTTATACAGCTGGAACTCCACCAGAAGTTATTGAGGCACTTTTGCATGAACACCAGTTACATTATACAAGGACACATTGCTGGAAGTATTAGCCCCCCACCCCCCAATTTGGCTCTACATTGCTGGAAGTATTAGCCCCCACTGCCCCCCCTCCCGAAATGTTTCTCTTGTTGAACACCTGATCAGCTGGCAGTACCTCAAGCTTTGAGTATGAAGAACACATTTTCTAAACTTAAGCACAACACGCACTGCACTTGCAATTAGTTGAACATCCTTAAATACTTAAATACACAAAGGCAAAATTCCGAATATGGAAACAATGACACTAAAAACATCTTAAAAGTAAAGTTTCAGTGACAATTGATTTAAAAGGCAATGAACATCCTATGGTGGTTGATGTCCCAAAAACAATCAATAACAAATCAGCAAAATGAGTCAGGCAGACAAGTTAAGAGAAAGATCTCTTTCAGTTTACAATGTCACCTTTTGCATGAGTACATCCCAGAATGTAGGTGCTAAATTACTTTGATTCCTATTGAGAACAGAACAATATTTTTTTCTGCGGTGGTAGCAAGTGAAATCCGCAGCACGTAAAGGCTGCAACATAGATATAAATTATTATATTGTAATATTAAGGTTACCACAAGATTTTTTCACAGGGAGAAGATGGGAACAATTTGGTATGAGGTAAGAGCTTTGCTGAATCAGTGAATGGGAGGTTGCCCCCCAGGCTTGCTGAGCTGACAGTCAAAACGAACAGTGACCTCATCACAAATTAATGGATGGCTCAGAGGTTACTCACGCTGCTGTAATAAAAATATAGGTTATCAAGCAAACAGTGATATGGGCATGGAAAGCTGATGATGTTGATAGGTATCGGGAATAATTTCCTTTTAGAGCAACCTATGTATTTAAATAGAAACACAGAAAACAATATGGTACCATGTGTAAACTCTACAATCTGGAGAAGTTCACCAGGTATTTGTGAGTCAAAATCCAATTGCTGTACTGATAATAGTGTAATAGCATCCTATTGAGCTATGTCTCTCTGATTTGCTATAAATGTATAGGGTGCACATCAGAATCTTTGAATAATGTCTAGAGAATTGTGTATCTTTGCAATATTTGTGCGGGCTCTGACCTAAGAACCTCCAAGTGTCCTTTTATCACAATGAGAACTGGAGACATGCGAATCCCAATATATGTTTTTGATGAAAATATTCATGTCATTCGGTGTAACAATAAATGTTGATAGAAGAAAGCTCTTGAAAACATTAGTTAAATTAAAAGAAACAATTTCTGTCAATAATGTGATTAAGTAGAGAGTAGTTCAAATAATGTGATAGTAATGAACTCATGTTTTCATTTCACTGGTAAAAATAGGGTTATGTCCATGTTTAACACCCACGATGTCATGTTTTGTTTTCAACTCTTGCTCGCTTTCTCTATAATTCCATTTGTTTCAGGACAGATGGGATAGAGAATTACAATTGCTCTCCATGGTAGCCAAAGCTTCAACTAAAGTATTTCCAGCCAACGCTGGCCCCTGTCTGATTAAAATGTATGAATAGTGCCTATTGCTATGAAGGGCAGCAAATATATTGCAATACAGTGAGGATCACATTGCACGATAGTCACACCCATTAAAAATCTTGAACAAGCGCCTACAGCAAACAAAACGTACTTGCATTGACTAGCAGGAGAAAGTGGGCTAATATGATGTACGTACACCACCTCGAAAGGCAGGGAAGCCTCTCTGAAAGAGGTAGGAAAATGTGTCACAATGGAAGACAGTTTTATTAACTGGCAAACCTGAGACTGCAACACATGTTGCTTAGTCTGTTTTGTCATCAACAGCCTCGAATATCTTTGCTGAAGCAAAGTTCAAGTAGTAACAACATCAGAGCTTAACAGTAGACTTAATTGAAGTTGATCTACATTTTATCATACCTGTTTAGCTTTAACCAGTCTTCCTCTGTAACCATTTTGCTGCTGTATATTATGTCCACATTATACACCACAAGCAATCCGAAAAGAAGTATGTGGGTCGGCTTTTGAAATGCTAATGAAAATGTGTATGTCTCACTATTTGGACAGTGCAATCACCTAATGTCTTGATGTATTTTGGAGTGCCTTATATTTTGAACCATTGAGTTTTCCATACACAGTATATTTGTGTTGTGTCCTGGTTGTTCTCTGGGCTGACTCTTCAGTGTAAAAAACTGACTGTAAGGGCATTATAAGTGAAGCAGCTGCAACTTCTTATTGCTTATTAGTACTATAATGACTTGATTCCTGAGAGAAGTATCATGCAGAAATTGAAGAGGACCTGCTGAGTGGATGTCCGCTGCACCAATGTCATGTTTAATGCTTTGGAATCATGTAAGTTATCCTTTGTAGAAACTCCCGAAGTTCAGAGTGTAGTAACAGTGACTTTACTTTTTCTTTGGCCTCTTATCATGGCTGTTAGTACTGCTGTCAGCATTTTTTCCACAGGTGCTAATAATGTGTTCTGCATCTCGATTCACTTTGATTAGTATGCAATGGGTGTTGTTTGACTTTCATAGTAAAGAAAGTGGAAAATCAGACTGGCCTGGTGTACTGGGAGCCACCCAAATAAATAAATGACATATGATGCCATTTCTGAGTCTTCATGCAGGACTGTTCTTATAGCCCTTGGGTAAATGTGTGAACACGTGCTAAGACCCTAAGTGTGTAAAAGCTGTCAAATATTGTGATTCTGGGGATACAGGCTGGCTGAAGTACCCATTTGCCATGTCTAAATGTATGTATTTTCACTAACTAAATTAGTCATTAGTTATGTACTACACGCACTTCATATGATCTAGTAAACCTGTTAAGATTTCTATAATCTAATTGCAATGTGACCACCATGCTTGTAGACTGCAAACATTAGTGTGATCATGGAGGTATAACAGAGTGATGTTGGGGCTCAGTAATATGTTTTTTATATCCCAAGTAGCCCGCAAAATATTGGGGTATTGTGGATAAACAAGAGGTTCATCTATTATGGGAATAGTGAATGGCGTTACCCCTTGATGACAATTTGTATAATTTCTTTTTGTAAAGAGCTGGAAATGGTTTCCATTCATTTGTATACAAATCCCTAGTGCCATGCTGCCTAATAGATCGGACCAAAAAGGTTTGTAGGAAAAACTTGTTTCATGTTATTTTGGGCTTTGTCCAAAGCGGTACAAGTTGCAACATATTTACCAATCGTTTTTATCATATCCTCTCCAAAGAGGAGGCCATTGGGCTTACTCGAAGGTTCTTTCTCAGCAAGATCCCCGAGTTTTGGGTTGATTCTATTAAGGACAGTCTTCCTTCTCTCAATGTTAAGGGAGGAATTAGCGTTACCAAGAAGCAAGAAGTACTATTGGTCTTTGGCTCCATCCCCTTATTAGATTGGTATCAAGGGGTGAGTTAGAAATGTGGGATTCCTCAGCAAAGTCGAGGATCCTAGTAAGGGGGCCTAATAGGTCGAGAAGGCGATCCTGACAGGCTTTAAGAGCCCTTTCGAGGCCCTTCCTTGGATCCTTGCCCAATTTGAATAAGAACTTTATAAGGTCAGGGTCTAGGTTAGGTGTTAGGCAAACTTTATCTTCGATGTGTGGTCTAGGGCACTCAGACCTCATAGTGTTGCGTGATTCTCTCTCTCGAGAGAGTTCCTCAGCCATTTAGTCACAAACTTAGCGACGTGGTCGTGTGGATACCACCTTGAGCTGTTAGGGTGGGAGATATTGTTCGGGGAGAACATTTCTCCACCTAGAGGGTCAAGGATCGCGTCCTTTGAAGAGGGGGAGGAATCTGCCTCTGAAATAGTGTTAAGATCCAAGTCGTCTATGTCTTCCTCATCGAAGTCAAGGACGAATTCATCGTCGGGGTCATTGAAGAACTCGTCTTCGTCAGAGTTAGGATCAGCACGTGCACTGTCGATACATGTGCCGCTGAGGGCACCCGCCAAATTTGTGCCGCTAGGGACACCCAACCTGAATGTGCCGCGAGGGACATCCTTACCTTTTGAGGCGCTAGGGCCTCCCATACCTTGTGAGGTGCTTGGACCTCCCATGTCATGTGAGGTATCGCGACCTCCATCAGTGCTTAGGCAGTGTTTGCTTTTTTTATGGGGCTTCGAGTATTCGACTTCGGGGTCAGAAGGAGTGTCACTATTTAGTAAGGATATTTTATTGGACATAACCTCTCTTAAAGTATCCAGCATACATGACCTCATTTCTCTTTGTAGGAAAGATTTAAAGGCGCCGCTATTATGATTAGGTGAGCTAGCCACTGCGTCGTCGGATTCCATGTCAGACATAGCAGGTAAATAGGCAGAAAAAGCTAAGATGTTTAATTTATAAATATTAATAGAAGAAAATAGGGAAACCTTATTAATAAGACTATGTCTATATCTATTAAAGTGTTAAGTAATTAATCTATGTGCCAAGGTATTAATATTATGTTCGAAAATCCACTTTTTATTTATTTTTTTAATATTTTTTAAAAACTAGAAAGTTATATTCAAATCTTCAGTAATAGTCTTCTATTTTAATTAATTATATATTTTCGTGGTTTGTTGAAAGTAAAGTCTTAAAATGCTTTAGGATCCTATTAATAGCGCACAAGAGGAAGGAACAGTTGATCGAAAGAGGCAGCGCAGTCGGTAAAAGCCTCGAAGGGCAACCGAAGCGCTCGAGCCAGGTGAAGCATGTTAGGTGAGGAATGGGCCTTAGCAGGCATGGTGCGTTGCGCCGCCGTTGCCGAGGTTCATTCCTGCTTGCTCTAAATGACGAGCTCGCGCTGAAAGGCTTTGTCGGAGCTCGGAGAAGAAAAGCTTAAACGAAATCAAATAATGATGGTTAGGGTTGAAATGAAGATAAGGGGATAAGGGGCATAATACGTGACATGCAAAATGAAATCGAGGGGACAGGCAATATGTGTGGAATGAACTCAAGGGTAAAGGAGAAGGCACAGGGGTTGCGTCATGCAGAAATTCCTCAAGAACTCCTGACGGTAAGGAAAGGGGGACGGAGGGTTGGGAGAAATCGACAACCATAAATAGGAAGTCGAGGGAGGGTTAGGGGTTGAAAGCACAAATAGAAGTGGTCACAATCAGGCAGAAAAACGAAAAAAGGTGCTGTACGTTGTCAATATAAGGTACAGTATATTATATTGTAAATAACAATAAATTATCTAGTAAATAACAGCAATAATAGTAGGTTGTAGAAGAGAGAGAACCTATCTGTTGTGAGCCGCATTTAAAAGAGGATGTTGAACAGGTTGAAATCCAAGGAAGGAAGCGAAGATAAAACCATGGAAATCCATTCCTTCGAATTATCTGAAATAAAATGAAGAACATCAAATATTTGAACAGAGTTGTCAATGGAGGTTTTTTTTAACATTATGCATTAATCCTTTAATGCAACTCACAACAGCCGCTTACATCATAAAGGAACAATAAGAAGAATCAGATGACATCACAGCATCAATATAAGCCATGAGCAGGAGTAGAGCTGCCTCTTTTTAAATGCGAACGAACGATGAGAAGTCTGATCAAGCTGCAACTTGGGAGAAGGAAATCCCACCTGCTCATTTTATACATCATTTTGTTACTGCTTCATGATTGTCTCAGTGGCAAGGCTGCCTACCTTTCTCCTGGTGGTATCTGCCTTGGAGCAAATCCCATGACCAAGCTCAACCAAACCCCTCCGTGACGCATGACCCATATAAGCTTAGAGCTTGGCCATCCTGAGTAAGGCTACAAGGAGAAGGTCACCCATAGCTCCAATCCAAAATGAACAGTCCTCTAATGTACTTTAAAATATCTATAAAAACCGTTCTTTGTACTTTCAGTTACAGACTTCGTGCACCATTGTGTGGAATGTATCAATGTACACCCCCTTCCTACCATTCTTGGCTGTTTAGAGTCTCTCTGATATTGCACCCAAAATTGTTTCTGTACCGAGATCCATGCCTTTAACAAATATTGGGACCCGATCTAGTGGAACCAATTGTTGCCTTTCAATTGAAAAAGACCATCACATATTTTGATGACGGAACAACGAAGGAACGTCGTTTCCAGCCAGCAACTCATTTTTTGAGAGATTTGTAAAGTGCTATTGGAGATTCCTTGTCAGCCTTTGGAATGCTTGCCTGGATCCTACTTAAAAATACAATTTCTTTGAATCAACTCCTCTCCAGGGTTGGGTTGTACTTGCCTCCACTTTGACCAAGATGTTAGAGTCTAGGATCTTCCCCCCTCCCAGCATCCTCGCCAAACACCACCCAGTTAGCCGCCCATCTTCAATTGACGCTTTCTCAGCCAGTGATGTGCAAGGCCTGATTTTATTACCAAAACTTACCACCCACAATGCTGAAATCTTTCAGGTGCAATGTGAATAAAGGGGTGCCCACACAAATGCATCCTCGTTGTAGCTCTTGATGACTGCATTGCAGGAAAAAGGGAAGAGGTGTATCTCCTCCCAGCCACCTTCTGGATAAGGTGAGGTCTCAAATAGAATTCTAAGAAATTAGACCTCCATCGTCCAGTGCCTTTATCTATTCTGGATTCAGCCCATATCCTGCTGTAGGGATCTATAGCTACCCCTGCAACAGGATTGGGCTAATGCGAAGGAGTGAGATGAGAAACCCTCCAATCTCACTCTCAATTTTTCTAAATGTACTAGGTATACCTTGATGAATTGAAAACAAGTAACAGGTCTCCCTTCAGCAAGAACTAGCAACTTGACATGCACCCTTGAGTCCTGGTCAGCAACAATTTTCTAACCAGGCTAACAATGCAACCGTGAAACCCTAGCATACGTCAGCTACACCCAGGCCCCTTTACCTTCTCTGTCTGTTTTAAAAACAGCTTCCAAATTTGCACATTTGATCCTGTTGCTGATGCTACAGAGTGCCCCTGCAATCAAATCCAGTACCCTAAAGGCTGCCAGAAATACCAGAGAATATGGTTACTGTAAATACAAACTTTTGGATTGCAAGAAGTAGACCTCTGAAATAACGCATGTTACATTTGTAGGCTAGCCCCAGGTAAGGGACACATAGCCCTTACATGGTGTGGGCAAAGTGGTAAATTGCTCAGGGCGCTACCGTCCAGGGGGAGCCCTGACAAAGTGCAAAGGGTGTACATAGAAATACAGATTCCTTTTTAATTTGACAGCTGAACATGCCTGGCCTCCCAATCCTAATCATTGTGCTCTCTAGTAGTTGGTGGCAATCAAATAAAAAAAATGTTTCTTTCGCTGTCCTTACCTCGCCTCACAACGTCAACCAATCCTGACTTTACTAGACTGGCTGTGCATGTTTATACACCTATTTCCCTCCATCCCCCTCTCCTATGCCAACCCCACTTCTATCTCCATAAACCACTTGAAACCTCTTTACCTCTCACAACCTCATCTCTCTTTACCTCCCTGTGTCAATCTCTAAATCTCTGCCTCCGCTCACTGTACCTCAGTGCTCTAGTTCCATCTCACCTATGTATCTTCCCTCTATTTCTTTACAGCTCTGAAACTCACCTCTCTTTACCTCACCTTTCTCTCCATCTCACTATGTCACCTCTCTCAACCCTCTCTCTATCTCACTCCTCTCCATCTAAATTCTCTCCCTCCCTCACATCTCTCACTACGTTTTTGATCTCTCAAGTTACCTCACCATGTGTTCACTTCTTCACTCCCTCTCTTTCTAACTTTTTACAATCAACCTCACCTGCCCAACTATCTTAAGCCTTGCTGCTTCTCGTTCCCTGTCTCTAGCAGACATCAGAGCTCTTTCTTCTCCAGATACTTTTATTTGACATTTAAATGACATGCCATACAAGGTACCAGGTTGAAGAAAGTGTAGGAGCATTACTGTCAATGAAGACTAAACTCAAGCTAAGGCCTGGTGAAAAATGAGCTAGATTCATCAAGTACACTAAGCTGCAAAGGTGACCTCACCTGTGACATCTGGAGAGCCATACCACTAGAAGGTCCCGCCTGAGACCCCAGAGTTGTGATACCCTGTGTCTGTATACTTGTCCATTTAAGAGGCTACTAGGAAGCTTGGGGCATATGTATGAGTTTTGTGGCACAGGACAGCGCAGCAAGTCAGCTTGTTGCTCTGCCCTGAGTCACAGGGAAAGGGCAGGAATGCACCATATTTATCCAATACACCGCATTCTGGTCCTTTTCCCTTGCCCTAGTGCCAGTGCAGGCACCTGTGTTGTAGGCAGGATTGTGTCTTGTGTAGGAAGGTGCCCTTTCCTGCACAAGACACAATCCTGCCTACAATACAGGTGCCTGCATTCCTGAGAGTCTTTTTCCTCTTTCTATGTGTGCCGCAGAAAGGAGCACACATAGAAAGAGAAAAAAACGAGGAGAAATAAACATATTTCTCCTTGTTACAGCTCTTCTGGTGAGGCGTGTCTTTTTTTGGCGCATTCCCAGCTTTACAAGGTCTTGTAAATCAGGGAATGCGTCAAAAACCATAGGAGTTGCGTGGGAACACCCACAGAACGTTCATGGAACGCCTACCCAAGGCAGAGGATCGCAACGCACTGATTTGTGCTGCGTTACTCTATTTATTTGGAGCCACTCAAAGCCAAAGAAAGGACTTAAAAAATATGACTTACGGTTTGCGTCGCCCTTGCACCGCGGAATGCAAACCAGGTCATAAATATGGCCCAGAGTGTGTGCAGACTAATTGAGATTTTTCCCTCCCTCCCTGACCCCTAAGTGGGAAGAGTACTGGTGTTTTTGCACCACAGTCAACAACCTAGCCAACCAAATCAAGTGGCTTCACTCCAATTGACAGTCTTTCAGGTTAATTGGATTTTCATTCTGAGATTGCACGAGCCACCCATATCATTTTTTACCAGATGCTCAAACCAGACAATAGAAGAATGATCTTTTTTTTAATCTAATCCTCAACACGAAATTCTGTAAACTTGGCTTGGAAAGCTGGAAATGTCCAGCGCCTGGACAGCGGCATGCAAGATTACTCACTCTACTTAGCTCTAAGGAATCCACGCTTCCTTCAGAATACAACTGCAAACCTGACTCGTAGAGGCATCTGGGCCCCTGCCCAAGGCTCAGCTAAACGAGGTCATCTCGCAGAGCAAGATCTAGGCTGGCTTCACTTGGTGTCATGGCAAGCCAGACCTGCCGTCTTATCCATTCACTCCTTTTGATTAAAGAAGAGACAGCTGCCTCTTGGCCATGAGATTTCAACATGTGCCACTGAAGAGCTGCTTATTTAACAAGCGCCTGGCTAACACCGTGCACTTCTGCCTTCATATTGTTCTGTTCAACTCCAATTAACTCCCTTCCCCACAGACCCATGAGCAGTGTTTTTGCAGGTCCTGAGGTTAGACAGACACTCCTCGTGCTCTGGAATTCACTTACTTCTGCAGAGCAGCAATATAACAGATAATTTCCTGCTATTACTGTTACAGGATCCGCATGGGATCATTCAACAAATACAAACCGTCCAGGAAGCTGGAGGGAAAGCGCTGGCAGCTGCCTGCGTTCTGAGTGTTATTAAAGCTTGTAAGCGGATTGGCTACCCAGGAGATCATTGTGGTTGAATACAGTGGTTTAGACTAGAGAGCATAGAGAAAGGGGAGCAGAGGCCACCTATGTCGTGTGATGATGTTTTGCAGACCCATTGAAGCAAGCCCAATGTCTCGTGCACCACAGTGACTAATCTATTAGTAGGGAAAACAAAGACCATGCATAGATATTTGTAGGCAAGAATAAACTATTGAACCTCAAGTTGGCACTTGAGAAATAAAGATGAAAAAACGATGAATACAAACATTGGCTGTAAGTAAGTAAGGAATCTTTGTTGCTTGATTATTAAAAACCATTGCAATACAATACACAGTAAAATCATAACGAAATATATTAAAAGAAATACATAAAACAGACAAGTAATCCCATCAAAGTTGACCTTTAAAAGTCAGAACCCATCTGGATGAATGTTTTATGGAAAGGTTTTAAAGGGACTCACTTCCTCCAAGCCCATTTTGTACCAGTTTTCTCTACCAGGGAAAGAGTATAACATTTTAAACGCAACAGTAAAGTGTGGCCAGTTTTGTAAGTGTACTCTTCCTACCCAATGCGTTACTGATTCACATGAGCAGATATTGTAGTCAGTGAACCTGTGAAAGTGCGGCAGATAAAGTGCAATGTGCCAAGGATAAGATAACTGCATCGAAGCACCAGATGATTAAGGTGCTTTAGCTGTTGTGGTTAGAAGGTGCATGTGCAAGGGTCTAGGCGTCTAAAGACTTTCGCCGACTGGTGAACCTACATGACGAATAAAGTACAATGTGCCTAAAACAAGGAAAGATAACTGCATCAGTGCACAGGGTGGTTAGGGTGCTTAAGCTGTTATCGTTGGAAGATGCATGTGCAAAGGGGGTTTGAAGCAGGCCAACACTGCCTTCCTGCAGGACCTTATGCACCGTCATTCTACCTTCTTTGTAGCAGCTCCCACCGGTCCTCCATAAGGGTCGGACACCCACAGTAAATGAATAATATCTTCCTGACCCTGGTTGCATAGCCGACAGTTCACCTGTTCCTCACATCTTTTCCATGTGGGATAGTAAATTGAGGTTGTTATTATCCCCATTCCTGAGTTCCATGAGCTGTACCTTGGTCCTATCTTCATAAAGTTTGTTTAGATAGCACTGTGGTTTCAGAGTAATGTAAGTATGGAGAGTCATCCAGCCATGTTTGCATTGAGACAGGCAAGCCTTGTTCTCTAGTAGTGACAGCTCTTGTGTGCTTATTTTTGCCAGCCTTTTGAACTCCTGATGGCTAATGAATAGATCCCAAGTGCTCGTTAGTCCTAGGTGCTTTGGGCCTGAGACAGGTAAGACCTTCCCGGGGAGCTTTGTTTTGTTTCCAGTTCAGATCAAAGGTGATGGCCCAGTGAATCTTCTTTTGCTGGCCTGAGTTTGTGACAACATATCATAAAGGCCGCCTTCCATGTCAGCGTCTGCTTATCAGTGCCAAACTCCAGCCTTATCTGTCCTGGAGATAAATGGGAGGGCAGCTTAAAAATGGTTCCATAGATCTTAGATGCATTTTATCAAGTATTGCTCTGTCCCGTCCCTTAAGAGCCTCGCTTCCATAAGCTAGGGTTAGGAGGACCTTTGCTTGGGCTACCTGGAGGATCAGCGTAAGTGTAAGACTTTTAAGTTTTGTATAAAAGATTTAAGGGCAAAAACTAAGGCTATGCCTTTCTTCCTGATTTAATTTAATTGGTCGCTATATCTCCCATTATCATTAAAGTGGACTCCAAGGTACTTAAATCTTTTAGTTGACCTTAACTTTCCTTGGTCCAGAAACCATGTTGGTTTTTGTGATCTACTTCCTTGAACCACCAGTGATTGTCAGGCCATTCTTAGTTGAAAAAGCTAAGGTAGCATCCGGAAGGCGCTGCAGGCCAACCTTGGTTCTACTAATCAGGACTAGATTGTTGTACAGCAGGTTCGAGTGCAGAAAACCCCCCAGTTTGGATGGATGGGATTTGACTGTAGTGTCCAGGAATCCATGTTGTGGGAAGGAAAATGGTCGCCGTTAGGCAAGGTGTGGGACAGCAAGCTGCTACAGATTAAATAAATCACCACTCGGGTCATATAGAATAAAGATTGTTCCACCAGTTGCCCCATATACTTTTATGCTTCCCCGAATGGTCCCGGTGTTTGTAAATTGATTCCTCTGAAAGACTCCATATCTCTAAGCTATCCAGACATGGTAGTAGCATTAGCAGCTTGCCAGAGTTGATCAATGTCCCTTTGGCCTTCAAGAAGCATATTGTTAACAGCATTTTATCCCCCCTGAAGCCATTCCAGTCTATTTGTATACCTAGGCTAGCTCTTTTGGGGTTCTATACATTTGGAATGCCAATAACTTCCTGCAGTTTGTGGTGGATCTGGGTACAGTTTATCTGAATCATTGGGCAATACCATATTGTTTGTATAAGCTCGCCCACCGCTGTATGACACCTCAAGCAGAAAGGAGCACCCTATCCTGTGCATTCTGTCTGGTGTGTAGTACACCCTGTGAAAGTATTCGAATTGAATAAGGCTCAATTTAGCCGAAATTGATGGTACTATTGCAGCTATTTACTTCCAGCCATTTGTTATCATCCACTGCACCCAGGTCCCCGGTCCACCTGTCCATGAGGGTCCGAAGAGGGGGTGCTCGGTATAGCTGACAGATACCATCTTTTCTACTTGTTCCAGAACGAGGTCGGGCTCTAGTGATTACACGCGGGATGAGGTTCAGTCTCTTTTTATAGTCATCCAGGTCATGTCATCATTGTTAAAAAAATTGGACTTATGGAGTTCATATTCATTGCTTAAGTCCTCTTTCGCTTCAAGACTTCATGCATTTCAGTTTGCAAATGTCTATTCTAGGTTCAGAACTCTTCCAACTTTGTTACTGCTGGGATCCAGTTGCCCGACCACAATAGTGTTTCCCCGGTCAGTTTCCTCCCCCATTCCGTCCATTTCAATACACTGTACCAGCACTCTGTGTGTATCCTTGTGATGAGGAACAGTCTTTGCAGGTTTCCTGCTGTACAGTTGTGATGAAGGTTCCTGTTTCTCCAAATGCTTCAATTCTTTTCTGATGGCTAGGCCATCCCAATCTCTAAACAGCCATTTGTTGATAGGAATCATTTGGGTCAGCAAGTAATAGAGCTTAATAACTGTTATTCCCAACCCACCATCATACGGTGACTGTGCTCATTTGTTAAATGCTACCCTCAGGGAGCTCTCCCCATAGGTGAGATGTCAAGATACATTGTGCCATTTTGAGGAATGGAGTGTGTATGGATAGTTCTGCAATATATAAAATAACTATGTTAGTGTTAGGGGGCGTGGCTTAGCCAGCTGCAAAATGGCCACACCTTGAGTGGGCTCTGCCGGCCAAGTCTAACATCCGTCACTATCCTGCAGGCATATCTCCCATCACCAATACACGTTAAAGTACTCCACTACTAGTCCTACCGTAAATATAGGTTATAAAAACGATAATCTAAAGAAGGGAATGGTGGAATGTCCCTAACAGAAGCATCCACTTGAACAGTGGTAGAGGAAAATACCTCTTCTTGTTTTCTTTTCCCTCACACACCCTAGTGCTGTCATGCTTCCTCAACAGGACACCACGACCCCTATCAGTTGTGGTGGGCTCAACTAACATTTCAGGGAGCACTTAAATGATAAATCTGGCCAAGGGAATAAAGATAAAAAATCCTCTGGCAGACCCCAGTATCCCTTTATTCTTGGGTCTGACAGGAATATTAAAATTACAGGACAATAGGGTCGTTTGGAATGTTATGGTCCTAAGACCCTAAGGCAAACATGTTTCAGTCCTTTGGATGCCTAATCGTAATCGGTGCCGGACTTTCTTCAGGGCTAAGTCCCCCCCTGGAAAGCAAGTGACAAGGGTATTGCCCTATACTATTTATGAAAAGGGCAGGTAGCTGCTCCTTTGTTTTAGATTTTTAGTTGAATCACTCCATCTGCAAAAACAGAGAGAAAAAACAAGGGGACAAAAATCAACCCACCATTGCTGTAAAAATACACAATATCAGAAAAACACTCTTTGTGATAGCCTGACATTACCCCGCTAATATTTCTTTATATCAACGGTTGTAATAGCACCCAAAAAATGCTAAACAGTTTTCCCATGCACCAACTTAGATGCGTGAAACCCACTGGTTTGTGTAGTCTCACAGCAAATAGCCGTTTTAAAGTGTACTTAGAACCCGAGTGTCCCAATGCATGTGCTGCCACAGTTACATACTTGCTTACATTCAATCTCTCGTGAGTTTGATTACACACTTAAAAAGATTTAAACAAACACAACTGCCCTTTGAGAAACCTATGTTTTCACTTAGGAAGAATAAAAGCTTGAGAGACACACTTGTTCACACTGACATATTTAAAACCAAAACCAATAGTCAGTTGACACTATGGAACAATCCACCAGTCACTGGACATTATCCCTGCGGATCATTCGTAGCGGGCCCTTTTACAGAACACACCAAGAGCCTTGACCTAGGTCTACACTACCCATGGGAACAAAGATCACACACCAACTGTAATTCAGAGTCATAGGTTTACCTCATCAAATGCCCTTGTAATCTATACTACTATTATAAAGAGAGAGCTGGAACCTTTGAGGCGGGTAAACTCAAGAAGTACAGCACCAATCACAACACCCAATACACCATTGTAAAGGGTAGTTTCAGCAGATGGACATAGGCTATACAGCTGGCCACCATATACATTAGAAAGGTCAAAGAACCTTAGGGGTAAAGTAGTCCCTTGTGGGCGTTGTCGTGGGCGTGTTAAACTCAACTTGGGCGTGGGTGCGTCGTGTACGTGGTCGTGGGGCGTGTCGTGGGCGTGGTCCTGGCGTCTCAAACTCCACTGTCAGAGGGCCGTAAATGGCCGCGTACTTCAGCACTGTGCAAGCCCATTCACGCTACAAGTTAAAAACAAGCTGCGCCGCCGCATCATGCACCGTTAATCATATGGGCGTGTCATGGTCGTGGGGCGTGTCGTGGACGTGGTCGTAGCGTGTCAAAATCCAGTGTCAGGGGGCCGTAAATGGTCATGGGCGTGGTCGTGGGGCGTGTCGTGGGCATGGTCGTAGCGTGTCAAAATACAGTGTCAGGGGGCCGTAAATGGCAGCGTACTTCATCAATGTGCAAGCCCATTCACGCTACAAGGTAAAAACAAGCTGCGCCACCGCATCATGCGCCGTTATTCATATATGTCACAAACAAACTTTGTAGGCGTTAGCGTTGTCACACGGGAAAGAAATAAACATAAAAAGGGGCACGGTTTGCACCATCAATGTGTGCGCACATTCACGCTCCACCTTGCCCTTCTCATAACGCGACATTACTCATATATAGTGCGCCGCTCACTTTGTACGCGTCAGCGTTGTCACAGGGGGTTGCACTACAATGAAGTAAAAAAAGGGGCGCGGCTTCCGGAAAGATTCACGCTCCGCCTTGCCGTTTGGATCAATTATCACACGTACCTCTGACCGCGACTTTCTCGCTCCGATGCCTACAGCACACACTGAAGCCAGGCAGCGTACAAAAACATCCAATTTGCTTGCCCTCCAGGGCTCAGACGGGGCAGCCCTCGCAAGCAGGGGATCACGCAGGGCACTCTCAGCGTCCACACGTTAACATGAAAGACAACACGCAGGCACTCAAAACAGCCCTAGCAAGCGCACATTCACCCCGGCCACTGCTTAAAACTGAGGACGCACACACAACACAGGACCTGCAAATATGGCCAACCTAACAATACACATATAAAGAATGCACTTACTAACAGTGCATGCAGAACCAGACAAACAACTTCAAAAATAAATACAAAGTAAGGGGGCATACTGACGTCATGCAGCATAAATAGCACTTACCTTTTATATAGGATTAGTAGAAACGATTTTTATAGAAACACTCACTGTGAATAAAGTGTAACGCTGGGATCGCTTGCTACCCTGCCTCATACACACATTAAAAACGACAATAACTATTACACAACACTTAAGGTCAGCCACAGTATCATTCAGATATATTTTAGCAACTGTACTGCAAGGGAAAAATTAAAATTGTGAAGCGGAAGACACAACTTTCAAGGACAACATATAAAACACGCGCACAGAGGAATAAGCGCATACGGCAAACACCGCAAACAAATGAAGAAATGTTAGCAAACATCTCTGATCCCTCAACCTCTGCTGTTTCTAATCTATAAACTATGCGCCGCTCAGAACGTCTTGCTCACACGAGTGCAGACGCCACAACATCCACTACTACAGACACAAACAACATTCAAAATCACATACCTCAGACTTTCAGTCATACTCACCATCACAACACACACAACATACCTCCAACACAAAATTTACAACACATAACACTGCAACATGAACAAGAAGTAACACAACTACATTTACCACAACAACTGCACACTGTACACACTCTCAGATCTGCATTCCAGTACAACCAACTTACTGACTACATCAACGTAAACATTGGGAATATGGACAATGGCTGTAACAAGTGCTACGCTATGGAAAGCTGAACCTCAAGGCCTTTGCTGCTCCTCAGGAAAGGTAGTTATCAACAACATTCAAGATCCACCTCTACTCATTAGACAACTACTTGATGGCACTTTCAAATCATTTCTTAACAAACACACGCCGTTACAATGCTCTATTCCAAATGACATCCTTTGGGGCAAATGAAGTTAGGGAAGGAAATTTCATGCCTACTTTTAAAATACATGGCCAGTTATACCACTTAATTGGCAGCCTGGTTCCACAACAAGGCAAGCCTCCACAGTTTCTACAAATATATTTCCTATCTCAACAGCAACAAATCCACGCACGGTCAGACATGGTGCCAAATCTAAACAGACAGCTTATTCAAGAACTACAAGACACATTGCACAATCATAACACCTACATTCAGTCTCTGAAATACAACTATGAGATACATTCACATGAGGAAGATTTCAAAATTATTATACACGCTGATCAACGTCCTGCAAATACTCATCCTGGAAGATATAATGCACCAACAATGGATGAGGTTGCAGTTCTTTTACTCAACGAAAACAAAGGCCCACGCGATATTGTCTTACATACCCGAGACAGACAATTACGTGAAGTGTCTGAATTGCACAGATCATATGATCCTTTACAATACCCCATTCTATTCACACGAGGGGAAGATGGTTATTGTCTCAATATACCACAGGCACACTCTGTTACTAACAAAACAGTAACATGCATGCAGTACTATACTTATACTCTTATGGTTAGATCCACAAGTTTCAATACCTTGCATTGGTTCCGGAATCTCTTTAATCAATACATTGTGGATATGATGGCAAAGATGATCACGGAAAGACTAGACTTTATCCACCGCAATCAAAGACAACTACGTGCAGACAACTACATCAATTTAAAAGATGCCCTTAATCGGGATCAAAACGTTCATGCTTTAAATATTGGACAACACGTTATTTTACCAGCTACCTTCACAGGCTCATCAAGGTACATGCACGAAAAGACACAAGATGCTATGACATACGTCAGGCAGTGTGGCAGACCTGATTTGTTCATCGTTTTCACATGCAATCCTGAATGGCCAGAAATTAAAGCTCAATTATTCCCAGAACAAAAATCATGCGATAGACATAACATCGTCGCTTGTGTTTTTAATTTAAAGATGAAAGCACTCATGAAATTATTAACACAAAAAGCTATATTTGGATATGCTAAAGCTTACATATTTACTATCGAATGGCAAAAAAGAGGACTGCCTCACGTACACATCTTATTGTGGCTTGAGCCAAAAATACAGTCAGCCGAGGTTGATCTCATTATATACGCTGAGCTGCCTCATCCTATCAACGATCAAAAACTCTTTATGATTGTAAAAAAACACATGATACATGGTCCATGTGGTGAACACAACATTCTTTCACCATGTATGAAAAACGGGATTTGTACTAAGACATACCCACGCACTCTCACTAATGAAACGGAAACTGGTGTTAATGGTTATCCCATTTACCGTAGAAAGAGCCCCGAAGATGGTGGACATACAGTCACAATGACTGTTAGCGGACAGGAAGTCACTGTAAATAATCAGTGGGTGGTTCCATATTCACCTGTACTGTCTCGCACATTTAATGCTCACATTAATATTGAATACTGCCAATCAGTTAAAGCTATAAAATATATTTGCAAATATATTATCAAAGGATCAGATAAAGCAACTGCTACTATCGAAAACAACCTCAATGAGATAGAAACATATCTAAATGGACGCTATATTAGCACTTCTGAGGCAGTGTGGCGCATTCTAGAGTTTCACATTCATGAAAGGCATTCCACTGTCACACATCTAGCTGTTCATCTACCAAATGGACAAAGAGTATACTTTCATGAAAGAAACATGACACACATAGCAGAAAACCCAACACCCACAACACTTACTGCCTTCTTCAAATTGTGTGCCACAGACACTTTTTCTAAAACCTTGCTATACCAAGAAGTACCGCAATACTATACGTGGGCTAATTCAAAATTTACACGTGGGAAACGTGGCCAGGACGTGTTAGGACACCCTGGGGTAAAGAAAGACTCCGGTCTTGGTAGAATGTACAGTATTCACCCAAACCAATCTGAGTGCTTCCACTTACGCATTCTTTTACAACATGTTCATGGACCTACAGGGTTTAACAGTCTTTTAACCGTTAATGACAAATTAATGCCTACCTATCAGGCAGTGTGTAAAATACTCAGCCTCATTGAAGACGACGAACATTGGAAACATACATTAGGTGATGCTGCACTTTCCGATTCACCATCAAAGCTACATCAGTTGTTTGTTACTATTGTGTTGTTTTGTAACCCATCTGATCCTATGACTTTATGGGACGAATACAAACATCATTTATGTGAAGATATACTACACACTAAGCGTCAACAAACACATAATGACTCAATGCCAATGACTAATGACATTTTTAACCAGGGACTAAAAGAAATAGAAGACTCCCTCTATCTACTAAGTGAGAAATCATTAACAGATTTCAAACTGACGGCACCAGACAGGACAATCCATACACCATACAATCACACAGAAAACTGAGATTCTATACACAACCTACAAGAATACCTTGCACAACATTTGCCAAACTTAGTTCCTGATCAGACAGTCGCCTACAACAGCATTGTTCAGAGTGTTGAAACAAAACAAGGCAAACTATTCTTCTTAGACGCACCTGGAGGAACTGGAAAAACTTACTTAATCAACCTTATACTAGCAAAAATACGCTCTTTAAGACTATTGCCTCTTGCTGTTGCATTGTCAGAAATAGCTGCTACTTTGCTTACTGGAGGCAAAACTGCACATTCTAAATTTAAACTACCTTTAAGTGTTTCACTTGAAAAGGAATCAACATGCTCTATACGCAAAAACGGCCATTTAGGCATGCTGCTTCAAAGGGTGTCTCTTATCATGTGGGACGAATGTACTATGACACACACCGCCCATATAGACGCCGTTAACACAACTCTAAAAGATATTAGGAGTTCTACTCTAATAATGGGTGGTGTGACTTTTGTCTTAGCTGGTGACTTCAGACAAACTCTTCCGGTTGTTCCAAGGTGAACACGTGCTGATATACTAAAAGCATGTTTAAAAGCATCACACCTCTGGGACTCAGTACAAACTCTCACCTTACGCACTAACATGAGGACACATTTGGGAGGTGGAGATACTCACTTTGCAGATCTTCTACTACAAGTTGGTAATGGAGAACTACCTAACAGTAATGGCACTATTAATATTCAAAACTTAGGTACGCCTGTCTCTAACTTAGATGAACTCATACACCATGTATACCCCAACATTGAACATATTCTTACTAAACACTACCAATGGATTTGCGAAAGAGCTATAGTTGCACCAAGAAACACCACTGTCAACCATATTAATGAACACATCCTACTACAAATCCCAGGGGAGGCAAAAGTCTATAAATCAATTGACACAGTGTTAGATATTCAAGACGCCGTACATTATCCTCAAGAATTCCTAAACTCACTTAACCCTTCCGGACTTCCGCCTCATTTACTACAAATTAAAGTTGGCATTCCTAATATCTTATTACGGAACCTACATCCGCCCAATCTATGCAATGGGACACGCCTACAACTTACAAATCTTTTGCCATATGTAATAAAACTATTATTCTCTCTGGACCTGCATCAGGATAGTTAGCTCACATTCCCCGCATCCCCATGATCCCTACTGATCTACCATTTCAATTTAAACGCTTGCAGTTCCCTATTAACATTGCCTTTGCTTCTACCATTAACAAATCTCAAGGTCAAACATACAAAGTCATAGGTGTAGACTTACGAGAAGACTGCTTTACTCATGGACAGTTATATGTAGCACTCTCTAGTTCCAGCAATGTGCTAAATCAATTTATTCTACGGCCACATTCAAATGAAACAAAAAATGTTGTATACCGTGAAATCTTAAAATAAATTACAATTTAACGTTAAAAACATTACACACATAACTTTTCATCCTCGGACAATGTCGGGACGGGCTGCTAGTCTTACATATATAGGCATGACTAGCCATAAGGTTAAGGTTCGAATCAGCGAACATAGAAGCACAATAAGATGTACAGTGACAGCAACAAAATTAACAGCACATTACAAAGAAAAACACTCGACAATACAAAATGAGTTCAGAAGTGAAAGCAGGAGTTACTTCAGAAACTAACCAAATGATTAGATAAGGCATTCTAAAGGAAATAATGAGTAGTCCTTGTAATTCGCCTATAATGGGACTTAAAAAGCCTAGCGTAAAATACAGGATAGTGCAGGATCTGTGAAAAATTTATAAAATTGTAGTGTCTTGTTGTCCTGTAGTGCCAAATCCAGCAGTGATTCTTTACCAGATACCCTGGAATGCAGGCTGGTTTACAGAAGTTGATTTATGCCAAGCCTTTTTTTCTATTCCTTTGCACCCAGAGACAAGGGTATTGCCCTATGCTATTTATGAAAAGGGCAGGTAGTTGCTCCTTTGTTTTCGATTTTTAGTTGAATCACTCCATCTGCAAAAACTCAGAGAAAAAACAAGGGGACAAAAATCAACCCACCATTGCTGTAAAAATACACAATATCAGAAAAACACTCTTTGTGATAGCCTGACATTACCCCGCTAATATTTCTTCATATCAACGGATGTATTAGCACCAAACAAATGCTAAACAGCTTTCCCATGCACCAATTTAGATGCGTGAAACCCACTGGTTTGTGTAGTCTCATGGCAAATAGCCGTTGTAAAGTGTACTTAGAACCCGAGTGTCCCAATGCATGTGCTGCCAAAGTTACATACTTGCTTACATTCCAATCGCCCGTGAGTTTGATTACACACTTAAAAAGATTTAAACAAACACAACTGCCCTATGAGAAACCTATGTTTTCACTTAGGAAGAATAAAAGCTTGAGAGAAACACTTGTTCACACTGACACATTTAAAACCAAAACCAATAGTCAGTTGACACTATGGAACAATCCACCAGTCACTGGACATTGTCCCTGCGGATCATGCGTAGCGTGCCCTTTTACGGAACACACCAAGAGCCTTGACCTAGATAGGTATAGAAGAACACGCTCAGGAATAAGTGAACAAGGTTACTCGAGACCCTGAGCAGGACCAGACAGGGAAAGAAGAACATACTCATGCGAAAAGACATACCAAGGGTCCTGAAAAAAACCACAATGCCCCTGCACTTGTACAGAAGTGTAATTAAGGTGTGTGGTAACAACACTGTCAATTAGCTCAGTATGAGGGAAAAAATTAGAACAACATCCAACTCATTCAAGTAGATCAATTGTCGGTAATCATTTTTCAGACAAAATAGGGAAGGAAAATCAGGATGTAATCCGTTGTTGGTGCGAAAGAGTTTCGTTTATTGTTCCTTTAGGTAGGCCAACACGTGTTTCATCGCAGGGAAACAGACTGCGAATCTTCAGGGCCTAATAGGTGAGGTGCAAAGGCCACCTCGGATAAGTGTACACCGGGAGGAGAGGATTGACAGGTAACTTCAAATACGTGACGTTGTCAACAAACACGAAAGGCGGGTACACCTTGTCGTAGCAGTTCTCCCTCTTGAATTTCCCGGCGCCGTCTTCGGAAAACGGCGCCGGGAAATTCAAGAGGGAGAACTGCTACGACAAGGTGTACCCGCCTTTCGTGTTTGTTGACAACGTCACGTATTTGAAGTTACCTGTCAATCCTCTCCTCCCGGTTTACACTTTGTGCTTTATCTAAGAGACTTATCCGGTCTCGGAGTGCGACTTCACTCAACCAGTGAAACTCCGCCTTACAGGATCCTTCGAATACACTTATCCGAGGTGGCCTTTGCACCTCACCTATTAGGCCCTGAAGATTCGCAGTCTGTTTCCCTGCGATGAAACACGTGTTGGCCTACCTAAAGGAACAATAAACGAAACTCTTTCGCACCAACAACGGATTACATCCTGATTTTCCTTCCCTATTTTGTCTGAAAAATGATTACCGACAATTGATCTACTTGAATGAGTTGGATGTTGTTCTAATTTTTTCCCTCATACTGAGCTAATTGACAGTGTTGTTACCACACACCTTAATTACACTTCTGTACAAGTGCAGGGGCATTGTGGTTTTTTTCTTGTTCTAGTATGTACCAAGCTTGGTCCATCGTTGAGCGGTTGTGAGGTTTTACCGTTCGCCCCATTGCCTGTACCAACTATTGTATACCTTTGTTTCAAACTTTAACTTCACGGACACTCTGGTTGTGCGCCTTGTAATTCTGGAATACCCAAAAAAAAACCTCAGTTGCCAGTACATACCAAGGGTCCTGAGCAGGGACAGACAGGCGAAGAAGAACATGTTCAGTCAACAGAAAAAACAATTGTAGTAAGACCTGAACAGGATCAATTAGGAGAAGAAGAACAGGTTCAGGCAGAGGAAGATCAATTTGAAATAAGACCTGAACAGGGTCAGATAGAAGAAAAAGAAGTTCAGGTGAATGAAACAACAAATCCAAGACCTGAACAGGAACAGGTAGATAGTGACACTGAAGAAGAGGAAGAACGGATTGTGCCTAAACACAACGAAAATAAAAAAGCTTTAGAGAGAGACAAAGAGGGTAAAAGTGCAGTACAAGTTAAAAGGATTAGAAAAGGTGACAACTGGCCAGGTAGAGTCAAAAGATTAAAATACTACCTGAGAAAAATAAACGAAAGACCTGAGCAAGTAACTGAGTTTACTAATCAAACTCAGGCTAAACAGTCGATTATGAGAAACACTCGAAGAAGTCCAAGACTGAGAATTTTGAACAATAAATTCAAGGGTCCTGATTGGACTTACATAATATTAGAAGACTTTGAAAATGTAGATTTGAGCGAAGAGACAGAAGAAGATATAAATGCTGCACAGATTGCTCAAGGGAAAGTGAGGCCTCCTTGAAAACCCAGAGTTTGAATTTGCAAGTAAACAATAGAAAAGAAGAGAAATCTTCTTAGACAAAAATGGCTAAAACCACGGTTACTTTATGACCAAAACAAACTTGCACAAAAAGATGTTGTAGAGCTTGTATATGTAGCATTTTGTTAGTAATCACAGTATGGATATTTCTAACAGTAGCAGTACCTTATTTGATGATAGCTAACAGAAAGAATGATACAAATAATAGTGGAAAGATAGCTACAGTAAGAGGAGATAGGGTAGAATTAGAAGCAGCAGATGAGATAAATGTACACCACTAATAATCAGAAGGGAGGGATCACTTGTCCTGCGTGAACCAGGGTATGCAGGAGATCGAACAACGGTGTCTCCAAATAAAAACCCTCATGCACGTGTTGGGTAGCGTGGTAAGCGGTATATCTTGATTCTCCGCTCTTCAAACACGTGTGTGCATAATCATCGGGTTTGTTTTCGGTATGCAGCCTCCACCAGGAGGATCTTACCCTCGGTAAAAACAGTAGTGACCCAGTGATGTGGAGGGAGTGTAGAACAATTAAAAATCCCCCGGAGACCCAGTTGTAGGAATTTTATTAGGTCTGGGTTCGGGTGGATCCCATTAGGGGAATGCTCAAGTGGCGTGCGCTCTATTGAAAATATTAAGTTCTCAGGACGCACTAGCATTCAGAATGATTTAAAATGGCCAACATGTTTCAGCCCTCTATGCCGTGAATCGGACTTTAGGGCTTTCTTCAGGACCCGTGGTGAAAGGTGAAAGTGATACTAGTTTACTATATTTATAGCAAGCAAGTGTGTAGAAAAGGGAAATTTTCAACCTGTTTCTTTTTCTCGAGGTCACGATGTACCTATAGTTCAAACATAATAGAAACATACACAAAGGGAAAACAAGGGTAAGGGAGACACATAGCGTAGTGAGTTCACTACTAGACAATACAAATTGTAGCAACTTAAAATGGCAATACTTCATAACCCCCAGTAATTGGCAGTGTCAACTCTCTCTTTCTCCAACAAGCTATTTCATGCAAAAAGTGGTTTATAGATGATAAATCATACTTATATGCGAAACGAGTGTATAGGGTTTGATAATTCACCACTCGGATAACTATTGTGGTGAGTCAAATATGTGGCAATCTATTACCACGTGACATGCAAAACTTGTTCATAAATATGTGCAGTTTCTACAGTCTTGACCATGATAACGGTTGCCCCGCGTAGTGAAAATCTTTCATACCGATGTGCTCTGTGCGCCAATATCGTACCAGAAATGCACATTAGTTACACCTCCTTCGGGTGTGACAAGGGCTTCGAGGGGGCTAGATAAAAGGGACAACTAAGCATTAGCGCGAGGCGGTTCTCAGTATACTTGCGGTTTTGTAGCAGAATTGTCTCGTGCTGGTACCTAACGCTCCTCTCCTCGCGCCTCGCGTTGCGCTGCTGCTGCCTCTTGTGACCCGGAAGTAACAGGACTGCGCTTCCGGGTCGCTATTTGCAGGTCTCAGTTCATGGCAATAGAAAGGGGACTGGGCACTTCTTCGTGTTTACAATATCACGAAGTGGAGAACGTGTTGTAGAAGCATGTGGTCATTCGTATTCTTAAAGAGATGATTCTGATGCTTAATTTTGAAGCGCGGTTAATATTCCGAATATCAGGATAATATTAATGAAAAAATAAAAATAAAAATGAAAATTAAAAATAAAAAATAAACGGAATATGATGATCAGTTGCGAGGTCATACAATGTGGTGTGTTAAATTCGGTGACAAACAGTTTATTAAATTTACGCACTGAGTTGATCACTGGTGCTTCTCACAGTGCAACTTCTGGATATCTGTCGTTAGGTCTCTTAAGGCAAACCGCATTCTAGGGTGAAGCCTATAGGGAATGTGTAAGTTCTGCTGATGTTAATTTTAGGAAAAAGTTTCATTATTTCAACACGCTCAGCCACGGAATATTATCATTCAGCCCTCTTGTATCTGTCCCCAGACGGTGGACCCAGCGTTGCTCTTTCTCAAAGAGGATTCTTTCTGCATTGCTGTCCTTTATGTCCAGAGTTTCAAGGATGACCCAGTTAAGGTCATCCACTGTGTGGTTCTTCTCCAGAAAATGACTAGTCATCTTGGTTGTGGTTTTCTTACATTTGACGTTGCTCCTGTGCTCTACGATCCTTTGTTTAGCTTTCCTACATGTCATGCCAATGTAGTGCAGCTGGCAGGGGCAGGTAATCATGTACACTACATGGCTTGTATTGCAGTTAGTATGTTTGAGTATTCTCCATTTGAAATTAGGAAGTAGTTGTAACTCCTTAGTTGGTTGGGTCAAATTACAAACTGAGCAAGAGCCACAGGGATAATGTCCAGTAATGGGGGGATTCCCCCATAAATTGGTTTGTTGTCCTCGTTTAGTTACAGGTGGTCTCGTATGTACCAGGATGTCTTTTAAGTTCCTACATCGCCTGTTGGCAAATCTCGGTTTAGGCCAAGAAAGTGTGCCAGATGTGAGGATCCTCCAATTTTTGTTCACGATTTTTTTGACTTTGTCGGTTACTGGACTGAAGGTGGTGACACAGGTAGTGAGATCCTCAGGTTCTGTTTTTGTAAAGGTCTCCAAAAGGCCTTCTCTGTTTTGGTTTTGTGCTCTTTTTTTGCATTTATTTACCACTCGCCTGGGATAGTCTCGATGTTGGAGTTTGGTGCAAAGGTCTTGTGCTTGCGCCCGGTACTCGGTGTTCTTGCTGCAGTTCCTCCGCAGCCTGAGGAACTGACTGTAGGGAAGATTTTCCCTCAACGGGCGGGGATGAAAGCTCTTGAAAGAGAGGAGACTGTTCTTTGCTGTTTCTTTGAAGAAAGTGCGTGTTTGTAAATGCCCGTCTTCTGCATATATTGTAATATCCAGGAAGTCTAAGCTTCTTCTATCCGCACTATACGTAAACTTAAGGCAGCTGTCTTTTGTGTTCAGCCATGTGTGGAAATCTTTTAGATCCTCTTCGTTGCCCGCCCAGATTAGCAGGATGTCGTCAATATACCGCTTCCAAAGCAGTATATGACGGATATAGGGATTGGTTTCTGTGTGTATATGTGTGCCTTCAAAAGTGCTCACATATAACCCAGCCACACTCGGGGCAAATGTACTGCCCATCGAGGTCCCATGGCATTGTAAGTACAGTGTCTCTTTGTATAGAAAATGATTTTCTGTCAAGGCCATGCGGCAACATTCCAAAACGAAATGTCTAGGGGTTTTGTATGTCCAGTCCTTTTCGAAAAGAATTTGCTCTAGCATATCCAGGGTCTCTTGTTGTGGTAGGCTCGTGTAGAGACTTTCCACATCAAGTCCTACAAGCATCATGGTGTCAGGTGAATATTCAACATCTTTAAGTAAGTTCAGAAGGTCTCGCGTGTCCTTTAAGTAGGTAGGTGTACTTTGTACCAGTGGTTTGAGGTAATAATCAGCAAACTGAGAGAGAGGCTCTAAAACCGACCCGATGCCTGACACTATCGGTCGTCCTGGAGGTGGTATTCGGGCCTTGTGTATTTTAGGCAATGAGTAGAAATATGGAGTTTTGGGGTTCTTTGCTACCAGAAAATCAGCTTCTTTTTTGGAGAGCCAATTATGAGCTTCCGCCTCTTCAATCATCATTTGTATTTCACTCTGCAACCTTTTGGTGGGATCATCGGATAGTTTCTTGTAGAACTTGTCATCTGACAGGAGATCAAGGCACTGCTTGTCATAACCCGCTGCAGACAAGATAACTACCCCCCCTCCTTTGTCGGCTGGTTTTATTATGATTTGGCCGTCGTTCTTCAATTCATCCAGCGCTGTCTGCTCTGCTCTTGTTACGTTGTGAAACGGTTTTTGTTGGTTAGAAGATAGTTCGTCTACTTCTCTCATATTAGCTTGCTCAAAGGTTGCGATTTCAATCGGAACTTGAGAGGGCAGTGGGCAAAAAGTGGACTTGTTCCTCAATGAGGTGTCTCCCTCTGAGATGTATTTTGGTTGGTCCTTAAAGAAGGCTTTCAGTTTGAGGGTTCGACAGAATTCGGCCAATTCACATTTTATTCTAAAGATGTCTGTTTTGGGGGTGGGGACAAATCCCAGGCCTTTGTTAAGGACATCCTCTTGTTCCTTTGTTAGGACCTTGTCGGTCAAATTCACGATGAGGGAACAGTGTTGGCTTTTGTCACACTCCTCGTTTGGACCTGTCGGGTTTGATCTGACCAGGTTACTCCTCGATTCTTTCCTCGTTGTTGAGGTTGGCCCCTCCCTAAAAAAGGAACCCTGGGTTGGAAGTTTTGTCCTTGTTGTTGGGGTCCTTGATGGTTCATGGGCGGGGGTCCCGAGAAGAAAGGGTTCATCCAGCCTTGAAAATGTGGGTTGAAGGGTTGGAATGGAATTCCTTGACGGTCTACCTGGAAGAATGGAGGACGCCATGTGTTCCTGCCTCTTCGGTTGTTCCTCCTGTTTTGTGGTCTTCCTCTATTATAATTGGGGAATTCATCACCACTTTGGTCCGATCCATCAACTGAGGACCCACTGGTTGACCCATAGTTTGATGCGTTGTCATTGAATTTGTGGTCCTTATTACTGTAAGGATGTATACGTTCAAGGGAAAACCTCTTTAGTTCTTTTGCCAGTTTCTGTAGCTTGGTCTGGGTGAGATACTCTTGAGTGTCGTCCATCTCCTTATTGATTTCTTCAAGCCTTTTCTTATAAATGGTTACATTCACCGTGTTGTTCAGTTTTGTTTCAAGGATTTGGATTTTGACAGTGAGTTCGTCTGTTAGTCTTGATGCTGTCTTTATTATTAGGACTAAGTAGTCCCTTGTACACTTCCAGGATATGGCCGACCAGTCTTTTCTAAAGGCCAGATCTTTCAGAAAAATGCGTGGGGCATTGGTAACCCAGAGGCCTCTGGGAGCTGCATTTACCCTCAGGTATTCCGTCATGATGATCCCATGAACGGCAGTTCTTACTTGTTCTTTTTTTATCTCGGTCAATTCATCCCAGTCTGTGGTACTTGCTAGAGTCTGAGTGAGGTCACTGTCCAAAAAACGCGGGGGTCTTGCTAGTATTGCATCAATTTCCTCGGTTGTGTAGCTTAATCCGAAGTTTTCAGCCATAGTTGGTTCGTGCCAAGGCGAAAGGCTTAATCTGGTGTGATTATCCAGAGAGTCTAGATCTTAGAATTCTCCCACAGCTGTGCGCTGCTTAGAATATGCTAATTAAATGGATGGGGGAGAAGGAAAACGCTGATCCCTCAGTTTCCTTTGGTAGTTACTAATAATCAGAAGGGAGGGATCACTTGTCCTGCGTGAACCAGGGTATGCAGGAGATCGAACAACGGTGTCTCCAAATAAAAACCCTCATGCACGTGTTGGGTAGCGTGGTAAGCGGTATATCTTGATTCTCCGCTCTTCAAACACGTGTGTGCATAATCATCGGGTTTGTTTTCGGTATGCAGCCTCCACCAGGAGGATCTTACCCTCGGTAAAAACAGTAGTGACCCAGTGATGTGGAGGGAGTGTAGAACAATTAAAAATCCCCCGGAGACCCAGTTGTAGGAATTTTATTAGGTCTGGGTTCGGGCGCATCCCATTAGGGGAATGCTCAAGTGGCGTGCGCTCTATTGAAAATATTAAGTTCTCAGGACGCACTAGCATTCAGAATGATTTAAAATGGCCAACATGTTTCAGCCCTCTATGCCGTGAATCGGACTTTAGGGCTTTCTTCAGGACCCGTGGTGAAAGGTGAAAGTGATACTAGTTTACTATATTTATAGCAAGCAAGTGTGTAGAAAAGGGAAATTTTCAACCTGTTTCTTTTTCTCGAGGTCACGATGTACCTATAGTTCAAACATAATAGAAACATACACAAAGGGAAAACAAGGGTAAGGGAGACACATAGCGTAGTGAGTTCACTACTAGACAATACAAATTGTAGCAACTTAAAATGGCAATACTTCATAACCCCCAGTAATTGGCAGTGTCAACTCTCTCTTTCTCCAACAAGCTATTTCATGCAAAAAGTGGTTTATAGATGATAAATCATACTTATATGCGAAACGAGTGTATAGGGTTTGATAATTCACCACTCGGATAACTATTGTGGTGAGTCAAATATGTGGCAATCTATTACCACGTGACATGCAAAACTTGTTCATAAATATGTGCAGTTTCTACAGTCTTGACCATGATAACGGTTGCCCCGCATAGTGAAAATCTTTCATACCGATGTGCTCTGTGCGCCAATATCGTACCTGAAATGCACATTAGTTACACCTCCTTCGGGTGTGACAAGGGCTTCGAGGGGGCTAGATAAAAGGGACAACTAAGCATTAGCGCGAGGCGGTTCTCAGTATACTTGCGGTTTTGTAGCAGAATTGTCTCGTGCTGGTACCTAACACTCCTCTCCTCGCGCCTCGCGTTGCGCTGCTGCTGCCTCTTGTGACCCGGAAGTAACAGGACTGCGCTTCCGGGTCGCTATTTGCAGGTCTCAGTTCATGGCAATAGAAAGGGGACTGGGCACTTCTTCGTGTTTACAATATCACGAAGTGGAGAACGTGTTGTAGAAGCATGTGGTCATTCGTATTCTTAAAGAGATGATTCTGATGCTTAATTTTGAAGCGGGGTTAATATTCCGAATATCAGGATAATATTAATGAAAAAATAAAAATTAAAATTAAAATTAAAAATTAAAAATAAACGGAATATGATGATCAGTTGCGAGGTCATACAATGTGGTGTGTTAAATTCGGTGACAAACAGTTTATTAAATTTACGCACTGAGTTGATCACTGGTGCTTCTCACAGTGCAACTTCTGGATATCTGTCGTTAGGTCTCTTAAGGCAAACCGCATTCTAGGGTGAAGCCTATAGGGAATGTGTAAGTTCTGCTGATGTTAATTTTAGGAAAAAGTTTCATTATTTCAACACGCTCAGCCACGGAATATTATCATTCAGCCCTCTTGTATCTGTCCCCAGACGGTGGACCCAGCGTTGCTCTTTCTCAAAGAGGATTCTTTCTGCATTGCTGTCCTTTATGTCCAGAGTTTCAAGGATGACCCAGTTAAGGTCATCCACTGTGTGGTTCTTCTCCAGAAAATAACTTGTCATCTTGGTTGTGGTTTTCTTACATTTGACGTTGCTCCTGTGCTCTACGATCCTTTGTTTAGCTTTCCTACATGTCATGCCAATGTAGTGCAGCAGGCAGGGGCAGGTAATCATGTACACTACATGGCTTGTATTGCAGTTAGTATGTTTGAGTATTCTCCATTTGAAATTAGGAAGTAGTTGTAACTCCTTAGTTGGTTGGGTCAAATTACAAACTGAGCAAGAGCCACAGGGATAATGTCCAGTAATGGGGGGATTCCCCCATAAATTGGTTTGTTGTCCTCGTTTAGTTACAGGTGGTCTCGTATGTACCAGGATGTCTTTTAAGTTCCTACATCGCCTGTTGGCAAATCTCGGTTTAGGCCAAGAAAGTGTGCCAGATGTGAGGATCCTCCAATTTTTGTTCACGATTTTTTTGACTTTGTCGGTTACTGGACTGAAGGTGGTGACACAGGTAGTGAGATCCTCAGGTTCTGTTTTTGTAAAGGTCTCCAAAAGGCCTTCTCTGTTTTGGTTTTGTGCTCTTTTTTTGCATTTATTTACCACTCGCCTGGGATAGTCTCGATGTTGGAGTTTGGTGCAAAGGTCTTGTGCTTGCGCCCGGTACTCGGTGTTCTTGCTGCAGTTCCTCCGCAGCCTGAGGAACTGACTGTAGGGAAGATTTTCCCTCAACGGGCGGGGAAGAAAGCTCTTGAAAGAGAGGAGACTGTTCTTTGCTGTTTCTTTGAAGAAAGTGCGTGTTTGTAAATGCCCGTCTTCTGCATATATTGTAATATCCAGGAAGTCTAAGCTTCTTCTATCCGCACTATACGTAAACTTAAGGCAGCTGTCTTTTGTGTTCAGCCATGTGTGGAAATCTTTTAGATCCTCTTCGTTGCCCGCCCAGATTAGCAGGATGTCGTCAATATACCGCTTCCAAAGCAGTATATGACGGATATAGGGATTGGTTTCTGTGTGTATATGTGTGCCTTCAAAAGTGCTCACATATAACCCAGCCACACTCGGGGCAAATGCAAACCACTTTTTGCATGAAATAGCTTGTTGGAGAAAGAGAGAGTTGACACTGCCAATTACTGGGGGTTATGAAGTATTGCCATTTTAAGTTGCTACAATTTGTATTGTCTAGTAGTGAACTCACTACGCTATGTGTCTCCCTTACCCTTGTTTTCCCTTTGTGTATGTTTCTATTATGTTTGAACTATAGGTACATCGTGACCTCGAGAAAAAGAAACAGGTTGAAAATTTCCCTTTTCTACACACTTGCTTGCTATAAATATAGTAAACTAGTATCACTTTCACCTTTCACCACGGGTCCTGAAGAAAGCCCTAAAGTCCGATTCACGGCATAGAGGGCTGAAACATGTTGGCCATTTTAAATCATTCTGAATGCTAGTGCGTCCTGAGAACTTAATATTTTCAATAGAGCGCACGCCACTTGAGCATTCCCCTAATGGGATCCACCCGAACCCAGACCTAATAAAATTCCTACAACTGGGTCTCCGGGGGATTTTTAATTGTTCTACACTCCCTCCACATCACTGGGTCACTACTGTTTTTACCGAGGGTAAGATCCTCCTGGTGGAGGCTGCATACCGAAAACAAACCCGATGATTATGCACACACGTGTTTGAAGAGCGGAGAATCAAGATATACCGCTTACCACGCTACCCAACACGTGCATGAGGGTTTTTATTTGGAGACACCGTTGTTCGATCTCCTGCATACCCTGGTTCACGCAGGACAAGTGATCCCTCCCTTCTGATTATTAGTAACTACCAAAGGAAACTGAGGGATCAGCGTTTTCCTTCTCCCCCATCCATTTGATTAGCATATTCTAAGCAGCGCACAGCTGTGGGAGAATTCTAAGATCTAGACTCTCTGGATAATCACACCAGATTGAGCCTTTCGCCTTGGCACGAACCAACCATGGCTGAAAACTTCGGATTAAGCTACACAACCGAGGAAATTGATGCAATACTAGCAAGACCCCCGTGTTTTTTGGACAGTGACCTCACTCAGACTCTAGCAAGTACCACAGACTGGGATGAATTGACCGAGATAAAAAAAGAACAAGTAAGAACTGCCGTTCATGGGATCATCATGACGGAATACCTGAGGGTAAATGCAGCTCCCAGAGGCCTCTGGGTTACCAATGCCCCACGCATTTTTCTGAAAGATCTGGCCTTTAGAAAAGACTGGTCGGCCATATCCTGGAAGTGTACAAGGGACTACTTAGTCCTAATAATAAAGACAGCATCAAGACTAACAGACGAACTCACTGTCAAAATCCAAATCCTTGAAACAAAACTGAACAACACGGTGAATGTAACCATTTATAAGAAAAGGCTTGAAGAAATCAATAAGGAGATGGACGACACTCAAGAGTATCTCACCCAGACCAAGCTACAGAAACTGGCAAAAGAACTAAAGAGGTTTTCCCTTGAACGTATACATCCCTACAGTAATAAGGACCACAAATTCAATGACAACGCATCAAACTATGGGTCAACCAGTGGGTCCTCAGTTGATGGATCGGACCAAAGTGGTGATGAATTCCCCAATTATAATAGAGGAAGACCACAAAACAGGAGGAACAACCGAAGAGGCAGGAACACATGGCGTCCTCCATTCTTCCATCTAGACCATCAAGGAATTCCATTCCAACCCTTCAACCCACATTTTCAAGGCTGGATGAACCCTTTCTTCTCGGGACCCCCGCCCATGAACCATCAAGGACCCCAACAACAAGGACAAAACTTCCAACCCAGGGTTCCTTTTTTAGGGAGGGGCCAACCTCAACAACGAGGAAAGAATCGAGGAGTAACCTGGTCAGATCAAACCCGACAGGTCCAAACGAGGAGTGTGACAAAAGCCAACACTGTTCCCTCATCGTGAATTTGTCCGACAAGGTCCTAACAAAGGAACAAGAGGATGTCCTTAACAAAGGCCTGGGATTTGTCCCCACCCCCAAAACAGACATCTTTAGAATAAAATGTGAATTGGCCGAATTCTGTCGAACCCTCAAACTGAAAGCCTTCTTTAAGGACCAACCAAAATACATCTCAGAGGGAGACACCTCATTGAGGAACAAGTCCACTTTTTGCCCACTGCCCTCTCAAGTTCCGGTTGAAATCGCAACCTTTGAGCAAGCTATTATGAGAGAAGTAGACGAACTATCTTCTAACCAACAAAAACCGTTTCACAACGTAACAAGAGCAGAGCAGACAGCGCTGGATGAATTGAAGAACGACGGCCAAATCATAATAAAACCAGCCGACAAAGGAGGGGGGGTAGTTATCTTGTCTGCAGCGGGTTATGACAAGCAGTGCCTTGATCTCCTGTCAGATGACAAGTTCTACAAGAAACTATCCGATGATCCCACCAAAAGGTTGCAGAGTGAAATACAAATGATGATTGAAGAGGCGGAAGCTCATAATTGGCTCTCCAAAAAAGAAGCTGATTTTCTGGTAGCAAAGAACCCCAAAACTCCATATTTCTACTCATTGCCTAAAATACACAAGGCCCGAATACCACCTCCAGGACGACCGATAGTGTCAGGCATCGGGTCGGTTTTAGAGCCTCTCTCTCAGTTTGCTGATTATTACCTCAAACCACTGGTACAAAGTACACCTACCTATTTAAAGGACACGCGAGACCTTCTGAACTTACTTAAAGATGTTGAATATTCACCTGACACCATGATGCTTGTAGGACTTGATGTGGAAAGTCTCTACACGAGCCTACCACAACAAGAGACCCTGGATATGCTAGAGCAAATTCTTTTCGAAAAGGACTGGACATACAAAACCCCTAGACATTTCGTTTTGGAATGTTGCCGCATGGCCTTGACAGAAAATCATTTTCTATACAAAGAGACACTGTACTTACAATGCCATGGGACCTCGATGGGCAGTACATTTGCCCCGAGTGTGGCTGGGTTATATGTGAGCACTTTTGAAGGCACACATATACACACAGAAACCAATCCCTATATCCGTCATATACTACTTTGGAAGCGGTATATTGACGACATCCTGCTAATCTGGGCGGGCAACGAAGAGGATCTAAAAGATTTCCACACATGGCTGAACACAAAAGACAGCTGCCTTAAGTTTACGTATAGTGCGGATAGAAGAAGCTTAGAGTTCCTGGATATTACAATATATGCAGAAGACGGGCATTTACAAACACGCACTTTCTTCAAAGAAACAGCAAAGAACAGTCTCCTCTCTTTCAAGAGCTTTCATCCCCGCCCGTTGAGGGAAAATCTTCCCTACAGTCAGTTCCTCAGGCTGTGGAGGAACTGCAGCAAGAACACCGAGTACCGGGCGCAAGCACAAGACCTTTGCACCAAACTCCAACATCGAGACTATCCCAGGCGAGTGGTAAATAAATGCAAAAAAAGAGCACAAAACCAAAACAGAGAAGGCCTTTTGGAGACCTTTACAAAAACAGAACCTGAGGATCTCACTACCTGTGTCACCACCTTCAGTCCAGTAACCGACAAAGTCAAAAAAATCGTGAACAAAAATTGGAGGATCCTCACATCTGGCACACTTTCTTGGCCTAAACCGAGATTTGCCAACAGGCGATGTAGGAACTTAAAAGACATCCTGGTACATACGAGACCACCTGTAACTAAACGAGGACAACAAACCAATTTATGGGGGAATCCCCCCATTACTGGACATTATCCCTGTGGCTCTTGCTCAGTTTGTAATTTGACCCAACCAACTAAGGAGTTACAACTACTTCCTAATTTCAAATGGAGAATACTCAAACATACTAAACTGCGATACAAGCCATGTAGTGTACATGATTACCTGCCCCTGCCAGCTGCACTACATTGGCATGACATGTAGGAAAGCTAAACAAAGGATCGTAGAGCACAGGAGCAACGTCAAATGTAAGAAAACCACAACCAAGATGACTAGTCATTTTCTGGAGAAGAACCACACAGTGGATGACCTTAACTGGGTCATCCTTGAAACTCTGGACATAAAGGACAGCAATGCAGAAAGAATCCTCTTTGAGAAAGAGCAACGCTGGGTCCACCGTCTGGGGACAGATACAAGAGGGCTGAATGATAATATTCCGTGGCTGAGCGTGTTGAAATAATGAAACTTTTTCCTAAAATTAACATCAGCAGAACTTACACATTCCCTATAGGCTTCACCCTAGAATGCGGTTTGCCTTAAGAGACCTAACGACAGATATCCAGAAGTTGCACTGTGAGAAGCACCAGTGATCAACTCAGTGCGTAAATTTAATAAACTGTTTGTCACCGAATTTAACACACCACATTGTATGACCTCGCAACTGATCATCATATTCCGTTTATTTTTAATTTTTAATTTTCATTTTTATTTTTATTTTTTCATTAATATTATCCTGATATTCGGAATATTAACCGCGCTTCAAAATTAAGCATCAGAATCATCTCTTTAAGAATACGAATGACCACATGCTTCTACAACACGTTCTCCACTTCGTGATATTGTAAACACGAAGAAGTGCCCAGTCCCCTTTCTATTGCCATGAACTGAGACCTGCAAATAGCGACCCGGAAGCGCAGTCCTGTTACTTCCGGGTCACAAGAGGCAGCAGCAGCGCAACGCGAGGCGCGAGGAGAGGAGCGTTAGGTACCAGCACGAGACAATTCTGCTACAAAACCGCAAGTATACTGAGAACCGCCTCGCGCTAATGCTTAGTTGTCCCTTTTATCTAGCCCCCTCGAAGCCCTTGTCACACCCGAAGGAGGTGTAACTAATGTGCATTTCAGGTACGATATTGGCGCACAGAGCACATCGGTATGAAAGATTTTCACTACGCGGGGCAACCGTTATCATGGTCAAGACTGTAGAAACTGCACATATTTATGAACAAGTTTTGCATGTCACGTGGTAATAGATTGCCACATATTTGACTCACCACAATAGTTATCCGAGTGGTGAATTATCAAACCCTATACACTCGTTTCGCATATAAGTATGATTTATCATCTATAAACCACTTTTTGCATGAAATAGCTTGTTGGAGAAAGAGAGAGTTGACACTGCCAATTACTGGGGGTTATGAAGTATTGCCATTTTAAGTTGCTACAATTTGTATTGTCTAGTAGTGAAC